>NC_056034.1:13784181-15118207 GCF_004379255.2 Salvia splendens
TATCTAGGCCTCGGTTACTGGTCAGTATGACAGGTTTAAAATGATTATATTTGCAAAGCAGTTGCTCAAAGTGTGCAGGATAAGTGTTCTGGCCAGTAGGGAAGTTCCGGAGTGTTCGGGTAGAAAAAGCGCCAGCATGGTCTCATACTGATCCGTATACGTGCTAAAACGGCTTGAGATGAAGAAGACGGATAGCTGGGACGGATTACCCACAATTAAGGGCAAAGAAGTCAAATTGCAGCGAGGATTTACCCTAAAATCAAGGGTAGCCTCCCTATAAAAGGTAGCCAAGTTGGAGAGAGAAGGGAGCCTTGGAGAGACGATTCATTCACCATCATCTTTAGGTAGAGAGTTCTCTCGGTAATTTCAGTCTTTCAGCCGTGTCCACTTCTTGCCTCGCCGAGCCATGATCACCTGACGTTCAGAATGTTCCCGAGTTCCAGTCATCGTCCGTTCCAGTTAGCTAGATCGTAGTTCCAGTCAGAGATTTTATCGCCCGGAGTGGCAAACAATCTTTAAATTGCTTTCGTAGTTTAATTAGTTCTCCGTCTTTACGTTGGATTTCTGTTACATTTTGGGATTTTGTTGTTTTGAAATGCTTGCTTTGGATATCCGAACGTGTTAATGCTATGAAGTTGATTTCCGTTTCGTTCATTGTAGTGTTCTTTTCTTTCCTTGTCTAGTTAGCTTAGATCTAAGATTTCTCGGTTGTTTTAAGTGCTAAATCTCTAAATTCTGTTACGTAACAAATTTCTTTAGGATAGGTAAACAATGTACTATTTGATCTGGAAGTAGATCGTTGCATGCAAGGCTTCGTTTTATTTTCTGAATCGATCTTTCATGTTGACCAGCATGCAGAAGTCCAGTTTCAGCGTTTGATTTCAGATTTGATTTCTTAGTTTTAGATCTGTGTTCGCGAGTTGTTAATCTGCGTTTGCCGGGTTGGATCTGGAATTGTTATCTGAGTTTAATTTGTGTTGTTGGAGAAGATGATGTCTACATCCAGATTGGGGACCACCTTACTTTTATTTACTTTTGCTTTCCTTTTGTCCTTCACCTCTGGTTGTACCTGCAGATCTGTCAGCCTAGTCACCACTACCTCCACTACACTCTGAATATTCTGTTTAGCCAAAATAGAAATACCGTCCTTTCCAAACAATTTCTGTTACACCATGTCCCCTCATTTCCACGTACACAGTTGCATTCCATGATCTGCTCCCCCATCCTAGTCAGTAGGACGCCACCCTTTAATTACTCGCCTAGGTAGAAACTCAACCCGAGCGTGGTAGCTAACCAACCCTCCAAAACATCACCGCAGTAGTTTAAACGCACCATCTCTGTGGGATTCGACCCTTACCTCCACTATACTGATCAGTAGAAGTGGGTTGAGGAATCTTTGAAGACGAGGTCTAGGCTTAGTTAGGATCTTTATCCTGCCAGTAGGATATATCCTCACTTGAACGACACCTACGCACCTCGTAACCTCTTCAAATGGCGCCGTTGCCGGGGATGGATGGCGTTTTATATACTATTGTGTGTGATACTTTGGCGTAAATATTGTGTATAATTTTTTCTCTTTTTCTTTTGTTTCAGTTTATGAGAAGCAGTTCGGATCCTAATCCGTGGAAACCGAAGATACTTCAGCGAGGATCCATACTTGTGACCACTCGTTCTGGCCTGTCAACAACTCTGTCTGACCTAGACACGAGTAGCGACGAAGAACAGTACACCATAGAAGGACCAATTCCCGTGGAGTTACCACTGTTGGAAGGCAATCCAGGAATGGCTGCCAACATGGACGAAGATCCAGAGATCGGTACGCTGAATGCGCATACCGAAGGAGAACCACCGCAAGCTATCGTGGTCACCCCGGGACAGACTGCTTGTGACGTGAAGCCTCATGTCATAGCGATTCTACCTACATACTGCGGGAAAAGCTATGAAGGGCCGTATGAGTTCCTTCACGAATTTTGTAAGATTTGTAGAGCGCAGAGAAGACCAGCAGGAGCGACTGAAGATGATTATAGGCTGAAAGCTCTGCCATTTGTGCTCAAGGGGGAAGCGAACACCTGGTTCATGCGCTTGCCCCCTGACTCTATTGAGACTTGGGCCGACTTCAAGTCAGCATTCCTGGGCGAGTTTTTTCCGTCATCTAAGACAAGCGCACTGAAGAGAGAAATAACGAATGTGAAGCAAGGATATGACGAGCCCTTGAGCGACTATTGGGCAAGATACATGGGTCTTTTGGAATCGTTGTCCCAACCATCGCATGGCGGACATTGAAGTACATCATACTTTCTACGAGGGCATGAACGCGGTAACCAAAGACCTGGCCAATTCATCTTCGGGAGGAAGCTTCACGCAATTACGGGTCAGCGAAGCAAAGAGAGTCCTAAGGAAGCTACTGAATGCAAAGAAAGAGTATGACCATTCAAGGGAAGGATACAACCGAGAGCGGGCTGCTGTTGCATCGACTACTGATCAGGAGAACAAGCTGGAGCAGAAAATGGACTTGAAGATGGATGAGCTGAAGAAGTCACTTTTGAGTGCCATCGAGAAGAGCACTCCACCACCTCTCCCAACTGGAAACTACAAGGGTGCAGAGCAGGGAATCAAGGGGCCCAATACGAGCATCCGAATGACTTGATCAGTACGGAGCAAGCTAACGCTGCTGGGTATTTTAACCAGAATGGGAATTGGATCCAGGGGAGACAACGGGACGCACCATGGAGGGACCACCCGAATTTTCGATGGGGAGAAGGGAACCAAAACCAGAACCAAGGTCAAGGCCAGAACCAATATAACCCTTACCCGAACCAAAACCCTAACCGTGGACCAGCAAACCCAGACTTCCAGCCCAACTGGTCAGGAAGAAACCAACAAGCCCAAAACCATAACCCACAAAGCTCAAACTCGAACCCTGTTTACGTGCCACCCCATCAGAGAAATTTCCAAAACTACCAAAATCAACCAAACCAAGCATCCCAACACCATCAGAACCAGAATCAATTCCAAGCCCAGCACCAGAATCAATATCCTCAAGATCAGTACACTCCTCCTGCCCAATATAACCAATACCCGCCTAATCAAGGACAGCAAACCTTCCAGAACTATCAACACCAAGGGCCGGGTCATTTCCAAAACTCGAACAGGCCGAGGAGATCCGTTGAGGACATGATGAGTGAAATGCTAGCATCACAACAGAACATCAAAGGAGAATTGCAAGCCCATAATGAGGTCGTGCAGGGGATGCAAAATGCCCAGAAAGAACATAAGGCGAACATGGATATGATGAATAGGCAGTTAGCTCAACTGGCCAGTTCGATGGGTGATTTGAAGGGAAATGCAGGAAAACTCCCATCTACAGTCCAAATGCCCGAGAAGGCAAATGTGAGTAAGGTCACGTTGAGGTCAGGAACTACTTATGATGCACCTCAACCGAAACAGCCGAGTGAAGGATCGAATGGAACGAAGATAGGAGGCGAGACAATTTCAGCTGAGGAAATAGGGAATTTCATGCCTCGAATGCAGGATCCATTCTTCCTGGATGATACACCAAGTATAAGAGGTGAACCCGATGCCTTACTGACCAGGAAGGAACCTCCTCAAGAGAAAAATCCCAGAATGGAGGCTCGGACCCAAGAGCTACCAAAGAAAGTTGCTGAGGAACCCGTAGAAGAGAAAAAAGGGGAGAAACCATTCCCATTCCGATTTGTTACAAAGAGGAAGAAAGAGAACCCGGTCGACTACTTGTCGATTTTTGGAAGGTTGGACGTCACCATACCATTCCTCCAAGCCGTGAAACTACCCCGCTCGGAAAATTCATTAAGGATTTCATAGCCGGGAAAGCTCAAAAGATGGACAAATCATGGTGGAAGGGATCGCATCCGCAATTGTGCAAGAGAAACTGCCGCCCAAGAGGGCCGATCCAGGTATGTTCACTTTACCCATAACTATAGGGGATGTGAAGGTTGAACATGCGATGTGTGATCTTGGAGCTTCCATTAATGTCATGCCATTATCAATCTATAACCGACTGAAAGGAGTGAGGCTGTCAAACACTAGGGTGTTGATCCAGCTGGCTGATAGGTCGTGCATAAGCCCTGAGGGAGTTTTAGAGAACGTGTTGGTTAGAGTACAGGAGTTCACATACCCTGCTGATTTTTATGTGATCAAAATGAGTGAGCATGAAGCGAGAGAGTCTAGTGGAGTCTTGTTAGGGAGACCTTTTTTGAGAACGGCTAAGACAATAGTGGATATGGCCGAGGGGACTATTTGCATTGATTTTAATGGTGAGAAGTTTACTTTTGATATAAATGATGCCATGAAGAAACCCATTGATTCTGAAAATCTATGCTTTGTTGATGTGATTGACCCTCTAGTCCAAGATTTTCTTGAGACCGAACTATTACAGGAAAAACTCCAGGCTTTAGATGCTTGTGATCAGGCCGACGAAGAAGCTGCTGCGTGGTGTGATTTGATCAGTAGCCAGGGGTTGACCGACGAAGAAATAGAAGGAGCGATCAAGGAATTCTGTCAAAAGTCGGCGTTCATTGGAGCCGCAGGGGCCAAGCTTCCAGTCAGTACGGAAGAACCTTCAGGGGAAGACTTAAAGAAAGACGGGGAGGCCCAGAAAAACCCTCTACCCGAAGACACACTTCCACCCCAAGTCGAGCTAAAAAAGTTACCATCGAACTTGAAGTATGCCTACCTCGGGGAGGAGAACTCATATCCCGTAATCATAAACAGCAGTCTCACAAAAGAACAAGAAGCGCGGCTACTGGCTGTGTTGAATAGGAATAAGAAGGCAATCGGATGGAGCCTTACAGATCTAGTAGGGATAAGCCCCGACGTTTGCATGCACCACATCAGGCTAGAAGAGGGAGCGAAGGCTCATCGAGATGCTCAAAGGAAGGTAAACCCTAACATGCGAGAGGAAATTTTAAAGGAAATCTTGAAGTTGTTGTCGCTAGGGATTATCTATTCAGTGCCGGACAGTGAGTGGGTCAGCCCGATCCACATGGTTCCAAAGAAATCCGGGATCCAAGTTGTCAAGAATGAGAGGAACGAGCTGATTCCAACAAGGCTGGTCACGGGTTGGCGAATGTGCATCGACTACCGGAAGCTGAACAACGCAACAAGGAAGGACCATTTTCCTTTGCCTTTCATCGACCAGATATTAGAGAGATTAGCTGGGAAAAAATTTTTCTGCTTCCTAGATGGGTACAGCGGGTACTTCCAAATTCACGTGGATCCTGAGGACCAGGACAAAACCACTTTTACTTGCCCGTTTGGAACCTATGCATACCGTCGCATGCCTTTCGGTTTATGCAACGCTCCAGGTACGTTTTAACGATGCATGATGAGCATATTTTCCGATTTGATTGAGGAGTGCATAGAAATATTTATGGATGACTTCACGGTTTACGGAGACTCGTTCGACTCTTGCCTTCATCATTTGGACATAGTTTTGGAAAGGTGTCAAGCAAAGAGTCTGGTTTTGAACTTCGAGAAGTGCCATTTTATGGTCACCGAAGGGATAGTCCTAGGACACGTAGTCTCAGAAAGAGGTATCCAGGTGGATCGAGCCAAGGTGGATGTCATATCCAAATTACCATTCCCTACTGATCAGAAGGGAATAAGGGGTTTCCTGGGACATGCTGGATTTTATCGAAGATTTATAAAGGATTTCTCCAAAATCGCCCAACCCCTTACCAGACTGCTTCAAAATGATGTGGAGTTCGTTTTTGATGAGCAATGCAAGGCAGCTTTCGATCTTCTCAAAGAAAAATTAGTATCCGCACCTATCATACGAGCTCCTGATTGGAACCATCCTTTCGAAGTAATGTGCGACGCCAGCGACTTTGCGGTAGGGGCCGTGCTGGGTCAGAAGATCGATGGGAGGAGGCACGTAATTTTTTATGCGTCCAAGACTCTAAATCAAGCCCAGCGGAATTACGATACCACCGAAAAGGAGATGCTGGCAGTGGTGTTTTCTTTCGAGAAGTTCCGGCCATATTTGCTGGGATCTAAGGTCGTAGTATACACTGACCATGCAGCCCTTAAGTATCTAGTTACCAAGAGAGAATCAAAACCACGCTTGATCCGATGGGTACTCTTGTTGCAAGAATTTGATTGGGAGGTGGAAGATAAGAGAGGAGTCGAAAACAAGGTGGCAGACCATTTGAGCAGAATAGTACAAGAAGGAAACAGCGAGGAGGTGCACGACAAGTTTCCAGAGGAACACTTATGTGAGGTGATTTTTGCACCCAGAAAAATTGATTGGGAAGAAGTGTACAAACTTACTGGTCAGAATGATGCAGCAAAAGGAAAAGAGAAGGTAGGGCAGGAGCCATGGTATGCGGACCTGGCCAACTACCTAGTAACTGGAGAACTTCCAGAGGTACCAAGTGTTACCAAAGCCCAACGAATGAAGATCAAGAGTGAGGCAAAATATTATTTTTGGGACGACCCTTACCTATGGAGGGTAGGATCCGATCAAGTGATAAGAAGGTGCATTCCTGACTGGGAACAGCGGGATGTGTTGACCCACTGCCATTCGTTAGCATGTGGAGGGCACTTCGGATCCAAGAAGACGGCAAGGAAGATTCTGGATAGCGGCTTTTACTGGCCAACTCTCAACAAAGATGCATACGAGTTCTGCCGGAGCTGTGAGCGTTGCCAACTGACCGGTGGAATATCTGCCCAAGATGAGATGCCGCAAGTACCGATTATTATTTGTGAATTATTCGACATATGGGGAATGGATTTCATGGGGCCTTTTCCCTCGTCCTATGGCAATCTGTATATCCTAGTCGCGGTGGATTACGTCTCCAAATGGGTAGAAGCGACGGCCACAAGTACGTGTGAAGCAAAGGAGGTGGCCAAATTCTTAAAGAGTCACATTTTCAGCCGTTTCGGAGTCCCAAGGGCGATCATCTCTGATCAAGGTACACACTTTTGTAATCGTACAATTGAAGCTTTAATGAAAAAGTACGGTGTGCACCATAGACTTTCAAGCCCCTACCACCCGCAAGCTAACGGCCAAGCCGAGATCTCTAATCGAGAGATAAAGAAGATTTTGGAGAAAACTGTAAATCCTTCTCGGAAGGATTGGAGCGTGAGATTAGAGGATGCTCTCTGGGCATATCGAACAGCCTACAAGACCCCCATTGGTATGTCCCCTTACCGAATAGTTTTTGGAAAAATGTGCCACTTACCTGTAGGGATCGAGCACCGAGCATACTGGGCAGTACAGAAAGTGAATATGGATGCTACAGCCTGTGAGGAGGAAAGGAAGCTGCAATTACAGGAGCTTGAAGAACTTAGATTGGAATCTTTCGACTCGGCCATGTGGTACAAGGAGCGAACGAAATTATGGCATGATAGAAATCTGAGAACCAAGGAGCTCCATGTTGGCCAGAAAGTACTACTCTTCCAGTCGAGATTGAAGTTAATGCCCGGGAAACTCAAATCTAAGTGGACAGGACCGTACATCGTAACAGCCCTCCGAGCAAATGGAGCGGTGGAGATTTCAGGGAGTCTTTCTAACTCTGAGCCTTTTGTTGTGAATGGACATAGGTTGAAAATCTTTAGGGATAATAGTGAGGTGGGGGTAGTGGATGAAATTCCACTACTACCACATACTAAGGTCACATACTGATTAGTAAGATAGGAATTTGGAATTCCACGTGGCTAGTTTCATTTTGATAATATTCTGCATATACTGGCCAGGTAGGATTCCAAATTACCTAAGGAGAATGTAAATACTGTATATACGTAATTAATTTTTGCATGCTTGAAAATTTTCTAAAAATCCAAAAATATATTTTCGGGCCTTAAATTTAGGTTGGGGTACACTTTGACCAAGAGATTACCTATTTAGTGTCACTCCAATTTGTATTTAAGTGCCATTTTGAATTATTTTCCGTAATAGGTAAGTATAGAGGGAAATTGTGGATAGGACGTAAATTTGAATTAAGCGTGTGCAGCTTTTGCAGGGTGGCAGTGCTGGAATGGTGTGGAGCAGAGAGAGTACACACGCTAGCCAATCAGGAACCAACGCCTGTCGCCCAACCACTTTTCACATGAAGCGGCATGACCGGTAACCACTGATAGCCGGTTGAAACCACCTGCAACTGCCATTTCTAATCCGAACTAAACCAACCGACCCTCCCTTTCTCCCTCAAAAACCCTCATTTCCAAAATACCTTTCAAGAAATTCTCCTCTATCCCTCTCACAGAACCATCGTTCTCAAACCAAACCCTAATTTCTACCGTCAAATCACAAATTACAGTCATGGGTAAGAAAGCTATCGCGAGGAAAATCAAGCCCCGTCGTGCGAACACCCAAGATACGCAGCCGCTGCGAGAAGAAACCCCGGAGGCCCAACCACAGTCGAACCAACCACCCGCACCGACTGCTCAACCGCCGGCCACTATTTCTTTGGATGCCGTAATGGTATTCCTTCGCCAACAAGACCCGACTAGGGACTGGACGGCGGCATTGACCAATTTCGGCCACACGGGGGGCATAGGAACCGCACCCAGTGGAATTCCTCATGCACAGGTCAGACACGCAGAACTACAGTCGGAGGAAGGATCTCCCTCAGCCACCGCGGCATCGGAACCCTCGGTACCAGATTCGGCAGACCTGGAAGCTATCGCCGCGTTTTACAGCTCCGACTCTGAGGAGCGAAAGAAAAGGTCCAGCCAAGTAAGGGAAACCCAGGGAGAGAGTGGTGGAGCAAAAATGACGCCCGAGAAGGACCCAGTATTTCAAGAAGTAAGACGGCCAGAGATAGATCTGAACGAATCAGCCAGGAAACAGGGCCTCATGACGGACGAGGAGTTTGACTCGATAATGAACAGGGTAAACCGAAGAGAGGAGACAACTGACTTGGTGGCTGAGGGTCTGGACCTCGCACCAAGATCAGTAGGAGAGAATGAACAAGCTCTTAGAGAACCCATACCGAAGGATAAGACATCCCAGTCAGAAGGAGAAGAGGAGAGGGAAAAGCAGAGTGAAGCCAAGGAAGCAGGAACAGAGACAACAGAACCAGAGGTAGAGGCATCCACCCCAGTGGCACCTCCGGTAGTTAAACCGATCCCCGTCAGAAGGAAACTTGTAGTGAAGACAGGCTCCAAGGCAGAGCCACCCAAACCGCAGAGGAAATCGCAACGTTGTTTGGGTAAGTGGGCACCCAACAGGGCGAAACCGAACACGGCGGAGGATCCCCTAGAGATCGTGAGTGACGACGAACCCTGTCCGGCGCAAGAGGATCAGGGTGTGGAAGCCGAGCGGGTGGCTGAGGGACTGGACCTCGCACCCGAGTCAGTGAGCCCCGAACAATTGGAGAAGGAAGATGCCAAGAAAGAGTGTAGCTCCACTACCCAGGAAACGCCACCAACCGAGGCGGAAGAGGATGCTAGATACCAAGTAGAAAGGAAAAGAAAGGGCAAGACCGTTGTGGAGAAAAAATCAAAAACCAAAAGAATGCGTACCCCGAACACAGGCATAGTGATCACTGAGACTGCCCGGAGGACCCCATCAAACCGGCAGACACAGAGCGATAGTGAGTACGAGGCCAGTGAAGAATCTGAATCAGATAGCGACACAACCATGGAAGAGGAGGAATACAAGGAGCGGGAACTCCCCAACGATCATCGAGAACTGTTGCATCCACCTGCCGAACCACTCCGTTATAAGCGTTGGACGGTGGAACTCACGGATGACGTTGTGGAAGAGATGAAGTTGTTTGACGACAAGAAGCTCCAGTCAGTTTACCGCACAAAGAACGCAAAAGGCAAGAAGGTTAAGTGTGGAAAGGTAATTCATCTCCCATCCTTAGATGAATTGCAAATTAGTGAATCGTTTCTAGCCCTTTTGCATGAGTTGGGTTTTGAATGGTTGTTGAGGAATGAGAAGTTAAGTGTCCCGGTCGATTTGGCCAAGGAGTTTTTCGCAACTTTTCGATTCGAAGTCACAACTGATTTGGATATAGAGTGTGTTAGCTTCAGGGTATTTGGAGGAGAAATTAGGATGAATCTGATTGAGTGGACTGTGAGGTTGGGTATATGCAGTTTGGAGGAGGCAATAGGACTTGAATGGAGAAACAGGGAGCGGGGGATTCCCCGCCGGCATGTGGAATTTGAGCCCCAGTCGGCTTGGGAGGAACTTACTCACCCCGGAGCAGGGCAGTTCCAATCCACGATCTCCCGATCGATCCACCTTAGCGACCCCGTTTTACGCCTGGTTCAACTTTTTTTAGACTACAATCTTTTGGGGCAGTCTAATTCGGCAGTCCGGACATCAATGACGGAGTTGTACCTTATATGGTGTGCAAAAAAGGGCAAGAAGCTGCACTTAGGGTTCTGGACTGCATACACATGTCACCTCGTCGCAACTCACCCAGCACGGAATATTTCCCTCTGCCATATATTGGGAATCTTCATGAGGAACAACATCACCGTTTCGGAGGACGAAGACCTAACCCCATTAACGATGGTGAGCGCCCCAGGATTGTTCGACACCCCTCTGTTCGTCCGAACGAACACGGTGTACATGAGGCAGGGCGTGCCCTACTTTTATGCGATGGGAGAAGAGGCAATACCCACTGCTCGGATAGCAACAGCTCAGGAAGCACCAGGACATGACCAGAGGCGAGACAGAATTGAACAATCTGTGGAAAAGATGGCTGAGGAAAATAGACAGATGAGGGAAGAGATGATTCGTTTAGCGTCAGCAATGGAACAGGTATTGAAGGAGTCTGCGGAGCAGAGAATACTGACTCAGAGGCAAGCCGCTCTAGAAAGGACAGTCACTGAAATGGCAGAGGAGAATCAGCAATTGAAGGCAGAGGTGATCAAGCTGGCAGGAGTTGTGGAAAGGATGTTGAAGGGCTCTGCAGAGCAGGATATGATGCATCAGAGGCAGGCGGCCATGGAAGCTATCGTATCAGATCTCGGGGAGGAAAACTCCAAGATGCAAAAAGCAATGAACAGAATGTTAGCCAGTATGGATAACATCTTAGAAGAAATGACCTACCTGAGGAAGGAGCAAGCTGCAGGACCGAGTGGCCATGGTGGCCGGACTGATGAACCACATATCCAAGAAACCGGAATAGCAGATGAGCAAGAGACAGCGGACGCCGAGGTGCCGGCAAGAGCCGAGGAGCCGGCGAAGGAAAATGAAACTGGAACGGAAGAGGACAACCCGAAGGAACAACCTGCACCACCTGCCCCACGAAGGAGCAGGCGACTTCGATAGACCCTCCCCTACTGACCAAGTTAGTTTTTTTTTAAGCTTTTTTAACTTTTCGTATTTTTGTTATGTTGTGGTATTCGGTTAGGTAGTATAATCTGTGTTTGCGAGCAAACCCCACTTCATAACACTTAGCCTATTCCATAGTCTAAGTGTGAGAAGTTAGGGTTTGTTTCTTGGTAGCATGTTTTCTGTGTTTCTTTTGTATATACGTGTTTCTTTGTTTAGTGGATTTTGTCCGGTGTTCAAACCTCTCCCACTTAGCCTATTCCATAGCCTAAGTGTGAGAAGTTTCTGTTTGAGTTGTTGTTTTTGTTTGTTATTTTGTTGTCTGTGTGTCTACCATACTGGCCAGTACTTTTTTTTCCACTTCACAGCCTTATCTGGGGCAGACACTTGTGAAGTAGGAGGGGGGACGTAATGGCCAGTATGATGTATATATGTGTGTTCTGTGTTTGTGCTCGTTTTGTGTTTTTTAGGTCTAGTTTTTTTTATGTTGTGTGCTGATTTGGGCTTAAAACTCAACCGTCCTGAGCTGGAGGTGAGGGGAATTGAGGGAGATAAGACAAGCTGGAAAACCGAAACCACTCTCCTTAGTACCTCCTGACCAGTATAGATGATGTGAGTATGAGAAAAAAGCCCACACTTAGAGCCAAACACGAAAGCCCTCTAAAATGTGAGTTATAAGCCTTAAAGTGGAACCACTTTCCACATACACTTAAAGAAAAGAGAGGCTGCCACAATTTGCCTAGGGTGAAGTGATCACGGGTAGCAAATACTGAAGGCAGTAGGAACCCCCCCCATAAAAAAAAAAAAAAAAAAAAAAAAGAAAACCACCACTTTTAGAACCCTTTTTTTTCTTAACCTTTTATACCCAGATAAACACCCCTAGCCCCTGGGACTGTGTGTAAGGCATGAAACAAATGGAGCTTACTGGCCAGGAAGAAGTGTGAAAAAAGCAGAAACCAGCTGGGCAGGAAAGTTAGAAGAAAATCGACCAGGGAGACATTCCAGGTCCAAAAAAGAAGGGATAACGGTGGCGAAGCCACGGAAAAAAAAAAGAGGAAGAAAGAAAGAAAAGAAGAAAATGGTCAGAGATTTGACCACACAAAAAAATGAAGGAATAAGGGTGGCGAAGCCACAAGAAGCCTACTAACCAGTTGGAAACTCAAGCCAGAAGCACCAGCTAAGAAAAGCAACTAATCAGAAGCCTGATGCACACAATCCCCCTTCATAAATTAAATAGAAGTTTTTGAACCTTAGAGCCTTAGGAACATCTACCCAAAACACTACAACCCAACAGCCCCGTTACAAGCCTTAAAGTCCTTCAGTAGCTGCACGTGAGATCTAAGTCCAAAGCAATTGTGGTTGAGCATGATGAGAGAATTCAGTCCTAACGTTCCTGGTGAGGTGCGAGTGACTGAGTGAACCTAGTGGTTGACCGAGAGTGTGGGCGATCTTGACAAGCAGATGTACTGACTGGGAGAGAAAGGGGGGGGCGGCAGAAGTTCAAGGCTGTCTAAGGCCGGATTGCACCTGATCCCGAGGGGAGGGATGGTTGAAAATGTAGCCCAATCTGTTAGTGTTTTATGTGTTTCTGTGTTTGTGTTTGTGTTTTCTTTCTTCTTCGTCGTTGTAGTCTAGAGTCCAGTTTTAGGTAGAGTCGGGCAGGGAAGTAACCAGGCTAGAATGCGACTCATTGCTTTTTGTTTGTTCTTCACGCTTGAGGGCAAGCATGTGGTAAGTGTGAGCAGTTTGATAAGTCGTATTCTAGGCCTCGGTTACTGGTCAGTATGACAGGTTTAAATGATTATATTTGCAAAGCAGTTGCTCAAAGTGTGCAGGATAAGTGTTCTGGCGAGTAGGGAAGTTCCGGAGTGTTCGGGTAGAAAAAGCGCCAGCATGGTCTCATACTGATCCGTATACGTGCTAAAACGGCTTGAGATGAAGAAGACGGATAGCTGGGACGGATTACCCACAATTAAGGGCAAAGAAGTCAAATTGCAGCGAGGATTTACCCTAAAATCAAGGGTAGCCTCCCTATAAAAGGTAGCCAAGTTGGAGAGAGAAGGGGCCTTGGAGAGACTTCAATTCACCATCATCTTTAGGTAGAGAGTTCTCTCGGTAATTTCAGTCTTTCAGCCGTGTCCCACTTCTTGCCTCGCCGAGCCATGATCACCTGACGTTCAGAATGTTCCCGAGTTCCAGTCATCGTCCGTTCCAGTTAGCTAGATCGTAGTTCCAGTCAGAGATTTTATCGCCAGGAGTGGCAAACAATCTTTAAATTGCTTTCGTAGTTTAATTAGTTCTCCGTCTTTACGTTGGATTTCTGTTACATTTTGGGATTTTGTTGTTTTGAAATGCTTGCTTTGGATATCCGAACGTGTTAATGCTATGAAGTTGATTTCCGTTTCGTTCATTGTAGTGTTCTTTTCTTTCCTTGTCTAGTTAGCTTAGATCTAAGATTTCTCGGTGTTTTAAGTGCTAAATCTCTAAATTCTGTTACGTAACAAATTTCTTTAGGATAGGTAAACAAGTACTATTTGATCTGGAAGTAGATCGTTGCATGCAAGGCTTCGTTTTATTTTCTGAATCGATCTTTCATGTTGACCAGCATGCAGAAGTCCAGTTTCAGCGTTTGATTTCAGATTTGATTTCTTAGTTTTAGATCTGTGTTCGCGAGTTGTTAATCTGCGTTTGCCGGGTTGGATCTGGAATTGTTATCTGAGTTTAATTTGTGTTGTTGGAGAAGATGATGTCTACATCCAGATTGGGGACCACCTTACTTTTATTTACTTTTGCTTCCTTTTGTCCTTCACCTCTGGTTGTACCTGCAGATCTGTCAGCCTAGTCACCACTACCTCCACTACACTCTGAATATTCTGTTTAGCCAAAAATAGAAATACCGTCCTTTCCAAACAATTTCTGTTACACCATGTCCCCTCATTTCCACGTACACAGTTGCATTCCATGATCTGCTCCCCCATCCTAGTCAGTAGGACGCCACCCTTTAATTACTCGCCTAGGTAGAAACTCAACCCGAGCGTGGTAGCTAACCAACCCTCCAAAACATCACCGCAGTAGTTTAAACGCACCATCTCTGTGGGATTCGACCCTTACCTCCACTATACTGATCAGTAGAAGTGGGTTGAGGAATCTTTGAAGACGAGGTCTAGGCTTAGTTAGGATCTTTATCCTGCCAGTAGGATATATCCTCACTTGAACGACACCTACGCACCTCGTAACCTCTTCAGCTATCCAATACATAGTTGTCTACATGTTCTTCATTTTAGTGATGCTAAAATGATAGTTTTGCCGGATAGAATGATACTCTGAGTTGATAAAATGATAGTTTTGCCGGATAAAATGATACTCTGAGTTGATAAAATGATACTTTTACTTTTATCCCCTGAAACTATCATTTTATCCCCTGAAACCATCATTTTATCAAGTGCAGCTATCATTTTACCTTCTGAAATTATCATTTTATCCCCTAAAACTATCATTTTATCCCCTGAAACTATCATTTTATCCAGTGCAACTATCATTTTATCCCCTGAAACTATCATTTTATCCCCTGAAACCATCATTTTATCAAGTGCACTATCATGTTACCTTCTGAAACTATCATTTTATCCCCTGAAACTATCATTTTATCCCCTGAAACTATAATTTATCCCCTGAAACCATCATTTTACCTTCTGAAACTATCATTTTATCCCATGAAACCATCATTTTATCCCCTGAAACCATCATTATATCAAGTACAACTATCATTTTATCCCCTGAAACTATCATTTTATCTCCTGAAACTATCATTTTATCCCATGAAATGATAGTTGAATTGCATGGATGAATAAGTATCCAACTTCAGAGGTTGATGACTGTGCAGTGGCCTGCCTCTTTCTCAACTCAACAACCAATTCAACACCACACCCACTAGCCCAACTCACACAACACTAATACTCCATGTTTTGGTAATCGTTTAAGATTTCCAACTACTATATGTTTTATTACTGCATATTGTGGGATGGGATTCAAGCTTCTTCATAATTACTGTTGTTTCTTCGATAATTTTTTTTATTTTCGTGCATTATAATTTCTTGAAATCACATCTTACTTAGAGTAATGTTTTTTATATAGCGTTGTTGTAAAATTGTTTTTTTTCCTTTGGTCTATATAATACAACAATTCGGATGAGAAATTAAATTAATTACCAGTATATGGCATTATGACAAAATTAATATAGTTTTCATTTATATTTATTATCTATTTTTAATGATTAGGATGATCGATTGATTTGTAGGTATGTACATAACTGTCGACCCGGCCGGGTGGAATTATTGAACTGAGTATTCACCCGGCCGGGTGAAACTCTCTGGAGTCTTCATGAACAAAATTGACGACCCAGCCGGGTGGAATTATTCAACATAAATTCCACCCGGTCGGGTAGCACTCCCGGCAGTCGCGCGCAGCTTTCGTTGATCGGCCATATCTCTCTCATCCGAACTCCGATTGGGGCGTGTGAGGCACCCACGCGAAGCTATTTCGATGATGAAGACAATGGTAGTCTCAAATAGAATTTGGACCCCATCTTGATAGGCAGATTAACGTTTAAAGCATACCCCAGCCTTGTCTTGGCTCATTTTGACCCTTTTTTTTTACCTATTTTAACTTCAAACACTAGATAAACTCATCAAAGCACCTTTATAGTGAAATATGGACATAAACTCTAAGATAATGTGAAGTGAGGAAGAGCTGAGTCCGATCGTGTGTGTTTCGTGTGCTTACAGGGAACACTAATACAAGTGCTCAGTCAAGACACCGCGCTTCTTAAATCCACTGGATCACTAGGTCCAGGAACCCAAGGAACACAGAGTGTTGTTGTCGTTGGACACGCTCGACTCTCCTTCAAAAATTAATCCCTCAACCCAAATTACTATTAAATTAGTATAGGAAAGTGGGGTCGATCCCACGAAGATGGATTCGTGAGTAGTATTTAGAGACTCTGGAAACAAGCGGCTGCTGCCACGCAAAGGGTTGAGGCTTATAACAACTACCACTAGACCTAGGCACGGAATTTAAATGCTAGACCTAAGAAATAGAATACGTGTAAAATCAGACATCAACACCGAAAGAAACAATAGCTCGCTAGACCGTGTAAATGATTAACTAAATATGACTAGGCAGGAAGAATTAAAATGTGGGGACCTGGACATTCAAATAAGGTAAGTACGGTAAAAGCTGCAACTAACAAACTCATGCAATTTCCTATCCAACTCAGAAACGTAAATGAAGAAAACAGAGCATACTCCTAGATTCGAACAGAATATAGAAATCGGGATGCCGGAAACACGCTACGAATCGGAAGTACATCAGATCTACATAAACTGAACGAAATGAAACGAAAACACGTAAGCTAGGCATAAAATTAAACCAACACGACTCAGATTCACGTCGAATGCATAATCCACTCCGGATCCAAGACATCCGAACTCAACACCCAGCAAAATCAACTCCATAGCTCCGATTCTCATAGATCTACTCAAATCAACTCCAGATCCCAACAATCACAGACAACCCTACGACATCAACAAGTTAAGAACCCGATTCATCCACAAACAAACTCCATTCTCCCAGATCCAACCACAAACCTGCGATAATCTAGAAAACAACCAACTCCAACAATCCAACTCAGAATTCAAGTAAACATAATCGACAAACAAAGATCAACACAGTCGACATAAACCAAAACGAAACTTGCATAAACACAGAGAATATCCAGAAATCAAAGAGGTCCGAGCCTCGAACAGCGAAGCTCAGCGAATTCAGCAAAAACGTAAACAGAAAATAAATTGTTTCTTCGCCCTCAAGTAGGACGGTGTTACCACCAGATCGAAAAGTGTGTAAGCTAGAAGTGCAAGTATGCCCTGAATTTCCCACGAAAGAACCCAAGTGTGTGAAGAAAAGTGAACTAAGCTACAAGCTGTTGGCGAGGTCTCCAACCGAGAAGATCCCTCCAGCGTGCATGCTTCTTTCTTTTATAGACGCGGACATAACCTTCTAGAGTCTTCGTAGAAATCCCTATTCTACCCTTAAACTCTGAGGCTTCTTCCGTCGAGCAATTTTCCGCATAATGTCCACTCTTTCGCCTTCTTCCTAGGTCCACGCAACTGTCTCCCTTCTTTGCTGGACCTGGCG
Source organism: Salvia splendens (assembly GCF_004379255.2). Lineage (NCBI taxonomy): Eukaryota > Viridiplantae > Streptophyta > Magnoliopsida > Lamiales > Lamiaceae > Salvia > Salvia splendens. The sequence continues at coordinate 13,801,646 of NC_056034.1, forward strand.
AAAATCTTCACACACCTGGCTTAAAACGCGTGTTAGACCCAGAAATTTCACGAATTAAAGCCCTAGACCTATGCATGAAATTAGCCTTATCAAACTGCTCACACTTAAACCATGCTTGTCCTTAAGTATGAAAGACAAGAAAATGAAATAAGGCAAATTTCAATGCACGGTTCCCAAGAACGATCCTACAAACAAGATTTAACAAAAACAAAAACCTAGACCTAGAAAACTAACAGACTCAGAAAAGAAAATAACACACAAAGAACACAAAACACAACACATAATCATGCACTAAGCTTCAACTTTTAGGCGACTGTCCCCACAAGCTTAAGTCTTCTCCGATCGTCTACAGTCTCCAAATCCTCCTTCTTCCTTCGTCAACCCAAACGGTTTGTCAGTTTGTCAAGAAACCTATGGATTTCCTAGCGGTTAGGTTCGCTCGATCACTCATTCCTTACCAGGGATGTTAGGACCAAAAACGCTCCAAGGTTAAAGTTACACCACTGATGCGTTGGGTTATGAAAGTTTCCCCTTTTTATCATCTCCCCTCTTTTCTGGGTAAGGCAAATATTTCCTAGGTCAGGTAATTTTTACTTCCTGCCCTTAGATAATTAAGCTCCTTTTTCTCTTCTTTTATTTTTCCCCTGGACTTCGTCCAGCTTATACCTCCTTTTTTTTTCTCCTGGACTTCGTCCAGCTTATACCTCCTTTTCCTGGACTTCGTCCAGCTTATACCTCCTTTCCTGGACTTCGTCCAGCTTATACCACCAGCTCTGGACTTTGTCCAGCTTATTCCTTCATAACCCATTTTTTCTCCTTTATACTCTACTCCCTAAGCATCAAGTGGCTGCCCATTTTTTACAAGTTAGCTCAAAGTGTTTAGGCTTATAACTCACTTTATAGTAAGGCTGCACAGCTAGGTTATCTAAGGTATCCTATATCGTCCTCACTTCATCCAAACCGCTTTTAGTTTATTAAGGAAGAGGGCATCAAAGTTTACGTGTATCCTATCTTCAATCGTTCGCACTAAGAGAATATTTCTGCCTTATTGTATCCACTAGCTCATGCAACACGTAACACACAGACAAGACCTAAAAAAAAACTATAAGACTTACAGTCACAGACTGCACCTATTCCCTCCCCCTCCCACTTCACTCAAGCTTGTCCCCAAGCCATCCTAGTGAAGGGGGGTAAATAGGGAAGTACAAACATGTAAAATAGAAAACCAAACAAATAAACAACGTGCCAAAACAAACAAACTTCTCACACTTAGACCGTACACCGGGCTAAGTGGGAGAAAGCACAACAACCAAAACCAAACATGCAAAACAGCTCAACCCCTTCTCACACTTAGACCAGAAATTGGGCTAAGTGTGGAAAGTAGCAACACATATGTACAGAGCAAGCATGCTGGCACAGAACATTAAAACAAACAAAAAGCAGAAACAGAAAGCAATAAAAGACGAAAAGTAAAAGTTACTTGGGTTGGGGGAAATTAATTCGGGGTCTGGCCCCCTCGGGAGCCAGACTTGGGCAGCACAGCCTATTGGGTCACTTTAGCTTTCTTTCTTGCCGGTGATTCCGGCTTCTCTTTCCTCTCGTCAATCTGTCCGGGTACGGTCTTCTTCAAGGTCATGGGTCTAGTAGAGGACGAAGTGATTAGAGGCTTGGTGACTTGTGGCTGCTTCCGGATAGATAGATCTCCTGGACTTGGCGCCCTGGGTCCGCCACTAGGTCCAGGAAGTAATATTGGTGCGTCCGGGAATTTCTCGCGCAACCACTTCATTATTGCCATTATTAACGCGACACCCTCCGTCATCTTCTTAGTGCATCGGGACGACATTGCCACCAGATCAGAAACGCGCCCCTTGAGGGCCACCATTTCCTTCCTAACCGTCTGAACCTCCGATCTCATTTCTAACATTCCCGTTCGTACTCCGACAACTTCTTTCCTTACTCTCTCAGCTTCACCACTGTCTTTTCCTTTACCCCGCAGGGCCATAATCCCTTCCATCACTTTTTGAATCTCGGATCTCATCCAACTGACTTCCTTTCTCATTGCATCCACCTCCACAACTGGCTTCCTGGCTTCACCTGCATCAGCAACGTCCTTCACACCCGCCACCTCTTGTTCCTGTTTGATCTGGGCCTCCGATTTACCAACTTCGTAAAAACAGACATCCCTCTTGTGCATGATTAGCAGCCCCTTGTTGAAGAAGTACTCCATATTGAAAACCTCGGGGGGTAGACACATCTTCACCTCCCGGCAAGCCTTGTGGATCTTCATAATCACATTGCGCTGCAGATAAGCTCCCAGAAGGTGGCATGTGTATAGATGCCGGGAGGGATTGGCAGTTACTTGGTGGCAGGCTTGAGCTAACCATTAGCCCAAATGAACACGTACACTCGTGGCCATGCACCAGGTAAAGTATAAGTCGGCGGTTGTCAAGGCGGTGTTGGTTGTGCCGATCAGGTTGTAGCTAATGAAGGTTTGGGCGAACCTCAGAACCCTGTCTTCGATGTGGTGAGCCTTCGAACAACTAGTTTTAAATTAACCCACCCTCGGATGAGTCAAGAACTCCCATGCGCTCTGCGCTTTGAAACCTGGCGTGAGTTTTGGTGGACCAACCATTCTCTCATTCCATAAACCTTCGTCATCTTCCGTACGCGTTAGCAGACCCATCCGTAGAGTCCACTCCCTGATGCTCATCACATGCTCTTCATTGAAGAGCCTGAAGTTAATGGAACTGGCATCCTAGTCGGTGGTGGATTTAAACCGGAAAGTCGAGAAAAATTCTCGTGCCACGTCTATCGGAACCTCAAGGGTGCTATGCTTTAGCAACCAGTCAAAGCCGATTGCCTCTATATACCCCCGAAACTCGTCATTTCTTGAGATCCCCTTAAGCTCTGCTGAATCGTACTTCTTTCCCGATTTGGCATGTTTCCCCACGGTACTCTTCTCTGCATATATCGCTGTACGTTTTGGGTCATCAAACTTCCCCATCGCATTCAGCAGTTCCTTAGTTATCCAGATTTCTTTTGGCTCAAAATTGAGCTCCACTCCTTGATCTTCCTCGGAGTCATTGGACTCATTAGGGCTTTCCGACTCGGCATCGGACGATATTTTAGCAGGTGGAGAGGGAGAATGGTCGGCGGACTTCCCTCTTGCTTTCTTGGTCGAGGAAGGAGCGATCTGCTTCCCCTTCCTCTTCCTCTCGACCGCGCGTCTGCGCTCCTCCTCGTCGTTCTCCCCATCGTCAGGTCTGGGAGAATCTGCCTGCTCCGGTGCTGCGGCCCCTCGACCCAGCATGTCCTCCTCCATCTACTGGACGGTTTCGTCTATCTCATCAAGCAGACTCCGACGAGCCTGCCTCCTTGCTTCCCTTGCGTTTACCGGTGAATCGGTCCCATCAGGGACATCAGTCAGATCCACCATTAGAGTCATCCCGTCGTCGACGGGTTCCTGTGCCTCGCCAGACACGAGGTCATCTTCCTTCCCAATCAATGGGGTTGCCCCCTCGATGTAAACAGGGGTCTCTACCCCACCCGGACTTCCCGTAACAAATTGGGCTTTGGTGCCCTCAACCACTTCTGGGGTTTCCCCCGCCGATTGTCTTTCAGAGGTTAGGGCTTCGCCGCCCGTTGGAACATCGCAACCAACAACAGGGGTTTCCCCCTCGACCAACTCTTCCAAAACAGGGGTTTCCCCCTCTGTAAATTCCTTCACAACAAAGGTTTCCCCCTCCTCAGTGACAGAACCTAACCTAGGCTCACTTACGGCCAACAACTCCAACCCCGCGGTCAGATCTGCTTCTTCTTCGCGAGATTCTGTGGTGGTTGGTTCTTGAACAGTGACGGCTTCTTCTGGTACAGCGGTGGTGGGTTCTGCGGCAGCCACCGGTTTGGGTGTTGAAACCCCTGAAGTTCCCGGTTGTGATACGGCAGATGTAGAAACGGCTGGTGCAGATTTCCCCATTACCACCGCGAACATGGCAAATGCCTCCATCGCCTTTTCTGGTCCCCCAAATTTTTGTAGTATATCCTCCATAAACGCCGCCGCACTTGAATCGGCGGATCCTGAAGTGTTTCCGGTACTCGGCTTGTTATCCATGAAGAATTCTGTAGAAAATCTTGACAAAAACTAGGACAGAAATTTCTTTGATTAGGGTTAGAGAAAGAAACCCTAGAGAGAAGTTTGGGGAATTCTGGATGTAGAGAGAGAGTGAATAAGGGAAAATGAAAAGAGAACACGGTTATTAACCGATAGGTATGGGAGAGGACGGTTTGCAGGCGGTTGCAGGCATGACGCTAGCGACTGCACGCCTTCCCATAAAGGTGTCTTTTGAAATTCGAACCGGTGCCAACTCCCTCCAAAACTTTACTTCTCAACTCCTCGCCCTAGCAAATTCCTTCTGCAAAACCGTACTTAGGAAAAAAAAACATTAAACAAAAACTTGAAACGCCAGACTCCTCGGTTTTAGGGTATGACAGTATCAAAAATATTCCCAAAGAGTCTGGTATTTCGAAAATATTTTTGGAAGATTAATTTTTTTTTTGTTTTGTTTGGGTTTTTCTAGATTTACGAAAAGCTATTAAATATTTACAAAATTTCTTACGAGTGTTCTCAAGATTCCCCGGTTCAGGGTATAAAAACTTTTCAGTCACTCGACCCAGGAAATCTTTAAGAACACTTCCTTCCTAGACCCGTTTGCGGATATCAAGAAGCGCGTGTAGTGGCACTTCGTCCACTATACACATCTCTGAGGCATCCCTAAACACCTTCAGACGATGACCATTGACAAGGAAATGAGTAGAGTTTGAAAAACTTCCCTGGATTTCTTCTGCTCCATTTGCACGCAGACTCACAACAGTGTATGGCCCAATCCATTTGGACTTTAACTTGCCGGGCATTAACTTGAGCCGGGACTGGAACAGGAGAACCTTCTGCCCAACTTGCAGTTCCTTGGTCCGGAGATTTTTATCATGCCACAATTTGGTCTTTTCCTTGTACCACATTGCTGACTCGTAAGATTCAAGTCGCAATTCCTCCAACTCTTGGAGTTGCAGTTTCCTCTCTCCCTCACAAGCTCGAGGACTCATATTAATATCCTTGACCGCCCAGTACGCCCTGTGCTCAATTTCCACCGGTAGGTGGCACATCTTGCCAAATACTAACCTGTAAAGAGACATTCCAATGGGCGTTTTATATGCTGTTCTATATGCCCATAATGCATCATCAATTCTCTTGCTCCAGTCTTTCCTCGACGGATTCACCATTTTTTCCAGGATCGCTTTGATTTCTCTATTTGATATTTCCGCTTGGCCGTTGGACTGAGGATGATATGGTGTGGAGAGGTGATGGTGAACTCCGTACTTTCTCATTAGAGCTTCAATAGTCCGGTTGCGGAAATGCGTCCCATTGTCAGATATTATAGCTCTAGGTACTCCGTACCTGTTGAAAATGTTAGCTCTAAGGAACTTCGCTACCTCTTTAGCTTCACACGATGCTGTTGCTTTTGCCTCTATCCACTTCGAAACATAGTCTACTGCCACAAGTATGTAGGTGTTTCCGTATGAAGACGGAAATGGACCCATGAAGTCTATCCCCCAGACATCGAAGATCTCACATACAATTATTGGAACTTGTGGCATTTCGTCCCTCCTGGAGATTCTCCCGGTCTGTTGACACCTCACACAGTTCTGACAGAATTCAAAAGCATCCTTATTCAACGTGGGCCAGTAAAACCCACTGTCCAACACCTTCCTTGCGGTCTTCCTAGGTCCAAAGTGACCTCCACACGCTAGAGCATGGCAATGGTTCAGCACATCCCTCTGTTCCCACTCTGGGATACACCTCCGGATAACTTGGTCGGCTCCCATTCGCCACAAATACGGGTCATCCCAGAAATAGTACTTGGCCTCACTCTTCAATTTCATCTTCTGGGCCTGGGAGATTTCTTGGGAACTGGGTACCTCTCCAGTGACTAAGTAATTTGCCAAGTCAGCGAACCATGGCTCAGTGTTTGTCTGACATTTCCCTTTCTCAGCATCCCTTGGACCTATTAATGCCATGAGCTTTTCCCAGTTGATGGGTCTAGGGAGTTCTTCCAGATAATACAAATGCTCCTCGGGGAATGCATCTGGAATTGCTTCCTCGGTCTCTCCTTGAAAGATACGACTTAGGTGGTCAGCCAACTTGTTCTCAGTTCCTTTCTTATCCTTAACTTCCCAATCGAATTCTTGTAAAAGTAATACCCAACGGATTAATCTTGGTTTAGACTCCTTCTTTGCCAGCAAGTACTTAATAGCTGCATGGTCCGTGAAAACGATCACCTTCGACCCCAGCAAATACGGGCGAAACTTCTCAAATGAGTATACCACCGCCAGCATTTCTTTTTCGGTGGTGTCATAATTCTTCTGAGCTTGATTCAGTGTTTTGGATGCATAAAATATCACATAGCTTTTTCCATCAATTCTTTGACCTAGCACTGCTCCCACGGCATAGTCGCTTGCGTCACACATAATTTCAAAGGGTAGATTCCAGTTGGGCGCTCTAATAATGGGGGCAGATACTAGTCTATCTTTCAACAACTGAAAAGCCCTTTTGCACTCCTCATCGAACTCAAACTCCACATCGTTATGCAATAAGTGAGTGAGTGGTTGAGCAATCTTTGCGAAATCCTTTATAAACCTCCTATAAAATCCTGCATGCCCTAGGAATCCTCTCACCTCTTTCTGATTCGTCGGGTAAGGCAGTTTCGAGATGACATCGATTTTTGCTTGATCTACTTGTATGCCTCTTTCCGATACCACATGCCCTAGGACAATTCCTTCAGGGATCATAAAGTGGCATTTCTCGAAATTCAAAACCAAATGCTTTTACTGGCACCTCCTCAGCACTATATCCAAACTCGCTAAACACGAGTCAAATGAATTCCCGTACACAGTGAAGTCGTCCATAAAAATCTCGATGCAATCCTCTAGGAGATCCGAGAAAATACTCATCATACACCGCTGGAAAGTCCCTGGCGCATTGCAGAGACCAAACGGCATCCTCCTATAAGCGTACGTTCCAAAGGGACACGTGAAAGTTGTCTTCTCTTGATCCTCGGGATCCACATAGATTTGAAAATATCCACTATATCCGTCCAGGAAACAGAAATATTGCTTACCTGCCAGCCTCTCCAACATCTGATCAATGAAAGGTAGCGGGAAGTGATCCTTCTTAGTAGCCTCGTTCAGCTTCCGGTAGTCAATACACATCCTCCACCCAGTAACAAGTCGAGTGGGGACCAACTCATTTTTATCATTCTTAACTACCTGTATTCCTAACTTCTTTGGTACCATATGTACGGGACTAACCCATTCACTGTCTGGTATGGAATATATGATTCCTAGGGATAGCAGCTTCAATACTTCCTTCAGCACTTCTTCCCTCATGTTCGGATTCAGCTTACGTTGCGGATCCCTACAGGCCCTTGCTCATTCTTCTAAACGAATGTGATGCATACACATATCTGGACTGATTCCAACCAAGTCAGAGAGCGTCCACCCAATGGCTTTCTTGTTTCTCCTAATTACATTCAGCAGTTCCTCTTCTTGTCCCTCGGCCAAGCTGCTGTTAATAATCACCGGGAAGTTTTCGTTTTCCTCCAGATAAGCATACTTGAGCCCCGGTGGAAGTGTTTTCAATTCTTTCTTGGGGATATCTTGTTCCTGGGGCAAGGGATTTTTTTCTGTTGTCATTCCTTTCATAGACTCAGCAGAACTGTTCATGCTCGCCACATAAGGTGTCTTCCTTGACCTAACTAGCTCCGGACTTGTACAAAATTCCAGAATTGCTTCCGCTAGTTCCTCATCTGATAACTCATTTGTGTTCATTGTTTGACACCAACTGGCTACTTCTCTATCAATGGCATGACCCATCTCAGAATTCTCGATCTGTTCCTGCATTAACTCTGTCTCAAGATATTCCTGGACCAAGGGGTTAATAACATCTATAGCATACAAATTTTCAACGTCAAGAGGTCTTTTCATTGCCTCATCTATGCTGAATGTATATTTCTCCCCATTGTAATCAAGGCAAATAGTACCGTAAAAAACATCAATGATAGTTTTAGCAGTCCGTAGAAAAGGTCTCCCTAGAAGTACTCTGCCAGACTCTGCAGACTCATTATCACTCATCCTTATCACATGGAAATCAGCTGGGTACAAGAAATCATGTACCTTTACTATCACATTCTCAAGCACACCTTCAGGACAAATGCATGACCTGTCTGCCAATTGGATCACAACTTTCGTGTCCACCATGCCTACCCCTACTAACCTCTTGTGTACAGATAGCGGTAACACATTTATCGACGCACCTAAATCACACATAGCATGCTCGATTTTCACGTCACCAATAGAGATGGGTAAGGTAAACATACCTGGATCATTGCATTTTGAAGGCATCCTCCGCTTTTGAATCACTGCCGAGACATTCTCGCCTATCAAAATTTTCCCACTAGGTCTAGCCTTTCCAGCTATAAATTCCTTGATGAACTTGCTAAACACCGGCAATTTCAAGGCCTGCAGGAATGGTAGATTAATGTCTAGTTTCCCAAAAATGTCCATGAAATCCACCGGCTCTTCTTTCTTCTTCTTGGCTTCCCCCCAGCTCGGGAAAGGCTTCAATCGTATTCCTGCTCTTGTAGAACTGTCAGCTGAGAATTCTCCAGTCTCCTCCCTTTCTGCCTCGTTCTCAAATACTGGCTTTGGATCGAGGAAGAATGGCTCAGTTGACTTAGGCAAGGGTTTCTCCAAATCTCCTATCTTAAGGTCATCCTTGACCAAAGAACTTTCTCCTTCCAAGTTTCCAGACCTAGGAATAGTATCTTCTTCCTTACCTTCCTTGGGGTTTATTGCTTTCTTCGTTCTCACCACTGGCCCATCATATGCTTTCCCGGATCTCAAGGTAACCTGACTTATATTCGCCCTATCTGGTGGCCTTACTGAGGCGGGAATCTTTCTCTCGTTTCCTCTCATATCACTCAAAGCAGTGGCTATCTGGGACAATTGTTTAGCCAGCATATCCATGGCTGCCTTTTGCTCCTGTTGAGCATCTTGAAGCTTATGCACTACGTCATTGTTCGATTGCAGGTTGCTTTGCATATGTTGCTGAGAACTGACGAGGTCGTGCACCATATCATCGATACTCTTTGGTGACTTTTGTGGTTGACTGGGCCATGGCCCTATACTCAGCGTCGGTCCACTCGCTTGATTCTGACGAGCGTTCCCTTGACCGCCTGAAGAGTTGTTGTATTGATTTCCTTGGCCCTGGTAATTATTCTGAAAATTCCTTTGGTGTTGTGGCACATAAGAGTTCCCTTGATTATTCTGATTTCTGTTCCCCCAGCTTGAGTGGTCTCCTTGGTTCCGATTGATCCAATTGCCCTGCCCCTCTTGATTCCTTCCTGACCAGTTACCTTGCCTTTCGGGCTGAGGTGCAAACTGCTGACTTTGTTGTGGTGCTGGCTGATTCTGCTCATTGTCAGTCCATCTGAAATTCGGATGATTCCGCCAAGGTGCATCTCTCTGTCTTCCTGGATTCCAGCTCCCATCGGGATTCCAACTACCCATTGCATTGACCTGGGCCTGATAATCTCCTTCCTGGGTCCCGTAATATTGCTGAATTTGACTATCTCCTAGACCCGGAGATTTCTCCTTCCCTTGTGAAGTCAGTGGATTCGTTTTCTCAATCGCGTTCAAAAGAGCCTTCTCGAGCCTATCAATCCTTGCCTCCACTTTATCGTCTTCTTGCTCTCTTACGGCATGCACCGACCCTCTTCTCACAGTATTCCTAGGGTTATCGTACGCCTTCTTAGCGTCGATCAATTTTCCCAGAATTTCCCTTGCTTCACTTCCCCTCTTTCTTGTGAAATTCCCCCCACTCGAGGAATTCATTAAATCTTTTGACTCAGGAGTCGCTCCTTCGTAAAACAGAGAGTAAGTCTCTGCCTCTATCATTCGGTGGTTTGGGCATGCATCCAACAACCCCTTAAATCTCGACCAATACTGACTCAAGGATTCGTCGTAATCCTGCTTACACTCTAATATTTCTTTCTTCAGTGCATTCGTCTTGTTGGATGGGAAGAAATAATCTAGGAATTCCAATTTGAAATCCCTCCATGTGCGAATAGAATCCGGGGGTAACCTTAATAACCACGTGTTAGCTTCCCCCTTCAAGGTAAACGGAATCGCACGTAGGCGATAATCCTCTTCTGTTGCATCATTCGGCCTCTTCTGAATACCACACAACTTGCTGAATTCATTTAAGAACTCATACGGACACTCGTTTCTACGCCCAGAGAACTTCGGCAAGATGCCGAGCACGTTTGTCTTGATCTCAATAGTCCTCTGGCGTGGATTCATCACTATAGCTTGAGCTGGTTCTCCATCTAAATGGGCAGTGAGAGAACCGATCTCTGGATCTGGATCTACTACCTGCGCCATGACTATTTCCTCTGCTTCCCCTGTTTCTGACTCCGTTTCTGATTCGGGTGGAGATTCTGGATCTTCGCGTCCTGACGACGTCCAAGATTCGTCGCTAGTTAATTCACTCGGGAACGGATCTCCTGTGGTGAACCCTGATCTGGTGGTCACAGTAGAGGCTGTATCCTTAACCTGCCGAGTAAACTGGCCGTACTTCCTCCCAGACGAGTTGCTCCAGTAGGTAGATCCTGAGCCTCTGCTCATAAACTACAAACAAAAGAGAAAGAAAACAAATCAAAACTATTTACACCACAGACTCTGAACACTAACACTAAGCACGACATCCATTCCCGGCAACGGCGCCATTTGAAGTGAGGAAGAGCTGAGTCGGATCGTGTGTGTTTCGTGTGCTTACAGGGAACACTAATACAAGTGCTCGGTCAAGACACCGCGCTTCTTAAATCCACTGGATCACTAGGTCCAGGAACCCAAGGAACACAGAGTGTTGTTGTCGTTGGACACGCTCGACTCTCCTTCAAAAATTAATCCCTCAACCCAAATTACTATTAAATTAGTATAGGGAAGTGTGGTCGATCCCACGAAGATGGATTCGTGAGTAGTGTTTAGAGACTCTAGAAACAAGCGGCTGCTGCCACGCAAATGGTTGAGGTTTATAACAACTACCACTAGACCTAGGCACGGAATTTAAATGCTAGACCTAAGAAACAGAATACTTGTAAAATCAGACATCAACACCGAAAGAAACAATAGCTCGCTAGACCGTGTAAATGATTAACTAAATATGACTAGGCAGGAAGAATTAAAAAGTGGGGACCAGGACATTCAAATAAGGTAAGTACGGTAAAAGCTACAACTAACAAACTCATGCAATTTCCTATCCAACTCAGAAACGTAAATGAAGAAAACAGAGCATACTCCTAGATTCGAACAGAATATAGAAATCGGGACGCCGGAAACTTGCTACGAATCGGAAGTACATCAGATCAACATAAACTGAACGAAATGAAATGAAATCACGTAAGCTAGGCATAAAATTAAACCAACACGACTCAGATTCACGTCGAATGCTTAATCCACTCCAGATCCAAGACATCCGAACTCAACACCCAGCAAAATCAACTCCATAGCTCCGATTCTCACAGATCTACTCAAATCAACTCCAGATCCCAACAATCACAGTACGACATCAACAAGTTAAGAACCCGATTCATCCACAAACAAACTCCATTCTCCCAGATCCAACCACAAACCTGCGATAATCTAGAAAACAACCAACTCCAACAATCCAACTCAGAATTCAAGTAAACATAATCGACAAACAAAGATCAACACAGTCGGCATAAACCAAAACGAAACTTGCATAAACACAGAGAATATCCAGAAATCAAAGAGGTCCGAGCCTCGAACAGTGAAGCTCAGCGAATTCAGCAAAAACGTAAACAGAAAATAAATTGTTTCTTCACCCTCAAGTAGGACGGTGTTACCACCAGGTCGAAAAGTGTGTAAGCTAGAAGTGAACCCCAAGTATGCCCTGAATTTCCCACGAAAGAACCCAAGTGTGTGAAGAAAAGTGAACTAAGCTACAAGCTGTTGGCGAGGTCTCCAACCGAGAAGATCCCTCCAGCGTGCATGCTTCTCTCTTTTATAGACGCGGACATAACCTTCTAGAGTCTTCGTAGAAATCCCTATTCTACCCTTCAACTCCGAGGCTTCCTCCGTCAAGCAATTTTCCGCATAATGTCCACTCTTTCGCCTTCTTCCTAGGTCCACGCAACTGTCTCCCTTCTTTGCTGGACCTGGCGAAAATCTTCACACACCTGGCTTAAAACGCGTGTTAGATCCAGAAATTTCACGAATTAAAGCCCTAGACCTATGCATGAAATTAGCCTTATCATAATGCAATGAAAGCACACAAAAGATCATGTTTAATGTCCAATAAAACAGTTAAAATCCGAGTTTATCATAGAATGATACTCTGAGTTGATAAAATGATAGTTTTGCCGGATAGAATGATACTCTGAGTTAGATTTATAGTTGTTTCAGTGATGTTAACTGATTATGAAAATCGTATGGCCTTTGTATTATGTTTACATGTTTAGATTTATAGTTGTTTTGTAAATAAGAGTGAAATGAAATCATAATAAGAGTGATGTGTTTTGTGAACAAGAGTGAAGTATTTTCTGAACAAGAGTGATGTGTTTTGTGAAAAAGAGTGAAGTGTTTTCTTAACAAGAGTGATGTGTTTTGTGAACAAGAGTGAAGTGTTTTCTGAACAAGAGTGATGTGTTTTGTGAACAAGAGTGAAGTAAAATCAGAATAAGAGTGATGTGTTTTCTGAACAAGAGTGATGTGTTTTGTAAACAAGAGTGAAGTAAAATCAGAATAAGAGTGATGTGTTTTGTGAACAAGAGTAAATTGTTTTCTGAACAAGAGTGATGTGTTTTGTGAACAAGAGTGAAGTAAAATCAGAATAAGAGTGATGTGTTTTCTGAACAAGAGTGATGTGTTTTGTGAACAAGAGTGAAGTAAAATAAGAATAAGAGTAATGTGTTTTGTGAACAAGAGTAAAGTGTTTTCTGAACAAGAGTGATGTGTCTTTGATTTTTTGCTATATTGATTTTTTTTCTCATATCCATGAAGCTGCTGCAGCTGAAATAAGGTCTAAGAAGCGTGATTGAAACACGATTGCAAAGGACGCAGCAGAGGACACGACAAAACACGATTTGTAATTGAAACTATCATTTTATCATTTCAAAATATCATTTTATCCACTGAAACTATCATTTTAAACTATCATTTTATCATTTTATGCAAAAGTATCATTTTATCATTTGAAACTATCATTTTATCATTTGAAACTATCATTTTATCCACTGAAACTATCATTTTATCCCCTGAAACTATCATTTTATCCCCTGAAACCATCATTTTATTAAGTGCAACTATCATTTTACCTTCTGAAACTATCATTTTATCCCCTGAAACTATCATTTTATCAAGTGCAACTATCATTTTACCTTCTGAAACTATAATTTTATATGATAATATTAGCTTTCAATACAACTTTCAATTTGTTGCGATTTTATTAACAAGCTAAAATCTCCAAATCAAAAATTGAAGATTAGCATTATTCCTTTCATTTCGTACGGTTATTTTCATTCGTCAAAAACGTTTTCCACAACTCATTACCTCTAATTAATAATGTGGACAATAGTCACAATACAACAAGCAAAGTTTAGTACTCTCCAAATTTTGGGATTTTAGATAAAAATATTTATGTATATTAATCATATCAAAATTATCCATATGCACTGTATATTATTCCGCAGCATTCTATTCAACGCGGCATTGCTTCCCCTACCCTACACCACCCCCCTCCCCCAAAAAAACAATAATATTTCTCACACACAAACCCACACACAAGTATATATTCACATCACACAGTGAGAGTGAGTAAAGGCAAACCAACTTATGCTATATTTACATAACAACGGTGCGTCATGATCTCGATCCATTCACAAATCAAAGCAGATTACTCACTCGTATACGCATACACTCTCTATCTCTACACATATATTAATATACGGTGGCAACATGGCGGCTGAAGAGGCGGAGGCGGAGGTGGCGGTGGCGCTGATGGACTCGGACGGGGACGGGTTGTTGGGTTTGGAGGATTTCGTGAAGATAGTGGAGGGAGCGGGAGAGGAAGAGAGGCAGAGCGATTTGATAGGTCAAATTTTGATATATCCAAAATCCCAAGTTTGCCCTTATATAACCGAAATATGATAGTTTTATTTGATAAAATGATAGTTTTGTTAGATTAAATCTAGACCACATATTTTAAAAATGTGTGGTGGAGATTTAGTTATAGGGTTATCACACAAATTGTGATTAGCATTATAATGCACCCCTATATATATATATATATATATATATATATATATATATATATAGGATTGTGATCAAGATAGAAACATTCTTAAAAGTAGAACCATTCTTAAACGTAGAACAAATGCCAAAGGAGGTCGTTAGATCTTTTAATCCAATGGTGTTGACTATATATATATATATATATATATATATATATAGGGTTGTATTATATACCAAACTAGTTTAAAACACTAAACGCCAAACACACCATTATATAATAACGTGGAGTTCATTACAACTTTATTTGTAGTTCATTATAGGGAATTCTGATATTTAAAACAATGACATCATCATGCATAGTTTAGAAATCTGAAGTTCATTATAAGTTTGTTATTAGTTCATTATAATGAACTCCAGGTTATCATATAATGATGTTGTTCGGCGTTTAAGGTTTAGGAGTGGTTTGGTATTGATCACAGTCATATATATATATATATATATATATATATATATATATATATATATATATATATATATATATATATATATATATATATATATATTCCACCACTTCGTGCTAAATGATTAGGTCAAAATTCTACAATGGAGCTTATAATCCAATTTATTCTTGAGTCAACCTTCTTAGTCTTTATTGACTCGAAGCTCTTGAGTTTTTCTTCTCTTCTAGAAGAAATTAATTGAATATTTCATTATGTATGAATCAATTAGTATTGATGCTTTATTACACTGTCTTTTATGAGATGACTCATAGACCTTCCATATTGGAATTCTATATCATTGATATTCTTTTTCTCTCTTTCTCTCATCCTTCCATTTATCCACACCTTTCTTCTGGAATTTTGTTTTAAAAAATTTAAAGTGTAATTATTTCAGTTGCTACAAAGATATGACTTATTTAACATATATATATATATATATATATATAGGGGAGCGTTATTCTCCTTTTCACATCTTAGATCCTTTTTCCTTCTTAATATTACACGTTAGATATAAGGCATCAACGGATCAGATTGATTCTATAAAACTGGTTCCGTGTTGCATTATAGAAGGTGGTTGTATGCATTACAGGGTTATTATTGACATTTGACGGAAAAGTAACTACCACAATTTGGTATCTGCGAATAATGCACCACATGGTCACGAGTAATGCATATAATTGACTATATAATGTACAATATGTGAACTGCAATGCATACGAATAAGATGTACCATGTTATGATGTTTGGACACACGTTTCTTGTTTCCCCTAAGGGTTTAATAAGCTTAGGGCTAGGGTATAGTACGTAGACACGTATGTAATCTTCACATGGTAATGAGTAATGGATATAATTGACTATATAATGCACAATTTGTGAACTGCAATGCATACGAACAAGAGGTGTTGTGTTATAATGTTTGACACACGTTTCTTGTTTCCCCTAAGGGTTTAATAAGCTTAGGGGCTAGGGTATAGTACGTACGCATTAATAACAAATTATAAAACGATACGAATAATTCACCAAATTGTCACGAGTAATGGATGTTATTAACTATATAATGCACAATATGTGAACTGCAATGCATACGAATAAGATGTACCATGTTATGATGTTTGACACACGTTTCTTGTTTCCCCTAAGGGTTTAATAAGCTTAGGGGCTAGGGTATAGTACGTAGACATTACTAACAAATTGTTGTTATTGGAATATACGTATGTGCATTATTTGGTTTAGGTAGTGCATTATGTAGCCGTTAATTATCATTATCTCAGTATATTATGCATTATTAGAGGTATTGTGTATATGGGTTAATCAACGGATTGAAGATTACATACGTGCATTTAGTAATGTCTACGTACTATACCCTAGCCCCTAAGCTTATTAAACCCTTAGGGGAAACAAGAAACGTGTGTCAAACATCATAACATGGTACATCTTATTCGTATGCATTGCAGTTCACATATTGTGCATTATATAGTTAATAACATCCATTACTCGTGACAATTTGGTGAATTATTCGTATCGTTTTATAATTTGTTATTAATGCGTACGTACTATACCCTAGCCCCTAAGCTTATTAAAGCCATAGGGGAAACAAGAAACGTGTGTCAAACATCATAACACAGCACATCTTGTTCGTATGCATTGCAGTTCACAAATTGTGCATTATATAGTCAATTATATCCATTACTCGTTACCATGTGAAGATTACATACATGTCTACGTACTATACCCTAGCCCCTAAGCTTATTAAACCCTTAGGGGAAACAAGAAACGTGTGTCAAACATCATAACACAGCACATCTTGTTCGTATGCATTGCAGTTCACATATTGTGCATTATATAGGCAATTATATGCATTACTCGTGACCATGTGGTGCATTATTCGTAGCGGTTTCCAGCCATTATTAGATTACTATTATACCCTCATAATGCACAAAATAGGACAAATAATGCAACACGGGATTAATTACCCTATGTTGATCTTGACCGTCCATTTCTCTAATCTAATGGCTGATATTAAGAAGGAAAAAGGAGGAAATATAGGAAAAGGAAATGAATACATCCCTATATATATATATATATATATAGGGGAGCGTTATTCTCCTTTTCAAATCTTAGATCCTTCCTTCTTAATATTACGCGTTAGATCTAAGGCATCAACGGATCAGATTGATTCTATAAAACTGGTTCCATGTTGCATTATAGAAGGTGGTTGTATGCATTACAGGGTTATTATTGACATTTGACGGAAAAGTAACTGCCACATTTTGGTATCTGCGAATAATGCACCACATGGTCACGAGTAATGCATATAATTGACTATATAATGCACAATATGTGAACTGCAATGCATACGAATAAGATGTACCATGTTATGATGTTTGGACACACATTTCTTGTTTCCCCTAAGGGTTTAATAAGCATAGGGGCTAGGGTATAGTACGTAGACACGTATGTAATCTTCACATGGTAACGAGTAATGGATATAATTGACTATATAATGCACAATTTGTGAACTGCAATGCATACGAACAAGATGTGCTGTGTTATGATGTTTGACACACGTTTCTTGTTTCCCCTAAGGGTTTAATAAGCTTAGGGGCTAGGGTATAGTACGTACGCATTAATAACAAATTATAAAACGATACGAATAATTCATCAAATTGTCACGAGTAATGGATGTTATTAACTATATAATGCACAATATGTGAACTGCAATGCATACGAATAAGATGTAACATGTTATGATGTTTGACACACGTTTCTTGTTTCCCCTAAGGGTTTAATAAGCTTAGGGGCTAGGGTATAGTACGTAGACATTACTAACAAATTGTTGTTATTGGAATATACGTATGTGCATTATTTGGTTTAGGTAGTGCATTATGTAGCTGTTAATTGTCATTATCTCAGTATATTATGCATTATTAGAGGTATTGTGTATATGGGTTAATCAACGGATTGAAGATTACATACGTGCATTTAGTAATGTCTACGTACTATACCCTAGCCCCTAAGCTTATTAAACCCTTAGGGGAAACAAGAAACGTGTGTCAAACATCATAACATGGTACATCTTATTCGTATGCATTGCAGTTCACATATTGTGCATTATATAGTTAATAACATCCATTACTCGTGATAATTTGGTGAATTATTCGTATCGTTTTATAATTTGTTATTAATGCGTACGTACTATACCCTAGCCCCTAAGCTTATTCAACCCTTAGGGGAAACAAGAAACGTGTGTCAAACATCATAACACAGCACATCTTGTTCGTAAGCATTGCAGTTCACAAATTGTGCATTATATAGTCAATTATATCCATTACTCGTTACCATGTGAAGATTACATACATGTCTACGTATTATACCCTAGCCCCTAAGCTTATTAAACCCTTAGGGGAAACAAGAAACGTGTGTCAAACATTATAACACAGCACATCTTGTTCGTATGCATTGCAGTTCACATATTGTGCATTATATAGGCAATTATATGAATTACTCGTGACCATGTGGTGCATTATTCGTAGCGGTTTCCAGCCATTATTAGATTACTATTGTACCCTCATAATGCACAAAATAGGACAAATAATGCAACACGGGATTAATTACCCAATGTTGATCTTGACCGTCCATTTCTCTAATCTAATGGCTGATATTAAGAAGGAAAAAGGAGGAAATATAGGAAAAGGAAATGAATACATCCCTATATATATATATATATATATATATATATATATATATATATATATATATATATATATATATATGGTCATGTTAAAGTCCTTTGCTATGCTTAGATTTAAGTTCCAATTTGATTTGGATGGTTGGATCTGATAGATGAACGACGCTGATTTAAGCAATTCTTAACCATTCCGTAGTTCATTATTTCGTTTAATTCGTTCATTACGAGGGTGAAATAGTAATTTTAAGTTCTAAAATCTGCAAAAAATGAGGAGCTGCGATTTTAGCGGGATACCCCCACTACTTTCCATCTACCGCCTCATTCATCAGAACCCGTATTTACTCCCGCTTCTCTCTCCAAAGCGTCTTCTCAAATTCTCTCAAATTCAATTCAACTAGCAAACCCTAGCCGCCTACGCCATTGTATTCGACGGTAAACTGAAATTCAAGCCGTTTTACAGTCGACTTGCAGGCTTCGGTTCTGAGTTTTAAGGAGAGGTAGGGTTTTCCGATTGTTAATTTCGTTTTTCAATAACCCTTTCTTCAAGATTCGCCAGTAACCCAACACCCACACCACCATTCAGCCAATTACCACCAATCCGACGTATTTGTTACTGAAATCAATCTCCGTTGTTGTGTGGTTGGATTCTTTCGCAGATCTTAAAATGACGAAAAGAGGACGTCCAACTAATTCACAGCAATTCCAGCAAGAGGGTGAGCTTTTGTCCGTAGGTTCAATTCGAATTGCTTTGTATGTTTGGTTTGTAAACCCACATGGGTTAACATAATTTGTACATTATTTGCATAATTGTGTGAATTAAATTAACTACTGTATCCATTAGTCGTAAATTCAGAATCTGGTTGTTCGTTGTAGGTGGGGTTTTAGATTGGGAAAGAGTAGATTGTCAATCTGTTTGTTCATTACTTGGTATAATATCTTCATTATTTGATTATGTGATTGCATTATTTGGATGGTTAAGTGGTTACATGTATATATATCATGTATGCTGCAGCATGCTTGTGTTATGATTGCATTATTCCACTATGTGATTGCATTATTTGCTGATGTGATTGCATTATTTGAAAATGTGATTGCATTATGTTGGATCCTGTTGTAAATCTGTTTGTTCATTACTTGGTATAATATCTTCATTATTTGATTATGTGATTGCATTATTTGGATGGTTAAGTGGTTACATGTATATATATCTTGTATGCTGCAACATGCTTGTGTTATGATTGCATTATTTCACTATGTGATTGCATTATTTCACTATGTGATTGCATTATTTGCTAATGTGATTGCATTATTTGAAAATGTGATTGCATTATGTAGGATCCTGTTTTAAATTGTCAAACATTAACTGGAATATGTGTTTGTAAATTACACTATATAGTCGGTGCAGTATGTGTACATGTTGAAGCATGATTTTATTTTACGCATGAATTAATGTTCGTTTGGCAGATTTGTTTCTACTATATACCTCTGTTTGTTATTCTATGTATTGCACGTTTAATGATGCAAGTTGGTGCTGCTCGACAGGGACAAAGCAGTTGAGGAGCAACATAGAAGATGCAGTGGATGATCTACTGCCAGTTGGAATAGCCCAGAAATTCCGCGAACGAATTACGGAAGCTTCAACCAGCTCTGCCCAAAATGACTGTGAAGACAAGAAGAACAAAGGCCGGAGGGAGGACTATTTGTACTGTCGTCGAACACCTGCAGAGTTCTTGTCCTGCTTGAAGAATTTTACGCCGCAGCAAAAGGAATCTGTTGCCGAACTAGGATTTCAATCTATCATGTGTTTCGATGCCAGGAAGCCGTCACGGAACTTGTACATGAGTCTAAGAGTTAATGCAATATTTGTACATTATTTAGCTATATCTATGCATTATTTATCCTGTTTTATGCATCATTAGACTGATGTTGTACATGAGTCTAAGAATGAATGCAATATTTGTATGTTCATTACTTGAGTGATTCTGTACATTATTTGGCTATTTGAATGCATTATTTATTCTGTTTTAAGCATCACGTGGTTGTTGTTGTACATACTACATCCTAGCTCCTAGGCTTGTTAAACCCTTAGGGAAAACAAGAAACGTGCGCTAAACATCGAAACACAGTACAACTTAAATGAAACGGGGCAAGATTAAGGTTCATTACATATCACAAATAATGCATTACAGAAGCTAAAACTACGCATTACATTACATAATATGTACATTATGTATATCTGTTTTAAAAAATGCCTACGCGCTATGCACGTGCAAGCCATACGAATTACTGCAGCTCGTGTATTCGGACAACGTTTTTTAGATTTAGAACATACCACACCCTAGCCCCTAGGCTTGTTAAACCCTTAGGGAAAACAAGAAACTTGCGCCAAACATCGAACCACGGTACAACTTAAATGAAACGGGGCAAGATAAAGGTTCATTACGTATCACAAATAATGCATTACAGAAGCTAAAACTACGCATTACATTACATAATATGTACATTATGTATATCAGTTATGCATTATTTGTTTTACTTTATTCATTATTTTCTATTTTCATGCATTATTTCGTGTACATCATATGATTAAATATGTACATTATTGGCCATTCTTAGTGCATTATGTTTACCGTTTTGGAAAATAATATACTTTACTGGAAATATGATTTGCTTAATAATTAACAACCATGCAGTACACCTACACGCAAGGTACGAGATTCAATACAAACCAAGCACAGTAACAATGTTTTGCAATCATCGCGCGTGATTCGGTTCTGCATTATTTGTTTTACTGTGTTCATTATTTTCCATTTGTCATGCATTATGTCGTGTACAACATTTGATTAAATATGTACAGTATTGGATCTACTGCCTGTTGGACTTGCCCATAAACATGAAACTTGCATCATATTTCTGATGAAACAGTAAAGAGTCAGTACAACATGAAAAACGATTTTGCTGATCTACACAGATTATGTAATGCGACTGAGAACAGACGCACACCAACATGAAAAACGATCTCGATGCTCTACACTGATTATGTATGACGACTGATATTCAATTACAAAATGAAATCGTCGAAACCACTAAACATGAGCGAGAAGTGGGTGAATAACCTTCTTCCATTGATTATCGAGCAATCGTGCACAATCTACATTTGTCTGCGTTTGATTCACAAAGCACCGGCGTGAACAATCTACAATCTATAATCGTGAACTGCCAATTGCTCGAACTGAAATTATCAAAATTAAAAGCGGTGTGCTGGAGAAAGAAATCAGCGAGAAATTGGGAAGAAATCATTTGTTGAAACTGCATACGGCCTAAAAGGAGTAATTCATGGATAATTCCATAACTAACAAATTTGGTTAATCCCTATTTCACCCTCAAGCGTTGAAAATTAATTTTTTTTGATAATTTCAGTTTAAAATTTAAGCCATTAGATGCATTGAAATCCATGGATGAGATTAAGAAGGAGATTGGATTTAATAGGTGAAAAGGATTTGAGCACAATCCTATATATATATATATATATATATATATATATATATATAGAGTTGTGATCATATGATAACCCCTAAATCACGTAATAACCCTATAACCAAATCTGAACCACACATATTTTCTAATCTTGAGATTGGGATTCAAACTTAGATTTACTTCATAAAAAAAGTGCGGGGGTAAATATGTCATTTCCCTCATTTAATTTCTGAATTTCGCCAAATATCACGTAAAATGATAAAATGATATATGTTAGGTTTATTGCATAGAATGATAGTTTTGCCGGATAAAATGATACTCTGAGTTGATAAAATGATACTTGTGACTAACTGATAAAATGATAAAATGATAGGTTTATTGCATAAAATGATAGTTTTGCAGGATAGAATGATACTCTGAGTTGATAAAATGATACTTTTGACTGACTGATAAAATGATATATGTTAGGTTTATTGCATAGAATGATAGTTTTGTCGGATAGAATGATACTCTGAGTTGATAAAATGATACTTTTGATTGACTGATAAAATGATAAAATGATAAAATGATATATGTTAGGTTTATTGCATAGAATGATAGTTTTGCCGGATAGAATGATATTCTGAGTTGATAAAATGATACTTTTGACTAACTGATAAAATGATATATGTTAGGTTTTTGCATAGAATAATGATACTCTGAGTTGATAAAATGATACTTTTGACTGATAAAATGATAAAATCATACTTAAATAAGATTTTACGTATTTAAATGAGAGAAATTTGTATATCATGGGAAATAAGATTTTACGTATAACTGAACCTCATACATATATGTAACTGAACCTCATCTATCTGTATATCATGGGAAATAAGATTTTACGTATTTAAATGAGCAAAATTTGGATACGTAAATTTTATCATGAGCAAAATTCAGAAATTAAATAAGCGAAATGACATATTTACCCTCTGCGCCTTTTTTATGAAGGAAAGCTAAGTTTGAATCTAGACCACGTGATTTTAAAAATGTGTGGTCCAGATTTAGTTATAGGGTTATTACGGAAATTGGGGTTATCATTATAATGCACCCATATATATATATATATATATATATATATATAGGGATGTATTCATTTCCTTTTCCTATATTTCCTCCTTTTTCCTTCTTAATATCAGCCATTAGATTAGAGAAATGGACGGTCAAGATCAACATTGGGTAATTAATCCCGTGTTGCATTATTTGTCCTATTTTGTGCATTATAAGGGTACAATAGTAATCTAATAATGGCTGGAAACCGCTACGAATAATGCACCACATGGTCACGAGTAATGCATATAATTGTCTATATAATGCACAATATGTGAACTGCAATGCATACGAACAAGATGTGCTGTGTTATGATGTTTGACACACGTTTCTTGTTTCCCTAAGGGTTTAATAAGCTTAGGGACTAGGGTATAGTACGTAGACATGTATGTAATCTTCACATGGTAACGAGTAATGGATATAATTGACTATATAATGCACAATTTGTGAACTGCAATGCATACGAACAAGATGTGCTGTGTTATGATGTTTGACACACGTTTCTTGTTTCCCTTAAGGGTTTAATAAGCTTAGGGGCTAGGGTATAGTACGTACGCATTAATAACAAATTATAAAACGATACGAATAATTCACCAAATTGTCACGAGTAATGGATGTTATTAACTATATAATGCACAATATGTGAACTGCAATGCATACGAATAAGATGTACCATGTTATGATGTTTGACACACATTTCTTGTTTCCCCTAAGGGTTTAATAAGCTTAGGGGCTAGGGTATAGTACGTAGACATTACTAAATGCACGTATGTAATCTTCAATCCGTTGATTAACCCATATACACAATACCTCTAATAATGCATAATATACTGAGATAATGACAATTAACAGCTACATAATGCACTACCTAAACCAAATAATGCACATACGTATATTCAAATAACAACAATTTGTTAGTAATGTCTACGTACTATACCCTAGCCCCTAAGCTTATTAAACCCTTAGGGGAAACAAGAAACGTGTGTCAAACATCATAACATGGTACAACTTATTCGTATGCATTGCAGTTCACATATTGTGCATTATATAGTTAATAACATCCATTACTCGCGACAATTTGGTGAATTATTCGTATCGTTTTATAATTTGTTATTAATGCGTACGTACTATACCCTAGCCCCTAAGCTTATTAAACCCTTAGGGGAAACAAGAAACGTGTGTCAAACATCATAACACAACACATCTTGTTCGTATGCATTGTAGTTCACAAATTGTGCATTATATAGTCAATTATATCCATTACTCGTTACCATGTGGTGCATTATTCGCAGATACCAAAATGTGGCAGTTACTTTTCCGTCAAATGTCAATAATAACCCTGTAATGCATACAACCACCTTCTATAATGCAACACGGAACCAGTTTAATAGAATCAATTTGATCTGTTGTTGCCTTAGATCTAACGCGTAATATTAAGAAGGAAAAATGATCTACGATGTGAAAAGGAGAATAACGCTCCCCTATATATATATATATATAGAGTAGTGATCTAGAGCAAGTGCTCATTAAGTACATAACTAGAGAACAAATCTCAGCCACATATCTTAATACTCCAAATTAATCTTATGGCTTAGCTATTTTTACATGTTTTAAATAAAAAGTAATTAACTAGGGTATTTTTGGAAACCATATTCAACTCCAACCGTCTCCTTCAATTTTTCAACTCTAATTCACACTCCTTTTCCTCTCCCATCTCTTCCTCCTCTCCCCAGCCTCCGCCGCCGAGCTCAACACCACCCGCCGCAAAATAGATGTGATCACAGCCTTGAAGCAGCCAAGATGTGACTCTGTTACGGAGGAAGGCGGTGGCGCCGCCTGGAAGGAAACAATGCCTAAGGAATTCCGAAAATTGTATGGACTGTTAATGCTGAAGAGCAGCAAGAGACCTGGATCGTTCGATCAAGATGAATGTGAACGGTGACAGATGTCAAACTATACTAGCATTTTAACTAATAGAATTTTCTCCTTATACATTGAGTGATAATGTTTATAATTTGTGAATAGATTGGATTTTGATTTATTTCATGTTTTTTTTACAATTCGTGCAAGGGCTGAGCTGATTGCTTATTTAAATTTACTTAGACTTCATTCACAAGAAACACGATTATATTGTTGTGATGATTTGGAAGCCACTTGCTTTACCAAGTTGTTTTAATTGATTGTTTATACTTTACAGATTAGATGCTGGCGACAACAGTGAAGTAAAATCATTCTAATAGTGATGTGTTTTGTTAATAAGAGTGAAGTAAAATCATGCTAATAGTGAAGTGTTTTGTAAACAAGAGTGAAGTAAAATCATAATAAGAGTGATGTGTTTTGTAAACAAGAGTGAAGTAAAATCAGAATAAGAGTGATATGTTTTGTAAACAAGAGTGAAGTAAAATCGGAATAAACAAAAGTGAAGTAAAATCACAATAAGAGTGATGTGTTTTGTAAACAAGAGTGAAGTAAAATCAGAATAAGAGTGATGTGTTTTGTAAACAAGAGTGGAGTGATGTGTTTTGTAAACAAGAGTGAAATAAAATCAGAATAAGAGTGATGTGTTTTGTAAAGAGTGAAGTAAAATCAGAATAAGAGTGATGTGTTTTGTAAACAAGAGTGAAGTAAAATCAGAATAAGAGTGATGTTTTTTGTAAACAAGAGTGAAGTAAAATCAGATTAAGAGTGATGTATTTTGTAAACAAGAGTGAAGTAAAATCACAATAAGAGTGATGTGCTTGTAAACAAGAGTGAAGCAAAATCAGAATAAGAGTGATGTGTTTTGTAAACAAGAGTGAAGTAAAATCACAATAAAAGTGATGTGTTTTGTAAACAAGAGTGAAGTGAAATCATGCTAATAGTGATGTGTTTTGTTAACAGCAGTGAAGTAAAATCTTTCTAATAGTGATGTGTTTTGTTAACAATGACATGAGAGAAAAATGAGTTCTCACCGACAGAGACAGCTATATACTATTAAGCAAGGATGAATGAAATTGGAATTAAGCTAATAATTGACCTAACTGACGACGGTTAAGTCCAAGTCCAATTAAGTTGGGCAAAATACAATGCAATACCATATAGTATCTTTGTATATATACGTACGTGGACTTTCCACCGCTTTCATATATATATAAACACTCTCGCGCCTTCCCCAGTTCAGTCATTCATTCCCATTTCTACTGATACAAATGCAATTGATTCTTCTTCTTCACCTCGCAACCTTCTATCAATGCCGATTTTCTTCAAAACATTTGCTCTCTCTATATTTCTGCTGCTCACCATTGCAACTCCCTATAACCTGATGGATGAATGCAGAGAGCGATGGGAAATGCATGGATGGATACGAGGAATTTGAATTTTGTAGACGTGTGTTCGGAGCGCCAAATTGGGTTGTTAAATGAGGAAATGGAAATGAGAAATTATTTAGTTTCCAAAAATGCCATTATTAATTACTTTTTATTTAAAACATGTAAAAATAGCTAAGCCATAGGATGAATTTGGAGTATTAAGATGTGTGGCTGAGATTTGTTCTCTAGTTATACACTTAAAATTAGTTATATCTTGATCACTAGCCTATATATATATATATATATATATATATATATATATATATATATATATATATATATATATAATTTGATCAGCCTCAATTCGGCTCCTCAATCAGAGAACATATATATATGGTATGATTGCAATTAGTTTAATAGTTCATATTAAAATAATTGATTGTAATCAATTAGTAGTTCCAATTGATTGAGTAAACGTGTATAGTAATTGATTGTGATCAATTATATTCTTTTTGAATCAATAAGAAAAGCATATATTAATTATTTTAATAACTTCTTTCATGGAAAGGGCATTAAAGTTTGATAATTAGGGTTGGTCCTTTCTCTGCTTATAAATACAAGCGTGATGATCCCATCAAATCACATAGATTACACAGAACACATAAACGAGGGAAAAAGAGAGAGAAACAAATCATTGGAGTTGGAGTTGTGCCACTACGCCAAAGAAAGTCTGAGTAAGTTCTCTCCGTCTTCCCCAATCGCTTTCGCTATGGATCGTCAAGGTAAATTTTTGATCCATTATGTTTATGGTTAATACGTGAAATACATGATGTTTGAAAATCTTGCTTTATATATATTCAATTATGCATTCTTAAATATATGATGATAAATAATTTCCAACAAGATACTCTTTATTGGATACGCTGCTGAATAGTAGTGGAGTAATACTAAATTGTACCCATTGTTCCTTATTGGATACAGCGCTGAATAGTGGTGGAGTACTACTAGGGGTGTCGAAACGGGTAGCGGGTATTGGGTACCCGCACACCCGACCCGTTACCCGTCGGGTTTCGGGTACCCGCTACCCGACATAAGCGGGAACGGGTTCGGGTACGGGTATTGAGTTTCAGGTTTTTGCGGGTATCGGGTATACCCGATACCCGCTTATATACCCGTTTAAATATAAATATTCAATACAAACTCGAATTCAGTTTATAATGATTGCAAAACACGTCAAAAATTAAATATCAACAAAAAAAGACATTAATCCAGCATAACAAAACACCAGATATAGACTTCCTATACAAAACCAACACATCTTTAAAAAAAACAGTATTTTAACAACCAGAATCAAATCAAATGTTGATAGGCACTACACATTTTGAATTAGTATAATTAAATTTGAGATACTATGATTTTACTAGATCGTGACGGTTGTAAGCGCGGAGGTATCGCTCTTCTGCGACGGACTCCGCCAGAACCCGGCGCACTAGAACTTATCCATCATCTGCTTCTCGAGCTCAACGTGATGAATATATTTTAAACGGGTCGGGTACGGGTACCCGCCTGTCAGGTACGGGATACCGTACCCGACAAGGCGGGTACCCGTCACTGTGCGGGTCGGGTAACGGGACAAAGATTTTGTCTACAAACGGGTACGGGTACCCGGTTCTCCGGGTACGGGTACCCACGGGTACCCGTTTCGACGCCCCTGAGTACTACTGATGGAATACCTTTTGAAATAAATTCAAGTTTTAGTATCTAATCTAGTGAAAAATAAACAAGCTCCGCCCCACTCCATCAAATGGAAGTAGGGGGCATAATACAGTTGCATTTTTACTGGTAGCAATAATCATCAATAAATATCTATATTTTGAAAGAGTTAATTGTCTATTTTCACAATTTTAATACGATATTTAAAAACAATGTAATAATATAGTATTTGAAAACAATGTAATAATATAGTATTTGAAAACAATGTAATAATGTCACCACTTTCGTTTGGTTTATACTTGAGGTATTTATTGAAGGTCTCAATTACTAGGCTCGTTATATGCAAGAGAAAATAGTTAGCCAAGAATTTAAAGTTGTTCATTATCCAATATTAGAGATCGATATATTAACCTCTGATTAAGAAATAATGTCCTACTTTCACAATATTAATATGATATTTGAAAACAATGTAATAAGGTCACCACTTTCTTTTGGTTTATGACTAAGGTATTTATTGAAGGTCTCAATTGCTAATCTCTTTGCTAATTTTATATGCAAGAAAAAATAGTTAGCTAAGAATTTAAAGTTGTTAAATTTATTCACAATTAGAGATCGATATTAGAGCATCCGCAACGGTGGCGTTGCTCGCCACCGCCGTCCGCGCCGTTAGCACGGACGCCACCCACCGCCGCTGCGCTCGCGCCGCTGGCACGGCGCTGCTCGATGCATCGAGCAGCGCCGTGCCAGCGAGCAGCTGACGTGGCGCGCCCTCATTCGTCAACGGCATAGCCGTAGGGTTTAAATATTTTTTTTAAAATCGGTTTTTAATTAAAAAAACCGATAAAAAATAAAAAAAAATCACTTCCCAAAAAAATTATATCCGTTTATAACCGTTTTTTCCCACTTTTAAATTTTTTTTTAATTTTTTTACCCCAAAAATACACACTTTCATCTATAAATACCTCCAATTTCACTCCCAAAATTCACATCAAACTACACAATTCTCATCATCATTCTCTCATCTCCATTCTCATCTTCATTCTCTCATATCCATTTTCATCTTCATTCTCTCATACCCTACAACATCACTATGTCCGGCCAAGGCGATAACCCTACGGGCTCCCACGGTTGGAACCCCGAATGGTTCGGTTCAAAACCGTTTCCTAGTCCGGAAACGGAATATTCGGCCCCTCCTCAAACCCAAGATTCGGCCGTTCCGGGTGGCTACCGTCCATACCCAATCGACGACTAAGGTGCCTCCGAAGGACGATACGGGTGGACACCGGAGCCTAGGCCGACCGCCCTCTCCCAACCTCTGCAAGCTCCTACTCGCGGCAGCGGTATCCGCACACCGTACACGCCGGCGGAGATGGATAAATTGTTCAAGGCGTACTTCGAAATCTCTGAAGATGTGGCGGTTAGCACGAACCAATCGGGCGATCACTTTTGGTGGCGCGTATCTCGCCGGTACAATGCAAACCGGCCGCCGGGAACGATCGAGCGCAACAAGAGTATGGTGCGCAACTGCATCGGCCGAGCCAACGACGAAATTGGCAAGTTCAATGGCTATTTCCTCCAGGAGTCGCGGAATGCCGGGAGCGGCCGGAGCGAGGTCGACATCATCACTGCGGCGCTGAGCACATACCAATGCATGAACGGTATGTCGTTCAAGTACCTCAACATTTGGCAGGAAACGCGGTTCCACCCGAGGTATCTGGGAGGCGTAACATCCTCCTCTAGCGGCTCCTCCAAACGGTCAAGGTCGGTATCCCTATCCG
Source organism: Salvia splendens (assembly GCF_004379255.2). Taxonomy (NCBI): domain Eukaryota; kingdom Viridiplantae; phylum Streptophyta; class Magnoliopsida; order Lamiales; family Lamiaceae; genus Salvia; species Salvia splendens. The sequence continues at coordinate 13,831,539 of NC_056034.1, forward strand.
ACTCCGGCTCCGAAGAAATGGCTAGCCAACTCTCCGGAGCTAACTTGGGTAGCCCCGACGCCGGACCAAGCGGTTCCCAACGCCGACCGCAAGGAAGGAAGAAGGCGGCGGCCGAGCGCCGGCGCTCCGTGACTCCATCGGCCCCCGCCCCCGAACCCGCACCCTATGTTCCACCTCCACCCCCGAACAACTCGTTGTGGGCCCTTTTGGCCCAACTCAATATGGCCGATAGGTCAACTATGACTAGGGCTGGGGAAAAATACCGAAATACCGGCCTTATCGTACCGAAAAAATATCGAAAATACCGAATTTTTGGTATACCGTGACTTTCGGTACGGTATGATACCTTACCGAAAAATTTCGGTAAGGTAACGGTATGGATTTTCAAATACCGCGGTATACCGCTGCATACCGAAATTCGGTATATACCGTAAATTAAGGTATATACCGTAAACTAAGGTATATACCACAAAAATATAAACACAATTATATATAAAATATATTTTATATATTTTTAAATTATAAAATCTATTGTGAAATATAAATATAATTATGAATAAATTATATTTAATTTATTTTTAAAATTATAAAATATAAATAATATTCTAAAAAAATCTAATTTTCTATTTTAATTGATGTTGAAAGTAAGGTATACCGAACTTCGGTATGGTATACCGAAAATGAGGTACGGTATCGGTATGGAAATTCGTCATACCGAAAATAAGGTATACCGAAGTTCGGTATACCGAAAACTTTGGTAAGGTAAAGGTATGATTTTTTCGCATACCGTATTTACGGTAAGGTATACGGTATGGTGGGTTCGGTAAGGTATACCGTATCTACCCACCCCTAACTATGACCCCCACGCAACTTCAAACGCACGAGGGCATGATAGTGGGTCTCCAAAAACAATTGGGGTTGTTGCCGCCGGATGAGTAGTCTTCCTCGGGTAATATTAGCCAATAATTATGTAATTTTTAATTTTTAGTATTTTAATTATGTAATTTTAAATTTTTAGGATTTTAATTATGTCTTTTTTATTTTATTTGTATTTTGTAATATTTATTGTGATTTTTTAATGAATTTTAGTATTATGGAAATGTTTATGTTTAATTGAATATTAAATTAATTGTGCTGGTCCTTGCGGAAGAGCACAGTTGTGGGTGTTGTGCTCTTGCCAGAGAGCAGGCATGAATAGTACCGCCCGGGCAACAACCGTGCCGCTGGCAAGAGCACGGTTGTGGATGCTCTTAGCCTCTCTGATTAAGAAATAATGTCAGGACTATTTAATTTGTTGTATAAATTATTCATTTATCATTTTTAAATTTACATACTAAAAATAGCGAGACCATGAGGATGTATTTAATTTGGTGACGCCGCCTCTAATTATTACTACAACCTATAGATAGCGGCGATGTTGTCACAAGTTCACAACCTTAGTTAAACTTTATGCATAATTGACAATTAAATCAACGTGGGAATAAAGGCCTCACAATTTATTTGAAGGAATGGATTTTGCCAAATTTGCCAAAGTTTTCTTTTTTTCCTTTTATCTTTATCTTTAGGTTTACGAACATATTATGTACCCCATCCGTCCCGATATAGCAGTCTCAGTTATTTCTGAGCATTCGTTTTGTAAAAATGATAATAAATAGTTTAAGTGAAAAAACGGTAAAGTAAGGGAGAGAATAATGTAGTGAAGAGTCTTATCTACATTATTCTCTCTTTTACTTTACTATTTCTCCACTTTAACTATTTATTATCATTTTTACTCTTCACTACATTATTGTCTCCCTTACTTTACCGTTTCTTCACTTAAACTATTTATTATCATTTTTACAAAATGAGTGCTCAAAAGTGACTAGAACTGCTAAAGCGGAATTTAGGGAGTAGTTAATATTAGAACCAAACTCATACTAATGTGTATAATTAATTATATAAGACAAAATATGCCTGCTAAATTATATCCCAGAAGGCCAAAACCATTAAGAACGGCTTAATCAATATCTTATTTTAGTGATCAATATCTTATTTTAGTGCAATAAAATATTAACCTATCACTTTACATTCAAAATAGAGTTGTCAAATGGCCCGTCATGCCCAGCCCAATATATACCCAGGCCCATGACTAATGTAGGCGAAACGGGCTGGATTTCTCTATCCAACCAAGATAGGTTGGGAGTACCCATAAAATTATTGTTTATCAAATATTTTTTAAAAAAAATCATGTAATTTTAAATAATTTTTTTATTAAATAGTACGATAAATTAAAAAAAATTATTTAGAGAATTAAATCATTTATATTCCTATAATTTTAATTGTAGTAATGGATGATTTTCGAATAATATAAATTATTTGAGGGAATGTAATTTAAACAAGATTAAATTAAAGTACAAATTATTAAAGTAGTATAGAGTTGGTTGTTATAATTCCGATCTATGTTTGACAAGTATTCAGGCTTACCCATCCCTACCAAATGAGCTTTTAATGCATAATTAACCTGCCAAATAGATCATTTTGTGATCTATAGATAGACCTAAAAAATGGAAATTATAGCATAACCATAACCAAGATCATTTGAGTTTTCCAACAAGAAGAGAGGTACCTAGGTTTTTATTCATAGAAATGAGTTGTGTAAGCATGAAGCTCCCTTGGATTGATTTGAGCAACCTAGGAGAAGATGATTCTCCAAGGCGGGAATCAACCAAAAGCATAATTCGAGAAGCCCTTCAAGAATATGGGTGTTTTGAAGCTACATTCAATAACATTATTCATCTTGAGTTGAGGAAATCAGTTGGTGATGAGATTCGACAACATTTCGATCTCCCTTTAGCCATCAAACTACTCAATAAAAATTCACACAAACCATACAATGGCTATGTTGGCCAAAACGATTTCATTCCACTCTTTGAAAGTATGGGCATCGATGGCGCCCTCTCGCCTCACATAGTCGACACCTTTGCCAACCTCATATGGCCCGATCAAGGCAATCCCACTTTCAGGTTTGATCGATATATAGTTCCAAACCCTAATATAAAGTAATCCATTTTTTGTTTGATTTATTAATTTTACCATCTTGGATTCTTGATGACCAATTTTAATTTTACCATCTTGATAACCAATTTCAACTTGAAACTTAGACCATCTCGAATAATACTGTAAAACCTACAATGCAGTAGAAAAATACCTCCAACAGTACTGCAAAACCAATCTCATTATAGGTTTTTGAAGAAAAAATACCTATCTTTAGGTTTGCACTAAAAGTATATCAAAAACACTTTTCATAGTTTGAGTTATTGCATTTAAGTCTAAATCAATTCATATTTATCAAAATAGAAGAATAGAAGGAATAGAAATTAAAATACAGAGATTGAAAAACTTACAGAGAGAATGTAGCGGCCTGGGGAAGGAGAGTGGTGAAATAATAACCTAATCTAATTTTTTTAATATTTAATTAGTTATTAAATAGTGGGCTGGCCCATATTAGTATTATATTATTCAACATAATTGAAAAAAAAATCTATTATTTAACTAATAAAGAGCCGTTATTTTATTTCAATACAGAATCAAATTTTATTAGATTGATTGATAGCTTACGCTACATATAAAGGGTACATATATATAACTATGAAATCAATTATTTTATTAGTTAATTAAATACTATATGTATATTAATATTATTCAAACCAAATATGCTATCAAATATAACAAAAAATAGTTAAACATTAGTAATTAACGGTACGGAATATGGAAATTCTAAAATAGAGAAACCTAAGCCAAATACATAAAATAAAAAATAGAAGACTAATAATTAAAATTACAACAACTAATAAAATCTTAATCTAATAATAAAACTTATATTATACTTATTTAATTTAATTTAAGATATTGACAAAGTGTCATGGGTTTAGTATGTAATTTAGATAAAATACATAGGTATGATTATAGGTATGATTGAAAGGTATAAAAAGTTAGTGGGTGAGGAATATTCTTTTGGGTTTGAGTTTAGTGTAAATGGTTTGAGCAAAATCAATATTTAGTGTGACATTTGCACTAAAATAGGTTTGAGTTTAGTGTAATGGTTGGAGATGCTCTTATATAATAGTTTAAGTGCTCTTATACTCCATTCGTCCCTGAAAGTTTGTCCCATTTTTCCATTTCCGTCCGTCCCAAAAAAATTCTCCCATTTAACTTTTTACCATTTTTGGTAATGGACCTCATATTCTACTAACTCATTCCTACTCACATTTAATTATAAAACTAATATATAAAAGTATGACCTACATTTTCATTAACTTTTTCAACTTACTTTCATTACATTTCTTAAAACCCGTGTCGGGTCAAAATGAGACAATATTTGGGGGACGGAGGGAGTATTAAATAGTAGTAATACTTATGTAGTGTTCTAGTTTCTTTTTTACATCGACGTTGAATATTAATTTGCTTACGCGCCAACATCAATTGGGGATTAAGTGGGGTGCATTATTTTTAAAGTGTTCAACCTACTTTCAGTTTTGACTAAACAAATCTTGCATTAAGACAGATTATTTCCTTTTTGATTGTACTATTGTAACAATAAGGAAACGACAGACGTAATCGTGGAGTTGATGTGTTGATCAAAGTAGTTTTCCAGTCCCAGGCTCTCCACCACCATCCGCCTCACAATCTTGTCTAATTCAGACAGCTTCTCACAGTATAACCATATATCCTTGTTGTTGCAATAATACAATCAAGTAGGAAATAATAATCAATTATAGGAGCATCTGAAACTTGAATAAGAGTAAAGTTTGATCATGTACTGTTTTGTCTCACAAGTTTAAAAATTGGCTAAAAAAGTAGTCAAGTTTAACATTGTTCGCAATGATAGCACGATGAAATATTCGGGTCGCTTATATATAATATATTGTTGATGTGATTATTATATTTGATACTATTTCACCTAAATCAAAGTTAAACTTCACGTTTTTTTTTGGTATCGATAGGGTTTTGAAGTATGGATCGAACCTGAAAGTGGGATTGCCTTGATCAGGCCACATGATGTTGGTGAAAGTGTCGACTGCGTGAGGCGAGAGGGCGCCATCGATACCCATACTTTCGAAGAGCGGGACAAAAGGGTTTAGTCCAACGTAGCCATGGTAAGGTTTGTGAGATTTGTTACCTAATTACATCACCAACTGATTTCCTCAAGAGGAATGTGATCAAATGTAGCTTCAAAGCACCCATATTCTTGCAAGGCTTCTCGAATTGTTGATTCCCATCTTGGAGAATCATCCTTTCCTAGGTTGCTTAAATCTATCAAAGGGAGCTTCATGCTTTCACTGCTCGTGATTTCTTTGGGTAAGAAACTAGATGATAAATGGTCTTTGGGTTGTGCATCTAATTTACATTTCGTAGGGATATTTATACACTGCCATGATCGTGACGACGGTCCAAATCATTGCTAATAATTGTGCGATAAAGTTTTTGGTGTCAGTGTTGCTTGAATAAGGTGAAAAACTTTAAATTATGATTGCTGATATCATATATTTAATTAGCTAAAGAATTATTTTTAATTCTTAGATTGAAAACATAGTCACTTTATCATCTTAAATTCAAAATATTTACACATTATTTGTAAATAGGGGTATTGGCGTGGGTGAAAAAATTATGTGACTTAAACTTTGTGATCTTAAATATCACACTTAATTATCTTAAATTATATTATAATTATTTTCATTAAATTAAAGAGTATACAATGTTTATAATGAAATGTGAATTGATGATTTAATGGAGTGTGAAGTCCATAAACAAAATAGAAAAATATATATATATAAAACTTTTAAATCGTGAATGTTCTGAAATGATAAAATGAGAGATCCAACTTAAGCACGGAAGCGTCTAGTCAGATGATTAAGATTCATAAAATACCGAAAAGAACACATCTTAAATTTCATTAATTCGATATTAAAAATCGGAAGAACACAAAATAAAGAGAAAATAAATCAGGAACATTTTATGTATCGAAATTTACTCCCAATTAAATAAAAACACTAACAACTCAAATAATTAAGAAATAAAATACTCCAAACCATTGTCCAAGATCCCAGACAAGGGTTGGCAAGATTTAGTACGTAGAAAATCTTGAAGAAATCTAAGATATAGAACCCAAAATGGAATATAAAATAACTTGGGACTGAGGGAGTATCTATTAAATTCATATAGTATTAATTTATTCTCTGCACCCCTAAAATTATATTTCATCAGCCACAATATACCTTTTGACTTACCCAAAACATGATCTAAATATAATTAAACATCACAAACCAGCAATTATATCATAATAAAGAAGCTAGAAAAGATAATAAAAGAGGGTTGACGATAAAAAAAAATACGATTAGAAAAGATATAAATCACGCCGTAGATGTAGTTTTCATTGACAAATTAATATAAAATTCATTGATTTGGTATTAGAAATATACCCTTTGATTGTAATATTAAAAGAATATTATTGAGTATATTAGTATCCACCATAACTAGATCTTCAATTAAATTGTGCTTTGTTACGCATCTATCAATTCCAAGTAGTTGACATTATTATTAAATGTTTAAAAGTGCTATTGATTTTTAATTTTAGAACAAATTTCTAAAAAACCCATGATGGTTAATATCTAGTCAATTCCTTAATTGTCCCGCTTATTTGGATTTGAAGAAAATTGTGTATGATATGGAAACCCAAAATTCATGATTTAAACATAAATTTGTATGTCACTCAGAAAAGTCATGAACTTTAATATGAAAATGTTGGTTTCTGGGGATTACAAGAGATAACAAAACCGGGCGTAATACAACCCAAAAGAAAGGAAAAGAAGGAACTGACCTTTAGAAATTACAACGTAGAATCGAAACTACTAAACCAGTATGATTAGCCGAGTCGAGGAGGCCTCTTCCCGCAAGACGAGATACGCCCCGGTAGTGCTCTTCGGTTTGGCGTGTCGTCCCCAAAGGTAAAACGGCTACGTCTCTATTGATGCAGCACCGCAATCAGTAGAGCTCCGGCGAACGGGATGGAGGAGAGGGCAGAGCTTCGACAGAAAACAATGCAGAGAGAGGGAGAGAGCTTATGATGCAGAATGCTTGTATGTGTGTGTCCTAATGCAGTGGTATGGCTAACCTATTTATAGGCCAAGCCACCATGCAGGGTCAACCAGCCATTGAAGGCTCATCATGGCAATTCGTAACCGACGTCGGTTACAGGCGTGTGGCTGGAGTGTGCCACCCGTGTGTGGAGCGTGTGGATTTCTCACGTGGCAGTCGTGACTGTGCCTCGCTTGACGACGTGTCAAGCCACTTGGATTGCTGACTCGGCGGTGGTCCAAAAAGAATAGTTTGGGTCAAGCCCCAAGCCCAAAGACCACCCAAAGACCAATTGCCAAGATCCAAGTCCAAGTCCAAGTCCAGGATCAAGATCGGGATCGGGCCCGGGCCCCGGCCCGAGGCCCGAGGCCCGAGGCCCGCGGCCGCGAGCGCGAGCGCGAGCACGAGCACGGGCACGGGCTCGGGCGGGCGGCGGCGGCGGTGTTGGGAAATAAACACAGGCAATCACGAATATGAAAGAGAATGAACACAAGAAGTTGTTTACCCAGTTCGATACAATGTGTATCTACGTCTGGGGGCGATGCCAAGCCAGGGATTTCACTATATAATTTCAGGATGATTTAACAATGAGGGAGTACCTCTATTTATAAGTAACTAGAGAGCCCTAATTATAGTCAAACTAGGAAACATATTCCATAAGGAAATATCTTTTAAGGAATAAATCTATCACAAGGAAATATACTTCAAGGAAACAAATCCTAAACATGGTAGGAGATATTTTAGGCTCCATAATTAATAATCTCCCACTTGGAGACTAACAACTCCTAAACAACCATTTCCTCGTGATCTCATCCCTTCATCCGTTTAGCATCGCCTAACCTTCTGTTCAAGTTCCAAGGCCAATTGAAGCTATGCATAGCTTCAATTTCTCTAAGGTCACCACCTTAGTAAATGATATTTCATCTCCACTAGGTGTCGGATGTAATGATATTTCTCACTTCCAAGTGAGAAATACCTTGTGCAATCATCTATGAAAGTGATAAAGTACTTTTTTACCACCTCTAGTTTGCACCATCTTTAAATCGCATACGTCCGTGTGAATTAATTCAAGGGGTTTTGTGCTTCGTTCAACCGAGTGAAACGGCAACTTAGTCATTTTTGCTTCAAGACAAATTTCACATTTATCTTGGATATCCAATTCATTAGCCTTTAGTAAATCTAAATTTACTAATCTTTTAATGGCTTTAGAAATTACAACGTAGAATCGAAACTACTAAACCAGTTGTTAGGATTTACGCACACAAGGCTTTCACACACTCAATAAGATCACACACACACTCACTGTTGTATGAGATCACACAATGCAGAAAACACACACACTCACACTTTGAGTATTGAAGATGATAAACTTGGAGAGAAAACTGGAAAACTCTTTATTGATTAAACTCTCTTCTAAACTACATACACGGTGAGCTATTTAAAGCTCTATAATCAAGTAGCAACTGCTACTAACTAACTACAAGAAGAATCAAGAAAGCAAGAAGAATAACCGCTACATCTCAGCTAACTAACTGCTGCTCCAACGGCTAGTTCGGCTAGGTTGCTTCTACCTTCTCGGTTCAAGACCGAACTCCTTCCTCGGTTCAAGACCGAACTCCTTCCTCGGCTTACAACCGAACTCCTTCTCGGCTTACAACCGAACTCTTCCTTCTCGGCTCGGCTTACAACCGAACTCTTCCTTCTCGGCTCATTCCAGCTCAACGCCGAGCTTCCTTACCGAGCTTCCTTACCGAGCTTCCTTACCGCTGAGCTTACTTACTTCTGCCTTCTTCTTCTCGGCTAGTTCCAGGCTAGTTCCAGCTCGGTAAGCCGAGCTTACCGAACTCCTTTCTAGCCGAGCTTCTTCCAACTGAAATGAGCACTCCATTATTACAATTCTCCACCTGAGGGCTCATCTCAGTTCTTGCACAAACATTTATCAATTTCTTGCAATGATCAAACTTGTCTCTACCTAGAGACTTTGTTAGCATGTCAGCCGGATTGTGCAAGGTGTTAATCTTAATCACCTTCACTCTCCCTTTTTCAATCTCATTCATGGCTTCAATCCATCTTTCTCTATCTTTACTCTGCATAGCTTCTTTATACGTGAGTGGATCTGCACCATCAATACCTTCAGCTGCACACAGAGCATAATACACAACATCAGAGAACTTTGTTGGTGGCCTTGTTTCTCTTCTAACTCTGTCCCTTGCAAGCTGATAGTCTCTGATAGAGTCTGATATAGACTCACCAGCCTGGTTGCCCTGAGTTGGAGCCTCTTCTTTATCTGAATCAGACTCACTCCCTGAGTCAATAACTCCACCTGCTCCTAGGCCAACCCCCACAGGCTCCACCTTGAAGAAATCACCCTCATCTTCACTGGAGTCCAGCTTATCTTTCAGGTATGGCATCTGATCCTCCAAGAACACCACATCCCTACTCACCAAGACCTTCTGCTTACCGGGCTCAATACACCAGAGCCTATACCCCTTAACACCCCTCTGATACCCCAGCAAGATACATTTCAGAGCCCTAGCTTCAAGCTTACTTTGCCTAGCATGAGCATAGGCCACACACCCAAACACCTTGTATTTTGAGTAGTCACTATGAGCTCCATACCACATGTAATCAGGAGTTTCAGATTTCAGGGCAGTAGATGGGCATTTATTTATGAGATAGGCTGCTGTATACACAGCCTCACCCCAGAATCTGCTGCTCAAACCAGACCCAAGAAGTAGGCACCTCACCCTCTCTAGGATTGTCCTATTCATCCTTTCCACAACACCATTTTGCTGAGGATTACCAGGAACAGTCCGGTGCCTCTTCATACCCTTCTCTTTACAAAACAGATCAAACTCAGCAGACAAGAACTCTAGGCCATTGTCTGTCCTTAAGCATTTAACACTTCTACCCTTCTCTAGCTCAACCTCCTTACACCATATCTTGAACTTTGTGAGTGTTTCAGATTTTTCTTTAAGAATATATACCCACAACTTTCTTGTATAGTCATCAATGATAGCTAGATAATACTTTCCTCCACCAATTGAACACACCGGTGAAGGCCCCCAAAGATCACTATGTATGTAGTCTAAAGGGGCTGTAGAAGAGTGAATACCTGTAGGATAGGGTGCCTTCTTAGCCTTTCCAAGTATACATTGCTCACAGGGGTCCATCTTGTTGAAATCTCCAGAGATCAGACCCTTCTTGATGAGTTCTTTCAAGCTTCCTTCGGCTGGGTGGCCCAATCTCTTGTGCCATAGCATTATGGAATCATCTGACACTGCATTGCTTTCTCCATCAACAGCCTTAGCCTTCAGATAATAGAGAATATGCTCTCTGTCAGCCTCCATCATCACTGCATCTCCAGATTTCACAAACAATTTTCCTTGACTCATCAATATGGTGAACCCTTTCTGTTCCAGCATTCCCAATGAGATGAGGTTCCTCTTTACTTCTGGAATATACCTCACCCCAGTTAGGATCTTTATAGAGCCATCTTGTAGGCTTAGCTTTACCTTCCCTATTCCTTTGATCTGACAAATGTGATTATTACCAAGAACAACCGTACCCGATGCTTCTTGAAGATCATGAAACCAGCTTCTATTTGGGCACATATGGAAGCTGCACCCCGAGTCCATTATCCACCTATGACTGACCCCACTATCACTGATATTCATGAGTTGAGCCGGGGGATCAGCACTCTCCACACAATCAGATTGATTGTGTCCCTCAGAGGCCATCTTTCTCTTCCATGCATGACAATCTTTCTTCAAATGTCCAGGTTTCTTGCACCAATAGCAAGCTCTGGTTTCCTTCTGAGCATCAGAACTTGAGGGTTTAGGGCCCTCAAACTTCTTCTTGAAGTTCTGCTTCTTGAACTTCTTCACATTCAAGGCCTCTGCAGCTTGAACATTGGAGCTTGCAGAGCCTCTGTTGGCTGTCTTCTGGAGTTCTTTGGCCATCAAGGCTGAATAGACTTCTGCATAGGTGATAGGTTTATCTCTTCCATAGATAATTGCATCACTTAGCTGGTCATACGAGCTAGGCAAGGCATTCAATGTGAGAATGGCCTTATCCTCATCTGAGATCTTGACATCAACAGATCCCAGGTCATCAATGATCTTGTTGAACTCCTCTAGCTGCTCAATGATGGACCTATCTCCAGAAAAACTATAGGCATACAGCCTCTTCTTGAGATACAGCCGGTTAGCCAAGGATTTGGCCAAGTAAACTTCATCTAACTTGTCCAAGATCTCCACCGCAGTCTTGGCTTCTTGAACTTCCCTCAAGACCTTATCTCCAAGGCACAAAATCACTGCAGAATGTGCCTTGAGCTGCATTTCCTCCATCTTTGCCTGAGCTTTTTCATCAAGCACTGGAGCCTTTCCTCTCTCCTCTGGTTTTGCAAGAACTGCCGCCAAGCCTTGTTGAATTAAAACCGCCTTCATCTTCATCTTCCACAGGCCATAGTCATTCTTGCCTGTGAACTTTTCTGCATCAAGCCTTGCTGCCATCTCTGAAACCGTTTGATCCTCTGCAAATCAGCTTCAATATCCCTTTCCCACAGACGGCGCCACTTGTTAGGATTTACGCACACAAGGCTTTCACACACTCAATAAGATCACACACACACTCACTGTTGTATGAGATCACACAATGCAGAAAACACACACACTCACACTTTGAGTATTGAAGATGATAAACTTGGAGAGAAAACTGGAAAACTCTTTATTGATTAAACTCTCTTCTAAACTACATACACGGTGAGCTATTTAAAGCTCTATAATCAAGTAGCAACTGCTACTAACTAACTACAAGAAGAATCAAGAAAGCAAGAAGAATAACCGCTACATCTCAGCTAACTAACTGCTGCTCCAACGGCTAGTTCGGCTAGGTTGCTTCTACCTTCTCGGTTCAAGACCGAACTCCTTCCTCGGTTCAAGACCGAACTCCTTCCTCGGCTTACAACCGAACTCCTTCTCGGCTTACAACCGAACTCTTCCTTCTCGGCTCGGCTTACAACCGAACTCTTCCTTCTCGGCTCATTCCAGCTCAACGCCGAGCTTCCTTACCGAGCTTCCTTACCGAGCTTCCTTACCGCTGAGCTTACTTACTTCTGCCTTCTTCTTCTCGGCTAGTTCCAGGCTAGTTCCAGCTCGGTAAGCCGAGCTTACCGAACTCCTTTCTAGCCGAGCTTCTTCCAACTGAAATGAGCACTCCATTATTACACCAGTATGATTAGCCGAGTCGAGGAGGCCTCTTCTCGCAAGACGAGATAGCTTGCCTTTGAAGGGATTTGGACCTCCTAAACTGAACTAAAACTTTCGAAACAATTTAAACCTTTGCTGGAGATGTCGACTGAATCCAACAACGCTGATACCACCGCCGCCATTCCCTCCACCATGGCAACCACTGGACCGGTCAACACTTCATCGATTCCCTCGATGATGCCAACCCCCGGCTTCCCAGCCGCCTCATCCACTGTCCCTTGGGTTTGGGACAACCCCTTCGGGGCGTCCACTGGTTCCACCTTTGGTGGTTCGGTTGGTTCCACGTTTAGTGGTTCCTTCGGATCCTTTAATGGATCGAGTGTTGGTGCCTTCGGGCTCAATACTGGTGTTGGATCTTCCGGGATCAACACGAATGTGGGGGGCACTATGCCCAACACGAACATGGGGGGCTCTATGCCCAACCAAGTTGTTGGCTACTTCGGGGGCAATGGAATTGGTTCCTTCCAAGGACCAACTGCGGCATCTTTGACACCAAGAATGATGCCACCTGCTGAGAAACCAACAGAAAATTATAGAATATTACAAGATAAAGCAAATGTATTTGACTTTCAAATAATACAGATTTACCCCTAATATCCGAATAAATATAACAATTAAAATAAATGTTAAAATTATGATATAAACAACTATATTTAAAAATTATGGAATAGATCATAAATACCGAGCTTTGTGAAAAAAAATTGGCAATTTGCCCATATTTTTATTACAAACAATGTTCAATATGCCTGTCGTTATACTTACGGGAGTGGGAAGAGAACAAGATATAAATATATTTTCACATGAGAAAAAGCATAATTTAGTGCTAGTATATAACTGAGACAGGCTTCAAGCAACAAAATCATTTTATTTTAAAAAAAATTTATACTTGATTTTATTTGTTTTCTATACTACTTTGAGAGAGGGAGAATTGCGTTTCCTGATTCGTTTGGAAATTTATAAGACTGAATAATCTGTTTTGGGCTTAGTTTTGATATAATGGGCTTTGTGTAGCCATTTTGTTTGGCAAGTAGACTATAAATTCATTTGGGCTTTGTTTTGAATTAATGGGCCTCTGCATTTTTTATTTGAAATAATAGGCCTAGTATATATGTAGAGAGTTCACAAATTATTGGATATGTTGTGACTAAAATAATTATTGGATAGATGTGTTTTTTTTTTAATATGACATATTAACAAAATATAAGATTAAGTATTTATAGGATAAGATGGTGAAATAAGCTTACATTTATGTTATTTTGTTGATGAATAGCTGAATAGCTTATTTTGTTATGTTAAAGAATGTTAGTCAAAGACACATTTCTTAGATAAAATAAGCTGTTGGCAAATTTTTTTATTTGACTGCTTCAAAATATTAATAAAGAAATTATATGTATATTCTTTTGATAACCATATTTCTTATTGGAGGAATAAGGATTGGGCGAACATGTACCTTCAATAATTGTTGTACAGTACTTCTTTAATTATCATGTCACAAATTATTTTTTAGCCATTTGAAAAATCAAAACACATCTTACAAAAATCAAAATCATATTATTTCAATCAAAAGCTAAGTATATAGTTTGATAACCAACTAACAAAAGAAAAGTTCGGTTAATATGGCCAACTCACTCGATTTTCAAGCTAGTCCTATTCGACTCAAACCATTATTGATTCAGACCAATTACACTGATTTTTTTTTTTGGATTAGGATTTTGGGTCTAACTAGCGGTCTCTTGTTATGTGAGACGTATCTGTCTAATCATAATTTTTTTGAAAAAATGACGAAATAACCACCAAGTTTGGTTAATTTATGGTTCATCCCGCAACTTTAAATATAATCGATCATATTACAACTTTTGAAAAATTTATCAAATGTTCCATGACCAAAAATAATCTGCGGTTTTACATGTCTTATATAACTTTTATACTGTACATCAAAAAATAACACATAGGACACCGGCGTTTTTTGACTATATGACAATTGAGAAAATTGCCCAATTCATGATTTAATCACTTATTTTTTTCATGTTTCGAGATTGACCAGAAACTAACCGAATTTGGTTGTTTTCCGACAACATTTTTATTGAAGGGATGTATAAATATAGCACTCCATATATTTATCTCTCTATACATAATAATATCTATTTTTGTACGTTCTCGTGTGGCTTGTGGTTGGATTTCATTTATGGAAAATGGTATGAACCTCATAAACCTCCTTTTTCTATAGGCAACATAAACCTCCTCCTTTAACAGCCTGAGCAATTAAATCTTGCAAAGATCACATTGTGCTACATTTATTTTTCCAACATATATAAAGATTCCAACAGATTTTATCGACAGAAAAAGGAAGATATGGTGCAAGTTGATTGGGAGTGGCACACAATCGTGTTTGGACTTACTTCACACCCTTTTAATATGCAGTGATCATTATTAATTTTTGAATTTCATAAAAGTGAAACTTTTTCACTTTTGAGCCTATGTGATGTATTGTTATTTGTTTTATTTTATCAGAACTTTATTAGTAGTTGACAAAATAATGAGTGATGAGGGGATGCAGACCATTTCTTTATTGTGTTTCTTCGTTTTCACAAACAAGTGGGTGCATTTTGTCATTTTGCATAGGAGCAGGAAGGAAATTAGATTAATCATCGATGTTGTATATATAATGTGGAATAATAAAATGTAAATAATCGAGATTTACTCTGATTGAGTGAGCAAGTGATATTTCTATTTTTGTAGTGCTTTTGTCGAGTCTTTAGAATATATAATGAGTGGATGGAGGAATCATATAACATATCCAAAAAACAGAATTTGTGGGGGCACAATACAAGAGGTTGTTGTCGGTGTCTGAAGGCAGGCATAGGTGGTGTGACGGCAATTGCTAGGCACAGAGATGATAGAAGAAGAACGGAAGTGAACCTCGATCCCAATGGTGTGGTACGGAACTGTCATTGACGTAGAATAGACGACGATGACGACTCTAAATATCTGATATATATGGAGTATTCCGACCCTCATAGGCCTAAACCCTGAATTGATCGATCCCTGAGCCCACATGGATATGACATTGCATAAAATTGTTGTGGTTGCATCAACTATTTCTAAAGCACATGTTAATTTTTAGGATATATGATTAACCACTCAAATTAGAAAGAATAAATTAAAAACTAGTAAATTATGGTATAAAGTTGTTAACTTATAACATGATACTATATATGATCACACAAAAAATAGAGGAATATGATAAATATAAATAGTGGAAGTGGTGGAAATGGTTAATTATAGTAATATTTATTATCTTAAATCGCTATTCTCATTCTTAACTTTTGCATTGGTGTGTGGTGACAAAGGAAAAGACTAAACTACATTTCGACAAAGCAAAATAGGCAAATCTTGAAATTTTATTTCGTCTTCTTTTTATCTGTTAGTCACAAGCTTGGTTCGGGAATTTTGGCCACAAAACATTTATCTCTTGGAATCACCATAAAATGTTCAACCTAACACTATAGTAACATTCTAGTAATTTGTAGATATATATGGCCATCCGCAACGCTGTCTCTTATTCGTCTCTTAATCGTCTCATCTCTTAACTATTCATGGGCCCCACTGTACTTTTCACTCCATCTCTTAACTAAGAGACAACACCTGCAACCCTCCATCTCTTATAAGTCTCTTAACCATCTCATCCCTTAAATATTCATTCAATTTCATTTTTTATTTTTATTTCCAACAAATTCAATTAATAAAAACACACTTCTTTAAATAAAATAAATTTACAACTTAAAATCCTAAAAAAATACATAATTAAATTCGTGGCAAAATAAATAAAAAAATACATAATTTAAAATATAAATTTATAGAAATTATAAAAACTACTCCGCCGGCGAATCATCCTCTGGAGGCGGTGGCGGTGCACTCAAGCTACCTGGAGGTGGAATACCAATTTGTCTTGCCATATACTCAATTTCGGAAAGATGGACTTGATATTGTGGAGGCGTCATGAGGGAAGTGTCCACCATCGTGGCGGTCAAGTACATGGACAATAGGGTGTTCGAGCCCGAGCCGGCCTGGCTTGATTTGCCTCGGCCCCTCCTCCCTCTAGCCGCCTTCGTCGCCTTGGTCCCTTGCGGCCGACGGCGCCCACGGGAGGAGCCCCATGCATCGGTGGTCGTGCCCTCAACCTCTTGTGAGGCGCTGCTTGACCTGCCCTCACTAGACGAGTATTGGACACGACGGTGTGCTTCGTGCGCTTCGAGCTCGTGCCCTGGCTGGACTGGACACCGCCGGCCCACCTTTCAACGTCTTTGACGGCCTCCCAAACATCGACATGTTTGAATTATTTGTCGTTGTCGTCAAAGAAGACTCGCAAAGCCGCTCTCATAATGTCGGCTCCACTGGCTCCGCTTTGGTATTGAGCAGCTTCATTCTTGTAGATGCCGCAAAATTTTTTGACATCTCTGCCGACGCGGTCAAAATGACTGCGAAGCATCTTCGGGTGCGGCGGTGGGACCGAGCCTGCTTGTTCTCGTTGTAGGCGGCGGTGACCTTTTCCCAAAAACACTTGCGGGTTTGTTGATTCCCGACGATGGGATCGTACGAGACGCTGACCCAAGCTTTGAACAGAGTCATCGTGTCCGCCCGGCTATATGGATGACGACCTATATCCTCCTCCTCCTCGGCCACCTCCTCCTCTTCCTCCACGGCGTCGAATGCGCGACCCCTGGAGCTTCCACCGCCTCGTCCTCCTTCCGGATTGGGTTCATCCGGATAACCCTCCCTAATTTGGGATAATCCCTGCGAATACCTCGGGGCGGAGGGACGAGCGTATGCATCCACATCAAAATGGGGTGGTTGGTACGCCGACGGCGTCGACGAGCCTTGGGTGTCCGGCGTCGACGAACCGGAACCGGAACCACCCAAGACATTGTACATGCCCCCCATTCGCCAAACGCGTTTATGTCAAAGCCGCCGGAGCCGCTAGAGTTTCCGTCGCCGGACATTTTGTGATGAAAATTGGAGAGGTGAGATGAAAATTGGAGAGGAAATGGAGATGATTTGAGAATAATAGATGTGTGTTTGTGTATAATGGGGATGAAAGAGGTGTATTTATAGAGTAAAAAAAGAAAAAAAAGAGGTGTACATGCCCCTAGTGCAAGCGCGCGCCAGTGGATGCGCTAATTGGCAAATAGTATCAATTTATATGGTGTGGTTCCACTATAGATTATATTATTACTAGCTCTTTTTACCAAATGAATTCACCTTACATATTCATATTCTGAGCATTAAAAGTAGTTCATAATTCGTAAGAGCTATTTTTAGTAAGGTGGATCATATCAAAACTTTTCTTAGTTTAGGAAATTAGGTCAATCAATATCACTAATCTTTGCATGACGTAATATTGTCATGATGAAAAGAAGCATTATTATTATTATTCACACATATATAAATATAATAGTATTAGCCATTAGGAATAGGGTTATGACTTATGATATATATATAAGAAAACCTTTACCTTCTACCCCAGTCATGTGATAACGAAATATTATCAACAATAGTGAGATTCCATTAGACACAACAATATTTTATTATTGGGTACGTGTCGTGTCAGAGCTTCATTAATCGATAATAAAAATGTGGATCTTTACTTAGTTGACTTTGACTAGCCATCAATCTTTAATGTTATATCATTATAAAAATTAGTGCAAAGATTTTCCAAAAGATAAGATAAATATTTAAAAATAGTTTTAGTTATGAATAATACTGATTTTAATGTAAAATTAATAAAGTAGATAAGAGATTTAGAGAAAAAAAGTAATTAAAGTATTGCTAGCGTAAAATGAACGCACCTTATTAGAGAGAGAGAAAAAAACTTATCATATAAAATAGAGACTAATTTTCATGGGTGATTCAAAATATAAAAAAAAATAAGATTATTTTTTATGGGAGCAGTACAAAGGAAAAATAATCATGAACTCCTAATACTTTCATTTAAGAAGGAAAAAAAAGTTATGGAAACATTTTATTTTCCATCTTTTTCCTCAAAGTGGAGGAAGGTAGCTACAAATATAATACATTATCTTAATTTGGTGCCATCATTGAATTCCTGTTGTCTCCAAAGTGAGTATTGTTTGCAGTTTGTACCACTGTTCAGATTGGGACAAAACATAGCCTTTCACTTAGAAATTTCAGGTAACAAATCTAAATATTCATGTATGAGTGGTGGAATACATATTTAGCAAAAGGTTGATTCCTCCTCTTTGCAAAATGGCTGATCATCGTTGGTGTTCTGACTAACAAGCATATCTCATGTTTTCATAAATTAGCTAGATCAGTTCGTTTCAAATATAAAATTGCATTGACCAAATTTTCTATCTAATTGTCGTTTTTACATACTCGAAAAAAGTTGTTGGTGCGTTGATTTAGTTCTTGTAATTTGTAGTCTTGGTTTTCTTTTTCTTGTCTTTTAGGCCATCCACAACGCTGTTGCTATACCGTTCCTTAAACTACTATTTTCGGACCCCACTGTACTTTTTTACTTCATTCTTTAACTAAGGAACGGAACCGCAACCCTCCGTTCCTTATCCGTTTGTTAACTATTCCTTAAATTACTATTCATTCAATTTCATTTTTTATTTTTATTTCCAACCCAATTCAATTAAAACAAACACATTTCATTAAAAAATACACAACATAAAAAAATTACAACTTAAAATTTTAAAAAATAAAAAACACACAATTAAAATTCTAAAAAATTAAACTTTGCATAATTTAAAATACAAATTTAAAGAAAATAAAAAAAACTACTCCGTCGGCGAATCATCCTCCGAAGGCGGTCGAGGTGCAGGGGGAGGCGGAAGGCCAAGTTGTGCTGCCATATGCACAATTCCGTTCCACCAGGCTAGGTATTGGGAGGGCGAGAAGCGGGCAGTGTCCGCCATTGTGGCGGTCATGTACACCGCCATAAGTTGTGTGTGAAATGAGGATGAATTAGGAGTATTTATAGAGTAAAAAAAAATTTTTAAAAAAAAAGAAAAAACTATAATATTACCGTTTACAATTTTTTTTTTATTTTTTTAAATTCAATTTAAAAAAAAAGATTTATTGCGTCAGCACGTGACGACGCCCACTCGCGGGCCGGCGAGTGGGAGTCACGCACGACGCAGGGGCGCGCCACGTCGCCATGGCGCGTGGCGTGACAGCCTGTCCCGCGTCTCGCAGGGACGGCTTACGGGACGAGATGGGAACGGTTCGGGGGCGGGACGGTGTGCCGCAACGCGTCGCGCTGGCGTTCCGTTCCTCCGGAACGAAACGCGGGATGGTTCCGCGCCGCGTTGCAGATGCTTTTATGGTTCAAAAATCTTTATTTGTTTTTGTTTTGTTTAAGGAGATTGTAGTGTTAGCTTAGATAAGACGTGTGCTGTCAAATTAATACCTTTAAACCGATCCTTGACTTTGGGTATAAAGCAAGTTTAAATTCTTGCGCCAACTATCCCATGTTCTGAGATGCCTAAAAATCAGTAATAGAACTAGTCACTAGACTGGCAGTGGAAGACCTGGTTATAAACAATAATATGGGATAGGCGGACACATTAATTAATATAGTTGGAGTAGTAATTTTTTGAGTAATGCTATGTGGCCAGCCACACAATGGCATTTTTGTAAATAATTATTAAAGTCAATGCAATAAATTAATAGTAATAGTTAGTGCTAAGATAATTTTACTTAATTACTCTTTTCTCAATTTTTTACTTCAAATTTAAATTTACAACATTCTCTCTCCATAATAATTTATGCACAATTTATTTTGACTTACCTTTTAATTTGTCTATTTCTCATCATTATTATTTAGCATTCTCTCTCCATAATTATTTAGCATTCTCTCTACATTTATCATCACAATTTACGAGCCCTATCAATAATTTATGTATTAAACACTAAGGTGCATTATAATCTAATAGTAATATATTATAGTGTACTATGATATACGATTATTAGATTGTGAAATATTATGACAACATAGTATTGAAACTTAATATTAATTTATAACTAAATTATGAATTTATGATAGCTTTTTCGTCATACTTAATTTATAAAAATAATAATAGTAATGATAAAAATATATCTTAAGATTACAGTATATGTCGAGTAATATTATTTTAAATAAACATCTGAATAAAAAGCAAAAGGATATAAAGTACTCTAATAAAACGTAAATATCTTCTAAAAATAATAAAAACATTGTTGGATGGATGAATATAAAGTACTTACTTTATAAACTAAGGTAGGGGGTAGAGTTGTCTAAAGAGTTTTGATACTTTTAAGGTGAGTTAATTATTAAGTGAACTCATTTAATTTTTAGCTGATAAGGTTCCTTGTGAGGGAAACCTTCCATGCGCCTAAGAAATACCCAAAGCGGTGTTTGATTTCAATTTTTTTGTGTTTTCAAAGATAAAGTAAAGATAAAGAGCCTAGCCTCCAAAAACTAAACTCAAAATGGTTTTGGATGGAGAGAAAGAAGGTGAGAAGAAATTGTAAAGAAGGAGGAATCCTCTTTGAGGACCTATGACCTCCCACAAAAAGATGTGGGCAATCCTAGGCTACTTTCACCCAAAGCAAATACTCCATTGGCTCCACATTCATGACTACACAACCATAAATGCATACCTATACTTGATTTAGCCAAATGAACATAAAACAAGCAACCTACAATGTATGAATTTGGATAGAAATCTCACATGGGAGATGCCCTCAAAGGAGTCTTCATAATAACATTCATCAAAGTCTGCCCTTTAAAGTCTTACAAAGAGGATATTTATAGTTAGGGTTGGAAACCCAAGAAAGGGCTAAAAAACAAGGAAAAACGACTGTAAAAGTTGAATCGCCCGGCCGGGCGTTTTGGGAAAGTGAAATCGTCCGGTCGGGCGAACTTTCTGGATTCGGCGCTGCTTCTTCAAACGCCCGGTCGGGCGTTCTGGGATGGTGAAATCGCTTGGTCGGGCGAACTTTCTGGACTGTGGACGATGCTCAGCGCACAAACGCCCGGTCGGGCGTTTTGGAGGTGTGGATTCGCCCGACCGGGCATTCCATATGCCTCCTCCATTCCCCTCCTGATGAAGTTTGAAACGCCTTCCCGAAGCTTTTGTCTCATTGATCTTGTGACGGGCCTTCCGGGCAGCTTAAGGGGAGTCGTGGTCGGGTCAGCCCGGGCCTTGGACTTCCCGTTTGTATCATCCTCTCCCTCTTGAGAAGGATTTGTCCTCAAATCTGGGTCGTCCCCTACAAAATCAAACGGGCTCAAGTCAGCCACATTAAAAGTACAACTCACGTTATACTCACCGGGAAGATCAATGATGTAGGCATTGTCGTTCACACGCTCTAGGACCATAAATGGGCCATCCCCTCGCGGGGCAAGCTTGGATCTTGCTTTGTCGGGAAAACGTATTTTCCGAAAGTGTACCCACACCCAATCTCCGGGGTTGAACAACATTTTCTTTCGCCCTTTGTTCACCCTTTGAGCTACTTGTTCCCCCATCTTGCGGATTCGTTCTTGCACTCGAGTGTGCACGTCTTGTACAAACTTGGCCTTCTCCATCCCACCTACATCAACCATATAAGACAAAGGCAAATCGGTCGTGGACAAATCCAACGGGGTGAGTGGATTGAAACCATAGACAACCTCAAAAGGGGATTGTTGGGTGGTGGAATGTATGGTCCTATTATAAGCAAATTCGGCTATAGGCAAACATTCTTCCCAAGAAGTTTTATTTTCAAAAACCAAGGCACGGAGAAGAGTTCCCAATGAGCGGTTTACAACTTCCGTTTGACCATCCGTTTGGGGATGTGCGGTGGTAGAGAAAAGGAGTTTGGTGCCCATCCTACCCCAAAGTGTTTTCCAAAAGAAACTCAAAAATTTGACGTCTCTATCACTTACAATAGTTCTCGGGACCCCATTGATTCTTACAACCTCCTTGAAAAATAAACTAGCAATGAATTTGGCATCACTTGTCTTCCGACATGGAATGAAGTGAGCCATTTTGGAAAACCTATCCACCACCACAAAGATGCTATCATTTTTCCGAGGAGACATTGGGAGACCTAGAACAAAGTCCATGGACAAGTCTACCCAAGGATGTGTAGGAGTAGGCAAAGGGGTGTAAAGACCATAATTGTTAGATTTAGACTTGGCTTGCCTACACTCTAAGCAACTACTACAAAACTTTTCAACATGCTTCTTCATGCAAGGCCAAAAGAAATGCTCACTTAGTATGTCAAAAGTTTTAAGCAACCCAAAATGACCCATTAGGCCCCCTAGGTGAGCCTCCTTAATAAACAAATTTCTCAAAGAGCATGAAGGTATGCACAATATATTCTCTCTAAAAAGATAGCCATCCAACTTATAGTATTTATCAAAAGCACCTTTTTCACAAGCTCCGTAAATAGAAGAAAAGTCATGATCATGATCATAAAGGTCTTTAATAAACTCAAATCCAACATAATTGGAGGCACACATAGTAAGCACACGCTTTCTCAAACACACGGTATCACTCACAAGTAAAGTGCCATCATGCAAGGTCTCAAAAGGCTTCCTAGAAAGAGCATCGGCAACCACATTGTCCTTTCCCTTCTTGTACCTAATGACATAGGGAAAAGTCTCTAGGAAAACACTCCATTTAGCATGCCTTTTATCAAGTTTATGTTGACCTCCTAAGAACTTAATAGACTCATGATCCGTGTGTATCACAAACTCCTTGTGCATCAAGTAGTGTTCTCAAGGCAACGGACTATAGCATACAACTCCTTGTCGTATGTGGGGTAGTTCAATTGGGCTTGATTTAGTTTTTCCGAGAAATAAGCTATGGGCTTACCCTCTTGCATGAGAACTCCCCCGATCCCCACACCACTTGCATCACACTCAAGTTCAAAAGTTTTATCAAAATTAGGGAGTGCTAGTAAGGGAGCATGCGTGAGGTCATTTTTCAAAGTACTAAACGCTCTCTCTTGCTCCTCCCCCCACTTAAACTCAACATTTTTTTTGACAAGGTGGTTCAAGGGTGAAGCTTTTGTGGAAAAATCCCTAACAAACCTCCTATAGAAGCTAGCAAGGCCATGAAAAGACCTAACCTCACTCACATTCCTAGGTGTTGGTCATTCCCTAATGGCTTTCACCTTTTCCTCATCTACCCGCACTCCTTCCTTTCCCACAACAAAACCAAGAAACACAACTTCCTCAACACAAAAAGTGCATTTAGGCAACTTGGCATATAAAGTATGCATTTTCAACACTTCAAGCACATTCCTAAGATGACTAGCATGCTCTTCAAAACTACGACTATAAATCAAGATATCATCAAAATATACCACCACAAATTTCTCAATAAAAGGACGAAGCACATGATTCATCAAACGCATGAATGTAGAAGGGGCATTAGTTAAACCAAAAGGCATCACAAGCCATTCATATAAGCCAAATTTGGTTTTGAAAGCGGTTTTCCATTCATCTCCCTCTTTCATGCGAATTTGGTGATATCCACTAGCCAAATCAATTTTAGAGAAACATATAGAGCCACAAAGATCCTCTAACATGTCGTCTAACCTAGGTATAGGGTGTCTATATTTGATGGTGATTTTGTTAATTGCCCTACAATCTACACACATCCTCCAACTTCCGTCCTTCTTAGGTACAAGAATGACGGGTACGGCACAAGGAGATAGAGATTCACGAATTAGACCTTTGGCAAGAAGTTCCTCGACTTGCCTTTGTAGCTCTTGTGTCTCCTTGGGGTTCGCCTTGTATGCGGTCCGGTTTGGGAGTGATGATCCCGGCAAAAGGTCAATTTGATGCTCGATCCCCCTCATGGGAGGGAGTTCACTCGGGAGTTCCTCCGGGAATACATCTTCAAATTCCTGCAACACACTTTGGACAATCAAAGGATACGGGTCAAGGTTAGTAGCTAAGCACAAATCCTTACGGACCATGAGGAGAACGGAGAGGTGATTGTTTAGTGTCCACCCAAGGTCGGTTTTACTAGCTATCAAACATTCCTTTCCCCCTCTTGTTTGTGGGTGCTCTCCTTTGGGCGCTTTTATTTTTCTCTCACCACCCCCACTCTCACTTGGCTTTTTTAGTTCACATTCTTCTACTAGCCTTTTTTCCCTATCTCTCTCTCTTTCCTTTTGTAGATGTTGGCTAGCCTCAAACACGGCACTAGGTAGCAATGGCTTCAAACGAACCTTCAACCCGTTGAGCATGTAGAAATACTCATTCGTGAAGCCATTTTTGTAGGCCCTTCTATCAAACTCACATGGCCTCCCTAGCAAAACATGACATGCCGTCATAGAAATGATATCACATAGGATTTCTTCCTCAACTTCCCCAATCTTCAATGGAACTTTGCATTGAGCCTTCACCCTCAACTCTCCGGAGTCCCCTAACCATTGCAATTTGTAGGGGTTTGGGTGTTTAAGTACCTTCAATCCCAACTTGGCCACCAACCGGTCACACACCACATTTGTACGACTCCCTCCATCTATGATGACCAAGCACGTCTTGGACTTCACCTTACACTTCATATGAAAGATGTTGCACCTTTGCTCCTTATGCTCCTCAAGGTTGGGTTGTACATTGAGCATTCGGAGTACAACCATAGCCCTTAAGGGTGTATCTTCTTCTTCGCCACTAGAAAAAGCTATGTCGGTGTCCGGGCTCACTTCTTTAGTGCCCACACCCTCCCCATCTTCTTCATCTTCCTCACTATACACGCTACCATCTTGCCCGATAACCATTACCCGTTGGTTTGGGCACTCGCGTGGATAATGGCCATACCCCTTGCACTTGAAACATTGAACCTTCTTGTCTTCCATAGGGGCTATAGCTTTAATAGGTTGAGTACCCGGTAAATCCTTCGCGATCGGTCTCCCTTGGGTGTTTGGATTGGCCATGTTTTCCACCTTCTTGCCGGGAGCACTCCACTTGCTAGTCCCCGTCCCTCCGGTTTGGCTAGACGCCCATTTAGCCCGGCTAGAAACCAACTCCTTACTTTGCCTCTCAAAAGTGTCGGCAAACCCAATTACCTCATCCAAGGAAATTCCCCTCAATGCCTCCACTTGCACCTTGTGCTTCAAGTTGATGTTAAGGCCATGGATAAATCGATCTTGAGTCGCCTATTCTCGCTCCTCCACCCCTACCTTGCTCATCAATGATAGGAGTTCATAGTAGTACTCCATTACGCTCTTCGTCCTTTGCTTCAAATCTTGAAACTCCCCTCGAAGTCGGAGGAAATAGGACTTTGGTACAAAGGTAGTCCTCATGAGCTCACACAACTCCGCCCACGAACCCACTTCTCCTCCCCTAACCATCCTTCTCATCCTCATCGTATCATTCCACCATGTATCCGCATTGCCGCGAAACTCGGCTATTGCCACCTTCACCTTATCACCTTCCGAAAAGTTATGGAGTGAGAAAATTTTGCTCATTTGTGACTCCCATTCCAAGTAGGCCTCGGGATCAAACTTTCTGTGGAACTCGGGAAATGTGTGCTTGATAGACTTGGTGGGATCATCATACCGCGGCTCCATCTCCTCCTCATAGTTTCTATATCTTCCATGCCTACCATTCCACCCATGGTGCCCCATGTTTCCATTCCCTCTTCCGCCCATCATGTTCCCGAACCTACCATTCCTTTTCCCATTCCGTCCTCCTCCTTGTCCCCCACGCCCCCATGATCGTACCAACCATATGGCTCTTCCTCTCCATTACTCCCCTCGGAGGCATCATGATGTGTGTGATTGCTCCTAGGGGTGTTTGACCTTGATAGTCGCACGGCCTTCAAAGCGTTGAGCTCGTCGTGGAGAAAAGTTTGGTTTTCATGGATGGATGCTTGGTTCTCCTTGAGTTCCTTCAAATCCCCGAACATAGCATCTTGAGTGACATGCATTGTGGTTTGGCCTTCTTTTAGATCCCTCAAATCCGTCATAATTTTTTCCATCAAGTTTTTCAACTCATCCCCCGCCACACTAAGACTCGTGCTCGCACCCGGTTGCGGATCCCCCATCGTGGTGGATCTAGTACGAGGTGGCATTCACAATGGTACCTACAATAAGAAATAAAAATAAACTAGGATCTAGTCCTAAGGGTTAGTAAAATCCACACTCACACACACAAGAAGGGGAGATTTTAGTAAGAACTCACTTCCCAATTGGTAATCCCACCCCCAATTCACTCGCCAATGTCACTCGGAAAAAGGCTTAGAATATAGTGAGGGCTAGGTTCACTCACTCTCAATATCCAACTTCCTAAATGCAAGTGCTAAGACAAATCATTCAAGGTATACACATAGGCAATATAACCAAGTAAGTAAAGCCAATCAAGCATGTGAAAGTAAGGTTCAATGCCTAAGGAAGCTAACAAACAAACTTAGTTGAGCTGAAAATTTATGTAACACTTGGCTGATCTTTAGGAATTTTTTTTGATATGGCTACCCAACCCCAAAATTGACGAAACTTGGTAGATAACAAGATTAAAGGGTTTAGAATGGGGGAAAAATATCCCCAATATAGCAGGTTTTCGAGAAGACCCTCGATTTTACGTTTTCCCCAAATCTGTCAAACTAGGGCACAAAACAGGGCAGCAACTTCACACATTAATTTGACCTATCAAATGATAGAATTTTTGGCTGAGATTTTTCAGGAAAATAGTTCATATATCAAGGTTCATGCACACCAAAAATCAGCTCAATCCTACAACAATTGACCAATAAACAAGCAAGGACTAAAACAAAAGAAATAAGGAAAAATAAGGAAAATGAAATTTCATAGAGGTTTAAAATCAAACACTTGGTAGGCACCTAGGCTCTAGATACCAAATGATAAGGTTCCTTGTGAGGGAAACCTTCCATGTGCCCAAGAAATACCTAAAGCGGTGTTTGATTTCAATTTTTTTGTGTTTTCAAAGATAAAGTAAAGATAAAGAGCCTAGCCTCCAAAAACTAAACTCAAAATGGTTTTGGATGGAGAGAAAGAAGGTGAGAAGAAAGTGTAAAGAAGGAGGAATCCTCTTTGAGGACCTATGACCTCCCACAAAAAGATGTGGGCAACCCTAGGCTACTTTCACCCAAAGCAAATACTCCATTGGCTCCACATTCATGACTACACAACCATAAATGCATACCTATACTTGATTTAGCCAAATGAACATAAAACAAGCAACCTACAATGTAGGAATTTGGATAGAAATCTCACATGGGAGATGCCCTCAAAGGAGTCTTCATAATAACATTCATCAAAGTCTGCCCTTAAAGTCTTACAAAGAGGATATTTATAGTTAGGGTTGGAAACCCAAGAAAAGGGCTAAAAAACAAGGAAAAACGGCTGTAAAAGTTGAATCGCCCGGCCGGGCGTTTTGGGAAAGTGAAATCGCCCGGTCGGGCGAACTTTCTGGATTCGGCGCTGCTTCTTCAAACGCCCGGTCGGGCGTTCTGGGATGGTGAAATCGCCCGGTCGGGCGAACTTTCTGGACTGTGGACGATGCTCAGCGCACAAACGCCCGGTCGGGCGGTTTGGAGGTGTGGATTCGCCCGACCGGGCATTCCATCTCGCCTCCTCCATTCCCCTCCTAATGAAGTTTGAAACGCCTTCCCGGAGCTTTTGTCTCATTGATCTTGTGACGGGCCTTCCGGGCAGCTTAAGGGGAGTCGTGGTCGGGTCAGCCCGGGCCTTGGACTTCCCGTTTGTATCATTAGCTAAAAGATAAATTATGGCTGGCCATAATATGGCCATTTAGCACCACTCTAATATTTTTGTTGTTTGTTAGCTAGATTTTGTATCTTGTCATTATTATGTTGCTCCTTCAGTTTGCTTTGTTGATTTTATATTGTTTGAATTCCCACCATTATGGTGAGCGTTGCTCGCAGTTTCTGACTTTGAACATTTTTACACTCATCGAAAAAACCACCATCTCTCTCTTTCTTAGATCTCTCACTCACTCACTGACTCACACACACACTTAGGCCTATCTATCGACAAGCATGACCCCCAATGTGAATGATTAGATGCAAAACATGTCATTACAAAACTTCTAAACGTTTCATGATCTTACTAGATATTTTAGCTAGTCTCCCATGAAAACTTCAGGAGCTAGTGAACCACATAATTCACAACAAGCTAGTCTCTCGATTTTGACTCCACAACCTATATTTCTGAAGTCGCCTTGTTATATTATTTATTTGATTGGAATTGGATCTTCCCCCACAAACCACTTATATTAATAGATAACACGATAAAAAAAGTTGAATTTTCCAAAGAAGATGAAACAAGAGGAAATAGGGAGGGCTACTGACAAACACGGATTTTGCATGTTTTTACGGACTAGATTTGACTTGTTTTAAATGTCAATCATGCAAATTATGTTCTTAAATTACATATGTTATACATTTGGTATTTTTGACGTGTTTGTTGATAAATGATAGAAAAAGATAGAAAAAGGTGAAAAAAGGCCAAAGTGCAGCAGCCTCTGTTTGAGCCCATTTTGGAAGCGATTTTGAAGTCCAATCAGTGCCTACTAGATACCAGTCTCTTCGTCTTCGAAAGACCTTCGCGTGGATACCTTAAACATCTAAATCGGAGTTCTGTGGAGAAATTTATGGCCATTTTACAAACATCACGCAGTGCAGTCAAAATCTGGCGGAAATTAGGCGGAAATTCACGGAAGAAAAGAAATTATTATATTGTGAAGCCAAATCTCTCCTATTTCTTGTAGGGCACGAAATTTATCAAAAATAAACCTTTTTCCAGCCTATAAATACCTCTGAACCTAATTCATAATCTTTATCTCTGAGCCTCCAATCCTTCTCACTCTCTACACTTCTTCCATTCCATATTCCACCCTTAAATTCATCCATCTTCCATTAGAGCGGAGCTCTGCAGATCCAGGCAAGAAAAGACTGAAGATTGAAGATTCAACCTTGGGTTTTATCAATTTCTTTCATGTCTTATACTATTATTTTTGTTTTTACTACTTGTCAATAAGTAGTTAAACATCATTTGTAGTTTTTTTGGCGAAAACTATTATGAATATGTTTTGATTTATTGAATTAAACCTTTTTCTAGCTCTTGTGATTGATTTGCTTGTTCTTGTGCTTATATTGTTCTTTTGTCTGGCCAACTTTAGAACTATGTCCGTCTAACTATATTAATCGAGAGATAGCTAGTTTTACGTGGTAAAAGGAACGAGTACAACACATAGGTTTATCTGCACTCGAGAGAGGGGACCCTTTGTGAGGGCTTGAGTCTTAGGAACTTAAGGAGTTATAATCTAATCTATTGGAAGGAGACTTTGATAGTTAGAGTCTAATCTACTGGATAAGTGCACTCGATAGAGGGCTTATCTGAAAATCGCGACTTTCCTAATAATCCTGGAGACACATAAAGGTAAAGGTTCTGTGAGATTAATCATCACTAGGTCGTAGTAGTTGGATCCTAAAACTCTACTTTCTTTAGCCTGCTTTGTATTATTTTGTTTTTATACGTTTTTTATATATTTTTTCTCTAGTTTAATCTTACTAAAACCCAAAACTCCATGTCTCTAGATAATATATGACGCTTAGTATATGATAGCCAGTTGCAATCTTATTCCCTGTGTTCGATATTCCGGTACTAACCTTTAGCTATACTAGTTCTACCATGTATGCTTGCAGGTATTTTTAGTGCTAATAAATAGTGCATCAAGTTTTTGGCGCCGTTGCCGGGGAATATTATTGCTTTAAGCTGATATTGTAGAACAGTTGATAATACTAATTTGGAGTTTAATATTTTGTATAGTTTTGTTTTATTTGTTTTTATTTTATTTGTTTTGCAAGGAGCACGAAGCACAACAATGGATTACTTTGCGCTCCTATGGAAGATGCAATTATCTGTACATCATTTGATATACTCCGTAGAGCGTGGGTGAGATATAAAATATGCTTACTCTCTTGTTTTTATTTTTATTTTTTTACCTTTAGTTTTCTCCTCCGTAGAGCTGAAGTTTTTCTCCATAGAGCTTAAGTTAAATAAAAAAAAATAAAAAAATCTTTTCTTTAAACTTTTTTTTCTTTTCCGTTTGATTTTTTCCTTTTTTTTTTTCTTTTTCCTTTTTTTAAAAACTTCTTATTCTTCATTTTTTTTCAAGAAAATCTTTAAAAAAAAGTAGAAAAACTAGAACCTCCTTCCCCTTATTTTTATTTTATTTTATTTTCTCCACGTAAATCACTCACACACACTTCAAATTCACATCACTTAAGCAAATTCTTTGTACTCTACCAATTATTCATGTGCTTAGCTCTCAATCGACACAAGGTACGTTCTCTTTTAATTTCTGAGCTTTGATCTTGAATTTTTTCCTTTAATGGCCTTGTTGTTGATTTATATATTGGAAGTTTGGATTGGAGTTTGATGGAGGATGAGGAATTTGTGAGTCTTGGATTTTTGAATTAATTATTGTTGGGTGTGCTTGAGTATGTTGATCTTGTTGGATGAAAATTGAATATCACTTTGTTTTGATTGTTGATACACATAGTTCATGTTCATAGCATTGCAAGACTATTTTATCTTGCATGAATTGTGTATATTTCTAGAGCTTAAATTTTTTTGCTTGATCTTAGTCTATTGTTGAAAATTTTTGCAATTAATTGGAGGATAGAGAAGATTACGGAGGATGAAAAATGATCATGTTAAGGTAGATAATTTGATTTACATATTTTATGCCTTGATATGATTAAAGTTTAGGGGATTGCCACGTGTTATGCATTGTACTCTACTATAATTTTCTTCATTCTATGCTCACATTGCGAAATTGTAGGTACATAATGCATCCCAAAGAAAATCCCGAGAATGGGGGATATTTTATGAGTCTCAAAGAACGTCAAGCTAAAGACGTTAACCAAGCGCTTGTTGGGAGGCAACCCAACATTGGTATCTTTTTTTATTTAGTTTGATTTGTTTTCTTAGTTTACTCACGTCCCTACCGACTTTACAAACTTATTCTTAACTTAGTTTTGAATAAGTTTGGGGGGATG
Organism: Salvia splendens; assembly: GCF_004379255.2. Classification (NCBI taxonomy): domain Eukaryota; kingdom Viridiplantae; phylum Streptophyta; class Magnoliopsida; order Lamiales; family Lamiaceae; genus Salvia; species Salvia splendens. Next base: position 13,862,971 of record NC_056034.1, read on the forward strand.
AAGTGGTGGACGGTGAGTTTAGTTGTTTTTTCTTATTTTTGTTAGTTTTATTTTATTTAATAATCCCGAGGTGAATCTTGTCACGAGCATAACATAGAAAATTTAGAAATACCTATGTTTAGGAACATCAGACTGAGTTGTCTATGATTAAAAGTTCGTTTATGTGTTGATTGAGTTGACTTGATGCATTGATTTGAAGGTTTAATGAAAATGTGCATAAATAATGAATTGCTTATTTGCCTTGAATCTTGCTTATACCTTGTGAGACTTGAGCCATAAATTTCTTTCTTGTGTGATTTATTTGTATTCATGTATTTGTTTCTAGAACTTGCTCCTAGTCTGCTTAAGTCTGCAAAGTGTTTAAATGATAAAAGAGGACGTTAGGCCATCCTTCTTAGCTACTTTATATATCCAAATTATTGACCTTACTCAAAATATTTTTCCCTAGCTAGCCATTTTGAGCCTTTAAAGCCTTTTTCTTTGGAAGCTAAATAAAGGGGGAATATTCATACACTCTTGGAGAAAGTTAGTTCATATCTTATGAAAAGAGTTGTAGAGATAAGGTAGAAAGAAAAGTAGTGTGCTTACTTGTGAAAAGTGCATAGATATTTGTAGTTTGAATGAGATAATTGGTTGTGTATAGAAAGAAAGAAAAATGTACAAAAGAAAAAAGAATGAAAAGAAAAAAAAAATCAAAGGAATTTGGGAAGTGAGAAGAAATTTAGACAAAGTCTAGAATTTACTGAGATTCAAATTGTTGGTGCAGTGCTATGTTTGATGTAGTAGAAATTGATCACTTTTGCTATGTTTGGGATTAGTCACTTTTTAGCCATATTTTCTCACCTTACCAAATAACCTACATTATAACCAATAATAAAGACCTTTCGGATTTTTGATTTTAATCACATAAAGTAGAGGAGGGATTAGACATCGAGCAAGCCTATGGTAAACTTTGCATGTTGCATGATTTGAGAGCATATATTCTTTACCTTATACACTTTGAGAGTGAGTGATAAACACATTCTAAACACTTGTGAGCGCATGTACTTCAAGGTGATCAACGAGCTAGTAATGAAATGCACTAATAAGCTTTGCTTGATTTGATTTGTATTCTTGTCAAACTCTTCATTTCTTGTTACAATTTTTGAGGCAACTATGAAGTCTAGTTCTTAGCATCCTTGTTTCTTTATTAGTTTTTCTCTTGTTTTGTTTGAGGACAAACAAATAATTAAGTTTGGGGGAGTTGACAAACACTGATTTTGCATGTTTTTAAGGACTAGATTTGACTTGTTTTAAATGTCAATCATGCAAATTATGTTCTTAAATTACATATGTTATACATTTGGTATTTTTGACGTGTTTGTTGATAAATGATAGAAAAAAGTGAAAAAAAAGGCCAAAGTGCAGCAGCCTCTGTTTGAGCCCATTTTGGAAGCGATTTTGAAGTCCAATCAGTGCCTACTAGATACCAGTCTCTTCGTCTTCGAAAGACCTTCGCGTGGATACCTTAAACATCTAAATCGGAGTTCTGTGGAGAAAGTTATGGCCATTTTACAAACATCGCGCAATGCAGTCAAAATCTGGCGGAAATTAGGCGGAAATTCACGGAAGAAAAGAAATTATTATATTGTGAAGCCAAATCTCTCCTATTTCTTGTAGGGCACGAAATTTATCAAAAATAAACCTTTTTCCAGCCTATAAATACCTCTGAACCTAATTCATAATCTTTATCTCAGAGCCTCCAATCCTTCTCACTCTCTACACTTCTTCCATTCCATATTCCACCCTTAAATTCATCCATCTTCCATTGGAGCGGAGCTCTGCAGATCCAGGCAAGAAAAGACTGAAGATTGAAGATTCAACCTTGGGTTTTATCAATTTCTTTCATGTCTTATACTTTTATTTTTGTTTTTACTACTTGTCTATGAGTAGTTAAACATCATTTGTAGTTTTTTTGGCGAAAACTATTATGAATATGTTTTGATTTATTGAATTGAACCTTTTTCTAGCTCTTGTGATTGTTTTGCTTGTTCTTGTGCTTTTATTGTTCTTTTGTCTGGCCAACTTTAGAACTATGTCCGTCTAACTAGATTAATCGAGAGATAGCTAGTTTTACGTGGTAAAAGGAACGAGTACAACACATAGGTTTATCTGCACTCGAGAGAGGGGACCCTTTGTGAGGGCTTGAGTCTTAGGAACTTAAGGAGTTAGAATCTAATCTATTGGAAGGAGACTTTAGTAGTTAGAGTCTAATCTACTGGATAAGTGCACTCGAGAGAGGGCTTATCTGAAAATCGCGACTTTCCTAATAATCCTGGAGACACATAAAGGTAAAGGTTCTGTGAGATTAATCATCACTAGGTCGTAGTAGTTGGATCCTAAAACTCTACTTTCTTTAGCCTGCTTTGTATTATTTTGTTTTTATACGTTTTTTATATATTTTTTCTCTAGTTTAATCTTACTAAAACCCAAAACTCCATGTCTCTAGATAGTATATGACGCTTAGTATATGATAGCCAGTTGCCAGTTGCAATCTTATTCCATGTGTTCGATATTCCGGTACTAACCTTTAGCTATACTAGTTCTACCTTGTATGCTTGCAGGTATTTTTAGTGCTAATAAATAGTGCATCAGCTACACTAGTCCTATACTATATAACTCTTCAATTTTTACTTTTTTTATCTTAGACTTGATAGCTGCATTTGAGTGATTATGAAATGTGACAGGTACTTTATCTTACATTAGCTTTTTCACAAAATGTATGAAGAGCAGACAAAATTGTTTCTAAAGGTGAAAGAAGGCAAAAAAACTAATGACATTTATAGATTTAGACAAGAGTGAAGACACCCTTTATTAGGCCGACGAAAATTCAACGAGGAAAAAAAGCAGCAGCTTTGTCCTATCTTTCTTGCATTGAATCTATGATCATTCCACGCATTAATCATTTGAATTCACACAAGAACATAATTTGTAGGGTAGTTTGCCGTCCGAGTGAACAAACGGTGGAAGGAAAATGTTTTTTTTAAAAAAAAACTTTTACAGGGATTAATTTGTGATTTCACAACGATTTTTTTTTTAAATATACCTAAAATCATTCTACAAAAATCTACATATCAATATAACAATCATGACATTTTCGACCCTAAGAAAAAAGAGTATTTGCTAATTAAGTACTACATGATTTCAGTTGACATGCAAAAACAATCGAACCATTCGATAATCCAAAGAAATCTTAGGTTTTTTTAAATACCTAACTTATATTCAATATAAAAATTGACTTCAAAAACAATCTTCCCACTATTTCAATTAGGGCTGGGGAAAAATACCGAAATACCGAAATACCGGCCTTATCGTACCGAAAAAATATCGAAAATACCGAATTTTTGGTATACCGTGACTTTCGGTACGGTATGATACCTTACCGAAAAATTTCGGTAAGGTAACGGTATGGATTTTCAAATACCGCGGTATACCGCTGCATACCGAAATTCGGTATATACCGTAAATTAAGGTATATACCGTAAACTAAGGTATATACCACAAAAATATAAACACAATTATATATAAAATATATTTTATATATTTTTAAATTATAAAATCTATTGTGAAATATAAATATAATTATGAATAAATTATATTTAATTTATTTTTAAAATTATAAAATATAAATAATATTCTAAAAAATCTAATTTTCTATTTTAATTGATGTTGAAAGTAAGGTATACCGAACTTCGGTATGGTATACCGAAAATGAGGTACGGTATCGGTATGGAAATTCGTCATACCGAAAATAAGGTATACCGAAGTTCGGTATACCGAAAACTTTGGTAAGGTAAAGGTATGATTTTTTCGCATACCGTATTTACGGTAAGGTATACGGTATGGTGGGTTCGGTAAGGTATACCGTATCTACCCACCCCTAATTTCAATGAGGTCCAAGCTCTAAAACGGAAACAATATTAAATGTGGAAATATGAAATTAAATCCAAAAATAACATAAAATTTGAAAATTTGTAAAATGACATTTTTGCCCCTCAAATGACTTCTAATGGCCAAAATGTATCATGTACTAGCACTCCTCAAACGGAGTCTTGAGTTCAGCTCCCTAGCCCATTTCGCAAGTTCCCTACGAATTTCAAGTCATTCTAAGACAGTACATCATTACCAAATTAATACACAAAGATCTTTCCTAATGTTGAAGAATGGTATATACACAGATGGTGAGAATATTTTGGACTTGGCAGGAAAATGGTTTTTAAAAAAAGGACAACGTGGAAGTTGCAATGCAATGTAATAAAACTACCATCGTTGTTGCTACTATGATTAATCACCCTTTGTAAAAGAGCACATGGTTTCAGAGACAGATCACATCTCAACTCAAAGTAATCTGCACAACCCTACAAGAACTGTCCCTCAATCTTTACAATAAAACCAAATTTCTAGAGAGAGATTCAAGAGAAAATGGACAAAATTATACACCTAATCTTTCCCAACTTGTCCTACAAATTTATGTGGTGGTACATTTTTTTGTTTCACTGTTCATTATTCAGCAACCTAACAAGCCCCAATTTATTTATTCACACTAGCTACGATTTTTCCATTCCAAACAATTCAATTATTCAATTGATTTCAGGTATAAATTTAAAGATGTCGGTTTCCATGTCCTTTACCCGTAGATTTACTCCAAATTTATATCCCTTCTCTCTCTCCAGATCACGACAAATTGTTCGTTTTGATTGGTGATTCAATTCAACTTTGTTTGTTCCTTTTAGCACTATTGTTTAATGTTCATAAATCGTTGGCTTTAATTACTGGTTTATGTTGATATAAGATTTTGGTTAAATTAGTAAAAAAATGAAAACACTCATCAATAATTGGTCAAATTACAGTTAAACACTACTATAAATATTATTTAATTACACAATCAATTATCCAAACTCTATCCAACTCTTACACTACTATGATCATTGGTGTCGACAAATCCAGTCCGTGGAGCGCAGAGGCGCACTGACGTCAGCGCCTTGTCGAAATGCTTAGCTTTAGTCCCCAAATATTCAGTCCAAGTAATCGGCCTATACATTTGGGGGTGAGAGTGATCGACTAGTTTCGAAATTGGGCTTATCTTGACGCTTGTTGGGGGGCCATACAGGTACGCCACGGAGAGGCGGTGCTGGGTCCGGTTCACCATGGCCCGGTGGAGCACGCTCGGGTACGACCCGTTGGACAGTATGTGCATCAGGTCGCCCACGTGCACCACGAGCGCCCCCGGGTGCGGGGGCACCGTGGTCCACCTCCTGGCCCCCTCCCGGAGCACCTGGAGCCCGTTCGTGTTGCTCTGGTGGAGGACGGTCAGGATGGTGGAGTCCGTGTGCGCTGCCAGCCCCATGGCCCGGTCAGGGTCCGGGCAGGCAGGGTAAGAGTTCATCTGGAGGGCCGCGCACCCTTCTTGGGTGCCGTGCCTCTTCGGGCTGGCCCACTTGACGTCGTCGCTCGACACGCCTAGCGAGCCCAGCATCAGCCACATCAGCCTTCCAGCTAGTTTGTTCATAGCCTTTTGGTATTCGTCCACCGTATTGCTGAAGTGAAACACGAGACGAAAATTAATTAATTAATATATTTTTTTAGGAAAAGGACATGGTTTTTTACAAACTCATATTCCTTAAAAATAGGGATTTTGGGGACGTTACAAATTTTAATACTCCGTTCCACAAAAAATATCCACCTTTTTGTTTTATTTTGTGTTATTTAAGATGTTCACTTTCCATATTTGAAAACAAATTTATCTCCCATCTCTCATCACTCCTCATTAAAACACCCAACTACCTTTCCTCTCTTTACATTATTACACTGAATATTTTTTTCTAAAACTCCGTGCCACTCAAAATTGTGGACATCTTGTGTGAGATGGAGATAGTATGAAATTGGTAAAGTAAAAAAGGTAGAAAGAAAAAGTTACGAAGATATTGTTAAAGAAAAAAATTGCTAAAAATAACATATCAAAATGGTAAAAGAAGACTATTTTTGGGTATGGAGTATTTTGTGGCATACCAAAATTGATGGTGACGATGGTCGTGGGGCCAGAGGAGGCGGGCGTGGTCGGTGGGGGACCCGGTAATGGTGAAGCCCTCGGACCACATGAGCTTGGGGAAGAAGGAGGAGATACGGGCCACGCCATAACCCGACACACCGTCGGCTGCACGCGCCGCCTTCATCTTCTGGTGCATGGGGAGGGAGAAAAGGCTTCTGCCCGTCTGCTCGATTTCGTCTAGCAAATTATTGGGGACGCCGTGGTTGATGACTTGGAACACGCCCCAGGTCTTGCATGCATGCCCTATCAGCTCCTGGGCGCTCCCGTCGTTCATATCAATGATGGGGACGCCCTCGGGATCCGGGCCGTCGCAGCCACCGACGTCGAGGGGCGGTGACGTCCATGCATGGGTGTCTGGGAGCTCCTTCACGGAGTTGAGGTCTAGGAATTTGTGGGCATCTGAGAGTGCTATTGAAGGCATGTTTTTTTTTCTTTTTTTTTTTTTTGTATTTCTCCTTTCTTGTTATAGGGAGGAAGAGGAGTACGGCTAGGTTATGATCGTGGGAAGAAAATGTGATGTAGGTTGAAGAGATGGGTGTGTTGTGTATATATAGATGAGGAGGAGATGGTGACCTCTCATTGTGGTGTAGTTTTTGTGTTTATTTAGTGAGTTTGTGTGTGTGTGTATGTGTGTGTGTGCATATATTTGATTGGTGTTTATTTGGGCTTTAGTGGAATTGATTTTAGTGGGAGGGGTGGGGTGGGGTGGTGCAAGATTACAAGATATGAAACTTTTTCTTGAAATATATAGAGTATCACACAACAAACAATCATCTCATCCCCCATAAAACATATGATATTTTCTAAATAACACTCTTGCACCATGTTGCCTTTTTATTAGTATAGACATGACATATAATACTAAAAAGAAATTAAAATAGAAAAAAAATGTATGTATACATATCGGAAGAATTTGCAACTACTATCTTTGATGCGCACGAAATGTATGTATAGTGTAATAAGAAAGGGTCCTCTTTCTCTCTCCATGTGCCCTTGTCTTGTCTTCAAGTAGAAAAACATCTTCTTTCACCTCTTCCCTACTTGGTGCTAATCCCTCTTCCACTAAGAGACAACAACATTCACCTCTTCCCCATTTATATATGTTTGAAGATACCATCTTGCCCCTACCGATTTCAAACTTCTCTTCACTCTAGAAACCATTCATGTAGTCACAAGTATTATGATGATAAACATTAAACGTGGAAGGGTTTTATGTCGAATAATAATATTTAATTTTCTTCTAATCGCTTTTTAATTACATCTACTTAATTAGAAGGATGAGTTTGTTATATTCTAGGAGAATATATAAATTAGATTTAATTAATATTAAAAAATATTTATGTATTTATGTACTACTCCACTAAACATCATTATTAGGAGTAGTTTTTTCGAGTAGGTTCTACTGGTCTAGAAAGAAGGTTTAGAACTTTGGTACAACTTTCTTCAAAATAGATTCTCCCACGTTGATAATGACAATGGTGATAAGAATAGCACTATTAAGTTGGATGCTTTTTTATGAGAAATTTATAGGAGTTTTGGTGAAAAAAAATTGCAACTATACAATGAATTGAGGTCTTTTGGGTAAGAAATTAATTAAGGAAACGTGTCATAAATGCAAAAGTTGTGGCTTTTTTATATTCAGTGTAGTGGAGTGATCTTGATTTTGCATTTTCATTCATGTATGTAGAAAAAAACCAATCCTTTTCATAAATTGAAGCGTGAATTGCATTAATTTGTTTCTATAATTAACAAAAAAAAGATTTTTATCACTATACTAGTATGGAAGTTGGGGAGGGCATACTTGTCCTTAAACAAAGCATGAGTGCTCTATTGATTTCTTTTCATTTGAATTTGAATTTTATTATAAAATAAAATGTCTATATATTTGATAAATCTCATAGTCACTTTAGGTTTCTATGGTTAGATCTGTGGATTTTGTCCCTATAGTCCAAGTGGGAACCCTAATCATCAAATTGATTAATCCAAGCATTTCTCACATCCATCACATATATTTGGGTCCTCATTTTATCTTGGATTTCGAATAAATAGGAATCCATTGCCACTACCGCTTGCCTCTTCTAGCTATCCCCACATAAGAGATAATTCTCTATATTTTTTTAAATTCTTGAATAAAATAATGTTACTTAAAACTCGAACGATATTAGATAATAAGAAAAGTTGGAAACAACATAAGTGTTTCCCAACATTGATTAGTTTGAGGCCTTTTAAAGTGGCCCAAAAATATATGTGCATACTTGACCCAAAGTGTAGCCGATGATCCTAACAAGTGGTATAAGAGCAAAAAACAAGTCTGTGCAAACTTGACTCAAAACAGATAATATCAAACTAATATGCAATCAATCGTCCTAATGAATAGTAATTATTAAAGCTAAATCCATAACAAAAATCCCTTTTTGTTTGTTTATGTGGTGGTTATATGGTGACCACACTAGATGAGAACAATAGGAGCCATGTCATATTTTGGCATGCAAAGGACATTAGCATACATTCGCATGTGCTATAAAGGACACATACACATGCATATTTATCATTCTGCATGCATATGCCCATCACGTGAAGCTAACATGCTTCACCTCATATTTATTTAATTTGGTTCACTTATGTATTTTTAAAAATCAATCACTATGATTTTTTCTTGATGTGATCGGTGAAGTATGTTCGATTTATGGATAGCCTTAGGATGACTATGTTTTATTGATGTGGTATATCTTTACGCATGATTTTGGCTTCTTATGTTTGAGGGATCGTAGCCAAATATCAGAAATCAAAGCTTCAACTTCTTATCTTAGCTAGTAAAACATCTAATTTGGTCATATTTTGGTTAATACTGCAACTTTTGAAAATAGTTGATTATATTTTAATTTGGATATTTTTGAATTGTCTTGTGATGAAGATGCCATCGAAACGCGTAGAGTATTTAATATATTCGCATATATATAGAAATGTCAATTTAGTCAGAAACAAATTAGTCATTCAAATAGATTAGGGTTTCTACCAGACTAGCTCGAATCGATAATATCCAAGGCCTGGTGGCCCGAAAGTTTAATGGCAGGACTTGATTACCCAAAATTTCCAAATATTTTTAAATATCCAAATGACATATCATATCATGAACAAGCAATATATTGAAAAAGAGTTCTAATAATTCATAGAATAACATGTTGATGAGAATCACATAGTACTCAAACCAAATTACTACTCCCTCTTATTATAAAGTGGACTTTTGGTTTTAAATTTACTATTTCGCTTCTTGAATTGAATCATTTGATTATAAGATTTTATTCGTGAAAACTAGAATCACTAAAATGTAAATTCAATGCAATAAAATTAATTGTAAGCATAAAAATGAAATTAAATAATAGTTTTGCTCCTTATGGTTTCAATCTAACTTTTTTAAAAATAAATAAATTCTTATTTTAAATATATGTCCTCATTTAAACATACCTTTCTAGGAAAATGATCAAAGGCTCAAAGCAAAAATCATCTTAGTACTGAAATGCAGCTCAAATCGTGGGCCTTGACACTGTGTTGAAATTTTTTTTGCATCTGTTGACTTTACTAACGGTCCAGATCACATTTTAGAGTTTACATTTGATTACATCCTTATATATATAATACTCCCTCCGTCCGCCATCAGGAGTTCCATTTATGGGCGGCACGAGTTTTAAAAAATGTTAAAAAAAGTGGATGGAAAAAAGTTAGTGGAATAGGGGTCTCACTTGTATATACTAGTTTTAAATAAAATGTGAGTGGAATGAGTTAGTGATGGTGAGACCCTATTACTATTTATGATAATAAACCGGGATTCCTATTCGTGACTAAAATGGAAAAACGAGACTCTTATTCGCGGACCGACTACATTACTCCATTTGACGGTTATTTCCGGTAAAGCATGGAACGTGCCCAAGATATTTTGACGGTCCAAAATTTTCACTACTTTCAACTTTTTCATTTAATCAAAAAGATGATGATGCTAGTACTGATGGTAATAATTTCAATAGCGATGATGATGATAATATCAATACCAACAATAATGATAATGGATTAATGGTACTAGTGATTTTTGTAGAGTTACACATATATATTTATCCATCTAAATAACTCAAATTCTTCGACCAATTGTTAGAACTATATACCTTTACCTACCCATGCCAATCCATAAAAGTAACTACTCTTATAATCCTATGAAAATAAAAGTTTATGGACATCCAAATTCTAAACAAAATTGACAAAATAAAATAAAAAAATGTTAAAGTATTATAAGTAGGTGGTGAGATTAGCATTGTTAGTTATCAAAAGAAGACTATTTTTTAGACAGAGGGAGTTTGAGTTTAGCCCATATTTTCTACCCCCAAAATCTTGACAACATTCGTTGGATGCCCACTAAAAAAACGGCTAAAGACATTTTATAATGCAATTAAGGGTGCTAATTTGTGTTTCTAAATAGATTATCAATGCTTTAATTAAACACCGTCTCCATTCTTGGTGTTACAACTAAATTTATGGGATGCAAATGGAAGTGTCATAAAGAAAAGATCAAGATATTTGTCATCAATTTAGAAACGTTTTCTTTTGTGTCCTAAATTGTGATTATTTTTCAAAATTTTCTTACTCATGTCGTTGCGCCTCTATTTTTCATCCTTAAGATAAGTTTTATAGCTCCATTAATTTAATTTATGTTTTTTAGAAATGGCACAAATTGACCCTAATACTTGAAAGTAAACATGAATTGTGATTTGAGATATAGGCTTATAACTGCATTACAAATTTACAGCTAAAATCAGAAAAACATATAACAAACCATTAGATTTTGGTGTTCCTTCTTTATTATACAACTATGGTATAGTTGTTATAAATATTTTTGGTTGGATGTACAAGTATAAGTCAATGGTTGTCGGCAGAACCCACAAAAGGGGAGGGTGAGATACAGTAATTACTATTCCTAATTATTTGCTATAACCATACAATTAGACAAACTTTTGACTTATCTATACAAGTTTGCCACTGATGTGGAGAACAACACCAAACTCTAATTTAATCATTGGTTTATGGAATTATATTACTCATTGTTGTGTAAGTTCCAATTATTATCTCACTCCAACTACTTCGTGTTTACTGTCGGCATACCCAACCCAAAAAACGTGGCAAGAATAATTAGGAGTTAATTAACATCATTGCTTGATCATCAAATCACGAAAGAAACTAAAAGAAAGTTATCTATAGGAAAAGAATTTAAAATAAATGTTCATGAATGGAACGCATTCGGCTTTTTGCACATCATTTTAATTTTAATACTTCACCCGTTTATGAAAAATAAATTATTACTTTTTATTATTGTTAATTTAACTTATGAAAATAGTATAAATTGAATAAACAAGTCATCATTCTTTTTTTCGGCTAAATAAAAACTATCTAACAGAAGATTTTACGGTTGAATACTTATAAAAGAAAATTGAGATTCACAACCAAGATACACATAGACAATTAATCGTAAAAGTTGCACTACTAATACAAAATCACTTCCTATCTTAGTTGATTGGTTAACTGATGACATTCGTGTGATATAGCATTAAATTGAATCATGATAGGGCAAGTAATTCCATGTTGTTTAATCCAGTCGAGGTCTCGGTGATTATTTATTTTTAAATTTATATACTCAGTAATATACATTGAAAATAAATATTACTCCCTCCCTCCGTCCTTTAAATTTTGTCACAAATCTTCCATTTCCGCCTGTTGCACAAAATTTGTCACATTTTACTTTTTACTATTTTGGTAATGGACCTCATATTCCACTAACTCATTTCAACTCATATTTTGTTATAAAACTAATATATAAAAGTAGAGTACACTTTTCACTAACTTTTTCAACTCATTTTCCATTACATTTTTTAAAACTCGTGCCTAATGAAAGTGTGATAAAATTTAATGGACGGAGAGAGTACTAGTATTAATTTTACAAATATTTAACCTAGACGCAAAGGAATCTAGTCACCAAACCTGCACGAGAAAATACCGTTAATTACCGTTTGTGTTATATTTCGAGAACTAAAAAACAATGAAAAAAGACGTAGCGCCAGCATATTAGTATACTCTGCCTGCTTGTATTTGATTGGTGATTATAAATTTTGTACTATTTTCAAAGGTGATGTGGCCAATATTTTTAAATTATTGAAAAAATAAATGGTTGGGAATTTCTTGAAAGTAGAGACTTTGAATTTTATACGAACAAAATAAATTAGTACAATCACCATAAAAACGTAGACTTATACTTTGGTATTTATATTCTACTCTTACTTAACCATTTGGAAATACGAGGGTTTCCAAGGGAATAAGCAATATACTCATCATTTCATAATTAAATATCTCATATTCGGCACGGATTTTAAAAATTATTTGGCATTATAAAGTAAAGTGGCTATAAAAAGTTTGTGGAATGTGAGTCATATTTTTATATATTGATTTTATAATAAAATGTGAGTGAAATGAGTTAGTGGAATATAGAGTTCACTTACTAAATATAATAAAAATGAAATAAGATATTTACTGGTGGACGGACGAAAAAAATGGAGCATTTAATAGCAAACGGAGGGAATAATATTCAGCACTTCTACTAGTTTATTCGGGTGTGACGAGTCGATAGGATATAATTTTAGAGGGAGCCAAAAATTTTTAATATAAAGTAAATGAATAAAGTCTTTTTTACGAGTAAAATTGTAATTTAAAAAAGTTATAAATTGTTAAAACAATTCATAATGAATTAGGATTTAATTTTTTACTTTAATAATGGGTAAAATATAATTATATAAAAATCTCATAAATAAATTTGAAATACATATAATATCTTCGTGCAATCCAATTTTAGTAGTTAGAAGAATTGTCATGAGTTTTGCTAGAGGCCTTCTATTGAGGGATGTAAGATATCCACGGAAAGCTCTCTCAATGATGAAGGACCTCATGAAGGAAGGATGAGATTTTACAAACCACATGGTTGTGCATTTGTATGACAGATGCACGGACCGTGCAAATCGTCGAAAGTTATTTGGAACCCACCACATGCCCATTGATTTTGTACAAGAATTAACATACATGACTAGTATAAAATGTCGCAGAAAATTCAAAGAATCAGGTTTTCCCTAATTTATATCGAATTCAAGCTCAATCTCCTCTACACTATATATAATAACAAATTGCTTAAATAAATTATGAGTTCTAGTGTAGTGATGCTAGGATTGTGGAAACATATTCTTCGCAAATGCACTATATCCTAAAAGCTAAAACTATGCCATCTTTATTTTTGTTGCTATTAATATCAATTAAATAAATAATGAAAAATGCTTCGAAGCTTAAAAGGTCAAAGGAAAAGAAAAGTGAATTGAGTAGAGGTAATTGGCTAATGTCTGTCTATCTGCATTTTTGGACTTGCAAATAAAAACAAACAACTTCCATAAAACTAAAAAGCTAGGGTCTCTAATTAGGAGAACAAATTCCAACAATATTTAATAATGAATATCATATATTCTCGAAGCCTATAGATCTCAACAAATAGCTGTACTATCTCTTTCGAGAAGCTACTGCCTAAAATTCATATATATTTATGTTATAATTAGTAGATAACAGATTGGCGAAATTTGTTCCCACTTGAACTCATTTCCAAGACATCAAAAGGGAAGGGAACCAAAAAAGATATAATAACAAAATACTCCCTCCGTCCCCAATTAAGAGTCACACTTTTTCATTTCGGTCCGTCCCCAATTAAGAGTCACACTTCATTTTTACCATAAATGGTAAGTAGGTCCCACATTCCACTAACTCACTTCACTCACATTTTTATTATAAAACTAATATAAAAAAGTGGGTCCCACATTCCACTAATTTTTTCAACCAACTTTTCTTTACATTTCTTAAAACCGGTGTCCGGTCAAAGTGTGACTCTTAATCGGGGGCGGAGGGAGTATGAAGTTTCCTTCCTCATCATTGAAATTCCCTAAATTATAGATCGAGTATTGGTTGGCATTGTGATCTTATATCTCAATGATTGAGTCATGGATAATATCAATCGCGGATTCGAAATTGTATCTTGTGAAAAGTTGTATACAATGAAGCTAATCATCATGTCGGAAGGCAGAGACAATGTGACGGTTGTCGCAAATAATTAAGAGTGAACTAAATAAATTGTACATATCTTTATTTTATGTATCATTTTTTGTACCTATAAATCACATTTTTGGTACCTGATGCAACTTTCACCCCAAAATGTCCTCTAAACAAATACATTTTCCCATTTATGTCATAGAGGATAATTTGGAATACACAAAACTAGTACCAAAAGTGATATTTTGTAATATCTTCTCTCATTCTCCTCACTCTTTATACTATTATTATTATTATTATTATTATTATTATTATTATTATTATTATTATTATTATTATTATTATTTTGATGTTATAAATTAATAATTAATTTATTTTTTGATATCATTGAAGTATATTTAATTATAATTATAGTTATAATTATATTTAATTATTATAATAATATTATTGTTATAATACTAAAAAATATAGTAATTAATAAATAATTACATAATAATTATTTAAATTATGAATCATACAATTGTATATTATTATTATTATTATTATTTTATATTAAATTAATAACTAATCAATATAGTCTTAATAAAAAATTTAAATTGTGAATTGTATTTATAATGATATAAAGAGTTGAAGATTTTTAGTTACGTTTTTAAACCCTAAAATGAGTATAAAATAATTTAATAAAAAATATTCAATTGGTTTAATTACTTAAAATAATTAATTTAATTAGATGTTTTGTTCTTGATTTATATTATGAATGCAATTATATGTATGTATAAAACACAAAAAAGAAAGAAGAAAAAGAAGAGAATAGAAAAAAGAGGAAACATAAAATAAGGAGAAAAAAGAAAGAAGAAAGGAAAATAAAACACTAAAAAGAAAGAAGAAAATGAAGAAAAAAGAAAGAAGAAAGGAAGAAAAAAAAATCACATGTTTGGTATTGAAATTTCCAAAAATATCCTCCATAACAAAAAAATCACATGTTTGGTACCTAGGGTTATTTTGTTAAGGGGTACAAAAAACAATATAAAATAAATATCATGTACCATTTGTTTGCAAAAGTGAAAGATCATGTACCATTTATGTAGTTCACTCAATAATGAATGACCGGCGCAGAACGAAAATAAACACCGACTTTTTTATCATTGAAATGCTCGAACCCCTAAAGGGCTAGCCTGCAATACTCTAAATACAAAGTTAGATCAATAGATCGATTGTTATCACACAACCAAAAGCAAAATCCACAATAAACAATAATAATAACAAGTCTTGGGGTTATACTAGACAAATCAGCAGAATGAACAAGAGAAAAATAATGATACAACAAGACAATACCGACCTAAAGTAACAACAACCAAAAAGCAGAAAATATATCATTGATCAGCTAGACTAAGAGAAACCAAGTACCTACCAAGTCGAATCTCCCTGCCTGAAAGATGGATTAGCGTTTATAGGATATTCTTTGGCTCGCCCACCCTCTGATATCTTCAAATTTTTCCAAAAAAAAAATACCACTTCGTCTCAAACTTCCAATTTGATTCGAAGTTTTGAAATAAACCTTCAAAGAGTATAGGATGGAGCCACAACATGATAAGCTAATGAAAAATTTAATAGAGTTTTCCGATCCCGATGAATCGTTGGCGAATCTAGGAAGTATTTTTACTTCATTATTAGTGAGTGTTGCTCCACGTCACCAAACGGTTACAATAAACTTTTTTCCAACTTAATGATGAGAAATTGCAACGTGACAGTAGCAAATACGTAGCCCACTTGCGTTCACAAAACAAACCTTCTGTTGTTGCATCCTACTTGTTAGAATTAAATAAAATTCTATCTGATCAACTGCTACAATGCTTTATTGTTATTTTATTAATGTTATTGTCGTTTGTATTTTTTTTGGTATGTGCTTTTGGTTTTTAATTTTAACACGTGTGGGAACCCATTTAACGTACGTGACATTTGTACTTGTTGTCGAAAAACAATCCGTTGATAATTGATAGTGTTTGATTCCTAGCAGCAACCACAACCGTGCTCTTGTCAACGAGCATGGTTGTGGGCCCGGTGCCACTATTTCTGCCTGCTCTTAGGCAATAGTACAACACCCACAGCTATGCTCTTCCGCAAGGATGAGCACAAGGATCCCACCATTTTATTATTCAATTTAAATAAAAACATTTCCATAATATTAAAATTCATTAAAAAAACTGAAACAATATTACGAATTACAAATAAAATAAAAAAGACATAATTAAAATCCTAAAAAATAAATATTACATAATTAAAATCCTAAAAATTAAAAATTACATAATTAAAATACTAAAAATTAAAAATTACATAATTAAAGCTAAAAATATCCCCGTGGAAAACTATTCATCCGGCGGCACTACCCCCAATTGTTTTTGGAGGCCCAATATCATGGCCTCGTGCGATCGAAGTTGCGAGGGGGTCATAGTTGAACTATCGGCCATATTGAGTTGGGCCAAAATCTCCCACAACGAGTTGGTGGGGGTGGAGGTGGTGCATAGGGCACGGGAACAGGAGCGGGTTCGGGTGCATCGCCGGATGGAGTCGCGGCGCGACGGCGGTTGTCGCCGCCTTCTTCCTTCCTTGCGGTCGGCGTTGGGAACCGCTCGGGCCAGCGTCGGGGCTACCCAAGTTAGCTCAGGCGAGTTGGCTAACCACGTCTTCGGAGCCGGCGTCGGATAGGGATACTGACCTTGACCGTTTGGAGGAGCCGCTAGAGGAGGATGTTACGCCTCTCCTATACTTCGGATGCGACCGCGTCTCCTGCCAAATGTTGAGGTACTTGAACGCCTTGTAGTTCATGGATTGGTAGGTGTTCATTGCGACAGAGATGACGTCGACCTCGCTCCGGCCATTCCCCGCCGACCGCTCTTCTTGGAGGTAATACCCCTGGAACTTGCTAATTTCTCCGTTGGCTCGGGTAGATGGCGTTGCGCACCATAATCTCGTTGCGCTCGATTGTTCCCTCCGGCCGGTTTTCATTGTACCGGCGACAGATGCGCCACCAAAGGTGATCGCCGGATTGGTTCGTGCCAACCTCCGGATCTTCGGATATTGACAAATACGCCTAGAACAATTGCTCCATCTCCGCCGGCGAGTACGGTGTGCGGACACCGCGAGTAGGAGGAGTCGGATTTTGGGAAGGGGGGTCGACCTCGCTCTAGACTCGGGTGTCCACTCGTATCGCCCTTCGGGGGCATCTTGGTCGTCGATTGGGTATGGCCGGTAGCCACCCAGAACGCCCGAACTTTGGGTTTGAGGAGGGGCCGAATATTCCGTTTCCGGACTAGGAAACGGTTGTGAACCGAACCAATCGGGGTTCCAACCGTGGGAGCCCGGAGGGTGATCGCCTTGGCCGGACATTGTTATGTTGTATGTGTGGAAGAAAGATTGAGAATGTAGATGAGAATGGAAATGAGAGAATGTAAATGAGAATTGTGTAGTGTTGTGTGAATTTTTTGGTGTGAAAGTGAGAGTATTTATAGATGAAAATATGTATTTTTGGGGGAAAAAATAAAAAAAATAAAAGTGGGTAGAAGACGGTAAAAAATGGATATATTTTTTTGGGAAGTGGAAAAATAAAATTTTTTATTTTTAATCGGTTTTTTTAATTAAAAACTGATTTTTTTTAAAAAAAAATAATTCAAAGGCAACGGCTATGCCGTTGCCCAATCACCGCACGACACGTCCCCTACTCGCTGGCGCGAACGTGCTCGATGCATCAAGCAGCGCCGTGCCAGCGGCGCGAGCGCAGCAGCGGACGAGGTCTTCCGTGCCGCTGGCACGGACGAACGAACACCGTTCGTCCACCGTTGCAGATGCTCTAATCTATATAATCGCCGTTTGAATTACTATAATTTTGTCTTTGTTCTTTAATTTTCTATTTTATTAATTTGTTCATTGATCACCTTAATCTATCGAGTTGCCTTTTCCCAATATCAAAATTTTTTATTGTTACAATCACTTACAAACACAATACGAGTCAATTTTTTATTTGAAAGGCAGTGTGTGATTCATATTTTTAAAAAGTACTAACTTTTATTTATAACCGGGTTCATATTTAATAAAAATAAGGGATATTGGCACCTAATATCATGAAACTTTCAAAAAGTTGAATTTTTTCCACAAACTTTGAAATTAGCAAATAATATCATGAACTTTACCCCGAGTTTATTATTTCCCACCAATGAAAAAATTCCAGCTATAGATTGAATAGCAATTTTGGAGGGTGTGCTTCAAGAAAAACTATCCTTAAAGATTGAAAAACTTGAAGCTCTCGAAGTTGTAGTCGAGTAATTACAAAAAAAAAATTCGTATCATGATATTATTTGCTGGAATTTTTTCATTGATGGGAAATAACAAACTCGGGGTAAAGTTCGTGATATTATTTGCTAGCTCGTTGGAAAAACCCAACTTTTGAAAGTTCCATGATATTAGATGCCAATATCCCAAAAATTAATTACTCCCTCCGTCATCCATTAGGAGTCTCATTTCTTAGTGACACGGGTGTTAAGAAATGTTAAGAAAAGTTAGTGGAATAGGGGGGGCCACTTGTATATATTAGTTTTAAATGAAATGTGAGAGAAATGAGTTAGTGGAAGGTGAAACCCTATTACCATTTATGATAAAAGTGAATCGGGACTCCTATTCGTGGACGGACTAAAATGGAAAAACGGGACTGTTATTCGCGGACGGATGGAGTATAAAATAATATCTTTTACGTTCAAGATGTTTTTTTTGGAGTTCATGAGTCATGAAAGTTACATAAACTCTCTCTAATACACTTAAATTTGCTATTTCACATAGATAATGAATACTACTAAAATATTTGTGTAGCTTTCCATAAGCTATATGTTGTTATTCCACCACAAGTATATATTTAATATAAACAAGACTTATCTTATGTTGTAAATGAGAATTTTGTCTACGAATTTACGGCATTTTTATAGCAAACAATTGCTGCACCATCACGGGTATATTTTGGTCAATTAAATTAACTACATGTATATTTATTTATTTATTTATATTTGGACAGCTTGATGAAGGTATATTTTATTGATTAATATATTGGTGAACTTATTTATCATCTAGATGTAGAATTGATTGTCTTATCCAATGGATGACAAGTTTTATCATTAACTTTTTAGCATCCACGATGGTGCGGAGGTCCCGACGGACTTCCCAAAAACACATTTTGCCACATCACAAGGACCTCCCACTGCACTGTCACGTCATAAGAATATCCCACTGCACAATGGCGTACATCCCGACGGACATCCACAATAAAAAAAATTCACAAATATATAATTTACGGAATTAAAATTTCGACACGAATACGAGAAAAATGTAACGGTTTTATTTAAATAGTAAAAAACATACATAATTATTTTTAAAAAAAATACATAGTTAAAAAAAATTACACCCCAAAGCTTCACCAAAAGCGGTCCCCGTCTCATTCCTCGTCGTCCCCGGTGCCAGGCTCGGCGTCACCCCCGGGCAGGGGTGGCATCCACAAATCGCGCCTCATACTGTCGATGATATCCTTCAGCATCATCTTGTATAAGGGATCAGTCGTTGCATGCCACTTGTCCATGGTGTCTAGCAGGCTCTGCGTTTGCTGCACGCGGGCGAGATGGGTGAGCTCGGGATTGAGCTGGGAAGGAGCTTTCGATTGGACCTCGTGGGACCCGCTGGCGCTTCCCCTAGCCATCCGCATCGCAGTCTTTTGCCCAACCGAGCGACGACGGCGGGAAGACGATTGAGGGGTCGGTTTGAATTGGAGGTAGCTTTGGCTAATGTGCCACCACATTCTGTCGATATGTTGGTTAGCCCCGATGTAGGGATCCTCGACTACACCGACCCAGGCCTGAGCCAGCGCGACGCACTCCGCCGCGCTCCAGATGGTCTTCTTTCCCTCGCCGGCCTCCTCTCCCCCCCGGCTCCCGCCCCACCCTCGTCCCCCCACGCGAGGACGAGGTAGTGCCTTTGCCCTTCCCCTTCCCTTTGCCCTTCTTCTTCGACCTCCCTACCGCCGGTTGCATCTCAGTGGGAGACTCCCTGACCGGAGATAGCCCCAACTCCTCAAAAAGAGAAAGTCTCAATGCCGGTGAACTGAATCTCCAGAGGAGTACCCTGGGGGGATCGCTAGACAATAAATCCATGTAGGGCGATAGACATTGTCCCCAGGTGATTGGGGGGCTCCCAGCCTACTACCCCCGCAGCGGCAGGCGTGCCCTGCATCGTACCGGGCATCATTCCCCCCACCCCCACTGCCATTCCGGGCATCATTCCCCCATCATCCCGTGCGCCATCCCCGTCATCCTTCCACTCACCCCGGGCATTTGGGGTATCATCCCACCCATCCTGCACACCAAGGGTACATATTGTAGTACACGGACATCATCCCGAACATCCCTGCAGTTCCAACGGCGTTTCCCCACCTCTAACGGGAAACGTCGGCGTTTGTGACTCGCTCGTGGCGGGAAAATCACTATCGTGCTCCATTTGTCTTCAAAAGAAATGAAAGTAGAGAGAGAGAAACTCGTTAAAACAAGTGGTGCAAATGAAATGAAATTCAACGAGCCATATATATAGATTTTTTTTTAATAAAAAATCAGGACGTCCGTCGTGGCACCGCAATGGCGGACGTCCCGACGGACGTTTCCGAAAAGCCACGGATGTGAGGTATCCATAGCCGACGTCCGCGTCAGCCCCTCCCACCCCTAAAGGCGGACGTCCCGCGCCGACATTTGGTACGCCGGTCGGACGTCCAGCAGGAAGTCCGCCATTGCAGATGCTCTTATAATGTCTTCCAAAAACCCGAGTCCCAATCCCATACATCATTGTGTGTGAATATATAGCATATTATTTTGCACCTATCATTGAAGAGATTTCTTGATCTGAAAATTGAGTTTCTCACCATAGCAACAGAAATCATTTTAAAAGAATTAATTATTAAACGTTGATCTGTATAGCTAGATAGATAAGATTCAAAAATTGCACGACATACTCTGATATTGTGCAAATGCAAAATGACAGAACAACTTTCTAGAGAAATATGGAATAAGTGCTTCACTGGGGAGAATGGGCTAAGGTTTTTTTTTAATAGATAAATAGTTGTTTATTAAACACTATTATACACACACAGTGGGCTAAGGTTTTTTTATAGATAAATAGCTGTTTATTAAACACTATTATATACACATAGTAACATGATTTTTAATACACACACTCACAAACATAATTGCATTATATGCACATTCCTCTCCCTATAAAAAAAACTAATATTTTAAGGACACAAAAACAGAGAAGCAACTATTTGCATTGAAAAATTTTAAAAATTAACCGCAATTTAGAACGTAAAGGAAAGCGTTCATAAGTTAAGGATAAATTATCTTAATCTTTTATTTTTTAGTACGCTTCCATATGTGTGCCCTAATTTTAGTTGGGACACTAAGAATTAAGACAATTTTTTTATCCTTGGTGGGATACTTAAACACACAAATTAGCGTCTTTATCTGTACAAAATAATTTCCTTAGCCGTTTTTTTCTTGCAGTGTCTTTAGTGTGATAAGGACTAAAAATGATCCATGAGATTAAAATTTTGAAAATTTTTAGACCAAGGGCAGATTAGTCATTGATGTAATAATATCGGTGGTTATATTTGGAGAAGCCATAAATTAGGAAAGATTAATATGGATTAGACATATTTTCTTCAATACTGATCCTTTTATGAACAACATTTAGTGGTACAACGAAAGGGACAATGTTCGTTGTTATTTATAAATAAATTTTTTTTTTGAAAAATTTTATGATGTGGGTAATCATATGAACATGTAATTTATTTTTCTAAAATAATTTTTAAAATATATAAAATATTCTGAACTTTTACTATATATCCGGCTCTTCATAGATCCGTAGGTTACAACTTACAAGGATTACCACAGATATTAATTGACATAAATAAAAGTTAATACCATTAATTTATACTGCCGCAATCCAGACAAGAGAAAGTAGGATTTTGTAGGGTAGCACCGAACTTTGAACTTTAAAAAAACATGATATTAACATGCCAAGAATAAGGGTGGCTATGCATATTCATTTATAATTATGCAATTAAAATATACAAATAATTAATTTTTTATTTAGTTACTATCTTACATGAGTTTCGAGGTATCTGACTTGTTAGGCTTAAATTCCCATCCCTAAAGGAATGCGAAGGGTTATTGCTGACTCTACGCAAATTACGAGAGGGATATGCATTCATCATCTTCAACTAAATTAATTTACATTTATCTAGTATCTACTTTTGATATGATATGATTCATCCATCCATAAATAAATATCTTGTTTTATTCGATATAAATTTTAACAGTATTTTATAATCGAAAAGCAGTGTTAATGAAATATACAGTATATTCCACATTTTTTGCCTAGTTTTATTAGTTGAATGTGTTTATTTCTTTTAACTTCCACCTCCTTTACTTAGTTATTAGTTGAATGTGTTTTTTTCTTTTAACTAAAAATAAAATTATTTAAAATTAATGAGTAATAAATTAAGTTCAATTAATTAAGCAATGCAAAAAATGGCCGAGAAGTAATGAAACTCCATTACATTAATTAATCAAACGAGCGTCCAAAATCCTACTACATCATTATAAAAAAAAGTTACAAAAATATCCTCCCAAACTACTTCAACACATACTTTAATTGACTGAACAAGCTTCAATTTTTTGAATCTTCTCATTCTTTGAAAATGAAATCACATCTACTGTGGATAATATATTCACGAATAAACATAGTTAAATCATCAATTCATAGGCCCAAATTGGACTAAATGTGTGGCAATGAAAAAAATTCTGAATTTGGCAATCGGCAAATGTATGCAAAAGGCAATTGCGAGACCATATTTTTGTAAGTATATATTCAAATTACTTCATCATAGAGTTTAGTACTGTAGTTACTATTATACCCAATGTTTGCCTAGACTAAAGTCTCAAAAATAAATCTCCAAGTTATTAGAAGAGATGTTCCAACTCAAAAGAAAAATAAGTCATCCAACACATAATTGGAGAAAATGCTGATAGATTTGTGAATAAAAAGAACAATAAAGATTTGTAACATATGTAGATATTTTAAGAATACAAAGAACACAACGTTGTGAGAAGCTTCTCAAATCTCAACCATACACAAACAACTCAATACATGCTAGGAAATAAAAATCCGGGAGGTATGGTTTGCTCCAACTCGGAGTGATTGTCGAAAACCAAGCATACGAAGCACCAAAACCTACTAGGGGGAGAGACAACGGGAGGAATTGTACCGAATATAACACAAGACTCAGTTAGGCTGATCCAAAATCGGCGAACCACTTCTCATGTTTCTCAATGTCAGCTGCTGAAACACTAGGCTGAACCTTTGTGATGGCTTCTAGAAAGTCGCACATTGCAATCGGATCATTTGAAATCTCGTCCTTGGCCATGTTCTTGATCTCATCGCGCGTCTTTCCTGCTATCTTGCGCCTCATGCCGTTCAGTGAAGCATCACGACAGACATTTGTTAGATCATCTCCACTGTATCCCTCTGTGCGACGGGCAACATCATCAATATCTACATCCGGAGCCACCTGAGTTGTGTAGACCATATGGATTATAAGATCAGAAAATCACAGAACAGTATGTTGCATAAGTCCACATGCTACAAAATGAATGAGAATTAATGACCACATATTGCTGAAAGATCAATAAGATGTTACCTGTACAGTTTTCAAATTTATCCGTATCAGCTCCTTGCGACTTTCAAAATTAGGTAAAGGGATGTAAATTCTTTTCTCCAACCGTCTCCTGCATTCGTTACGGAAAAATCATGAGGCAACGAGTAATATTAAATTAGAAATTTTCGAGGGAAATTTAACTCTGGATGAAAATGAAAACACAGCCTAACCTCAGTGCTTCATCTATATCCCAAGGAAAATTCGTAGCTGCTAAAACCATCACAATCTTGCGTGTACCGTCTTCATTGGTTGAGGAAGCATTGACACCATCTACTTGAACTAGAAGTTCAGACTTCACCCTTCTGGATGACTCATGTTCCCCAGAAGCCCTAGAAAATGGAAAAATCTCATAAATCAAGGGGCTCAAAACTAAACATTTTGTGAGCCGACTATTGGATGCGTACAACTATGAACTCTACTTAGAGGAAACCATTACAATAAAGAAAATGCAGACATACAGACTTTCTCATGTCATATATAAGAACCAGCTCGTAGGAAAGGTATTTCATAATCCATAAACCCCAAATCAGTTAACTAGCACATTGGCTGTGATGGGACTGGTTTAAAACACAAGTTTTTTAGTTTGGTTACTAGAGTCAGGTAAGGCTTCATCTACCGGTACATGTAGCTTTGGTAAGCTGTTATAGACCAATGACAATAAAAATGCTGATAATGCAGCGTCGACATCATCTTTTCATCATATAAGTAGAGATTTGAATTGGTAATTGCAGGAGTGAAGAAACAAATGCGAAGTTGCAAACTCCATCAGGAAAACGACTGTTTAGCACGATCTAAATCAAACATCCCCTAAATGTTTGCAAACACATGTGAATTCTTAGACCAATTCACATCGTACTAAAAGACTGACTTATAGATTAAAGAGAGGCCTCTCATTATCTCTTGAAAAGAGATGTAATGAAGTAATTTGTTTCTTACCCACGAGAATTGCAGAGAGAATCTATCTCATCTATAAATATGGTACTTGGAGCATGAGCTCGTGCCAGATCAAATAAACACCGAACCATTCTTTCACTTTCTCCGCGCCATTTTGAAGCCAAGGTCGCAGAAGAAACATTGAAAAAAGTTGTCCCGCACTCAGTTGCGACTGCTTTTGCAAGAAGAGTTTTTCCAGTACCTGGGGGGCCAAACATGAGGACACCTTTCCACGGCCTGCGGATTCCCTGCAAGGACATAACTTTTAGATAATATGTAGGCACTTTGTTTTCTAGATCTTGGTCACTATCAAATAAACACAATTTAACTGGTATATCAATCAAAATACTTTGAAGTTGAGAAATAATAGTAACAAGTGATAAAAGAGCTAACATCTATATTTAGCAACTGCAGCAAAACCAGGATAACGTTAGACATGATAAGTGATAAGAGAGCTAACATCTATATTTAGCAACTGCCGCAAAACCAGAATTAACGTTAGACATGATAAGCTTGCTAGAAGTATGACGAACAAGTAAATTAGTTCGGCTAGCTATGAACACGGTAAGAATGCAGAATCATTTATCTTCGACCAATATCAGATACCTGGAAATATTCCGGCATCCACAGGGGAAGCACCACAGCTTCCTCTAGAAGTCTTTTTGCTTCGCTTAGACCAGCCACATCATCCCATCTAACGCCAGGACTGGAATCCAAGACATCCCTTTCAAGCATAGCTGCCAAGTCGGCATCAGGCCCTTCATACTGTACTTTTTTGGGTTTTCCCTCTTCAGCATCCCCATTCTGAAAATTTTACCAAAATTAATACGAATCACAAGAAGTATATGGATGGATGGTGGATTCAAAACAATCCTCTAAAAGCCAAAATTATGAAATAGCAGAGTTTATAATTAGCTATTTGTCAAGCAGAGAGTATAAAGTAAAGCCGTGTCTAGTAATTATATTACATTCAGACGGAGAAATAAGTTAGTTTTTAAAGATCACACTTATCCCTAGCTGTAATTAGATGGTCTCTTAAATAACAAACCATGACAGAGCAAAAGTGTCCAAATATTAATATTCCTACGTCCCACAGTTAACAAGCACAAGGAGAAAAAAACTACAGCTTCTAGCACTGTTACTTACTATGGAATCTGATTTCCCAGAGATAGACTTGACAGAGCCTTTCTTTCCAGTACTTGATGCTCGGACTCCTGTGTTGACCTTACTAGAAGCACCTGTCCTACCTCCGCGTGGAGCTGCTTTTGCTGAACCCCCACGAGCCCAAGCTCCATCTTGTGGTGACTTCCCCATTCCCACTTGACCGCTTCTTGTAGGTCTCCTACCTGTAGCATCTCGACTAGGCGGCCTCCACACATCAGGGTCATCCATAGGGGCACCAGAAGACGTAGGATACTCATCCAGCGGTTGGAAAACAAACGAGGATTTGGTCGAAATAGGAGGAGAATTAGGCCGTCTACCGACATGAACTTCCTTAAATGACCTTTTCTCAGCATCTAACTGTTTCACTACCTCTGTTTCTTCTGATATGGCTTTTTTTACATTAATCCATTTTGAACGAAGCAATGGATCATCAACCGTATTCAAATGCCTAAAACAAAAAACAATAATCTCAAAATGACAATGCTGCTAAACTGGTGAATTGATTGATGGAATAAATTTTTCCCACAAAACACAGTCACAAATAACTAACATAATCCACCACTTCTTTAATTTCCCATTCTCGTTTTTCTAGCACGCATACAGCTCTGAATCAGCCTAAATTATCAAGAACAGCAATTCGAACAGACAGCAAATGGGGAAAGCACAAATTCGCCACACAAAATAAGGAAAATAAAAGGTAATTTACTTGTTGATCTGAGCAATTGCTCCATCGAAGAAGATAACAGCAGTGTCGTAGAGTCCTTCCACTGCGTACTCTCTCGCTAACTTCACATGATCTTGCAATCCCGACAGAGAAGCACCTACCATTTTACTCTCTCTCTCTCTCTCTCAAAATGAATCGAACAGGATTTGCTAAATTAGGTTTGAACAGTGAACTGAAATCAAGAAATCAAAATCTTAAAGATGAAGAGGAAGAAGAAAACCGAACGGTTGGTGAAATGAAACGCAACGGATACGTATATATGGTGAAGGATTCAAATTTGGTGCCATGGAAATGGGGGGCGACGGCGACGTTTAAACGGTCGACTGAGAAGAAAGGGAGAAGGAGGATAATTACACTTCGGCCCTTGAATTTAAAAAAATTATTTAATGCGACATTTTTATATTTTATACTAATATCTTTTAAGTCTCTCTACAAGAATAAAGAAATTTATTCTTTTTTACTTATCTTTCATTCTAGCATGAAAAATGGAAAAAATACAAAATCTGAGAGAAAGTTAAATTAGAAAATTGATGTAGTAAAACATATTGTGAGAAAATCATTTACCTTTTCCTGCATTAAATTCAAAATCAATTACTTAGTTTAATAAAAAAAATCTATTTTGAAATGAACACAATGAGTGATTTTCCTCTCTTTTTGGAAACCCTTTTTTTAAATTTGGCCCAAGCAATATTGACATATATTGGTTTTAACCCATGAAATATGTTTCACGTATAAATAATATAATTTCAACTTTTTCCGTTGTTTATTACGATAAATATGGATTATCTTAAATTTGGAACTTTAAGGAGAAAAAAGTAGTATTAGTATGACGAATTTAAATCCAAGTTTAGATTCGTGAACTACAACGTTAAATTCAAATGGAGCCCATTGTTATAAATTAAGTAGGGCCATTTCCAACGTGACATAAATAAATAAGGCCCAAATAATAAGTGGTGCTCAAAGGCAGTCCTTCCAAAGAAAAAGATAAGAGTAGACAGTAATTTAAATTTTAGAAAGGAAAAAAGAAGAAGAATTCATGCATCTAATTCCTTGTAATCTTTGCTTAAGCAACGGTAAATTTTTAAAATTTGGCGATACTAAAAAGAAAAAAATTATTGATATGATGATAGATTACTTTTATGTAAGAGAATATTAGTAATATATTTCTCGAATTTACTCGTCAGATTTTCAATTTTGTAAGCATGTGGTAGAACTTAAATTTTAATGATAATAAAATGATTTTAGAATTATGTTTTCATATATTGCAAGAGACCATTGATGTGAAGCGTAGTTATGATAGTTGTTCATGTGTCACTGATCCACAATCTAATCCCATTCGAAATTTAAGATATCGATATTTGAAAGAAAAAAATAAAATAAAATAAATCATAATGTCTTGCCAGAAATTGCATTTATTTAAAAATAAAGAAGCAAATAGTTTTTTCACTAAAAGAAACTTACTAACACTTTTCTTTATACAGAATATATTCTAAATTTAAATTCTGAACTTTACACTTTACTACTTGAAGTGTAGCCACAATAAATTTAAATTCTAAAATTTGAATGGTTAATTAGTCGATTTACTCATGTTAAAATACGACCTCTTTATAAGAAAAAAAATTGATTATATAAAATCGTCTTTCAATCGTCCACGTAAAACAAATCGATTGGCAACTCAGATTCAATTTCAGTACGTGTCCAAAAAAATATAAAAAATGAAGAAATAATGTTTAAAAAAACGTGTAAACCGACGTGGCAGAATTGAGGTAGATAACATTGGCGTTGCTGACTGTATCATCCACTCGTGTCAATTTTTTTGTAATTTCAAGAAGAATGACTCTACAAATGGGTATTATTTCGGATTGGACTCTGCTTCCTTCCCACAATTTCCGTAGTTTCTAATTCGTCATGTAACTTTTAGATACAGCATTTGATTTGGTTTGATGCCTATGCTTGAAACCGTGGTGATGAATTTGAGTTCCTGGCAAAGATGATTTATTATACCTTTCCAATTTTGAAATATGCAGCCGTTGCAAGTAGCACTAGTTAGTTTCTTGATGTTGCGACCGCAGGTTTTTTACTTTGTCTCGAGATACCTGCAAGCATACGAAGCATATCTCCCTACCCTCTATGCTGAAGGCTCAAGCACTTGGTCGTGG
The DNA here is from genome assembly GCF_004379255.2 of Salvia splendens. NCBI lineage: Eukaryota > Viridiplantae > Streptophyta > Magnoliopsida > Lamiales > Lamiaceae > Salvia > Salvia splendens. The sequence goes on from NC_056034.1 coordinate 13,891,950, forward strand.
TCGAAATCGACGAGGGCCGCAACCCCATCCTTGCCAACAATGGCATATTTAATATTTAAATATGGAATAATAAATATTTAATTTAATATTTTTAATTATATTAATATTTAAGTAGCACTAACTTCGTTAATAAAATATAAACATGCATTAGCTTGCGAATATGTATTGTTCATGTAAAAATTATTGTAAATATTATATACCTTCAAAATCATCGTAAATATTATATACAAAAGCGATATAAATAGAGTAGTAGGGGAGTGTTATATTGCTAAGAGGATTAGCAATGAGGCGCCCTTAGTCGCGCCCTATGCACCGCCACGTCATCATTTTTTATCATCCTACCCTCCCACCTGCAATGGGGCGCCCTAAGACGCGACCTATGCATTTTCTTTTATTTGAATATTTAAATAACTACAAAAATTGGGAAAAAACTTCATTTCATTTATAAAAATTAATACATTACAACGGTTGCAGTTCGGCTAAGCATTCCGCCATGTCCTCTTCAACGGCTGCATCTAAGGCATCCTCGGTCGGACTACCTTCCTCCGAGGAACTAGTGGTGTCGTCATCGTGGTTCATTTTGGTATGTAAGAGAGGTAGAAATGTGAGAGATGAGAGAAATGAGAGGGCGAGATGTTCATATGAACAAGTGAATGAGAAATGAGGTTTAAATAGACAAGATTCGGAAGAAAAAAAATTCAAAAACGCGTGCCATCGTCCGTACCTATCGTCCGCGGAGCCCACAATGGTGCCCGATGGCGCGGACGATGGCCTATTGTCCGCGCTTCTTCCGCGCCCGAAGCTTAGGGCGTGGGCGTAGGGCGTGCCATCGTCCGGGCACCCACAATGGAGCCATCGGGCCGCCCGAGGACGATGGCACGCATCGGGCGTGCCATCGGCGCCCCATTGTGGGTGCTCTAAGTCAATACTTAATTGTTAACTATAATTAAATAATAGTCATTAGATATTCAAATCAAGGGCCTAGATCATCAGCCCCGAAATGTCAATACGATCAATAAAAAACGTCAATAAGGGTATTAAGGTCAATTTACAACAAATTAGTTCTAACTAACTTTTGAAAAATATCTCATAACTTTAAAACGCATATAACTTTCTCGATTTAAATTATATTTTCGCACAACATATATCAAATTAAAGATAATTTCATAAGGATTATAACGAGATCTCACTTGCATATGTTCCGATATCAAAATTTGAAAAATATTTTGAAAATTTTCAATTTTTTCGTACAACAACAGATGCCAACAGAGTATATAAAATATGTAGAATGCCAATATAAACAATGTGTTACATTCTCAAAGCATTGTGTTGACATTCTCAAAGCATTGGGTTGATATTTTTGAAACACTATATTGACATTTCCATCCAAAACCCTAATTTTGTAGTTTTTTTTATCTTTTTTTATTTAATTAATAAAAATGAAAATTACACGTGGCAAATTGTAGATCACAAGATTTCTAAAATCCTATGGTCTTAAATTAGTTGTAGTTAGCAATTAAATGATGAGTTAACAATTGATCACTCCCCTAGAGTAGTAAATATTTAGATTTCAAAAATATTTAAAAGTTTATTTTGTTATATAGAGAAGAATTAAGATGCATGGATCACAAATTATAAGTACTTTAGAAAAAAAACATTAACATAAGATTAAAAATGATTTTAATTAAAGAATAAATATGCAAATTAGTAAAAGTTTAGATTTCATAAAGTATTTAAAGGTATTATTTTGATAATAAGAAGAAATATGAATTGATAAAATAAAAAAGGTAAAAAATGGAAAAAATATCTTCTTGTTCAGGGTAAAATAAAAATATCCTCTTAGTTAAAACCCAACAACCAAATCATTGGACTATTACATTTTATATGACTTTCATTGAAAATAAATAGATTTATCCACTTCACGGAGGGGGTGGATATGCTATTTTCGGCTCGATTCAAGGGAAAGTTTACCCCCAAATCCACCAGTGCCAGTTGCAAATTAGGCCAGCTCCTTGCAGGTTGTGCTTCAAATCTGGTTTTTAAACTTTTCAATGTCAATTATTTTTTTAATTTACCAATAGTAACATTTCCACCAGTTTTGATGATTCATCCTATTGTAACATTCTAAATATCAATTCGCTTCTGATTATATTTACAGGTTATTTGGGATCAGTGTCATTGTTTATGTTCTTGCCTTTCTTTTCTTCTTTTTCTCATTCAATTATCACTCTCAGCAGAAATTATACTCTTATTATACAATGTAAAATCACTCTCAGCGGGGTGTTGCGGGGTGTTCGGTTGTCAAGATTAAATCCCATGATTAAATATGTATCATATTTGGTTCATAAGATTGAACCTTACAACTTAATCCTAGATGGATAGTCTCATGATATTAGTCATGACAACCGAACGCCACCTTATTATACAACGTAAAATGGCAAATAAAATTTAATTTGAAAACCCTATTATACACGTGAGAAGTGATAGCGTGATGTGTGGCACATTGCATTATTTGTTGATATTAGTAAAATTTCGTATGTGGTGGCACGAATTTAGGTTCATTCGCATAAATAGATATGAACACCCGTCCCATCGATTGGTGGAGGCAGGGGCAGCTACATTGTGGTGGTGGCCATGCCATGCCCCCTCAATTATTTAGGAAACTTTTAGAATATTTTTATAATTTTATATTAAAAATACCAGAAGTATTTGTTAAATTTCTGAAAGTCTGAATTTAATTTATAATTGATTCAAAAGACATTTTACTCAGAAAGCTCTGAGTTACACCTTCGAGACTCTGGGGCCCAGGCCCTTACGACGACGCAATAGAACGAGATAATGTAACACCTTCTGGCTTGACATCTGTTTTCAGTTTGCCAAAATGATTGAACCCAATTAGCTAATAAATTCTTGATTTCATTTCATCTAACATGACACATTAGACTCATCTTCCTCATTGCTTAGCACATGTGACATGGCACTTGTGGAAGTGGCACATAAGAGAGATAACTTATCTCTCTAGTGAAAAAGAGTTATCTTGGTGAAATGATATGTAAGAATGTGGATTGAATCTGTCAAAATCACATGAAACTCGCATCCATGTGCGCACATGAAATTATCTGTCACTTTATGCTCAAACAACAAATTGGTGGTATCCAATTTCACACCTTCACATAAATATGAATCTTCCTAAGAAATGGAGCACTTGTCCAAACCATTTATAGCTATAAACATAAATGCACATTTCTGTTTGCATCTCTTTGAAATCACATCTCAAAACTACAAGCCAAGAAACAGACAGAGACTAATTTAGGCAGATGAATACAAGATATTATTGATGCAGGAATACACAAATACACATACAAGAATACAGTGAGACAAGCAATAGCTCATGAACAGAACAAAACACTCTTATTCTTCTCTTCTCTTGTCCAAGTGTACTACTCATTAGACACAAATGCTTTCTCTGATCTATCGAAAACTCGGATTTTATAATACCACAAACAAATGATATGAACACAACATAGGGGAATGAATACATCTACAAGGATATGCAACTAGTTACCAAACTTAACATTGAACATCATCACCTCCATCACCTCTCAATCGACCTAATCTCCCTTCGTCACATCACCCTTCTGGTACTCCTCCAACTCACTCAGCCAAAGATCACCAAACTCACAATCCTTCCACTCCTTAAACCACGGCCCACCAAGCGTGTAATGTATGGCCTTAGGGAACGTGCTCTCATCGCCCTCCACAACCTTATTGTGTCCAACAAGGAAATTCCACACAAATGGGATCTCCCCAATCTCATCATCATCCAGCCACTGAAACCTATGGAGAAATGCCCCCGACTCCTTATTCACCAGCTCGGGTGTCAAGCTCCTATTCTTGGGGTGGCCGCAATTGTACAACACCATGGAAGACCAGTTCTTCCTAGGATACACAGTCTGCACCGCGCCATCCATCTTCGTGGTCTCCTTAGGCGTGTAGTCGTGCTGCACGCACATGATCGCGTACTTGTCATCGATCAAGTCCACTAGCTTCTTGATATCATCCAAGTACAAGAAGTCACAATCCATAAACATGGCCCATCCCTCGTAATTCGCTAGGTAAGGCGTCAAGAACCGTGAAAACGAGAACTCAGTGCTCTCCAATTTCCCCCTCTCCCGCCAATAAACCCCCAATTCACGAAGCTCAGATTGCTTAATAGGGAAAATCTCAATAGGGATCGAAGCCCTCTTCAATAGAGAATAACGGCACACCTCATAAGCAATGTCTTCCCTAGGATCATACCCTACGAAAATCTTGAAACCCTTGGCATTCCCATTTCGATGAATCTCACTCGAATTCATGGAATTGGGATCGGAATTCTTTACCTCGACGCCGTTGGAGCGATGCAAATCCGCGGCACCCGCCATTGGTTCAAGCAAGAAACTTAAAAGCTGCAGCAAAAATTGAAAAAATACAATCAAGATCGCATTTTTATTGGTGTAAACAAGAGCAAAAGCAAGCAATGTACCTAGCTCAGCAGATCTGGGATTGGGGGAAAACAGGGGAAGACAGCATAGCGAGTGATGAAAGGAGTTAATAATGGCAATGCGAAGCAGAAAAGGGCAGAGGTGGCAACGTCGTTTTCATTGATTAGGATCACAGAAATTCAAGTACAATAACAGAGGGAGAGAGATTATAAGAGAAAGATCGTTTCAGCATTTCTTCACCACAAAAGGATGTCGGTGTGCGAGCGCCTTTCCTTTTTAGATTCTTAGCTTTTTTTTTTCTTTTTTCATGTTAAGTGGATCTTGAATTTTCGATTTATTCGAAAAGAAAAAAAGTACTATTGGCATCCAATTCCATACTCTACTTCCTACTCGTTTAGAGATATTCTATAATATATTGTTGAAGTTTTTAATTTGATTTTAAAATTTTGAATTTTTGAGAATGTTCTTTTTATGTGGTGGGACTCAAAATTTATCATTTCGCTTTCTTTCATTATTCCAATCCATTGGCCGGCACACTTGGTTGTTTGGTTTCGTTTTAGCACTCATGAAAGAGAAGAAAATTAAAGGTATAATTATTTTTAAATCATAATTTTTTCTTGACTTCTTATTAATTCCATAATTATGAAATTGAGGTATAAAAGCACACTACTACTAGCTAAATAGTCATAATAAGCCTAATACATCTACTAGCTAATTGTTAAGAACTACACATACTCAATAGCACCAAAAAACAATGTTGCACTACAACATTATTGCCACTAAAAATGATTAATCTCATTATTCCGAACCATTTATGCTAATTAATCATTATTAATCCAAACCTAACTAGTATATCTCATTGCAAAATTAGTTTCACTATACAAGCAAATTTCAACAAAAGATTGCCAAGAACCACTTATATATCAAGCACTTGATGTTGCTTTGGAACTGCTCTAACAAAAATAACAAAAAAAGAAAAAGAAAAAAAATGTAAATATTCAAAGAAATTGATATATGGTTACTGAAGCAAATAATTCTTCCTCGCATCAAGCCACTTATCATACTAATCCAATGGCCTCAGAGCTTTTCATCAACCTCAACCTCTTGCATGATTCAACAAACATTCTGTTAAAACGAAACACACATTTAGATATTGAATAGCAAGAAAAAAAGAATTACAAATACAAAAAGTTATTGAGGGCAAGATAAGGAATTTACCTCCAAGGAACATCTCCAACTAACATCCAATCTCCATCTTTGTCTTCATAAGTTGGAACATATTCTAAGCCATTTGTAGAGTCCACCATCTTCCTTTCATTCCCAACTGAATACCAATATATAGACATGAATATAATCCTCAAAACTATGGTAAAAGAAAGCCATTTTTAATGAATTAAACATGATTAGTTAAATGCTTACATATAGTCAAGAATGTAAACATGTCCTCAAATACACCCAATAATTCTTGGTAGCTATTGTGAAGTTGAAGATCAATTTTTCTAAGGTATGGAGCCCCATCCATTGCCACCTTCACAAATTTGCTGCCTTTTTTCATCACCTTCTTTTTGTATGATCTCACTGGTGGCCACCCCACAACCTGATTCCTATAATATTTTTAAATATAACATGTAATAAACTAAAAGGTATTGATAGTAAAAAAGAAAATACTACATGCAAATGAACATAAATTTTTTAAAATTAATATAATTATTGAATCTAATTAACTCAGACTAAAAACTAGAGTTAATTAGAAATTTAAAAACTAAAATCCATGTGAAACTAGAAATCCATAAATAATCCTAATTAAGCTATGAGGACTTACCAACTAGGAGTAATAACTAAGAAATCAAATTAAAGATATACCAGATGGCACGTACAGAATTTAGCTTGTGTTCTACGATTGCATAATTTAATAAATATAAATATTATTCTTAGAAAGTTAGAATCTATGCATACACCACCTTCTCAAAAAAAAAGAGGCACATTTCATTGCATGAATATTTAATAAATTAAAATGGACGCAAAAATTGAAGGAATCAAACATACTCGGGAGAAGAATCAGATTGCGTAACGACACTTGATTCATCTTCAGAGCTGTTTTCCAGGCTCAAATCCACCGTGTCCGCAAAGCCACGCTTCGCGCCACCGGGGAGGGCGAGGGTGAGCTCCGTCTTGAGGCCGCCGGAATATTCGAATTCCGGCCGATCGCTTCCTTTAACCGTCGACATAATATTTCGTTGTTGGGATTTCTGATGTTGGAGGTGAGAAATTTGATTTAGCTGTTTGAGACTCTTATGTTACATTACATGTATATATATATATAGGGGAATAGGATATAAATGAAACGCGTTTTATTTTAAATGTGGGGGAAAGGGAGCGAGCGAGACGGTGTCGTTTCAGTAGGGCCAGTAGTGTGTAGACGCGTGTCCCATAAAACAATTTTTGGTTGGTTGTTGGGTTAGGGAAGTGTTGAGGAGAACTCCGAAGTTAAATGTGATAAAGGAATTTGCGGGGAATATGAGCTATTGAATGGGTCCATTTGTGTTTCTCTGCCTTTGTGAGTTGTGTAATCATGTAGTGTCCATCTATGTGAAGAAATGATTTCTCACGTAATTAAGCAACAAATTCTTTGAAAATCTAATCATTGTATCTTGCAAATGACGATACAATTCTCCAAATTATACTAGTATTTGATAATTTTCGTAGCAGCAGAAATGATATTAGACCATCCACTACGCGTCCCACGCCGGGCTCGCGTTTCGTCCCGGAGGGACGGGTCCTCCGTGGGACCCGTTGCATTGATCATCCTGTCCCGAGCCAGGGGCCGTCTCGTCCCGTAGCCCGTAGACGCGAGACACGGGACGCGCCGTCCCGCCACGTGCCCGGGAGACGTGTCCCGAGCCCGATGCTTGCGTGACGCCCACTCGCTGGCCCGCGAGTGGGCGTCCACACGGATGACGCAATAATTCATTTTTTTTAAATTCGAATTTTAATAAAAAATAATAATTTTCAAACGGTAATATTACCGTTAATTTTTTATTTTCCATTTTTAAAATTTTTTTTACTCTATAAATAATCCTATTTCATACTCATTTCAAACACAAACACACATCTATTCCTCTCAAATCCTCTCTATCACTCCAATTTCCATCTTAAATCAACTCAAACAAATGGATCCTTTTGAGCAAATGCGTCAATTAATGGAACAATCACTTGAAGAAGATCGACGACGAGAGGCGGAGGAAGCCGCGCCACCCCACGACGCTCCCGGAAGTACATCAATCGGAACCGGGAGGAAGCCACTGCACGGTTAGTACGCGACTACTTCTGCGATAACTCGATTTGGGGAGATACCTACTTCTGTCGCCGTTTCCGCATGAGTAAACCGCTATTTCTCTACATAGCGAATACTTTGGCGGCCCGGGAAGAGTTCTTCCGAGAAGGGTTCGACGCGATCGGCCGTCCCAGCCACACGACGCTGCAGAAATGTACTGCAGTCATCCGTCAGCTTGCGACTAGACAAACGGCCGACATATTCGACGAATACCTCCACATCGGAGACACCACTGGGCGCATGTGCTTGCTCAACTTCTGCAGAGGCGTCCGGGCAGCCTTCAGTGACAAATTTCTCTGGAGGCCAAGCACGGACGATTGTCAGTTCCTCCTCAACCTGCACGAACAAGTGCACGGATTCCCCGGGATGCTTGGCAGTGTCGATTGCATTCACTGGCAATGGAAGAATTGCCCGGTGGCTTGGAGGGGGTCCTACACGAGCGGCCACAAAGGCACCCACCCAACCGTTGTACTCGAGGCCGTTGCCGACTACCGGCTTTGGATCTGGCACGCGTACTTCGGGGTCCCTGGCTCGAACAACAACGTAAACGTGCTCCACCAGTCCGACCTCTTTACCGAAGTTTTGGATGGTAAAGCGTCGGCCATCAACTTCGTCGCCAACAACCGGCTGTATAAAATGGGGTACTATCTCGCCGACGGCATCTACCCGAAGTGGCCGACCTTCGTGAAGACGTGCAGCAGGCCTGCGAACCCAAAGCAGGCTCTTTTTTGCGCAGAAGCAGGAGGCTGCGCGCAAGGATGTGGAGAGGGCGTTCGGGGTTCTCTAAGCGCGCTTCAACATCATTAAAGCCGGCTTGTTCGTGGTTCATGGAGAGCATGGTCGACATCATGTATACGTGCATAATCTTGCACAACATGATTGTCCGAGACGAAGGACCCGATGCGGGAAATTGGTTCGACCCCGAATCCCCCAGAAGCTCAACCGCAAGTAGTCCGCCGCGAAGTGGAGCGCATCCGTCTATACAAGAACGGTTGGCTATTCGGGCAAGGACACGCGACTCTAGCGCCCACACCCAACTCCAAGAGGATCTAATTGAGCACATTTGGGAAAACTTTGGCGGAGAAGATTAAATTATGTTATTTTTATTTTTATAGAATTTTAATTATGTCTTTTTTTTCTTTTTTTTTTAAGTTTAAGTTGTAATGTTGTTTTAATTTTAATGAATTGTGTTTTTTTAAATTGAATTGGGTTGGAAAAAAAATGAAATTGAATGAATAGTAATTAAGGGACGGAGCGTTGCAGGTTCCGTCTCTTAGTTAAGGGATGGAGGAAAAAAGGACAGTGAGGCCCTTAAATAGTGGTCAAATAGTAGTTAAGGGACGGTATAGAGACAGCGTAGTAAATGGCCTTAGACTTCATTAAAATTTGATGACCCCAATAAAGTCATGAAAAAAATTAGAAGATAGTTTTAATTATTACTACTTACTAAGTTATTCAAGTACCTCTTAATTTGAAGCGAAGATTATTTTTATTGGAAGAATGTGATTATGACTTTTTCTAAGATCATATTGTGACCTTAAATCTCACAGAACAAATTTTCAATCATGGATTCTAATTTTTCAAATTGAACATCTCCTTATATGCACTAATGCACAAGTTCAGTGGTAGACCAACACACACCATGAGTATCGTCATTTGTAGTCGAGTCGACCACAGGCAGCTCTGCTTCCGCCCCAAGGCAACACCCTCATTCATTCACCGAGAAAGAGATCTACCGTGAAAGTAAAAAATATTTTTGTCTTAAAAAGTTACATTTTAGCTAAAATTATTTTGTTGGAAAGAGAATTCGAACAATTTGAGCATTTTAGGAAGGGCAAATTGCCGAGAAAAAAGCCATGAAGTTTGGTCGAATTAAGTTTTGTTCCGCAACTTTGAAAATTAGTCAGAATAATTATAAAATTTGGAATTTTTTTTCTCAACTAATCTATAGTGAAATTTTTTGATGAAATTATATATAATTTTAGAGATCATATATTCCTATTTATATAATTATTGTACAATATGTGTTTTAAATGTTTATTTAAATTGATATTGATGCATTTAAACACATATTCGATTATTGTACATATTTTTATAATGCCACTTTTAATAAATTAACCCATTTTGATTTAAATTGTTATTATGATATTATTGAATAGTTAGCATCACTCTTGAGTCTTGGGTTAAAATATAGTTCTAAAACTATGCACGAAGTAAAGATATAGTGTACCTAATTAGGCTTTGTTTGTTAGCAAAAAAAAAACATAAATATTAGACATATTATCATGTGATTTCGTGAAATCGACACGTGTGCCCTTCTATGTGCATGCATCCGAGTCTTTGACTGTTTTCGAAAGAAGATAAGGAGACAAACTATAATATAAGTCATGAAATTTGACTAGTTTAACCAACTCTAAGATTCAAGCGCAACGAATTAGAATTAGTAATGCCCATTCACATGCATCTTCAATTCATTATTGCTATATTAGAAGAATGAAAAAAAATAGAACTCGTGGAGTTAGACATAGTGAAGAAGGTCATTGTCAGCATCAAAAGTCAGAGGCGGTGCATCGTTCATCGTTATACGCCAAAGAAAATGAGTAATGTATATAAAATGCGCTGTCAATTGTCAAAATTCTTTTCTAATTAGTTACAGTACATACTAATTAACCTACACTTCGAAAAAAAAACCCAACAATAATATAATGCAAAAAACTATGTGTGATTGTAATCACTAATCAGAATCATTTGTTTACATAGGGTAATTAGATCTTAAACTATACCCATTTTATAAAAAAAAATTATAAAAAAAAATTAACTGAACCAAATTGTTGATTCTGTATCAAACTTATAGTTCGTCAAATGGCACCATATAAATTTTTTTTAACATATGCTTTTAATAGAAATCGATTGAATTTAATTAAATATTTCTTATAATATAATACAATTTTAATACCATGATTTACCATTGTTAATGTGTGTGCGTGTGGGAGTTCAATGTTCATGCACCAAAAATACCAGTTTCAATACAGCTAGCTCAAATAAAGTAGGCTGCTGCTAGCCTGTTTCAATGGATGGAAGCAGTTTCCCACTTTCCCTTATTATTGGTCTTTCTAAATTTATTGATAAATAAAATATTGTGCTCATAATTAATCTTCAGAGCATCCATAACCGTGCTCTTGCCAGCGGCACGGTTGTGGGCCCGGGCGGTACTATTCATGTCTGCTCTCTGGCAAGAGCACAACACCCACAACTGTGCTCTTCCGCAAGGACGAGCACAATTAATTTAAAATTTAATTAAAAAATAACATTTCCATAATATTAAAATTCATTTAAAAACCACAATAAATATTACAAATGACAAATAAAATTAAACATTACATAATTAAAATCCTAAAAATGAAAATTTACATAATTAAAATCCTAAAAATTAAAAAAACCACTACTCGTTGCCGAATTTCGCCCACATGTGGTTGATTAGGTCTTCTTGTAGTTGATTGTGGATTCGAGTATCGCGCATTGTGTGTCTTGTCTCGATCATCTGGCCAACCGTCGTATGCTCGCCTCGGCGTGGGGGAGACCTCGTTGTTGAGCTTCCGGCTTCGTCCTCGTCGTAGAAGCTAGCCGCCCTCGGCCCTTCGTCGGCTATAATCATGTTGTGTAATATAATACACGTGAACATGATGTCGGCGATATTATTCACGTACCACAGCCGAGCCGGGGCCTTCACAATGTTGAATCGAGCTTGAAGGACCCCGAAGGCTCTTTCGACGTCCTTCCGCGCTGACTCTTGACGCTGCGCAAAAAGAACCCATCTCGGGTCGTGCGGGTTGTGGAGCGTCTTCACGAACGTCGACCACCTTGGGTAGATACCATCGGCGAGATAGTAACCCATGCGGTATGTATTTCCGTTGATGGTGAAGTCGATCGCCGGTGCTACACCATTCATCACATCATTGAAGAGTGGTGAAGAATAGAGCACGTTCAAGTCGTTGTTGGATCCGGCAACGCCGAAATATGCATGCCAAATCCATAGGCGATAGTCGGCGACCGCCTCAAGGATAAGTGTTGGGCCGCCGCCTTTGTGACCGCTTAAGTGTTGCCCCCTCCAAGCAGTCAGGCAATTCTTCCACCTCCAATGCATGCAGTCAATGCTGCCAAGCATTCCGGGAAAGCCATGGACTGATTCGTGAAGACGAAGCAACCGTTGGCAATCATCGGTGGTGGGTGCCCGAAGGAATTCATCCCCAAAAGCAGAACGAACTCCCTCGCAAAAATTCTTTAAACAAAGGATTCCAGTGGACTCACCGATATGCAAATACTCGTCGAAGATGTCGGCCGTTTGCCCAGTAGCGAGTTGTCGGATGGCACACGTACACTTCTGCAACGCCGTGATACTTTGCCGGCCGGCTGCATCAACACCTGTTTGAAAGTATTCAACACGTGCGGACAATGTGTTGACAATTCGCATGAACAAGCGCTTTGACATGCGAAAACGGCGCCTGAAGTAATCTGTCGGAAACCGCGGATGGTCGGCAAAGTAGTCGGCAACGAGCCTTTCGTGGGCTCCCTCCCGGTCACGATGGATGTAGCGGCGATTTGATCTAGTGCGTTGAGGAGGATGAGCGGGGGTATTCGCCGCGACATATGCTTCGTAAGCGGCACGATGTTGTTCGTAGTATTCTTGTTCTTCGCGCTCCGCTTCCGCCATGAGATGAGTGAAATCCATTTGATGTTTTGAGTGAAGGTTGAATGTGTTGATAGTTTGTATAAGAATTATGAATGAGAGATGAATGAGAGATGAATTGATGTGATAAATAAGTGATGAATGTGTGTATTTATAGATGATTTTGGGAAAAAAAAATCAAAAAAAAAAAATAAAAAAAAATCAGAAAAAACGGGAAAAACGGCCATATTTTTGGGATTTGGAATTTTTTATTTTTTTATTTTTTAGCATTATTTATAATTAAATACCGATTTAAAAAAAAAGTTTGAATGCAACGGCTACGCCGTTGCCCAATCCCGTGCCGCCACGTGTGCGTCCGCTGGCACGGACGTGCTCGATACATCGAGCAGCGCCGTGCCAGCGGCGGCGACCCTTCTCCTTGCTGCTGGCACGGACGGCGGTGGCGACGACCGCCACCGCTGCGGATGCTCTCATGTATCGAGCAGCGCCGTGCCAGCGGCGGCGACCCTTCTCCTTGCCGCTGGCACGGACGGCGGTGGCGACGACCGCCACCGCTGCGGATGCTCTCATCTCGTATTGTTTAGGTAAATAAGATTTATGTACGCACTCTTGATTAATTATTTAAAATAAATGAGGTTATTGACACACATGCAACAACTATATATGATCCCTATTCAGATATGTAGAAGGAGGCCGAGTACTAATATATTTTGTAAAACAAAAGATAAGAAAAACTGCTATTTTAAAATAGATCTCATTTAATTCACCTAGCTGGAAGATATAATAGTAGCTGGATATATCTTATTTTAGGATGCATTGTCTATTTCCAATTAACCCTTTTACTTATTTCTATATATAACCAGTCAGTCCAGATAATCAAGGCCCAGCTAGAGTACTAGCTATTTCTAAACTAATTATCATATTGAAGTGATAAATAAATAGAAATTTTTTTAAGATGTGTGAAAATGTATTTGAATTCGAGACTTTTTGGCTTAGTATTCAACCACTATAGAATTAATACACAGTAATTGTTTATCTAATTCAGATTTCACATAAAAAGGATGAATGAGAGAGTTAGATTTTAGTTAATCACAAGCTATAAAGAAAAGAATAAAAATCCAAACAAAGAGAAATTGCATAAATTTGAAGCACAACAAATACCTCGAAATTAACCAACATACATAGAACAAACTATCACAAAAATACAAGTAAACTTAACTCATCTAAGTATCCGAAGTACTCTGTAAATAGTTATTTCTCAACTATTGTTCAATCAATTCTAGAAAATAATAATACAGATAAAGATTATCACCAAGGGTGTAAAATGACGGATATACCCTTCATTTCCTAATTAATTATCCCTAATATTCTGTGGCAAGTCCCTTGAGAAGGTCTTTTGCGATTTTCTTAGCATCTGATCTCTTCATCACCCTCAGCCTCTTGCATGACTCTGCAAACATCCTACAAAAATAATACACATTAATTTAATTTAATATTAAGTGTTTGAGTAGTGCATATTTTAGAGCAAATAAAGAAGAAATACTATAGTTATTTTCACACGAGGTGATTATTGTGTTTGGTGGGAAATGTGGGACTGCATAACATTTCTACATATATGATGATGTCTGGATTGACTAGGATTTTTTACAAATATACTAATGCTTCTATTGTGGTAATATATTTTTTTTATAGTGGATCATATAATAATGATCTATAATCCATAATGATTTTTAGTTAATACAATTTTTTCTTAACTTGATTCAGTTAATTAATTTACAATATGGTGACATAAAATTTGTTGTTGAGTTAATTATTTGTAATTTGAATTTAAATCATGACGCTTTTTAAGGTGAGATGGCCTTGATTACATATAACTATTTCTTTTCTTTTCTTTACCTACTATATGCACACAATTATTTGTAAAATGTGATTTAAATTTAATTGTATTAGACAATACTTTAAAGTTCACATTGTGGGACCGGCTCAAAATCAAGAAAGTCAACATAATAAATTACCTACATATAGTTATTTTTTTCACCTTTGTTAATTGTACCTCTACTTTATTACTTACATATAGCTATTTTATTACCTTAATCCCTTGTATATGGACTGAAAATATACTATAGTTTGAAATGAAATTACATCATCTTGTGTGTGAAATGCTCGTAAATGTTTATTTTTGTTACGACTATTAAAATATAAAAATATAAATTAAGAGAGAGAGAGAGACTTACTCCCAAGGGACATCTCCAAGAAGCATCCAGTCTCCATCTTTGTCTTCATAGATTGGAACGTACTCACAATTTTCTGCATCTTTCAATGCTTCTCCTGTTTACATTTCAAACCAAAATCATAAATACTTTGGTTTATGATTAACAATTACTAATAGTATAAAAATAAGTTTCTTTATCATGCTCCCATAATTTTATTCCCTAATCATCACATTTTGCGTACATTTTGCCTGTCCTTTCGCCGACAATATATATTCCCATACAATTTAATATTTTTTCAATTAGGCTAAAAGTATTAGTACAATTATCCACTCAAAATTTCATTTCATACATAATTATATCTCTTTTTCAAAAAACATACTTATTGATAGGACATATCATATCATTACATTGATCAGCCTCATAAATAAACATGGCATGTATAAACTAGATCTAACATAAAAATCAAACTGAGTTAAGACAGTTTGAATTAGGCCAATGCACTAAACCTAGTAAGTTATGGATCTCATGAAATTAACATATGCATATCACATTATAAATACCTAATTAATTAACATGCAATTTTGCATGGCAATATTTTCAAGGCCCAAAACTCCATCTCAAAGGTAACTAATCCAACAAAATTAATACTAACAACAAAAAGACATTAATTAAAGAAGGAAAATAAAAAACTAACCAATCCCAAAGCATCCAAAGAGCTCTTCAAGAGCCATAACAAGATGAGAATAATTTTTATAATTACTCAAATCAATCTTCCTCAAAAAGGGAGCTCCATCCACACTAACTTTCACATACATTTTCATCATCCCACACCCATTCTTCCGTCGGTACGAGCACACCGGCGGCCATCCCACCACCTGATTCTTCCTCGCCTCCTCCTTCCCCTCCTCGTCGCAAATATCAGAAAACACCCTCTTCTTCTCCTTCACCCCGCCCCCACCGGGGAGCCCCAGCCTCAGCTCAGTCTCGAGCCCTGAGCAAATTTTCGCCATCTCTTTTCAATAAAATCGGTTGGAAATAAGAAAAAAATGAGTTTGTTTGAACTATGAAGTGAAGAAGAAGAGATAGGTTTATGATTATATACATGGAAATGCCAGGTCAATTGAGGCTAATTGGTCGGTCACATGAGAAACAAAGGTGGGGGAGTGTTTGTTTGATGTAGCACTTGAATGAGCCGGCAAGATTAAAGGTGTGTATGGGAAGATCGGACGGCTGTGGGGCGGGGATGGGGTCTAGGGTTTGATCTTAGGCGTTGGATGGGAAGGATGGGGACATTGCATGTGAGGTGCTTGAGTAATGGGGTGGGTTGAGATATTCTAATTTGTGTCTTTGTTTATTATAGTTGGTGTATAATTTTATTTGATTTTGTTCTCTATGTTATAGCTTGCATGCATTAGCATATCTTTTATTTTCCAGTTGTTGAGGTAGTTAATTACCTTTTTTTGGGTTCTGTGTTGATTTGGGATACTAATAATATTCGGTTGTGCTTGAGAGTTTGTCAGACATGTGTGCTACTTTCGTCCGTGAAAAATAGTCTTGATAGTAGATGGTGTGGGGTTTAAAATAAAAATGAGAATCATCTTATTAGAGCATAAATAGGTAGAGACTATATATTGCGGACAGACTAAAATGGAAAACAAACTATTTTTTTTAGACGGATGATATAGTATATTTAAGCAGGGATGGAAGCCAAAAAAAAGTTAATAGATCTTCAATTGAGTATATTTTCTTAACATATTACTATAATAACTTCTTTAACATTTTTTCTTCTTCTTTTAAATTCTTCTTTTGCAGTCAAGTCTTCAAGTCTTTTTTGCTCTTCTAATCTTTATGCAATTTTAGTCATTCTAATCCTTGGACCTTAACAATTCGGTCATCAGTATCGTCAACTTAGTAAATGCAGAAGATAATTTTAATAAATATGACCAAAGTAAAAAAGAGGTTGATAGAAGCTTAATTGCACCTCTCCTCTTAGGAGTTATTCTATAAATCAATCTTAAGCTATGAATGGGGAATAAGGTAAAGCCCTTAGCTCATGAAGCTTACCTTCTAGAGTTAATAAATGGAGTTTGAATCCCAGAAGTTACAAAATTTTGGATTTTCAAATTCATATCTAATTTACATCAAATTTATAATTTATAAATTGTAATTGTATGCATTATTCTACTGTAAATTTCTGAAATCGGACACATGTTCATCAAGGACAAAATTAATTATCAAATTGGACTTTATTGGGGATGGAGGGAGTATGTCATGTGTGGGAGTATGTCATTATCAAATATAGGACTTGCTTCGGATTTGTTACTAGGCACATCAACTATGTGAATATTCTTGATAAATTTTGACTCTTACATCTATCTATATGTATAATAGTATATTGATTAAATTTTGAATTTTGAATTACTTTTTCAATTTTAGGACACAGTGAAGAAGATCGTCACTGACGGACATTCATTAGTCAGTAGACGAACAACAGAAGTGAACTCCAACTTCCTAAAAGGGTTAGGGAGGAGTTGCCGCACGTGGAGTCGGCAACGACTTTTAAAATTGAATTTAATGAAATTTTCTTACCCTCATGGCCATCAGTGGAATCGATCGAACTCCAGTCCCACCTGAATCCGCTAGCGTATATACGCGTGTGGAGCTGGTGGAAGGCTGGATACAGTAGTAGAGAAAAATCAAAATGAGTAAATATGTAAAATGGAGTTTGTCTGAAGAATGAGGAACAAAGAGTGGAGTGGGCCAATGTAGATAGGTGAGTTTTGAGGTTAATCACTCAGACATCAACTTGGAGTTGGGAGTTGGACTGTCAAACAACTTCACTTGATCCCATCTGCACTCAACTTTTCGTCAACAATCCCATTTTATGTTATCTAATTTTCCTACATTTATATTTCCCCAGACGCTACAAATGTCACTATGCTTCTTGTATTTTTGGGATGAAAATTGTGACGCGGAATGATCGAATTCGACCCGGATATTCTGATTCGTTTCGTAAATTATGTGTATATATGTTATCCGTTTAAGTATCAAAATAATGTCGTTTTGATGGAAAAAATATTTTTGGACATAAAATCAGTGTCTTGATTTATGCTAATGAGAAAAGTATATTCTTACATAATTTATAAAATAAATCAACATTGAAATATTGAAAAATGAAAAATAAATCAGCATGCATTTCATTCATATTTAAGTAATATTTTTTAAGGTTGAGTCACCAAAAAATAACATTACAAAAGACTTATCTAAATGTTGGAGATCACAGAATATCCTGCAAATAAAGAAGATTGCATAAGTTTAGGAAAAGATTGGACGAGATATTAGGTCGGTTAATTAGGGAGATTTGATTGAGAGTATCTTACCATGTATAGTTGTGGTCCTTAGCCTATATATGATGTACAATCTTCTTGAGAATAATATATCAAACAATCATACAATTCTACATGGCATTCGAGCAGGCTAGGCTCAGAAAACTATCATCATAGCCCCAAAAATATACCTCTCTCGACCGAAACGGAGAGAAGAACAACCCAGCCAGAAAAATGGCAGACGAAAAACCAGAAATCGAACCTGTTGCCGAAAAGATCAGATCGAGCAAGGGCGTTACCATAGCCTTCAAACTGAATGGCTCAAACTATTCACTATGGGCACGATTGATGAAAGTGTCCATAGGCGGCCGAGGAGTCTACCGCCATATATCAGGAGTCCCGCCTCCACCAAAGCCGGAGGAAAAAGGATATACTGATTGGGAGGAGATAGACTTAATAGTCTTCTCCTGGATCATTGACAACATGGAAACCAACCTCATCGCCGATTTCGCACATCACCAAACGGCGAAGGCACTGTGGGATACACTCGCTGTAACTTTTGCGAGTTCGGCGGACTCGTAACTCATATATGACCTACGAGACAAGGCAAGCCGAATTGTACAAGGAGATTCAACATTGGAGGCCTACTGGAGCAGGTTCCACGGGCTATGGATCGACATCGATCGATGCCCACACAAGACAATTAATTGTTGTGACAAAGGAATAGCACAATACCGAGACATCAAATCTGAACTACGGTTATTCAAATTTCTCACCGGATTGAACGAGAAGTATGACTGGATCTGATGTGAGATCCTCAAGGAGGATCCCTACCCCTCAGCCGACGTAGCGTATGGATGGGTGAAACGGGAGGCAGCTCGACTCAAGATCATGTCACCGACATCCGATTCAACCTCCATCGCCGTCGGAAACGAGACATCATCGGGGGTCGGATTCGGGTTTGGAGCTCGAGAGTACCGTCCATCACAGCCGCAGAACAGAGGTCAGCCGTCGATGCCACGCTCCACCGCCAACCACCGGGGAAACAACAAACCGGACAAATCCAGGCTCTGGTGCTCCCATTGTGGGATGCACAAGCATACAAAGGATACGTGTTTCCAATTAGTGGGGTATCCAGAGTGGTGGGAAGAAGAGAAAGCCGGTAAGGCAAAAATTGCCATCGGAACCCACGGTGGAGGAAGGAACCAGACGGAGGAAAGCCAAGAGTCAGTGGGGTTTCAGGAGAAGAGGCCAGATCCCGGTGGTCTCCCAACCGGCGGTGGCGGACGCGGCGAGAACAGCGGCGATGGGGCGAAGACGGCAGAGGCGATGATTGCCTCTCTCAGAATGGATGTAGGCGAAAATGGAGGTAACGGGTTAGGGATTGATCATCCTAACCCTAGCAAGAATTACTTTACACTTAAGTCCCCATGTTTTGAGTATTATGAAAAATCACCCCATTCTGATAATTATAGTAGAAATCGCCCCCAGCCTATTAATAATTGCAGAACTGACCCCATTATATGCAAAAACTTCTTTGCACCCTTAGAAAATTCATCATATGCTTTTGAGGCCCGAGATTGTGATATTGTTGATGACACGGGATGGATTTTTGACTGTGGGGCCACCGACAGTATGTCATACGACAGAAATGATTTTTTGGAAATTCATAAGACTCCTAAGTCACATATAAAAACGGCAAATGGAGGGGTAACACCGGTTGAAGGGGCGGGAACTATAGAAATTTTTCCTAATGTTCATATTCCCAATTGCATCTATGTTCCTAGATTATCTCAGAAGTTAATGTCAATCAGTCATGTGACTAAAGATTTAAATTGTACTCTGCTGATGCACCCAAACTTCTGTATGTTACAGGATATCCGGACGGGGAAGATTATTGGACGTGGCACTGAGCGTCGTGGGCTCTACTTTGTGGATGAGACTGCTCGACAAGATGGTACGGCGATGCTTGCTCACGGATCCACTAATCGAGATACTTGGCTCTGGCACTGTCGGATGGGCCATACCTCTCCGGGTTATTTAAAATCCTTATTTCCTAAACTTTTTATTCCTAGAAACTTCTCTTGTGAAGCTTGTGTTGACACTGTTTTTTCCTTGATTCATTCTGATGTGTGGGGCCCAGTTCTTATAGGAACTAGTTTTGGTTTTAAATACTTTGTGATATTTGTTGATGATTGCAGTAGAGCTACTTGGGTTTATTTCATGAAACATAAATCTGAAGTATATGACAAATTTGTGTTGTTTTATAAAATGGTTCAAACTCAATTTCAGACGTCTGTAAAAATCATGCGGTCTGATAATGGGGGAGAATTTTTAAATAGTTCCATGACAATTTTTTGGGGAAAATGGGTTGATACACCAGACTTCTTGTTCCCACACACCAGAATAAAACGAGGTAGCAGAACGAAAGAATTGAATCATCCTTGAAATGACCCGAGCCATCCTATTTGACTCAAAAGTACCTCCGTCTTTTTGGCCTGAAGCCGTAGCCACCTCAGTTTACCTTCTCAATCGACTTCCCACTAAAATACTAAACCGAAAAACCCCTCTAGATCACCTTTCCGCCTTAACCAAAATTCCCTTAGCCTTATCCTTACCACCTAAAACCTTTGGCTGTACTGTTTATGTGCACGTCCCAAAGCATGAAAGAAATAAATTCTCCCCGTGTGCAATTAAGTGCGTTTTTATGGGATATGGGATTAACCAGAAGGGCTATAGATGTTATGACCCCAAGACCAAACGGGTTATTACAACCATGAACTGTAATTTTCTTGAAACCGAATTCTTCTACCACCTTGGGACTCAGGGGGAGAGTGTGAGATAGGGGAGACCCAAGAAAGTGACTCCCTTCGGTGGTGTGCCAAGTAACTTTGATTCGGATCGAACAGAGCAAGCTGGCACTGTTTATGAGCCGATCCCATCTGCAGAGACGATCCCAACAACGCTTCCGCCACATTCCTCTGATCCAACCGTAACGGAATCCGAGGTAATATCTAGTCCGAATCCTAAAAGTTCAAATATTATTCCTAACTCACTTGGTACAGAAGAAGAAAAGGAAGAAGATACTTCTATTGATCAGGATACATGGCAGTATGTGCTTCCTCCACGAAGTACGAGGGGAATTCCGCCCAAAAGATACTCCCCGGAACGAATAGGGAGGAAAATCAGATACTTGGTGGCTAACTTTGCCGAAGCCAACATATCCAAAATGGCAAGGGCATTCCATACAGCACTGTGTGAAGAGGAGATTCCTAGAACCTTTGAAGAGGCCTTCCAAATTAAGCATTGGAGGGAGACAATGCTCGTCGAAACGGCACTTGGGAGGTCAGCCCATTGCCTGATGGGAAACATAGAGTTGGCTGCAGATGGGTCTTCACAATCAAACGGAGACCAGATGGGAGTATTGAGCGATACAAGGCTCGATTAGTGGCAAAGGGGTATACCAGACTCAGAGAGTTGATTATTCAGAGACATTCTCCCCAGTCGCAAAAATGAACACTGTACGAGTTTTACTGTCCGTTGCAGCAAACAAAGACTGGCCACTTCATCAGTATGACGTCACCAATGCATTCCTTCATGGAGAATTGAAGGATCCTATCTATATGGAAGCGCCACCGGGCTTCACAGAAGATTTTGGATAAGGCAAGGTGTGCAAGTTGAAGAAAACTCTATATGGATTGAAGCAGTCCCCGAGAGCTTGGTTCGGGAGATTTACGGAAGTAATGAAACGATACGGCTATCGACAGAGTAACTCGGACCACACCCTTTTCATCAAACGGAGAGGAGAAAAGATCACGTGCTTGATAATTTATGTGGATGATATGATCATTACAGGGGATGATGCAGAGAAAATAGAAGATCTTAAGGGACATTTGGCTATAGAGTTTGAGATGAAGAATCTAGGAGATCTCAAGTATTTCCTTGGGATCGAAGTGCTCAGATCTGGAAAAGGAATCTTCATCAGTCAACGAAAGTATGTTCTCGATCTTTTGACGGAAATAGGGATGCTCGAGTGCAAACCAGCAGATACTCCCATGGTGCAGAATCATGGCCTTCAAATAATCAAATGAGCAGCATCAACTGATCGAGGGAGATACCAAGGGCTGGTAGGGAAACTCATCTACCTATCCCACACTCGGCCTGATATTGCATATGCAGTTGGGGTGCTTAGTCAGTTTATGCATAACCCACCAGATGAACATTGGGAGGCTGCACTTAGAGTAGTGCGCTACCTGAAGGGAACCGCCGGACATGGAGTACTGTTCTGGAAAAATGGACATCTCGACATTCATGGATACACTGATGCAGACTGGGCAGGGAACCCGGTTGATAGGCGGTCGACAGGAGGATACTTCACCTTTGTGGGTGGCAATTTGGTCACTTGGAGGAGCAAGAAGCAGAAAGTAGTGGCCCTGTCAAGTGCAGAAGCCAAATTCCGAGGCATCAAAAGTGGACTCACTGAAATCATTTGGCTTAGGAGGGTAATGAAGGAGCTGAACCTCGAATCACAAAAGACTTGCAAGTTACTCTGTGACAATAAGGCAGCGATTAGCATTTCAGAAAATCCAGTGCAACATGATAAAACCAAATACGTCGAGATTGATCGACATTTCATAAAGGAGAACCTTGAAGAAAAGATAGTAGAAATTCCATATGTGAAGTCCGAAGATCAACTAGCGGACATCTTGACCAAGGCCGTATCTGCAAAGAACTTCCAAGAAGTATTGGGCAAGTTAAGTTTTGGGAATCCCGTCACTTAACTTGAGGGAGAGTGTTGGAGATCACAGAATATCCTGCAAATAAAGAAGATTGCATAAGTTTAGGAAAAGATAGGACGAGATATTAGGTCGGTTGATTAGGGAGATTTGATTGAGAGTATCTTACCATGTATAGTTGTGGTCCTTAGCCTATATATGATGTACAATCTTCTTGAGAATAATATATCAAACAATTAAACAATTCTACACTAAATCAGCATGCATTTCATTCATATTTTAGTAATATTTTTTAAAGCTGAATCACCAAAAAATAACATTACAAAAGACTTATCTTTTATAAACACTGATATGTAATTACTAGCGTTTGGAAATTTTAAAAATAACCATAATTTAGGATGCAAAAAAAAAAGCGTTCCTAAGTTGATGTCAAACTATATTAATCTTTTAGTACTTTTTTAGGACTCTTCTATTTGTGTCTCCTAATTTTAGTTGGGACACCAACAATAAGGACGATTTATGAAGCCGTTGGTGGTATAATTAGACACAAATTATCATCCTTAATTGCATTATAAAGTGTCTTTATCTGTTCTTTTTGTTGTAGCGTAAGATCATTTCTCGGTGAATGGAAGGAGTAGAATATAAGAGAAGAATCTCAATTATCACGGTTGATAACTATAATCGCAACCACAATATATCTGTTGGTTTCTGGGATTACAAGAGATACAACCGGGCGTAATACAACCCAAAAGAAGGAATTACAATTGGTTTAGCCGGGCGTAAACCGGGCGTAATACAAAAGGGGAAACTGAAATGAAATTACAATTGAGAAATTTGAAACAATAACCGTGAACAGTGGTTTAGCCGAGTCGAGGAGGACTCTTTCCGCAAGATGAGATACGCCCCGGTAGTGCTCTCGGTTTGGCGTGTCGTCCCCAAAGATAAAACGGCTACGTCTCTAGTGAAGCAGCACCGCAATCAACAGAGCTCCGACGAACTGGATGGGAGGAGAGGGCAGAGCTTACGACTGAAAAACAATGCAGAGAGAGGGAAAGAGCTTATGCTGTTATGCTTGTGAATGATGTGTAAAATGCAATGGAATGGCTAGCCTATCTATAGGCCAAGCCACCATGCAGGGTCAATCAAGCAATGAAGGCTCATCATGGCTCATTCGTAACCGTCGGCGGTTACAAGCTTGTGGCAGGAGTGTGCCTTCCGTGTGTGGAGCGTGTGGATTTCTCACATGGCAGCCGTGCAGGCTTTGACTGTGCCATGCTTGATGATGTGTCAAGCCACTTGGATTGCTGACTCAGCGGCGGTCTAAAAAGATTATTACGGGTCAAGACCCGAGCCCAAAGACCACCCAAAGACCAATTGCCAAGTCTAAGATCAAGATCAAGATCGAGATCGAGGCCCGAGGCTCGCAACCGTGACCACGACCACGACCACAGGCTCGGGCGGGCGGCGGCGGCGTTCGCGTGTGGGCTCTTTCACCCATCTTGGTCCACTATAATTATTAAGTAACATAAAGTCACTTAATTTAAGCACATTAAAAGCTAATCATGCCCAACTTTAATCTACTATTTCTCACTCACCGGAAATCGGATTTGAGAAAGTGAATATACTACATTTATATGCGTAAAATGTAGATCGACGCTATATCATTTAATTTCACAAAATTAGATGTCTCGTCACATTTATTATTTAGTAAAAATCCATTGACCGGGAATATTTTATTCCATGATTTCTACAATCCCCCACATGAGTGGAAATAGCCAAATGAATATGCATGCAGACACAAGCTCAACCCTCGAGAGGTATATAAGCATAATGATAGGTAGTTGTTGGCTTTGAACCCTCCATAGTCGACACCATCGGATACACAGACGGCTTAGTATCGCGATGCTTTGAACTAATCCCCCACGGCGTGCACCGAGACAATGGTGTTAACGCTTAAACACCCCAACCTCATCCATTCTCACGTTTTATGTCCTTTGCGGTGGACACCACTTTGGGTTCATAAGTGTGTTATTTGAAGCAGCCTCACTTCACACTTATATAGGTGATTCCTAATCGAGTATCTTGCCCTACTCGGTCTCCTTGAGAACTCAATCTCCTCGAGATCCTTTAGGAGTCATTAAAAGTCATAGACTTAGCCTCACCACTAGGCAAGCTTTCCAACACTCTATTGCTCTCTAGGGAATAGATATAGTTGAGTGTTTCTCATGAACTATCATAGCTTAGTTGTCCCTTTGAACCAAGTTCTTGGGATCTCCAGTCATCATGGTTGGGTTACCACTATGATAATTCTTTAGTTTGTGGATTTCAAACCCATTCCCTCTAGCAACTTATTCATTTGATCACGGTTTAACCCTTTGGTTAGCGGATCCGCTAGATTATCTATTGACTTCACATAGTCAATTGTAATCACCCCTGTTGTGATCAAATGTCTCACGGTGTTATGTCGTCGACGTATATGTCGAGACTTACCATTATAGAAGCCATTGTTTGCTCTTCCAATAGCCGCTTGGCTATCGCAGTGGATCAGCACTGGTGGCACTGGCTTAGACCAATATGGAATATCTTCAAGGAAGTTCTTAAGCCACTCGACTTCCTCACCAGCCTTATCTAAGGCAATGAACTCCGATTCCATTGTTGATCGGGCTATACATGTCTGTTTTGTGGATTTCCACGATACAGCACCATCCCTAATAGTAAACACGTATCCACTTGTTGAAAGTGAGTCTCTATTGTCGGATATCCAATTTGCATCACAGTACCCTTCAAGTACCGGGGGTATCTCGAGAAGTGTAGCCCATGATTTTGAGTATGTTTTAAATATCTCAAAACTCTCGCAAGAGCTCTCCAATGCTCTTTGCTTGGATTGCTCGTGTAACGACTCAACTTGTTCACGGCACAAGCAATGTCAGGTCGAGTGCAATTAGTCAAGTACATAATGCATCCGATGACCCGTGCGTACTCTTCTTGTGCAACGGGCTCGCCTTTGTTCTTGCTCAAGTGAACGTCGAGTTCAATTGTAGTCTTAACCGGCGCGCCATCATAGGCTTTGAATTTATTCAATATCTTCTTAACATAATGTGATTGTGTTAAGATGATTCCATCAGACGTTCTTAAAATCTTCATTCCAAGAATTACATCTGCTAGACCCATGTCTTTCATGTCAAAGTTTCTCTTTAACATGGCCTTTGTATCGTTAATTACTTGAGTGTTGCTACCCAAGATTAACATATCATCAACGTATAGACACACTATAACATGACCGCTATTAGTGCTCTTGATGTAGACACATTTGTCGCACTCGTTGATATTAAATCCATTTGATAACATCACATTATTAAACTTCAAGTGCCATTGCAATGGCGCTTGTTTCAATCCATATAGAGACTTTACGAGCTTGCATACCTTTTTCTCTTGTCCAGGTACTACAAACCCTTCAGGTTGCTCCATATAAATTTCATCTTCTAGTTCACCATTTAGAAACGCGGTCTTTACATCCATTTGATGAATCTCAAGATTGTGCAATGCAGCAATAGCGAGAAGCACTCGAACAGATGTAATCCTTGTTACAGGTGAATAGGTATCGAAGAAGTCATGTCCTTCCTTTTGTTTAAAACCCTTTACTACTAGTCGGGCTTTATACTTATCCACTGTTCCATCGGCCTTAAATTTCCTTTTAAGTACCCATTTGCATTTATACTTATCCACTGTTCCATCGGCCTTAAATTTCCTTTTAAGTACCCATTTGCAACCTAGAGGTTTCGCACCTTCAGGTAGATCTACCAACACCCAAGTGTGGTTTAACAAAATTGAATCAATTTCACTTTGAACAGCTTCTCTCCAATGTAGCCCATCTTGGCCATCGAAGGCTACTTTTATAGATGTCGGTTCTTCATCTAACATAAAAGCAATGTAGTCAGGACCAAATGTTTTTGGTGTTCTGACCCTGCTACCACGTTTTAGTCCTGTATCATTTGGATCAGGCCTTGCACGCTTGCGCGATTCAGGTTCCTCGTCCGCTGATTTAGAACTAGTGGTTTCTACTTCAATTCTTGTCTCAGAATTGGTTAAGACTTTTTCCTTGTCTTTGCAAGGAAATGTATTTTCGAGAAATACAACATTCCTTGACTCAATTGTTGTTCCTACGGTAATAGTCGATCTTTCAGACTTGTGAACAATAAATCGATATGCACTACTATTAAGTGCATATCCAATGAAGATGCAATCAACCGTTTTAGGTCCGATTGTAACTTCTTTGGGCGGAGGAACCATCACCTTTGCCAAACACCCCCACACTTTGAGGTATTTGTAGGATGGCTTCCTTCCCTTCCACAACTCATAAGGAGTAACATCTTTTCCTTTGAGAGGGATTTTATTCAAGATATAGTTGGCTGTCAAAACAGCTTCCCCCCACATGTTATGTGGTAATCCTGAAGTCAGAAGCAGTGCATTCATCATCTCTTTTAGAGTTCGATTTTTGCGTTCTGCAACACCATTAGATTGTGGTGAATAGGGAGCAGTTGTTTGATGAATTATACTACTTGTGTTGCATAACTCCTCAAACGGGGCTACATATTCGCCTCCTCTATCGCTTCGAATCGTTTTGATTTTACAACCAAGTTGATTCTCAACTTCGTTCATACAATTTTTGAACGCTTCTATTGCTTCATCTTTACTTCTTAAAAGATAAATGTAGCAATACTTTGTGCAATCATCTATGAAAGTGATAAAGTACTTTTTACCACCTCTAGTTTGCACCATCTTTAATCACATACATCCGTGTGAATTAATTCAAGGGGTTTTGTGCTTCGTTCAACCGAGTGAAACGGCAACTTAGTCATTTTGCTTCAAGACAAATTTCACATTTATCTTGGGTATCCACTTCATTAGCCTTTAGTAAATCTAAATTCACTAATCTTTTAATTGCTTTTAAATTTACATGTCCCAATCTACAATGCCACAAATTTGAACATTCAGTCAAGTAAGAGGAAGTAGATGCCTTTTTATTATTAGCCAACGACTTTGCAACACTGCGAGTTGCCACACTAAGCTTGAAAGGTCCATCGGTTACATAACCTTTTCCGAGTGACTTTCCAAACTTGTACAATGCAAACCTATCATACTCAAATACAAGTTTAAACCCCTTATTAACTAGTATTGATCCTGACACTAAGTTCTTGCGGATGTCCGGGACATGCAGTACATCCTTCAAAGTGATGGTGACGCCAAACGTCATCATGAGAATTACGTTGCCAATACCGAGAACTTCGGACGATGCTTGATTCCCCATGTTGATCTTCCTTCCTTCAACCGCAGTGTAGGAGGCAAACTTGCTCCTATCTGAGCAGACATGAGCAGTAGCGCCGGTGTCGATGTACCAGTCACCCTTGTTATCAACAAGGTTAACTTCTTCAGTGACCACAACAATGAGGTCGTTTTCATCACTGTCTTTGAACTCCTTCTCAACGACGTGGGCATCCGGCTTCTTCTTCTTACTACGGCAATCCTTGGCAAAGTGGCCAGTTTTGCCACACTTGAAGCATTCGCCTTCAAATTTCTTTGCAGGTTGCTTTCCCTTCCCTTTATCCTTTTGACTTGGGCGAGGGCGTTTGTTGGAGGGACCGCCCCGCTCCAATAGATTGGCTTTGGCTTCAAGTGGGCTAAAGCCCATGGCCTTTTGGTCACTTTTGCGCATATCAGCCTCAATGCGCAATTTCACGATCAAGTCTTCAAGGGTCATCTGCTTTCGCTTGTGTTTGAGATAGCTCTTGAAGTCCTTCCAACTAGGAGGAAGATTGTCGATGATCGTGCACCTTAAGAATTTGTCGGGCAAGGTCATCCCTTCAGCCACTAGTGCGTGGATGATCATTTGGAGCTCTTGAACTTGCCACATGATGGGTCGAGAGTTGACCATCTTGTAGTCCATAAATTTGGATGCTACAACTTGTTCAGTACCTGCAGCATTATCTATGCTATACTTTCTTTCTAGGCTTTCCCACATCTCTTTTGATGTGGTTACAACGGAGTATACATTGTACAAACTATCATCTAAAGCACTTAGAATGAAATTTTTACAAAGATAATCTCCTTTTCCCCAAGCTTCATAGTCCGCCATGACTTCGAGTCTGGTCTCTTGATCGCTTGGCGCGGGCGGCTCGTTTTCCGTGAGGAAGTTGGCGACGCCCAATGTTGTCAAGTAGAACAATATCTTTTGGTACTACCTTTTGAAGTCAGATCCTCCAAACTTTGGTGGCTTCTCGGCAGGTGGCATCATTCTTGGTGCCAAAGGTGCCGAACTTGGTCCTTGGAATGAACCAATTCTGTTGCCCCCGAAGGAGCCAACAACGTGGTTGGGCATAGAGCCCGCCATGGTCGTACCAGTCCCGAAGGGACTAGAACCCGCGTGAGACCCGAATGCCCCAGCATTCGTGTGAGACCCGAAGGCACCAGCACTCGATCCATTAAAGGATCCGAAGGAACCACTAAAACTGGAACCAACTGATCCACTCGAGGTGGATCCACCAGTGGGCCCAAGGGGGTTAGCAAACTCCCAAGGCGTTGTTGATGAAGATTGATAGCGCCCGGGAGTGGGCATCATTGAGGGAATCGACGAAGTGTTGACAGGTCCAGTGGTCTCCATGGTGGAGGAAATGGCGGCGGTGGTGGTGGCAGCAGCGATGTTGGATTCAGTCGACATCTCCAGAAAAGGTGTTAAAAGTTTCGAAAGTGTTAAGTTCAGTTTATAGTCCAAATTCCTTCAAAGGCAAGTTATCTCATCTTGCGATTATTGGTTTCTGGGATTACAAGAGATACAACCGGGCGTAATACAACCCAAAAGAAGGAATATAAAAGGGGAAACTGAAATGAAATTACAATTGAGAAATTCGAAACAGTAACCGTGAACAGTGGTTTAGCCGAATCGAGGAGGCCTCTTTCCGCAAAACGAGATACGCCCCGGTAGTGCTCTCGGTTTGGCGTGTCGTCCCCAAAGATAAAACAGCTACGTCTCTGGTGAAGCAGCACCGCAATCAACAGAGCTCCGACAAACTGGATGGGAGGAGAGGGCAGAGCTTTCGACAGAAAAACAATGCAGAGAGGGGGAGAGAGCTTATGCTGTTATGCTTGTGAATGATGTGTAAAATGCAGTGGAATGGCTAGCCTATTTGTAGGCCAAGCCACCATGCAGGGTCAATCAAGCCATGAAGGCTCATCATGGCTCATTCGTAACCGTCGGCGGTTACAAGCTTGTGGCAGGAGTGTGCCTTCCGTGTGTGGAGCGTGTGGATTTCTCACGTGGCAGCCTTGTAGGCTTTGACTGTGCCACGCTTGACGATGTGTCAAGTCACTAGGATTGTTGACTCAGTGGTGGTCTAAAAAGATTACTACGGGTCCAGACCCGAGCCCAAAGACCACCCAAAGACCAATTGCCAAGATCCAAGTCCAAGATCGCGGCCCGCGACCGCGACCGCGACCACGTGCTCGGGCGGGCGCGCGCGCGCGTGTGGGCTCTTTCACCCATCTTGGTCCACTATAATTATTAAGTAACATAAAGTCACTTAATTTAAGCACATTAAAAGATGTGTCACTTCTCCTATGTGGGATAATAACACTAGTTAATTATTCCCTAAGCTCAAACTCCTAGTTTTAATTAAAAGATAATCATGCCCAACTTTAATCCACTATTTCTCACTCGCCGGAAATCGGATTTGAGAAGGTGAATATACTACATTTATCTGCGTAAAATGTAGATTGACGCTATATCATTTAATTTCACAAAATTAGATGTCTCGTCACATTTATTATTTGATCAAAATCCATTGACCGGGCATATTTTATTCCATTATTTCTACAATATCCCCAAATCCATAATTATATCCTCAACATTTTAATTAATTACTTATTATCACGAGACCACAAAACATTCATAAACTCCACATTTGATTAATCATTAGCACATGTATTACAAGAATTAAAATTCAAAATTAGCTAATTAACATTTTTCGATAAATCATTGCATGTGCAGTATATTCCAGTAATAATCTCTGACTTGTAGTACAATTAAATTATTATCTCTCCTCTCTCTATATCAGCCTTGATTGTCGATCACTTAGTTATGATACTGTTTATAGCAAAATCTTGTACATTTTCACCAAAATCTTATGTTAATAGAAAACTATGAAGATTTTGGAAACAAGTTCCAACAAATTCACATATATATAAAATATTGCATAAATATTTTATTATTAGCATGTGTTAGATATCTAACACATCTTATTCGATGAAACGTTTTCCCTCAATTAATAGGTCAATAATCTTTACTTCATGTAAATATATGTGTACTAGTAGTAATATTTTTCATCAACTTGTTCGACGAGGATTGTACCACATAAAATTATATGTGCTTCATAATCCAACATGATGACCCACACGCAAATATTGAAGAACTTTTAAGAAAAAATAATAGTAAAAAATAAACTTAGCTAGATACATATATATTTGTTAAAGAATTAAGTAGAAATAATGCCCCCTCCCAACCCTACACATGTTTCCTTATGTTAAGACATGTTAATAAATTTCGAATGTGGAGTAGGGGGAGTTGTCTGAGCACCTAATTATGAGGGTTACTATTTTAGTCAGTGTTTATTTCATCACATTAATTTAGACAGCAATTAGATATGCCCCAACAAATGATCTAATTATTACTATTATTTACATACCCAAAAATGCTTAATAGATTCCGGAGAATCATTTATGGACAAAATTATCGTGATATAATCAAGAAGTGTTGGAAACGTATACTCTAGTTTACATGCATTTTTTTTATGAGACCATCCTTTATGTTATATACGTTAACTAGCTAGCTCGATCTGAGTTTGAGGGCATCAGCCATGGGGCGCCTTAAGGCGCGCTTTAAAGCCCGTCCTATGCACCGCCACGTCAGTATTTTATCCTCCTACCCTTTCACCTGCAGTGGGACGCCCTATAAGCCGTCCTAAGGGGCGCCCTAAGCATTTTCTTTTATTTGAATATTTAAATAAATACAAAAATTGGGAAAAACTTTCATTTCATTTATAAAATTAATACATTACAATACGAATTAAAAAAAATATGCAAATTCAGCGACGACCGTTACAGGCCCACACTTCTTCAATCATGCCTTTCATAAGCTGAACATGGCCTTGTTGGTTGCGCATTGAGGCCTATCTAGATAGAACCTCATTGAAGCCCGTCGGTAATCCTTGAGCGGGGGGCGCGGTCGCCGTGCTAGAGGAGCTAGATGCACCTTCATCATCGGTCCACCGTGGCATTCTAAACCGGCGGCGGAAAACAGTCGGGCCCCACTGTGGTTGCTTGGAAAAATAGTATGCAACTAGACGTTCGTGAGCTGCGGCGTGTTCGCGGAGGACAAACGTCCGACGTCGAATAGGCCTGGGGATCTGCTCCGCCGCCTCCGCCTCCGTCTCCTCGCGCTGCATTTCGGCTAAGCATTCCGCCATTGCGTCTTGAACGGCTGCATTTAAGGCTTGAGTCAAGGTCGAACTACCGCCCTCTGAGGAACTCCGGTTGTCGTCGTGGTTCATTTTGGTTTGTGAGAGATGGAGAAATATGAGAGATGCGAGAAATGTTCGTATGAAAAATAGAATGAGAAACGAGGTTTAATAAATAGACAAAATTCGAAGAAAAAAAAATAAAAACGCGTTGCATCGTCTGCGTCGCCCACAGTGGACGGACGATGGCGCGGACGATGCCATATCTTCCGCGCTTCCTCCGCGGACTATCTGTCGGGCAAGGACGACGCATCATCCATCGTCCGCGCACCCACAATGACGGACGATGGCGCGCCCGAGACATCGGGCGGCCTATCGTCCGCCCCACTGTGGGTGTCTTAACGATGGTGATCGAGAGAGGTGGGATATTGCAGAGGTTGCATATTGGCGAAAGGAAGGGAATTCGAGAGAAGTAGAGTATATTATTTCACTTGTATCTGCAATGATTTACATAGCTCTTCAATTTATAGTAATGATTTCTCCCTATCTATGGTAAGTACTAAATTGTAATCACTCTATTCTTATAGAATTATACAATTACTCAATCACTGATTTCCTGCAATCTTCTTTAATTGTGTGCATATCTCGTGTGATTGTGATTTCCTTTGACACTCCCCCTCAAGTTGAGAAACTGTATCTCCGATGCTCAACTTGCCCAAAATCTCTTTGAAGGCCTTCGGGTGGACTGCTTTGGTCAAAATGTACGCTAGTTGTTCTTCTGAACGTACGAAGGGGAACTCAATGGTACCTGCCTCAAGGTTTTCTTTAATGAAGTGTCGATCAACTTCCACGTGTTTCGTTCTGTCGTGCTGCACTGGATTCTCTGAGATGCTGATTGCTGCTTTATTGTCACAGAATAGCTGACTT
This sequence comes from Salvia splendens, assembly GCF_004379255.2. NCBI lineage: Eukaryota > Viridiplantae > Streptophyta > Magnoliopsida > Lamiales > Lamiaceae > Salvia > Salvia splendens. The sequence continues at coordinate 13,925,163 of NC_056034.1, forward strand.
TTCCGCGTTGGTGGGTAGCCAATTTCTGTTAACAGTCTCCTTAACCACATGATTTCCATTAGTCTACTCTTGATCCCTCTGAACTCGGCTTCTGCACTGGACAAGGCTACCACCTTCTGTTTCTTGCTTCTCCAAGTAACAAGATTGCCTCCAACAAAGGTGAAGTAGCCTCCTGTAGACCTTCTATCGACCGGGTTACTTGCCCAATCCGCATCGGTGTACCCGTCGACTTCTAGAGTTTCTCCTTTTGCTAGGAACACTCCATAGCCCACCGTGCCTTTCAGATATCGGATGATCCTCAAGGCGGCTTCCATGTGGTCGGCTTGTGGTTGGTGCATAAACTGACTTACTATGCCAACTGCATATGTAATGTCTGGCCGGGTGTGAGACAAGTAGATTAGTTTCCCGACTAGTCGCTGATATCGTTCACGATCTGTGAGTGCAGCCCCTTCTTCTATCTTTAAGCCGTGGTTCGTGATCATGGGAGTTTCTGCAGGCTTGCATTCCAATAAGCCTGTCTCTGCCAACAAATCTAGGACATACTTCTTTTGCCTTAATAATATTCCGCGTTTGGATCTCAACACTTCAATTCCAAGGAAGTATTTCAGTGCTCCTAGATCTTTCATTTCGAATTCCTTGAACAGATTTTCTCGTAGCCTTTGAATTTCTTCACCATCATCCCCTGTGATGATCATGTCGTCCACGTAGATAATTAGACACGTAATCTTGTCTTCCCTTTTCTTTGTGAAGAGTGTGTGATCCGACTGACTCTGTTTGAATCCTTGTTTGGACATTACCTGGCAAAATCTCCCAAACCAGACCCTTGGTGATTGTTCTAGTCCGTACAACGTCTTCCTCAAACGACATACTTGGCCTTTTCCGAATTCTGCTGCGCAACCTGGTGGTACTTCCATATAGACTTCCTTATTTTTTTCGAGTTCTCCATGGAGAAAGGTGTTGGTGACATCAAACTGGTGTAATGGTCAATCTTTACATGCTGCGACAGATAGTAAAGCGCGAACAATGTTATGTTTGGCAACTGGGGAGAAGGTTTCTTCATAGTCAATCCCATAAACTTGCGTGTATCCTTTCGCCACAAGTCTCGCCTTGTATCTCTCGATCAAACCATCTGCTCTTCTCTTAATGGTAAAGATCCATCGGCATCCAACTGGCTTCTTTCCATTAGGTAGGGTGCATTTCTCCCAAGTTTCATTCTTGATCAGGGCATCTATTTCTTTCTTCATAGCTTCTCTCTAGTGTTTGTGTTTTGATGCTTCTTCAAAGGATTGAGGGATTTCTTCTTCTTCATATAATGCTGTTTCGAAAGCTCGGGCCATTTCTGTCAATTGTCTCTGTGTGGTATTTGCTATCGCATATCGACCCTTTTTTCCCGTCCACTCCGGTGAGTATCTTCGAGGTGGGACTCCTCTCGTACTTCTGGGAGGTAGTTCATACGCTTGTTGTGTTGTCTCTTCCTCCCTGTTATCAGTATCACCCTCGACTCCATTGTCCCTATCAATATTAGTATTACCGGAAGATATACCTTCAATATGTGAATTGTGTACCTCAGGAATAATCGAAGTCGGGGTTGATTGCTGGTCGATGTCACTTTGCGCCTCGTTCCGTATTAGTAGCTGTGACGGCCCGGCGGTGTCGCTAACTTCCTCTGTTGGACCAACTTCAGGGGCAGAACTTGACTGTGGTTCCCCCCCAGAATGGTTTTTCCTAGGTGCGGGTGTAGGCAGCCAATGTAGTAGGTCACTAATCGGATGATTATCGGATGGTTGTGTCTCCCCCTGACTACTGGATTGGCTGTAAAAGTATTCTCCTTCCACAAAGTCACAGTTCATGGTAGTGTGTATCTGGCGGGTGTTTGGATCATAGCATCTATATCCTTTTTGATTTTTACCATAACCCACGAAAACACATTTGAGAGCACAGGGAGAAAATTTGTTACGTTCGTGCTTAGGGATATGTACGAATACAGTGCACCCAAAGACCCTAGGTTCCAAGGATAAGGATGATGGAAGCTCAAAGTGGGTAGAAAAAATATCTAAAGGAGTTTTAAAGTTGAGGATTCCTGTGGGCAAACGATTCATGAGGTATACTGCCGTAGCTACAGCTTCGGGCCAAAAGGATTTGGGTATTTTGGATTCTAGTAGGAGGGCTCGAGTGATTTCTAGGATATATCTATTTTTCCTTTCAGCGACTCCATTTTGCTCGGGTGTATAAGCGCAGGACGTTTGGTGGACTAAACCCTTTTCCCGCATAAATTCTTGCATTTTTGTATTGACAAATTCCCCCCCCATTATCGGACCTAAGAATTTGAATGTTCTGGTGATACTGGGCTTGAATTAGAGTGTAGAATTCAGTGAACTTGTCAAACACATCGGACTTATGTTTTAAAAAATAAATCCAAGTCATGCGAGAATAATCATCAATAAATAGAACAAAATAACGAAAACCTTGCCCCCCACTGATAGGAGCAGGGCTCCAAACGTCTGAATGTATTAAAGCAAAAGGAGTTTTCATTCTTGTGTTGTTCAATTTAAAAGTATGTCTATGGCTTTTGGCTACCAAACAAGTTTCACACTGAAAGGAATTCATAGAAGTAACTAACTTAGGAAAAAGCATTCGAAGATATCCTATGGATGGATGGCCTAACCGGCGATGCCAAAGCCAAGCCTGTCTGTCAGTTGGTCCGTGAGTCAGCATCATCGCAGCACTCTGTTGGGCTATCTCATCCACGTAATACAGTCCGTTGCGTTCAGTGCCACGCCCAACTATCGTCCCCGTCTTGATATCCTGTAACATGCAAAATTGAGGTTGCATCAGTAATTTGTAATTGAGCTCCTTTGTCACATGACTGATGGAAAGGAGCTTATGAGATAATGATGGTACAAAAAGACAGTTGGACAGGCGTAAAGTGGGGGAAATAGTGATTGTGACGGCCCCTTGGACCCGAGCCAGGTCCCCACTGGCTGTCTGAACATAGGATTTGGTGGATTTGGAGATAGTCAGAAAATCTGAGGCATCGAATGACATTGTATCTGTCGCTCCGCAATCAAATATCCAATGAGTATCTTTAGGGCCAATTTGGGACATAGAGGAACAAGCTAAGGCATCGAAGGTATTTTTACATGGTATAGTGGGTAGGTTTGTGAAATTTTTGGAATTTTCGGGTATAATTTGGAAGGGTTTTTTCATGTGGGGGTCAGTATGGGATATTTGTGATGTCTGGGGTCGGATATTTAATAATTGGGTCTTATGGGGTATAATTCGTGAAGGCCTTTTGGCTCGGGGGTCAGGGTGTAATTTCTGAGAATCTAGGGGTGATGGTTGAGAGATAATAGCGGCTCGGGGGTTAGAGGGTGGTTTCGGGTTTTTAGAGGGGTCGAAATGAGAATTTCGGGTTATAGAGTTTAGGTTTTGGTAATTTGGGCTTCTCCCACACCCACTCCAGGAGCCCTAGCCGACATGTCTCCCACTCCAGAAACCCTAGCCGCCTTCGCCGTCGCCCCCTTTCCAGTGGGGACCTCGGCCCTCGCCGCCGTCTGATCTCTGCCGGAGCCAATTCCTCCATTACCTTCTGTCCAAAGTCGTGCTACCGAGGCCATGGCTTTCTCTTCCGGTACCGCCTTTTCCCGGTCGCTGTCTCCATTGATTCCGGTTGAACTGACGCCGCCCGCCGAGGAATCGGCGTAGGTGGCTCGGTCTCCGGGTGTTATGGCCGTCGCGGCTCTGCTACTGTTCCGGTTTGTACCCCGGTTCTGTCGGGCCTTCTTCATCTCCTCCCACCACTCCTTGTTTCAGGCTGTAAGCTTGTCGGTGCAGATCGGAGATTTGGAACTGATCAGCACCACTCCCGTACGTGGTGGCCAGGCTTTCCCATAAGTCGTGAGTCATCTCGTACTAGGATACCTCATTTACGAGGCTGGCATCGATATTGCCAATTATCCAATTGAAGCAGCAATCGTCTCGTTGTTGCCATCGGTTGTAATTTAGGTCGGTTGGTGGTGGTGGGTCTGTAACTCCAGAGATGTGAGATGTCAGACCTTTTCCACCAACGGCCCGTCTCATTAGCTTTGCCCATAAGGTGTAATTGTCCCCATCGAGCTTGGTGGCGATGTGTACTTCGCCTAGTGATTCTGGATGAGATGAAGGCTCTGGGTTTGGTGGTTTTTGAGAGCCATTCAACCTCATGAATTCAGCAAATTGTTCTGCTGAGAGGGTTATTGATCGGTTGTTGTTTGAGAGATTATCAGGGTCGTCTGACATTTTGTTTGGTTCTGTTTGCAGGTTCAAAAGGTCGGGGAAGGTACCGAGACTATGATGATATTTTTCTGAGTCTCGATCCCGGGATAAACCTGCTTTGATACCATCTTAACGATGGTGATCGAGAGAGGTGGGATATTGCAGAGGTTGCATATTGGCGAAAGGAAGGGAATTCGAGAGAAGTAGAGTATATTATTTCACTTGTATCTGCAATGATTTACATAGCTCTTCAATTTATAGTAATGACTTCTCCCTATCTATGGTAAGTACTAAATTGTAATCACTCTATTCTTATAGAATTATACAATTACTCAATCACTGATTTCCTGCAATCTTCTTTAATTGTGTGCATATCTCGTGTGATTGTGATTTCCTTTGACAGGGTGCCCTAAAATGGCATCACTCCTAACCAATACTTTATTGTTGATTCGTCAACATCAGTCGATTCAAACATCCACTTAATTTCACTCAATCTTCATCTGAATTATGGCTAGATATCAGTCATGTTCTGATCTATAGGTTATTTTATATTTGCATATATGGCTATATGGCAACACTAGATAGGTAAGCAAATCATGTTCACTTACAAATGTGTGAATGACCAAACTCATGGGGCCAATCCCATGTTCCTCGTATACAAAATACAACAAATTGGGATTGAAATTGAATTCCGTTTTAGGAGATTGATATTGACATAGATATTTAAGCTGTGGAAGAAAGTTGGTTTATGTGTAACAAATTAGTCCATTGGTGAAAATATTCCACATTTATGATCAGCAATTACCGACACATCCAAATAAGATAAGAAACTTGCCTTAATTGATTTATTGGCCCATTATAATGTCATATAATGAAGATTTCCTATAAAATTTCTCATCAAACACAACTAGCTAGGGGTCATCAGAGAATCCTTTGTTAGAATAACCGAATCCAATGAAATCGAATTATTGAATTTCGTTGGGATTGGAAAAGATTTCTCTTATCCTCTAAATTGGATTTTCAGTTTAAATTAGGTTTATTTAGAACTAAAGAAATATGAAGTTGTAATTGCATTAATTTGTATAGTACAATTTGTATAGTATTACTAAAATAATATAAAAACATTTCCGGGTTTTTCAATTTTGAAATTTGAAATTTAGTTCACTTTTGTTATAAAAGTTTTGGATCACCCTAGCATATGTACACTTACATCACATTTTTTATTTTAAAATGCTACATACCTACAATAAACGCAGGACATCTTTTCCAAAAGATAAAAGACAGTTTTACCCTCCAAAAAGTGTGAAGAAAATTTATGTAAATTACTAGAATAAATTTTGCAGTCAAGCCTAACCATTACTCCAAATTTATTTCGAGACGAGACGATATTCAGACAAAATTTTAACATAAAAATAGCAATTATACATCACAATTGATGTGTCAATAAAATAAGAAAATACAACATGCTCTTAACTTAGCCAACTATTGGTGTGTTTATGATCTATGCTGAGAGACTGTAACACCACTTCTTGAAAATCCTGCTTTTTTTCTCTCTCTAAACTCATTAACCCAAGGAACCTCTTCTCCAGCACAAAGCAAGAGAAATACAAAATCTAACTGTCAAAACGAAAATGGTGAAGAGTATACACATTTGAAATATTACGCCATACCAGTAAAGTGGGCGTCGGCCTCAGTCAAAAAAGAAAAATCACTCTCAGATATAAGACGTAACCGATCACCCTTCAACATTGATTCCCTACCTCAATCATCTCTGAAAGCGGAAATCTCTGAGAAATGTTGGCTGGTGTGCAAACTATTGGATGACAAGATCCTTGAGTGAATCCAACTTCCCATTGGAAGACACGGTTGGGTTTCCATTTTCAGATGGCTTGTGACTTTGGTAATATGAGGAATTTGAGACAGCAGAGCTGCAACGGCCCTCAAAGTACGTTGAGTGGGGGAAGTACTCAGCACATCGAGCTTTCCATCCTGGAAAGAGAGTATGATTTCAGATGATGTGTTACTTGGCAATATCGTACTTTCATTCATGCAATGTTTAACACTAGACAAAAGTACACATGCAAGCAAAGCTATTTCCTTTCCAACTAACAATCATTCAATTTTATGACGAAGTGAAATGGAAGTTAAAAGACTCACTTGAAGCAGCATCGCGGGCGTCCAAAATCGATCCTAGGAGTTTGTGGACTGCAATGCAATCCTTTGGCCTCCAAACTCTGTTTGGCCCAACCGCTCCATTTCTGCGAGGAATATGTGGTATACTCAGTGTTACAAGAACATCTATTATATTAATGAGAGCTGATAAAGTTTAATAGTATCATACGATAAAGACAGGTCGCCTGATGACTCTTCTATCAAGTTAATAGCCTCTTGCTTCTTGTGTGGTTCCAAAACAAAAATCATTTCGGCTACAGCAGCTCTGTGCCTCAAGGAATCTGAAAAGTAAAAGACTCAAACAACAATACTATAGTGGACTAGTGTGTAATTAAATATCTATGAACATACAAAAGTATTACCTCTATGCTTCTCTAGGAACATAGAGTTTGCCTCGGTGAGAGATTTCTCATGCAACTGACTGAAAAAAAAAAGTAGGTAGTATTAGCACATAGAACCAACCAGATTGAATAAAGACTAAATAAAGTAAGCATATCAAAATTGAATCCTCCCCTTTTCCTGGAGAATGTAGGTGGTGGGGGGGGGGAGGAAAAACAAAGACAGTAGGGAAAAGATATTCAAGAGCACCTGAATGCTGGACGCTCAGCTTCTAGCACCCCCCAGATAAGTTTTTCTGCATCAGTTATTGGAGATGGCATGGATGACACTTTATGAAAGAACTTTATCTGTGGGACAGGAAATATAATACAAAAGTAAAAAACTAGTACAAAGCAGAAATAGTGATGTTGCTACACTTATGCATCAGTGGTGAATTAAGGTTTACTGATTAATCATACCAAACAACGATGTACATCCGGTTCATCGGCATCCAACCGCACTAGATGCTTAACTGCCTGTAAAAAATAGAATAAGGGAGTCATTCTTTAGAAAATAGAATTCGAAACGCCACAAAACAGTTCCAGAAGAATATGAGAAAAATATCATCCGTCATGAGGTTGACATTTCCCAAAAGAAAGTATCAACTTATGTTTGCCCTTCCAAAAAATCAACTGACAAAACAAAGGAAAGCTGTGGATCCATCTCCAGCTATTAATTTAGCTAAAACTTGAGGATTGGAGATAGAGAAACAACAGTAAAAGAAAATTGTATTTAATAAAGTATTAAGTTGCATAAGAACTTGCCTGCAATGCAAGTAAGATTTTCTTCTTTCTCATGTTAACTTCGAAAGAAAACAAGTGCGTTTGCAAGGAGTCAGAAGAATGCTTCTGGAGAAGTTTCAAGTACTTTGTAGCTTCCACTAAAGGATCTTCAACCTTCAAGTACAAATTAAATCATCAAATGTAGTTATATTAAAATATTCTCTTGTCTGGAAGTAAATGAAAGACAGCCTCAATAACTTAGGTGGAGAATATAAAGAATCCTCCAAGCAACAGGGTTACACTGCAAACAATAAAACCAAATGCCCAAACAGAAATGTAACAAGTACCTGCAGTAACTTCTCTCCGTGTGGATCAGGATCTACTGGCTTAACTTGCTTTTTCCCAGATTTTTGAACAGCAGTAGCATTTGATTCTTCCTTCACTTCTGCTTCCTGCAGAGTGAAACCATTTTAGTGTAAAACTATCTGAAATAAATTGTTTTATCACAATAAGATTTGATGAAAAAGTTTGTTTACTTTCTTAGCGCGGGCTTCAGCCTTCCTCTGCTTTTGCCTCAATTTCTTTTTCTGAGAAGGAGCCATCTTTGACATCTCTTCATCTTCTTCTGCAAATGACTTTGGAGGAGAATCGTACAACTTCAAGTAGCATCTGTGTATCAGATTAAATAAGTTCAGGCACAAGCAGAAAAAAAAAGAAAAAAAAAAGATACCAAATTTTGCATGCTAGCAAACAAACTTGCACCATCCGTTCCAATCAAATCCCAAGTAACGGTGATAAATTTTCTAGTATATATTCTAAAGTGGCAAATGCATCATAACTGCATCATTTAAAATCAATACCTTATCACTCCTTCAGCTGCTTTGCGAAAATAAGGATGAGAGTGAAGGCGGTCTTGAAACTTCAGCATATCAAGGTAAGGCCGAAGAGTCATTTTTCTTAAGCAGTATGAGTGGAAGTCAAACTGATCTTCTGTAATGTCGGCATAATGCTTTTCTACAGCCAGGAATTTCTTCAAGGCTCGCCCCAGGTCCCCCTGACGCAGATAACTTTCTCCAGACTGTAGTTCATACCTACATAAGATATCCATAGCAAAAATTGATCCATTAAAATATGGTATGCTTTGGTCATGTTTATTAATTAAATAACTCGACAAGATACGCACCACATGCACTGCATATCATGGAGATTACTGTGCTGCTCTCCATCTTTTGTGAATAATACCGCTGTCTTTTCGGCCAATGCTACCTGGAGTTGTAATATAACACATAAGCACAAGTACATCAACAAAAAAAATCTGATTTTAGTAACATACAGAGAGATGAGTATATAATAGCACCAAACCTGATCTGCTTGCAACATACGTTTGACACATTCACTGTTCACATAGCGATCAGCAAGATCCATGCATCTGGCTTCATCAGCCAAAGCAGCAGCTGCTACTGGATCACCAACATGCTTTAAGATCCGGCTCTGAAAGGTGAATTACCAGTAAAATATGTTTAGCTTTTGCAATAATTGATAACTGGCCCTCTTAAGATATGATGCACGAATCACAGTGGAAACATGGGACCAAAAAAATAGTTATACATATAAAAATGTAGATATTATGCCAATTTGTGAAATAAACATATAATGCATATTCAAAACTACTAAGAGCGCTGGCAAACATACATGCAGCAAATATACAAAGCAGACATTAATGCGGCTGAATGGTCTTATCAAGAGCAGGTGATTAATTAACAGATGGAAAACCTATTGAATATCAAGGAGGACTAATGGTGTTCTGATTGGGCAAGGCATCACAGCCCACAGACACAAAGTATAAGATATCCCAGCAATAATTATAATAATAAAACATTCTCGCCCAAAAATATACAGTTGAAATATAAATAAAAAAATGGAAATATTGGTAGGGAATCCAACTCAACACCAGACATAAACTTTGCCTTCTTCAGAATGTGGGGATAAGGAAAGAAAAAATCCACCTCAACTCACACCATTGCCACTCGTAGTGTGTTGATACAGTCAGCACATTTCAAAAAACCCAACAAGACTAGGGTGCACCAACTCATTGGAAAATGAATATCATCACTATCTCTTTCATTCATCATCGCAGAACCAAGAAAATATACATAATAATGATAAAGAGGATTTTACTCACTATAGCATTCTTTATTGATATCAATTATGAATTATGTGATTGAAGGATGATTTCATGGAAGAGCATTAACTATTTGATCCAAGTTGAGGTTAAGAGATAACACTTGATAAACAAGCATACGGAGCAGTAGTTGAGACTTAAGATTGCTTAGAAAAATATACACTTGGTTATCAAATCATAAATTTGCTTTAACAGATTCTTAAGAAAGTATTTCGTTAAGGGAACAAGGAGTTTGAGGAAGTCAAGAATTCCAGTATATCATATTACCTTCACTGAGTATAAATCAATGACAGTTGGAGTGTGTTCAATGGCCTCTTCAATTTTCTTGAGAGCAACATCATACTGACAGCGCCTATCATAATGCTGTACGTTGAAAAATTATTAACACAACCAAAATACCAAGCTGATAAATAGCAGGGAGCCTAGAAAAAAAAAGGCTAGCTGCAAACCTGAGCCAAATAAAACAGAATCCACATAAGTGTTGACGGAGGCTCCTTGTCCACCCTGAAGATGGCCAAATAAAATTACTACAATAAGCAAAACATCTACAAAACAGAAATATCAATAATTGAAAATTTATAGTAAAATGCAGTTTGTATCAAAATATCTTGTTATATTCATCTGATTTAACTTATATTATCTACTAGGTCAACATTCACAAGCAAAAATTGTTGAATCGTTATGTGACACAGATGAAGCTTTTGAGAACTGTCATATGAAACATATGTCAGGCACAAAATTCAGTTAACATAATTCAAACTAGCTTTTCTTCTTTTAGGTATAAGTCATGAGGCTATATTATAACCAATTAAAGCAACTAGGGTAGAAGCTGTACAAAAAAGTAAATAATGTTCAGAAATCTAGATATTTAAACCCTAGATTGATCGAACAGAAAGTAGGGGATAAAAACCCATCTGATCACAGCAGGGACTTAAATTATTGAGATATATGTGTGTATAACTGTACATATGTACAATTATAAATGTAAGTTAAATAACCTCCCAGGATATGCACCAGTTGTCTTGATGGCATTCTCCAGCTCAGTAATTAACTGCTCCAAAATATCAGCCTATACAAGAGAAGTGCAGTGACTTTATTCACTATGGAGGAGAAAATAATTCCTTAAACCTAAGAAAACAGTCATAACACCAGAAAAAAAACTAACCTTTCCAGGATGGTTGTACAGAGGAGAAAGGTCTGAAAATAGAGAAGGAACTCCCTGGATATATTTATCAAAAATTCAAAGCAGGTCATGCACTGAAATTTCATCAAAGTAGAAACTAAATATGTGGGTTAAAAATGGGTACCTTTGTCAGAAAAGGGCGGACATAATTTTCAGCAGCTGAACGGAATCTTTCATCACTCAGAAAATCAAGGGGAATTCTCTGTTCATAATAAGATCAGAAAGAAAAGTAAAGCATCAGAGGGTGTGTTGCACACAGATACATTAACAAAGGATAAAAATTATTAAGGCACGTTGTGGACAATACAAAAGCATTGGTACAGCACAATATAAAGTGAATGCATGACTAATATGCAAACATCAAGATTTTATGAAGAAATGCCCAGTGAAATAATGCATAACTCGATCGCTTAAAATATACTTGTATTGCATGAGTTGGTATAGGGTGACTTCTAGACCTGGGCATGAAAGAATGAAATAATCATTTTGAAAGTAATTATTTTTATTGCTCGGTATGAATATGACACTGCACAGTAGACAAAAAAAAAGTACTTTAGACAAAGTTGTTTATGTTCCAAGCAGAGGTGAGATAAAATAGTTCATCACCTTGACAGCAGACGACCTTGTAAGTTGCTTGCTGAGTGATGCATATAGGGATTCCAATCGGGCAATTTCATCAAAAGTATATTGACCATTTGCTGAATACAGCCCCATACACCTTTGAAGGCCTTTATGATACCTATCATTGGAAAATATCAATTTAATAGTTGTGTAGAACTTAATACATCAAATTAAAACACTACTCAATCGAATCTTCCCTATAGACAAGCTAAGCAAACTACATGTTTCAAAGAACAACCACAAAATTCTTTTAGATTAGTAGAAAAAGGACTGTCATATCACTACTTTAGTTCTTTGAAATCAAATTTTATTTTATTCCTTATAAGATTCAGGTACAACACCAAGACCAAAAGCTTGAAATCTTGATTTTCAATCACAAATTGAGGTACAGATGTTACACACCCCAATCAAAAATAGAGAGACATGCTTATTACTAAAAAAATCCTATTTCTTACCAAGGTAATAAATAACCAACCACAAGCTAAGAAACTTAAGGATGTGCTAAGGTAAAACTCCATATATTCTGAAACCAAGTTTCTTGGAAAATAAAAGGATCAATTCTCATTTCACATGCTGTAAGTAGGAACAGGATGGAAATTTCACAACTTCTAAACAAAAATAATAACACAATTCTGATACCCATAATTGTCAGGATTCTCGGATAGCAGTTTCATGTATAATTCTTCCCCTTCACTGAAACGGCCAAGCTTTTCAAGCAGAGAAGCCTCTTGCTCCTTGTAAGATAATGTATCAACCTTCACACCAAAAAACATAATTACAAAAGTCCAAAAGAAAAATTATTCATTAAAAATGGAACCTATAACCACACTCACTATCTTGTGTTCTTTCTTGTGCAACTCATCAAGAGCCCTCTCAAGCAATCCACATTCTTCCAGTAAAGAAATCTGAAAGAAAATGTTACAGAGATGAGACGATAAAATATTGCGCCATCATATAGAGGTAAAACCATAATCAGAATTAGTCAGTGAAGTGTACAATAATGTCAGCATGTGACAAGAATATAGCTATTCCTGACAATCTCACACACTACAATTAAAGCTAGTGAGTCATTACCTTGTACAAAAGCATTTCGCCATGCTCAATACGTTCATTGTCAGGAGGGTAATCATCCTCCAAAGTCCCTTCATATGCTTGAAGAATATCAACTGCCTTTGGTCCACTGATAAAAATAATAATATGTGCAAAATGAGACATAATCAGTAAACTTCAGAACAACATAATAGCATCTTAATGAACATACTTGGAGTTTAGATGCTGGGAAACAGCAAATCCAATCCAATTCATCCGATGATTTGGTTTCAAGGTGAGTAATTGTTGGCGTGTCTCGACAAAACCTTCCAAGTCACGCATTTGAGCCTGCGATGCGAAGCAGTTATGTTATGGATATAGTATAGGACATCATTAGTAAGACATGCTTATCCTAAAGTCAAAGGGGTAGAGTGTGAGATTCTAATAGGTGACAATGTAATTTCAGAATTCGGCGTACACCAACTATATATTATTACTTGTTGAGCTTAGGTCCGAGGTATGAAGACCATAAACAAAGAAAACTAGTACTCCCTCCGTCCCGCACTACTCGCACGTATTTCCTTTTTGAGCGTCCCAAGTTACTTGCACTCTTTCCATTTTTAGTAAAAAATTTCACCTACAGCCGTCATTTTTGACTTTCCTATACACTCATTCCTTAATCTCCGTGCCGAAAAGGAAATGAGCGAGTAGCTCGGGACGGAGGGAGTATAAAACATCATATGAATATCTGTCAGAGTAAGCAAGTACAAAATAACATGCCTGTAAAAGAGAAAGATCTCTGAGTATTTCAATGTTATCGGGATCAATTCTTAGTGCATTGCGGTAACACTTAATTGCTTCCCTGTATTCTCTGTCGGACCTATATAGAAGACCATAAACATGCCAGCAAACATGACTCTTAAGGTCATTCTGCAAAAATGAAAAATCAAAATTAGGGCAGTAGATAACAATAAAAAGTAAGTGAGGCAGGAGTTAATAGTAGGGCCTAGGGAGTAAGAAACTCAGGGATTAACCTTCAATCCAAGTCTGACAAGTTCATATGCCTCAGACTTGCGGTCCATGCAATTCAATGTCAGCCCTTTCATTGATAAGGTCTCTGTCATCCATAAGAGCAATCGAAGGGAAAAAAATCAGAAGAATGTAAGAAACAATCCAGTACATGATCCTGACAGACATCCAGAAATAAGATTGAAAGAGAGAATTAAAATTCTCTTCTCTACATATCCTTAAAAGGTAACATAAACATCAGGGGTACACCTGACTAGCTCTTTAATCTACTTCACATAATAAAGACAGTAGGTACGATATCATCAAAATCATATTTGCAAAATCAATCAGAATTTGAACATTGCTAAAGAAGCAAATTATACTGCAACACATGGCGAAAGAAGGTTAAAAACAGCAATAGAGATGATGAACTCGTAGCATAAGTCCTGAAGTAGAAATTTCAGCGATTATGACTCACAGCACAAATCCACTTTACAAATTTTGGGGATTAAGTCCGGTAGCGCCACAAGCAGTGCAGAAACTAACACTAAAAAGGAAAGTATATACCAAATACCAGATAAACTTTTACAAACCTCCATGATCAGGGAACTTCTTCAAGATGGCATCAGCAGCCTTTAAACCTTTTTTGTATTGTTTTGTTTCATATGATTTCTGCAAAGACAAAACACAAAACTTTCTCAACAATCACAGTACACTCTACTAACAACAAAAGCATTGTGATCACTATCGAATCAGCCTCACACATACATGAAATCAAATGACACATGCATAAGACAAATATAAATGCTCATAAAATCACCATAGTGGATGTATAAGGTTACTTATACTTAAAAGTTCAGCTTCTACAAAAACGTGACAAGTGATATAAAATAGACAGAGATTACGTGATGCCCCATTTGATTATGCTGCACCGGTTTCTAAGAACACAACCAGAGTACATGTAGCTGCCGCAAACTACCTGGAGCCAAAGACACATGTACCAGGTATATATTGGACTAAGATTAAGAATAGTTTGTTCATATGTCCCCCCCGAAAAAACAAAAACAGCAATGCAAATAAGGTATTTTTTAGCATTAACAAACTGTGATCTTGCTAATATACAATAAGACACCAAAAGGGATCAATACACATTATTTTTATTCAGTAAGGCGTCATTCTGCATGCTTAAATTTCAAAAGAAATTACACGAAATCACAAATGCAATTCCTCAAGCTCAAAATAGAATTCATAGAAACATAACTTCAACACAATTAATCGAAATTAGATAGAGCAACATCAGAAACAGCCCAGCCCAGCCACAGCTGCAGCAATCGGACAAAAAATCTAGGGTTTAACATGACGCCATATCGCAAGTCTAATTACTGAAATCAACGAATATATTTAGCTAAAGGAAAGTAAAAAGAAAGACTCTTTAAGAGTGAGAAACACTTACGACGATGAGCTTAAAGAGGTTGGCCTCTTTTGCAGGAAGCGAAGCGCCCATTGTAGCAGGTACACTGAACGCCGCTCAATAGCGCGAGATTAATTTCAAAGGTTTTCGCGAAGTTTAGAGAGATAGAGAGAGTGTGATAAATGCGTCGAGAGAGAGAGAGAGAGCGATGAGGGTGGCGTTTATCTGCTGCAACCCTACAACTGAGAAGAAAGAGTTAACACATAGTTCCAGTCAAGGGCATTTCCGTCATTCCACATCACGGGATTTTCCTTTTTTTCGTTTTTTCAATGCATCCATTCTTTAAAAAAAATCAACATATTAATTATTTATGGCTTTTATTTAATTATTATTATTATTATAAGCTCGTGGGTACTTGAAACAGATCCAAACTAAATCCTCTTTCTTGATTGTTATTGGTGGTTTGCGGCAAAAGATTTTTTTTCTTATATTATCACAAAAATACAATTTTGATTACACAATCTCCATTGGAGCGAGCCATTATTAAAATAAACCATCATTATATTGGGCCATATATTTTCTTACCTAAATTATATGATCATTCAATATTGAATTTAGAAAGAAAATGACAAATATTCAAAATCCACAAGCATATCATCAATTTTTCTTTCTCATACTTAAATAACTCAACTCAACCCTTGCTACCAATTCACAATACTGTTATTTAGAAAGAAGCAATAGAGTTAAAAGCTTGGTCTATTTCATCTTCTGTCATCTCGATCGTTGCATCGCTGTCATAAGAGTCATTTCCACCAGCTTTATCATTCTTTCTATCTTTCCTGCACTCGTGAATCTGTGGCTTTGTCATGCTTGGCGTATCATCGTGCTCCATATTCAGAAACTCGAGCTCGTATATCTGTTTGCAGGCCATGACTTCTCTACAAAGGTCTTCCTTGCTGGGAGCGCTGCCTGTGGAATCAACCTGTGCCAGCTGCTCGACTACACGAGGAAGGCAGCCCCATTGTTCTGTTATATGTTGGACGCCCTAAAGATGAAAATACCAACAAACGGAAACATTTCAATCAGAGGCCAGACACAAAAACTACAAACAGAAATTATAATTTTCATTAAGCACCAGCCTATTCAATACAAATCTGCAGTCATAGCATCATTTGTGGATTTGACCAAAACTGTAAAAGAAAATAAAAGATAACTTTGACATACTAGGAGCAACTACTCATAACTAAGTAAGAAACTGATTATGCGATGACCAGTGTGACGCTCAGCATATCTTGACAAGACAAATGAGCACAAAGATATTCAATAGTGTTTTAGAAACTTTTCAAAGATTAGCATACTTAAAAAAATTGTTCTGTTTGTCAATAATTCTATGAAAATCCCCATGCAATTCTCTGCTCCAATGATAGATATAGATGTGCTATAGCTGTCCAGAAACCAGTTGTATTCCGAGGTTAAAAAATGAAAAGAGCCAAAAAGATCAAATAACCATTTTTTCCAGAATCAAGTGCACAGGTTCACTGCCAAGGGGTATATATATAAAGGTGAAAATAAAATAACAAACCAAAAAGCGGTACCTGTCCTTGCTTGAGAGCATCTATAGCATCTTG
Source organism: Salvia splendens (assembly GCF_004379255.2). Classification (NCBI taxonomy): domain Eukaryota; kingdom Viridiplantae; phylum Streptophyta; class Magnoliopsida; order Lamiales; family Lamiaceae; genus Salvia; species Salvia splendens. The sequence continues at coordinate 13,941,751 of NC_056034.1, forward strand.
TAAACAAGTCAGAATACCTTCGGAAGCTATCTTTTTTATCTCACTTGGACCTGGCTGCAGAGTTAAGTGGCGTATTATTTTAAGCAAACAAATCTTGAGTTAGATTTACAAAAAGTAAGCTAAGCTTTTAGCATGATATATTGATCCATAAATCCTTATGATGTGTTGATAACATATGCAACAAACATAATAGTAGCTTCAAAAACCATATGATGACACATAGTTTTGTCCAACATTTTCTTTTTGAGATCCCTTTACAATACGACTTTTAGTTACTGTAAGGGCAGGAAGAGTGAAAACATAAGAAGAAAGTAATCCAGAAGTTATTTCAATAACTTGTCATAAATCATCTCATCTTCAACAAATTATTCTTCTGGCTGGAAGCAAGCTATCAACTGCAAATAACTTTATGCCCTGAGAATGATAAAGCTCAATACAATTAAGATTTACTAAGAGATGACATTTTACTTTCTCTTCTTGGCTCTCCAGCCATGATACTGTTCTTTTGAGATCCTCAACAGCCCACTTCTTTGCTTTTGCGGGAGAAAAGCTTCCTTTCATCTGGTAAATGTATCAGGACATAAAATGAAGAACAAGACAGAAATGTGGATGAAACGTCAACTACTTATAAATTTATACAGCTGAAATTGTTACAAATGGGATATAAATATTTCCATCCCATCTTTTGTTTGACTTTTTGAATTGGAACAAAAAAATTCTGTCTCAGTTTAAGAAATTATTTTTCATAGGAGGTAATTGGGGATTCAGAAGAATGACCAAAGAACGATAGTGAGCAGCAGCCATTTTATCCTATACAGAAATGGAAACATTATAAATACCTTAGAAGTGCCAGTAGCCTTCTTTGAATGTACGCCAGTTTCTTTCTGATTTGAAGGTTTAGTGGATGAAAATGGCTCTACATCTGAAAGTAAGATATGACATTTAGTTGGGTAAAAAACCTCAGGGGTTGAGATCTAACCTAACCCATACATGTGAGAACTAAAGATGCAATTAGTGAACAAAACTGCACATTTGAATATCCCATATCAACCCACTAAAACAAGCATAATGGCTGTATAGTTCCCATTTATTCAAATAACACGCATCGACAATACTAGCATTATTTTAGATACAGAGTATAGCAAATGGGGTACAACGTGGCCATTACAGTTACTGGAAACTATCAAATGGGTGGTAAACATAATAAATACTACTATTAATATTATTGTTATTACGTAGACCTTTTCTAGCTTCATGGGAAATGCTTTGTCTCCTCCACGGTTTGCCAGCATGCAGTAGGAATGGCTCAATATCCACAAGTTTTCTTTGGCTGTAACACTCTGATATCCAGTCCTAAGCAAGATGAATAATTGTCACCATTGAAACATGAAGAAAACGAAGAAAGGATGACTGAATAATCATCCTATGTATTCAGCATCCAAAATAACCACTTGACATCCGCAATTTCAAGCAGTTTGAGAAACTGACAGATTAGAATTACAAGAACATTCTCAAACAAACCAACAAGTGACCACTCAAGAATTACTCAATAATCCAGTGTGCTTATGGTAACAAATTATACTCCGTGTTACATAAGTTTCAGGGAACTATGTCCATATTCAGAAGAACTGAAATACTTACATGAGTGGGTTAATAACTTAATTTCATAATCAATCAACCAAGTATAGCGAGCCGCATCCACACTACAACTGAAAACAATTATTGCTTGATGCAGAAAGTGTCAAACCTTGGATATAACAGTTCCACCCTCAGCTTGAACTTGCCTAAACTTTGGAGTGCTGGAAAATGCACACACTAAAAGGGTGCAGTTTGAGTTCCAATCAGGCTGATACTCAGCCCCCATCTCCAGCATCTGCGACCTCAAAACACCACGCTCCGGATTCACAAACCCGGACAGCACAAATGTCACCCCTTCCTACAAACATGATCATGAAGTAATTACTAAAATCAAAATCTATGTATATAAAAAAACAGAATAAAAGACACAATTTGAAATCAAATCAGAATAATACCATCAGCATTGAGAAATCTGAGGCGCCCGAGCCCGTAGCAGAGGCAGTTTCACCACTTTGGTCCTTCTTAGATTTTCCACGATTTGTTAGTTGTTTCGAATTTTCACTTTCATCATTTTCCTCTTCCCTTGAGCTCATCCAGGACGGCAAATTCCTTTTTCTTGAGTTTGATTCCGACATTATGATGTCTGCCCAAAAACCCCTCTCTCACTTTAATCAGTGCACAACATCAATTTAGAATCTACAAATAAGAAAATTCAGATTATCTTCAAACACAAAAACTGTGAATTATCATTTCTAATTTCTTGAATTCGGAATCATAATTAAAAACCAGGTGATCATATCCTGACAGCTGCTAACTCGAATTACAGTAATCAAACCAGCATGCACGATGAGTAATCATGGGGCTTTTGTGATTAACCAACGACTACAAACGATAAAATAATCAAAATGCAGAAAATACAAGTAAATAAATCATCAGAAGGCGTGCCTACTACCTCAACAGTAATACTTCGCCATTGACGGAAACTAAACAGCTTCTACCGCCCCTTTTGCATTAACAAGCTCAAAATGTGAAGGAATCAAGACTCTGTATTTCTCACAACGTGAATTTTTTTTTCAAAATATACTGTATTTATTTTATATGGGCTTTGTCCTAATTGGGTCACAGGTCTATAACTAACATTGGCCCAAAATAATTCTCCTTTATTTATCCTAAATTTAAATTATCTATAGTAAATAAACTCGACCAACCAAACTCTTGTTAATAAAAATTCATTTCGTTTTATTAAATTTAAAAGATCGTGAATTATGTAGTTACAAACAAATATAGAAACTGTATCACAATTCATATATATATATATATAGGGTTGCGTTAAAGATAGAACCATTCTTAAGTGTAGAACCTAGAACTCTACATATTTTATTCATTGGATGAGGAAAAAATGACGGTCAAGATTAAAAATCATACATATTAGACTATGTTTTCACGACATTCCGGACTCAACATGTGAAAAAACTCACATGTTGATGGAAGAATGAATGAAACAAAGAAGAGTCCATGCATGCTTTATTTTTTCACTTCTCTGCATTCACCCATTAATAATAGTTTTGGTTGTAATGGGAAGTTGCTGTGCAAATCAACACCATTGGATTAAAAGATCTAACGACCTCCGTTTGGCATTTGTTCTACGTTTAAGAATGGTTCTACGTTTAAGAATGGTTCTATCTTGATCACAATCCTATATATATATATATATATATATATATATATATATATATATAGGGTTGTGATCAATTGAGATTTTTTAGCCTAATTGAGAATTGAGATGCATTATTAGCCACTCACTTTTATTAAATGGGTGGTCCAGAATTTACCACATGGAAAATATTTTTACATTAATTAATTGTGAAAGGGCAAAATGGTAATTTCATCATACATTTTATTTAATAAATATTTTTTTATTTTTTTAAAAAAAATTAAATTTTTTTTTCGATTTTTTATTTTTTTTATTATTTTTATTTTTTTGTCAACTACATATACAATTCATGTCAACTACACACATATAATGTCAACTATATATACAATTCATGTCAACTGCACATATATAATGTCAACTACATATACGATTCATATCACCTATACACATATAATGTCAACTATAACCTGTTGACATTTTATGTGCAGGCTATTGACATTTGATGTGCAGGGCTATTGACATTTGATGTGCAGGCTACACATCGTAGTTGACATCGCGTGAAAATTAAAAAAATTAAAAAAAAATTAAAATTTTTTTTAAAAAATTTAAAAAAATAAAAAAAAATTAAAAAAATAAAAAAATAATTTTTTTTTAGTTGTTGACATTTTAATACGAGTTGTTGACATTTGATATTCTGGCTATTGAAATGAAATGACGATAATACCCTTAGTTGATATAATCTACTTGTAGTTGACATTTCAAAATGAGTAGCTGAAAATGCATCTCAATTCTCAATTAAGCTAAAAAATCTCAACCTAACAAGACCCTATATATATATATATATCTATAGATATATATATATATATATATATACTTGAAAAGTATGGGTGCAATTCAAACTCATCAAACACTATATATTCCACATATAAATATGTATAAGGTGAGAAAAGTATGGTCAATTTTTCATTTGTCTTTTATGATTGTATGATAGTAGTATAGTAGTTAGTGATTGTTGCAACAATTCAATAAAAAATTGCAACTTCTATTAAACTCATTTGTATCTAAGTTGAAATGAGTGGAGAATAATTGGAAAAATGGTTAATATAAGTACAATAATGCGTATTTTTTCGGGTGGAATAAAATGACAAAAAAGCGGTAGGGCAACCCGAAATCGTTACTGCGCTTCTAGAGATTTTTCAGTATCCCGCTCTTGCTCTTCTTCCCCCATATTCGAATTGATTTCTCAACCCACCTTCTCTCTCACACACAACACGCACAGAACCGGCGTTATGCCGAAGGAGGAGGAGGCGGCGGCCGGCTCATTCGACCCACTGAGTGGTCTCAGTGGCCTATCACTCTTTCCGCGCACGATTAGGGCCTCTGCGGAAGCTCCGGTGCCCTCCGATTCCATGGACCTAGGTTTCATCCACAATTTCATGAAGTCTCTGGTATCAACCTCTTTCTTTTACTCATCTTCAATTTTGTGTGATCGTCATGTATTCTAGCAGTCTTGAGCATTGTGTTTTGTGTATGGGGATATCGTTTATGTGCTTAGATGAACCTTTGCCCTTTTTTGGGTGCTGCATTTAGAAGTTTTGTGCTTCCTCTACTTTTGTAGTAATTGGTGGAGTTAGTTCTGTTTCTGTATGCAAATACACCAGTTTGACTATATGGAATGAAAATCAGCTTCTCACTTTTCGCATCTTAAGTGTGTTTTACAATCCTTTTCTTTGAAATTTCGTAGACAACTTCAGCTTCTACTAATAGACAAGTGATTGGTAGCAAACTGCTGGCAGCTTCGAATTATGCTAGTGGTTTGAAAATTCGACATGATTTCTTCGAATTTGGCATTTTATAAGTTTGTTAGTCCAACTCTTAGTAAACTAATGTGGAAACTTATTTGCAACAAGCATTATATCGAGTTTTTCCTAACTCCCTTTTGTGGGGCTCATGTTAGAAAGAGTTAAGGAGTCCTGAAAAGCTCATGAGTGAGGCGAAGAAAATTGTTGATGGTGGAGCAGATCTTCTATCTAATATTTCAAGTTACGCTATTAGTGTTGGTGTCACTAATGACAATGCGGCAAAAGCTAAAGACAAGCCACAAGAACGAAGGCCAGGTCTTGGGCTTGCCCGTAAGAAGGCTTCATTTTCTCTGAAACCAAGTATTAGGTGATGTTCTGGGGCTTACAATATCTAAGATTTCTATTTTAGTGCATCACTGAAGGATTTATGGGTTGATTATGACAAACAATGTACTTTTTCCTTCACTACAGTCACATTCCAGTCAATTTGGAGCCAGTTTTAGACATGGATTCGCTCCAAGATCCAGATGCCTTTTTTGATGCTTATGAGAGGACTGAAAGTAATTTTTGGGTTTCATCTGATTTGTTATCTTCATATTATTTGTTTCCTTGTATCTCTTGCTATACTGATATAATGTTTTTTACTATTGCAGATGCCAAAAAAGAGATGCAAAAACAACTAGGTGTCAGTGTGGAAAATATAGGCCTTTATAAACCATCATATAATGAACGCCGTCGTCGACCAGGAATTTTAGGGTATATTTGGATTTTTGTGTGTTGTATTCATTGTTTTGTGATGCAATAAACTGGTTTATAACTGATAAAGAAATATTTATCTAGGCTGCATTACATAATTGATAACTGCCTCTATATTACAGGAAGTCATACAATTACAAGCACCGCTACTCGTCAACGCCTTCAGAAAATGATGACATGTGGATGTCCTCCCAAGAGATAGTGTCTCAGGACATTCCAAGTCCACCTAAAGATGTGTTGCAGGAGAAGTTAATTGATCCTGGTGCTGATCCCAATCTCAGTGACGTGGAAGAAGTTGAATTGGCTGGTGAGTGGATCATGTTATAGTCAAAAGCATAGTTCAGATGCGGAAGGAGTATTTATTTCTGATTCTGCTTTTTGTTATCATTAATCATGTCTACTTTGGTCTATCAGAATCTATGAAGAAAACAGAGGGTGGAGACAATGCTATGTTGGAGGAACTGTTATCCTGTAATGATGATGATTTAGAAGGTGAGGGAGCCTTGAATATCTTGCAGGAGCGGTTGAAGATCAAAACTCTTGATATGGAGAAGCTGTGCTTCTTGACTGAACTGCCTGGTGTTGGAAGGGCTAGTGTTTTAACTTCACCAGGAAGTCGTCAAAAGCCTCGCAGGAGTTCAGTGGTTTTAGACAGTGTGCTCAAAAATTTGAATAAGAAACTTCCCATGGAACAAAAACAATTGGATAATCCAGCTGATCATCTATTTTCACCAACTCCTCCGAGAAATCTGTTTGGATCCATATCTTTATTGAAAAATAAGATTTTGCAGCCCAACCCTCTCAGAGACCCATTTTCACCACAGGAAATTGATCTGTGTCCGCACCCAAATTCTATTCCCACCAATCCCAACGATGAGCTACTTGGACAGGTTGATTTCCGGAAGGATTTAGGTCATGAGCTGGAATCACATGTAAAGTTTTGTCGTACTGAACCTGCAATGTCTGATATGGATTCTCAGCAAGTACTGGAAAATGTAGGTAATCTGCCAGAACAGTCTCTGAGTGAAAATGCAAGCATGCAAACAGAGAGTGGCAGTACTAAGGAACATGCATCTCCTGGACAGCTCAGGGATAAGCTAGTTGGACAGGCTGATGTGCCTAAGGAGTTGGGCATGTTTAATGAGATGGAATCAAATAAAGAGCTTCATAGCATAAATTTTACATTTTGTAATTTGGATGAACATCAAGCAAATGAAAATGCTGATGGTCTTGCTGAGCAGTTTGGAGATGAGAATGCAAGCATACCAAGCATGGATGCCAATAGTAGGCAAAATGAAGAACCAGATAACAGCAATGGAGAAGCTATGAATACTAATCACAGTAAGAACCTTTTAGTATGTCTAATATGTAGCTGTATAAGTTATGGCTTGTTTATGAGATGTTACTTGCTCCAGAGATAGAAGAGAATCATTTTCTGTTATCAGCTTTTTTTAATGTTAAATCCAATGTTGAGAAATATATACCCTTATGGCAGATGATAAGGAAGGCAAGGGTGATGCATCAACCAGACAACAAACTAATCCAGAACAACATGAGGTTGTTTCCCTTTTTTGTTAATTTCTTTTTCTGAATCTGCGCATTTTAGAACCTGCATTTGCTATGAAAAAAGACTAGTACAGTGGCCGTTGTATAATATCAGAGATGTGTGACAGTAATATTTGAAGATCTCGTCTTTATTATGGAACATGATTTTCCAAGTTTATTGGCTAACATTAAAGTTCTTTCAGGTGCATGCTGCCAAGCCGAAGAGAGGAAAACGAAAAGCTGGTGATAAACGTATCAGAGATGCACACCCCATGAAGAAAAGTATTGCAGGTGTTTATTTTTGTGATCGCCTCTAATGTAACATGTGCTAGCAATATTTTTTGCTTAGCTGATTCAGTATGTGCTGATGATATTGCAGATGCTGGTACATCATTTGATGATAAAGAAGGCAGGGGTGATGCATCAACCAGACTACAAATTAATCCAGAACAACACGAGGTTGTTTCCCTCTTTTGTTATATTCTTTTTTCTTTTTTTCTGAATCTCGCATTTTAGAACTTGCATTTGCTACAAAAGACTAGTACAGTGGCCGTTGTATAATAGTATCAGAATTTCATGCGTGACAGCAATATGTGAAGATCTTATCTTTATTATAAGAACATGACTTTCCCAGTTTATTGGCTAACATTAAAGTTCTTTCAGGTACATGCTGCCAAGCCGAAGAGAGGAAAAAGAGTAGCAGGTGATAAACGTATCAGAGATGCACACCCCATGAGGAAAAGTATTGCAGGTGTTTATTTTTGTGATCATCTCTAATGTAACATGTACCAGCAATATTTTATGCTTAGCTGATTCAGTATGGGCTGATGATATTGCAGACGGTGGTACATCATTTGAAACTGGAGTGAGAAGAAGCAAAAGAGTTAGGACGAGACCACTGGAATACTGGAAAGGAGAGAGATTCTTATATGAACGAGTTGAAGACAGTGAGTATTTTTTGTGTTTGCATGCTCATTGGATCCCTCAACTGCTACTGAAAATATCTGCTTCCCCATGAAACACTAACCTAACTTGTAGTATGTAAATAATCAATAGAATATAGCTCCCTGCTATCCAGAATGACTAAATTTCAGTCTTTACCTGGAAGCTAACATTTTTATATGTTCAGCAGTGAATATGCCTGATTTGTGACTTTAAATCGAGATCATCAGGCAACAGTTCCTTAATTGATGTATTTCTAATGTTGTAGGCTTGAAGTTGATTGGACTAAAATACATCTCTCCGGGAAAGGGTAACGAGAACCTGAAAGTGAAGCCATATATCTTATCGGAGAAGGTTGAATACAAGGAACTTCTTGATCTGGCAGCTCGCCATTGAGTGGGGTTAACATTTCAACCTGTACATCTTTTGTTGTATGAGAGGATTTGTTTGGAGATCTCTAGCAATCTTTTATTGACTCTAGTTATGTAATGTTTAAAAATCAATCAATCGAAATGCTATAAATTTTTTACTGAAAAAACTCTTATCATAGTTTTGGGATTTCCGTGCCTTTTCCTTCTCAATGTATATTTCATTTGTCTTCTCTTCCACTACGTCGATCATCCATTTCACTTGGAAATTGGAACAATCATTATTATTGTTTTAGTACTACTTAATTGGTGTTTGAAACAATGCAAACACACTAGTTGGTTGCCAAGAAAAAGGAAAATTACCAGATTAGAGATAAAAACAAACACAGATTGTCACAACAAAAAAAGTATAATCTTGCTTCAAAATAGTTGGAATTCAACTGTCTTCTCAAATATTAGAAGCTAAACTAGCCTCACAACAAGTTCATCATAATCATCACAGTACCTAAAAAGCCAAATACAATGCAACTCATTTATCTTCATACTTTTTGTTTCTTATTGCTTTGACGATAGCCTCTGAAATCCTCGGTGGTCTCAGCCGTGTTCTGCTTCTTCAATCCTTTCCTCCCTCCAAATCCATACTTCGAGTCCTTGCGTTCTCTGCCCTTCATCTTTTTATCAGATCCCTTCTTAAACTTCCCACCACCCTTACCCCCAGACCGATCTCCCGGAGCAACTCCCGGCCTCTTCTTACCCGACCTCTGAAACGCTTTCCCGTCTTCAAACGCTAAGCTCAGGTCACCATCCTTATCATCAGCAGCGAAACCACTCTGCTTCCTCAGCTTTCTCCAGTTCTTGACAGACTCTATGTCATCCTTCTTTTGCTTAGCCCTCTCCTTCTGCTTCTGCACTTGAATTTCCTTGGCCAACTTCTTGTTATCCCGAGCCTTCCTTCTCTCCTCGGCCTCCTCCATCTTCCTCTTCTCAGCCAAGATGCGGCTCTTCACCTTCTCCATGTGCGTGTCCGATTTAACCATCTCAGCATAGTAATCGGACGGCCTGAGGAAAGGCAGGTCCACCTCCTTCGACTGGAATTTCGTAAATGCCTGCCTTGCCCCCTCTAGTGCCTGTGTATAGAAAGCTAGCTCCCGGTTCAGATCATCATTCACATTCACCTCGTTATCTTGATCAATATCGAGCGACAACTTATGTATCCAATCCACACTCTCTGGCCAGCAGATATCTCCAAGTTTATCGAGCAAGCCAGCTTTGTTATATACAGCAGTCTTTGCAGGCTCGCTTAACTTCACGTCCCCATCTTCGTCCGAATCAGATTCGGACTCCGAAACAACAGGATCGTCATCTTCCATATCAAATTCAGTACTATTCAATAGTTCATCATTTTGCTTCATAGTTTTTTCTCGGTCTGTTAAATAGCAACCAAAATTCAATCATTCTACAGAATCAGTCGTAAACAATTTTAATACATATGATGTACAATCAAAGAGTTTCAAAATGAGAGGTCAATTATAATACACCAAAAACTAAAATCAACTGGAGAGTTATCCAAATAAAGAAAATTTCATGGTGCTAGCTAGATAGATTATCATAAACATCAAAACTTAACAGCTTCGTTATGAAATCAGCGTATTAAACACATTAATTAAAAAAACATAGCTGCAACCACAACACTTCACAAGCTACCAAAAATATCATTCCAAGCCACTTCATACGAGGAATACATAAGAGCAACACGGAAAACTCATTTTGAGTAAGAATTTCAAAATTGTTGACAATCGCAAAAATTGTTGAAAATTGCATTGAAGAGTCTTTGTTGTAATTAGAAAATAGGAAAATACAGAGAAAGAGGAAGGAACTTACCTGCACACAAATGGCGCAACGGAGAAGATGAAGAATTGCAGCGGCACGGAGAAATGAAGAAATGAAGGCGACGTCGGACGTATAGGGTTTTGATAGTATTTATTTGAGTGGGTTAAATTATGGGAAGGCCTTAGTTGGGCTTCAAAAAACTGATATGGACCTGATTAATTGAATTGCCCAATTAATATAATTATTTGTCCCACTAACTTATGGTTTACGTATTTGTGTGCTAATAAAATTAATCCACGCAATTAGCTTGATTTTAGAAATACTAAAATTAACAAAAGATTTAATTGTGATAACTGGGTTTAATTGATTTAATTCAATGGATTGTGTTATTTAATTGGATTCACTCAATAGAATTACTTTATTTGTGTTAATTTGATGGACGTGTTATTTAATGGACTAATTATATTAGAATGAGTATGTATTTTAAGAGAAAAAAAATAATGCAACCATGAAGAAATATGACATGTAATAATTGCAAAAATATGATTGCATTATAAACTGAGGGCTTGACTGGTAGGCCGTAAAAACAAAGAAAAGATCGAAAAATTCACTGTTGTTCTTCCTTCTCCCACGTTTGGTAGCCCTGAAAATTTTCGACGGACCCGATAGAAAATAACCGAGTTTCACTCGAATTGGGATAACTATCGGCGACTGAGGCAAATCACTATCGGCTAAATTGGGTGGTATAAGGTTTTCTCAATTTCTCTGAAAATTTAAAAGCAAGTTTTATGGAGTACCTAATTTGCCCTCCTACTTCTCCAACTACAAGCATAGATCGACATCTCTTCGACCCAAACACACGCATTAGTGGCGGCGATTTCAACTACTAGAGATAAAAATAAACCTATACATTCTTCATAGGTCTGGGGAAAATTTGGTCATCAGAAACAATTTACACTGCAATTTTTTTTAAGAGTAAAGTACTATTTTGGTTCTAAAAATATGACCGATATACGAAATTGGTCAAGAATATTCACTTTTTGAAAATCGAGTCCTAAACAAATGAAAACGTCGTTGGATCGGTTAGTGAAATTTTGATTAAATTAGAATATTAATCTATGATTAATTAAAATAAAATAAAATGGAGATGGGATGAAAGAGAAGAAGAGAGATAAAAGTGAATTTTCTTATTCTTTTTATTTTCTATTTTATTTTATTTTAATTAATCATTGATTAATATTCTAATTTACTTAAAATGTCACTAATCGTCCGTTGACCATTAGTTTTTTACGGAACCGTAAAAAAATACCGATCAGATGATGATTTCATTTGTTTAGGACTCGATTTTTAAAAAGTGAATGATATGAACCAACTTCGTATTTCAGTAATATGGACAAAAATGGCATACTACTTTAACTACTTTTTCTTTCTACCTCTCTTCATTTACCAATTGTGCATTAAAACTTGTGTTCAACAAAAAGTGCACACTCTTATGGAATATAGAGAATATTAATTTTGAAATAAAGTAAAGCATTACCCAATAATTTTCTATCGATAGACTATCATATAACGTGTTCTTTAAGTTATACCATCACATAGAAACCCAACAGTTAGAATAAAGTCTAGTTTTGCTTAAGATTAAGAATTCAAAAGCAAAGTAAGAAATATATTTTTAAAAGAAAAAGCTTTGTGATCTAAGAAAATAAATAGACCAAAATGTTAGTAGAACAAGTTAAGTTGGCTTCAAATCATAGTGAGAACATATGGTTACCTTGGCAGCAGCTAACGTGGCGAGCTTCGTCTCCATGAAGCTCGGCCGTGATGTGAATAACCAATACAACTACGAGACATGGTGCGAGCAGATGATGTGCCTTCTCAAAAGCCAGGACTTGATGGAATTTATCGATGACACACTTATCCCACCTGAAAACCGCGATGGCGCGTGGAGGTGGACCAATTGGCTGATCAAGGGATGGATTCTTGGAGCGCTCAGCGATGATGTTATTACAACTGTTCTTGATTTGCGTTGCACAAGGGCCGTGTGGATGAAGCTCAAATATAACTGTGGTGAAGCAAACCATATCCCACATCGGAGAATGAATAAGAGTTGCAAGCATATAAATGGGCTACCCCAACTCCATTAGTATGGGGCTTTTTGGGGAGTACCCCAAGAGCAAAACCGTGAGGGCTTTTGCCCAAAGTGGACAATATCATACTAATGTGGAGTTCGGGTGTGCACCACCGATACTCAACAGTGGTATCAGAGCCCTGGTTCAGGGGCTGAGCCTGTGTGGCTCGGGGTTCGGTGGGTTGCGCTTGCAAGTTCTCCGATGTCTCTGCGTGAGCTCGACCAAGACTTGTGGTGACCTAGTGACCTGTAACATGGGGGCACAGACATGTGGTCTTGGTCTGGTGGTCTTGGTTTGAGGGGAGGATTGTGGTGAAGCAAACCATATCCCACATCGAAGAATGAACAAGAGTTGGAAGGATTGTGGTGAAGCAAACCATATCCCACATCGAAGAATGAACAAGAGTTGCAAGCATATAAATGGGTTACCCCAACTCCATTAGTATGACTCCTTTTTAGGAGTACCCCAAGAGCAAAAGCCTAGTATGAGGCATTTTGGGGTAGTATGAGGCCTTTTGGGGAGTACCCCAAGAGCAAAACTGTGAGGGCTTTTGCCCAAAGCGGACAATATCATACTAATGTTGAGTTCGGGTGTGCACCATCGATACCCAACAATAACTTTTCTAAAACCCTGTAGGAAAAACATGTAACATGTGGGAAATTAGAAAGGTCTCAAAACCTTTCCTTTCCTAAGTCTTTTGGCTTTTCAACGTCCATGTGTTTATGAGGTGCCTTAAACCCGAGACCTCTCGTGTGGCCACTCCTAGCCTATAAATAGGTGGAGTCTTGAGAGTTGAGAACACAACACAATCTACAATCATTCTCTCTTCTCTCATAGCTCAAGCACTCTAGTTCGCATCTTAGGAGCATTGCATTGCTCGGTTCTCGCCTCCAATTCAAGTTCGCCGGAGCCTACGAGTTTGAGGTGCTTCAACTCGATAGGAGGAAAGTCGTTTCATCTTTGGGGACATTACGCCAATCCGTGAGCACTAGCCGGGGCGTATTTCGTCTTGCGGAGAGAGGGTCACCTCGACTCGACTTAAGAAGACTATAGTTTGCATCTCTTTACTTTCGTTGTTTTTTATTTGTTACATTTACCTTCCAGCTTTGTGTTCTTTGTAATAGCAAGGGTTGCCAGTGTAAAGGCCACTATATTTCCAACAATCGCAAGACGAAATACTATACTCTTGCTGAAATCATGTCGACTGAAGCTGGAGGGAACGGAAACAACACCATTGGATCGTCTTCTGCTGCCGTTAACACCTCAATGTTGGCACCTGTTTCGACCTCAAGGGTCATGGCTCAAGCTGAGAAGCCTGAAAAATTTAAAGGCTTAGAATTCAAACGTTGGCAACAAAAGATGTTGTTCTACCAAACTACGTTGGGTGTTGCCAACTTCCTCAAGGAGGATGCTCCAACTGTACCTGAGGAAGAGACGGACTTTAATGTTCGAGCTGCCTATGATGTTTGGCATCAAGGAGATTTCTTGTGCAAGAATTATATCTTGAACGGCTTAGAGGATAGTCTCTATTCTATCTTTGCCGAGGCTAAGACCTCCAAAGTGTTGTGGGAGGCTCTTGACAAGAAGTATCGCGTCGAGGACGCTGGTACAAAGAAATATGTAGTCGCAAAGTTTTTGGACTACAAGATGGTGGACTCTCGTTCAGTGGTGGCGCAAGCTGAAGAGTTGCAAATCATAGTCCACGATGTCCATGCTGAAGGGATGGCCCTGCCAGACCAGTTCATTGTTTCTGCAATGATCGAGAAGCTTCCTCCGTGCTGGATGGATTTCAAGAACTATCTAAAGCACAAGAGAAAGGAGATGACGACGGAAGACCTAATAGTCCGTCTTCGTATTGAAGAGGACAATAGGCGGTACCATCAGAAGTCGGGAGGGACAGAAGTCGCCAAGGCAAATCTGATGGAGAAGGGACAATCCTCCAAACGTCCCCGCCCGAGCGCAAAAGATAAGAGCAAATGGAAGGAAACTGTTGGCAGAAAGTTTGAAGGCAATTGCTTCAACTGTGATAAGTCGGGCCATATGGCGAAGGACTGCCGAAAGCCTAAGAAGATGAAATTCAAGAAGAGTGCTCAAATGGTCGAGAGAGACTTCAACGATGATGATCTGGCTGCTGTGGTTTCTGAAGTGAACCACATTGACAATCCGAAAGCTTGGTTTGTTGACACCGGAGCTACTGTGCATGTGTGCTCCGATCGTAGCCAATTTTCGACCTACAAGCAAGTCGAAGGGAAGAAGCTCCACATGGGCAACCAAGACTCGTCTGAAGTCATTGGCATGGGTGAAGTGAAGCTTTTAATGACATCTGGTCGTGAGCTAAAGCTGAGGGATGTGCTGCATGTCCCAGACATCCGTAAAAATCTTGTTTCTGGTAGTTTGCTTGTTAGTCATGGCTTTAAGCTAGTGTTTGATTCTGACAAGTTTGTTTTATCTAAGTTTGGTACTTTCCTTGGAAAAGGTTTTCTTTCCAATGGTTTGTTCAAACTCAATGTAATGGCCAAGGGCCGTGTACCGAATCAAGTGAATGATAATAAGAATGCTTCTTCTTCTTACTTGCTTGAGTGCTCCGATTTATGGCATTGTAGATTAGGACATGTAAATCTAAATGCTATAAAAAGATTAGTAAATCTTAATTTACTAAAAGTAGATAAGTTTAACTCACAAGAAAAATGTGAAGTCTGTGTTGAAGCAAAAATGACCAAGCTACCGTTTCGCTCGGTAAAACGGAGCACAAAACCTCTAGAGTTAATCCATACAGACGTATGTGATTTAAAATTTGTGCAAACTAGAGGTGGTAAAAAGTACTTCATCACATTTATAGATGATTGCACAAGGTATTGTTACATTTACTTATTAAGAAGTAAAGATGAGGCAATTGAAGCGTTTAAAGACTTAAAAAATGAAGTCGAGAATCAACTTAATTGTCGAATTAAGTGTGTTCGAAGTGATAGAGGTGGTGAGTACGTAGCCCCGTTTGCAGAATTATGTCATGCAAGTGGTATAATTCACCAAACAACGGCTCCATATTCTCCCCAGTCAAATGGAGTTGCTGAACGAAAAAATCGAACACTTAAAGAGATGATGAATGCTCTGTTGATTAATTCTGGTTTATCCCAGAACATGTGGGGGGAGGCTGTGTTAACAGCGAATCATATCCTGAATAAAATTCCACTAAAAAATAGGGATGTGACTCCTTATGAGTTGTGGAAAGGGAAGAAACCTTCATATTCATACCTCAAAGTGTGGGGGTGTTTAGCGAAGGTAGAAGTGCCACCTCCGAAACAAGTTGCAATAGGCCCTAAAACAGTCGATTGCATCTTTATTGGCCATGCACTTAATAGCAGTGCCTATCGTTTCCTAGTCCATAGGTCAGCTGTGCCTGGCGTGGCTGAAGGAACAACGATTGAGTCAAGGAATGCTATATTCTTTGAGAATGTTTACCCTTGCAAGAGGCAAGAGGATCGTTCTAGTGAAAGAATGATGGATGAATCCACTAGTTCTAATCCTCCAAAAAGGACGAGGTCAAGTCCTGAGGATGTTGAACCAAGACGTGGTAAAAGAGTTAAAGTTGCTAAAACATTTGGTCCTGACTTCATAACTTTTATGTTGGATGACGAACCAAAGTCATTGGCGGAAGCTCTGTCTGGCCCAGACGCGGCGTGGTGGCAAGAAGCTATCAACAGTGAAATTGAATCCATCATGAGAAATAACACTTGGGTGTTAGTAGACTTGCCTGAAGGCTGTAAGCCTTTAGGGTGCAAGTGGATTCTGAAAAGGAAATATAAGCCCGATGGTACTATAGATAAGTACAAAGCTCGCCTAGTTGTCCAAGGCTTTAAGCAGAAAGAAGGGCATGACTTTTTTGATACCTATTCACCTGTTACGAGAATCACTTCCATTCGGGTGCTTCTTGCGATTGCTGCTTTGCACAATCTTGAGATTCACCAAATGGATGTGAAAACTGCGTTTCTGAATGGTGATCTGGAAGAAGAAATATATATGGAACAACCCGAAGGGTTTGTTGTGCCTGGGCAAGAGCGTAAAGTATGCAAACTGGTAAAGTCATTATATGGGTTGAAGCAAGCACCATTACAATGGCATTTGAAATTTGACAACGTGATGTTGGCAAATGGATTCACTATCAATGAGTGCGATAAGTGTGTTTACATTAAGAACACAGATAACGGTTTTGTTATTGTGTGTCTGTATGTTGATGATATGTTGATAATGGGCAGCAATAGTGCCATTATTAACGAGACAAAAAACATGTTGAAAAGAAATTTCGATATGAAAGATATGGGTCTAGCTGATGTGATTCTTGGAATCAAAATATTGAGGACTAATGAGGGAATTGCCTTAACGCAATCTCATTATGTTGAGAAAATGCTTAAGAAATTCAACTCGTTTGATTGTAAGCCAGCAAAGACTCCTTTGGAGCTCAATGTCCATCTGAGCAAGAATATGGGTGATTCTGTTGCTCAAGAAGAGTATGCAAAGGTCATAGGAAGTTTGATGTTTATCACAAACTGTACTCGACCTGATCTTGCTTGTCCTGTAAACAAGTTGAGCCGATTTACGAGCAACCCAAGTAAGGAACATTGGAAAGCTCTGTGTA
Source organism: Salvia splendens (assembly GCF_004379255.2). NCBI lineage: Eukaryota > Viridiplantae > Streptophyta > Magnoliopsida > Lamiales > Lamiaceae > Salvia > Salvia splendens. The sequence continues at coordinate 13,958,988 of NC_056034.1, forward strand.
GAGTTTTGAGATACTTGAAGTATACTCTTAACTTTGGATTGCATTACACAAGATATCCCCAAGTACTTGAAGGGTACTGTGATGCAAATTGGATCTCTGATTCAAAAGACTCATTTTCTACAAGTGGGTATGTGTTCACTGTGGGGGGTGGTGCTGTCTCGTGGAAATCAACGAAACAGACGTGTATTGCTCGTTCCACCATGGAATCTGAGTTTATCGCTTTGGATAAAGCAGGGGAAGAAGCCGAGTGGCTTAGAAACTTCCTAGAAGATATTCCATGTTGGAAGAAGCCAGTGCCGACAGTAGTGATACACTGTGATAGCCAAGCAGCTATAGGTAGAGCACACAGTGGCTTATACAATGGTAAGTCTCGACATATTTGTCGGCGACATAATACCGTCAGACAATTGATCACAAGTGGTGTTATCACAGTTGACTATGTAAGGTCAGTGGATAACTTAGCGGATTCGTTAACAAAAGGTTTAAACTGTGATCAAATGCAAAAATTGCTAAAAGGAATGGGACTGAAAACCACATCTTAAAAGATGAGTATAGTGGTAACCCAACCATACGATTGGAGATCCCATGGGATTGGTTCAATGGGAAAACGAAGCTATACAAATCTAGCTGTAACACTCAGAAGATTTTAATCTTCGCCCATTCTTTAGAAAACATTGAGTGTTGTAACCTGCACGTGGTAAGAGGCTAAGTCTTTTGACTTTTAATGATTCTTGAAATCTCAAGGAGATGCAGTATGGCAGGATACTCATGAAAGAATCACCTATATAAGTGAGAAGTGAGGCCGCTTCGTGAGAGTAAGTCACTTATGAATTCCAAAGAGGTGTTCCACGGCCGAAACGGACACAAACGTGAGAACTGATGGAGTTGAGACTATATTGTGTTGATACTATTGACTAGGCATACACTAAGGAGGAATAGTTCAAGGCATCGCGTCCACTAGCCCGCTGGTATGTCCGATAGTATTGACTATGGAAGGTTCAAAACCACAAGTTACCTCTCCAAATACAGTATTGTTTCTCGAGAACTGAGCAAAGAGTCTGCATACATGCATTTGTGTCTGGTGTTGGTTTGAGCTTGCAGCACTCTAACCAATGTGGGGGATTGTAGGAAAAACATGTAACATGTGGGAAATTAGAAAGGTCTCAAAACCTTTCCTTTCCTAAGTCTTTTGGCTTTTCAACGTCCATGTGTTTATGAGGTGCCTTAAACCCGAGACCTCTCGTGTGGCCACTCCTAGCCTATAAATAGGTGGAGTCTTGAGAGTTGAGAACACAACACAATCTACAATCATTCTCTCTTCTCTTATAGCTCAAGCACTCTAGTTCGCATCTTAGGAGCATTGCATTGCTCGGTTCTCGCCTCCAATTCAAGTTCGCCGGAGCCTACGAGTTTGAGGTGCTTCAACTCGATAGGAGGAAAGTCGTTTCATCTTTGGGGACATTACGCCAATCCGTGAGCACTAGCCGGGGCGTATTTCGTCTTGCGGAGAGAGGGTCACCTCGACTCGACTTAAGAAGACTATAGTTTGCATCTCTTTACTTTCGTTGTTTTTTATTTGTTACATTTACCTTCCAGCTTTGTGTTCTTTGTAATAGCAAGGGTTGCCAGTGTAAAGGCCACTATATTTCCAACAAACCCGACCGCCTCTGCCTCCACCGCCACCTCCCCCGCTTTACGGCATCGTCACTTATAAAGGTAACAACACTAACGCCCCCGCCCACTGGGTGCTTTTGATTAACATAATATAGAATCCACATAAATCAATTCTTGGTAAATGAGAAATACTAAATACTAATAGATTAAAATTGGTCAGTTATGAGACTAATTAATATACTTTATTCGTCATATAGAAATAAGTCATATTTCATTTTTCGTCTATCCCATATCCATTTACGAATACTTTTCCATATAAAGTAAATACACTAATTTAACTATATTTTCCTCTACCAATATCGCCATAAAATCTGCACCCTCCCTACCTATTTCTATAAAACCGATGGAGTATGTGTTAGTTAATCCCACAATGGTTTTAGAGGGTTAATTACACTTGCCCGGAGTAGTATTTAAGAAACATTAATGTGCACAAAAATGGGCGGTAAATCTACACGTGCAATGACTCATCTTGATGTAATGGAAACAGGAGAAGACTGGCTGGCTTAAGGACACGAAATGGTACAAAAGTGTACTAAGGAGTGATTGGCATACGGCTAAAAAAATTGTGGATGAAGACCCCAGAGCCAGAGCCAGAGCCAGAGCCAGAGCCAGAGCCAGAGCCAGAGCCATCAAACTGAGACTGGGATACAGTTCAGAAACAGCCAGAATTTTTGTCGAAGCTGCTGGATTTGATCTCGGATGACTCTGTATTAGCCTTAAGAGATGAGTCTGGAGATAATCCACTGCTGCAGCGATGGGGAACTACGAGGCTGCGGAGATGCTGCTCACCAGATATCCTGACTTGCTCTTCCATTCAAACATTGATTAAAGATTCCCCCATCACTCACCAGCTGATTTCGGTCATCGGGAAATTCTTCACTTGTTGATTTCCAAAACCAATGATAATCATCTCAAGAATCCATTTGCTGGTGATGGAGGACGTTTGCTTCTACAATTGATGATTTGTGCTGACTTGACTTTTTCGGTGAGTAATTCATCAACATATATATGTATTATCAGTCTTCCAAACAATATCATATACTCCCTCCGTCCTACTCTACGAGTCTTAGTCACTTTTCTGCTCTCGTTTTGTAAAAATGATACGAGCCACACTTCATTTTTACTATAAATGGTAAGTAGGTCTCACATTCCACTAATTCATTTAACTCACATTTTATTATAACACCAATATAAAAAATGGGGTCACACATTCCTCTAGCTTTTCCAACCCACTATTATTTACATTTCTTAAAACTTATACCCACAATAAGAGTGATTCATATTGTGGGACGGAGGGAGTACTATAGTTAAAGTGGGAAAATTGTAAAGTAAGAAAGAAACATTTTCTCGCTTTAACTATTTATTATCATTTTTACAAAACGCGAACAAAAACTGACTGTGACTCCTAAAGTGGGACGAAGGGAGTACTGATTATATATACAAACATGAGCAGATATAGCATTTGAATTGGTTGACAAGTATCCTTATATGGTCACGATGAATCCTAAGGCTATTAGAGCATCTCCAATGGCGGCGAGCGGGCCGGCTAGCCGATTTCCGGCGCTCGCCGGTCCGCTCGCTGAACCATTGGAACCGGCGAGCGCCATTTCGGCGAAAAAATCGGCTAGCGCTGGCCGATTCGCGAGCGCTCACCGAAGCGCTTGCTGGTCCGCTCGCCGCCATTGCAGGCTCAGGACCGGCGAGCGTTCGGCGAGCGAATTTAATTTTTTTTTTAATTTTCGAAACACTATATATACGCGATTTGCACGTCATTTTCATTCACACCACTTATTTTAACGAGTACTCTCTCTATCTTAATTTCTATACAAGATCAATTACGCGAAATGGAGAACAACAACGAAGGTACTCCAGTGACGAGCGAGTCTCAAACTCCCCCGGTACCCGTGGGAGGTGGATGGGGTCCGATGCCCGGGTACTACAACATGTACCCATGTCAGTAGTTGATGTCCGAGATGGCACCCGGGGGGAGTATGCCGGGGGGTTTACCGGCTATTCCGAGGTGGACACCCGGGATGCAGATGATGCCGGGGTGGGGTCCCGGGATGCAGATGATGCCGGGAGGGGTACCAGCGACGCATGGGACGCCGGGGGGGGAAAACGTCTATCACCTCAGTTTTGATTTTTCGACTGATTCTTCGCACAGATCGACCCCAACGGAGGCGCAGTTCACGCAATATGGAGGATGACTGCAGGAGGATAGCAGGTAAAGCCTTCCCCCAGCCGGGGTTGCATAAGGAGTTCACCTACTGGAACTGCTACGAGGTGCTGAACGACTCCGAGAAGTTCCGGGCAGGTGTCTACGCTGGCTGGCCGAAGAAGCAACGACTGAACTATACCGGTAATTACAACGGCAGCAGCGGCGGTTCCCACGACCTCCCCGAGGATGCGGAGGATCTCCCGTCCCCGCCATCGTTCGCTCACCGAACTCGCCCTGTTGGTCAAAGCCGGGCGCAACGGGAGGCGAGGGGGGGCGCCGGGGGGTCCCAGGAGGTACAGTCGGCATCCCCCATTGGCCAGTCGACAGAGGATCTCAAATTCTTCGAGCGTCAACAAACGCACGCTTAGATGGCCAAGACGTTAGCCGAATGGCAGACGGCGACGGACCCCGAGGAGAAGAGTTTTCTTCACGCAATGCTCCTGAGCATGCGTGACGATTTGAAGACTAGGGGGGCACTAGGGGGTTCAAGTGGATACGGAGGCGGCGGCGACGTTGACAGTAGCGAGGGGGGCGACGGAGACGAGGAGTGAGGCGGAGGTCGTGTTTTTTTTAAATAATGTAATTTTTTTATGTAAATTTTTTTAAATTAATGTATATTTTTTATTGTACTTTTTTAATTTAAATAATATTATTGAATTTTCTCGTATCTGTGTCGTACATTTAATTCCGTATTTTGTGTAATTGTCAATTATTTGTTTTATATAATTAGGAGTGATGTGGCTAGGCTATTGCTGGGCTATTTGCATGTCCTGATGATGTGGCATGAGGATTTTTAGTGCTGATGATGTGGTAGGAGGAGTTTGTGGCTGGGCTATTGCTGGGCGAAAGCCACTGGAGATGCCCTTAGTACAGTTTTCGTTAAGATAGCATAGAAGTCCACAACATTCTGTATCCACGATCAACTCAGCTTTTGGAAACGTCCCATATACTGGTGTAAGTAGTAGTACTAATAGTTAGTACTGCCTCCGTCCCACAATAGATGTCACACTTTCCTTTTTAGTTTGTCTCATAAAAGATGTCATATTTCCTTTTTTGAAAAAAGTTCTCTCTCATATTAATATAAATATATTATTTTTTCTCTCCACCTAAAACACAAAACATCTCCTAAAATTCCGCGACATTCCCCAAATATGCAATCTATTATGGGACGGAGAGAGTACTATTTAACTCCATATTTGTGTTTGCTGAGTCATTCTTGAAATTGAAGGTATTTTGAAGATGAATATGAACCTAAAATCATTTGAAATTAAGAACCAAACTATTCTAGGCAATGTTTTAAAAATCGGACCGGTAAGCGAACCGGTGTCGTTACTGGTTCACTGGTTCAACCGATTCACTGGTCGAACCATTGGTTGAACTGGAATACTGTTTATATATATATATATATATATATATATAGGGGAGCGTTATTCTCCTTTTCACATCTTAGATCCTTTTTCCTTCTTAATATTACGCGTTAGATCTAAGGCATCAACGGATCAGATTGATTCTATAAAACTGGTTCTGTGTTGCATTATAGAAGGTGGTTGTATGCATTATAGGGTTATTATTGACATTTGACGGAAAAGTAACTGCCACATTTTGGTATCTGCGAATAATGCACCACATGGTCACGAGTAATGCATATAATTGACTATATAATGCACAATATGTGAACTGCAATGCATACGAATAAGATGTACCATGTTATGATGTTTGGACACACGTTTCTTGTTTCCCCTAAGGGTTTAATAAGCTTAGGGGCTAGGGTATAGTACGTACGCATTAATAACAAATTATAAAACGATACGAATAATTCACCAAATTGTCACGAGTAATGGATGTTATTAACTATATAATGCACAATATGTGAACTACAATGCATACGAATAAGATGTACCATGTTATGATGTTTGACACACGTTTCTTGTTTCCCCTAAGGGTTTAATAAGCTTAGGGGCTAGGGTATAGTACGTAGACATTACTAACAAATTGTTGTTATTGGAATATACGTATGTGCATTATTTGGTTTAGGTAGTGCATTATGTAGCTGTTAATTGTCATTATCTCAGTATATTATGCATTATTAGAGGTATTGTGTATATGGGTTAATCAACGGATTGAAGATTACATACGTGCATTTAGTAATGTCTACGTACTATACCCTAGCCCCTAAGCTTATTAAACCCTTAAGGGAAACAAGAAACGTGTGTCAAACATCATAACATGGTACATCTTATTCGTATGCATTGCAGTTCACATATTGTGCATTATATAGTTAATAACATCCATTACTCGTGACAATTTGATGAATTATTCGTATCGTTTTATAATTTGTTATTAATGCGTACGTACTATACCCTAGCCCCTAAGCTTATTAAACCCTTAGGGGAAACAAGAAACGTGTGTCAAACATCATAACACATCACATCTTGTTCGTATGCATTGCAGTTCACAAATTGTGCATTATATAGTCAATTATATCCATTACTCGTTACCATGTGAAGATTACATACGTGTCTACGTACTATACCCTAGCCCCTAAGCTTATTAAACCCTTAGGGGAAACAAGAAACGTGTGTCCAAACATCATAACATGGTACATCGTATTCGTATGCATTACAGTTAACATATTGTGCATTATATAGTCAATTATATGCATTACTCGTGACCATGTAGTGCATTATTCGTAGCGGTTTCCAGCCATTATTAGATTACTATTGTACCCTCATAATGCACAAAATAGGACAAATAATGCAACACGAGATTAATTACCCAATGTTGATCTTGACCGTCCATTTCTCTAATCTAATGGCTGATATTAAGAAGGAAAAAGGAGGAAATATAGGAAAAGAAAATGAATACATCCCTATATATATATATATATATATATATATATATATATATTTATTTATTTATTTAGTAGTAAATAATAAAATTTAATTAAATGTTTTATCAATAAATATTATAGTATTATACATTTAATAATATTATTATAGAAAACAAGTCTTGTACTATTATATTAGAATATTTAATGACGTTAAGTTTAAATACAATAATAAATTATAATACACAATATTAAAAACTAGTATTAAACTCTATGTATAATTATAAACTCCTATATTGTAAAATATTAGTAATTGTAAAAGTATAATTAAAATATAAGAAATATATTATAATTAACAATTTCTTAAAAGAATATAAAATTAAAATTAATTATTAGTTTCGGTGGAAAAAGAATTTCAGATTAAATGTATAAGGATAATTAATGTTCATAATATTTCAAAATGACCATGTGGTAGAGTGGTAAAGGAGTAGGTATTTAGAGATGATGTCATGTGCTCAAGTCCTAACAACAACAAATCTTAAAAAATTATTTAAAAAAAGTGAAAAATCGGTTTCTGGTTCACGGACGGACCGGCCGGTTCCACTTTCGGTCCGGTTTTTAAAACATTTATTCTAGGTAAAGTGATTCATGTCCACTTCTTACAAACATATATGGTTTTGATCATCTGATTTCTTTAGATACCGAGCATCCATGGTGACGCAAACTTGTTCTAAAATTGCACTCTGGTGGAATTATCAAATACTCCATCCGTTCCACAATAATAGAGGCATTTCATTTTCTGCACTTATTTTGAAAAAATGATATTAAATTGTTAAAGTGGAGAGAGAGTAAAGTAAAAGAAAGAATAATGTAGAGAAGAGTCTTACTACAATATTATCTCTCTTACTTTACTTTTTCTCCATTTTAACTATTTATAATTATTTTTTCAAAATGTGTGCGCAAAATGAAATGCTTCTACTACTGTTGAACGGACGCTGTACTTGGGTAATAAATACTACTAGTATTACTTATTGAATTGAGAACTGCAATTTATATTATATGATATGTTTTTTTTTATCATCCTATTCCAGCGTTTGGCATTAATAAGTATCATGAAAAGATAATGCTGCGTGAGAAAGCACTCAAGCTTTTGAAATGCTTATGCCAACACACGGAATCGTTAGACTACTATAGTGCATCAGATATTTGCCAAGACACTACGAAACAGGAAATCGTGATGTTGTAGAAGAAATTGTTGAGGTTTTACGGATGATTCTTATCAGAGTTTTATGCACTTGGCCGTCAAGAACCGCTGTGAGAAAGTGTTGAATCAAAGCAGAACATACGACTATTCAAATAAAATCGACAATTCTGGCTTCGTTCTTGTCCATCCACACATCGCGATATGCAGAAGAAGATTTTTTATATGCTTTGCCTAAGCGACTATGCATCGGTCTATTCATGATGATTGCCTTTAGTTCGACAGTGTATCTAGTGTTTGGGCGGAAGAAGGCGTGCGTTCTGTTGCCTATGGGTTCTTCTCCCCATTTCGTCATTGCACTACCCACTTCTCAGCGATCTCATTTCTTCCACTTATGGCCGTGCCATTTTCGGCAAGCACAGTGATCCTCCTTTTCCCTAACACCACTTCCACATTTCATCATTACTTCTCTCGTTTTTTTTTTCATTGCTTAATTCACAATATATTAGTTTTATTACGTTAAGAAAATAGTTTCAATAAAATCCCTTTAAACATTTTCTTCTGTATGTAAAAAACGATTCTATTAAAGTTCTCATATTACTCAATCATTACCTCCTAAGATAATTATAGCCCCAAATTAATTTATTAGACTTTTTAAAATTAGATATTATAGCGATAGAATAGTAAATATATACTATATCTATAAAATTATTAATTCTTTTAACTATAAAAATAATCCCCATAGATGCCCTAGGATGAAGAAAAATTTGATTGACTAAATATTCGTTCATCTAATTTTTGCTTCCTTCAACTAGCTAGCTAAACTTTTTTCCTTTATTGATATCTCAAAGTTGACCCTTCACAACGTTTGAGCAACACCTGATTCATATAGCTGGCATATACAACCTTAATTGATTGACATTAATTAGTTTAATTATTTAACTGATCCCTTTTTATTTTATTTCGTACCAACATTGAATAGTAAAACTAAAACAAAAGTGCTGTATACGTGTTTCATTACGTTGGATATGTTGCATAAAATATTGTGCCAGAACAATCATGAAAAAAAAAACATGATTTCATACATATAGCGTGCAAGGAATGGCTAGCTCGTCGACCTTTCCACAATCTAGTTCACCAGTTGACGTTGCGGCGAGCTCTCCTCCTCCGCCTTCCGTCGCCATGGCTTACCAAGGTAACGACGCGCCAAACCTTTTTTGCTATATATTTAAAAAAATTAATTAATCATGGTTCTTATTGACGATGAACAGGAAAGGAGTGGCACAAGGATATGGCCTTTTACAGAGCTGCATTAACAGGAGAATGGGATGCGGCTAAACAATTTCTTGATCAAGACGGTGACCGCGGCGTGCATGCGAGGCTCGGCTACTATTCAGAGACACCCCTCCACGTGGCCGTGGCCGCAGGGAATTCGGAAAGCCTTTTGTCCAACCTACTGGATTTTATCCCGGATGACTCATCTTTAGCCTTAACTGATTCGTCCCGAAATAATCCACTGCACGTTGCTGCAGCGGCCGGGAACTACAACGCTGCAGAGATACTTGTCACAAGATGTCCTAACTTGGTCCACCTTTCAAACCATGACTGTTGAGAAAACCGGGTAATTTTCTCTCAAATAGTGAAATGAACCGGTTCAGTAATTTCAGAGTTAACCCAATGGGGGTCTACTCGATAAAATTACTTCTCCAAATAAATTCTTTGGAAAGACTGGCGGGGATACTGTCCCTCTTATATACCAGATTCCTAACAGAATTTATCAGTCGGTGTATTTATCACAATATAAAAACACCCAAAAGAATCGTATAAAACACTACTACCAAACCCGCAAATAATATTGAATACAATATCACTACAGAAAATAAACCCAGAAATAAATGCGGAACAAAATAGATAACAAAGAAAGAACACACCCGAAACTTTGATAACAGAGTTCAGCCAAAATGCCTACGTCTCCGAGCACCCTCTGCAGAGCCCGCTTATATATAGACGGAGAAGAGAATACAATATTTGGGGATATTAACTAATGGGGGGGGGGGTGAGCTCCTTTTATAGGCAGTCACACCCCCAAACATTTGATAGCCCACCGATGTGGGATTGGAAATATTGGAAAATTTCAACAAATCTCCACCTTGACAAAATTTCAAATCCCACCGGACACAAATCTTCTCCACCCAAACAGACGACTCGCGGTGCTTTCATATTGGCGCAGTCAAGCGCCAGCTCCAAGTCGCAGAATATTAACCAAGTCCAAACAATGTTCAAACTTGGCTCTCGTCACCACCTTAGTCAACATATCTGCAGGATTCTCCAAAGTCGGAACCTTTCGGGTGACAATTTCCTCTTCTTCGAGAATTTCCCGCACAAAATGATAGCGAACATCAATGTGCTTCGTCCTTGCATGAAAGACCTGATTCTTTGCTAAATGAATAGCACTATGGCTATCAGAATATACTTCAAGTTGTTTCTGACAAACACCTAATTCTTTCAGCAACCCATGAAGCCAAATTGCCTCCTTCACAGCTTCAGTAATGGCCATGTACTCTGCCTCTGTCGTAGACAAAGCTACCGTTGACTGCAAGGTAGACTTCCAACTAATTGGCGCACTCGCTAAAGTGAACAAATAGCCCGTAGTAGATCTTCGCTTATCCAAATCACCAGCATAGTCGGAATCACAATATCCAACTACAAAATGACCAAGTGATTTATCCTGCTCAAACAACAAACCAATATCTACAGTACCTTTGATATACCGCAGAATCCATTTCACAGCTTGCCAATGACCCTTTCCTGGATCATGCATGTATCTGCTCACAGTACCAACGGCATGTGAAATGTCTGGTCTTGTACACACCATTGCATACATCAAGCTTCCAACTGCGTTAGCATAGGGAACATTCGCCATATATTCTCGCTCATCTTCCGTATTTGGAGATAACTGAGAACTAAGTTTCAAATGAGGAGCAAGTGGGGTACTTACAGGTTTGGAATCATCATTTATACCAAAACGCTGTAGTACTTTGGTCAAATACTGCTTCTGTGTCAGCCAAAGCTTGCCTCCTTCTCTATCTCTTGTTATCTCCATGCCGAGAATCTTCTTGGCTTCCCCCAAATCCTTCATCTCGAACTCTTTACTCAACTGAGCCTTCAATCTGTCAATTTCAACTTGGCTCTTTGATGCTATCAGCATATAATCAACGTATAAGAGTAGGTAGATGTAGGAACCTTCTTGAAGTCTGCGCAAATACACACAGTGGTCGTATTTGCTTCTTGTGTACATCTGATCCTTCATAAACTTGTCAAACCGTTTGTACCACTGTCTTGAAGACTGCTTCAATCCGTACAACGATTTGTTCAACTTGCAAACCCAATTTTCTTTACCAGCAACCTTGAATCCCTCCGGTTGGGTCATATAGATTTCCTCCTTCAGATCACCGTGTAAAAACGCGGTCTTCACATCAAGTTGAGCTAGCTCCAAATTCAGCTGCGCTACCAAAGCCAACAAAATTCTAATTGAGGAATGTTTAACAACAGGAGAAAATACCTCATTGTAATCAGTTCCCTCCTTCTGGGCGTAGCCTTTAGCTACCAATCTTGCTTTGTAGCGAACATCATCTTTGTTAGGAAATCCCTCTTTCTTTGCAAAAACCCATTTACATCCAATTGCCTTCTTGCCTTTCGGCAATGACATCAGCTTCCACGTCTTGTTCTTCTGAAGAGATTGCATCTCTTCTTCCAAAGCACCTTTCCAACCATCGCTTTCTGAACTTTCAATAGCTTTCGAAAAGATACATGGAACATCATCAACAACTGGAAGCGCATATGCTACCATATCCGCAAATCGAGCAGGTTTCTTATTTTCCCGCCTCGTTCGCCTGACTGCAATTGGCTCTGATTGCTGCGAAGGTTCTTGGGGTGGAACCTCTTCATCATCTGACTCTTCTTCTTCCGTAGGAGAGTCATTTGTGGTGTTCGTAGTTGGGATCACAACTGCTTCTTCGAACTCCACCTGCTTCGGTGTATACTCCACATGCTGCGAAGTATCACTACTATTTGGATTTACCTTATTCAACATAGAAGATTCATCAAAGGTAACATCCCTACTTACAATCGTCTTCTTAGACTCCAAACACCATAACCGATATCCTTTAACATCAGCACTGAAACCCATAAACAAAGCCTTCTTTGCACGTGGATCCAACTTTGATTTAGTCACATGATAATATGCAATAGAACCAAAAATATGCAAAGAATCATAATCAGTTGCAGGTTTACCGGACCATACCTCTAAAGGAGTCTTGCCATCAATGGCAGAACATGGCAAACGATTGACAATGTGTTGAGCGTATGTGATGGCCTCAGCCCAAAATTTTCTGTCTAGCCCAGCATTAGACAGCATACAACGAACTTTCTCCACTAGTGTTCGATTCATACGCTCTGACACTCCATTCTGCTGTGGTGTATTTCTCACTGTGAAGTGCCGAACTATGCCACACTCTTGGCATGCATCTTGGAAATGATCACTCTTGTATTCTCCACCGTTGTCAGATCGGAGAACCTTGATCTTCCTCCCCATCTGATTTTCAACTTGAGCTTTCCATTTCAGAAAAATCCAAAGGACTTCATTTTTGCTCTTCATAGTGTACACCCAAACTCTCCTGGAAAAATCATCAACAAAAGTGACAAAATAGTGTCTACCTCCAAGTGACGGAGTCTTGGCAGGTCCCCACACATCTGAGTGCACGTAATCCAGAATTCCCTTCGTATTATGGATTGCAGTGCCAAATTTCACTCTTCGTTGTTTTCCCAGAATACAATGCTCGCAAAACTCTAATTTGCAAGACTTCGTACCTTCCAATAATCCTTGCTTGGCGAGAATTTGCAATGATCTCTCACCAGCATGTCCCAATCGCAAATGCCAAAGCTTCGTCGCCTCTGCATCCTTCTTATTACTCAAAGTTGCAATTGCTACTGTCCCAAGAACTGTACTACCTTGGTAGTAATACAAATTGTTCTTCCTCACACCTTTCAGCATCACCAATGCTCCTGAAGTTGCTTTAAGAATTCCATCTCGCATCATCACAACTAGGCCTTTAGATTCTAAGGCCCCCAATGAGATGAGATTCTTCTTCAACTGGGGCACGTACCGCACATCCTTCAAAATTCTGGTGGATCCATCCTGATTCCGTAGCTTGATTGAGCCTATCCCGACTGTCTTACATGGACTGTCATTCCCCATGTAAACAAGTCCGCCATTAAGTTCTTCGAAATCAAAGAACCACTCCCTGATGGGACACATATGATAGGTGCAACCTGAATCCAATATCCACTCGTCTGGATGCGATGTTGAAGGTGAAACCGTCAAAGAACAATCTGACTCCGCATCATTTTCGCATTCAGCAACATTTGCATCTTGCGAAGCCTTTTCTTTCTTCTTCAACTTTGGGCAGTCTTTCTTCCAATGTCCTTTCTCATAACAGAAAGCACACTCATCTTTGGCAACTCGTTTTTTTCAATTTGGACCTTCCCCTTCTCTCCTTTGATCGGCCTTGTTGACGACCTCTTGCCACTAATGCTTCATCTGTAACTGCTTTGCCTTTCATTTTATCTGCCTTTCGCAATTCATGACTATACAAAGCAGAACATACAGTATCTAAAGACACATTCTCTTTACCGTGGAGTAATGTGGTCTCCAGATGTTCAAATTCATCAGGTAGAGACGACAACAACATCAATGCCAAATCCTCATCCTCAAATTTCACATCTAAATTTAGCAGGTCTGCTACTAATTGGTTAAACAAAGTAATGTGTTCATTCATAGTGGTACCTGATCGGTATTCAAATCGGAACAACCTTTTCTTCATAAGGAGCTTATTCTGACCACTCTTCTTCAGAAATTTGTCCTCCAGTGTCTTCCGTAATCTATGTGCAGAAGTCTCATTCTTGACAGCATACTTCTGCTCCCTGGACAGACACGACCGAATTGTTCCGCAAGCTAACCGGTTTATGGTACTCCAATCTTTATCATCTATATCTTCTGGTTTCTTTTCTTCAATGGCAATGTCAAGACCCTGCTGGAAAAGAGAGTCTAGAACCTCCCCCTGCCACATACCAAAATGGCCAGTACCGTCAAATATCTCCACTGTCAATTTCATATTTGACAGTGGAAACCTCGACCACGATGACGAAGAACTAGCCTTGTTTTCTTGATCATAACCCGTCATTATAGACTCAAAATAAAGTATTCAATATTACAAACAAACAGAACCAAGGACGAACCTTTGGCTCTGATACCACTTGTTGAGAAAACCGGGTAATTTTCTCTCAAATAGTGAAATGAACCGGTTCATTAATTTCAAAGTTAACCCAATGGGGTCTACTCGATAAAATTACTTCTCCAAATAAATTCTTTGGAAAGACTGGCGTGGATACTGTCCCTCTTAAATACTAGATTCCTAACAGAATTTATCAGTCGGTGTATTTATCACAATATAAAAACACCCAAAAGAACCGTACAAAACACTACTACCAAACCCGCAAATAATATTGAATACAATATCACTACAGAAAATAAACCCAGAAATAAATGCGGAACAAAATAGATAACAAAGAAAGAACACACCCGAAACTTTGATAACGGAGTTCAGCCAAAATGCCTACATCTCCGAGCACCCTCTGCAGAGCCCGCTTATATATAGACGGAGAAGAGAATACAATATTTGGGGATATTAACTAATGGGGGGGTGAGCTCCTTTTATAGGCAGTCACACCCCCAAACATTTGATAGCCCACCGATGTGGGATTGGAAATATTGGAAAATTTCAACAATGACAACAAATTCCCTCATCACTTTGCAGCTGAATACAGTCATAGGAAAATTCTTCAGTTGCTGATTTCCAATACGAACGATAAACATCACACCAATCCCTTTGCTGGGGACGGATGCGTATGGCTTCTTCTTTCGATGATTGAGTCTGATTTTTTCGGTGAGTAGTTCATCAAGATATGTATATGAACAAATCAGGTGATGATTATATAATATAATGTTTATATGACATTCAGATATGGCGTTGGATTTGGTTGGCAAGTATCCCGATTTGGAATGGATGAAACCGAAGTCTGTTGGTAGAGTTTTGAATAAGATAGCAGTCAAGGCCACAGCATTCGATGGCGACAATCATCTTAGTTTTTGGAAACGTTTCATATACTGGTGTGAGTACTTAATTAACTCTGTATTTTGGCACTTCTGTTTCTGAGTATTGCATGAAATTGAAGGTGTTTTGAAGATGGATGCGAAGTCGCAATCGTTCGACGTTGAGAATCATACTAGTTTAGGCAAGTGAGTCATGTTCACATCCAAAAATAACTTCCCTTTCTTACAATATGGTTTTGATGTAGAGCCTTCAAAGTGGCGCGAGCTTGTCCTAAAAATGCACTCAACTCTTTGTCAAGTTATCAAATACTTGGGTAATAAATTCTAAATCTTACGACTCGTGTAAGTAAGCTATAATCTCTATACACGAAATGTTTTTGAACGTTTCCATTTCAGTGCCAGGGATTAACAGGTTTCACGAAAAGAAATTGATGCGCGAGCAAATAGTAGAGCTAGACATCACCAAACCGAACCGGCCCGGCTGAACCGGCCCGGAACCGTCACCGGCGGTTCCGAACCGGAACCGGAACCGTCGGCGGCGGTTCCGAACCGTGACCGGAACCGGCGGTTCCGACGGGCCGGTTCAGGTTCATGAAATTTGCGAACCGTAACCGGCGGTTCCGAACCGCCGGTTTTCACCGGAACCAGCGGTTCCGAACCGGCGGTTCACCGGTTCCGACACCTTTTCAGGCTACCACCGGCCTAGACGTAGCCTTTTCAGAAACCGGGTCAGAAACCGCCGGTTTTTGTCAGAAAACCGTTGACGAAACCGGCGGTTTCTGACCAAAAACCGGCGGTTCAACGAGTAAACCGGCGGTTCCGGCGGTAAACCGGCGGTTCCGCCGGATTTCAAAAATTTGAAATTTTTTCTTTTTTTTTCTTTTTTTAATCACATTTTTCCCCTATAAATAACCCCCTCATCTTCATTTTCTACTTACCCCATTCTTGTGTTGATAAGAATTTCTCTCTCAATCTCAATTTCTCTATTCTCCATCCTCTTTCTCTCAAGTTGTTTACGTTATTTGCGCTCATAATTTACTCACGTTGTTCTTGTTTACGTTAATATCACATAAACACTACTCTCTATTCTCTACTTCCAATTTCCATAATATCATGTCTTCATCTCGTCGTGGTGGTGATCGGGGCAAGGGAATTGCCCAAGATCAAAGTGACTCTCGTCGTCGTCGTGCCCCTTCTAGAGCACAAGTTGCGGAGGAGGTGGGAAGGCGAGCCGCTCTTCGATTACAAGTAAGTTCTAAACTTCTAAATTAAATGTTTTACTATGTTAATATGTTATAATAAGTTTTAATATGTTAGTAGTTTTTTAATATGTTTTATTATGTTATATGATATAAGTTTTAATATGTTAGTAAGTTTTAATATGTTTTAATATGTTATATGATAAGTCTTTAATTTGAGAGCACCATTTGGTATACTTGCTCGGAAAAAGATTATGTGCGGACTACCGTCTTTTCTTATATCCTTGTGCAAGATGACCTATTGTGGAATGCCTCAGCGTCGTCCTTCCTTTGATTTATATGTTATAAGTTTTAATATGTTTTAGTAAGTTTTAATATGTTAATATGTTTTAATATGTTTTAATATGTTTTAGTAAGTTTTATATGTTTTAATATGTTTTAGTAAGTTTTAATATGTTTTAATATGTTATATGATAAGTCTTTAATTTGAGAGCACCATTTGGTATACTTGCTCGGAAAAAGATTATGTGCGGACTACCGCCTTTTCTTATATCCTTGTGCAAGATGGCCTATTGTGGAATGCCTCAGCGTGGTCCTTCCTTTGATTTATATGTTATAAGTTTTAATATGTTTTAGTAAGTTTTAATATGTTAATATGTTTTAATATGTTTTAATATGTTTTAGTAAGTTTTAATATGTTTTAGTAAGTTTTATATGTTTTAATATGTTTTAGTAAGTTTTAATATGTTATATGATATGTTTTAATGTGTATAATTCTCGTAGGAGGAAGAAGATCGAAATGCGGCCTTGTTACTTGCCACCCTCGGCGACGAAGAGCCACATTCGGATTCGCGTTTCGAATACGATGTGAATCTATCATCGGACGAAGGCGACGATGGATCGCATCAATTCCCACCTTCTAGCGCCGGCCAAGTTGGCGAAAATGACGAGGAGGCCGAAGCTCCTCCTCCTTCCGGGAGACAAAAGAAGAAGATGCCTCCAAAGTTGAAATCCGACATCTTCACCAAACATTACAAGAAGGTCCCGGTGGTAATTTCTAATCCTGATGATTCGACCACTACCGTGGAGACAGGCGAGTTCAAAGCTTATTGCAACTATTGCGATAAAGTCTATCCATTTGTAATCGGTGGGGGATATGGTACTCTCACACGCCATTTGAAGGCAAAACACCCCGTGGAATTTGGGCATTCTAGATCCCAAACCCAAATCAACTTCCCCGCCGGCTCATCGTCTCAAACAGGTACGCCACTATTTAAATACGATCCCAAAAATACTACCGATACCATGGTAAGATGGGCGGCAATGAAACATTTGCCGTTCAATTTTTTTAATGACAGAAAATATGAAATGACTATGCAACAAGCTTTTAATGTTGCTGCAAAAAGAATTCCCCCTCTACTGCTCAAAGATCTAACAACCGGCAGTATTTTGAAAAAAAAATGGAAATTGCAAAGAGTCTATCCACCTTGGGGCACAAAGTTAATATTTGCTCCGATGTGTGGACGGATTCTTTCCAACGAAATTCTTACATGGGTATTTCTTGTCATTTTATAGACAATAGTTGGTCTTTAAATAAACGTTTGATTGGTTTTAGACAATTTCCTTCCCCACACACCGCACAAGCAATTGCTTCTTTAATTATTCAAGTTTTGAATGAGTATGAGTTATGCAACAAGATATTTTCGGTTGGTTTTGATAACGCAACCGCCAACACCGCAAGTATATCCGATTTAATTGCGGCTTGCTCCCCGGTGATAAGTGGTAAGTATTTTCATCAACGATGTATTTGTCATATTTTAAACTTATGTGTACAAGATGCTTTGTCTTTATGGCAAAGACATATTCAACCTATTACTACAGCTGTATCCTTGATCCACTGGAAGCCTCAAATTGGCAAGGCGTGGAAGAAGTATTGCCACTCGAAGAAAATAAGGTACACAAAGTTTACTTTAGACGTTTCTACTAGATGGAACTCTACATATGACATGTTGCAATCTACAATGGAGCATATAGACTATTTAGTTGATTTTTATAGAACTTACCCTGTTGATGATTTATATCTAACATCTTCTTGTTGGGAACAAAGCCTGAGTTTATTTAAATTATTCAAAAATTTTCGAAGTGCAACTATGGAGTTATCGGGTGTGTATTATTGCACATCCGTTCGTGTTTTAGAACATTGCATGATCATATCACTTGGTTTTAAAACTGCAATGAAAAATTCCGCAAACAATCTTGAGCTTATGTGTGTTTTATATTACATGGTTGAAAAATGGCTCAAGTATTTCAATGAGATCCCAACAGTTTTTTTGCTTGCCAAAGTTTTGGATCCAAAGTGGAAACTAGTTGGTACTTTCAAAATTTTAGAATTTTATTACAACAGTTTAGCTTCTATTGATCTTGAACCACTCCGAGCTTTGCAAACTGACGACGACGACAACTACATAAACCTTGCCCAAACATTCCAAATAAACCTCCCCCACCTCCCAAGCCTCCAAAGAAATTTTGAGTTCGACTTGCGGTCTCTCTTTCACGATTACGAAGTCAAGTACAACACTACCCACCAAGTTCGACCTAGACCCCCCCGTCAAACACAGAACTTTGGCTTCTTCCAAGTTGATGACCCCGACACCCAATCCCAATTGGCGGACCTATACGCCTTCAGCAGCGGAGGAAGGACGGCACATTCGGTAAGTGAGTTAGATTTATATTTAGACTCACACTTTTCATTCAATGAGGAAGAAGGAGGTCCCGTTCCCCAACAAATCGACGTCCTAGATTGGTGGTCTTCACACGAGAAAGATTTTCCCATCCTTGCATCAATGGCCAAGGAGATCTTTTCGGTTCCGGCTTCCACTGTCGCCGTCGAGTCCGCCTTTAGTGTTGGAGGCAACGTCTTGGACGACCGAAGAAGTAGGCTCACCGGACAAAACATGGAAGCCACCATGTTACTTGATGATTGGTGCTCCGCCGAAATTAGAGACCAAGAACCGGATTGGGACAAACTAGTAGTACAACCCGACCAAGACTACTTCCCCGACGAAGAAGAGTAGGCGCCAATACTTCCGATCAAGCCAAATAGGTAAGCAAGGTAAGAGAACTACGTGGACTTTGATTCCAAAATGCAATTGAGCATTGAGGATACGTAGGCATCTCAACTTATATTTCAACTTAAATTTTAAATTTAAGTTTAAATTTAAGTTGAGCTCAAGTCCTTTTCCTTTATTTCTTTTTTCTCCCCTTTATTTCGAATATGTAATTTTGTAAATTGTAATGAAGACTTTAAGTCTTTTGTAATTTATAATTTTGAAGTTGTAATTTCTAATTTTTATGTTGTAATTTGTAAATTTTAACTTGTAATTTGTAATTTTAAAGTTGTAATTTGTATCAATAAAATTACATTTGTACATCGCTTCATTCTAATGTTATTTACGCAAGTTTTTTTACATTTTAAACTTGAATTACAATTTACAAAATGCAAAAAAAAAAAAAAAATAATCAAAACGAACCGCCGAACCGGCCCGGAACCGGCCCGGAACCGGCCAATCACCGGCGGTTCCACGGTTCACTTGAACCGGCGGTTCCACGGTTCACGAACCGGAACCGCCACACCTTGGCCGGGCCGGTTCAGGTTCATCAATTTATTGAACCGGAACCGGCGGTTCCGAACCGTGAACCGCCGGTTCCGGAACCGTGGTGACGTCTAAGTAGAGCTTGTGAAATGCTTGTGCAAACATATGGAATCGTTAGACTACAATGATGCAGCAGCTATCTGCTCGGAAACCATGCTTACAGCAGCCGAATCAGGAAGCCATGATGTTGTCCTAGAAATTGTCGAGACATTTCCTCTTGCAGTTCATTTTCGGAATTCTTTAGATCAGAACTTTCTCCACTTGGCCATCAAGAACCGTTGCGAGAACGTATTTAATCTCTTGAATATGACCAGTATGTGTAGATACCAGTACGCAAATGCAATCGACAATGATGGAAACTCTATCCTTCACTTGGCGGCGCGTTTGGCACTTTTTCACAAGCTCAATTTAGTCTCAGGTGCAGCTCTCCATATGCAACGTGAAATACAATGGTTTCAGGTAATATTCATAGTTATAACGCGTATGATATAAACAAGGAAACTAACTTCAATCATAAAAATTGTTTTATTGTGACTAACAGGAGACTAGTAAGTTTGTTAGTTCCTATACGAGGGGCCTACAAAACTATAGTGGCAAAACGGTTGAAATGATATTTACAGAAGAACATAGAGAATTGAAAATAGATGGAGAGACATGGATGAAAGATACAGCTAACTCATGTAGTATTGCTGCAGCATTGATTGTTACTGTTGTGTTTGTTGCGGCTATCACAGTTCCGGGTGGCAACCAATCGGATACTGGTTATCCGATGCTCTATGAATCAAGTGCATTCACAATATTTGCAGTTTCTGATGCAGTTTCACTCTTCACATCATTTACTTCCCTCTTGATGTTCTTGTCCATCCTCACTTCGCGTTATGCCGAGCATGACTTTCTGTATGCACTGCCCAAGCGACTATCCATTGGTCTATTCACACTTTTCCTTTCAATCTTGTTTATGATGATAGCCTTTAGTTCGACGTTGTATCTAGTGTTTGGGAGGAAGAAGGCGTGGGTTCTGTTGCCGGTGGGTGCACTAACTTGTCTGCCCATTTCTTCATTCGTGCTATTGCAGTACACACTTCTTAGGGATGTCATTTCTTCCACTTATGGTGGTGGTGTCTTCGGGAAGCAGAGCATTCGTACTCGTACATTTCCCTAACCTAGCATACATTTTAGATATCATTAACTAGAAACCAATTTAGTATAAAACACGATCAAGTTGCATGTATAATCTCATTTCGTTTATGATGTTGTATTTAGTGTTTATCCCAATTTCCCATTGTCGTCTTCTTCACCGCTTACGGCCATGTTATTTTGTGGCAAGCACTTTCCATTGGCGTTGTTGGTTATTTAATTTGAGATACTCTTATCAACTTTTTATCCAACTATAAATTAGATTGCACTTTGCAACTGTATGATGAAATTATTATACCTATGTCGAGCAATTGAGTTTCACAGTCCAAAATCATATATTTAAAAAGCACTTCCCCATTGGCCCGGCCCAAGCCCGCTAAGGCTCGCCTATATTTTGGCCCAGGCCCATGTCTAAATCGGGTTAGGCTTTATTTGAACTATTTTTTATTTATGTAGATCAAAGATATTTTAAAAATAATATACGCAAAAATAAAACATATACTAATTTGTTACTTGTATATATGTCTCACTAACACGAAATCTAAACTGATATAATGATTGAGTTCATTTGCTGACTTTGTACTAATATCATTTTTCCCGTTCTTTACTTTGTCTAAAAGTGCATAACTAAAGGAAGAACCACTATTGTAAGTAGATAATGACATATAAGTTATGAACTACTCCCTCCGTCCGCCATTAGGAGTCCAATTTCTTGGCGGCACGGATTTTAAGAAATGTTAAGAAAAGTGAGTGGAAAAAAGTTAGTGGAATAGAGGTCCCTCTTGTATATATTAGTTTTAAATAAAATGTGAGTGGAATGAGTTAGTGGAAAGTGAGACTCTATTACCATTTATAGTAAAAGTGAACACAGACTCCTATTCGCGGACGGACAAAAATGGCAAAACGGAAATCCTATTCGCGGACGGATGGAGTAACTAATAAATTTTAAAAATCATACTCCATAATTGTTCATTACAGATTGAGGTTTGAATACCAAGATATGAGTAGTCGTTTTAAATATAAACTTCACAACCATTTTAAACCATAAATTGGAACAATATAGAGAATATTAACACGAGTCATGCACAAGATGATATGCATAAATCGAGAAATACACTATTATTAATGGTTAATTATATAAAAAATATTAATTATATACGGTGGGCCTTAGATGGGCCGGGCTTGGGCCTAGGCCGACCCTAGGCCTGGGCTGTGCCTCAGATGATCCTGGGCCAGGGCCAGGGCCGGGCCTGGGTTTACAAAATGGCCCAAATGGAGCCCACTTCAACCAATGAGCCTAGCCCAAGGCCGCTACGTTTCACTAATGGGTTGGGCCTAGGCCGAGCTGGGCTGGGCCAGCCCGGTCCAGTTAACAACTCTACCCATGCCCTATTATCCCTAAACTCTATGTAAACCACAGCCCCAAATGCTATCACTAAGAGTAGAATTGATATAAAAAGTGATAGAAGACCCAAGCACAACCCTTTAGATAGCGCGAAAATAAAGTCACGTTCAAAATAACGTGAGTTAAGTATAGACAAAAACACTAAAAGCAGCTGATTTGGCGAACATCGGGTATCCTGATGCTTGGTCGCCACTTGGATATGTGATTGTTGCTGCAAAGACTATGGCGGCTATCAGTGTTGCTATAATGGAACATGAATTTGAAGCGTCCTTCCAAAACTTCTCAGCCTCTTCCTTCATCCTTTTGTGATCCCTTGTAAATATCATACCGAGTGTTTCTCCATTCTTGTTCTTTTGTCCCCGGATAGTAGGATCAGTAACAAATTTGTCTCCTTCCTGAACCAAATAAACACAAGATTATAGTACTTCATCCATCCCAAGATATTAGACTCATTTCTTTTGGCACAAGAATTTAGGAGGGGTTGTTTAGACTGTTTAGTGGTGTAGTGGAGTTGATAATAAAGTAAATTTTTATCATAAATAGAAATGGCTCAAATATGTTGGGACACCCCAAAAGTGGTATACGAGTCTAATATCTTGGGACGGAGGGAGTATAAGTTATCTATTTGTTTTTTTTCCGTTATGTACAAATAATACATTACGTACCTCAAACCACTTGTCACGACCGCAGTTAGCTAGGGATAGCATAACCCGGAAAACCGTGACTAAGGATGGATTATAAGAAGCGGGGATAGAATTTAGGGGAAATTAAAGCCCATGCAGAGCGAGACACGCAAAAATGAAGTCAAGCAAGGAAAATACTTGTAACAAAATACGCTCGATTATACAGAATCGAGTGACTGTTCATACAACTCATGTTTATCAGAGTCAAAAGTAAAATAGGCATTTCTTTTTTTTTTTTTTTTTTAACCGGCATAGCGGAAACAAAAGAACGCGGTCCATGTGTGGAGACATGAACCTCCGAGAGTTTTATTCATAGTTAGCTACTAGCTTGCTCTCCACAGCACTTGTCCCTCCCCCTTTCCACGACTCAACCTGCACATTTAAAAATATATGCAGGGCTGAGTACAAAAGTACTCAGTGAACATATTGCCGAAAATTACACATATACATTTGAAAATATTGTCAAGCCATCATCACAGTAATACTCGGGGTTTTATTGAAAAGACCCGAGCTTACTAAAAATATTCACATTGGGCCCTCTTTCCTGTACTTAGCCGTATCTGATCACATTGTGCCGTCGAGATGGTGTTCTCGCACGGTCACCTTCTCTGCCGTTTACGGTCAGAGGTTCCAAGTAGGGACACCATCCTACCAGGACTCACAATCGAATCGATTCACATATGTCATCATTCATAATTCACTTGGCCTTAGCCAAACAGATAGGCATCATACACAAAACATTTATGGCAAGACAACATCTCTAAAGATCACGAACATGTGTTCGCGTTCTCATAAATTGCGATTTGTAGTCTAGCATAGGAAAGCTCACCTTATTCGTTTAGTTCCTTTAACTTGAACCTTTCGTTCCAACGTTACTTGCGAACGTACCCTTTTGAAAATATCACAATAGGAAATACTAATTTAGTTTCAAACTAATATAATTAAATGAGAAAGAAAATTTCAAGGTTTAACCATATTATTTTATTTTTATTATTATTATTATTATTATTATTATTATTATTCATTAAGAATTTTCTAAAACTTACATTATCTATTACTACTTTGTTGCTATTTCGACTCCGACTAAGTGACACTCTATGTGTCACTCCACTGCACCTCGTGTTGCATTTACAACGTTGCGCTATAGATCAAGTTCCTTTTGTGCGGGGGGCCAGGCGTGTAGCCATGTGTAAGATAGTATCTCCTGAATCATCACTTGCAGCTACATTGTATTGGAAGCCGTCGGGGTCATGCAGCAAATTAAAAATTTGCTCGTTCCGATTTATAACCCCCAAATGAATAAAACTTTGGCCCATTTCATTCTTGAAATATATGGTGTGCGGAAAAATTTCCACTATCTTCATTACCAAGATGTAATGGCCCGATTTAGCTGCTTTAAGAACCACCTTTTTGCAGTAGTAGTCGGTAACTGTATTTTACTAAAAAATAAGTAGTACTCCCTCCGTCCTGGGCTACTCGCTCCTTTCCTTTTCGGCACGGAGATTAAGGAATGAGTGTATAGGAAAGTAAAAAATGACGGCTGTAGGTGAAAATTTTTACTAAAAATGGAAAGAGTGCAAGTAACTTGGGACGCCCAAAAAGGAAATAAGTGCGAGTAGCTTGGGACGGAGGGAGTATAATATAGATGATAATGTGATTACTCAACATAATAGTCGTATTTAATCATTGTAGATAGAAGTAAGCAACCATTGTCACCTCCAAAGGGATTAGCGCCCGGAGCAATACAAGGACCGCCAATTTCCAATTACTCTAACACAAGTATTTTAGGGTCCGACCCAAACCGGGTTCTTTCAAGACCCGACCCAAATCGGGGTCTTTCATGGCCTCAAACTAATTGTAATGGACAACAGTTGTATATTGCTTACCGCTTTCTTCATTCTCCGATGTGAGATAAGTTTGCAACTCAACGTTACAGACTATAATTAACGTCTTCGTTTGATTTCTAAGAAGAAATAGTGAGTATAGAAAAAAGATATCTCTCTATTTTTGCAACAATTAGTGCTTATAGACAACATCTCCAACATCAAAATCCAGTCATTATCTTCAAACATTCAAAATCAGAATCTACATACAATGCGTTAATGTCTTAGAATGACTATATCAAAGAAAAATGATCCCTTCTTTGGGTGGTACCTTCTTTGGGTGGTACAAGGGCACATGAAGAGACAAACCATACCTTTTTTATTACACTTCTTGTGCTATAGTAGTTGCAGATTCTTCCGATATGTTATAAGTATATACTATATACAAGTGCAAAATAAAATTATTTTTCTATTATAATTTCTTTTTAGTATTATGTGTCATGTCCATATTAATCAAAGTTCAATTCATACACTATTATTCAAGTTCATGATTTGGTTTTTCTGAAAATAAAGGCCACAGATAATGCGTTTTTCCATAAATAACAATGCGGGAAATCTCAAACTCTACCAAAGTTTATGATTTTCACAATCAAGTTTAATTTTATGGAAAAATCAAATTTATGATAGAAAAAATATTTTTTTTAGTCCATTGACTTTGGATTGATATCAATTTTAGTCCTAATCTTATAAGCACCGCTTCTCCGATGAGGCCATATGGCAACAATGTTTCTCTCTCTAGGAGTTTTTGTATGTAAATATGTTAATTCAACTCGATATACCACATGCCAAATTAAGATTGAGAAGGGGGCAACATTTGGAATCATAAGACAAATAAAATGATTTATAGATCTAAAAATAATCTTTACTTGGCAACGAAATCGAAACCAACAACTAATGACCATGATATAAATCAGCAAAGAGGCTAAGACTCTAAAGTCTAAACCAACAATGATAACAAAAATTAACAAATCCACATAGAACGAGAGGGAACATACTGCGTCCAAATAGGCCCATTCGTGTGGCAAAAATTTGATTTTTTTAAAATTTATTAATACTCTTATTCCAACAATAATAGTCCATGTTGAGAAGAAGAAGAGAGATAGATTAAGAAAGTTGTGTCTCTCTTTAATTACAATAAATTGAAATTAGGACTTGAGAGTAGTTTCATCCAAAAATTATTCAAATAGTGAAAAAATAGTTTGAAAAATATTAAAAAAAATCGAAATTATAGGACTTTAGATGGTATCTTATTGGAGTTGACCGTATGTATGTTGTTCATGCTCTGAAGCTTCTCCATGCACATATCTTGGAATTGGCTCCGGAGGTAAATCCGACTCCATCATTGCACCATTAGTTTATACTTCATATTCGTTCCCGATTATAGGTAAGCAGAATAATGCATTAGAGCATCCACCATAAGAATAGCCCAGCCATAGCCTACCCACAAACTACTTCTGCCACATCATCAGCACTAAAAATCCTCCTGCCACATCATCAAAACAAGCAAATAGCCCAAAATTAGCCTAGCAATACCCTAGCCACATCACTCAAAATTATATAAAACAAATAATTAACAATCACACAAAATACGGAATTAAATTTACCACACAGATACGGGAAAATTCAATTATATTATTAAAATTAAAAAGTACATTAATTAAAAAAAAATTACATTAATTAAAAAAAACCCGCCTCCGTCTCACTCCTCGTCGCCTCCGTCGCCGCCGCCCCCCAACCGTGCCGCGGCGGCATTCAAATCGGCTCGCATGCTCACGAGCATTGCGTGAAGAAAACTCTTCTCCTCGGGGTCAGTTGCCGTCTTCCAATCGGCTAAGGTCTTGACCATCTGAGCCCGCGTTTGTTGACACGCGAAGAAGTTGAGATCGGCTGTCGACTGGCCAACAGGGGGGATGCCGACTGGACCTCCTGGGACCCCCCGGCGACCCCCCTCGATTCCCGTTAGGCCAGCTTTTGACCAGCCGGGCGAGTTCGGCGAGTGAACGATGGAGGGGACGGGAGCTCCTGAGCACCCTCGGGGAGGTCGTGGGAACCACTGCTGCTGCCGCTGTAATCACCGGTATAGTTCAGTCGCTGCTTCTTCGGCCAGCCAGCGTCGACACCTGCCCGGAACTTCTCGGAGTCTGTCAGCACCTCATAGCAGTTCCAGTAGGTGAACTCCTTATAGAGCCCGGGCACGGGGAAGGCTTTCTCCGCTATCCTCCTGCAGTCCTCGTCAGTTTGGCCACTGCTCTGCATGCGGAGGGCGTTGGCGTACAAGCCCGAAAATCAGGAGACCCCAGCCCTGACTCGGTCCCACGCCTTACGGCACTCCTCCCCGTTGTGTGGCCTCCCCTCCGGCAAAATGCCTTGTACGCTGCTGCTATTTTGGCCCACAAGTTGACGATCCTCTGATTGTTCGAAGTGAGGGGATCATCGCAAACACTCACCCACGCCTTGGACAGCGCGACGTTTTCCACATCCGTCCACTTCCTCCGTACCTGGCTGTCGTCATCAACCGGCTGCGACGACTCGACGACCCTTTTGCCCTTTCCCTTGCCCTTCTTCTTTGGGCCACCCCGACCCCGCCCTACTCCCCCCGTTTGAACGCGAGTTTCCGGAACCCCGAGAAGATCAAACCCCAACTTCTCTAAGGAGAAAGTCTCAAATTGCGTGAACTGCGTCTCCGATGGGGTCGATGTGTGCGAAGAAGCAGTCGAAAAATCAAAACTGGGGCGATAGTTGTCCCCCCCTGGCGTCCCCTGCGGCACGGGCTGCATCGCCGGTACCCCCCGGCATCATCTGCATCTCGGGTGCCCACCCCGACATCATCTGCATACCGGGATGCATTTCCGGTACTCCCTGCCATCCCGACATACTAACCCCGCCTGCCATCCCGGGCATACTACCCCCGCCTACCCTCCCGGGCATCATCTGCTGCCACAGGTACATGTTGTAGTACCCGGGCATCAGACCCCATTCACCTCCCATGGGTACCTAGGGAGTTTGAGACCCG
Organism: Salvia splendens; assembly: GCF_004379255.2. Classification (NCBI taxonomy): domain Eukaryota; kingdom Viridiplantae; phylum Streptophyta; class Magnoliopsida; order Lamiales; family Lamiaceae; genus Salvia; species Salvia splendens. The sequence continues at coordinate 13,987,052 of NC_056034.1, forward strand.
CTCGTCACTGGAGTACCTTCGTTGTTGTTATCTATTTCGCGTTGTTGCTCTTGTACAGAAATTAAGATAGAGAGAATACTCGTTAAAACAAGCGGTGCAAATGAAAATGACGTGCAAATCTCGTATATATAGTGTTTCGAAAATTAAATATAAAAAAATCCGCTCGCCGATCGCTCGCCGATCCGGAGCCTGCAATGGCGGCCAGCGGATCGGCGAGTGCTCGAAAATCGGCGTGCGCTCACCGATTTTTTCGCTGAAATTCGATTAGCCGATTACAATGGTTCGGCGAGCGGACCGGCTAGCGGCTAGCCGGTCCGCTCGCCGCCATTGTGGATGCTCTAAGGCCTCAAATTGCACCCATATTTCTAATGCAGTTCGTCAACTTTTCCGTTATCTCGAATTACCATATCTCACTATTGTGTGCAGTGTACCCATATAACTAATTAAATTTATAAAATAGCCACATATTGTAAAACCATATAGCTTAATAATAAGTAGGTTGTATAGGAGAATATTAGTATTTTTTATTTCTATTTTTTATTTCTAGAAATACTTATGATAAATGATAAAATCAATACAGTACAAATAAAAAATATTGATATATCACTCGGCTTTGTTTGTTCGTTTTATGCTTTTCGAACCTGCTTGTTATAAAGTTATTGGGGATTAAGATGTGTTATTCCAATAATAGCTCATCTAAGGAATTGATTGGTTGCAATATTACCTCTTTGCTCGCCTTTTGAAAAATACTTAAATTGTATTAGTAAAATAGTTGTAATTAAAAATTGAGATATTTTGTACTTACAAATTTCTTAATCAAATCTGTAGATCTTTACTAGGGTCTACTACGTGAAACCTAGCTAGTCATGTTTCTCAATGCTAATTTATTACAGCACTTTCTTGTAGTACCAAGATTACCTTGCTCCATTGTTTTTCAATGATTAACCGTCTTATCTCTTCATTATTCATGGGTTCCAATGTACTTTTCACTTCATCTCTTAATTAAGAGACAACACCTCCATTCAACCGTCTCTTAACCATCTCATCCCTTAGCTATTCATTCAATTTCATTTTTTATTTTTATTTCTAACAAATTCTATTAATTAAAACACACTTCATTAAACAAAATAAAATTACAACTTAAAATACTAAAAAAATAAAAAACCACATTAATAAAATCCTAAAAAAAATAAAAAAATACATAATTTAAAAAATACATAATTTAAAACTCAAAGAAGCAGAAGAAAGATTTGTCTAATGACGATCATGTGTGTCTACTGGTGGCCAAATTTTGCCCAAATGTGCTCCATTAGATCCTCCTGGAGTTGGGCGTGAGCGGTAGAATCATGTGTCTTTGCCCGAACAGACAGTCGCTCTTGCAAAGACGGATGCACTCCACTGCGAGGCGGACTACTTGCGGTAGAGCTTCCCGGGGTTTCAGGGTCGAACCAATTTCCCGCCTCAGGTCCTTCGTCGGCGACAATCATGTTGTGAAAGATTATGCACGTATACATGATGTCAACCATATTCTCCATAAACCACGTACGAGCCGGGGCTTTGATAATGTTGAATCGAGCTTGGAGAACCCCAAATGCTCTCTCCACATCCTTGCGAGCAGCCTCTTGCTTCTGTGCAAAAAAGAGCCTGTTTTTCGTATATCGGCTTGTTGAACGCCTTCACGAAAGTTGGCCACTTCGTCGACAAGATAGTACCACATTTTATACTGACGGTTGTTAGCGATGAAGTTGATGGCCGGCGCTTTACCATTCAAAACTTTGCTGAAGAGGTCAGATTGGTTGAGCACGTTAACGTCGTTGTTCGATCCGGGGACCTCGAAATACGCATGCCAAATCCATAGCCGGTAGTCGGCAACGGCCTCAAGTATAATGGTGGGGTATGACCCCCTCCACGCCACATGGCAATTCTTCCGGAGAAATACGCATGCCAAATCCATATGGCCGCTCGTGTATGACCCCCTCCACGCCACATGGCAATTCTTCCATTGCCAATGCATGCAATCGACGCTGCCAAGCATCCCGGGGAATCTGTGCACTTCTTCGTGAAGTCAGAGCTGAAACAAACAATCTGCGGTGCTTGGCTTCCGGAGAAATTCGTCGGTGAAGGCTGCCCGAACGCCTTTGCAGAAGTTCATCAAACACAGTCTCCTAGTGCTTTCCCCAATGTGCAGGTATTCGTCGAACAAATCCCTCGTTTGTCCAGTAGCAAGCTGACGGATTACTGCAGTACATTTCTGGAGCGTCGTATGACTGAGACGGCCAACAACGTCGAATCCTTCTTGGAAGTACTCTTCTCGGGCTGCCATTGTATTTGCGATATGCATAAATAGCTATTTCCGCATGCAGAAACAGCGACAGAAGTAAGTCTCTCCCCATACCGGGTTCTCACAGAAGTAATCGCGTACCAACGCGGCGACTTCCTCTCGGTTACGATGGATGTAAATCCGGGATCGCCTTTGAGGCGCCGCGGCTTCCTCCTCCTCTCTACGTCGATCTTCTTCTAGCGATTCTTCCATTATTCGACGCATTTGCTCAAATGGATCCATGAATAGATTAAATTTGGGAGAAGAATAATGTTTTGAGATGAAGAATGTAGAGTGTTTGAGTGAGAATAGAGATTTTTTTTATGGTGGATTAATTTGTGGGAATGATTTGATATTTATAGAAGTGATTGAGGGCTTAAAAAAATACAAAAAAAATTAAAAATTTGTAAAAACGGCTATAAACGGCTAGTATATTTTGGGTTTTTTTTAAAAAATTTTCAAATTTTTCCTGAATCTTAAAAAAAACAAAAAAAAACATTTTAAACGGAAATTAAAGATGCCCACTCGCGGGCGTCACGGACCAACGGGAGCTCGCCACGTGGGCAAGGCGCGTGGCGAGCTGGCTCGTCAGCTTCCTCTTCCGGGCGAGCTACGGGACGAGATGGGGACGAGACGGGATCTTGCATCGCTGTCTCGATGCAGTCTCGTCTCGGAGAGATGAAATCGAGCCCGCATCGAGACGCGATGCGGATGCTCTAAGAAACTGTGGGCAATTGCTCGGTATTTTCAGAAACCAAGCACTACACATCCTAATTGGTTGTTATTAGGCGAAAAGAAAATTTTGCAAGGGATGCTATATATAGAAGCAGAGCTTCTATTTGCACAAGTAAACAGGCCCTAAGAGCACCACCAATAACATCACAATGATTAATAGTAATAATCAGGGTAGTGCCTGGAAAAATTTACAGTATATATATCGATTTGCAAGGAAGGCTATATATAGAAATAGTGCTTCGATTTGCACAAGTAAACAGACCCAAAAAGCACACCAATAACAGCACACGAAGTTATCAACAATGACACAACATCAAATCAATGCAATATCAAAATACAGTCTCAACCATTCAACATCAGAATCATCTTACAAAGCCTTAATGTCTTTCAAACTTTCAAATTGAGAATTAGAATCCAGAATTCAGTCATCATTAGGGTACCAAGTATCAATAACGTCAAAGAAATGAGCGACAACCGAAATTGCCCCGACCCCGGCCAAAAGTGGAACATATGACGTTCCGGAGAAGGAAGAAAGCAGACATAGGTATAAGAGAAAGTACACATATGGTGACGAGAACCCATGCCCTATCACCCCCAAACTCTAAGTAAACCACGGCCCCAAATGCTATCAATAAGAGTATAATTGCTATAAAAAGTGATAGAAGAAACAAGCACAACCGTTTAGGTAGTGCGATCACAAAGTCATGCTCAAAATAACGTGAGTTAAGTATAGAATGGAATACTAGCAGGGATGTCATCGAGATCACAAGTGATAGAATGTTTGCCCAGACAAACACGCCGAAAGCAGCTGATTTGGCGAACATCGGGTATCCCGATGCTTGGTCGCCACCTAGATATGTGATTGCTGCTGCACGACTATGGCGACTATCATTGCTGCTATGATGGAACACGAATTTGAAGTGTCCTTCAAAAACTTCTCAACCTCTTCCTTCATCCCTTTGTGCTCCCTTGTAAATATCATATTAGTTGTTTCTCCATTCTTGTTCTTTTGTCCCCGGATGGTAGGATCAATAACAAATTTGTCTGCTTCCTGAACCAAATAAACACAAGATTATAGTATAAGTTATCTATGTGTTTTGTGTCCGTTTATGTACAAAGAATACATTACGTACCTCAAACCACAACACCTCTTGTTGCATTTGAAATGTAGCGCTATAGATCAAGTTCCTTTTGTGCGGGGGCTGATCAAGCGTGCAGCCATGCGTAATATAGTATCTCCCGAATCATCACTTGCAGCTACATTGTATCGGAAGCCGTCGGGGTTATGCAGCAGATTAAAAATCTGTTCATTCCTATGTATAATCCCAAAATAAATAATACTTTGACCCCTTTCATTCTTGAAATATACAGCGAGTGGAAATATTTCCACTATCTTCATCACCATGATGTAATGGCCCGATTTAGCTTCTTTGAGAACCACCTTTTTACAGTAGTTAGATGCATACTCATAATCCATACGGCTTAGGTAGTTGCAAAGAGTCTTCAGTAGTTCAGATGCTTTCTGGCGAAGAAGCTTCCTTGCTTGATAATCAGAAGCTACAATTAAAAACATACTATTTATTTATTATCTAAAAAGACAAAAAACATGTATATAAATAAAATTAGGAATGTAATTAACTACTTACAATATTTCGAGAAGGAGGGATTGTCCTCTTCACATAACAGTTTTGGAAATTTTGCCATATTCAGCAGAAGTAACAGAATAGTCAGCTGACTCTCTCGGATAATATATGGAAATCTGTGCAAAACTTCTAACACCATATCTGCACATACATAATTAATTAGAAACTGTATTTTACTTAAAAAGAACTAGTATAATATAGATGATAATATAATTACTCACCATAATAGTCGTATTTAATCAGTGTAGATAGAAGTAAGCTGCAACTGTCAACTCCAAAGGGATTAGTGCCCGGAGCAATACGAGGACCACCAATTAAAAAAAAAAATTCTAAGCCGTGGTTGTCGTGGTTGCACAATGGGAGGAAGATTGGAAGTAGTTGAAATCAAAAGATGAAGAACTTGTCTATTACCACATTCAGCTGCGCATTGTTGGGGAAATTTGCTTGAATGATTCGTATAGTAAGGCAACAACGGACATCTTAACATGAGTAATTCTGCCACTTTGTAGCTTCCGGCCAGAGCGGCAATATGTAATGGATTGTTGCCAGAGATATCCTTCAGGGTGGTTAGCGCGTATTCTCTTAAAGTTGAATCTAGCAAATTGGACATATATTCAAAATTCCCAGTGGCGGCAGCTATGTGGACCAGTGTTTCAGCCCGGAACCCCAATGTGAATTTGATAAGGTCGGGGAATTCATCCGTCAGTTGTTCGGTTTTAGCCAAGTCACCTTTGAGGGCGGCATTGTACAACAACATCTCTCTTTGCCATACAAGTCCTACAAATAAACGAACAACCACTTATCTTGGTATTCATATATGTTGTCTTTAATACGTATTCTAAATGATGGAAATAATTATTTTCTATCATAGTACAAGGAAATGAAGCCTAAATTATAACCTAACTGGCGAACAGTGGGAATACTAGTCAAAATTAGAGTTCATCTGATTAAATGGTTAAAAAAGTGAAGGACTGAATAAGCAAAGTAAGTAGTAACAGTTAGACGTCACCACGGTTCGCGAACCGGCGGTTCACGGTTCGGAACCGCCGGTTCCGGTTCAAGAAAAGCATGAACCTGAACCGGCCCGTCCTAGGTTCGGCGGTTCCGGTTCTTGAACCGTGAACCGGCGGTTCACGTGAACCGTCGGAACCGCGTGCTCCTATCCGGTTCCGGGCAAGTTCCGGGCCGGTTCGTCCGGTTCGGCGGTTCAAGGTATTTTTTTTACATTGTAAATTTGTAATTCAAGTAAAAAATGTAAATATACTTGCATAAATAAAATTAGAATAAAGCGATGTACAAATACAATTTTATTGATACAAATTACAACTTCAAAATTACAAATTACAACTTTAAAATTACAAATTACAACTTAAAATTTACAAATTACAACTTAAAAATTATAAATTACAAAAGACTTAAAGTCTCGATTACAATTTACAAATTACATATTCGAAACAAAGGGGAGAAAAAAGAAATAAAGGAAAAGGACTTGTGTGACATCCCTAACCCGAAACATGCATCAATTTGCATATTTATAATATTATTTGTATAATTGTATGTTATATATATAAGTGTGTATGTGTACGTGAATTTTAGATAGCTAAAATAAATGTGTAACTTGTGTATATGTGCATGAGATAATATAGTACTACTATTATGTACGTACTTATATACACATATATAAGTTTAATATATGTGCATGTTTTTGGATAACCTAAGGTTGATATACATTAAATAAATATATGTTGTACGTGGCATAGAAAATGAGCATTTTAACATATTATTGTGTTGCCTAAATTTTTATAAAGGTTACACGTTTTAGTTTTCATTTTATACCTGTTTTTCTTATAAAATATAAATTAAAATATAAGGTGAGTCACCTAATTATGCCGTCAATGTACATGACTATAGAATATTTTTGTTCTTTATTTTAAAGGATGAGAATTAGGTAGGAGGAGGGGAGTAAGCTACGGTATACATATAATTTAGAAGGAACGAAATCTATTAAAACAAAATATGAATAGTAGAAGAACAAAACAATAAAGAGAAGGTTATTTAGGATTTAGAAGCAACAACCATATAGTATATACAATCTGAGGGTGGTAAACAGAAAGAAGAGATTTGAGTTTTTGAATTGATTATATCGTGATCAAGATCAAGGAACGTAGATCGGGAATCAAGAGCTAGTGTTCGACCAGGTTATCTATCATGCGCAGGTGTGTATGAATCACACTTTTAGTTTTACATGTGTTATGTGGTTGATTGTTATATGTTGAATTGGAGTGAATTATTGGATTATATGGTGTGAAATTGATATGATTATGAATTATTTGATTTTGATGGTCGAATATGATATGAATATTTGATTGCTGAAATGGACATGTTTGTTTAGATATATTGGATAATTTGATGGAATATGATATGGATATGTTATTGGTGCAAAGGATATGTTTATGATACTGATTATGTGAATCATTGGATTAAAGAGGATCTGTAACAGCCTTGTACTGGATCTGAAATTTTAGAGGGACCTATGAGTCCAATTACAGAGAGGCATTCGGGTCAAATACAGAGGGACCTATGAGTCCAATTACAGAGGGACCTTCGGGTAATAGAGGAATCCCGGACAGATACCAGGCTTGACTGTTACAGAATAATAAACTGAATAGAGTGGCATATGCATATGAATATGAAATGGTTTGTTTTTAAATTATGTTATATATTTGTTTCTGATTATATGTATTTATAAAAGAATATGCTTGATGTTTGTATCATGTGAGACTAAAGGTGGAAATTTATATATACTGAGTTGTGGCTCATATAAACCACTAAATCTTTCAGGAATAAGATATCAGTAAAGTTTTGACTGACATGGGTCATAGGAACTCCACGTGTTATCAGGTTCGGTGGCTGACGCATATTGGCAACCTTCTCCTCCTCATATTTTTGCATGTAGATAAATGTATAGTATATAGAGTGGTGAGAGGGTTCCACTACTTTACAAGATATTTTGAAATATGTATCGGATAAGTGTTGGTTTGAACTTATATAATATGTGTGTTCTATGAATTAGATAAATGTATTGATTGTGTTTATGATAAAGGATTTATTTATTAAAAGAGTATACGTCAGAGGGGTTGAGGTGTGACAACTTGAGCTCAACTTAAATTTAAAATTTAAGTTGAGATGCCTACATATCCTCAATGCTCAAAGTCCATGTATAATATTGTATGAAATATTAAAGTGGTGAAGAAGATTTATATAGAGAAAAAATCATCAAAATTTGAACAGTTTTTTTAATTATTTTCAACATGACATATCTACAATATGTATAATATTGCCAATTTCGTAACTACATATTTGTATCAAAGTTACTAAACTTTGATTTATTTCCAATTAGACAATACACAAAGATCAATTTCATTGCATCATGTTAAAAAGTGGAAGAAGATATACAAGAATATGAAAAAAAAAACTGAAAGTAGGCCAAAAGAATTTTTTTTAAAAAAGTGCAAAATTTGACCATGAAATCCACAAACATATGGAACATGAGATCTTTTTAATTCCACTCTCAAAACTAAAGCATAAGAAAAAGAAATTAAAATGTGTCATATTTTTCAATTCAAGTATAGAAAGAGGTAGGTTCCAATTTGGAATCCATTCATACCTATAATTCAAGAGAAGAATACAAATTGAAAATTGAGTTGGGTAGGAAGCAACCAGCGAGAAGGAGATGTGGCAATCGGAGAGCTGAACAAAAGCCAAATATAGACCCGCATGTATTATGTATACATATACATCTCATGTTGTAAAAGAGGCGATGAAGAACAAGGAAAGTTAAAACAGAGGGGGATTTACGTGGCTCGATCCAAAGATCCATATTCTTTTCTGTCGAGTGTTGTTATTCAAATGAGTGAGAGCATAGCCCTTTTATATGTGAGCTGATAACTAACTCCTCATAATCAACTTCACAGCTGTAGCTTCTTGGGCTCGACCATGGTTCCCATCCCATTGCTTCCTATTTTTCATGGATGTGCATTCTGTTATAATGTTATTTTTGCTTCTATTGTTAGGTTTCAGCTTTATAGAGCGAATTGGGATTCTAGGCTTGAGTAGGGGAAATAATGAAAAGCTCCCAATTTTCTCTTTTCAATTGTCAAATTGTTTGTTGATAATTGTTGAAGGAATATGAGTATAGAATGAACTTCATTGGATCACGAAAATAGCATTACATTTAAGTTGGGGTTCTTTGAGTTGAGGATTTTATATTTGTGGTGAACTTTAGTTTTAACTTTGAAATTATGCAATTGGAGCTATTTTATGATATTACAAGTATGATAAATATGACTTATTTTGGAAAAAAATATGTTGTCCATAAGCTTATGACTTTAATTTGAGAGATTTTTGATTAAATTGTTGAAAAAACTGATTTTTGTGATTAGTATACAATCTGAAAATATGATTTTAGCCACTGAAATGTGAGCATGAAAGTGGTTTTAATTTCTATGTAGTAAGCTGTGAAATCATAAGCTAAATTTAATCAAATAAAGTTTTCTCATTAATGGAATTTGGGACAACAAAGTTGGGGGTGCCTTTTATTTAGCAACAGTACATGGTTATTGTAAAGATGAAAATTGATTGGTAAAAGGGGACTTTCTGGACAGCCTTTATGTTGTTGAGAATTTTATGTTTTATCTTCTAACTATAGCTTGGAAATGCTTTAACTTAATATTTGTGACGCAATGACATTATTTTAAAGAAAAATGATATAGCAAAAATGCTAAATAGATGTTATGCGTTGGACCATTTTTGCTGTGTGCCTGACAAATATCAATAATATAATAGCCAACAGATGGAACTCATTAGTAATTTCCTGCTAGCTTCCTTATGCTGCTTAGATTGTAGAAACATGTTTCTGTCAATGGAACTTTATGCAGTCCAAGTTTCTGAATTGTTTTCAGATTAAGGAAGTCCAGTCCACATCTGTGAAGCAACATTGATTGAATTTGAAAGTAGACCGGGGGCTGGGCTTGGGAGTTAAATTGGACTCTAAATGGGCCTTTTTACAAACCCAAGACGGGTCTGAGCAGATGCCCATTCAAACCTCGGCCCAGGCCCAGTTTAGTAGAGCCACACTTTATTTTTATATGAATTTAGAGTTTGTGCTTTAAAGTTTAAATGAGTGAATTGATTTTTATTTCTAAAAGTATCTCAGTCTGAATCGGCTAGTTATAATTTAGAGAGCAAATTATCTTATTTTAATTGACTGATTTTGATTATTTCTAAAATTTAATACTCTTTTCGTTTCAAGAAAGATGATTCATTCCTTGGGCAGTACAAAGGTAGATGAAGAGACAAACCAGACCCATTTTATTATACTTCGTGTGCTATAGTAGTTGCAGATTCTTCCGATATGTTACAAGTATATACTATATGCGAATTATGTTTTCTATTATAATTTCTTTTTACTATTATGTGTCGTGCCCATATTAATCAAAGTTCAATTCATACACTATTATTCAAGTTCATGATTTGGTTTTTCTGATAATTAAGGCCACAGATAATTCGTTTTTCAATAAATAACGATGTAGGAAATCTCAAACACTACCAAAGTTTATGATTTTCACAAAGCAAAAATCGCTTGCAATAAGGCCACAAATTGCACCTCTAACTTGGTAACTTTTCCGTTATCTCGAAGTACCATAGCTCAATTTGTGTGTAGTGTACCCATATAACTAATTAAATTTATAACATAGCTTAATAATAAGTAGGTTGTATAGAAGAATATTAGTAATATTTTGTTTCTATTTTTTATTTTTAGAAATACTTATGAGAAATTGATAAAATCAATACAGTACAAATTAAAAATATTGATATATAGCTCGTCTGGAAACACACTTGGCTTTGTTTGTTCGTTTTATGCTTTTCGAACCTGCTTGTTATAAAGTTATTGGGGATTATAAGACTTATTCTTCCAATAAAAGCTCATCTAAGGAATTGATTGGTGCCATTAGTCCCCAAACAATTATTGCAATATTACCTCTTCGCTCGCCATTTGAAAAATACTTCAATTGTACTAGTACAATAGTTGTAATAAAAATTGAGATATTTTGTACTTACAAATTTCTTAATCAAATCCGTAGATCTTTACTAGGGTTCCTGCATTTCTAAAGTTATTTTTTACTACTACGTGAAACCTAGCTAGTCATGTTTAGGGTTGGGTCTATACGTTGTATTGTATAGAAAATTTTGTATCGTTATCGTATCAAAATATCGATATGAAAGAATTTCATATCGTTACCGTATCAAAAGTTTCGGTATAAATCCGGTATACCGAAATTTCGATATGGATAATATCTATACTGTTACCGTATCGAAATTTCGGTATATCGTACCGAACTTCGGTATACCGTTCTGAACAGTATATCGAAATTAAATGGATATCTATATACTTTTAGGGTTTCCAATAAATTTTTTTTGAATATTTTTTAATATATAAATAAATTAAATGGATATCTATTTATGATTTTTTGAATATATAAATAAATTAAATGGATATCTAGAATTCAGTCATCAACAGGGTACGAAGTATCAATAACGTCAAAGAAATGAGCGACGGCCGAAATTGCCCTCACCCCGGCGATAAGTAGAATATAAGACGTCCTAGAGAAGGACGAACGCAGGCATATGTATACAAGAAAGTGCACATATGGTGACGAGAACCCATGCCCTATCATCCCCAAACTCTAAGTAAACCACAACCCCAAATGCTATCACCAAGAGTAGAATTGATATAAAAAGTGATAGAAGACCCAAGCACAACCGTTTAGGAAGTGCAAACACATAGTCATGTTCAAAATAACATGAGTTAAGTATAGAGAGTAATACCATCATGGACGTCATCGACATCACAAATGATAGAATGTCTGAATAGACAAACACATTGAAAGCAGCTCATTTTGCGAACATCGGGTATCCCGATGCTTGGTCGCCACCTGGATATGGATATGTGATTGCTGCTGCAAGGACTATGGCGGCTATCAATGCTACTATGATGGAACACGAATTTGAAGGGTCCTTCAAAAACTTCTCAGCCTCTTCCTTCATCCTTTTGTGCTCCCTTGTAAATATCATACCGTGTGTTTATCAATTCTTGTTCTTTTGTCCCCAGATGGTAGGATCAGTAACAAATTTGCCTGCTTCCTGAACCAAATAAACACAAGATGATAGTATAAGTTATCTATTTGTTTTGTTTCCGTTATGTACAAATAATACATTACGTACCTCAAACCACTGCACCTCGTGTTGCATTTGCAATGTTGCGCTATAGATCAAGTTCCTTTTGTGCGGGGGCCCAGACATGCAGCCACCGAAAGTGTTATAACCTCAATTGAGATTTTGCCTTTTTCATTTGTGAAGTATACTGAGAGATGGAAATTTTCCATGATCTCCTTTACTATGATATAATGTCCTACACGTAATGTTCTACTTTAAGAATCACCTTTTTGTAGTAACCCAATGCATTCTCATAGTCCAAATGCTTTAGGTAGTTGCACAAAATCTTCACTGTTGTGAATGCTTATGGCGACGGAGTTTCCTTACTTGATTGGAAATTACTATAAAAAAAATTATAGAAAATCTAAAAAAACTAAAAGCATGTACAGAGTATATACATAACATCAGTAATTTAGTTTGCTTAAGAAATTTATTGAATGACCAATTTAATTGTTCGTAACAAATATTTAAGGGAACAAATTTATAAGCGGTATTTCTCAATATGTGAACTTATCTATCAAATGTTAACAACATATACTTAAAGGTCTTGTTTTCTATTCTAGGATATTCTTATTTTATATATTTAGATGTTTTATATATAAAAATCTAAAGTAATTTTATGATAAAATTTAAATATTTTTATTATAAATATTTAGATATTTTTTCTACATCATTCTAGGTAACTCTACTGCAATATCTAGATAAATTTGATGGTATCAACGTTGAGAACCAAACAAGTTGCACTACTCTGTGTCCAATCTTTGAATAGTTATCAATCACCTATGTAATTAATAAGGTCATTTATTACTGCATCCTATTCTCAGGTTGCAACATCCGTTCTTTTAGTTCATCTAAATGGGCTCTACATTTTAAATGTATGGGGCCGAAATAAATAAAACAAATATATGGGCTTATCTATATATGTCGGAGAAAAAGAGTTGGGCTGTGTTTGGTATATGGAATTCAAGCTAAGGAATTGGAATTGGAATTGGGAGTCCTAATTCCAATTTTGCTGTTTGGTATCATAATTTTCCATGGATTTGGAATTAATTCCAATTCCAATTCCAATTCCAATTCCAATTCCATCAATTCCATTATTTCAATTCCATGATTAAAAAGAAAGAATTCAAAATCCACAATTTCAATTCTACGGGTCAAAAATGAAAAACACGCGGATCCTATTGCGGGTCATAACAAAAAACGGGTCACTCTGATTTTCTCTCAACTCTCTCTCCATCTTTCTTCTGCGACGACTGCGCCCTAATCTGGAGATTTGATTTCAACAGCCGATCATCAGGTATTAATCTCCACTGAAAACCTGAATTTCTCACCACATTTTGTGTTGTATATTTATGTCATTTTGTTTTCAGATTTACCATTTCTTTTTACGTAACAGTGATTAAATATTTAGAAAGAGGGACACAGGTTTTCTTTGAAAAGGGCTTTAAAATCTTGAAACCAACCCCGGTGTTAGTTTGATTCATTTTACTTTGGGTTGTTGAATTTATGGGATGGATCATGGATGATTGATTATGTGTATATTCTACATTTCATTTTCATTAGTGTTTGAGAGCAAAATGAGGGCTATAAAATTTTTGTTGTTGCTTTAATTTTATATTTTTTCGGAAATCTTCAATATTGACACTCTTTGTCGATGAAAGTTCTCAACTCTACCTCCCCTCAAGCTACATTTTTTGCTCTGGTAACAGAACAATCATGTTAGGAGATGTGCTATGGTAGTGGAAAAGAATGGAAGAGTGAGAAGACTGCCATGTGTAGCAGAACAATCATGTTCCAGGCCATCATTTAGAAAAGTGCTCTGGTAGTTTAGGAGATGAGTTTGGGCCATGGTGATAGAATTGAAGATCTCTAGCATTATTTTGGGGTAAGCTTCTCCCTTGAGAACTTTGTTGATAATGATAGATATCGTTTCCTTATGACACTCCTGTTATTAAAAATGATGTGTTTGTCTTGAGCAGAGACATCTAGTTATGGGTATTTTGACAAGGCACGAGTTCAGGCCAGAACACGCCCTGGCTTTGCATCCGCTAAGGAAGCTCGTTGGAAGAAACTGAAGTGGTTGGAGCTAACTATTTCCCCCTGAGCAGAAAGCTGCAAGAAATTTTCATCAATCCACATACACTAGTAAGTGGAAAGTGAGATGCTTAGTTCACCTAATCATGTACAACGAGAAAGAAAATTTGTGCATTGTTGTACTCTTTAATCTATTACGAGCACTCAACATGCTCGGGAGAAACGAACTAACCTGGCTTAAGAACCAAAATAATCACTTTGAACATATTTTTAACTGCAACACCAGAAAGAAAATAGTTCTACTGTACATTTTCTCATTTATCATCTTCATCCCATATAATACTAGATCACATTTAGATTGTTTGAACCGTAACATATTGATGTAATTATGTTTATGCAACTGTAAATAGCTATGATCAAAGCCATTTCTTTTTCTTTTTGGTTAATTAGAATATGCTTGTTGCAATTTCTTGGAAACAGTTGGATTGTCTATTTATGAATAGGTATGATAGTATAAAAACAAGTAATATTAGGAAAGAAAAGTACAGTAACATAGAGAAGCTAGAGTATCCCTTGATTCTTGTGGGAATATGATTATAACTATGTTTGAGAAAGAGAGAGAGGAAAGAGGAGAGAGTGAGTATGATTAAACTACTCCATGGGAAGGCTAATGGTTCTGTAATCATGCATCGTTTCCCTTTGTAGGTTTACGTTAGACTTTATCATCACCTGCACAGAACTCTATGAAGTTACCAAGCCTCCCCAGCTCATCTTGGAAACTGTTGGATTGTCTATTTAATGTTGCTGGTGATGGCTATCCTGCTTAGCGTGGGTCGTATCAATGACTTCCTGATAAGTCATATTCTAGGCCTTGGTTACGGGTTAGTATGATGTGCTTAATTGATTATATTTGCAAAACAGTTGTTTAAAGTGTGCAGGTTAAGCATTCTAGCCAGTAGGGAAGTTTCGGAATGTTCAGGTGAAGGAGGCGCCAGCATGATCTCATACTGATCAGTATTCGTGCTAAAACGGCTTGAGATGGAGAAGACGGATAGCTGGGACGGATTACCCACAATTAAGGGCAAAGAAGTCAAATTGCAACGAGGATTTACCCTAAAATCAAGGGTAGCCTCCCTATAAAAGGAAGCCAAATTAGAGAGAGAGATATACACATTCACTCATTCACCACCATCCTTAGGTAGAAAGTTTTCTCGGTAGTTTCAGTCTTTCAGCCGTGTCCCGCTTGTTCCCAGAATTCCAGTCATCGTCCATTCCAGCCAGCAAGATCGTAGTTTAGAGTCTCATCGCCCGGAGTGGCAAACCACTTTTACATTGCTTTCGTAGTTTTAAATTTCTCGCTTTCCTTACGTTGGATCTTGTTTGCCTTTGGATATTTTCTGCTTTTGAAGTACTTTGTTGAAGATCCGAACGTGTTTATGCTATGAAGTTGATTTCCGTTTCGTTTATTGTGGTGTTTCTTTATTCCCTTGCCTAGTTAGCTTAGATCTAAAGTTTCTCGGTGTTTAAAGTGCTGAATCTCTCAATTCCGTTTACGTAACAAATTTCTTTAGGATAGATAAACAAGTACTGTTTGATCGGAAAGTAGATCGTTGCATGCAAAGCTTAGTTTTAATTTCTGAATCGTTCTTTCATGTTGACCAGTATGCAGAAGTCCAGTTTCAGTGTTTGATTTCAGATTTGATTTCTTAGTTTTGGATCTGTGTTTGTGAGTTGTTAATCTGAGTTTTCCGTGTTGAATCTGGAATTGTTATCTGAATTTTGGAAGTGTTTGTTGAAGAAGATGATGTCTATTTCAATTGGAGGGGACCACTTACTTTTCGAGATGCTTTTGCTTTTGTCCTTCACTTTTAGTTAAGCCCTGTCAGCCTAGTCATCAAACTTCCACTACACTCTGAATATTCTGTTTAGCCCAAAATAGAAACACGTACCTTCCAAATATTTTCTGTTACAAAATTGTCTCCCCATTCCTCGTACACAGTTACATTCCAAATGTTTTCCTTACCGTCTGACCAGTAGAACACCTCCTTTAAGTTCCAGCCTAGGTAGAAACTCAACCCAAGCGTGGTAGCTAACCAAATCTTCCAATTGTCACCGCGGTAGTTTAAGAACGCACCATCTCTGTGGGATTCGACCCTTACCACCACTATACTGATCAGTAGAAGTGGGTTGAGGAATCTTTGAAACCAAGGTCTAGGTTAGTTAGGATCTCTATCCTGATCAGTAGGATATATCCTTGCTTGAACGACACCTACGCACCCAGGTCCTTTCAAATGACGCCGTTGCCGGGGATGGATAGTGTTATTTGCAATTACTGTGAGTGATACTTCGGTGTATATATTGTGCATAACCTTTCTTTTTTTCTTTTCTTTTCAATTTATGAGAAGCAGTTCGGCTCCTGACCAGTGGAGGCCGAAGATACTTCAGCGAGGATCGATACTCGTAACCACTCGATCCGGGTTGTCGACGGCTTTATCTGACTTAGGTTCGAGTAGCGACGAAGAGCAATACAACATAGAAGGACCAATACCAGAGGAGATACCACTGTTGGAAGGCATTCCAGTTCATATGGCCGCCAACGGAGATGAGGATCCAGAGATCGGTACCCTTAACGCGCATACCGAGGGAGAACCATCGCAAGCCATAGTCGTCACTCCAGGGCAAACCGCCTGCGATGTGAAGCCTCATGTGAGTTTCTGCATGAGTTTTGTAAAATTTGTAGGGCGCAGAGGAGACCAGCAGGAGCGAATGAGGATGATTATAGGTTGAAGGCCTTGCCATTTGTGCTCAAGGGGGAAGCCAACACCTGGTTCATGCGCCTGCCCCCCAACTCCATTGAGACTTGGGCCGATTTCAAGTCAGCATTCCTAGGCGAGTTTTTTCCGTCATCAAAGACAAGCGCGCTGAAAAGGGAAATAACTAATGTGAAGCAAGGGTATGATGAACCCTTGAGCGATTATTGGGCAAGATACATGGGTCTTTTGGAATCATGTCCCAACCATCGCATGGCGGACATTGAAGTGCATCATACTTTCTACGAAGGTATGAACGCGGTAACCAAGGATCTAGCAAATTCATCGTCAGGAGGAAGCTTCACACAATTACGGGTCAGCGAAGCGAAGAGAGTCCTAAGGAAGCTACTGAATGCAAAGAAAGAGTATGACCATTCAAGGGAAGGATACAACCGAGAGCGGGCTGCTGTTGTCTCGTCTACTGATCAGGAAAATAAACTGGAGCAGAAAATGGCCTTGAAGATGGATGAGCTGAAGAAGTCACTTCTGAGTGCGATCGAGAAAAGCACCCCACCACCTCCCCCAGCTGGGAATTACAAAGGTGCAGAACAGGGAAATCAAGGACCGAACTATGAACAGCCTAGTGACTACCTGAATATGGAACAGGTCAATGCTGCGGGGTACTTCAATTCCAGTGGGCATTGGATTCAGGGTAGACAACGGGATGCACCATGGAGGGATCATCCAAACTTTCGATGGGGAGACGGGGGCCAAAATCAGAACCAAGGACAGAACCAGTATAACCCCAATCCAAACCAAAACCCTAACCGTGGACTAGCAAACCCAGACTACCAGCCCAACTGGTCAGGAAGAAACCAACAAACCCAAAATCAAAGCCCACAAAGCCAAAAACCGAATCCTGTTTATGTACCACCCCACCAGAGAAACTTCCACAGTTTCCAAAATCAGCCAAATCATGCACCCCAACACCATCAGAACCAAAATCAGTTTCAAGCCCAGCACCAGAATCAATATCCTCAAGATCAGTACGTCCCTCCTGCCCAGTATAACCAATACCCGCCTAATCAAGGCCAGCAAAACTTCCAGAACTATCAACACCAAGGGCCGAATCATTTCCAAAATCCGAACAGGCCAAGGAGGTCCGTTGAGGACATGATGGGTGAAATGCTAGCGTCACAACAGAGCATCAAATGAGACTTGCAATCCCATAACGAGGTCGTGCAGGGGATGCAAAATGCCCAGAAAGAACATAAGGCGAACATGGATATGATGAATAGGCAGTTAGCCCAACTGGCCAGTTCGGTGGGGGATTTGAAGGGAAATGCAGGTAAACTCCCATCTACAGTCCAAATGCCCGACAAGGCAAATGTGAGTAAGGTTACGTTGCGGACCGGAACTACTTATGACGCGCCTCAACCCAAACGACCTAGTGGAGGATCTAACGGAACGAAGATAGGAGGAGATACCGTTTCAGCGGAAGAACTAGGGAGGCCTATGCCTCAGATGCAGGATCCATTCTTCTTGGATGCTACACCAATTGTAGGAGATGAACCCGAAACCCTACTGACCAGGAAGGAACCTCATCGAGAGGAAGAGCCCAGAATGGAAGCCCAGACTCAGGAACTACCCCGGAAAGACTCCAAGAAGGTTGCTAAGGGACAAGTAGATGAGAAAAAAGGGGAGAAACCATTCCCATTCCGATTTGTTACAAAGAGGAAGAAAGAGAACCCGGTTGACTATTTGTCGATTTTTGGGAAGTTGGATGTCACCATACCATTTCTCCAAGCCGTGAAACTACCCCCTCTTGGGAAATTCATAAAGGACTTCATAGCCGGGAGAGCCCAGAAAGATGGCAAGATTATGGTGGAAGGGATAGCGTCAGCAATAGTGCAAGAGACGTTACCACCCAAGAGAGCCGACCCAGGTATTTTTACCTTACCAATAACTGTTGGAGATGTGAAGGTCGAACATGCAATGTGTGATTTGGGGGCGTCTATAAATGTCATGCCATTGTCTATCTATAACCGGTTGAAGGGAGTGAGGCTGTCAAGTACTAGAGTATTGATCCAACTGGCTGATAGGTCGTGCATAAGTCCGGAGGGAGTTTTAGAGGATGTATTAGTTAGAGTGCATGATTTTACATACCCTGCTGATTTTTATGTGATCAAAATGAGTGAGCATGAAGCGAGGGAGTCTAGTGGAGTCTTGTTAGGAAGACCATTTTGAGAACGGCCAAGACGATCGTGGATATGGCTGAGGGGACTATTTGCATTGATTTTCATGGGGAGAAGTTTACCTTTGATATAAATGATGCCATGAAGAAACCTATTGATTCTGAAAATCTATGCTATGTTGATGTGATTGACCCTTTAGTCCAAGATTTTCTTGAGACCGAACTATTGCAGGAGAGACTCCAGGCTTTAGATGTTTATGAACAGGCTGACGTAGAAGCTGCTGCATGGTGTGATCTGATCAGTAGCCAGGGGTTGACCGATGAAGAAATTGAAGGAGCAATCAAGGATTTTTGTCAAAAGTCGGAGTTCATAGGAGCCGCAGGGGCTCAGCTACCAGTCAGTATAGAAGAACCATCAGAAGGAGATTTAGAAAAAAGGGGAAGAGTCCGAGAAAAACCCCCTAACCGAAGACACACTTCCACCCCAAGTTGAGCTGAAGAAGTTACCCTCGAATTTGAAGTATGCCTTCCTCGGAGGTGAGAACTCCTATCCAGTGATCATCAACAGCAGCCTTACGAAGGAACAAGAAGCTAGGCTACTGACCGTGCTGAGCAAGAACAAGAAGGCGATTGGATGGAGTCTTACAGATTTAGTTGGAAT
Organism: Salvia splendens; assembly: GCF_004379255.2. Classification (NCBI taxonomy): domain Eukaryota; kingdom Viridiplantae; phylum Streptophyta; class Magnoliopsida; order Lamiales; family Lamiaceae; genus Salvia; species Salvia splendens. Next base: position 14,006,664 of record NC_056034.1, read on the forward strand.
TAGCCCCGACGTCTGCATGCACCATATTAGGCTGGAAGAGGGAGCAAAGGCACATCGAGATGCCCAAAGGAAAGTAAACCCTAACATGCGAGAGGAAATATTGAAGGAAATCTTGAAGTTGTTGTCGCTAGGGATTATCTATTCAGTGCCAGACAGTGAGTGGGTCAGCCCGATCCATATGGTTCCAAAGAAGTCGGGAATCCAAGTCGTCCAAAATGAGAGGAATGAGCTGATTCCAACGAGGCTAGTCACGGGTTGGCGAATGTGCATCGATTACCGCAAGCTGAACAATGCAACAAGGAAGGATCACTTCTCTCTGCCTTTTATCGACCAGATGTTGGAGCGACTCGCTGGGAAGAAGTACTTTTGCTTCTTGGATGGGTACAGCGGATATTTCCAAATCTACGTGGATCCTGAAGACCAGGATAAGACCACCTTCACTTGCCCATTCGGAACTTATGCATACTGGCGTATGCCTTTCGGCCTATGCAACGCTCCAGGTACGTTTCAACGTTGCATGATGAGCATATTTTCTGATTTGATTGAGGATTGCATAGAGATATTCATGGATGACTTTACGGTCTACGGAGACTCGTTCGATTCTTGCCTTCATCATTTGGATATAGTTCTTGAGAGATGTCAAGCGAAGAGTTTGGTTTTGAACTTTGAGAAGTGCCATTTTATGGTCACCGAAGGGATTGTTCTGGGACACGTGGTCTCGGAAAGGGGAATCCAGGTGGATCGAGCAAAGGTGGACGTTATATCTAAATTACCGTTCCCTACTGATCAGAAGGGGATTAGGGGTTTTCTGGGGCATGCCGGATTTTACCGACGATTTATTAAGGATTTCTCCAAAATCGCCCAACCCCTTACCAGGCTACTTCAAAATGACGTGGAGTTCGTTTTTGATGAGCAATGCAAGGCTGCTTTCAATCTTCTCAAGGAAAAGCTGATATCCGCACCTATCATACGGGCTCCTGACTGGGACCATCCTTTCGAAGTAATGTGCGACGCCATCGACTTTGCGGTAGGGGCCGTGCTGGGTCAGAAGATCGATGGGAAGAGGTACGTAATTTTTTATGCGTCCAAGACTTTGAATCAAGCCCAGCGGAATTACGATACCACTGAAAAGGAGATGCTGGCAGTGGTGTATTCTTTCGAGAAGTTCCGGCCATATTTGTTGGGATCCAAGGTCATAGTATATACTGACCATGCAGCCATTAAGTATCTGATTGCCAAGAAGGAATCCAAACCACGCTTGATCCGATGGGTACTCTTGTTACAAGAATTTGATTGGGAGGTGGAAGATAAGAGAGGAGTCGAGAACAAGGTGGCAGACCATTTGAGCAGAATAATGCAAGATGGAAACAGTGACGAAGTGCATGATAAGTTTCCAGAGGAACATTTATGTGAGGTGATTTTTGCGCCCAGGAAAATTGATTGGGAAGAAGTGTACAAACTTACTGGTCAGAATGATACAGCAAAAGGAAAGGAGAAGGTAGGGCAGGAGCCATGGTATGCGGACCTGGCCAACTACCTAGTAACTGGAGAACTTCCAGAAGCACCAAGTGTTACCAAGGCACAAAGAATGAAGATCAAGAGTGAAGCAAAATACTACTTTTGGGACGACCCCTACCTATGGAGGGTAGGATCCGATCAAGTGATAAGAAGGTGCATTCCTGACTGGGAGCAGCGGGATGTTCTAACCCACTGCCATTCGTTAGCATGCGGAGGACATTTCGGATCCAAGAAGACGGCAAGGAAGTTTATGGATAGCGGCTTTTATTGGCCAACACTCAACAAAGATGCGTACGAGTTCTGCAGAAGTTGCGAGCGTTGCCAACTGACCGGTGGAATATCTGCCCGGGACGAAATGCCGCAGGTACCCATAATAGTTTGGGAGCTTTCGTAGGCAACAACCTCATTATCACTGAGGCTGAAGACTTGTCTCCGCTGCCCATGGTGCGGCCACCGGGATTATTCGACATACCTTACTTCGTTAGGACAAATGCGGTCTACATGAGGGTGGGACGACCGCAATTTTATGCAATGGGTGAGGAAGCCACGGCAGGAGGAAGAGTCGCGTTATTGGAAAGGACGGTTACTGAATTGGCGGAGGAGAACAGACAGATGAGGGCAGAAATGATCCGATTGGCATCAGTAGTGGAACGGGTGTTGAAGGAATCTGCGGAGCAGAGGATACTGACCCAGAGGCAAGCGTCTATGGAAGTGATCGTGACTAATTTAGGAGAGGAGAACCACAAGATACAGACGGAGATGAATAGGATGTTGTCCATGATCGACAATATCCTAGAGGAGGTGAGCCATCAGAGGGCGGCTGAAGCTATGAGAGTAAGGGGCAGTGTAGCCCAGGATACCGGACCAAGCGGCCATGCTGGCCAGGATGTTGAACCACAAGTCCCAGAGACCGTAGTGAAGGAGCAAGAGGAAGAGAAAGCCGAGGTGCCGGCAACTGCCGAGGAGCCGGCAAAGGATGATGAGAACCAAGCTGGAATGGAGACAGACCAACCGGAGGACCAACCGATAGAACGACCTGCACCACCTGCCCCACGAAGGAGCAGGAGACTCCGATAGACCCCCCCTACTGACCAAGTTAGTTTTTCTTTTTAAGTTTCAGTTTTTCTTTTAACTTTTCGTATTGTTGTTATGAGTTGGTTTTTGTTTAGGTAGTATAATTTGTGTTTGTGCGCAAACCCCACTTCATAACACTTAGCCTATTCCATAGTCTAAGTGTGAGAAGTTAAGGGTTTGTTTCTTTGGAGCATGTTTTCTTTGTTTTGATGTCGCATGCATGTTAGCTCACACTTAGCCCATTGCATGGTCTAAGTGTGAGGAGTTTGTATATATGTGTTTGTGGTTATGTTTTGTTGATCTCTGTATAGGTGATAAAACCTCTCTCACTTAGCCTATTCCATAGTCTAAGTGTGAGAAGTTTTTGTTTTAGTTTTGCTGTTTGTTGTCTGTGTGCCATCGTACTGGCCATTACCTTTTCCACTTCACAGCCTTATCTGAGGGCAGACACTTGTGAAGTGAGAGGGGGGACGCAATGGCCAGTAGGATGTATGTATATATGTGTAGTCTTTGTGTTTGTGCTTTTGTTTTGTTTTGTTAGGTCTAGTTTTATGTTGTGTGTGATTGGGCTTAAAACTCAACCGTCTTGAGCTGAAGGTGAGGGGAATTGAGGGAGATAGGACATGCTGGAAAACCTAAACCATCCCCGTTAGTACCTCCTAGTCAGGATATATGAGGTGAGTATGAGAGAAAAGCCCATACTTAGAGCCAAACACGAAAGCCCTCTAAAAATGTGAGTTATAAGCCTTAAAGTGGAACCACTTTCCACATATATTGGAAAGAAAAGAGAGGCTGCCACAATTCGCCTAGGGTGAAGTGATCACGAGTAGCAAATACTGAAGGCAGTAGTAACCCCCCCTCCCCCGTTTAAAAAAAAAAAAAAAAAAAACCGCCTTTAGAACCCTTTCTTCTTAACCTTTTATATACCCAGATAAACACCCCAGCCGACTGGGACTGTGTAAGGCATGAAACAAATGGAGCTTACTGGCCAGGAAGAAGTGCGGAAAAGCAGAAACCAGCTGGGCGAAAAAGTTAGAAGAAAATCGACCAGGGAGTCATTCCCAGTCCAAAAAAGAGAAGAAGGAATAAGGGTGGCGAAGCCACAAGGAACGAAAAAAAAAAAAAGAGGGAACCGAGAAAATGAAGAAAATGGTCAGAAAGATTTGACCACAAAAAAAGAGATGAATGAAGGAATAAGGGTGGCGAAGCCACAAGATGCTACTGACCAGTGGAGACCAAAGCCAGAAGCGCCAACTAAAGAAAGCAACTGATCAGAAGCCTAATATACACAGTCCCCCCCGCATAAATAAAAATAGAAATTTTGAACCTTAGAGCCTTAGGAACATCCACCGAAAACATTACAAGCCAACAACCCCGTTACAAGCCTATAAGTCCTTCAGTAGCCGCTCGTGGAATCTAAGTCCGAAGCAATTGTGGTGAGCATAATGAGAGAATGCAGTCCTAACATTCCTGGTGAGGTATGAGTGACTGAGCGAACCTAGTGTTGGGCCGAGAGTGTGGGCGATCTTGACAAACAGATATACTGACTGGAAGAGAAAAGGGGGGTGGCAGAAGTTCAAGGCTGTCTAAGGCCGGATTGCACCTGATCTAGAGGGGAGGGATGGTTGAAAATATAGCCCGATCTATGTGTTTTCAGTCTTTTATGTGTTTATGTTTCTCTGTGTTTGTTTGTGTTTTTCTTTGCGTCATAGTTTAGAGTCTAAGTTAGGTAGAGTCGGTCAGGGGAGTAACCAGGCTAGAATTCGACTTATTCTTTTCTTTGTTTGTTCTTCACGCTTGAGGACAAGCCTGTGGTAAGTGTGAGCAGTTTGATAAGTCGTATTCTAGGCCTTGGTTACGGGTCAGTATGATGTGCTTAATTGATTATATTTGCAAAACAGTTGTTTAAAGTGTGCAGGTTAAGCATTCTAGCCAGTAGGGAAGTTTCGGAATGTTCAGGTGAAGGAGGCGCCAGCATGATCTCATACTGATCAGTATTCGTGCTAAAACGGCTTGAGATGGAGAAGACGGATAGCTGGGACGGATTACCCACAATTAAGGGCAAAGAAGTCAAATTGCAACGAGGATTTACCCTAAAATCAAGGGTAGCCTCCCTATAAAAGGAAGCAAAATTGGAGAGAGATACACATTCACTCATTCACCACCATCTTTAGGTAGAAAGTTTTCTCAGTAGTTTCAGTCTTTCAGCCGTGTCCCGCTTCTTGCCTCGCCGTAGCCATGATCACTTGACGTTCAGATGTTCCCAGAATTCCAGTCATCGTCCATTCCAGCCAGCAAGATCGTAGTTTAGAGTCTCATCGCCCGGAGTGGCAAACCACTTTTACATTGCTTTCGTAGTTTTAAATTTCTCGCTTTCCTTACGTTGGATCTTGTTTGCCTTTGGATATTTTCTGCTTTTGAAGTACTTTGTTGAAGATCCGAACGTGTTTATGCTATGAAGTTGATTTCCGTTTCGTTTATTGTGGTGTTTCTTTATTCCCTTGCCTAGTTAGCTTAGATCTAAAGTTTCTCGGTGTTTAAAGTGCCGAATCTCTCAATTCCGTTTACGTAACAAATTTTTTTAGGATAGATAAACAAGTACTGTTTGATCGGAAAGTAGATCGTTGCATGCAAAGCTTAGTTTTAATTTCTGAATCGTTCTTTCATGTTGACCAGTATGCAGAAGTCCAGTTTCAGTGTTTGATTTCAGATTTGATTTCTTAGTTTTGGATCTGTGTTTGTGAGTTGTTAATCTGAGTTTTCCGTGTTGAATCTGGAATTGTTATCTGAATTTTGGAAGTGTTTGTTGAAGAAGATGATGTCTATTTCAATTGGAGGGGACCACTTACTTTTCGAGATGCTTTTGCTTTTGTCCTTCACTTTTAGTTAAGCCCTGTCAGCCTAATCATCAAACTTCCACTACACTCTGAATATTCTGTTTAGCCCAAAATAGAAACACGTACCTTCCAAATATTTTCTGTTACAAAATTGTCTCCCCATTCCACGTACACAGTTACATTCCAAATGTTTTCCTTACCGTCTGACCAGTAGAACACCTCCTTTAAGTTCCAGCCTAGGTAGAAACTCAACCCAAGCGTGGTAGCTAACCAAATCTTCCAATTGTCACCGCGGTAGTTTAAGAACGCACCATCTCTGTGGGATTCGACCCTTACCACCACTATACTGATCAGTAGAAGTGGGTTGAGGAATCTTTGAAACCAAGGTCTAGGTTAGTTAGGATCTCTATCCTGATCAGTAGGATATATCCTTGCTTGAACGACACCTACGCACCCAGGTCCTTTCACTTCCCGGCAAAGAAATTCTTCATTGTGATTAAGATAGTTGGCATTCACATCTACATCTATGTATGGCTGCATTGTTTCTTCAGTTTTTGATTGGATATAACTATATAAGCATTGTAGATTATTAATTGTCATCTTTTAGTTGAATTCTGTATAATATAGTCATAAGTTTTGAATAATTTCTCATTTCTTTCGTTTTTTTTGAAGTAGCTCAGTGGACGATTAGTACTTTTAAATGTCAAAAGGACAGTTATTTTATAATGATGAAATCCAATTCTAAATATGTCAATTCTTGAGTTATCAAACAAAAGATTTGGAATTGTAATACAATTCTATATGAATTCTTTAAATATACCAAACAAAGGATTTGGAATTGAATTACAATTCAATTCCATCGCATTCAATTCCGATTCCGTATACTAAACAGAGCCTTAAATTAAACTGAGAAGGATAGCCCAATAGCCAATATTGACTTAATTAGAAATCAAAATAGTATTAGTAGTACTATAAAACTTCAACTACAATAAAAGAACGATGAAGAGTTATAAGTGATCAAATTTATAACTAAATCTTAATGCATAATTAGAGTATAATTCTCCGTTATTAGATTTTAAAAATTGACGGTTGAAATTGGATCGCTTTTGAAAACATGGAGTTCACTATAAAGGTGTTTTATTTCACTTCGTGTTTTCTAATTTGTGTTATGAACTAAACGTCTTTATAGTGAACTATAACACTCTTATAGTGAACTAAACTCCATTATAGTGAACTGAACTAGAACTTCTGCTATATTGACATTTTGGTTTTCTAATATGTGTTATGAACTAAACGCCTTTATAGTGAACTAAAACGTCTTTATACTGAATTAAAACATTCTTATAGTAAACTCTTTGTTTTGGTCTCTAGTTACGCATTTAAGTTACCTACATTGTATTAGCTTCCTTGGTACATTTTCCTAATTTATAATCTAAGTCTGTATCAATGAGTTTTTATTTTTATTTTTTATTGATAGTGTAGTCTTGCATCACGTAAGACAGTTTACACTTGTGTCGCAGAGCTAAATTAGGTAGTTTTGAGTCTATGTCGAGGAGCTAAAATCTTTTTTTTTTGCTTATATCTACAAGGTATTCCCTTCGTTCAACCCCCAATTATTTTTCTTCTTGGGATGTCCAATCATAAGTGAGTTATTTTCATTTTAAGTAAAAAAATACTCCTCTTACTTTATTTTTCCACCTACTTATTCTTTTCACTCCTCTACTTTTTCTCTCTCTCATACTTTTACTCTCTCCACTTTAACTCTTTAAATATCAATTCCTTAAATCTTATGCCAAAAGAAGTGGCTCGCTTATGGCGGGACAAAGGAGTAATTCACACAGTTTTGACTAATGTACTGTGTACATTGAGGAACTAAAGCAAACAATTTTGACTCGTACTGAGAAGCTACTTCAAGCAAAATTTTACACGTTTCAAATAGTTTATTTATACAGTTTTTACTCCTGTCAATGAACTAATTAAGATAGTTGTGTCCCTTAAAAAAAGGTTTTAGAGTCTTAGACAAATGGAGCATTAGTTTCTGAATTCGGCATAGCAAAGTTTTATTTTCACGTTTTAAATTGATTTTGATGATCGATTGATTCAGACTTAGTCCGTCAAATCGATAATTTAATAGCTACTTAAGTTTGAAATTTATAAATACACATTGACAACTCCAATTGAAGATTGATTTATTAAATTTTGTACAATTACAAATTAATTGAACTGATTTCGACTTCTTATCATCCTCCCTTTTCTTTCAATTTGTGTAAATTTGATGTTGATTGGTGTATTTAAAGCATGTGGAGTACGTACTTTGGATTATAAGATTAAAAAAAATTAACTAATCATATTAATTTTTTCCACAACTTTATTATATGCATGGTAAAATAAATCGAAATGAAAAAATGAAAAAATTAAATTACGGTGATAAATTAAAACACAAATGATATATAAGTTCAAACATGGTAGTAAAATATTTCGCATTTGTTTTATTCTATTACTAATTTTGACTAGTTATCTGACTAGTTCTTGAGCGGAAGCGGCTGCGGTCCGACGCGGGAATTAAATTTCGCATTAATTATTCCAATAATTTATTTATTTATTTATTTATTTATTAGATACAAACAATGGAAGGGGGAATATATTATTTAGTGATAAAATCAGCTTATATTTTTTTTGAATTAAAGAGATCCAAAATCCACTTCTTGTTTCTTTCTCTTTCTCTTTCTCTCTCTCTCCAAAAGAAATATACTACTACAAAAAATAGTTTTCCTTTTCCATTTTAATTTATCCATCAAAATTAGTCTGATTATTATTAATTTTTTAAATTCTCACTAATTTTTCCATCAACTTTATTAATTACGTAAAATTAATCTATTTCATAAATGAAATTAGAACTATAGTTTATATGTAATCACTTTTTAAAAAGAGTAAATGTCAAAACAGGTTCTGAACATATGCTCATTTTACGATTTTGGTCATATACTTTATCTTTTGAATTTTTGCATCCTGAACATTTCAACTCGAATCACAATTGATCATATACTAACAATTCCGTCAATTTTTAAACGGTTTTAGCCCGATTTTGATGGTTTTAACAGTTTCATTCGGGTTAAAACCGTTTAAAAATCGGTCAAAATCGGGTTAAAACCATTTTAAAATTGACGGAATTGTTAGTGTAGAACTAATTGTGATCCGAGTTGAAATGTTCAGGATGCAAAAATTCAAAAGATAAAGTATAAGACCAAAATCATAAAATGAGCATATGTTTAAGACCAGTTTTGACATTTACTCTTTTAAAAATTTGCACTTATAAGAAAATGAGACCGTCAATTTAAACAGAAAAAATAAGTATTACCAGTTTACTCATACTCCCTCCCCTCAGCCCACCAAATATTATCCATATTTAGTTATGTATCAGATTTAAGAATTGTGAATTCTTTAATTTTTATATATTGATTTTATAATAAAATGTGAGTGTAATGAATTAGTGGAAAGTGATATCCACTTATTAAAAATGGAAAAAATGGAACATATTCAACTCATCTTCACGCGTCCATTATGTTAATATATCTGTCAATAATAAATCGACGTCTAATTGTGCACGTATTTATTACTATGATGTAGTCCCGTATGAATTGATCGCCACTAATTATAATGATAAGAAAAGTTCTTTAGTCAATTAATCATCTTTATAGTACTAGTACAATTTTTTATTGAAATAATTAAATGTTTTTTTCTGTACTTTCTAATCAACATTATAATTGATATTTTACTATTTTTTTGAATATACATTTATATTAATATTATATTCTCATAGCTTGTAAACTTAAAATGTTTGAATATACTACAAATATGCACACATTTATTAAATTCAACAAGCTTTAGCTTGTGTAAAGACGCCACTAAGCTTCGAATATTTTTATTGAAAAGGGCGTGGGTTTTTATGGACTTTTGAAGTACTCCTGTAATTTAATAATTTCGAGAGCGTATAATATAAAATAAAAGATATGATATGATATGATGTTGATGGGGTACGAACTAAACAACTAAACCCTAATGGCGAGCCCAATAGCAGTGACGGCCCATTAGCCCAAAACCCAAGAAAGAGTATCAGTTCGGCACAACCAAAGAGTTCAGTTCGGTTCGGCACAACCAAAGAGTTCGGTCGCAGCCTACAGCTCGGTAAAAGCCAACCAATCAAGCTCTACTCTCAGATCGGCAAAAGAACCAATCAAGCTCTACTCTCAGATCGGCCAAAGCTGATCGGCAAAGTTCAGCAGTTAGGTCTCAGTATTCGACCGAACAAGGAGATAGTGGACCCATGCAGGACCTCCACGACCTCCACTACACCCACGATCTATTTAGTGGTATGAAGCAGTTGTCAACCTGCAAGCCACGATCTTGGATAGTGGACCCATGCAGGACCTCCACGACCTCCACGACCTCCACTACACCCACGATCTATTTAGTGGTATGAAGCAGTTGTCAACCTGGAAGCCACGATCTTGGTTCACATGTATAAATAGAACTTAGATCAGATAGACAAGGGTAAGCTCTCTAGATATCGAATCTCATATAGCAAGTCAGTATTGTAAGCTGTAATCCAGATCAAGCAATACAAATTTGCCCTCCTTTCTTCCCGTGGACGTAGATTTACCTCAGTAAATCGAACCACGTAAATTTCTGTGTCGTGATCTATATTTATTACCTGCATTTATTACCATCAAAAATTCGCCCAATCATCACTGGCGCCGTCTGTGGGAAACAGAGAACCAAATCTGTGATAAAAGCGAGTTTTTGATCCTCTTCCACCAAAAAAATGCATACCAGATCACATAATACCCGTGCTTCCGTCCGTGATAACCATGAGGAAGCTAGTCCAGCCCGTAGGTCTGGAAAACAGCCTCGTGAGAAATCTGTCTCCAGTTCTCACGGTGAAGGAACAAGCCACTCCAGAAGTCGTCGCACCGAGTCTTCCCAGCAGCCCGATTTGAACGAGGCTGTCAAGTTGTTTTTGGCCGAGAAGCAGGATGAATTCTTAACATTCCTGCAAACAGGCCAAAAGCCGGAGACGAAAACGGCGGATTCTCCCTCTCCATCCAGACATGAAAGTCACTACCGCAGTAGTGTCGCATCTCCCCGGAGAAAGAATCCTCACCACCGACATGTTCCTCTTCCTCCTCGTTACCGGAATCACAGGAGAACTCCATCTCCACCATACCGAAGAGATGTCGGGTTCGCCATGTATGGAGCGCTGAAGACTCCATTCTCGGATGATATCACCCGAACTCCGTTGCCGCAGAATTACCGAACTCCGTCAATGACTTATGACGGGTTAGTGGATCCTCATGATTTCTTGGGACGCTATCAGTATAATATGGCGAACCAAGGTCTCAATGAGGTTCACATGTGTAAGCTGTTTCCCGAGCTGCTCATCGGGAACGCAAGGAGGTGGTTTGATAGCCTCCCTCAAGGCAGCATTAGATCTTACAGAGATCTAATGGATGCTTTTCATAGGAGATTCTTCCAGAAAGCGGAAGCCCGAATCACTTCGGCTCAGCTGCTTTCTATTCGTCAAGGTCGCGATGAAAAAATTAGCGACTTCATGACGAGGTTCCACAAGGAATGCCTACAAGTAGATGATCTCAATGATCTACTTGTCATTTCGGCATTCCAAAATGGAATACTGCCAGGAGCTCTCTACAGGAAGCTCGTTGAATGCAGTCCGCAAACAGCTCAAGAGATGTGGGACATTGCGGACCAGTTTTCTCGTGCCGATGAGGCAGACCGTCGAAAACGGTCTTTAGACAGCTCATCTAGAGAAGACAAAAAGAAGCCCGATCATAGCGATCAGAGGCTTCCTCGCCGAACTCCTTTTGAAAGAATTCAAAGGGCACCGGTACAAGGCAGATTGGGACCACGTCTCGATCTTGAGAAACCGCCCGCTCAGTTCGTACCTTTGAACAAGTCGAGAGCGGAAATTTTCGAACTGCATTCCGATATGTTCGAAAAGCCAAAGCGGATGACGAAATCGACCGCGCGCCGAAGTCAGGATAATTATTGCTCCTTCCATCAAGACCACGGTCACGATACCGAGGAGTGCCGACATTTGGCTGCAGGTATTGATGTTCTTGTGAAAGCAGGGACGTTAAAAAAATACCAAAGCAAGCAGCCGAAAAAGAACAAGAAGCAGAGAAGTGCGAACTGCGCTCCTCAGGATCCGAAAAGGCAACAGGATCCCGAAGACGATGACGAGCCGCAATATGATGGAGTAATCCAGACTATTGACGCTCTCCCAGCCGGGAAGACTAAATCGTCCCTGAAGTCAGAGCGCAGAGGCTTCAATCGAGAGGAGCCAACGCATAAAAGGCTGAAGCAGGACGAAGTGATTACATTTTCAGATGCCGATCCCGTCCCGGCCATCTCTCCTCATCAAGACGCCATTGTCATTCAAGCCGGAGTGGCAAACAAACTGATCCACAGAGTGTTCGTGGATACAGGAGCGTCAGTTAGCATTCTTTTTAAAGAATGTTTCGATAAACTGGAAGTGGATCCAGCTCGGCTCAGTCCGGCTCCGCTTCCTCTGAAAAGTTTCGCCCAGGAGGACACCCGCCCTGAAGGTATTATCAGCCTTCCGATTACGGTGGGAAGAGCGCCTACAAGCTCCAGTACGATGATCGAGTTCTTTGTGGTAAAAGCTCGGTCCCCGTACAACATTATACTGGGAAGAGACTGGCTCAACACAGTTCGGGCCATTTGCTCTACTTATCACCTCACCATCAAGATCCCCACTAAAGGAGGAATAGCGGTCATCCGAGGTGATCAAAAAAGAGCAAAAGAGTGTTTGCAGATTGCGCTTAAAAGTGCCGAGCAATCAGATCGGCACCATCAAGCATAGCAATCACAGCAGCCGGAGTCAGAGGCAGGCGAAATGACCGAAGTCACACCGGAGCCGAACTCGATGGAAGTTCGGTTATATGAAGATGATCCATCCAGAACGGTGAAGATCGGTTTCGCGGGAACACCTCTACTCCGGGAAAAGACCATCCAGCTCCTCAAAGAGTACAAAGGCGTTTTTGCGTGAACTCCGTACAGTCTGGTGTACGGCACTGAAGCCGTGATTCCGGTTGAGATCGGCATACCCAGTCCCCGAACTCTTAATTTCTCAGCAGAACTGAATGAGGACGGACTGAGAGCCGAACTAGATCTTGCCGAAGAAAGAAGAGAATTGGCCTGCATAAAAGCAGCCAAGTACAAGGAGCAAGTAGCCCGGTATTATAACCAAAGGGTGAAAAAGCTGCAATTTCAAGTGGGAGATCTCGTCTTGAGAAACAATGAAGTAAGCCGAGCAGAAAAGCTGGGCAAACTCGAACCCACATGGGAAGGTCCATATCGGGTGTCAGAAGTCCTCGGCAAAGGGTCTTATAAATTGACTCACATGTCAGGAGAACAAGTACCCCGAACATGGCACATTTCCAACCTCAAGAAGTTCCATTTGTAAGAGACAGTCCGGTCAGTCAGTCTTGTGTCTAGTTCGGTCCTAGGGGTATGTGCTTTCTTTGTTTTTTACTTGTTTTTCATGTTTGTCTTTATGTGCGTTGTCTCTCTATGTGCGTGTCGTCTCTTACAAATGTTACTGAGGTATCTTGTTCTTTAAAGGCTGATCCCCTTTTTAGAACATGTATTAAAGACAATTGTGAGTCCAAGCTTCTCAGGAAGATACAAGACTCCACAATTCAGCTTAAGAAACAAGCAGTTCGTCTGAAACGAACTGCAAAAAGGGAAAGTCCGATCCGAGCGATAAAACTCGCCAAATTAGGACAAAGGGAAAGTCCGATCCGAGCGATAAAACTCGCCAAATTAGGATAAAGGGAAAGTCCGATCCGAGCGATAAAACTCGCCAAATTAGGACACAAACCAAGTCCGGTCAAAGAAGTTTATTTCATAAGACCGAGGACTAAGTCCGGTCAAAGAAGTTTACTTCATAAGACCAAAGACGAGTCCGGTCAAAGAAGTTCACTTCATAAGACCGAGGACGAGTCCGGCCAAAGAAGTTTACTTCATAAGACCGAGGACGAGTACAATAAATGAAATAAAAAATCGCTGAACTGTAAGTACGCAGTGATAGAAGCGAAATGAAAAAAAATTTTCATTTATTAAGTCTTGTTCGGCATACAACTCCGCTGCCCTACGAGAAGGCGTTACGCTATTACAAAGGACTATTCTACTGTCCACGGTTGCTAAAGTTGAGCCACCTATCCGAAAAATCCTCATGATGCTGAGTTCGGGCGTTCCGAGCAGTTGAAGAATAAGTAGGTGGACGAGCTGCTCTGATCGATCTACCGCCTCTTCCCTGAGTCCGGGAAGTTCTGGCACCTCGGCGGCGAAGAGTCTCTTCACGAAGCATTTGTTGATCTTGCTCACTCATAATCACAGCTCCTCTACGAACTTCAGTCCGTCCTTGTCTTGACGTTTCCGGTTGCTCCTGAGTCCGTTCTCGTCTTGACGTTTCCGGTTGCTCCTGAGTTCGTTGCTGATTTGGAGTAGGATTTTGAGCAAGTGGATCAGAGGTTTGAGCTGGAGTGTGAGCATCTGTTGGCGGGAAATGCCTAAGGAATCTCTCGATTGAAGGACGCCGGGAAAGAATGATGTCGTACCGAGAAGCCCAGCGCCGCAATGATTTCACAACTTGTTGGCAAGCCGAGCTCTCCAGCGCATTGTTCCTCCGGAGTACATGAAGCTCCTCCCACAGTTCATCAACTTGATTCTGAACTTCAGATATGCTCATTCCCCCGCGTCCGCAGATGAAATCCTCATATGCAGTCCTCTCAGCGACGACAATATCCAGCTCGGCCTCCAGATCCTTCCTTATGGACTCTAAGTCCTTATTGTCGGACTCCAGCTCCACTGAACGAGCCAAGAGTTCGTCATACTTCATCTGGTCCTCTATGGCTTTTTTCTCAGCTTCGTTTAAAGCCGAAGAGTATAGCCGCTTCCAGTGAAGTACCTCCAGCTCCTTAGAGTTAAAGAATACAAAGCAGCTAGGTCAGTTCGGCATTTCAGCTTACCGAGCAGGCAGTAAACCACAACAGGAGTAAAAGAGGTCAAGAAAAGCTATACGAAGACACGAGTGTAGAAAGAAAATTTTTTCATTCATAAGAAAAAAAAATTTTTACACAAGGAGGGCTTCAAGGCCATTTTACAAGAAGGAAGAAAGAAACTAAACTAAGAGAAGGGAGACGAAATCATACTCCGCCAGTTTCATCTCCGGCTCCCCTCCGAGTTTCAGCTTCTCCCTCCTTGTCCACCTCGGCTTCAGCCTCAGCCTCCCTACTCCCCCCAGCCTGCTCGGCGCCCTCATAGCCGATCTGCTGCACCTCCTGCTCGGCCTGCCCGTCGCCGGTCTGCCGATCCGGCTGCTCGGTCTCCTTGCCGGCCTCGTTTTCCTGCTCACCCTCTCCTTGGAAAATTGGAGCGGGTGAAACAGGTCCCAAGGAGGCAAAGATGGCCTCCATGTTCTCGTCCCGGTCAGCTCGGCAATTACGGACTCGGTCAGCAGAAAGCAGGACCGAGGAAGACGCGAGCTCGTCAAGGAGCGGCAGACTCTGGAGACGAGCTGCAATTTCTCGGCCATACAGCGGCAGGACGACTTCGGGTCCCTGCTCAGCATTATCGGTCATCAGTTTCAGCAGATCACCGACAAAGGCCGAAAATTGATTGCTCAAAAAGAGTTTCTCCGCGAAAGCACGGAGAGCCTCCCCTTGGGCAACCACGGCAGCAGCCTCCCTCTGTTTCGACTGCTCTCTCTGGATAATGAGCTCGTTTTTTGCCCGCTGTGCCTCATCCTGAGCTGAGATCCTAGCAGCCCTTGCCTTCTCAAAGTCTGCCCTAGCCTGTTCGGCCTGGTGACGAGCAGCAGTCAACTTCCTCTGCATCTCAGCATAGTCGCTGGACGCTTTAGAGAGTTCAACTGCGACGAGCTTGCTGAGCATATCGTTCCTCTGAAAATGGAAAAAGGAAAAAGTCAACCGGGGGGCCACAAAAAATACAGGAAAAAAGCAAGGCCAGAAAATCAAGAAGAGAATTCACCTCGGCGAAGTCCGTGGGCCATAAAAAGGGCTCACAGATATGTTCCGAAGGAGGCGCCAAGACCACGTCTTTCTCTGGCGCTCTTGGGGGCTTCTGAAGCTTCGCCTTCCCCCTTGCCGAAGTCGACTCCGGCTTCTTTGGATCCGAAGAGGTCTTTTGCCTCTTCGGATTCTTCTCGGCATCAGACGCCGAGCTGGTGGTTTTCGGCCTCTCCGGTTCCTTAGATTCGGAGGATTTGCGACCGAGCTTGTTTAGCAAATTCACTGCCAAAAAGCAAGAAAACAAGGTTAGTTTTCGTCGTCAAGGCAGTAATGCATAAAAAAGAAATCCTCACCCTCAGTCTCGTCGTCCGAAGACGAGGAGTCGAACACGAAGTCGCCCTTGACGAGCTCAGACTCCAAGTACGGCTTCCTAATCATGGGAATCTTATTGAGCTCGGCCTCGAGCTCGTCCAACGGTTCTACCCGAGGATGAGGAATAACGGACTTCGGCCCTCTCCAGGAAAAGTCCGAAGCCGAAGTCCTATTATAAAAAAAGAAACGATTTTGCCATTTCGGCCATTTGGTTTTACAAAAGGCTCTAAAGGGCTGTAAAGGGATCAAGTAAAACCAAGATCCCTTCCTCTTAAACTAGAAGAAATTAAGGATTGCCCTCAGAGACAGATCCTTATCTAGCCTACGCAGTTCGGCAGCAAAGGCCGATAAGTGCCTCCAAGAATTCGGAGTCACCTGACCTAAAGGGAGTTGGAAAAAATCAAGAAGCTCTACAAAAGGTGGGGGAAGAGGGAAACGAAGCCCGCATTCTAAGCAGGCTTCGTAAACGGTGGCATAACCCTCCGGCGGCGAGTTAGCCCTATGATCGTCGTTGGGAACCACCACCTTCCCCCCGGGAAGAAGATATTTTCCGTGTAGGGATATCACAGTGTCCTTACTCAAGATGCTGTGAAAGTATTCTACGGTCTTCTCCCCGGACTCTTTCCGGCTAGAAGATCCCTTACCCCCTTTCCTACCGCTACCTGACTCAGAAGAAGAAGTAGAAGACATGATTCTTACTCTTTGAAAGTCTGAAGAAGTTCTGAAGAAATTCTTGAAGGAGCGGAAGGAGATTTTGCGCAAAAGAGAGAGAATGCAGAAGAAACAATAGCAAAAGTGTTCCAATGATGGAAAATGGTAATATTTATCAGATTCACAGAGGCATTTCAAATCCGTAGCGCCGTTTCAGATCCCCCTTTTTCTGGATTCAACGGCCGGATTTGCTATCGCATTTAATGCAGACACGCGCATGGCACGTCCCCTGACGTCAGCCTCCCCCTTACACTCATCCAAAATGCCGAAGTGATTCACTTCGCTTTTCGGGGGGGTAGTGATGGGGGTACGAACTAAACAACTAAACCCTAATGGCGAGCCCAATAGCAGTGACGGCCCATTAGCCCAAAACCCAAGAAAGAGTATCAGTTCGGCACAACCAAAGAGTTCAGTTCGGTTCGGCACAACCAAAGAGTTCGGTCGCAGCCTACAGCTCGGTAAAAGCCAACCAATCAAGCTCTACTCTCAGATCGGCAAAAGAACCAATCAAGCTCTACTCTCAGATCGGCCAAAGCTGATCGGCAAAGTTCAGCAGTTAGGTCTCAGTATTCGACCGAACAAGGAGATAGTGGACCCATGCAGGACCTCCACGACCTCCACTACACCCACGATCTATTTAGTGGTATGAAGCAGTTGTCAACCTGCAAGCCACGATCTTGGATAGTGGACCCATGCAGGACCTCCACGACCTCCACGACCTCCACTACACCCACGATCTATTTAGTGGTATGAAGCAGTTGTCAACCTGGAAGCCACGATCTTGGTTCACATGTATAAATAGAACTTAGATCAGATAGACAAGGGTAAGCTCTCTAGATATCGAATCTCATATAGCAAGTCAGTATTGTAAGCTGTAATCCAGATCAAGCAATACAAATTTGCCCTCCTTTCTTCCCGTGGACGTAGATTTACCTCAGTAAATCGAACCACGTAACTTTCTGTGTCGTGATCTATATTTATTACCTGCATTTATTACCATCAAAAATTCGCCCAATCATCAGATGTCAACCGTGAATTAAAGAATTTCACCTGCGTAATTAAGTCCTATGAAATTGATGACTACTACTATCTATTACTATTTTGTATCTACAATTTTCAAAGCACGGACATAGAATTTGTTGGTCTTCTGACTTTGTCTCTATTGGTAGAACCATTTTATTGCGCGACTCAATTGACCAGTCAAATGAAATAACACATCATTACGAAATTTAAGGGGTGCTTATTTGGATTTAGGATTGGATTTTTATCTAATCTGAATTCATCCGAAAAGCCGATTTAAAGATGGTTAAGTAGGATTTATTTGAAATATCTAAACTAACTAAATCTGAACCCAAAATAACTTTCTAAAAAATTCTGAAAAAAATATGAACATCCTCAAATCCAAAATAAATTCTATTATAAATAATTCAGATTATTTGTTTTTTATTTTAAAAAACAGTGAACCAAATTTAACCGAGATATCAAATTTTGAAAAATGAATAAATATGATTTAACCCAAAATCAAATAAATCCAAGTCGAATTGAATATTTTCATTTGATTAAGCTTAATTATGAAATTACAGTACAAAATGTTTAGCACACTAAGTGGCAAGAGTTTTGCTTCTTATAATAATAGTATCGGCTTGCTGTTGGAACTAATCAGGATATAATTCTAATAATAATAATAATAATAAGGCTTTTATTATTCTTATCTTTTATTATTATATAAAGCAAATATTCTTATCTTTTATTATTTATATTATTATTATTATTATTAATATTAATATTATTATTATTATTATTATTATTATTATTATTATTATAACTAAAAGGGCTTAAAATACGGCTATTTATAAGGCTTTTGTCTTGTCTTTCCTTTCAATTATGCTGTCCTAATTTTAAACTTTGTCCGGTTTGGAAAATATATTCAATACTATGTTTAGGTTACTTCAAAAGCTTAGACTCATATTCAATATAATATATCCCATATGGGAGTGATCAATTACTAACTAATTAGCAATTACAAATTAATACTAAATCTTAGCCATTAGATTAGAAGATTTAATGGTTTAAATAATGCCACATGTATTATATTTTAAATTTAAAAAATTATTAAATAAACTTAAAGGATATTAATGTCAATTCTCTCTCATTAAAATCATCTCAAAACTTTAAATTTATGTAACTCTCTCGATTTAAATTATCAAATTAAAGATATTTTATAAGGATTCCAACGAGATCTCAATTGCATATGTTCCGACTATGTTCGGGTGGTGAAATTTGATAAATTATATTTCAATTTGTGTACATGTTGATAAGCAGATTTTATCAACAAATACAAAAAAATCTCAATATAGTGTAGGTAAAATATCAATAAAACTGTGTTCATATTTTCTTGTATTTGTGTTGATATACTCATGTCATATTATTGATATTTGTAATACACTATGTCGATATAAAAAACACTCACGAAAATTATCATATGATAACATAATGACGATATTACCCTTTTGTTGATATTTTGTCTATTATTTATTGAAATTTGTGAGCTTTAATCTCATACATTCATTTTAAAATCCAAGGATGTAGATTTAATCTTAGTTTTGGATTATGGTGTTATAAGAGAACCATACTAATAAGTATAATAAAATAATACCACTCATATTTAAACTAAAAAGAGTTCAATACGGCATTATATAAAGGTGTTGTCTACTTGTCCTGTCTTTCCTTTCAATTATGTAATTTATAATTTAAGATTTTCGCCGGTTTGCAAAATATTAAATACATAATATACTAAATTTATTTCATTAACTGAACTTTTTCCCAACATATGGACCAATTTGCCTCCTCTAGCAAATGTGCGTTACCCCAAATTCACTTTCATCTAGAAGACTTTTTGCCATTTGCAGAGAACAACATTTGTGATTAATTTTATTCAAATTTCAAAAACAGAAAAGAAAAGGATGTCCACTAACTAGCATGGGTTGCATTCTGATCATCATCCCCTGCCATTCTTTTTGTTAAAGGAAAGCTTCACCACTTTCACTTTAGTCGATTACAATATCAACAAAAAACAACAAAACTAATAGATTGACATGACACATGTGTGTGTATATATATAATATATTGTCCTTCCATTTTTATATTGATCAATAACGAAGTTTCATGTATCCAATTATTAATGTTATTCACTGCATCTTGGTCGAGTTACTAAAGTACAAAGGTTTATATGTAATGATAGAGCCGGACATTTCACGATGAAACTTAAGAAAATATTTGACTACTACTTATTTAGTCGGTAAAGTTTCTTTTCAAATTGAAATATAAATCAAACTAATTTATAAAAAAATAATAAATCTTTAAGTATATACTTTCACATGTGCAAGAGCATATATATATATATATATATATATATCAATTGGGAAACAATCATATGAATTTAGAATATCTTGTAACAATATTAAAGTAGCACTGATGGTGCCATATATTTCGTGTTAGGGCTTTCAAGAAAACGTTTTACTGACTTATGTGGTAAGGTTTATTTTGAATAAAATATAAATGAAATTCAACTTTATAAATTTGACAAAATTTTAAAAAAGATTGATAGGATAATTATCTTAAAAGAATTAGGAATCAGAAAAAATAACTTATACGGTCGAAGTTCCATCATGAAATAATTTTTAAATTTAACTAATTAATTAAAATTATTGGAGGACTGTGACCCCCACACTTGCATGTTGCTTCAAACCTCAAACATTGATATTTCTGTTCAACTTGGTTTTACCATAGAATAAAATACTAGTGCTATTCAATTCAAGGTCAACATAAAAATTCACAAATGGTCTTCATGGCTTAATTCAACTGTCCCCTTATATTAAGGAGCATATTTTAATATACTGCAATTTCCCAAGTAATCCATGTTGACAAGAAAAATCATTGACTTCTAATTGATTTTGGTAAAATGAAAAGACCTAATAACAGAACTATAATTAATTACTAGTACTCACTATTATACTATGCTAAAGTCAAAGCCAATTACGTCACACGACACATTTTGCAAGGCAAACATATTTCTCTTATTCGTAGCTTTGAATTTATAGGATCACTATTTTGATTTTGATGATGGATTCATTCGGTGGGAATTATTTTGAATTTCTTAATTTCTCATTCCTAGAATAAACTTTTTCACCTGAATTTCTTGCTTTCATTATCATTTTGAGTTTTACCACCTCCGATAATAAAACAACTACTTGGTCACTCCTATAAGGCTAAAAAGATATAATAAAATGGATATTTTTATTTGTGTTTCAATTGCATAAATATGTACTGTACTTTGTAAATTTCATTGTTCATCATTTAGGTAATTAATTGAGAGAGAGAACAATAAACACATTGGGCCTAATTGTAAATTCAAAATAACCGTTAAAACTCACATAATTAAGACGCTAATTTTGTATTTTCACATTATTCAACATTCCCAAATTCAAAACGAGTCAAACTCAATCGCATAAAATCTTAAATTAAAAATGTGTAAATAAAGCATAAATTCAACTTCGAACCAAGAAACTGGAATAAAGTCAAAGCTCATTACCATACACCACAAATTATCCATAGCTTTGAATTGATAGGAATATACGAAAGCTATTTTATTTTTTTATGATAGATTCATAGGGTGGAAAATTTTAATCTCTTACAACATTAATGTTCGTTGTAGGAAGACTTCCAATTCCATTTCTCATTTGTAAATAAACATTTTCACCTAATTTTATTGCTCGCATTAACATTGTTAATTTCATCAACTACTTCGCCACTGGCTTTAATAAAATACTCTCCCCGTCCCACAAGAGTATGCATTCTTTCTTTTTTAGTCCGTCCCACAAGAATATACACTTTCTAATTAAATTTTTTTCTCTCAAATGAGGTCAGATCCATTATCCATTAACAATAATTTAATTACATTTTTTTCTACTTCTCTCTTACTTTATCAATTGCGCATTAAAACTCTTGCTCAATTAAAAATGTATACTCTTGTCAAGCGGACGTATAAAATAAATTTAGTTATTTTCTGTGTTTTAATTGTATAAACATCTAGTTTTAAATGCCATTGGTTTGCGAAAACAAATGCAATTAACTAAGACACTAATATCATTTTTGACATCATTTAACAATCCAAAACTGAAATGAATCAGGCTCAAATTTTCAATTCAGCATCTATAATTCCTGTAGAATGCCCTAATTCTATATGATATTAATATTCTAATCAAACAAAATTTAATAAAAAGGTAGTTATGGGGCTCAAAAATGGCATTCCATGTACCAACCCAAAAAAAACAAGACAAAACACGCACCTAGACGAAGGATACGACAATTGAATTTATTTTATAATTAAATAAGAGTGTAATAAATAGGTGGAATTTGAGATCTGATTTATATTAAAAGAGAAAGTGAAATTCCTTTTACATTCCATTAGGTAGATTTCTATAATCATCAAATCTTGATCAAAATCAAGTGAGTCACGTACAGTCTGGAAATATTACTGTTGCAAGATGATTAAATAAAATTCCATAATGGTAATATTATGTCAAGATTATAAAAAGTTTGAAATACTAGTGCTTGTGTGCCCACATAGTAATGATGTCAATCATCCATTTGTTGTAGAACACTTCTCCAGTTGCATACCACTCTCTCTATATATAAACAAATAACCTCAATTCAAGCGAATGTCGATTTATTCTACGTTCCTTTGTCTTCAAGTCTTCACCTCAAACCCTGTTCCTTCTAGAAGCTTTGTTCTTCACCTCTCAATCCAATCCACACAATAATATCTAGACACTAAAAAAGGCTCCCGTCAATTCAACCCAAAAAGAGGAATAAAGGGTATTTTTCACTTTGCAAAACTGTATATAAAGAGCCAATCTTGATTTCCTCTTTCACACACACGTCCCTTTTGATGGATTCGGATCTTATTCCGGGTCTCCCTTCGGATTTGGGTCTTGACTGTTTAATTCGAGTTCCCCACAACGAATTCTCTTCCGTCGCATCGGTTTGCCGGAGATGGAAGCGGGAGATTCAGCTGCCGGAGTTCTGGCGCCGCCGCAAGGCCTCCGGGTTGACCCGGAGAGTCGTGGTAATGTCGCAGGCCGGGGTCGACGCGACCCGGGATCAATCCGCCCGCAAATTCGTTGCGGTTCCGTCTTACCGCCTGACGCTTTGCGAGCTGGAAACGGGTCTTTGGGCGGAGCTCCCGCTGATCCCGGGTTGCCCCGACGGGCTGCCGATGTACTGCCAGCTCGTCGGGGTTGGGTTGAGCCTCGTGGTGATGGGCGGGTGGGACCAGGACACGTGGCGGGCCTCGCCCGCCGTCCACGTGTACGACTTAGTCGCGGCCGCGTGGCGCCGCGGCGCGGACATGCCGGGCGGCGAGCGCCTCTTCTTCGCGTGCGCGTCGGACGGCGCGGGGACGGTGTTCGTGGCAGGAGGGCACGACGGGGAGAAGTGCGCGCTGAGGTCCGCGCTGGCGTATGACGTGGCGCGGGACGAGTGGAGGGCCGCGCCCGACATGGCGGCCGAGCGGGACGAGGCGAAGGGCGTGTGGCGGGGCGGCATGTTCCATGTCGTCGGGGGCTACCCGACGAACGCGCAGGGGAGGTTCGAGGCTAGCGCGGAGTCGTTCGACGTTGCCGCGTGGAGGTGGGGCCAGGTCCGGGAGGACTTTTTGGAGCCGGGTGCGTGCCCGAGAGACTGCGTGGATGTCGGGGACGGGAGGATGGTGACGTGTCGGGGTGCTGAGCTGGTGGCAGGGGAGGGGACCGCATGGCGGGTGGTGGCTGAGCTGCCGTGCCACGTCAGGAGCACGGCGTACGTGGCGGCGTGGCCCGGGAAGGTGGTGGTGGTTGGGTCGGAGAGATTTGGGGAGCCTTACAATGTGTTTGTGTTTGACATGAAGAGATGTAAGTGGGAAAGAGTGGAGGCAGAAGAGGAATTCAAAGGGCATGTTCAATCAGGATGTTGTATTGAACTATAGGATTTAGTGTAATCATTACTCAATTCTGTGTCTCATTTCACAGATTCAAGTGAAAATGCTACAAATGGAGTTTTGTTTTTATTATCAGTTGTTCCTAGTGAAATTACTATGGGGGTTCTATTGAGAGTGAAATGGGAGATTGTGACAATTATAACTCAAGAATTTGATACAACTCAAATAAAAAAAGAAATTTGGTAGGAGTAAGAAACAATACAAAAAAAGAGAAGCCCAAACGTTTGAAATAGAAATTTAGATATCGAGTTTCCGAGGATTATCATTCGGAGTTCGGACACTCTCATTTTCTAATTCATTTTGGTATTTCAAACTAAATGAAGAAATTCATGACATCAAGATCTAATGAATAACACAACTTTCCAACTCGATGACACATCAATCAGATTCAATAGTTTTCTTAAGGAAAAAAGAACCTAAAATGTAATGACCGTAATAATAAAATGTTGCAAAATCAATCTGAATTTTTTTTGATCCTCATCAAATTATCTTGGCTTAAGCGGAAGCATGCTCAAGCATGAGCGTTGCTTGTTACATGCTACCACATGTTTGAGCCAACACCCCCAATTGGGTAGATAATACATGATCGACTAATAGAAATATAATTTTGAAAAAAATGATGAAACTCATAGTGAAAGTTAAATTATTTTTATCATAAAATATTTGTATATAATGCTCAAATGTATGAATTGAACAAGTGATCAAATTATTTTTATCATAAAGTATTTGTATATTGTGCTCAAATGTATGAATTGAACAAAGTGATCAATTTCTCAATGTGCAGTTTTTTATAGGAGTATTTTTCTGAAGTACTACAAGGATTATATCACTCATCTTTTAAGTATGTGGTCACACTACGTTTGTACATACGTCTTATTAAAGTATCCTTTGATTGATACAGACGGTTTAAGAGCATCCGCAGTGGTAGAAGGACGGCGTCCGTCCGTCCGTGCCAGCGAGCAGCTGACATGGCGGCTCCTGATTGGCCAACGGCAAATCCGTTGGAATTTTTATTTTAAAAAAATCGGATTTTAATTAAAAAATCTGATTAAAAATAAAAAAAAATATTTTCCTACTTCCCAAAAAATTATATCCGTTTTCTCCCCACTTTTAATTTATTTTCAATTTTTTTCCCAAAAATACACATTTTCACCTATAAATACCCCCACTTCCACACAAAAAATTTCACACCACACTACACAATTCTCATCTAAATTCTCTCATTTTCATTCTTACAATTCTCAATCTTTCTTTCACTCTTAACAAAAAAAATGTCCCGCTCTGGCGATCACCCCTCCGGCTCCCACGGTTGGAACCGCGAATGGTTCGGTTCACAACCATTTCCTAGTCCGAAAACGAAATTTTCGGCCCCTCCTCAAACCCAAAGTTCGCAAGCCTTACCCGATTGACGACCAAGATGCCCCCGATGGGCAATACGGGTGGACACCCGAACCACCCGTACCTAGAGAGGGAGGGAGCGACGGCTCTCAAACTCCTACTCTTCTTACGAGTGGTGTTCGCACCTCGTACACCCCGGGGAGATGGAGCAATTATTCAAGGCGTTTTTGTCTATCTCCGAAGATCCGGAGATTGACACGAACCAATCCTAGGACCATTTTTGGTGGCGCATCTGTAGCTGGTACAATGAAAACCGGCCGGCTGGAACAATCGAGCGCAACGAGAGTATGGTGCGCAATGCCATATACAGAGCAAACGAAGAAATCCAAAAGTTCTAGGGGGTATTACCTCCAGGATGAGCGGTCGGCGGGGAGCGGCCGAAGCGAGGTCGACATCATCAGTGCCGCGTTGGCGACCTACCAATCCCAACACTACAAACCGTTCAAGTAACCCAATGTTTGGTAGGAGGTGCGTGGGCATCCGAAGTATAGGGGAGGCGTAGCATCCTCCTCTAGCTCCTCCGGCAAACGGTCGAGGTCGGTATACCTATCCGACGCCGGCTCCAATGAGGTGTCCACCCAGTTCGCCGGAGCTAACTTGGGTAGGCCCGACGCTGGCCCGAGTAGTTCCCAACGCCGGCCGCAAGGAAGGAAGAAGTCGACGGCCAACCGCCGTCGCGCTGCGACTCCATCCGCCCCCGCTCCCGATCCCTTTGTGCCACCTCAACCCCCCACCAACTCGTTGTGGGGGGGGGGGGGGGTTTGGCCCAACTCAATTTGGTCGATAGGTCAAATATGACCCTCGAGCAACTTCGATCGCATGTGTCAATGATACGGGGTCTCCAAAGAACATTGGGGGTAGAGCCGGATGAATAGTCTTCCACGGGGGTATTTTAGCCTTTAATTATGTAATTTTTATTTTTTAGGAGTTTAATTATGTAATTTTTATTTTTTAGGTGTTTAATTATGTAATTTTTAATTTTTATGATTTTAATTATGTAATTTTAAATTTTTAGAATTTTAATTATGTAATTTTTATTTTTTTTGTAATTTGTAATATTATTCCAGGTATTTTTAATGCATTTTAATTTTGTGGAAATGTTTTTATTTAAATTGAATAATAGAATGGTGTGACCCTTGCGGTAGATCACGGATGTGGGTGTTGTGATCTTGCCTAAGAGCAGGGAGTAAAAAAGTAATAAAAGTGGATCCGTGCCCACATCCATGCTCGTTGGCAAGAGCACGGACGGTGATGCTCTAACATTTTGGAAACCCAATTTTGAAATGATTTATTAAATGCAAATTTTGAACTGAATTATTAAATGCACACAAATTGACTACATTACATTCTTGTGTTACAATTTCTTAAACAAGTGTACCTAACAGTATTCTTTGCGTACTTTCATGGATTATTTTATTTTGAGATTTTCTATAGTATTTTTTTCTGTATGAATTATAAAAAATAAGAAAAACAAAAAAAATATACTCCATATCATATTTTTATATACTTCATTCATTTATAAAAATGAATCTTATTTTTTTTATATTTTAATGTATCTATCAAAATTAGATTCATATGGAAAATTATCTCACCCCATTTTTCTTCTATCATACTATGAAAAAGAGCATAAATTAAATTCAAATAATATTATTAATTGTGTATTGTGTATTCAAATTGTCCCATTTTAATTTCTCTTTTAGCCTTTTTATCAGCAAACGTAAAATAAAAGGAAAATCTAAATTAAGGTTCCTCGCAGCCTTAAACCCAAAAACCTTCCGCCGCCGCCGCCGTCACTGGTAAATCACCCTCTGTTTCCGCCTCCTCCTTCTTCCTCTTCACACCTCATACCTTAGCTGCATCCAAAAACCCTCACCAAAATGTCTCATCACAGTAATTCTCCGATTCAAATGGTAGAATTGGAAAACAGAGGAAGAGCATTAGTCTCCACCAAGCCGCTCAAAGCGGGAGAAATCCTCCTCAAAGACTCCCCAATTCTCCTCTACTCCGCCCTCCCCTCCTCCTCCGCCGCCAATTACTGTTCCCACTGTTACAGAACAATTGCATCCCAATCCACAACAACCCTCTCTTGCCCTAATTGCTCCGCCGCCTCCCAATTCTGCTCTCCCCAATGCCAATCCGCCGCTTTCTCCTCCTCCCACACCCCTTTGGTTTGCTCCGCTTTACGCCGCCGACTCTCCCCTCCTCCACCACCACCACCACCACGACGACCGCCTCATCCAAGCTCGGTTCCTCATCGCCGCGTACAATCTGGCAATCGCGTCGCCGCCCAAATTTCAAACCCCAATCTCACTCCAAGGCGACGCCTTGGCTGGCGACGCCTCTGTTTTCCTACATTCCGTGATCTCGACGATTTTCCAGCTGCCGAATTCCGGAGAGCTAGGGTTTTCAGTCGAATTGACGGCGGCGCTGCTAGCGAAGGATAAACTCAATGCTTTTGGGCTGATGGAGCCATTCAATCAGGGGAAACAGAGGTCTGTTAGGGCGTACAGCCTTTACCCAAAGGCGTCGTTTTTCAACCACGATTGCCTCCCCAATGCGTGTAGGTTCGATTATGTCGATTCTTCTTCCGAATTCAGCAACACCGATATTACAATTAGGGTGATCCATGATCTCCCTGCAGGCTGGGAGATCTGCCTGAGCTACTTCCCTGTCAATTTTAAGTGTGTGGAGAGGCAGCAGAGGTTGAAGGAGGATTACAGTTTCGTGTGTGATTGTGATCGCTGCAAAGTCGAGGCTAATTGGTCTGATGATGAGGAAGAAGGGGAGGGGGAAATGGACCATAATGATGGTGATGATGATATGGATGAGGATGGCGAGGAGTAGGGGTGTGCATTCGGGTTTCGGTTCGGTTTTTTGCCAAAACCGAACCAAAATCGAAAAACCGAATTTAGTTCAAAATCCAAACCGAACCAAACCCGAAAAACCGAAAAAACCGAAACTGAAAAACCGAAAACTGAACTTAAAAAACCGAAAAACCCGAACAAAACCGAAAAAATCCGAAAAAAAACCGAAAAACCTGAAAAAAATAAATATAATATAAATATATATTTATATATGTGTATTTTATTTTATATATACTAATAGAATATTTATATAGAATATAAAATTAATAATACATATAATATATATTATATAGTAGAATATATTAAAAGAATATATATATTATATATAATATAATATAATATATTAAATTAATAGAATATATATATAATTCGGTTTTTTGGTTTTTCGGTTTTTTTATTCGCCCGAACTGAACCGAAAAACCGAATTTTTTTTATTTTTAAAACCGAACCGAACCGAAAAACCGAAAAAACCGAACCGAATTTCAAAATTTCGATTTGGTTCGGTTCGGATATTCGGTTTTCGGTTTTTTTGCTCACCCCTAGCGAGGAGGGTGATTTGGAGACGACGGACTGTGGCATGGATAAAGAAGGTGAAGATGATAGCTTCCCTCACGCGTATTTCTTTGTCAGATACATGTGCAGTGTAGACAACTGTGGGGGTACATTGGCCCCTCTGCCTCCGGTTGATAATCGCCCGTCTACTGTCATGGAGTGCAATGTTTGCGGTAGCTTCAGCAAATGTGAGGACTGAAGCATCACTTCAAAATAAACATTTTCAGTGAGTTTCTTCCCTTTTCCTTTTGTTTTATTGTTTATTAATAGTTTCTCTGATTTTGCGTTGATAGTTTTTCTGGATAGTCTGCAGTATTTGCTTTACGCTTTTGTGTGACTATTTTTGCTTTTTGAGTAGAAGTACGACATTCATGGAAGAGGAGAGTCTTTTAGAATTACAGTAACTAAATGATGTGTATATTCAAGTTGTATTCAAGCTGAATATCTTTCTTGTTAGAGTCTGTATCGTTGAACTATATGGTATGAGGATAAAAATGGTATCAAGTTATGAAGTGGGGAGCTGGTAATTACAGTGTCGATTGATGGTTAAAAATGGTTAAGAACAACCACAGAGCTTCATCTCTGTGAATGTATGTTCTTGTTAGTGCACTGATTCTTGGTGGCGAAAAATGGTCAAAGCTTCAGCTTTGCTGAATGTTTATATTTATCAATGTTATTTTTTGTTTAAGAGCACTGGTTCTTAATGGTTAAGAACAACCACAAAACTTCACCTTTTGTTGAATGTTTCTATTTATGAATGATGTTCTTGTTTTATTGCTCTGATTCTTGATCTTGATGGTTAAAAATGGTTAAGAACAACCACAAAGCTTCAGCTTTGTTTAATGTTTCTATTTAAGAATGCTGTTCTTGTTTTAGTGCACATCAGCTGGTGTATCTACCTTGAATTGTAATTAATGATATGGATAAAGTTTCCAGAATAAGATTTCTGCAACTGTCCCCGGCCCTGTTTCCTGGTAGGTTTGTATGGCATGAGTAGCAATGCCTAGATTCCTACTACCTTCACAAAAGCAATTGAAAATTGCAACTTCATGTGAGAATTAAGATGCTTGAAAACTAACTAGTGATGAAAATTGCAACTTCACGTGAAAATTATGGTGCTTCTCAATGACTGTTTCTTTTCTACCATGTTTTCTGCAGTGAACTATAGAGTATTTAGCGAGCACGGGATGCCTGCTGCAAAGGCTAGCTCATCGTTGCTTGGATTATTGTTGAGAGAGAAAAATCAACTTGTTTACTCGGTTGAACATATATGCTTTGATCGAGCGAAATACTCTGTTGTATGCTCCATGATCCACCACATTATTTGACTAGAACCAAGTACAGTAGGCGAAAGGTATTGTTGTGAGACCACATTTGAGACTGTGTATTAGATTTTACTAATCATTATGTGAGATTATGGTAAACCAAAGATTAAATT
Source organism: Salvia splendens (assembly GCF_004379255.2). Lineage (NCBI taxonomy): Eukaryota > Viridiplantae > Streptophyta > Magnoliopsida > Lamiales > Lamiaceae > Salvia > Salvia splendens. The sequence continues at coordinate 14,036,537 of NC_056034.1, forward strand.
GGGTGTTTTAATACTTACGAGGATGTTTCAGTCATATGTTATTCACTGGTGAAACATTTAACAGAATGTATGACAGTTTCATTTATGTATCAAGTTACTGAAATATGTGTTGTTTTGTTTAGGATGACATTTATTTCGAAAACAAAACAACTCCTTTAATTTGTTTTAGCAGTCAGGAGATAATTTTACTTATTTATTCAGAAGGCTTTTATTCTTCAGTTCATGGATATCTACAAAATAATTTCATGGACTATTTTATCAATCAAACAACATGAAAGAAACAATATGGAAAATTTGATTGTTCTAAACTTGATTTAGTTTATATTTATATGATTTTGAATACATAAATTGTGTACTACATGAATTAGTCCAGACTTTTGGATGCCTGGTTACATATGTTAGTCTAGTCTTCATCGCTTCCATACTGTTGGAATAAAGATTGGAGTACATTGCTGGTAGCAGCAGCCGCAGCGGGTTCAGCATCTTGCTGTCCTTTCTCCGGGCCTATAGTTGAGGATTGTGGTACAGATTTCTTGATTATCGAGAATTTGATAGAAGAAGTCTTCGAAACAGGTTTACCACCATCAGAAGCCCCATCAACACCAGCTTTACCTATCAACAACATACATGCAGCTGTAACTCATGTAGTACTAGATGACAGTTTGCTGAAACACAAAATCTCAAGCTAAAAACAGTTTTAAGTTTGCAAACCTTGAATGTTGGAGCCCTCACTGCCACTCTTCTCCGTCAAAATATCTGTTGGTTCTTCATCAGACACCTTCGTCCTCTGCATCAAAACACAAGATATCTAAGTAAAACCACAATAAAAGTGGACCCCTATCTATGTGCACAGAGTCAAATAAGTTTCTATGAAGATAGATCAGCACAAAAGACTTTGACGGCTGATGCTGAATGCTGCATATATACAATATGGTTTCAATTTCTGTCGAATACAGACTAGATACGTGCTGCTGAGATAGCAAATCCTTCCTGCTGCAGCATAGTGAGTCTCAAATATCACGGGGAGCAAACACTCACCACTAAACTAACTGAGCATGCTACTTTATTAAGGTGAACCCATAACCTAGTACAAACATAAAGTGGAAACTAAGCTTGAGAGGTGCTTAAATGTTTCTATTGTTATCAGTGACTCAGGTCAGCTCTACAGTCTACTTATATATAGTTATTCTCTGCCTTAATTAGAAAATAACACAAAATCCATTTTGATATGAACACAGGTCAGTCCTACTTATATATAATTTTTTTATCAATCTACTTACAATAGAAGTGAAACCCCCATCAACGTGTTACTCAGTGTTAGCTCATTTAATGGCAGGAGAACAACTACGGACCTCGACCTCGACCTCAATCCAGTTAGTGTTGCTTCTATGGAAAATTCAATAGCACAAGTAGCTAAAAGTTTTGAATTGTTAAAAGCACAAGGATGAATATTATGGACTGCAGCTGACACATCCTCAGCCCTATAGAAAAGCATACTCAGAAGATGGTGTATGAAAATAAGGATACCTTTGATGGACGAGATGAAGATCCCACACCGTCAAAAGAGAAAAACTCCAAATCTTCGTCGCTGTCATCATCTATATCTTCATCATCGATCCTTCGAACAAAAGGAGCCTTTTTCTGACCCTGAATTAGAGAAGGAACATAATGAGAACTTCAGTGGAAAATAAAGCTCAAAACAAGCTGTGTATTTTACCCTTACCTGAAACACTGCTTTTATGTAAGCTTCTTCTTCTTCTAATAGCTTCCTTTCCTAATAAATATAAACCACAGTTCAGTTATTTGCGTGAAGCAGATACGATTTCACACGCATTTGTTATAACTATCTAAGATGGCAATGTTGAGAACATTCAGGTTATTCAAAAGAATAGCATTATGATAATACCTTCTGCTCATTCGAGCGCTGCAGAGCTTCCAGCATTGAATCTACACTCACAGTTGCGTGCCGCGACTGAATACAACAGGAAAGAGGAACATCACATTAGCATCAGAATAATTGATATATAAACTAGTCTAGTATTCATAGCTGGTAAATGATCTGAATTCAACTATTACCTTCATCGATTTCATTTCGTCCAAAGCAGCAAGGATATCCATCTCTCTCTTCGAGTCTAATGTTCGATTCTCCAAAGACTTCATTGCATCTCCCATCTCTTCAGCATTCCTCTTCTTTTTCTCTTCCTCTGTTTCTTCATCCTCTGCACGCCAGGGCTCGAAGTTCCTCGAAGCTCCGGATTCAACTATGTAATCCGAGTTCTGAGGATCTGTCTTGAAGGTCATCTCAGCCGAGCATTTAGTGCACTTGAAATAAAACCTAAAAATTTGGATCCCTAGGTAGGTCTGCAGCAGATAAACAATATATGTCAAATTCTTAAGAGAATTAATAATTGAACACACAAAAAAGAGGTAAAATTAGAACGAATTGAAACCCTACCTCTCCGACTACGTCTTCTTTGCGAGAATTGAATTTGGTTCCCTTGTAAATGTAATTCCCGCAGGTGCCGCAACGGATGCTCATCGGAAGCATCATTCGTATCTTCATCTGCTGGTTCTTCGGCTGGCGCCGCCGCGGAATCTTCGCCGGATCGAAGTCCGGCGGGTAGTACTTGTTCAAAACTTTCCGTTCTCCCATATTTCCTGCTTGCTAGTCAATTTGAGGGAGTATCGAGCTTGGGCGTCGGAGGTGGAGAGAGAGAAGTGGCCAGGAGAGGTGAGGGGGAGGGCTGCCGTCGACGGCGGTAACTGGAGAGGGAGAAGAAGCGCGTCTGGTTTGTTTTAATGAGTTGGATAAATGAACTGAAAACCTTTAATGGGCCGATCATGGGCTATATTAATCCATAACTGCGACTAATTGGACTAGGCCATTTTTACTGGGCTAAAAGATTTTTATACTAGTTTCTATTATTCACTAATTTATGGAGTAGTAGTTAGTATAATTCATTAATTGTCTATAAATTATCGATTTGCTCCATCATTTGAAAAATTAAAAATATTTTCATTTTGAGCCATTCCTTAAAATAATGCAATTCTAATTTTGAAACTTTTGACGTGAGTAAAGCCAAAGCAACAGTAGTATTTATATCATTCGTAGGTGCGGCTAACTCTCCATGAGGTAATTCTATGATTTTACAGGGTAAGCCAATTGTCTTGATTGTGGAATATCACTGAGACTAAGAATCCGTGTTATCAAAAGATTTCCTACGATTATTTCTATTGTGGAATGAGTCAATCATCCATTTAACAACATACTCCACCACCACTATTACCACTACACTATTTACAATTTATATTATTAGAATTAATAATTTAATATTTTATAAACCTCAGTCTCCACCACCAGTATTTCCTTTATTTTAAGTATATTCAGAATATAAGAAGAGTGAAAGAAGTTATACTAAAAAAATACTCTTAACCATGAAGCCCAATTTAATTTGTGTGAAGCTTTCTCCAACCAATAGGTCAAAATTTTTAAGTCATCATATAGACATAGAACATAACTTAATTGGCAAGAACAACGAGATGCTTTTAACATGAGCAAGTATTTCTTAACATGGATCGTTTGATGATCCCAATCTCAATAGCCAAAAAGAAATAAAGTATCGAAGAATATTTGTTTCTCAATCTCAATAAAAAAATATGCATAGTTTGATAACCTCGATAACAGAAAGAACAATCTTCTTCAGTAAAATTTCTCATAGCAAAATAAGGCAAAGCTTAAATCATAAAAAGTTCAAAGAATCCAATACCATGATAGCAGAATATTCTAAACTCAAGTGTATATTAACATAGACGAACATCATGTTCATAGGTAAAGAATAAAACTTTCGAGTTCAACTCAAGCCGAAATACCATAAACTGCAAGACGACCACCGGGTTCATATGTGAAGAATAAAACTTTTAGAGTTCAACTCAAGCTGAAATACCAGAAACTGCAAGACGACAAACCCTTTGATCAGAAAGATAATAACATCAACGTTAAATAACAGGTGAAGCGTAGTTCGATAAATCAAACAGCAGCTGCACAACAATATTTTGTTATTCATTTTTCTTTTTCTTTTTTCGAAAGCTCCATAACAAACTTCTTGCATGGTTCAGGTAACGATTAATGCACAATAACCTGCATCAAATTATTAAAGTCATTTATTTGTCTACATTGCATTAAAAGACCAAGATTTCATCTTCCCATATCTGTGTTCTCACTTACATCATAAAAGAACAAGGAACTGCCACCCGTCAAGCTGCAGTGTTCTTCCTCAAATTAAGGCAGCATGATCAGGCGTTTTCAAGTACCTTGCACAAAAATAGACCGAGTTATCAAACTGTCACGGCCAAATTAGATAGTAGATTACAGTATTAGTCAATACCTAAAATATCAGAAAATGCAGTAGCCCAAAGTACTCCAGATCAACGACTGGAGAACACAATGGGCCTCGGAAGAAGGCCTGGATCAAAAGCACACCCAACAACTCTTCTACACCCAACAGATGGAAGGACTCTAAAGATTTTTGTTTATATGCTTATTCCAAGGCAACCAAGCCATCCAGTTACTTCACTGGTCAAATTTCATCTCCGTATATCTGCATTTTAATGCATATCAGGTTAGATGAGAGAACATTAATTAAAAAACTACTGACAGCATTAATTAACATAATAGATCACACTTGCCTGCGAGGATTCTTTTGCCTCTGCCCAAAATCATCGTTTGCAAGCTCTATACAGGGAACAAATAATTAGGTCCGTGAAGGGAAATGCATGGAAATGTACAGTGTGTAAGGAACCAAAAGTTTGATCAGACTTACCAGGCCTCTGCGAAGGTTTCCAATCGCTACCTACTTTTGTTGCACTGTTATTCTCTTTGCTGCAACCAAAATACAAAGTTTATATGTAGGCTGTGGCATACCATGGATTTTTATTTTTTAATTTCATAAAAGCAGAACTGTTTTTAAAAAGCATGCAAATAAGAGAATGTGTGAGGCTGGTGCTTCCGAGAAGGTAATTCATGTAAAAACAAAGTACTAGGAATTTACAGCAATCTTCTCTACCTTGAAGCAGCTGCTGTAGAAGATGCCTGTCCAGATGGCCAGGCATTATATGAACCATCGACCGTTACATATGGCGGACAATATGTTGCACCTAAGGCTCCAACAGCACCCAGTGCTCCAGCAGCACCCGCTAAAACAGGAAGCCTGAATTGTATTACAACTAAGTTAGGGATGAAAACCATACAAGCAAAAAATACATCTGGTTTCTTAGCCAAGAGGATGTATCCATATAGTCAAAGATAAACAAGATATCCCTCTATGTCAACCAAAAATCCAGTTGAGAGTTAGCAGAGAACATCTACGTAGTATTTAGAAGACTGGATGACGTTAGAGGTATTACCAAGTCATTTCAGAACTCCCTAGACCACCAAGTTGTGGTTGACCAACATATCCAGGAAAGGCCATGCCAACGGCAGGAACCCCAATTCCCCCCGGGTGCTGGCCTCCAAATTGCATGACTGCAAAATTCCACCAAACAGCAGTTATTAAATGAAATTAAAAATAATGTTAATTGGGAAATAATATAGATAGCAATAGTATAGTTACATAGAACAAATCAATGAAGTTTTAGAGAAGTTGGATCACAAACCCATTCCAAACAACTTAACAAAGAAAACAGAAACCTTGCACTAAATGAATATATTTCCTTTGTCTTTTTAAAGACAGGCGTAATACCTGGTAAGAAAGCTGGGAAATTTTGATCACCTGGGCCACTGCCCATACCGCTAGAGGATCCCATAACCTGAGCTCCACCATATAGGAATGAGCCCTTTGCGCTGCCTGGAGCATTCCCTTTTCCTTTAGCGACCAATGCTGACTTAGGCTGATCTAATTCTGAAGCAGATTCCACTTTCCCTGACTCAGAATTATTTACAGCACCAGAAGCTTTAGGTGGAGACAAAGCTTGTGAATTACTGGGCCCATGTTGTGTATACTGCTGGGCAGAACCATGCTGAGAAGACGGAGCACGACTTTGACCAGGATTCCTCTGAACATTTTGTGGCCGGTTTGGTGGATGAATCCTGTTGAGTTGGTTATTAGAGACAGCCGGTTGGTAAGCCATCTGCGCAAAGGAAGCCGACCCTCTTCCTTGGCCCCTCAACTGAGGTTGACCAGGATTGAAAGATGAAGATCCAGGTGTTGGCATTCGCATAGTATTTGAAGACTTTCCAGCCACTGAAGAAGATGAATCACCCATGGAGAGATTTTCCAGACCGATGGAATCCACTATATTTTTTCCTCCCACCGTAACAGTAGATTGTGACATAGTAAAATTTTCACCCACCACTGATTGCTGGCCATTTCGATTAATTGTGCCAGCTTGGACATCCCTATTAGGGGATGCAGTGTTGTCTTTTGTGGAAGAACCAGTGGGATAAAATGGAGGAGAAGCAATGTTCAAATTTGAGGCTACTTGTTTTCTGGGAACTACATCAGGTTTTGCATTAGATGCAGGTTCACTATTTCTTCGAGAACTGACATGGAAATGTTTTTCAACTGATTTCCCAGGGCTATAAATAAAAATAAAGTGAGAATGAGAACTATAAACAACATCAAAAGAAAAAAAGGGAAGAGGGAAAAAGAGGATTATACTCACTATTTGTTCTGTGTAGCTGGAGCATCATTGTTGTTCTTAAAGGACGGTTGATATCTTCGAGGTCCTCGTCCCCTAACACCCTTGGGAGCACTGCCCTGAATATTATTAATCTGTGTGCTGTTATTGGTGTATTCTTTAGGTCTGTTTACTGGTGCAAATCCAGGGTCTGTGGCTCTATTTCTGTTGCGGCCTCTATAGCGTCCCCTAGCACCCCTTCTACCCTGCAATTTAATTCATATAAGGAATGTGCTGCAAAATTTTCATCAGAGACACAAACAAAACTAGCATATGTTGACGTATTCACCCCTTCATGATGCCTTTCGAGCATAGTCAGCTCTTCAAACTTATCATGCCCCCATTTCCTATCATCTTTAGACTCCCACAATTTTCTTCCTCCAAGGGTTCGCCTAATAACAACCAAAGCCACATTAATAAATTATTACAGTTACGCTGCTATCACTGGCTTGCTGCAAATGTATACTTCATAAGCTTGAAATAGGGTTCAAAAATATAAAAGTATACTAGACAAAGCATAGGCACATGAAGAAACGAACTGTAGTAAGCTTATGAAAACATGATTAGGCTTCAACTTCAAGTAATAAAAAGTAACTAAAGAAATGTCGGATCCCTATTAAAGATCTAATAGATATGAGTTCTTCAATAAGAAATTTGAACTACAAAATATCTCCACTTTCTTATTAAAAGTTTAGAATTATTGTATACTTAAAGTTTTTCAACTTGCGAGTGAAGAGGTAATATTGCAATTAGCAACAATTGTTTGGGAACTTGATGGCACCAATCCTTTTCTTAAATGAGCTCCTATTGGAGGAGCACGTCTTAATCCTAAATAACCTTATAACACCTGTTCAAGAGCAGGTTCAGAAAAGCTAAAAATGAACATACAGAAACAAAAACGAGTGTGTTTCAGGACAAGATTTATAACCACAAGAGTCCGAGACAGCCAACTAAGAAACCGTTTCAAGAACATACTAATCCTACCATATACTTTCTTCGGCACTTTCTACTCATTATAAGAAACTAATATCCATTGTCCTCAGACAGTAGAGCAGGAAAAGAACTGTCATACTGTCAGAAAATATTCTAATAAATCCTCTCATGAAAGTGAAAGCATGGTTAAAACAAAGCAACAGTTCACAAGTTAGTTATGGAAACACCCAACTACCTCTCTACACCAAAATATTTCCTACGAAAAATTACCAAAATGCAAGCAAAAATATCATTAAAAAAGCTCACATTTTAGCAAGTTAACATCCTAACACAGTGATATACAACACCAATGAAAAATTTGGTAAAAAATTGCAATACCTATGTCTCCCTCCAGAACTGTCTCGAAATCTGTCATCGTGCATGTAAAATGCTCCCGCAGTTGGCACAGAGAAAGGCTCAATTACCTTCCTCTCTTCCCCATCAGCAGCATTCTTATCTTCATCATCATTTTCACCTAAATCGTCAATCCCCCCCTGCTTCTCCTCCTCCTCCGTTACCTTCCCCTCAAAGGTTCCTTCTTTCTCACTCTCCCCCCTCTCCACCACAACCACATCCACACCAATTCTTCCACCACCGCCGCCATCTTCGTACTGAACAACTACCTCCTCCTCCGCATACTCCTCATCCAAATCATAATCTCCCTCTTCCTCGTCCAATTCCTCCTCATACTCCGCCGCCACACCTTCAGACTCCCCGTCCGACTCCGACTCAATCCTCCGCGGCGGTTTCCCCCCTTGCTCCGCCTCTTCTTCGTCGTCGCTCGCCTCCCTCCGCCGCATCTTCAACGACAACTTCGCCTCCTCCGGATCGCTCTCGTACTCAATATCCTCCGCCGACATCGCTAGTAAGAGAAAGAGTTCAACTTTCTTCGATATAGAAGTAATGAAACGGCAGTTACTGCAAAACTTAGGGTTTGAAAGCGTTCGGAATTGTGAAAAACCCTGGATTAAACAATCAAAACGGCTATAATTTATAGGGATTTTGGGTTTGAAACGTTGAGGGAGAGTCAAATTTCATCAATCAATGATTGATTTCGCGAGAGAGAAAGAAGCATTGACGGATGAAGTTGAGTTCTTCACTTCAATTTGCAAGCCACCAAATCAAAAACCTAATAACACACATGGAATTATCTTTGGTTCCAGGGTGTTTTTAGTAATTTACTCTTACGGGATCCAGATCCGAACCCAGATATAAAATCAACCCATCTTGATTTACTTATCCATTGGGCCTCAAATTTATCATGCCCATAATAAATTTCGAAATTTATATTTTTAATAATATGTATTGTTTTAATTTATCACATCCATCTCAATATTTTAAGTTTATACCAATTTAACAAACAACATCTTATTAGCTAAAGCTAGCTTTGATCTCCACAAGTTACACAAACAACAAAGTAACATGATACGCATTCAGGTATACACTATATTGCGACAAATGTAACAACGTTTGTTGAGGGTGATGTAATTGTATGCGAGGGGCCGGGGTGAGGGTGAACAGAATCCAACTCAAATCGACGCCCGAATTTGACATTTCGGTGAAAACCAGATTCAGTGGTAAGATTGATCGCATGGTCGGCAGTGATACATTGGTTTCTTGGGATGCAATTCTTCTTCACAAAACTCGCAATACAAATCAGAGGGATGGTCTGCTGAGGCATCGCTTGTGAACAACAATGGGTGGTGATCCCACTCCGGCTTTCTTACAGTAGGCGGCATTGGCAATGCAAATTCACAACCATCTTTGCTGCAAATATATCCAAGTGTTCTTCCAATGGTATTTGCACACTCTGGTAATCTACACATGATGAGGTTTGGGTGAGTATGAGAATGTTGGAAAAGAAGATGACATTAATATGCCGCCCACATTAAGTAGTGTAGAGTTCCTAAGTGTTGTAAAATACCAACCACATTTATTGGTGTACTAGAATGTTCTCATTCACCCTATAAATACTAGGGTGAATGAACATTTGTAACATAAGGGAAAAACAAACATTGAAATATTTCTCTATACACTTCTTTCTATCAAATAACTAACCAATCTTTCTCCACCTCTCTCGATTACCAACTTTAAGATGGTATCAGAGCAGGAAATTTCTATTTGGGGACTCAGAGCAATGTCATCATAGTCCCATACCCTTCTCGGCCTTTCCTTCATTATCCCTGCAAAACCAAAACCAAAGATGTCAGATTCTGACATAGAAAATACCAAACCATACTCTGCCGATACTGTGGCAGATTTTGCTGCACAATTTGCCGAATTCATGAAGTTCATGAATAAAACCGGAAACATACCCTCCAAAACTGTCACCACAAAACCTGGAGTCTTTGGGAGAAATCCGCTTAGAAGACAAACTCAATGGGGATAATTATCCCCTTTGGATAAATCTGATGGAACGAGCTATAGGTGGAAAGGGACTGATTTCTCACATTTCTGGAGGATCAGAACCCCCCACCGCCAACGATCCCGGCTACGCGATATGGCAACAACGGGATCATTGTTGCTTCAATTGGATCATCAACAACATTGAATCCAGTTTGAGGAATGAAGTTTCACAGTATAAAAAAGCCAGAGACCTATAGGAAGGTCTGGCAATCACCTATGGAAGTGGAGCTGACCCCTTTCAAGTACATGATCTACACAGGCAGGCGATGACAATTAAGCAAGGAGATATGAGCTTGGAATCCCTCTGGAATAAATTCCAGGACTTATGGATCTCAATAGATGCAAGAGATCTCAATCCCATGGAAAGCCCCAAAAGCATCGAGAAGTACAACAAACATACACAGAGGCATCGACTCTACCAATTCATATGGGCTTTAGACGACAAATACGACAAGATCAGACGGGAAATACTAAATACAGATCCGTTACCATCCGTTCGCAGAGCATATGGTATGGTGAGAAGGGAAGCTGTCAACGAGAAGGTTCTCAAGCCCGAACCAGACCCATCTGGAATCGCAACCGGCCTGGGAGCTTTCCACAGAAACCGCCCAACTCCAGCGGCGCAAACCCCACCGGAAATCTACACACCATTCCTACCAAATCGAAAACAAGATGAAGACAAGAACAAGCTTATTTGCTCACACTGTGGAGGAAAAAAACACACATGGGATACATGCTTCCACCTCCACGGATACCCCGAATGGTGGCAAGAGATGAAGAGAGCTCGCCAAAATGAAAAACGAGGTGGCGCCGGGAATGGAAGGGGAGCAGCCGCCATTATGATTGGAGGAGACCGAGCCACCTACACCGGAGGATCGGCGGGCGGCTTCGGCAATCCCACAAGCGGCGGCGGCTTCGGCAAACCCATGGTCAGCGACGGAGGCGGCGGCTTCGGCAACTCCACAGGCAACGGCAGCGGCGGCTTCGGCAATCCCTCATCCAGCGGCGGCAACGTCGTCGCTCCACCACCACAATACCCTAATTGCGGCGCAGCACCAGGGGGTGGCGGAGGCGGCGCAAACCCAGTCAACGTGGCCAAAGCATCAATTGCATCGACTCAAACCTGGATGGAAGGTAAAATTAATGAGGGGAAATGAGGGACCAGTGACCACCGGTCTCCGATCTCGGCTGGGAAGGCCGACGGTGAGAGGGAGTCGACGGGTGTGGGAGCAGAAATGGAGTTGGAGAGTGAAAGGGGGGGACGGCTAGGGTTTTTTAGGAGAAGACTCCATTTTTTGCAAAACAGTCCCCCAATCCCACATAAATCCTATAAAACTAAATACAGTAAGAACTCTTCTTTCTGTGGCTGCATGCAAAGAATGGCCATTATACCAGTTGGATGTGACAAATGCCTTTCTTCATGGTGAACTTGAGAAGACCAAGGAAGTCTATATGGAGGTCCCACCAGGTCTGTACGAAGGAAAAGGGCAGGTATGCAGATTGAAAAAGACCCTATATGGGTTAAAGCAATCACCCAGAGTATGGTTCGGAAGATTTTGTCAGGCAATGTTCAAACATGGCTTTAAACAGAGCCATTCAGATCACACACTATTTCTGAAAGAAAAGAATGGAAAAATGACATGCTTGATTATTTATGTTGATGACATGATCATAACAGGAGATGATATTGAAGAAATCCAGAATCTGAAAGAGAATCTTTTCAAGGAATTTGAAATGAAGGACTTAGGAGCTTTGAAGTACTTCCTTGGGATCGAAGTGTTGAGATCCAAGCACGGAATCTTCTTAAGGCATAAGAAGTATATACTTGACATGCTCACCGAAATAGGTATGCTTGACTGCAAGCCTGCTGAAACTCCAATGGTACCCAACCATGGGTTGAAAATTGTAGATGGAGCTAAACCTACAGATCGTGAAAGATACCAACGGCTAGTAGGAAAACTCATCTACCTTTCTCATACCAGGCCAGACATCGCATATGCCGTTGGAGTTGTGAGCTAATTCATGCATCAGCCTCAAGAAGATCACATGGATGCTGTCACGAGAATTGTGAGATATTTAAAAGGAACATCCAGTTATGGGATATTCCTAGAGAAAAAGGAAGATTTGGAAATTGATGGGTACACAGATGCAGATTGGGCAAGCAATCCAGTTGATAGAAAATCAACTGGAGGGTATTTTACCTTTGTTGGGGGCAATTTAGTCACGTGGAGGAGTAAGAAGCAGAAAGTGGTTGCCTTGTCAAGTGCGGAAGCTGAATTCCAAGGGATCAGGAGCGGTCTTATGGAGATACTTTGGCTTCGAAGATTATTAACAGACATTGGATTCCCACCGACACGGAGGAGTCAGCTTTTCTGTGACAATAAAGTTGCAATTAGCATTTCAGAAAATCCCGTACAACATGATAGGACCAAACATGTGGAGGTCGATCGTCACTTTATCAAAGAGAAACTTGAAAGCGGGATTATCGAGTTCCCATTTGTCCGATCTGAGGAACAACTGGCAGACATTCTCACCAAGGCGTTGAGTCCTACAAAATTCAAAGAATTCCTTGGCAAGTTAAGTATCGGGGATACCGTTACTCAACTTGAGGGGGAGTGTTGGAAAAGAAGATGACATTAATATGCCGCCCACATTAAGTAGTGTAGAGTTCCTAAGTGTTGTAAAGTACCAACCACATTTATTGGTGTACTAGAATGTTCTCATTCACCCTATAAATACTAGGGTGAATGAACATTTGTAACATAAGGGAAAAACAAACATTGAAATATTTCTCTATACACTTCTTTCTATCAAATGACTAACCAATCTTTCTCCACCTCTCTCGATTACCATCTTTAAGAGAGAATGAGATGCATGTTTGATAGTCGTTGGTAGAGATGCGCACTTCACATCTATCATCATCCTACACTCTCCACATCATTCCATTTGTAGGATTACCACAAAGGCACTTCCGGATCCTCGTCATTTTCTTCATAGCTTGCATACAATGCAAACTTATGATTTGTTTCATCTGAATCCGAGCACTCAACGTATTGAGAGATGGAAGAAGACGATAACGTCTTGGGCAACAAGTAGCAAATCAAGTGGATAAAATAATGGCATGCATTGCATTGGTAAAATGGAGGAGAAGATATAGGTGTTACGCACACATCGCATATCTTCAACTCTTCATCTTCATCCTTGTCATCCTCTAATGACTTATCTTCTGAAACCAAACTTAAAGGATGTTTGTGATAATTGAATAAATATGAATAACTTGATGTGGTTGTTGGCATCTCATTCACATTAAGGATATTAATGCCTCTCTCATTACTAAAGGTGTGATTAACATTCTGGAAATGTCAGCTAATGGGAATTGGATCACATCACTTTCATCTATACTCCTGAAATCAACAAGTGAAATATAAGCAATCAATGGATAGTAAATTAACTAGGAATTAGTATAGAGCAAGTTGTCTTACAAAAAAATGTCTTGTTTTGTTGTGGATCCAACACATTTGAGATGGACAAAGTATCTGCAATCACCACACAAATAGAGCCAACATTTCATGTCAAAATCTTTATCACAAACAGCACACTTGTATTGGTATCTGCAATGTTTCATTGGGAAACAAAAGGCTAGAAAAAGCGGGTGGTGGTGTTGGTGGCGATCTTGCAAGAGAAGGATATGCAACGAAGCACAAGTCGTGTGCACCCAGTATTCGCACATGCTGCAGATATATGCCATGTCCACATCGTTTGTACCGCAACCATCACACATAAACGGAAGTTCATGATTCCTCATCAGAATCAACGGATGGATGTGACTTGGGTGTTGCAGCTCTACTCTCTCCTTTAACAACCCCGAATTTCTACATTCTACATGGATGTCGAAATCACAACTAGGGCACCTGTATCCTAACTTTATACCTATTTCGACACCACAAATATTACATTCGTGTGTTATAGGCAAATGTCAATAATCAAATAGGTGAAGAGGATGCTCAGGATGAGAGGGATCCGAAAGTAATCGACGAGGTAACTCTCCACATCTTTTATGGAGGATAACTCGAACATTACTTCTCCATCATATTGATTATTAAGGAATAAAGGATGTTCATGACAGAAAAAATTAATCGCCTTCTCCATAATAAAACTCCTACATAATATAGATCACAAAACTAGGGCAAACATGCATATGTACAAGCCAAATATTGGTAAACTGTGACTTGTGAATTTGTGTGAATCAATGGACCATGAAATCACAAAAGTTAATAAAGAAAGACAAAATTAACAATAATGTATAGTGAAGAGCTATACATATATGTTGGGTGGGATAAGAACCACAATATATAGACATGCATGCTCAAAAAGTATATACTAATATATACTATATTAATGGTAGATTGACATGAAAGCAAAGAACTCTTAAACATATATTCTTCGAATAAGATTTTGTGGGTCCCAAATTAACCTTTATTTAGTTTCCCCTTCTTTTAACTTGAATGCGATACCTTTGAAATATGGAAAATTAAATAAACCTCCAGTACTTTTCAGTATTTTTAATACTATAAAACTGGTTATTGTTTAATAATTAATAATGTAATCAAACCACTAAATGATGAATATATATAGTATTGGAAGTAAAGAAGAGAGAATTGTGTTTAATCAATCGTTGTATTTGATATGTTGATACCTCCCCCTTAATATAGGGCTTGTTACAATCTAAATTAGGTAGAAAATAACTCTATTTCTAGGAGGTTTTTTTCTCTATCAATTACAATGTTTTCCTATAATGTCTTCTCACATATTTGGTAAGTCTTGGGCAAGGAGGTAGGGTTGACACTCCCCCTCAAGTTGAGCAACGGCATCCCCGATACTCAACTTGTCCAGAACCTCGCTGAAGAACTTCAGATTCACTGCCTTGGTGAGGATGTCAGCCAGTTGTTCCTCTGATCGAACAAATGGAAGTTCCACAATTCCCCCTTCATTTTTCTCCTTAATAAAATGACGATCGACTTCCACGTGTTTTGTCCTATCATGTTGGACTGGGTTCTCGGAAATACTGATGGCAGCTTTGTTGTCACAGAATAATTGGCTTTTCCGTGTAGGTGGAAATCCAATTTCAGTGAGTAGTCTCCTCGGCCACAATATCTCAGTTAGGCCACTTTTTATTCCTCTGAATTCTGCTTCTGCACTTGATAACGCCACAACCTTCTGCTTCTTGTTTTTCCAAGTGACTAGATTCCCTCCAACAAATGTGAAGTATCCACCAGTCGACTTCCTATCTATCGGATTACTTGCCCAGTCTGCATCAGTGTATCCATCTATCTCAAGATCTTCACTCTTCCTCAATAGTACTCCATATCCTGTAGTTCCCTTCAAGTATCGTACAATTCTCATGGCTGCATCCAAGTGGTTTACTTGAGGACGGTGCATGAACTGACTTACAATTCCAACAGCATATGCGATGTCCGGTCTCGTATGCGCTAAGTAGATAAGCTTACCCACCAAGCGTTGATACTCTTCACGGTCGGCCAACTTGGCACCTTCTTCAAACCTCAATCCATGGTTCATCATCATAGGAGTATCAGCAGGCTTACAGTCCAACAAACCTGTTTCAGCTAGGAGGTCGAGAACATATTTCTTCTGTCGCAGAAAAATTCCCTTCTTTGACCGTAGTACTTCTATTCCCAGAAAGTACTTAAGGGGCCCTAGATCCTTCATCTCGAACTCTTGGAATAAGTGTGCCCTTAGGTTGCTGATTTCCTCTACATCATCTCCTGTGATGATCATGTCGTCTACATAGATGAGAAGACATGTTGTTTTTTCACCTCGTTTCTTCAAAAAAAGGGTGTGGTCTGAGTGACTTTGGGTGTACCCATACTTCAACATAGCCTGAGAGAACCTGCCAAACCACACTCTAGGCGACTGTTTTAGCCCATAAAGTGTTTTCCTCAGTCTGCAGACTTTCTTATCTCCTGTGTATCCTGGTGGCATCTCCATATAGACTTTTTCATTATCTTTTAGCTCTCCATGTAGGAATGCGTTGGTTACATCAAACTGGTGAAGGGGCCAGTCCTTGCATGTAGCTACAGCCAGCAGTGTTCTGACCGTGTTCATTTTGGCCACTGGAGAGAAGGTCTCTTCGTAGTCAACTCCGAACGTCTGAGTGTATCCTTTTGCAACTAGTCGGGCCTTGTACCTCTCAATTAAACCGTCAGCTTTTCTCTTGATGGTGAATATCCATCGACACCCTACTGGTTTTTTTCCTTCTAGCAAGTCACATTCCTCCCAAGTTTCGTTTCTGATGAGGGCATCCATTTCTTTTTTCATTGCCTCCCTCCAGTGTTTGTGTTTTATTGCTTCAATCCATGAGGATGGTATCTCTTCGTCTTCATATAGGGCTGCTTCAAACGCTCGTGCCATTACAGTGAGCTGTCCCTGTGCAGTATTGACTATGGAATACTGCATTTTCCTTCCTTTCCAGTCTGGTGAGTACCTCTTGGGTGGTACTCCTCTGGTGCTCCTTGGAGGTAAAGTGAAACCTCCCATGTTTCTTCCACTGGTCTCCGCGGGTTCACTGAAATCTTCATGTTCCTGTCTCAGATTGTTATTTTCAACATTATCACTATTGCTTACCAAAGGAGTCATAGACGGAGAAGATGGTGTAGCATTGTCACCGAGCTCTTCAGGTTGACTATGGGATTCCGTAGACGGCTCGATGGGACTACTGTACGCATCGTCTGTTGGACCAACGTCAGGCACAGAGACTGGATTTGGCGAATGGTCATATGATCCCAGTCGCCGGAGCAGGCACTATCAAACTATCTCCTACACTGCAATTGTCGAACTGTCTCTATGTTCCCTCTCTGGCACTGAAACTTGTCTCTGTTAGTCATGTCACTAAAGAGCTACATTGTAACCTACTAATGCAACCAAATTTTTGTGCATTACAGGATATCAAGACGGGGATGATGATTGGGCGTGGCACTGAGCGTCAAGGGCTTTACTATGTGGACAAGATGGCTCAACACGGGACTGCAATGCTGACTCACGGACCGACTGACTCACAGGCCTGGATGTGGCATCGCCGGTTAGGACATCCGTCTATAGGATATTTACGATTATTGTTCCCTAAACTTACTAGCAAACTTAAGTTTTTAAATTGTGATACTTGTTTTTTGGCTAAGAGCCATAGACACTCTTTTAAAATCAGTAATACTCGAGAGAAATCCCCATTTTCCATTGTTCATTCTGATGTTTGGGGTCCCGCCCCTGTTTTGGGTGGTAATGGGTTTAAGTATTTTGTTCTTTTTATTGATGATTGCACACGTATGACTTGGGTGTATTTTTTAAAATCAAAATCTGAGGTTTGTGAAAGGTTCACTCGGTTTTATGCTCTCGTGCAAACTCAATATGGCCAAAATATTAAAATTCTTAGGTCAGATAATGGGGGTGAATTTGTTAATTCAAATATGCAAGCTTTTTTTTCTGAGAGGGGAATAGTTCACCAAACCACTTGTCCTCACACTCCGGAACAAAACGGAGTAGCAGAACGGAAAAATAGAACTCTCCTTGAAATGACTAGAGCCCTAGTAATTGAATCCCATGTACCCAACACCTTCTGGCCAGAAGCCTTAGCTACTTCCGTGTACCTCATAAACCGACTGCCGACCAAAACCCTTAACTCTGATACCCCTCTTGACGTGTTTAGCGCCCACCATCAAATACCAACACCCCTTAATCTCGAGCCCCGCGTTTTTGGCTGTTCTGTTTTTGTCCATATTCCGAAACATGACCGATCCAAACTTGCTCCCCGCTCTGTTAAGTGTGTTTTTGTGGGATATGGGACAAACCAAAAAGGGTATCGATGTTATGATCCTAAAGCAAAACACCTCTACACAACCATGAATTGTGATTTTGTTGAGAGTGAATACTACTACACCCAACTTCGTGGTCAGGGGGAGGGAAACAATAGTAGTGACCACCTCAGTTGCCTTCCAGTTAGCGACCCAGTTCACCTGAATCCTTGTTCTTTAGTGACATGACTAACAGAGACAAGTTTCAGCGCCAGAGAGGGAACATAGAGACAGTTCGACAATTGCAGTGTAGGAGATAGTTTGATAGTGCCTGCTCCGGCGACTGGGATCATATGACCATTCGCTGTGCGAACAAAGCTCTTTCGAGAAGCAGAGATGTTAGTAAAATCAGATGCATCGAAAGACATAGTGTCCGTGGCGCCACAGTCGAAAATCCAATTGTTCTCCTTGTCCAATTTTGTTGTGACAGAGGAATTAGCTAGGACATCAAAGGAATTCCGGCAAGTAATGTTGGGCGAAAAATCAAGTGTAGTGGGCTGAGGGTTGGTTTTTCCAACGTTTTTGGATTTTGTGAATATTTGGGGCTTGTTCGACAATTTATCTGGTCTGGGGGGTTTTTTTTGGATAAATTAGGACTGGGGGGTGGTCTCTGGAAATTAGGTGAAATACTGGGGCGGAAGTGCGAGGAATTTTCTGGGTGGTGCTTGGTTTGTAGTTTCTTAAGATTGGTGGGGTCAATGTGTGAGGGTTTTTGTATGTGGTGCCAATTGTGTAAAAAAAGGTTTTTTGTGGGATTAAATTGAACACACTTGCAATTTAACCCCAAATTGATACCTGCAGCGGAGAAAATTCTTGCCGCAGCCACGGAACTGACTCCGTCGTCTCCGACATGGCGATCGTCGGCCTGGGTGGAGTGCGCCTCCCCGGAACTGCTCGCTATTCTGCCGGCGTCGGCAGTCCGGCTGTCTCCTACTGCGGTGGCCACTCGTCCGCCGCGATTCGCTGCTTTTGCCGCTCTACTCCGCTTCATTTCATCCCACCATTCCGGAAACCCGATGAGGAGGAAACATCCTTCCTTTGTGTGCTTCTTCCCACCGCAATGTGTGCAAGTCAGACGACTCTTGTCGTCCTCCGGCCGTTTCTGCCATGGGCGATTAGTTGGATTCTGAGGGCGTTGGTGATGGGTGAGCGCGAGGCCGGAGCCTATGCCTGGGTTCGGTGGGCCGCTTGTGCCGATCCCCTGAATCTGGTTATTGACGGACTCCCGGCGAACTCGCGCGTATGCCTCTCGTGCCGACGGTAACGGGTCTGACCTGATTAACTCCTTCTTGACTGCCTCATATTTATCGTCTAGAGCAGTGACGAATTGGTATAGGCGTAGCCTTTCTTTGGTCATTGGTGTTATTTCCCGTCTGTCAATGGAGATCCAGAGATTCTGGAGTTTGTTCCATAGCGATTCTAAGGACATCTCGTCTTGCTTGATGGTATTTGTCTGTCTGTGCAGGTCGTAGACCTGGACAGGGTCGGCTCCGCTGCCGTATGTTACGGCCAGCCCATCCCAGAGCTCCTTGGCTGTGGCATATTGTGAAACTTCGTTCACGAGGTCCGCCGCCATGTTGTTGATTATCCAACTAAAGACGCAATGGTCTCGTTGCTGCCATTGTTGGTAGTTGGGGTCGGTACGGGGTGGAGGGACGGAAACTCCATCGATGTGTGACGTCAGTCCCTTTCCCCCGATCGCTCTGTCCATGAGGTTGGCCCAAAGGGGGTAATTGTCCCCATCGAGTTTTTGTTTTTACCGTGATTTCACCCAACGATTCGGGGTGATGATTTTTTTCTGGTGTTTTGTTTGGGACTGAACTCAGGCTCTGCAGCAGGAACTCCACAAATTGTGCGGCGAGTTCCGCGGGGAAGGGTGATGGGTTTGGGGATTCGGTGGTTTTGTGTGTTTCTGTATCGGATGGGTCTGACGTATTTGTTGTTGTGTTGCAGAAAGGTCGGGAAAGGTTTGTTATGGGCGATGATGAAGTTTTTCTGAGCCCGAACCTGCTCGTGATACCATATTGGAAGTAAAGAAGAGAGAATTGGGTTTAATCAATCGTTGTATTTGATATGTTGATACCTCCCCCTTAATATAGGGCTTGTTACAATCTAAATTATGTAGAAAATAACTCTATTTCTAGGAGGTTTTTTTCTCTATCAATTACAATGTTTTCCTATAATGTCTTCTCACATAGTTGGTAAGTCTTGGGCAAGGAGGTAGGGTTGACATATAGATCTTAGCTCATATATATAAAAAAGAATAATAATTGCATATAATTATAGCATGATATTTAAATTGTTGCCATCAAAACAACATTTAATAATTTTTTAAATTAATTAGACAGATGGAAGATGCTTGTATGTGTGCGTAATTCAAATTAATTAGTAAAAATCACAAGTTAAAACCACTACATACACATGCATGCGTCTATATTACAAAAGAAATGTCCTTAGATTTATAACAAAGCAACTAATATTATCTTTTTAGTAGATATTTATTCTCACTAAAGTTAGTAGTGGGCCTTCTATAAGTTAACCTTATGAAACACAACGGAAGCTAAATGTCTTTGATTGAAAAACACCACTTAATTTAACACTAATGCATGAGTTTAAAACAATTATGATATTTAATATTCAACTATGATAGATGTAGGTATCATGCCATTCGGGATTCACTAATTATTGGGACCTCTTTTATTGATTGTGGTCTGAGATGGCTAATCTCAGAGCTACAAGCCAAGTACAACCGTGGTATCACTCATACACACTAACTCAGTACAAGATTTACAATAAAAAAAACCCTAGACTAGTTTCAAGTGTATCACAGCACTTGAGACTCCATCTCTTTCGATGTCCTGCACACTGAGTAAAGTAATTAGTAAAAGAGACAAAATTCCGAAAGATCTAAGAACAAATCAGAACATATTATATCAGAGAAACGGGCCACAGATTGCTCGGGTCACAGCAGTGACTGCACTAGGCCTCAGACCTCCCCAATCCTAACTGTAAGTCACAAAGGAGAGCACCGTTGAACGAACCGCTCAACCAGAGATCTGTGAAACCCTAGATCTCACTGGTCATCGCACACCACAGCCATCTCAACATGCGGACTTACAAGCCTCTATCAGAACACAGTCTTGAACACAAGAAACCCTCACAAACACTCCAAGCACAACAGAGTAGGTCACACAAAAAGGACCGAACCCTAGGGTTTGAGAAGGAAATCGAAGAAGTTGTCTAACACTCAAACTACACCGATAGATCTCTTAGGAACTGAGAATCATCGGTGGAACCAAAAGCTTGAAGGAAATCTCCGGCTAGATTCGCCGGAAAACTAGAGAGAAGGTAGAGAGAAGGCGGAACAGTTTCTGAGAGAGAGGGAGAGTTGTATCTAATGAGATAAGTGAAGAGTCGACTCCTCACTTAACAAACACAACACAAATCCAACGGCTGGAGTGTAGGATCCACGTGGAGGTGCCAGGTGGCAACCATCCAGCGAGTCTGGTAAGTAACCGGGCCAGCTAGTGTTTGGGCCACAATATAATCACATGGGCTCAACAAGTAATCAGCCCAACCGATTAATAATAGAAGCCCAAAGCAAGAAGTCCAATATTCAACAATAGATATCAGCGCTGATATCAGCGCTGATTAATTCTTCGTATGACCATTTAATATATTAATTCATGATATCTTAGAATGAACGATCAAATAGCAATATCGTTCAAAAAAGTAAAAGATTTACTCAAAATTGAGAAAAAGCCTCATGATTCATGAAACCACACATGTAATTATTCATGCTTCCTATTTTTTGAGAACCGAAATATGATCATATATAAATTTATCAGTAGATTTAGGGGAGGAAATATAAGATAAGATATCTCTGATAAAATTATATTTCGAAATCATTATCAAAATGTTGTTATTATTTCAAAATTAAATATAATCGTACTAGGCTTCAAATGACATTCTAAATCATAATTGGTGGAAGTTGGAAGAATGGAAGAACACTAGTTGACTGGAAGGAAGCAGCTGTTAAAGTCTATATATTAACCTTTAATTTTTTTCCCCTTCTTTTAACTTTAATTATCACGATACCTTTGAAATATGGAAAATAAACCTTCAATGCGATTTTAGATTTCAATATTTTAATACAAAACTTGGGTTTGTTTAATATTTTGATACAATAAACCAATAATTTATGAATATAGTTCTTTGTTCACATATATCACGATATTTAAATTGTTGCACCCAAATCAGCAATTAACAATTTTTGAAACCAGACAAATGGAAGATGCTTGTGTTTGTAAGTGTGTTGCAAATTAATTTGTAATTATGAGACTTGTGTTTGCTTAGTTGAATAAATATGGTATGTGTCACAAGTTACACCACAAAAAAAACGTTGATTTGCAAGCACCAAAGTGCTTGCAAATAAGCATTTATGCTCGCAAAAACATCATTTTGCAAGCACTTTGCGAGTAGAAGGGGTGCTAGCCTTTTCGCTTGTCGCAAAATTTGCGAGAACAATAGCAAGCACATTCTGAAAAATTGCAAGCACATTGACTAGTGTTCGCAAACTGGCTTGCAAAATCTGGTGGCCGTTGCAAGAATTTTTTGCTCGCAATACTTTCTCAATGTTGTCACAAATTCAACTTCGGCGAGCATTCTCGTGCTCGCAAAAATTATTCCATTTTCTGACTTCATTTTGCAAGCACCGCTGTGCTCGCTGTTCAACATTTATTTGAAAAAACTTTCTATTAAATATTTGTAATTTTTTTAAAAATTAATATCAAAATTTACTTTTTCAAATCATAGTATGAAATAACTCAATTGAATGAAGAAAATTCAAATTTTACATAGATACAAAATATTGTTTCACACTTCAATTCAATCAAATCACATATTAAGTTCAAATACTACTAGTTTCCACAATTTAGTTCAAATACTACTAGCCACTTCTTCTACACTCTTGAACTTGCTGACGGAGGACTTTTACTAGCTCCCGCAATTCTTCGATCTCTTGATGCAAAGGTTGTACTCGTCGCTCGAGAAGCTAAGTCAGGTTCATTTCTTCCCTACTAGGAACAACAAGTGGGTGTAAACATGATCAAAAGAAAAGCACCTTGGCGACAATAGAACTTGGCTGCTCTGGTAGCTTAACCTGCAATCAGAAGCACGAATTATTAAAACAAAACAAAAAGAGAGAGAGATGCACCGAGCTTCACGGCTTCAGGAATATAAAAGGACACCTCACAAATTTAACCAAAAACAACTCCTCAAGTTTACAAAGCATGCTATATGTATATGTGCATTGGCCTCTTAGACTAACTATGTTTGGACCAATAGCATCTGAGTTTTATGTTTCCAATTCAAGTGTATTGATGTGTGAAAAGAAGCATACAAGCTATTTATCCTAAGGGAAAATATGGCAATTCACGACGGGGATAGCACAATTTAATTGGACATAGTGAATTACAAGTAATTTAAATGATGATTTGAAGAAATGAATTGATAGTAGAGAGGGAAATTGAAAAGAAAAGCTTAGGAAGGAAGTGGTGCCGAGATTCAGCGAGGTGAATGAGCTCTGAAGATTCAGAGTTACACATAGAATCATAAAGCAAACATGTTTCTGCATTGAAATTCAGAGTTACACATAGAATCACAAAAACTCACGGATCTGCCGATGAAATCATGGAACTCGCGCTTCAAAATCAAAAAATTAAACAGAATTCCCGATGAAAACACATGTGGATCTACCAAATCGAAGACGAAACAAACCGGAATAGAAAAGCACCTTAGATTTTGGCAACTATGCGGGATTCATGGCCGAGAATGAACGGAGAAAGAGTAGCGGAAGGGTTTTGAACGGAGAAAGAGTAGCGGAAGGGTTTTGAGTAGATGGAAAATTCATAGTAGCGGAAGGGTTTTTGGGCATTTTGACTGATGCACTTTTGCTTGGACTTTTCTTTTTCATTTTTTAATAAATAAATATCTATATCCGAATACATGTAACCAAATAATCACAAAAATATTTATTTTTAGCATTTCTCATCTTGAACAAAAATAATAAATTATTTAAACCATAGAATTAGAAGAGCAAATAAAAAATAAAAAGTGTACCTTGTAATAATGGGAAAATGGGAAGCTTACCCAACCATGAGCAAAGAAACACTTTCAAATCTAAAAATTCGCTAGGAAGAAGGAAGAAAAGAGAAGAAAGCAGAACTTAAAATGAGAAAGAATGACAGATGCAGCAGGTACAATCTGGATTAGATCTAATATTTGCGAGCACCATAATTTGTGCTAGCAAATTTTCAAGCACAATTTATTGGTGCTAGCAAAACAGCGACGAAATTGCAAGCACAATTAGTTTACTAGCATGATGTCAGTGATTGCGACCAAACATACTTTTGCTAGCACCGTGTGCTCGCAAATTAGCAAGCATAATTAATTTGCTCGAAGTAGTTGTCGCAAAATTATTAGCAACCTTCTATTTTGCATTTTGGTCGCTTTTTTTATCGAAATTCTTCCAGAAATTGCAAGCACAACATGTGCTTGAAAATATGTGCTTGCAAACAAGCATTTTTTTTTGTAGTGTTAATAATATACTAGTATCTTTTTTAAAGTATAAAGTAGATATGTATACTCACCAAAGTATAACTTAACCTTATTGATTTAGCGCTAATTAAATATTTGTATGCCCATTCAACACATTATTCCACATCTTAAAATCAAAGATCGAATAATATCCTTCTTAACAAGTTTCCATCTGTCCCTTATTTGATGTCCCATTTTGACTCAACATATGAATAATAACTCTTTTTACTCTTTTTTTTCTTCAAACGTTTATGTGAATAATAGATAGACTGATGAACTTAAATTAAGATATCAAAAGCCCAAATGACAAAATAAAATTTTAAGAGAAAAAGTTTAAATTTAAGTGTTCCTTTTGTCATTGAACATTATCAAAATGACTTCAAATAAAATTGTGTACCATTAAAACTATATAACCATTTGGTTTCTCAACATGCAGGGTAAATATATGCAAGTAAAATAAAGATATATTAAGCCCATTACGACAACACAAATGAACTGGCCAAATTGAGAAATTACATCTTTTTCTCTAACACTTAATCGCTACAACTCAGGCAAACAACAAAGTAACATGATACACATTCAAATCCACTGTAGGTATACACAGTGTCGTGACATTCATGACACCATTTTTTGAGGGTGATGTAATTGTAAGTGAGAGGGTGAGGGTGTATAGAATCCATCTTAAATTGACGCCCGAATTTGACATTTCAGTACGGACCAGTCTCAAGGCAATCAAAGTGGTAAGACTGATCGCATGGGCGGCAGTGATACATGGGTTTCTTTGGATGCATTTCTACTTCGCAAAACTCATAAAAGAAATCAGAGGGATGGTCTGAAGAGGCATCAAAAGTCAACAGCTCCCACTCCGGCTTTCTTACACTCAGTGCTAGCTGAGCACATGCCAAGGGAATAGGATCCCCTGCTGTGGTGAAATACACAGCAGGGGCTGCTGCCTCTCCTATAAAAATTAAAATAATATTATATTTATTTAATTTATTTATTTAATTTATTTGATTATTTTAATTTTATGGAAGAGGCAGCAGCCCCTGCTGTGTATTTCACCACAGCAGGGGATCCTATCCCCATGCCAAGTGCAATGCAAATTCACAACCGTCTTTGCTGCAAATGTATACAAACGAGCTTCCAACGGAGTATGCACAACAATAACACTTGATCCACTTGCTTTTCTCTGTTTTTTTTATTGTAGACATGATGAGGTTTGGGTGATTATGAGAATGAGATTGATGAGGCTCATTTTATTCATGTGTTCTATGGTAAAACTATATCAAATTCTGTAAACTAACAGTCATTTTTGAGCCAGGGGTGTGTGTGAAATCCGCCATTCAGAGAACTGAGTTGATCAACTGGGCGGATGAGTGGATCGAGCCAAATTGTTGCGCGAACGGATCAAGTTGGAACAAATTACATGCAACGGGAGTACCAATTCGAAGACTGATGTGTTGTACAAGAAAAATCCCCAAGAGAAAAAGGCATAACAAACTTTTCAGAGATCAAATGCCCTAGGGATCCAAACCTCACGCCTTCCTATAAATGGACATAGAGAAGGAGGAAGGAGGCAGCTTCCAACGGTGACGCTCATTAGTTTTCAGCTCTCTTCTAGAGCTGGAATTGAGAGTTCTCAACGCTTCATCTTCCTGTTTTCATCACATACACACTTGGTCTTGTTCTAGTTTAGTTTAGCTGGTAGTTTGGTGGTAGTTTCCTGCGTCTTTAATCTTTCGGTTCTGTTATTCCACTTCGAGAAGGGGTGATGAAACAATTTACTGCTTTAGCAGTTTATTTTCAGTTTACTTTTGATGTTATCGACTTTAGATGTTTTTGATTTAGTAAATTTGAAGTTATGTTTTCGTTTCTAGCTGATGAATTCTGTTTTCATGCATGATATTTCTGATCTGCTTTAGTCTTTGTTTACTGTGGCATGTCTTAGCTCAAAGATGTCTTGTTTTGTTTTGGTTTGGTCAGACCTGATGTTTTATGTTTGAGAGTTCTTAGGATGTTTAGATCTAGCAGTTTATGTTTCGTGTCTGCATGATTATGGGTTAGTTTTCTTGTTTACGTAGTCGTAGCTTAGATCTTAGGAGTAGATTTAATTTTCCAAGTTGCTTTGATGCTTCGTCTTTTGTAGCTTTTCAGATATGTTCTTTGCTTTATTTTCCATGTTGATTTGGTGAAGAAGATGAAGTTGTTAAAAAGTTTTTACTTTATCGTACACTTTGCAAGGGACTGACAGTCCCCCGTTTATTCTGTTTGTCTATTTATGGAAAGTCTAGTTAAGTTGATCAAGTAGATTGTTTAAGCTTAGCAAGTTGATCAATTTAGAACCTTAGTTAAGTTTAATTTTTCTTAAGTCAAGTAGTTAACTTAACCCACCCCTAGAAAGCGTGGCCGCAGCCATCCCCAAGTCGTGTCATGTAAACAAATGTCAAACGCGTCATCTCTGTGGGATCAATCCTTACTTCCGTATACTAGTTAATAGTATTGTGGGTTAAGGTTTTGAAAACACACTTTTAGCTTTCCACTGGATCCACTCACCGGCATTTTGCAGGTAGCAGGCACGTATAGGCCGGCCGGATCAGTTTGACAATCCAACTTGAGCAAGCCACAACGATAAACTAAGAAGATGAAGAGAGAACAATTGAGAGAAAAATACGAGTTTTCAGAGATGCATGTTTGATAGCAGTTGGAAGAGATGCGCACTTCAGATCTATAACCATCCCACACTCTTCACACTCATACATCATTCCATTTGTGTAATATCCACAAAGGCAGCACCGATGCAAGGACCGATCCTTGTCGCTTTCATACAATGTCAACTTATGATTTTTATCATCTGAAAATGAGCACTCACCATATTGAGAGGTGGATGATAATGTGTTGGGCAACATACAGCAAATCAGGTGGATAAAATATTTGCAATCACCACATTGGTAATATGGAGAAGAAGATATAGGTGTTACGCACACATTACATATCTTCATCTCTTCATCTTCATCATCGTCTTCCTCGTGATGATTCAGTACTAATGTTTTTCCCTTGCCCTCATCATCATCTAGCGACACCAAACTCAACGGATGTTTGTGATAATATGAATAACATGCGGTTGTGTCTGCCATCTTTATGGTTCTTGGAATTGTAAGAATATTTATATTCTTATGTGTCCTATGTATCTACTGGTTTAAAATTAAAGTTCAAGTTCATAATATTAAAAGCTAAAAGGGATTCTAATATTAAAGGCGACACCGTGATGGATCGGTTTCGATTAAAGAATTAGAATCGAGTATATTGATAACCCTCCTCTCTTGCCTCATAATTATAATAATATATAAATGTGTATTTATATGTGTGTAGATGTACACGAAAATGACACATGCAAATATATATATGGATTCATTATCAACATATATAATATATATATATATATATATATATATATATAGGGTAGTGATCTATGGAAAATACCCCTTAACCAAATAACTAGAGAACAAATCATAGCCACAAGATCAAAAAAATCAAGGGCTAGTATTAATTTTCGAATTTAAGGAGATATTAGTTCTCTCAATCACAAATTTACTCCACAATAACAAGGCGGGGGTATAATTGTCATTGCAGCCAATTTACGTCATTGAAGGAGAAGTAGAAGAAGAGCAGCTCATGGTGTTCAACCATGGCGAACAGAAGTCCTCAGCCCTACTAACCTAGAATCAACAATTGTTCTTCCTCTTCTTCCTATTCGTCACACTCCGATTCCACCCAATCCAAAATTCCAAAAGCTTCTAATCAAATCTACTCCAACAAAACCTCCAGCTCTAGTTCAAAAACTGGTGAATTCAGCTACAGGATTGAAAATAGTTATTATGACGACGACCGCGCTTGCCTAAAATGTAGTACGCAAAGGACGGTGACGTTGAGCGAGATCACGCGGGAGAAGGTGCAGTGCGCGGAAGGGGAAGGAGACGGCGGCACAGCCCAGTCATGGAGGGCGGCGGCGGCGGAGGGGCCGATGAGGGATGATTTGAGCTTCAGGAGTATGTGGAGGTCTGATTGTTGTGCATTTGTGAAAATCGATGAGAAAATGATAAAGATTAGGAAAACCAGGAACATTTTTCATGTTCTAGCGTGGTAGAGATATTTGGACGGATACGAAATGAAATGCAATTGGGAGTAATAATTTATACTCTATTCTTGTTTATAGATTTTCCTATAATGAATGATGATGGAAATGGAATTGTGGCATTTTGGTTCAGAGGTGGCCGCATTTGGAACTGTTTACTGAGATTCTTCTTCTAAACATGTCTAAAGAGTGATGTGTATTGTGAACAATAGTGAAGTAAAATCAGAATAAGAGTGATGTGTATTGTGAACAAGAGTGAAGTAAAATCAGAGTAAGAGTGATGTGTTTTGTGAACAAGATTGGTGTGTTTTGTGAACAAGAGTGAAGTAAAATCAGAGTAAGAGTGATGTGTTTTGTGAACAAGAGTGAAGTAAAATCAGAGAGTGAAGTAAAATCAGAGTAAGAGTGATGTGTTTTGTGAACAAGAGTGAAGTAAAATCAGAGTAAGATTGATGTGTTTTGTGAACAAGAGTGAAGTAAAATCAGAGTAAGAGTGATGTGTTTTGTTAACAAGAGTGAAGTAAAATCAGAGTAAGAGTGATGTGTTTTGTGAACAAGAGTGAAGTAAAATCAGAATAAGAGTGATGTGTTTTGTGAACAAGAGTGAAGTAAAATCAGAATAAGAGTGATGTGTTTTGTGAACAAGAGTGAAGTAAAATCATAATAAGAGTGATGTGTTTGTGAACAAGAGTGAAGTAAAATCAGAATAAGAGTGATGTGTTTTGTGAACAAGAGTGAGGTAAAATCAGAGTAACAGTGATGTGTTTTGTGAACAAGAGTGAAGTAAAATCAGAATAAGAGTGATTTGTTTTGTGAACAAGAGTGAAGTAAAATCAGAATAAGAGTGATGTGTTTTGTGAACAAGAGTGAAGTAAAATCAAAATAAGAGTGATATGTTTTATTGACTCGAATATTTTTTTATTCAACATCCAGACCTCGTTTAACTTTAATAATATATGCTCTTTACTGATTTCATTACTTGGTCAGTAATTAAATTATCTATTGTGTTTTTACAAAACTCAAAGAGATAAACATTAAAGCTTTAACATAAGAATTACTCCTATCTACACAAAATCAACGATAACCAATAATGTTTGAGGCTAAGCGTGGAGACAATATACACTCAAATTTTAAAATTAGATCAAGCTTGTAATTATCATTTAAGATTATAATAAGTGATCGTCCTATATAATTCAAATTGAAATTTATGATTATTGTTTGTGTGTAAACTGTATAATCCACCTATCACGATTTGTGCTAATTAAAACCCAAATGCAACAATCCCCTACTATATCGAATCCCAGGGTAAGACGAGGAGGTTGCATCCCCATCGATCAAGCTCATTCCCTCGAGCGCCTGCCACTTGTTGAGCACCTGAGGCAAGGTCATGTCGTAATCAATACCATACATGTCTTCGGGATCAGCAGGCTCGGATGGCTTCCACAGCTCCGCCAGAGAGGAAAGCTCATTCCGCCGCCAACGACGTCTCTGCCGCCCCCGCCGCAGCCGCGGTCGCCGCCGCATTTGTACAGGAAGCGGAGGGGGAGGGACGGAGCCAATGTTCAGATGCTCGAGAGGGAGATTGCCATTTTAGACGTGAGGGAGAGAACAAACCGTGTAATTTGATCCCAGATTTAAATTTCATAATGTAATTTACGAAAATACCCTTTGCCTATTTTATATTATTAAAATAAATAATATTTGTTCCATTAAGATGTGTGGTTGAGATTTGTTCTCTAGTTATACACTTAAGATTAGTTATATCTTGATCACTACCCTATATATATATATTAATGTATGTGTGCGTACATAAAAGTGTGCATGTGGTGTGGCGATTATATATATGAGTACATTGAATTGTAATGGATTTATGTGTATATAAGCATAAGTCACTAAATTAATAAACGGAAAAGTGGCGGTTAATTTGATAAGAAGTAATAGTTATTCAAACTAATAGCAGTTAATGATACTAATCGATACACCTTTTGGACAAGAAATCGATTGGTCATTTTTAAAGTAATAAATGAATCGTCACATTCATTCCCATGCAGTACGTGTGCATCTATAAAAGCCTCATGCAGGCAGATGAAAATACACTCGAAACAATTTGCATGCTCTCGGCAATTGTTTATACATATATATATTTACGGTATTTATATACATATAAATTAAAGTTTAGATTCTTTATCCATTAAAAGAATCGGTAAAGGCTTGAGGTCAAAGAGGGGATATTATCAATTATGGAGGATCCAGTCGAAGTTAGGCCGAACATCAATTGGTGGATTTCAACCTCTACATCAAAATAAGAAAGCATGGATGGAGGTTTGTGATTTTATCTCCACTTTATAGTATAAATGTTGTGGTTGAATTAATTCAAATTTAGACATAGATTTCATTATCGAGATCATTAAAGCATTGATATATGGCTTACAGGCATCCCATTGAATTGGGTCACATCACTTTGATCATCTATACTCCTGAAATCAACAAGTCATGTAATTCAGTAAATCATGCTTTGGTTAAGGTTATCGATATGGAGGGAGGGAGGGAGAATATAAAAATTAAAGTCGACTTACAAAACGTCTTGTGTTGTTGTGTCGGTGGTGGATGTAGCACACTTGAGATGTGCAACGTATCTGCAGTCACCACAGAAATAGAACCAACATGTCGCGTCAAAATCTTTATCACAAACATCACACTTGTATCTGTATCTGCGATGTTTCATTGGGAAACAAAAGGCTAGAGAAAGCGGGTGGTGGTGTTGGTGGCGATCTTGCGAGACAAGGATAGGCAACGAAGCACAAGTCGCGTGCAACCAGTATTCGCAGGTGTCCACGTCTTGATCAATGCCACAACCATCACACACATAAATTGAAAAGCTTGCTTCCTCATCAGTGTCGTTGGATGGATGTGACTCGGGTGTTGCAGCTCTACTCTCTCCTCCGACAACCCTGAATTTGTACATTCCACATTAATGTGGAAATCACAATCACCACACCTATACCCTACCTTGCTATCCATTGTGACTTCACAAAGATTACACATGTTATCTGGAAGTTGCCGATAATCAAATAGGTTAAGAGGATGCATAAGGTGAGAGGGATCCGAAAGTATTCGAGGTAACTCTCCCCATCTTTTATGGAGGATAACTCGAACACTACCACTACTATTACATTGATGTTGCTTGCAAGCATATGCTAACTCCCAATTACTTGCAACATTACCACACACGTAACATTCTAAACTCTCCCTATCATAATGTTTGGTGAGAAACAAAGGATGTTCATGAAAAAAATAAATTAAAGACTTCTCCATATTAAGAAAGACGAAATAAGTAACATAAATAGTCGAGAGCTATATATATGGGGAGAAAACTGTGTAAATGTTTGAATGAATATTTGGCCATGAGCACCACAATATATATTAGCTCAAAAAGAATATGTAAAAGGTAGATTGACATGAAAGCAAAGAACCCTTACACGTATATATATTCTTCACATAACATTTTGTGGACCCTCTATTACTTTAAATATTTTCCATTTCTTTTAAATTTATTGAATGCAATACCTTTTAGATATTAAAAAAAACCTTCGATACGATTTTAGATTTAAATAATTTTAACACAAACTTATGATTGTACAATTGTGATGTAATCAAACCAATAGGTGACAGATAGAATTTATAGTTCGCATATAAGAAGGATATATACTTGTACTCCCTCCATCCATGAATAGGAGTCCCGTTTACTATTTTGCACTTGTTTTATAAAAATGATAAATAGTTAAAGTGTAGAAATAGTAAAGTAAGAGAGAGAATAATGTAGACGAGACTCCTATTCGTGGACGGAGGGAGTATATAATTATGTCACGATATTGTTGCACCATAAAATGTTTAAAACTTTTCAAAATTATTTAAATGGGATATTTGTGTGTGCACATGTAATGCACATAATTTGTAATTTTGAGACTTGTGTTGTTTAGTTGAATGAATATGGTATGTGACTGTAACAAGTTAGAACCACTGTATGGTATATACACATGCAATTGTCTATATTACAAAAGAAATATACTTAGATTTATAGTAAAGCAAATATATTATCTCTTTTAAAGTATAAAATAGATATGTATCTATTCTTACTAAAGTTAATAGTGGGCCTTATATAAATTAATCTCCCAACCAAAGTTAAGTATCTTGATATTGATTCAGATTTGAAAAGTTAAGAGATATATAAATTAATCTCCCAACCAAAGTTAAGTATCTTGATATTGATTCAGATTTGAAAAGTTAAGAGATATATAAATTAATCTCCCAACCAAAGTTAAGTATCTCGATATTGATTCAGATTTGAAAAGTTAAGAGAGACTGCGAGTATATATTTTATTCGATACAAACTCTTTTCAGACTTCAAGTATATATTTTATTCGATACAAATTTAGGGATTTTGGGGCGATGAGAAATATTATACATCAAACAAGAAATGGTCGAAAAATAAACGCTGTGCAATTGAACACTATTTTTGTGTGTAAATAAACGTACATTTTTTACATTGAACATCAAATACTATACGGAATTGGAATTGGAATTGTTGAAATTGAAATGGAAGGAATTGATATGAGAATTGATATGTTTGGTAAAATGGGAATTGATATGAAATTAAATTGACGTGTTTGATGAATATACACACAGTGCACACACTACACACATTTCTCATATTTCACACACTACACATATTTCACACACTACACACCATTTCACACACTACACACATTTCACACACTACATACCATTTCACACACTACACACATTTCACATTTTTCACACTACACACATTTCACACAATACACAAACTACACACATTTCACACACTATACACATTTCACATATTTCACACACTACACACATTTCACATATTTCATACATTTCACACACTATACACATTTCACATATTTCGCACACTACACACATTTCACATATTTAATACATTTCACACACTTCATACATTTCACTTAGAGCATCTCCAATGCACGGATGTCCCATTCGGACATCCACTAGGACTTCCCAAAAACACCTCATGCCACGTCACTAGGACTTCTCATCCCACTGCCACGTCACTAGGACATCTCCTTCACAATCCGCTCTTCCCATCGCCCTTCCTACTAGGACTTCCCGCAATAAAAAAAATCACAATTATTTATAAACGTAACGGAATTATAATTTTGACACGGAATACGGGAAAATTGCGAATGCTTCATTAAAAAAAATTACATAAAAAAAAGAAAAAAATTACATAATAAAAAAGAAAAAAAATTACATAATAAAAATAACATAATACGGGAAATTTAGACTCGGCTCACTCCGCGTTGTCCTCGTCGCCTGTGCCGCCCTCGCCCTCGCCCTCGCCCGTGCCGCCCTCGCCCTCACCCCCGTCGTCCCCGCCGCTAATCTCGGCGCCATCATCTCCAATGGGTGGCATCCCCAAATCGCGCCGACATCCATCGATGACATCCTTCAACATCCTTTTGTACACAGGATCTGTTGTGCTATGCCACCTATGCATGGTCCGGACCAAACTAGTCGTTATCTGCGCGCGGGCGAGACGATCGTACTCTTCTGGGGGAGCAGGGGCCTCCGATTGGACCTCGAATGACCCGCTACCGCTGCTGCTTCCCCTAGCCTTTTGCCCAATCGGACGACGACGCCGGCGGGAGTCTGATTGAGGTAGCGGGGACACTTCCTCGATTTCCGGGAGCTCGTGCGAACCAGCACTGCTGCTGTATTCACCGGAAGCGTTGATCTTCATCCGCTTCTGCCAGCCCAATTTGACACCCCCCACAAAACTTTTGGGAATCCTTCACCACGAGATAGGCCTCCCAGTCGAAATCTTTGAACTTCAAGGATCTGTCGGGGTACTGCGCCAAGGCACGGTTCTTAACATCCTCCTCGGACATACCGCTGGTTGCCTGGCGGAGATTGTTTTGGTAGAGGCCGGCAAATCGACTAAGCTTAGGCCTCAACCGCTCCCACTGTTTCCGGCATTGTTCGGGCACGCGACACTTCGCCCCAGCCGGTTTGTGTGTGAGGTAGGCTTCAGCGACGCGATGCCACAGTCTGTCAATATGCTGGTTAGCACCGACATAGGGATCCTCGACTATTGAAACCCAAGCCTTCGAAAGCGCGACGTTTTCCCACACGCTCCAGACCGTCCTCTTTCCCGTCTCCTCATCATCTTCCTCCTCAGCCACCGTTCGCGACGAAGAGCCCGTGGCTTTCCCCTTGCCCTTGCCCCTACCCCTTGCTGCTGTCCCCACATCATCGGGAGTCTCCCTGACTGGAGATAGCCCCAACTCCTCAAAAGAGAAAGTATCCACGCCGGTGAACTGATTCTCCGGAACAAAACTGGAGGGGGTATCAGTAGACAACATATCGATAACCGGTCGATAGACATCGTCCGCTAGTGGTTCAGGGCCCCTGCCACCCCCTCCCCCAGGCATGGTCTGCATCATCCCAGGCATCATCCCACCCATCCCCATCATATTTGGGGTCATGCCCCCCATCCCCATCCCCATCCCCATCCCCATCCCCATCCCCATCATATTTGGGGTCATGCCCCCCATCCCCGCTGCCCTGGGCATCATACCACCCATACCACTCATCCCACTCATCCAATTGTACATATTGCAGTAAGGGGACATCATACCACTCATCCCACCCATCCCACCCATCCTACCCATTCCACCCATCCCCGACATTGCCGGAACCGTTGTCGCATTTCCGCTAGAGTTTCCATCCAGTTCGGCGGGAAACGCCGGAGTCTGCGACTCGCTCGTGGCGGGGGAGTTCCTGTCGTTCTCCATTAAGTAGAAATGAAATTTGTAGTAAAAGAAGAGAGAAACTTGTTAACACAAGTGGTGCGAATGAAATGAAATTCAACGAGCTGTATATATAGAGTTTTAAAAAAAATTAAATACCGGACATCCGACCCACGCCACAATGGCGGACGTCCGCCCGCCCGCCCGTCGCCCGCACGTCCGAGGACATCCGACGTCCTTACGGGACGTCCGTATCCGAGTTGAAACGCCACAATGGCGGACGTCCCGGTCGCCCGTCGCGGATGTCTGACCGGACGTCCGCCATTGGAGATGCACACATTTCACACATTTCACACACTTCACACATTTCACACATTTCACACATTTCACACACTACACACATTTCACACACTACACACATTTCACATATTTCACACACTACACACATTGCACAGATTTCACACACTACACACATTTCACATAATACACACACTTCACACATTTCACACACTTCACAAATTTCACACACTACACACGCCACACATTTGAACTGTGTAGTGTGTGAAATATGTGAAATGTGTGTAGTGTGTGAAGTGTGTGAAATATTTGTAGTGTGTGTAGTGTGTGAAATATTTTTAGTGTGTGTAGTGAGTGAAGTGTGTGTAGTGCGTGAAATGTGTGAAGTATATGAAATGTGTGAAGTGTGTGAAATATATGAAATGCGTGTAGTGTGTGAAATATGTGTAGTGTGTGAAATGTGTGTAGTTTGTGTAGTGTGTGAAATGTGTGTAGTGTGTGAAAAATATGAAATGTGTGTAGTGTGTGAAATGTGTGAAGTGTGTGTAGTGTGTGAAATGTGTGTAGTGTGTGAAATGTGTGTAGTGTGTGAAATGTGTGAAGTGTGTGAAATATTTAAAATGTGTGTAGTGTGTGAAATATGTGCAATATGTGAAATGTGTGTTGTGTGTGTAGTGTGTGAAATGTGTGTAGTGTGTGAAGTGTATGTAGTGTGTGAAATGTGTGAAAAATGTGAAATGTGTGTAGTGTGTGTAGTGTGTGAAATATGTGAAGTGTGTAGTGTGTGAAATATGTGAAATGTGTGTAGTTTGTGTAGTGTGTGAAGTGTGTGTAGTGTGTGTAGTGTGTGTAGTGTGTGAAATGTGTAAAATATGTGAAATGTGTGTAGTGTGTGAAATGTGTGTAGTGCGTGTAGTGTGTGTGTGTGTGAGAATATTTGGAATTCCACTACTTTTTATATGGAATTCAATTCCAATTCCGTGAATTTTTATAAAACCAAACACTGGATTTAAAATTGAAAGCTTCAATTCCAATTCCACACATCCAATTCCGTGTTCCAAACAGAGCCTACCTCTAGACCAATGCAGTACACATGGAATCATCAATCCAACTTTTTACTCCAAATTGCGAAATACTCCTAATTTTTGAGACTTCGCCTATTTTAATGCTCAGATGATCAGATCCAACCTTAGCCCATATGAAACCCACAATTACTAATCTTATATACTCATTTAGTACGGAGTATAGTTTTAATTATGTTTTCTCTAAATTTTCATATTACGTCCATCCAAAAATATAGGGTAAGTTGTAAATGACATATGTTTTAATGCACAATTGATAAAGTAAGAGAGAGATGAGAGGGAGGGGGAAATGTGGTGAAAGTAGTGTTAGACTATGTTTACAACCACTCAACCCAATCATCTACTTTTTTTAATATTTAATTAATTTCTATCTCCTCCACATCAACTTCCATATCATCAACATTCATCCAACCCAACCACACCATTTTTTATAGTTTATCAATGACCACACAACCAAACCATTATATATTTATTTTTTTATTATTTTTTTATTAATATTATGATTGCATAAAATATTTATTATTGCCCAATAAAATCTATAAAACAAGAAGGATAATATGATGAGAAATGGTGATTTTTTTTATGCAAAACTATAGCAAATGTGGTCTCTATTTATAGAGGATAAAAAATTATGGATTTTTGATATAATTTTTATAATTTTTTTATATAATATATTAAGAATATGTAAATATTAATATATATATATATATATATATATATATCAATGAGATTGTGCCATGTAGCACAATCTCATTGGCTGATGAAATTAAAAGCGGTGGAGACCGGCGGTTGGGGGTTGGCTTGGATAGACCGTGGTCTAGGAGAGAGAGAGGCCACAACTTTTAATTTTTCTTTTTTTTAAAATTAGAGTGATGTGGCGGTCGACCACTATACACCAATAAACATGGTCTTAGTGGATTGTGAGGTCCATATTATTAAGAGTATTTAATTTTTTAAAACTTTTTATATTTAGAAATTGGTCTAATTTTGGTGGACGGCTCAAAATGATAAAACTAGTCTATTTTTGTGAACGGATGTAGTATTAATTTATATTTTTCAAAATCACCCTTATAAATGAATTTTTTTAAAATAATAACAATAAAATAAATGTAAATACGTATATATTTATTTATTAGTAAATAACAATATAGTTTATGTAATTCTAACATCATCCGACAAAAATGTAATTATTTTTAATTTACTATTCATTCATCTCATAAAAATAGTTTTAATTTTTCACCCTTCGCTATAAGGAACAACCCAATAAAGAATGGATAAGGAGCGCAAAAAAATTAAACAATTTGATCACCAATCGTGACTGCAAAAATGGATGTATACTCTATGGTTAATCTTCTTAAATTTACTAGCACAAGCAAAAACAACCAAAATCAAAAGCTCATTCTTTCCTCCCAAAACGCCGTCGTTCACAAACCTTCATCCATGCACAAACACATAACAAACCAAAAAGTAACCTAAAAAATTCCAAAGAATCTGCAGCAAGAAACGAATCTGAACAAGATAAAATCCATACGAAAAACATCACATTCCTTTTCTTTCAATCAAAAACCTCAAAATCAACTATCATAACATCAAAAAAATGAAGAATTCTATCCCAAATGAGGAAATTACAAACATCATCCCACCATTCCTCAACTTGTCAGGATCTAAACATCCCATTCTCCTTCAACAAAGCCCTCTTATTCTTTCTCCTCTTCATCTTCTTGATCCTCTTCATCGTCGGAGTTCCTCTTCTTTGCATCTTCTTCATTTTAAAGCCAAAAATGCCCGATTTCTCCATCCAAAGAGTCGATGTGGAATCCTACAAGCTCGACTCGAGTTCCCAAAACTTCGTCGTTTCATCGGTTTTCTCCCTCAACTTGAAAGCCGACAATCCGAACAAGATCGGATTGAGCTTCGAAGCTTCTAGATTCTATGTCCTGAGCCAGGGATTGGTGGTCGGATTGATCAGGATTCCTCAGTTCCATCAACCTCCGTTGAGCAAAAACGTGAGCGTTCAAACACGAGTATTGTTTGAAAGCGTAAACGTTAGTGAAATTATGGATAGAAATTCAAGAAAATATCAATCTTCCAATGGAGCTTCTGATGATATTAGAATATTAGGCGATGTTGCTGCTCAAGTTCAGATTTTTAACGTCTTATTGCCGAAGATTAAGGTAAAATCGAAGTCCCATCATCATCTTTTAGGTCGAGCTAGCCTCAAAATTTTATTTTGAGAATTTTTTAGTGTAGTATTTCATGATTATAATGTCTTCAATTGTGTTGTTTTACTAGTGTAATTTTGTTAGATTTCAAGATCGATCATGCACTATATAATGATAATTAGGTAAGAAAAAAGTTGGGACCTCGTCATTCAAAATCTTGGCTAGGTCACTGCTTCTTGTATAATATATCAAGATTTTATCTTTGTGTATAATGTCTTCAATTATGTTATTTTTACTAGTGCTGTTTTGTTGGATTTCAAAAGCATGCACTATGATGATAATTAGGTAAGAAAAAGTCAGTTGACCTTGTTCAAAATCCTGGCTACGTCACTGCTTGTTTTGGTAGATGTTAAATTTATCTTTGTGTTATTCTAATTCTAAACACACTCTGTGGAAATATTTTTTGTGTTGTTAGGTTGCTTTGGATTGTGGTATAAATGTTAGTCAGTCGAAGTTGGCAATTAGCAATATTGAAGTGTACAGCATGAGATGGATTCCTAATCAATTGGTAGTGTCATTTCTCAATTTTATGTAGTTTATACGTAATTGGTTGTTAATTTGTTCTTGATTACTAATCAATAATCATTGTTGTTTGCAGTTTTCACTTCCTCTCAACTCACAGGCAGTCTCCAAGAAATGCTCTCTAGCTATATTGATGTAGCTGGATAAATATGAATTGATGCTTAATTAATTCTCTAGCATAGGAGTATTATTTTGTATGTATATATATTGGAATTTTAATTGTTTAAACTAACTGTATATTTTTTTCAAGGCTTACAAAGTAATAAGAATTCGTAGGCTCGACATTTTCATCTATTTATTAAAGTACTACTATAATTTATAGTATTTCACTATTTTTCTATACGTGCATTTCTTAAAACTCATGCAGAAATAAATTGAGATATTTAATCCCGAACCAAAAGAGTTTAAGATTTGAAAACATAAACTTAAAAGTAATGTAAAAGTGGTATGGAAAAAGAGTACCTTTCCATCCACTAGTCAACTCCAATAATTGATCATATTCTTACATACTATCTTAATTTTCTTTGAACATATAGAATTCGATGAAAATCGTATTTCCCTTCGATCAATCGGACAAGATAATAGCCCTTGAGATATGGAGTAATATATGATCATCAACTAAGGCGTACTCATATGGCTGATCATGAGATTAAATAAAATCTCGATAATTTGAAGACATGCTAAAATACATTGTCACGAAATGAGTCATCGAAATAAACGAACAAAGAAATATAAACATGACAACTGAGCGACCTTTCGATCTAAAATCACACGACAAGATAGACTTGCTTTTGGTCTCATAAGTCAAAATAAGAGACTATAGTTTTAAAGAAAATTACAAACCACAAAAAGAAGATATATACTTTGTTCACTAATTCAGAGAGGCAACGGAGGAAACCGAATCCACCACCGCCGCCGCAGCCATGAACATGAAACATATCTTCCTAATCACCAACTGCCTCCTCCTCGCCGTGGGCAACTGCGGCGGCCCCCTCATCATGCGCCTCTACTTCCTCCGCGGCGGCTCCCGCATCTGGTTCTCCAGCTGGCTCGAGACATCGGGCTTCCCCATCATCCTCCTCCCCCTCCTCGCCTCCTACCTCCGCCGCCGCGGCGAAAATCTCCACCACATCAAGCCCCGCCTCTTCGCGGCAGCGGCGGCGATCGGCGTCCTCACCGGGCTGGACGACTACCTCTACGCATACGGCGTCTCGAAGCTGCCCGTCTCCACCACCACGCTGCTGGTGGCAACGCAGCTGGGGTTCACCGCGGCGTTCGCCTTCCTGATCGTGGGGCAGCGCTTCACGGCGTTCTCGGTGAACGCCGTGGTGCTGCTGACGGCGGGCCCCGTGGTGCTGGGGCTCCACGCCAGCAGGGACCGGCCGGAGGGGGAGGGGGACCGGGAGTACTGGGTCGGGTTTTTTATGACGCTGGCGGCGGCGGCGCTGTATGGTTTGATTCTGCCGCTGGTGGAGCTGGCGTACAAGTCCGCGAAGCAGGAGATTACGTACACCTTGGTCATGGAGATGCAATTTGTTATGTGCTTCTTCGCCACCGCGTTTTGCACTGTAGGAATGATCCTCAACAACGATTTTCAGGTCAATGTTAAATATCTCACTTTGATTCAACACGAGTTTTAATAAAAATAAAAAAAAAATGA
This sequence comes from Salvia splendens, assembly GCF_004379255.2. Taxonomy (NCBI): domain Eukaryota; kingdom Viridiplantae; phylum Streptophyta; class Magnoliopsida; order Lamiales; family Lamiaceae; genus Salvia; species Salvia splendens. The sequence continues at coordinate 14,077,773 of NC_056034.1, forward strand.
ATAAAGTGGATTACTAAAATGTGACTGTGCGGGGTCCATTTACTAAAAATAGTGAAAATCTTGGTGATTATTTTACGGTTGTTGACTCGATTTCTTGTTGATTCTCGATCTTCGTTTAATTGAGCAGGTGATTTCAAGAGAAGCGAGAGAATACGAACTTGGAGAGGCAAAGTACTATTTGGTGGTTGTTTGGAGTGCCATAGTGTGGCAGTGCTTTTACTTGGGAGCAATTGGTGTGATATTCTACTCATCTTCACTTCTCTCAGCTATAATAATTCATGTCTTATTCCCTCTTACTCAGACTTTAGCTATTGTTTTCTACCATGAAAGCTTCCATGCTGAAAAGGGTGTTGCTTTTTTCTTAGCAATTTGGGGTTTTACATCTTATTTTTGGGGAGAGATTAGATACAACAACAACAACAAGAATATTCCTACCACTCTGGATTATCAAACTCATCATTTGGAAACTTAATTTCCATTTTCCTTGAGATGATTTGTACTAGTAAGTAGTAGTGTTGTACCATTATAGCATTATTTATTTTGTTTTGTTTGCCATTTCTAGTGGTAGACATGAATTAGGGACCTACTATGATGGAAAATTGATGTCTTGGGTTATAGAGACTTTTCTATATCAATTGTTAATTGATTAGTATCATAGATATATATCCATCAGTCAAATCGGGAGTATTCCCTGTAGAAAAGGAAGTTGTATGACTGCATAAAACAAGGTGACTTATTATAAATATAATTATATAAGCGTGACTTATTATAAATATAATTATATAAGCATGATTTAAAGTCCTTTGAAAATAGAATATTAAATTATCATGCACCAAGCTCCATTTTTCCCCATTATCTCAGAAATGTACAAAGCGACGTATTTTGGTAATCGACCAGAATATGATTATACTTCCTTCGTCCACGAAAAACTGTCTCATTTTTTCGTTTTAGTATGTCCAAAAAAATAGTCTTATTTCCATAAATGAAAAGTTTATTTCTCATGCTTTATTCACTTTTTCTCCTTTCTCCTATATTTTACCTACTTTTTCTTCTTCTCTCTTCTATACTTTATCAATTTCTTATTAAAACTCGTGTCGTTCACAAACGGGACTATTTTTTATGGAAGGAAGGAGTATATAGTAATATAAATGAAAGCTTGATATTTTTCATTTTTTATTAATTTGTGTAAATTCAAATATGATTTGGGAGGGAGAAATAAAGATATGAAAGCTATTTATAGGTTTTTCTTCTTGTATTTTTTTCGAACCCATCACTATTTCATTGTGTAAGCCCAAGACTAGGCCCAATTATGGTTCTTGGGCGGATAAATAAAGATATGAAATATATTTATAGGTATTTCTTCTTGTGATTTTTTTCAAACCCATCCCTATTTCATTGTGTAAGCCCAAGACTAGGCCCAATTATAGTTCTTGGGCAATTAATCTAAGTAGGAATTTTTAAAATGAAATAGATTTTAATGTAAAATTAATAAAGTAAGAGAGAAAGAAAAGTATGATAGTAGAAAATGGATCACACCTCAAGAGAGAAAGAAATTATAGTTCTTGAGAAAGAAATTACCTTAAATAGAAAATTTATATTTTAGGGAACGGACTAAAAAGAAAAGAGTTTTTATTTTAAGGGAACGGAGGGAGTAAAAGTTAATTGTTATCTAATTATATCAATTTATCTTTTTTTCAACATTCAATAATTAGGATAAAGCCAATTGCACAACCAGTTGACCTAATTCCATTATTCACCTAAAATTATATCCACCTGCCCAAAAATAGAAAGTTACAAGTTCATGATCATTTGATGTAACATTTCAACTTGTTTTCATCATTTAGTTTGACATCTTCACCTTAATTTCAGGTTACCAAATATTAAGGGAAGACCACAATTCTCTTCATCTATCCCACTTAGAATCATGATCAAATACAAATAATTAAAGACAACTGCAAAATTTACAAATTATTAAGTTCCGAATATATATTTCAAGGATTTGAATTTGTTCAACCATTCCACATAAAACAATAGCACACTCCACAAGAAGCTAGTGAAACTTCTCCTCCAAACCCTACTACAAATTGGAAGATAATTCTAATTATAATTAATTTAAGATGGTACCTTAATATATCCTCTGATTCCTTATTATAAATTATCCCATGTTCAGATAATTATTGTTTCTGCCTGATAATCATCATACAACAGATTTCATTATTTATTGCACGCAAATATTAATAATATTGTTCTCAAACAAGAATATGAATAAAATAAATAAATGATGGCATGCAACATGCATAATTGGACCGCTAAGCTAAATCACGTCCTACTTTCCGGTAAGGCGTAAAGCTAAATGAGTGACATCGTTGTATTCTCAATTCTCATAAAATGTCGAAGACAATGAAAAAGAAAAACCATAATTTAATTAGTAAGGAGATTCCCTTTAATAAATAGACCATGATTTTGAGTCACTTGAATTATATGAATATAAAGAACTATTATCAATAATCATGTTTTAAAAAGTAATTAGATTCAAACAAATCTAGCTAATTTAGTTGCAAAACAAGTTAACATCAAACTTAATAAAGCAGGAATCAATAGCAAAGGCAAATGCTTTATGAATTTTATGATGCATCAGATTTGGCTCGGTTATTGATAAAGTAAACGAATTTGTTATTTTTTAAAATCATTTTTAATTTTAAGTTAAAACCATAATCCAACGTGTATCCTACGGGGATGGATCCTCTGCTGTGGAGGGAGTAGGATGTTGTGCACCAAAACGACGTCGTCCATCCCCTTAATTCCCTAACTCCTTTTTCCTTTACTCTGTTACCCTCATTTCCGTTTCATTTATTTTTTCATTGGTTATACATGATGCCAAACCATTTTAATACTATTATATTTGTACTCTATATTTGGAAAAGGATTCATTAAAAGTTTCAAATTTTTTAACTAGATTACATTGTCATCGTGTGTTTAAACTATTTTATTTTTAGTATTCTTCACATTTAAAAAAGGTTAATTAAAAACTATTTTATTTTTAGTATTCTTCACATTTAAAAAAGGTTAATTAAAAGTTTAAAATTTTCATGATGCTTTTGTTTACTTCTAAAACAAAAACGTAAAGAAATATTTTTAATGATATGCATTTAAAGGGATTATTTATAATTTTTATTTTCCCCACGGAATTTTCATAATATTTTATACAAGTACTCCCTCCGTCCATGAATAAATGTCTCATATATAATAAAATGTGAGCGGAATGAGTTAGTGGAATATACCGCTTACCAAAAAACATAAAAGTGAAATGAAACATTTACTGGCGGACGGACGAAAATGAAAAAATGGAACATTTAATTACGGACGGATAGAGTAGTATTTTAGAAGTACATAAAGGCAAAACAATAAGATGGACTTTAGTAAAGCTTTCTACAACAATGAGTATGAAAAATACTATATCCGTCTCATAAGAATATGCACTTTTTTATTTTTAGTTCGTCCTAAAAGAATATGCACTTTCTAATTTTGAAAACGTTTTTCTCTCTAATGAGATGAACCTCATTCTCCACTAACAATATTTTATTTACTTTTTCTTTCTATATCTCTCTTACTTTGCCAATTTTGCATTAAAATTCGTGTCGAAGCCAAAGTGCATATTTTTTGGGAATGAGGGAGGGAGTATAGAATATTATCAAAATGAAAATTCTTATATTTGCGCATGGAAGCTTTTATAAATTATAAAGCTTATTTAAATAAATAAAAATTGTCATGTATCCTCCTACATTATATCTAATTAAATTCGAAAAAATTATGTGGAAGTGTTACACAAGACATAGATAAATAAAATAAAAAAGAAGTTTTCGGTGCTAAGAACCGACATGTTTGCCTAAGGAAATTAAAAGGAATTTGACGCAATAATAACCTTTTTATTTAAATAATAACTAGAGTTGGAATAAATTATATGGAAGTGCATCACTAAAGGGAATAGAAAATTAAGTCAAAGGAAAAAAGGAAACGGAAATGAAGGGAGTAAAGGAAAAAGAGTTAGGGATTTAAGGGGATGGACGACGTCGTTTTTAGTGCACAGAACCCTCTGCTGTACCTCCTCCACAGCAGAGGATCCAACCCTGTTCCAAATTCCGATCATGGATCAGCGCCGCTACATGAAAATTGAATAGAAATTATTATTTTATTGAATTGAACTATCAAAATAAAGTTGGTATAGTAGTGCTGTGTCCCATTAGAAGGTTCTAGAATGGAATTGGAAGTTACAGTGATGTGGAGAATGTGATGCTACATAATTAAGATATCTAAAAGCATAGAAATTAGAATAATGTCAATGCCATTATTAATCACTAAAATTAAAATGACATGTTAGGTTTTAATCAAAAGTAGATGAACCTAGTTTAGATATACAAAAAAAAAAGTGCACACATGAAATATGTGGACCCAAATTCATATCACCCAACCAATAAATTGTCGATTGAAAATAGATAATACTACACATGTTTACTATAATTAAAAATGTTTATTTAAACGTTTGTAAATATGTATGATTAAAAAAGGGCTTGTCAATTAATGACTCTAGCAATAACTGACCCCCAAATAGCGTAGAGATTCGGGCTCGAATAACGCATAAGTATGTAATGTCACGAGATTAGGGCATAACCCCGTCCCCATTTCCGGCCCCAAGTCCCCTCCACGTCATCATTCCTCTACAGTTGCGGCCCAGGCCCCAACTGCTGTAATCCTGGAGGTTGCGGCCCGGGCCGCAACTAATAAATGACACTATTCACAACTCCAACCTATTTTGAACGTAAAATAAAATACGTTGAGCAATTATAACACGAACAATTCATTTTTAATACAAAAATAATAAATTATAAACTAAAAAATATACAAAAAATTAGAGTAATAAAAAAAATGCAAAAAAAAATAAAAAATTTAAATTCTGCAATACACGTTGCCCTTCTCCATCTCCTTCTTCCTCTTCCTTCTTCTTCCCCCTCTCCCCCTTCTTCTTCTTCTTAAAAATGCAAAAAATAAAAAAAAATTAAAATTGATGAAAAAAACGTCGCCCCTCTCCATCTCCTTCTTCTTCCTCTTCCTCCTTCTTCCCCCTCTCCCCCTTCTTCTTCTTCTTAAAAATGCAAAAAAAAAAAAAATTAAAATCGATGAACAGTAGCGGCCCGTCACCGTGCAACCCCGTCCCGGGCCGGGACGCGGGACGCTCCCCAGGCCGGTCACGCGTCACCGGGACGGGCCTGAGCCGTGCCGCCCTTCCGTGTAATGCATGGGACGGGCCGGGACTCGCGAGATGCGGCCCGGCCCCTTGCGTTACGCATGCTCTTAATTCCCATCAACGAATTAAATCACTTCTTTTCTCGACTTTTTCGTTGGTTGGAACTAATCCTATGATTCGAAGGATTAAGTTTCGTGGGCTTTAAGGTGGAGGTCACGTGATTGTCAACAAATTCATTAAATATCACGTGATCAACATCAATATTCATCAATCAGCAGTCGATTATCAATAGTGATTCCTTTCCACGTTCGAATGTGCTTCTCCCTTAGATTTATTTGCAGATAATAATTAAACAGTAAAAATATAACAATAAATATTCTTCGTTATCACTAGAGCTCAACTTTAGTGACTGATTTTGATTTATATTACTGTGATTTGACCCCTTCCATCTCTAAGAAATAGTTTTATTTATTCTATTTCTTTTTTTACAGCTCGAGAAAATATTTTATTTTACTTTGACAATTAATGTTTAGTTATTTTCACAAAAAAAGAATAATTGGAAAATTTAAAATAGTGCAATATGAAAATGGGACTAGTGCATATTTTTAAGAGGCGAAAAAGTATAAAATATGGAATTAAATATTTTCTTAAAATCATAAAATAATCATGGTTAAGAAGTTAATTAAGTGGACGTGATTCTCTAACTTTACATGTCCCGTTGCCTCTAGAGAACAATAAAGAGAATAAAATAAACATTATAAAAACTGGCTACCTCTCGATCGGCCTCAAAAATGACTAGTACTACTATTATTCTACGTACTAAATAAAATTAGAAAGCTTCTCTTATTTACCTAGAGTCGTGTTTAGCCATTAATAAGTTTAAATACTTTATACTCTTCTTTTGATCAGTGCTTAATTGCTTCCACAAATCCGATTGTATATATCATGTCAATATTTTTTCTATAGAGTAGCATATGGAATCGATAAAGACTAGGATTTTTAAGCACTTTTTTCGCCCAAACTCTTTACTCTTTTATAATAAGTCAATTCTATTGTGTAATAGACCCTCTCAATAAAGAATACTTTATAATTAGTGGGGCTAAATTGGAATTCAGCTAACCCATTATCATGATGCTTATATGTTGGAATCACATATTTTGTTTTATTGCGTATACCAATCAGGAATTGAGTAAATAATATTATTCATGATTAAATTACTATATAGAATGAGAATATGACAATATCACTAAATTCAGTAATGAAATTTATAACATGATACAGAATTTGCATAGCAAGTACACAAAATTCATTTTTGTTTAGCGAATAAATGATCATTTATTTGTAATATAAGTAGTACTTATTATATTTAGTAAAATACCAAATTTAGTTCTTGAAACTATCATGCACAAAAATCCGCAAATATCAATTTCAAATTTTGTGTACATATTTATGATAATAAAGTGGTATTAATAAGAATTTCCTTGTTCCTTGATGCTAATTAATATTGAAATAATGGACTAAATCAAAACAATAGCACCTTAGTTTAGATTTAATAATACACATATATATGGTAGATATGTCATCGTACTTTATCTAAACATATTTCATATTTATTATACCTTCTTCTAGTTTATATATGTTCGATTTTTACATCACTTGTGTTACCACTTCTTTCTCTTCTTATTCATTTTAGTTATAAACTTAAATAAGAATGCAATTCACACGTCTAACACTCGTCTAACATTTAATTATTTTACTACCTCAAACCAATAGTTTTAACTATGCAATGGCATTAACCTACCTAATTCAACTTGAAGAGAATCAACTTAGTTATATCAATACATTGACATAAATACAATAAGCCCTTTCATTTAAAATACTAGTATAAAAAAGAGACAACTGAAAATTTTAAAATCTTACAATCTTCTTGGCCTTTCAAATTGAATGGAAGTACTTCAAATGAATTGAAAAAGAAAGACTAACTTTAATACATTAGAATAGGATGTCCCAAAAATAACATTTGATACAATTGAATTTGAAGAGTAATTTGTCTTTTCACGGATACCAAATGGTGTAAGCTTTTTATCTAAAATATGGTATAGCTACAAACATAATCGTTTCAAATTAAAAGTAAAAAAAATAGAAGAATAATCTATTCATGCAGTTATTGAATTATTGTTGGAGTAAAATACTACTAATTATTTGGCAAATTAAAAAGGTTGACAGCTAAGCATTGGAGTTAAAGAGCGAGAAGAAAAAGAGATTTTCCCAGCTGTACTATGTCAAGCCACAGGGCTGCGCCGCGTGGCAACTCGTGTTTGGTTACTTAGCATGTATAAATTCCCTATTAATTGAATTTATCCTAAAAAACAAACTAGATTCCTTTTAGTAGTCATCCGAATAATCAAAGTGAATCATACTGGCGCTAAGCTAAGTCGTGTTTTGTTTTTTTTTTCTGCGCTAAGCTAAGTCGTTTCCTAACACAATAATAACACGAATTTAAAGTGAAATGATAATAATACGAATCCAACACGACAATTAGATGATAAATATAACAAATGATTCATGACAACGTAATAGTAGAGGTCCTGACGGTAATAGAGGCAAAGTTGAAAAATGAGACAATGATAAACTAATTTTAACTTTAAAAGTTTAATATTACTAGTAGTACTTATTAACGGGTTATCTGAATTCGACTCAAACTCAATCCGAAATTATATGTACTTATCAAGTCAACTTGATAAGGACACGAACACAAAAATACTTGACATTAACCCGTTTATTTCTTATGTGCTTGTATCATATCAAAAATTTTACTGTATCCAAATTGTGAGTATTATCAAATTGTACTCCCTCCCGCCAAAAATATATAGTTACCTTTCACGATATTATGAATTTAAATCTAATATTCATCCGTCCCAAAACACGTTATCCGGCTTTTATTGTTATATCACACTAAAAGTGTTGTACTCTTTTGGGATGAGGAAATTATATTTCAATGAATTTAATAATTCATCCAATAACATAGTAGAAAAATAGAATTTGTCAGAGGATACTCACGTACTCATATGAATTATTCATCTTGTTTATGTTTTGCTTATCTTTCATTTATTTTTATATGTTTATATTTATGGTTGTCTGATAAAATATTTTAGTCATGTAAGTTGTATATGCAGTAGCATCCGTCTGCAAATATTTAATCAACCAACACTTCTGTTTTGGGTGGGCCCATTCAATATATGTAGGATAAAAAATTATATCAAATGAATTGTTATAAATGAAAGTATTCATAAAATGACCACGTGTAACAGTACAATTATAAATGCACTATGTATTATAAATAGTAGTCTAATAATTTGTTGTCAATTTAAAAATGATAATCTTTCCTACTAATTTAATCCCATAAAAAGAAAGTGAAAAACAAGCTATCAAATGTCAATTTCAACCTTAGAATATGGATTAGAACGGATTTTCTGCAGATCTGTCTACTGCGTTTGACTCCGCCACTATTCTTCTCTCTTTAATTTCTTGCCATTTTTATGTTAATTACTAAAAGATTTAATTTAGTTTTCTAACATATTTTATAATTTAATGTAACAATAGCAATAAAATAGATGCACTAACATATGTTGATCATACTATTATTTTCAACTTCAATACTCACCAAACATTATCATCGAGTTAAAGTAAGCTAGCTATATTACGAGTACGATTATTTAGCTATGTTAAGTTATAAAATATCATGTCACATCATCACTTTTTGGATGTTTTATGAGCACGTCTACTTTGTTACAAATTCGATAGTGAAGTTGAGCTACAATTGAAGAAAATAGACCAACAACATCACATTTTTGTATTTTATAGTAATAAATTTTGATAAACGAATATTATACTATATTTTACTCCCTCCGTCCCGCCCTACTTGCACTTATTTCCTTTCTGGGCGTCCCAAGTTATTTGCACTCTTTCCATTTTTAGTAACAATTTATACCTACAGCCGTAATTGTTGACTTTGTCTATCACTCATTCTTTAATCTCCGTGCCCAAAAGGAAATGTGCGAGTAGTGCGGGACGGAGGGAGTACAAAATTGTATGTCATGTGAAATTTACTTCAATTTTAATTTGATCGGCATCTTCCAAAAATATTCCGAAATTCATTTCTTTAAATAAAAGTTGGAATGGTTATATTTCAAATCATAATTATTCGTTCACTTAATATTTAAAACTACTATGTACACTTATTTAATTTTCGCAATCATCTTGCGATGATCCCAATTGAAATTAAGATGACAAATCAAAATATAATAATGTCGTTTTCTCAAAAAACAACAATGTTTTATTGTTATATTAGTACTATTTATCTTTAATTTTGATTATTACGGTATAATTATAAAAACACTATCATTTAAATGTAAATTTTGATGTTAAAAAACAAGAAAATATTGCAATTTGACCGGATCGGAAATCTACAGCAAAACAGTTACAAACCTCCACACTCAGACGTGGCGGAGCTGATTTAAAGCAACCACGACAGCCTGTTCACAACTTTTTCTCTCTCCAACTCCAACTCCAACTCCATATACATACACTATTTTAGCACCAAAATACTCCTCCATTACCGAATTTTGATCTTCTTCCTTGTGTCGATTGGGTGTCCTAAATGCATTTCGGTTGCATGAAAAACCTCTTTTTCCGTTTCCCTTTTCACTCCTAATCCAAATTCCTCTTCTTGCCTTCAATCCTCATTATTCCCTTGAGCTTCCTTTGACAAAAGGAGCTTCTTTTCTTTTCTTCCCACCTCTCCAATCCCCACTATTCCTCCCCAATTTTCAGTTCGCCATTTATAAAAATTACCATTTCTTCCCATCCTTTTCGATCGAGAGCAAAATGTTTGACGGGCTGTTGAAAAGCAAGTTTTTTTCGAAATGGTTAGATCAGTTTTGATGAATGTGTGTGTGTGTTTTGATCTGAAATTTTGGGTTGATTTTGTGTTTTTGGAAATATAGCAAGTCGGATGTTAAGCTGACGCGGACGCGAATCGATATTATTACGAAAAAGAGGAATGCAACGCAAAAATATCTGAGGAATGATGTTGCTGATCTGCTTAGAAATGGAATGGATTCTCACGCCTTTGACAGGGTAAGAAGCTTTGATTTTGTTCCTTAGATCAGATTTTCAAATTTTGTCATTAATTACATTCTGTTTATGCACGATTTTCTTTCCTAAATTAGCCTTTTTTGGCATTTTGTTTCTAAAATTATGTGATTCTGATTATGATTGTGTTTGAAATAGAATCTTGAATGAATTTCTCAAACAAAAATGGCACTTCATGCTGTGAAATTTGTTGTTTTCATGCTGTGATTTTGATCTAAGAGTAAAATAATAGTTTGGTGTATCCTAATCCTTTGCTGGTGATATGTCTATGGATATTAATTGCTTTAGATAATAGAATTAAATGATGCTTTCTGTTTGAGATTTTGGAAAAAGGATGATGAAAGACAGCAAGAGTTAGATAGACACAACACAACACAGCACAACACCCTTAACCTAGTAATTGGTTTTGAGGTTGTTTTTATCCACTTTTTTAGGTCATCCTTGTAGAAAGGTTATTGTTAACTTGTCCACAATTGTAAGTTATGTTTAGGATTAGGACCGTGATGCTTCAAACTTGTCGTTCGGTCATGTTATTTCTTAGTAGTTGTTGGTTGTGAGAGCCTGATGTGACATCATGATGTTTTATCAGCATTTGTTAAACATCCAGATCCACCATTCTTGTGATTGATAGAGCTGTTTTCGATGTTTGTATAGGCCGAAGGGCTTCTTACAGAGATGAACAGGTCTCAGTGTTATCAGTTGTTAGACGAGTACTGTGAACATATCTTGAAGAATCTCCCTGCCATGAACAAACAGGGGTATGGAAACCTTTATTCTTCAGTTATAGATGTTGATTAAGCTTTCCCTTCTAGCTGTTTTCGTGTGACTACTTTCAGCTTCTGAAACCACACTTCTCGATTAGCACTATGTTTTTCGGGATATTTTCTTGTTGGTTTAAGCAGAAAGTTGATTATATCATCACTCTGAATTTCAATTATGAAGCATACCTTGGAACTGAATAGACGTTCATTCTGAACAGGGAATACCCCGAAGAGTGCAGAGAAGCTGCAGCATCGTTGATGTTTGCTGCAGCGAGATTTGCTGATCTACCCGAGCTGAGGGAGCTGAGAACCATGTTTTCTGAGAGATACGGGAAGTCCTTCGATTATTACGTCAACAAACAGGTGATCACGAATGACACATTCGTATAAGATTCAACATTTAACAGTGTTCCTCAACTCTGTAAAGTAAAAATTGGATGTGTTTTGTTTTAGTTGACCGAGAAGCTGAAGCCCGATCCTCCCTCAAAAGAAACGAAACTTCTGTTATTGCACGAAATAGCTGCAGAATCTGGCTTAGATTGGGATGCAAAAGCTCTCAAAAACAAGCTTTTCAATGAGTCTCCATATGCTAAGGTATAACCTGAGTTAATATTCTGCTTAGGTTGGCTGCATCTTATATATTTGTAGCCTAACTATCTCGTTGGTGAATCTTCGACTATGTTGCAGAATCGTGTGAATGGATCTGCTCCAAAGGCCGGGGCAGGATATGAATACGGCCGTGCAAGAGAGTTGAAACCCGAGGGGAAAAAGGAAAGTCCAGTTGATGCAAGAAATGGCCTTAGTCCCCCTGTCAGAACCAACAAAGCAGCAGCGCCTGTCGGGAAGGTTTCCAAGGAAGAGGATGAAGACGAGCCTCTCAAGCCCAGGCGGACTCCTCCTTACACCAAAACCGTACCAAACAAAGCTCTCAGCAGCTCTTCGGACGAGAGTGATTCCAGTAACGACAAGGTTGAAGCAGCCCCGGAGCCAACAGTCGATGAGGTCGTCAGAGGTAATAAGCCGATGGGGAAATCCGTGAGGACAAAGCACACTAAACCTTTGCCGGACCAGGAGGTGGTTCCTGGAGGCGACGAGAAGGAGAAAGTGGTGAATAAAGAAAATGTAGCACAGGGTCGAAGAATCTTGAGATTCTTCGATGGCGGCCGCGGCCAAAGAGACGAAGAAGAGAAGATGATGGGCCGGCTTCTGAGACACTACAGTAGGAAGAAGGGGTCGAATAAACCAGAAGGGAAGCTGCCTCCGACAGATTCAAGAAAAGAGAAGAACCTAAAGGGGCAAGATGGTCCAACCAGAGCATCGTCTCTTCGTGTCGAGCCAGTGGGACCCGTGGAGACTGATCCTAGGAAGCATTCTCGGGCTGCTTCGTTCCACCCGGGCAATGCTCATATGCATCCAAATATGCCTGACTATGACGAATTTGTGGCTCGGCTTGAGGCTTTTAGAAGAAAATGAGGCCTATAATATAGCGTGAGAAGAAGAATTCATTTCATTCTATATAGTTTCAAGATTAAGGTGTTGGTGATATATGTCTTCACCTTGTTCATCACTATGATATTGTCTCATCCCTTGGAAGCAGTACTTATAAGTGTAAATTCATGCATATTCATATTCTTTATGAATATTTGAAGATATAATCTAACATCTTTCAGTATTAGCAATGCGAATTTTATTCTTATCTATTAGCTTCATAATAAAATATGATGTAATGAGTTAATAGAATGTGAAATTCATTTGTTTAAAATATAAACATGAAATAAGATATTTAATGGTGGTTATCTCAAAATAATAATATGTGACATTTAATGAGGGATGATTTGGAGAGTTAATTTTTAGGTGTGATAGCCAATTAAATTACAAAGTTTTAATTTTTGTAAAACTGCCTATCTATATACCAAACTATGCCTTCGTTGTCTGTTGATGCTCAATACGAAGTCGTTTCATTATAATAAGAAAAGAATTGGAAATGAAAGAGATAAAAAAATACTCATCTATACCATAATGATAGATACTTTCATTAGAATAAGAAAAGAATTGGAAATGAAAGAGATAAAAAATACTCATCTATACCATAATGATAGATACTATGGAAAAAAAATTTCTATAATAAGAGAAACCTCATTTTCGGATAGACTAAAGTTCAATTTTAGTCCTTACATTTGCGCTAACATTTTTTTGTCCCATACATTAAGTTTGTAACCTTTTGGTCCTTAACATGTTGTTTTGGTACATTTTGGTCCCAAACAATGACACAAACTTAATGTATGGGACCCGAAAAGAATTTTAACGAAAATGTAAGAGACCAAAATTGGACTTTAGTCCTAGATTATAATTAAGTTATCAAATTGGTCAAACATTTTGACTGTTAATTTTAACAAAAAATGGTTATTTTGGACCAAAATAATATGTTTGGAACCAAAAGGTACCAAAACAATATGTTAGAGACAAAAAAGTCACAAACTTAATGTATGAGACTAAAAAGAATTTTAGGGCAAATGTAAGAGACCAAAATTAGACTTTAGTCTTTCTAATAAGAATATTTCAATAATTTTTTCTTTTGATCTCTCTCCTACTTTATCAATTACGCATGTCATTTTCAAAGTGAACGCGATTTAAAACTCACTCTTAATGATTAAAAATAATTCTTAAAAAATGACTCTTGTTAGCAATAAAAAAATGTTATTTTATTATAAATGATTTACTCCCCTCATTCTATTTAAATGATATTGTTTATCTCATTCTAAACAAAGATGATCACTTTTTTTTTGAAATAAATTATCTTTCTTTATTCTTTTTAAAATATATAATTACATTATTTTTTCTATTTTATTTAATTTTATTCAACAATTTCATCTAAAATTTTGTATTACTTAAAAAAGATCTTATTGAGAGGGACCGCGAGCGTACTATTTAATCGAATTAGAACGATTGTGTCTAAGAAAAGGAAAAAAAAACATTAAACTAAAAGAAATACTAGAAGGGGATAATGTAGATTATTTAATATGTAATTATTTAATTGAGAATAGTTGTTTTAGCCGTCGATGTCAGCTACATGTAGTACTACTCCATAGGACTAAGCAAATTTTTACTTAGATAAGTTTAATATGTTTAATACTACCTGTCTTTTCGTAATTCAATATTTTGTCGTTTGTATGATTGTGAATAATTAACAACTAAGTTGATTATCACTGGAAGGCCGGTTTGTTTTTATCATTTTGACTGAAAATTACAGTTAATTATTTTGTTAACTGAAGTGGAACAACTTGATCAACTAATAACCAAGAAATGTTTTCGAACTCAAAAGAACTAATGTAGCAAAATATAAAAATTATGCAGTTTACAGAAATGTTTTAGGTAAAATCTTATACCGCACTAACATAATTTTAACTTATTAAGATTGAATTTTATAACGTGCCTAAAAAACTTTTACTACTATTTATAATGATAACTAAAATGGATTTGGATATGCTTCATTAAACCATCTTCAACCAATACTCCAAAAATGAGTTTTGATGTAGAAATATTCTCTTACTATACATTAAACTCAAACTCATTTTTGATGTTTTTTTTAAACAACACCAAATATGGTGTTATGCAAAAATTTGAATATGAAACAACACCAAAACCCATACTATTGTACATACGTATTTCACATTAGAGCATCTGCAAGATGTCCCAGAGGACTTCTCAAAAACATCTTCTGTCACGTCATAAGGACCTCCCACTGCACTGCCATATCATAAGGACATCCCACTGCACAATGGCGGACATTCCTAAAGACATCCCGGTGGACATCCACAATAATAAAAATTCACAAATATGTAATTTACGGAATTAAAATTTCGACACGAATACAGGGAAAATGCAACTATTTTATTTAAATAGTAAAAAACATACATAATTATTTTAAAAAAATACAACACAAAGCTTCAACAAACGCATCCACCGTCTCACTCCTCCTCGTCGTCCCCGTGGCCAGTCCCGGCATCACTCTCGGGCATGGGTGGCATCCCCAAATCGCGCCTTATATCGTCGATGACATCCTTCAGCATCAACTTGTATAAGGGATCAGTCACTGCATGCCACTTTTCCATGGTGTCTAACAGGCTCTGCTGCTGTTGCATGCGGGCGAGATGGCTGAGCTCAGGAGTGACCTGAGAAGGGGCGGTCTTTTGCCCAACCGGGCGACGGCGGCGGGAAGACGATTGAGGGCTCGGGAACTCTGCCTCAGCATCGGGGAGGTCGTGGGAATCGGCATGCTGCTGTACTCGCCGGAGGCATTGATCTTCGTCCGCTTCGGCCAGCCAGCTTCAACTCCCGCACTAAACTTGGCGGAAGTCTGCACCACAAGATAGACCTCTCAATATTTGAATTCGCCGAACTTCAAAGAACTGTCGGGGAACTGCTCCATGGACAGAACCTTCACATCCTCGGCGGACAACCCGTTGGTTGCCGTGCGGAGGTTGTTTTGGTAGATGGCAAATTGGCTGAGCTGCCTCCTCAGCCGCTCCACTATTTTCGGCATTGCTCTCCATCGTGAGGCTTCCCACCTGACGGTTTGAATTGGAGGTAGCTTTGGCTAATGCGCCACCACATTCTGTGGATATGCTGGTTAGCCCCAATGTAGGGATCCTCGACTACACCGACCCAGGCCTTCGCCAGCACGACACACTCCGGTATGCTCCAGATGATCCTCTTTCCCTCGCCGGCCTCCTCCCCCCTTCTTGCCCCACCCCACCCTCGTCCCCCGCACGCGAGGACGAGGTAGTGCCCTTGCCCTTCCCTTTGCCTTTCTTCTTCGACCTCCCTACCGCCGGTGGCATCTCAGTGGGAGACTCCCTAACCGGAGATAACCCCAACTCCCCAAAAGAGAAAGTCTCAATGCCAATGAACTGAGTCTCCAGATGAGTACCTTGGGGGAAATCGCTAGACAATAAATCCAAGGGGGTACATATTATAGTACCCGGGCATCATCCCCGGCCATTTGGGGTAGGGGCATCATCAGCGCCATTCCGGGCATCATCTCGGACATCCCTGCAGTACCGCCGGGGTTTCCCCACTTCTAACGGGAAACGTCGGCGTTTGTGACTCGCTCGTGGCGGGAGAATCACTAGCGTGCTCCATTTATCTTCAAAAGAAATGAAAGTAGAGAGAGAAACTCGTTAAAACAAGTGGTGCGAATGAAATAAAGTTCAACGAGCCGTATATATAGATTTTTTTAATTTTTTTTTTAAAAAAAATCGGCATGTCCGTCGTGGCACCGCAATGACGGACGTCCTCGGAAAGCCACGGATTTGCGAAGTCCGCATCCGTCCCTCCCACGCCTAATGGTGGATGTCCCGCCGGACATCGGACGTCCGCCGAGAAATCCGCCATTGCGGATGCTCTTAGAGTGCGTTAAATACTACTGTAAAATTTGAATTTGTTTTATTTATAAACAAATTAATCTATTTTTTATATATATAAAAAATGCTTTAGTTAAGTGTGATATATTTAGCTCCGTCTATTTGACACCAATGGAGCCTCTAAGAGCGTCCACTATGGTTAGGCGCGGCGGTGGGGCGGCGGATTATAGTGGAGAATGAGGATAGCCGCGGGCTGGACGCGGCGAGGGGTGGGAGACGCGGCGGACGCGCGATCGCCGTGTGCGGGGCGATGTCGCGCCGAGGGGTGTATAGCCGCGCCTATAGGCGCGGCGGCTATAGTGCATCGAACCGCCGCGGCGATTTCGCCGGCAACGAGAAATTTGACGTTTTTTCCACCATCCCCTCTATAAATACCACACCCCCTCTACTTATTTTTCACCATTTTCACAAAATCCATCCACTCTCTATCCACACAACTACTCTCTAAAAAAATGAATCGAGGAAACGACGACTCATCCGACTATGAGGAATCGGGATATGACACCAATCCATCACAGCCGTCGGGTTTTGCCGGATATGGCGGGACTCCGTCCCAGTATTGGAATTGGAATCAATCTCCCCCACCATGGGCATCGAGTCCACCCCTTCCTCCATCTCAGCCGTGGAGGTCTTCTCCAACGCCGCCTCCTTTACAGCGGAATCTGAGTCGTTCCGCATTTGGGGATTACAGACCCAACCTAGACGCGCTTCACCAGCCGCGGCCGGGTTCCCCTTTCCGAGAACAACCTTCGCCACGCCGAGAGTGGCCGAAGCGCAGCTGATGTGAAGACCCTGTCGGAGGGCCAATACCGCAAGACGGGCCAGCCGAAGTTCACCTTGTGGGAGGAGTATCTTGTCCTCGCGGATTGTCCGAAATTCAGGTCGATCGTCGCGCAAGAGGTGGGCACAGCTCCTGGCCCGAAGCGCACAAGGCACAACCTTGCCGGGCAATACAGCAGTGGGAGCGGCTCGCACGAGTTCGAGCAGTCCGACGAGCAAGTAGAAGAGCCAGCCGCGACTCACATAAGGCGACGACGGCCCCCGGGACAACAAGCCTCTATCCGCAGCGCCAGAGGGGGTAGAAGTGCCTCCCACATATCGGCGGCCGCGTCCGGATCGCGCTTCCCCCAGTCTGCCCCAATCCCACTGCCCACGGTGCAACCCCACGAGGTATTGGCCAATACCATAGACGTGCAGTTGATGCAACAACTGCAAGACGTATGCAGCAAATACGCAGGGGAAACTGACCCGTACCTCAGGAACGTCTACAAGCGGCTCATCACTCGGATTGAGAGTCGACTGGGGTCTGTTGATAATGCTCCTGGGGAAACCGCGGCCGGCAGCAGCGAGAGAGAAGGAGGAGAAGGAGGAGAAGGAGGAGAAGAAGAAGAAGACGACGACGAGGAAGCCGACTCCGACACCGAGTAGGCGGTGGCGGAATTTTTAGTTGTATTTTATTTTACATATTCGTTGTAACATTTTACCGGTTTGAAATACAACGAATATTCGGCCCTAATAATTACCTAGTTTTCTATTTATTTATAATGCGATTATTTTATTTATAAAATTTTGGGGCTATTGGAGGTGTCCACTATAGTGGCGGAAATAGAATTTTGGGGCTATGGACAACAAAACTGGGGCTATAGACAAAAACTGGGGCGGGGCTATTGGGCGTGTCCACCTTATAGTGGACACCCTAAATCTCTTCTCCGCCGCCGTAACAGGATAATACTACGGCGGAGGCGCCACCGGCCGGAGCTCCAATCACTATCTAATGTTCACCAATTTATTAGCTAAAGAGACTGTTTGTAAGTCTATGACAGAAAGTTACTGCTTTATTCCACGCAGCAACGAATCTTCCTTTTTTTTACTGCATCCAATATTCTGCATTTTCTCCTTTTCCACCGTTTCTGGTAAAAGTGAAGAGTCCAACGTCGTCGTTTCCTGCTCCCCTTGCTCTCGTAATCAAACTAGTGTCATCACATGGATTGCTTCAACATCACTCTTTTCCCAATTTTGATTCGTTCAACTGATAAAAAAGGGGGAAAAAGCTCAAAGAGAGTTGATATGTATCGATAAAACCCTCAATTTCCTCCCCCAATTTCAGCCGTTTTACACAATCCAGTGCTTCCTCTGCGTCACTGTGTGGAATTCTGCGGCGGCAATTCGAATCGCCGACCATAGCAATGGGCTGCACGCAGTCGAAGATCGAGAACGAGGAGACGGTCAACCGATGCAAGGAGCGCAGGCAGCACATGGAGCGCGCCGTTACAGCGAGGAACAAATTCGCCGCCGCACACTCCGCCCACGCCATGTCCTTGAAGAACACCGGCGCCGCCCTCAGTGACTTCGCCCAGGGAGAGGTCACCTACCCCTCCACCCTCGGCGCCGCCGCTTCCGCGTCGCCATCCACCGTGAGTGCCGCTCCGCCTCCTCCTCCTCTCCCTCGCTTCGAGAATTTCGCCCCGCCGCCTCCTCCGCCGGAATTCCCGAACACGTCACCGCTCCAGCGCGCCGCTACCATGCCGGAATTCGTGATCCCCGGACCCGTGAATAATCACACTGATCCGATAATTGAGGAAGAAAACGAAGAGGATGATGAATTGGAGAGTAGCCATAGCTTGAAACGGCGGAGTAAGAGTAGTAAAAGTGCGGGTAGAGGCGGGATCTCACCTCCTGAGGCTGTAGAAGAAGAGGTTTTGCATCAGCAGCGGAAGAATGATCAACGGCCGCCTCCTCCTCCGCCGAATTCTTCGTCTTGGGATTACTTCTTCGAAACCGACAATATTCCGGGGCCGACATTAGCTGATGTGGAGGAGAATAGTGTTGAGAGAGAGGAGATGAAACGGAAGATGCTTGCAGAAAGTGCCAGGAGAAAAGAAATGGAGGCGAAGGCTAAGGCTGCGAAAGCAGAGGCGAATGAGATGGCGAGTGAGCTTCCTCCGCAGCCACCTCCACCAGAAGCTGCAATGGCAGCTGCTATGGCTGGGAAGAGAGCGAAACAAGCTGTTCTTCCGGCTGAGGGGAAGAAGAAGAGTGTGTCTAATGTGAGCCTTGCGCAGATATTTGTCGAGCTTGATGATTGTTTTCTTAAGGCTTCAGAAAGCGCACATGATGTTTCTCGGATGCTAGAGGCTACCCGCTTGCATTATCACTCAAATTTTGCTGATAAAAGAGGTAAATTGAGTGTTTTTGGTACAAGGAAAGGAAAGTTCATACATATTAATGAAGCAAGAGAGTATAGCGATGAATGTTTTCTCACTTAGCAGCTGTGTTTTGGTTGTGAAAGCCCAAATTTGTTCAAGCAAGTATTAAGTATTTGTGTCTTCATTGGCAGGGAATATTAATCATTCAGAAAGAGTGATGCGCGTCATTACTTGGAATCGGTCCTTTAGAGGTTTGGCTAATGCTGATGATCGGGTGGATGACTTTGATTCGGAGGAGCATGAAACTCATGCAACGGTGTTGGACAAGATGCTGGCATGGGAAAAAAAGCTCTATGATGAAGTGAAGGTATCATCATGCTTCCATCTTGTAACTAATTTTCTGTCATTTTTAAGGTATATAGGAGTAGTAATAAAGTTTGTTAATTTTGTTTCTACAAAAAACAAGTACTATCCGTTTTTCCTTTGCTGGCCGAAATTATGTTTCATTTTTTTTTTCTGATTATCAATGCTGAACTTCAACTGGTTTCTCTTGAAGTTGGTCTTTAGGATTCAGTCCTAGGTTTATTATGCCTTTTAAAGGTAGATCAACTGCTATAGAATTCAGCAAGTTGATAAAGTTGTTCAAAAAATAAAACTGGCTGTATCATGGCTTTTGACAATTTTGTTGGGGTTGTTGCCTTTTATCTTCAAGTGGTCATGATGTTATGGTAGTTCAGCTGATTTCGGAAGTTGTTCGTTTAGACACTAAGATGCAGTAGCGGTTGTGTAGCATGGCCTTGTTTTCTTGTCAATGGCATTAAACTTACAGTTGTGACTTCCACATTAAAATTTTTAATGTTAACTGCAGTGATCCGTAAAAGAATTAGGTTGTTGCATTCCTGTAGACAGATAGAAATTAGCAGAATATATTTTTATTTTTTAAGTTTTATCTAATCTGGATTGTTATGTTGTTTTTTTGTTTGGTGATTTACAGGCAGGAGAACAGATGAAACTTGAACATCAAAAGAAGGTGGCCTCATTGAACAAGTTGAAGAAACGTAGCTCAAACACAGATGCGTTGGAGAGAATGAAAGCTGCAGTTAGCCATCTGCATACGAGATATATAGTCGACATGCAGTCCATGGATTCCACTGTTTCTGAAATTAATCGTCTGCGTGACGAACAACTCTATCCAAAACTCGTTTCCCTTGTTGATGCGTGAGTTCTCGAGCTTTTCTAACAATCTCTTTCTGTCCATGCTCATTTGTTGTGAGTGTATTCTTGAAATTGTTCTTGTATATATGACTATGATAGGTTATTTCTAAATTCTCTCATCAAAATACTGTGTTTTTTGTGTGACTATTCGATGTTCCTTTTCTAACTATGTGAATTGTTTCTCCAGAATGGCTATTATGTGGGAGACAATCAGAATACACAATGAGAACCAATCCAAGATTGTTCAAGCATTGAAGTATCTCGACATCTCCCAAGCTCCAAAAGAAACAACCGAACACCACCATGAGCGCACACGCCAGCTAGGCGGTGTGGTTCAGGAATGGTTTACAAATTTCAGTGAACTCATGGGCCAGCAAAAAGAATATATCAGAGCACTCAACCATTGGTTGAAGCTAAACCTCGTTCCAATCGACACAAACTTGAAGGAGAAGGTCTCATCACCCGGTCGACCTCAAAAACCCCAGATCCAGACACTCCTCCAAGCCTGGCAAGAATATCTAGACAAGCTCCCCGACGAGCCAGCAAGGCAGACTATCAACAACTTTGCAGCCATTATAAAGACCATATGGCAGTATCAAGTGGAGGAGCTCGACTATAAAAACAGGTGTGCAGAAGCAAGAAAGGAACTCATCAGAAAAACCCGAGATTTTGAGAGTTGGTACAACAAGCAAATGCAGAAGAGATCACCTGCTGATGACATGGATCCAGAGAGGCAGATGAATCAGAGTCATATTGCTGATAGGCAGCTCGCGGTTGAAACTGCAAAACAGAAACTGGAGGACGCGGAAGAGTCTTATCAGAAGCAATGTGTTCAAGTTAGAGATAAGTCCCTTATGAATCTGAAGAGCCATTTGCCCGAACTCTTTAGGGCGCTGTCCGATTTTTCTCTCGTCTCCTCGGACATGTACAGTCATTTGAGGGCCATCGCGCATTCGCAAAGCAGGAATGAGGTATCTTAATGAGGACTCGTCTTTTACCTTCTGCACATGTAATTTTCCCATATGTATTATACAAATAATTTACCACTTTGATGTGTTTTGTTGTGAAATGGTGACAAGAATTGTTGAATCCTATTTATTTTTACTCCTGTGTGTATATGGCCAAGAGATGGGATCGTGAGATGATTCATTCATATATGTAATGTATGTTGCTAATTTATTTGCTGCAAGGGAACTTGTGTCTGTTTTTTTATTAATTATTTGTTTTTTTGTTTAAACCGTAATATAACCAATTTGTTTTTCTCTGTTTCTGTTTAACAATAAGCTGGGCTATTAGTATTATGGAGTTTTTGATACTTATGTTTGAAATGTTTAAAATAATAAATTACTTCTCAATTTATATAGTGAGTACTATACAAGAGAGACTGATACCCATGATTGCATTATTTATTTATTTTTATATATATTAATGTTAAATTCAAGAATATTTTTAAATATTTTAGTTGACATTATTAAGTTTATTAATGTAAAAATCAAAGCTCTATTCATTTTTTCCTTTGAATTTAAATAAATACTCTTTTGCTCATATTTAAAATGTTCATATTTCATTTTTAGTTTATCTCATTCATAATTTATTTTTTATATTTGAAAATAAATCGGATGGAGAAAATAAGAAAAATGATTCAAACTTTTTTTTGGTTTAAAACAAAGGTGTAGAATCCGCCTTATGGCGGAATTCGACTATTCGACTAATCCTGCTTGATCGGGCTTGCGAAAAGTCTCCCAGCGGGTGGCGGGGTTCGAACCTGTGACCTCAAGCTTCGCGCTGCCAACTGCGCTGCGACCGGGCTTGCGGATTAAGGCTGAAAGTCTTCCCTTAAGCTTCGCGCTGCCAACTGCGCTGCGACCGGGCTTGCGGATTAAGGCCGAAAGTCTTCCAGTGGGTGACGGAGTTTGAACCTATGACCTCAAGGTCACCACAGCTTCGCATTACCAACTGCGCTGCGACCCGTTGGTAAAATGATTCAAACTTTAATTTGTGTAATTGAACACATTCTATCTGAAGTCGTATTGCTTAAGGATTAGCGCCAATGATTGGCTCGACAGTCTAAACGCGACAATATATACACGCATTCAACACTTCACGGAACCGCACCGATCTACAGAACACCCGTGTGGACCCCACCCATCACCTATTTGGCTATTTCTTCTTCGTTACTCTAATTTATATTAGTATTATATACGTATGGGTATGTGTAATGTCTCCATTTGTGTGTGTATAGAACACACACACAATCATGACAGCGAAGAAGCACTCTGCTGCGGCGTCGTTTCAGCAGCCTCTCCTCGCCGACGACCTCTTAGCTCCGCAGCCGCAATCGACGCAATACGTCGTCGTTCTCCCCCAATATCCCCTGCCTAACCGCCCCCGCCTCCTCCGCAACGCTTGCCGGCGATGCATCTTCTGCCTCGCAATCTTCCTCCTCTTCCTCGTCGCCGCCGCCTACCTCCTCTGGCCGTCCGACCCCGGCCTCTCCGTCGTCCGCTTCCGCCTCGATCGCCTCAAGTTCCACACCAGCCCCACAGTCTCGCTCGACGCGACCTTAGACCTGACGGTTAAGATTCAGAATCAGGATTTGTACTCGTTGGATTACGATTCGCTGGTCGTTGCGATCGGGTACAGGGGGAAGCAGCTCGGATATGTGACGTCGGATCGCGGATCCGTGAAGGCGCGTGAGACCACGTACGTGAACGCCACGCTCCGGCTCGATGGCGTGGAGATTCTGACGGACGTGGTTTTGTTGCTTGAGGATTTGGCGAGAGGCGCGGTTGTGTTTGATACGACGTCGGATATCAGCGGTCGCCTCGGAGTTTTCTTCTTTGACCTGCCTCTCGAGGTAAATCATACTAGTACTCAATTAACTTGAAATTGCACATGAATCTCTGCGTTTGTTGACCAATTGAGGTTTGTTTCGATAAGAATTTGATGCACACTGCCGTTCTTATTGGAGTTCGATTAGCGCATCAAAGCAATTCTCGAACTATCGAAAATGCTAACTGTCGATCTTCGAATATCAAAATGTTATTAGGCAAATAAGAATTTGTGTATACAATGTCATGTGATAGAATGAGTGTAATTTGAAGATAAATGTTTCGGCAATTGTAGTAATTCCTGGATACAGAACTACAGACCTGTGATAAATTCATTTTTTGCTAAGAAGATTGAAAAATGTAGTACTCCAGTATAAACAAAGGAACAAAGACATTAGATTTGAAGGTTGAATTGTTTTAATGAATTCATAAAAAGGTGTGTGTGTGTGTTACAGTTACAACTTACAAGTAGCTGATTGTAGAATGGTCTTGATTTTCTCAAAAGAGGAATATTGGAGTACATGATTAGATATGCTTACCATCTTCCTCTGTACCGTTGCAAACAAAATATTGGAATAGTATAAACAAAGGAACTTATAATATGGGATTTGAAGGTTTACTTGTATTGATTGATTTATAAGAAGCCTTTGCTTTGATTGTGTATGTGTGTGTGTGTGTGTCTTACAGTTACAGGTAGCTGATTGTAGCATGCTCTTGATTTCTCACGCTAGGAAATAGGAATATTGTTATACTACTTGATTGGATATGCTTACTATCTTCCTCTATATCTGGTGCAGGCAAAAATACAATGTGAAGTTCTTGTAAATACACGAAACCAAACAGTTACTCGTCAAAGCTGTTACCCTGAGGTAAGCTTTTCCATGGAGATTTTGCTTGAGTTTTCTACAGCACCACCAATTATGATAGCAGCAGTAGGATTCTAGTAGATGAAAAGTTTTTACCCTTACAATTTACCACTGCATAAAATTAAGTAAACTTATTGTTTCCATAATGCCAATCAATTATTCCCTTGGTTACTATAGCTGTATAGTCGCCGGGAGCTTTCTCCTAAACTGAAGCAGATTTTCATGTCTGGCAATATTTCGGTGCCAGTCTCTAATCATTGCAACTATATTGATGCGTAGTGATGGTAGTAAACTCAATCCGAGAATATGTTAAATGCATCCAAGAAAGCCCTTTGAGTTAGATTCCATCCTCTGTTTCTATAAAGAAGGTAGGAGTATCAATCACAGTATAGGCACCAGGGGCTCTCTCCTCTCATAAACCAAAGCAGATTTGCATGTTTGGTAGTAATATTTTCGAGTCAAGCTCTAATCCGTCCAACTATTTAGATGTATAATGATAGTACTAAAATCAATCCAAAAATGTTAATGTATTAAAGAAAGCCCTTTGAGTGGGATTCCATCCTCTTAAACCTGTAAAGGAGATATTAATCGCAGTAATTGTTAGTCGGGGACTCGAGGAATAGGGGTAGCAGATATGGTAACATATATTGTGACCCTGAAAGAATTTGGAAAATAATCTGTAGTCTTCAGTGATTTCTAATCCTCAAAAATGTTGAACAGGTCGCGGAAGTGAGATAGATTTGGACAGTTTACGGAATGTGGGAACAGATAGAATCCACAGGTCGCGGAAGTGAGATATATTTGTATACACTCATTATTCATACTTGTATTGTATCATTCAAATTTTGTATCATGAAATGAACCATAAACAGATGCATCCAATTATCTCCATTCTGATCATTAGCTTGGAGTGAAAAATACCATTTCTTTGCTATAAAGTTTGTGCAGAATTTGAATATCAGTAGCAAATGGGAATTCTTGGCTTTTCTTATAGTTTTAAATGAGAAATAGTTTGATTGTGAAAATGACGATGATGGGGTTTTATGCAGAGGGTATGCAATATTTTCAAGAAAATCAATTCACCAAATTATTGGCATTGGGAGTAATTGAAAACCTTAATGACTATCAATCGTAGTGTCTATTGACGATGGAAATTGCGGATAATCAGAGGTGACAAAATCAGCAGCACAATTAAAATTGGTTCAATATTTAAGGAAATAACAGAAAGATATGAAGAAAATAAAGCATAGAAGTAAAAGTGTTATCCATTTTATTGACGTCAAAATCATGGTAAGGGAGATAAAAGGCCTGCTCAATTAATAGGGATGGTATGTAATATTAATATTAATATTATTATTATTTACACATTGGAGTAATAGGAGTACTTATTAATTTGTCATTATCCAACCAGGTCACTTTATGCATACATGCTATTTTTGAAGGAGTATGGATAAATTTTTATATCACGATAAACGAGTCAACTTTGGAAATAAATGATAGACAGCAAATTTTCCAGCACATAAATGAGATGAGTTGTCCACACTCTGACTCAATCAAGAACTCGAGTAAAATCACATCTAGTCAACTAAATATTTCTGTATAATTTTAGTGCAAAATGCAATTTTAAATTACTCTGTTATTTGCATATAAAAATGTAGATACATCTGAATTCACATAGGCAATAAGAATATAAGTACACAGACAAACTAATACTCCTATTCATTACAACATTTCATGACAAAAAGTCAAACAATACAATATTTTCTCCCTTTGTTCACCTAAATATCCCGTTATTTTTTTCACACAAATTGAGCACTTAGCTATTGCCTACATTTATAAACAACAACCTATTTATATAGAAAATTGAAGATATGATACAAATAAACTGATAAGAGCAAATATATTTATTCTCCTTGTACACATGTTTTATTTATAGAATCACTCAAAAAAAAACTGGTCATGCTCAAAGCTAATTTTTGAGACATGAGAAGCATTACTTATCTAGCTGTCTAAGTTTGGACATATACACTAATAAACACAAGATTTATTGAATACCAAAGATCATTCTATGTAGCTACAATATAACTGGCCATAAAAGATTATTTTTTTCAAATTTTAATAACAAAAATATATTAAATTAATGGCCTTATTTAATATTTCTACTTATTCTATAGAGATATGATTTGACTTCAAGTGTAGAGTATAGTAGTCATAAGAAAAATTATGAATTTTAGATGAATTACATGTTTAACTCTATTACTAACAAATGAATCAATTTTTTATTTGAATCGAAAGTATAAAAAGCCAATTAATTATAGTTGAATAGCATCACCAATTTTTAATTGACTCGAAAGTATGAAAAGCCAAATTATGGCTAAAAAGCATCATCCTATCCTTTATATAGACAAACAAGAAAAAGGGCACATTCCTATCTTCACACTATAGTCTACTACATATACATATATATATATATTCCCCACTCACAACTGTAACATATTCTTCTCCCCCACAACACACACACACACACACACACTATTCAAGAATGGATGAAGAGTGGGCAAGCCAAGAGAATGCCTGCTGGCTCAGAAGCCAGTCGAGCCTGAAATACGACCGGTTCGTGTCTTCTGAGCCTCCTGTAAGAAGAAGATCAAAAGCTCCCATTTGGAGACAGATTTGGATGAAGTTCAAGAAAGAGAAGAAGAGAATTTTCAATTGTTCTAACTCAACAAGGTTCACTTATGATCC
Source organism: Salvia splendens (assembly GCF_004379255.2). Classification (NCBI taxonomy): domain Eukaryota; kingdom Viridiplantae; phylum Streptophyta; class Magnoliopsida; order Lamiales; family Lamiaceae; genus Salvia; species Salvia splendens. The sequence goes on from NC_056034.1 coordinate 14,105,156, forward strand.
ACTTTCTTACTCCAAAAACTTTGATCAAGGCCCTCTTTGGGACCATCCCGACGATCTTTCTAGATCCTTCTCGGCTCGTTTTGCTGTTCCATCAAGAATCTTTGATAATCCTGGATTCTTGGTTTAGTTTTTATCTTGTTTTTAATTGAAATTAAAAAAAAATGGAACTATATTTTCTTTTTTTTTTGTTTATACTATAGTTAGTAGCCATGCTGCTTTTGGATGTAACTATAAAGATGAATGAGAGATCTTGGCAATTTTGATCTTTGTTTACAATTTTTTGTATTTCTTGATTACTAATTGGAACTATGCCTACTTTTTATGATTGTGTTGATGTTGATGCAATGTTAAAACTTTTAGATAAAAGAGGTTTGAAATGAATCATCAAAATTAATTTTGCTTAATTGGGACGTGGAGAACTTTTTAGCAGTAAATTGTAATTTCAGAGATTGGGATTTTGCCTTTTTTTCTTTTTTTTTTTACTTCAGAAGAAGAATGTGTTTTTTAAAATTATTATTATTATTTTTTATTTTTTTTATTTTATCAAAAGCACCCGTAGTGGGCGGAGGGTTTAGGCCGAACCCCAACCCGTGTTTTTTAAAATTATTTTAACTAGGGTGGCATGCTTGAGAGTTGACTAAATATTATACACACTCTAAAATAAGATAAAAGAGATAGTTGTCACAGCTATCTGTATTAATTAAAACTCAATTATAAGATTGTTAAATATTGCTCATATTAATAGTTATTTCTTTTTTTTTAAATGTCAATAATGGTTCTCATTTATCCCGAACTATTAGGTGGAGCAAAGGTGTTTTACCAACATATATTAATAGTTATTTTCCATCCTAAGGATTGAGGAAATTATATTAAAAATTATGTAGGAGAATCTTAAACAGAATTATTTTTGTTTAAAATGATATGTCATATATATATAGGGTTGCGTTAAAGATAGAACCATTCTTAAGTGTAGAACCTAGAACTCTACATATTTTATTCATCGGATGAGGAAAAAATGACGGTGAAGATTAAAAATCATACATATTAGACTATGTTTTCACGACATTCCGGACTCAACATATGAAAAAACTCACATGTTGATGGAAGAATGAATGAAACGAAGAAGAGTCCATGCATGCTTTATTTTTTCGCTTCTCTGCATTCACCTATTAATAATAGTTTTGGTTGTAATGGGAAGTTGCTGTGCAAATTAACACCATTGGATTAAAAGATCTAACGACCTCCGTTTGGCATTTGTTCTACGTTTAAGAATGGTTCTACGTTTAAGAGTGGTTCTATCTTGATCACAATCCTATAATCCTATATATATATATATATATATATATATATATATATATATAATATACTAGGAAGGCCTAAATTTCATAGGGATCGATCTGCAAAATCTGATGCAACGATTGACTAATCTTTTGCTTAGACTGGATTAATAAAATGGAAAATTTGTATTATTATTATTATTATTATTATTATTATTATTATTATTATTATTATTATCATTGGATACCCTTTTGTTGAATTAATTAATAAGTTGGTTATTCCATATGAGAATTTGAATAAGTTGGTTCGTTGTCTATTGATATTCCAATTCAAATTTTAGTTTATTTTGTTGGGAGTTGGTGAAGTTTTTAATACCACATGGAATCTGGTTAATTCTTTTTAGTAATTGAGAATCATTAAAAATTGAGTTTTAATTTGTAAGCTGTTGCCAGTCTTTAATCTTGAATGCTAGAGTATGTATTTACATTTGTATTTTGTATTAGTTTTTTATTTGAGCCAATAATATAAATATTGTGATTTTGCATACACCCATAATAGTGTTAAGGAAATTATGGGGTGTAATGCCATCTCAATCCAGATGTTTTCTTTCTGGAGCTTAATTAATTTTACTACGAGGCATTTTGGATAACATCGAAGGGAAAAATCATAAATGTGTATATATCCCTAAATACATTTCTATTTTTGTCTACATCTTAATTAATACTATCCATGTGGGACTCAAGAAAATAAGAAGAATCATAAATCATCACTAAGTATTTTCATTAAATAATATTGGAAATTTGATTTCTTCTTTCCAAAACTTTTAATTCCAATAACATATTAGGATAAGAATGAATTCAACATTATTGTATAACATGTTGGAATATCCTTATAACATTATGTTATTGTTAGTATTATAATTTCATTGTCCTAAAATATCCTTTTTGGGATATCCTACCCTTACCAAAATACTATTCTTATATTCTGTGCTTGGAATAAAGTTTGTAGCTTAGTGATAAAACTTGCACAAAAAATTGGTTGTATAATTAATATTAGGTCGGCCAACATTCTAGTTGGCCCCTCCTCTATACATAGCCTCTCAATTCTATTCCATCCATTCAAAAATTATCATTACAAATGCACTAAATTGTAATTTGATGAACTAGTTCACAATATTTCGATGAACATTATTATTAGGTCACAATTAATACATACTACTATACAAATGGAAGTATAACAACATCCAACCATAACTCATGGTGAATTCATGGCTAAAGATCACGAGTTTGAATTCCACCAATACTTTTTAGATTAATTTATGATAACGAATCGTGAGTCCGCACGTTCTTTGCCACTTTATAACTTTAAATTCTTCGCCTACTTTTTGGGTTGCAAGTTTCCAATCAACTATGAGGGTAGATGAATGCTATGCATATCAATATAAATTTTGTTTTAAATAGTAGTAAAATTCACCCATATCTGTGGCATTTACATAATCACAGATCATATTTAAAATTAATCAAGACTTTTCTTTATCAAGTACCACTGGTGTGTCATTGTCCAAAAACCAAGAGAGGGAATTAGTTGCATATTCTGTAAAATTAATTCCTTGATTCTTGGTAGATATTTTCATCCACTCTCAACTAACTGTAATGATGTCAAAAAAATGTCTCAAAACATTGTGATCAAACACTAATTTTGGCTCAACATACCAAATTCTCACCACAATTTAGTATTTTGTGAACTGTCCTGGATTGGGTGAAAATAAGGGTAGGATTTTATGTATTACCCAAAGTTTAAGAAAAATAGGGATTTGATCCTCTTAATGAGAGTTTAGACAAAATTTCACCCCTAATTTCCTGTATAATTCGAATAAATTATGAGTTGAAATATTCTAATCCACAGTTGGTGTTCAACATTTTATCTTATAACCGTCTCAATTACTTTACTACTTTTATAAATGAACCTCATTTTATTATTAAAATTATATGTATATTAGCATTTATATTCTACTAACTTTTTTCACAACTTTTAACTTTTCTTTATGTTTTATCAGAGCTGAATCCAAGTAAGACTATTAATCGCGGACGGAGGAAGTATAATCTAAAAAGGATGCACTGATTACCACCTATAGGCTAAAGTAAGGATTGGAACGACAATTTTGTGCATCAAATAGGAGAATTAGGCCACAAATGGGCCAAATCCAAGAAAATGTGGAGGAAAATTAGTGAGTGAAATTAGTGCGCCACAAACTAGAGGGCCCAAACTAAACACGAATGAATTTATGTCGAATCAAATCGACTAGTCTCAAATCAATGATATCATCATAAAGAGTGAAAAAGGCTAAGGTCATCCACAATGCTGTCTCCATACCGTCTCTTAACTACTATTTGAGCACTATTTGAGGGTCACACTGTCCTTTTTTCCTCCATCCATTAACTAAGGGACGGAACCTGCAATGCTCCGTCTCTATACCGTCCCTTAATTACTATTCATTCAATTTTATTTTTTTATTTTTTTCCAACAAATTCAATTAAAAAAACAAACTTCATTAAAAATAAAATAACATCACAACATAAAAAAACAACTTAAAATCCTAAAAAAATAAAAATGACATAATTTAAAATACAATTTTATAGAGACAACCAAAAATGAGTTAGTCCCACATCGAAAGTGGAACATAAACATTCAAGGATGTCTCTATAAAAGAGAGAAACCAAGAATGAGTTTGTCCCACTTTCAACCAAGAATGAGTTTGTCCCACATCGAAAGTGGAACATAAAACATTCAAGGATGTCTCTATAAAAGAGAGACAACCAAGAATGAGTTTCTCTCACTTTCAACCAAGAATGAGTTTGTCCCACATCGAAAGTGGTACATAAAACATTCAAGGATGTCTCTATAAAAGAGAGACAACCAAGAATGAGTTTGTCCCACATTGAAAGTGGAACATAAAACATTCAAGGATGTCTCTATACAAGAGAGACAACCAAGAATGAGTTTGTCCCACATCGAAAGTGGAACATAAAACATTCAAGGATGTCTCTATAAAAGAGAGACAACCAAGAATGAGTTTCATAAATTCGCAAGCCCATCAAATATATATGGGCTATCACGAATTTCTTGTATTCATTTATTTGTAAAAATTGTTTTTAAATATAAAAATAATTTTTATAAATAAAAAGTAATTTTTTTTAAAAATTTGATTTTTATAAAAAAAATTGAATTATTGCGTCAGCGTGACGACGCCCACTCGCGGGCCAGCGAGTGGGCGTCACGCACGCATGGGGACGAGCCACGTGTCCCTGGCGCGTGGCGGGACATCTCGTCCCGTGTCTCGCCGAGACGGGCTACGGGACGAGACGGGCGTGGGCTAGGGACGGGATGTACGCTGCAATGCGTCCCGCGGGGGACCCGTCTCTCCGAGACGAGATGCGAGCCCGGCGCGGGACGCGTTGTGGATGGTCTAAGCCTCGTGATATGGATATTAAATAGCAACAAATATTCCCAATAAACTATACCACTCCATCCGTCCCACTTAAGATGATCATATTCTTGAGTGACACGAGATTTTAGGAAGAGTTGTCAAGTGGAATAAAGTAGAAAGGAAATAGGTAATTGAATATTTTAATGAGGAGAGATGAGAGAAGATGTTATTTCTAAAATTGGAAAGTGAACATCTTGATTGAAACAAACAAAGAAGGAAAGTTGGTCATCTTGAATGAGACGGAGGGAGTATTAACTAGTACTCATCCGTTCCATATTAATAGAAACATTTTTATTATTTTTAAAAATTCCAAATTAATTGAATAATTTCTATTTTTGGCAAAAAGTAACTATTTCTCTTACTTTATTCTCTTTTACTTTGTTCACTATCCACTTACCACACTATTCTTAAACTTCGTGCCTAAAATAAGCGTCTCTATTAATAAGGGACGGAGGGAGTATTAACAAACGGTTTTGTAATAAAATTTATATACTCCCTCCCTTGCATAAACATATTTGCACTTTTCATTTTCGTTCGTCCCATAAAAATATGAGCATTTTCATTTATGGAAAGTTGTCCACAACTCAAGACCCATTTACATCAATTTATTTACAACTTATATCACCACGACCTAACATTACAACTCAATAAACATTAATAATAATGTGGATTCCACTATCCACCAACATTACTTTAACTATCTTTGTTCGTGCATTAATTTCCATGTCATTTTAAATGCGCATATTTTGTTGGGATGGAAGTTGTATATAAAAATAAACCTTGCCCCTATCTTCTTGGACCGAAGTCACTCTGGTGGGATATTCACATGGATGAGAAAAGATTGCATTCCATTTGATAAAGCTTGTTTGCCGGAAAAGTGAGGAACCCCCTTAGATATGATACAAAACAAAACGGATCTTATTCTATCTTTGATCAAATATTTCTTTACGAAAAATACATTTGCTCTAATGTGATAATCGCGTAATTTATCGAACATGATATCAAAGTTTTGAATATATACACACAAGGACACCAAGGAAAGAGTGAACTTGGTTGATGAGATGAGAAATCCAAGAATCAATGCATGAGAGAGAGGCCGCATATAACAATCGCCAAATACAAGCTGCAGTCTACGAAGATTGCACGAACTGTCTGATGCAAGATAATCCCCCACTCCAACACCTTCACAGCTCCATCCCAATTCACATCTTTCTCGAATTCCACCTCTTGCTCGGCCTCCCTCCAGAATGATAGGAGCGCCAATGTGGCTGCTGCAATCAACAGATCACTCAGCAGCACTGCGTACAGAGGCCTAGAGGCAATCAGGCTCTCCGACTTCACTACTATGAATATGGGGTCAATGTGAGACAGGAGCACGAGGATTGCTATCGCCAAGGAGCAGAATAAGCGCGTCTTCTCTGAGGATATGATGCTTTGGTTTATGTCCTTTGGTGTGATGGAGATGAGATGATACTCCAATGGCTTCCTGGGAAGCTTTGCTTTCTGTGAGGCGCGTTTGGGTGTGGCGACCAGCGCTGATGATGATCTGTTTCTTCTGTTACGAAGGGATGCAGCTGTGTTTTGTTTGGAGAAATCCTCATCGTTGTCGGTGTTTGGCACATCATCATCATCTTCACCTTGAAGAACAATTGGAAACACTCAGTTTCAGTCATTCAACAGTTTGTGAGACTCAAATCAACCATTCAATACAACAATTATGCCATGTAGTAAATCGCATTTGAGAAACTACTACGACATGATATACTTATGGAAATTGCACTTTATTTATGATTTTTCAAATGCTCGATCGATCTCACATGAATTACAGATCGCCATATAACAAACAAAATCTGGTGAGGAAACACAAAATAGAACGTATTGATATAACGCAGCTAATTGATGAACTCAGAAACATTAATCTACTACGACATGCATCATTTCCGAATATAGCACTTCATTTATGATTTTCCAAATTCTCAATCGATCTCATGTGAATTTCAGATCACCATATCACAAACACAATTAGGAGAGAAACACAAAACAGAGCCTAATGATTTTTACCATGCAAATTGCGACGACATCAAACGAAATTGAAGCATGAATTGATGCGGAAAACCTAAAATTGAGGATTGATTGAATTGAATTTGGTGATCGTACTCACCGTGTGCGCGATCGAGGATCAAATAGGGCGGTGAAGGTTCCGATGAGGAGCGCGAGTGCTTGGGCAAATCATTTGTGCGAATATCAGAAAATGAAGTTGATTTGGATATGCTTGGGTCTAGATTGGGGATCCGACCCGTTATCAACGCCATGCGATCCATCTCTCGTGATTTTATCTTCTCCCTCCTCGCCTGTCTCTCCGTCTCCATCTCTCTGTGTTTGAGCTCTGCAAATCGAGCAATGAAATTAAATCGATGGCTTTTATATTGGTTCAGCGTGAGCAATAAAAATATTTTTTAAATTGTTTATTTTTTTGTGAACTTATTTGTGAAGTTGGATTGTTATTTGATGTTATAATCATTTTAAATGATTATGAAGATAAAAGAAATAAGAAAAGAGAAAATAATTATAAAAATGCTGAAAATATGTGATAGGTATGACATGATGAAATATATAAAAGGATAAGATAGTAAGTAATACTTTTATCTGACTTTACCCGTGCATTTGTTACGCACGCTAGTCTCAGTGAATGATTTGTCGAAAACTCATCTTGAATTTCATCTATGAATTTAACATGCCATTTTGGTGGGTTATAATAACAGGTATGAGCGTTGGATCCATACAGTGAGATGAAATTACTAATTGTCGTCTATTTTCCTTATTTTAAGGTTACGTATACAATATTGATATCATAATATTTTATGTTTTACACTAAACATGAATTAAAGGTAAATTGGATTTTTAATTAACCTATCAAATACACCAATTGCAAACCATAATACAATGTTCATTATCCTACCTAAACATAGAGACTCTATTAAATAAGCCCATAATATTGAAACAGAGTATTGAAAATGAATTTTCAAATTTGTCATTTTCTAGTAAAACCCAATACATAACTAGGCCCAATATAACCAAGCTAGAGACCTACCATGAGCCCAACATGCGTCAGTATATTGATTGATTTCATTTTATAAGTCCTTTTGAAAAAAATATTATAATTATATTCCATACGAATATTTAACTAAATCAATTTTATTTCCTCTAATCTTAAGAATCTTTAAAAAATATATATATTATCAAAATAATTATTTCCAATGTATCGAGATTGGACTAAAATAAATACGATGTATGTATGTATTATTAATATTATTATTGAATGTCAAAAATAAAACAACAGCTAAAAATCATTCCCCATTAGTAGTCAACTACCAATTAAATGTTAGCAGTTTGGCACAAAAAATTAAGAGAGTCAATAATGTCAATGCGTTTTAAATCACCAACGTTTTACAACTTTTGCAGTCAAACACTGAAAACTGAATTAGAGTTAAAAATGATGAGAGAAGACTGCAATTAGTAATTGACCAAGTAATTAGAATAAGAATAAATAAATCAAATCATAGGTACTTAAGTTTTGATTTTTTTAAAACTCCATACTGCATTTTAATAAATAAATCAAATCATAGCAATAACGAGATTTGCATTTAAAATATCCATACGAGTATCTAATAGGCTGGTAGAAATAAATAAACTTATGAATTATAATAGTAGTATATTATTCTTCTTTCAAATAATGGACATTATTTTTGATATCCAGTGAGTAGATGCGGATATTAATAACCATTAAAAACATATAAAATCAGATTTTATAAAATTTTGGTAAGAGAGTATATTTATTAAATGAAAATAGAAAGAGGGCAAAAAGATTTAATTAGAAACCATAATTGTAGCTCTTTTATTCACACCTAATTAAAACTCAGCAACCTCAGAGTAACTTGGTAAATTATTGCAAATCCTCAAACAATATAATAGATATTTATAATTGAAAACAGTAAATATTCTCATTTCAATTACTTATCTATCCATATTTATTGTGCAATAACAAAACGGCTATTATTAATTCACAATTAAATGCCGCTGCAAAATTATCATTTTTTTGCTCTAAAAAAATCACACTATAAGTATGAGGCCTCTCTGCTTCTAAACAGTTACATAACCATTTAAATTGTGATTTTTTCAGGGTTAAAGAAGAAAAAGATGCCAAAGGCAAATCAAATCCCTAAATCGCTGCAAGAGTGCCTCTCAAAACTCAAAATCTCAAACAAACAGTTTCCACAGCGCCGGCGGCAAATACTTCCTGGTGGCGCCGGCGGCAAGGAGAAGGAAGACGACAGCGTAACGCTCTCTGATATCGACAAATTCCTATTCGAGAATTTCCGATCGCTCTACCGAGAGGAGTACGAAGAAGGAATCTCGAGGAAAACCGCGTTTCTGCACGAATCGCCGCGGCTGCACGAGCCGCCGCCGCCGGAGAACCTCTGCGGATCGGCGCGGTTCTTCGTCGAGTGCGGGTCGGCGAGCTCGCGGATCACGGATGAGCCATTCTCGTCTGTCTCTTCCTCGTCGACGGCGGCGGCTGACGGTGCGTTGGCGCCGGAGGATTTCATCGCGCTGATGACTTATTCGCCGGATCCGTACGATGATTTCCGGCGGTCGATGCAGGAGATGGTGGAGGTGAGGATGGAGCATAATCGGAATGTGGATTGGAAGTTTCTGGAAGAGCTGTTGTTTTGTTATTTGGATCTGAACAATAAGAAGTCTTATCGGTTTATTCTGCGAGCTTTCGTCGATGTGATCGTGCTTTTGCGAGAGAAATCCGGCAAATCGCCGGCAAATAAGCCGTTGCTGAGCGGCGGAGGTCGGGGAGGGAAGATGTGAGGCATGCATGAAATGAGTCAAATTGTGATTTCTATAATTTTATTCTCCTCTTTTTTTTCATTGTGACTATTTAAGATAATTGTTTTTATATAATACTACTACTATGATTGTAACGTGGTGTCTTTGTACTTTTAAATTCGTAAATAGAATATTATGTTATTAGTTATGTATAACATAAAATGCTTTCTTATTGTAATGCTTTAATCTATTGAAATGACATACCTATATATATAATGCAAACTAGACTCATATACTATTAATTATGAAGTGTTCCTTTATTGTTTCCTTTTCTGAGACATGGTAGAAACTGGATTCTAGTGCAAGACCTTTCAATCTTTTTGATTTTGTACATCAAATCTTAAATTTCTCTGAAATTGGATCTGAGATTCCTAATTAAAAATGAATCGAAAACTGAGAAGCATATTAAGACGGAAGTAGTCGTGATGTCGCCCGAAATCGTTTCATATGGATGAAAGCAGACCTTCGGTCGTGTTCTATAAGCACGACTTCAAAAGCCAGATGCCTAAAACGGCTAGTTATATGCAGACATTAGACGTGGGTAGTGACTGGTTATGCATAGAACTCGAAAGTTTGAAATGGTAATATCAAATATGCACCATGTCCATCGATCGCGATCGCGTCACTAAGACATGCTTATTGTACATAAGACAACTAGGATTCAGTTTGGTCAAAAATGTTCGTCGTGTGCAAAATGGAAAAAAGTTATGAAAGTTCATATATTTAGCGGCTAATACCCTATTTCAAAATGTGAACGGTATATAATATTTTTTTTGAATTGCAAGGAATTAATAATGGTAGAATTGTAAACAGGTTAGGTAGAACAACCGTAATTAAATTGCTTTTGTGTTGCTTTCTGAAGTCAATTTTCTTATATATTGTCTTACAGATAAGTAGTCAATAATAGTTGAAGCAAACATTCATGCCTCTTATCTTATTAATTAGGGATGACAATAAATAAAGGATTTATATATGGGCACTTAAAAAAATTATTAGCACAACAATCTAGTCTAGAGAAACTTCACCATCAGAGTCGATGTGATCGAGTTTTAAGTCTAATGTTCCCTTAGGTTCGGCCGAAAACATCATGATCACAGATCACAGCACAGGTCACTCACCCACGATATTTTTTAAAGAAGAATTTTAAGAATTTCTTAACTTTACATTATGAAATTACAATACACCTCATTATATAACACACAAAAAATAACCCTTCTCTTTATCTTTCTTATCCGTTCACTTCAGACTGCAAACAATTACACAGTAAATTCCCAATATTATTTTATGAATTTGAACACTAACCACAATTGGTGTGCAACTGTCTTGCAACACTTTTAACCACCCTACATAAATCAAATTTAATTTGAGATTTGTGTCGTCCCCTACTCTTATCACATATTGGATAAAACATAAATGAGCATTCATAAAGAGATTATAATTAATAGTAGGTCTACATATTAGTTGCCATTAACATTGTTGAACCTACCGCGAGCAACGTCTCTTTCCATTCTTCTTCATAATTTATGCCAAAATGTATGCGTTGCTATATTTTTTGTATTCATATATGTTTTGAATGTGTATCCGATAAGATTTATTTTATTTGATAAAATTACTAAACTATACTAATGCCATTTATGATTTTTGTGGTTCAGAAGAATTTCAATATATGCGGAGTACATTTTATTAAATAATTTTATTTATTTTTTTGGTGTGTATGATATTTATTTCTTGTTTTTTTGTGGCGATAGATAATAGACTCGGGGGAAATTGAAATTAAATTCCATCTATTAATTCTGTTTATGGAAGATTCTTTGTTATTTAAATATATAGAATATATATATATGCCACTTGTCCACGCGAACCTTTAATTTGTTTATATATTTTTCAGTTTTAAGTAAAATAACTCATATATATATTATATATATATATATATATGGGTAATAATTTCACTATACAAGTATTAATGCTAATGACGTGTGTATAATATATATAAGTTAACTTGCTTTATTGATTAATCGTTTTTATGCAATTATTTCATATGCAGATAATTTATACCATACAAATCATAATAACCTGCATAGTTCTACATGACAACAATTTCGGTTCAGGTATATAACAAAATCTTAAATATATAAAATTAGTTAGCTAGTTTTGTACATATTCAAACCAAGTAGCGACTCTTTTTCCAATTAAAAATCTTTTAGGAGTCTTAAATACATGATACTATATGATTATTTTTTCCATATATACGACTCTTTTTCCAAATATATATAGATTTCTCGACGTCTTAATAAAGTTTTTACTAAATTAATTATTTTAATACATATAATACTCTGTAATGCTCTGATTCCAAACCAAATTCTTATTGGAGTTGGAGCGATTCTCCTTTTAAACGTATAATACTATATATATATATATATACATATTCGTTCATAGCTCTTAATTATAGTTTGAAAATTTGCAAAGATATACAGCAAGATACAAGCGACGATATAAGCATGATGAGCGACAAAATTCAACAAAATTTCACAAATAAAATCTGTATAGAACCACCAACGTTGAGCCAGAAATTTGGCTACGACGCCAATTGTGTTCATAATATTTGTTTCATGGTATGTTGCATTATTAATTCTCTACTTTTTCTCGTTTGCTTTCTATCTATAAAACCATGCACTAAAATTAGATAATTAGGGTTTCATTGTTATATTTTACATGTTTCTTTGAAATTGATTAGTGCATAGTTGGTGATATTAGCAAACAATTTTAATTTAATGTCAAATTTGTGATTGATTAGTGCATATGTAGCCACATCCACTCAAAGATTGATGACAATATATGTAACATCAAGTGCCTAGAACCGGATTGCAGAAAACCCCTAATTCGAATGTCGGTCGATGATCCCATCTTTGCTCTTCGTCTGATTGTCTGTGCCAATCATATGTTTCAACTTACAAAAGTTGTTATTGCCCTTATCGGGATTGCTCTGAGCTGATTCTCAACGAATGCAACGTGGCGACCGAAAAATGTGTTTGCCCCGCATGCAAGAGGCTCTTTTGCTACGCATGTAGGGCTCCATGGCACGCGGGGTTAAGGTGCAGGGAGGCCTCCCAAGTAATGGATGAAAACGACGTTCGATTCGGTCTTTTGCTTAAGCAAATGCAGTGGACAAGATGCCCTAAATGTGACCATGCTATAGAACGTACTGAGGGTTGCCAATTTGTTATGTGTAGGAATTTTATTACCACTTTAATTATAGCTTAAATTAAGAGAATAATTATTATTAAAATCATAAGTTTTTATTGAATTCTCATCCGTCTCATAATTTTTCTATTTTGTCTTTCTTTCCTGTGCCATGCAGATGTCGGACATTATTTTGCTATTTATGTGGTTCACAACAATGTCAACATATACGAATTCGGAATCACATTATTACAATTATGTATATAATTATTACTCTGTCTTGTATGTTGATATTTTATCTTGTGGGGTTCGGAGGAAATGGAAAGTAAAATTCTATCGAATATTTTTGTTTTTGGTATATTCTTTGTTATTAATAACATTAATAATATATAATAATTTGCTTTACAAATTGACTGTTTTGAAGTAATATTTCATATGTAGATTAATTTTATTACACAAATGATATGGATCGTAATTATACATAAACAATAAATAAAAAATGCTAATATAACTAATTAATTTTGCAATTAATCTAAAGCAATTATGCATGTCCAAGATAATACTAGTACTAATTTTATTAATTAAGAATATTCTATATTTACAATAATAACAAATTAATAGAACTCAAGTTGAAGGAGAAGAAGGAAATGGACTGATGGAGACAGGCATATAATGAATTAATTAGACAACATTGACATTGGTAATAAAAATATTTTTAAATTTTATTGTTACTACTCAAATAGAAATTCAAGTAAAAAGACAATCATACAGATTCAGCCTCGAAACAACTAATTTATCCAAGTAAACCACCAAATATAATCTAGAGTTTGCTGATCGAGATGAAATAATTTTTTTGAATTTTTTAAAATTTTCACATTCTACTTTACCAAACAATTATTGTTTCCATGAAAAGAGCATATTTCATTGAAATTAAAATACAAGCAAAACTTACAACTTTAATTTTTGGGAAATATCTGAAGTTAATATTATGGCACATTTTGGGATGATAGTATGATACTGAGTTTTAATTTACAATTAATAAATATGAGAGAGAGGGAGAGAAAGTAAAGTGGAGAATGAACAAGTCTCATTAGTGAGAAAAATTTATCAAAAACAGAAGTACTATTTATTTTTATGGGATGGGCCAAAATGCAAAATTAATTATCTATTTTTATGGGACCGAGTGAGTATTATTTTTTATTAATAAAAGAAGTATTCTTTAAGTTTAAAGATTAATAAAATGTGTAAATATAAATTTGATAAATATCTAAATTGTAGTCAATAAATCAAAATCTTTGATTAGGACTCTTTCCAACCAAGGCGACTCTTTTTCCAATTCGAAATCTTTTAGGAGTATATGATTCTTTTTTCCAAATATGTGACTCTTTTATCCAAATACACATTGATTTCTCGACGCCTTAGTAAAGTTTTTGCTAAATTAATAGGCGTACTATTTGAATACATAAAATACTTTGTAATGGTCTGATACCAAACCGAATGCTTATTGGAATCGGAGCGTTTCTCTTTTTAAATGTTTAATGGTATATACTTAGATGCATAGGCGTTCATAGCTCTTAACTAAAGTTTGTCAATTTGCAGAGAAATACAAGTGTCATGAGCAACGAAATACAACAAGATACAAGCGGCAATACAAGCGCCAGGAGCGACGAAATATGGCACGCTGCAAGCGACGATATACAACAAACTTTCACGTGTGAAATATGTATAGAACCAGCGATGTTGAGCGAGAAATTCGGCCACGATGCCAATTGTGTTCATAATATTTGTTTCATGGTACGTTGTATTATTACTTTTCTACTTTTTTTTATTTGTTTGCTTTCAATCTAAAAAACCCTACACCTAAATAGAAAATTAGGGTTTCATTATATTTTACGTTTCTTTAAAATTGATTGATGCATCGTTGGTAAAAAAGCGACCAATTTTAATTTAATGTCAAACTTTGTGATTGAATAGTGCATAGGTAGCCACATCCAATCAAAGATTGATGACAACATATGTACCATCAAGTGACAGAAATTGGATTGCAGAAAAACCCTAATTCCCATGGAATGTCGGCCGATGATCCCATCTTCACTCTCGTAAAGTGGTCCGATTGTTTGTGCCAATCAACCGTTTCAACTTACACAAGTTGTTATTGCCCTTATTCTCTGAGCTGATTCTTAATGAGTGCAATGTGGCAACCACAAAATGTGTTTGCCCCGCTTGCAAGAGGCTCGTTTGCTACGCATGTAGGGCTCCATGGCACGCATGGTTTAGGTGCAGCGAGGCATCCCAAGTAATGGATGAGAACGACATTCTATTCAGTGTTTTACTTGAGTAGATGAAGTGGAAAAGATGCCCTAAATGGGGTCACGCGGTACAACGCAATAAGGGTTGTCAAATTGTTACGTGCAGGTATTTTTAACTACGTACTATGTTTTGTCTCATTTACTATTACTATCACTGGAATGTGATCAAATACAAACTCTAAATATTGTACAAACTCCAAACTATGATCTGGACCGTTAGAAAATATCAACAGATAATAAAATAGTAGCAACAAAAAATGTCAACACAATGTCAACGATTGATGCTGTGTTGATATTGTGTTGACTCTGTGTTGAAATTTTCTATTGCTATTATTTTGTCATTTGTTGATATTTTTAACGGTTCAGATCATAGTTTGGAGTTTGTACAATATATGAGTTTGCATTTTATCACTACCCTACTATTACCACTTTAATTATAACTTTTCATTGACTTCTTATTTGTCCCGTAATTTTTCTATTTTGTGTTTCTTTCTCGTGCCATGCAGATGTCGGACAAAGTTTTGCTATGCATGTGGTTCACAAACTTGTCGACATGTGCAAGAGAATACCGTTGTTGGACTTATGTGTATAATATTAATGATTGGTCTATTCATCTTTTCTCTTGTGAAATTAGCCGAAAGACTCAGAACACATTCAAATTGAAATTCCATCGGTTATTTTTGTTTTTGGAAGATTCTCTATTATTAATATATACAATTGATTTGTTTCATATTTTTTCGATTTTAAGTAAATCGTCTCATACGGATAATAAGTCCACTATACAAATAATAATAATAATAATAATAATAATAATAATAATAATAATAATAATATAATATGAATATATTAAGTTGCTTTACAAATTGACTGTTTTGAAGTAATATTTCATATGTAGATTAAGTTTATTACACAAATGATATCGATCGTAATTGTACCTAAGAACAATACGTAACAAAATCCTAATATATTTAATTAATTAACTTTGCAATAAATCTAAAGCAATTATGCATGTCTATGATACTCCGTCCCTTAAAATTTGGCATCATTTGACTCGGCACAGGTTTTAAGAAATGTAATAGAAAGTGAGTTGAAAATTTTAGTTGCATATGGGTCCTACTTTTATATATTAGTTTTAAAATAAAATGTGATTGAGAATGAATTAGTGGAATGTAGGGTCCACTACAAAAATGGTAAAAGTGAAAGGTGACAAATTTTTAGGAACGGACAAAAAAGGAAATAGGTGACAAATTTTCAGGGACGGATGGAGTACTAATTTTTATAATAAAATCTTTATATTATCAGAATATTCAATATTTAAAATAATAACAAATTAATAGAATTCAAATTGAAGGAGAAGGAGATGGAGACAGACATATATTGAATTAATCAGACAACATTGACTTTTGGTAATAAAAATATCTTTAAATTTTATTTATATTTTTTAACTAAATGAACTAAAACTCAAATAGAAATTCAAGTAAGAACACAATTATGCTGATTCAGCCTCGAAACAACTCATTTCTCCAAGTAAACCACCAGATACAACCTAGAACTTACAAGTTTCACATTCTACTTTACCAAACAATTATTGTTGCCATGAAAAGAGCATATTTAATTGTAATTAAAATATAAGCAAAACTTACAACTTCAATTTCTGGGAAATCTCTAAATTTAATATTAATACATATTTTGCATATTTAATTGTAATTAAAATATAAGCAAAACTTACAACTTCAATTTCTGGGAAATCTCTAAATTTAATATTAATGCATATCTTGAGATGATACGAGTTTTAATTCACAATTGATAAGTATGAGATAGTAAATAGAAAGTAAAAGTGATTGAAATACAACAATGAAACAAACCCTAATTATCTAATTTCAGTGTAGGGTTTTATAGACTTAAAACAGACAAATCAAAAAAAGTAAAAAAATAACAATGCCCTTACACAAGCCCGATTGCCTATCAACTGTTTCAACTTACACAAGTTGCTATTGTCTTTATCGGGACTGCTCTGAGCTGATTCTTAATGAGTGCGAATTGGCAACCACAAAATGTGCTTGCCCTGCTTGCAAGAGGCTCGTTTGCTACGCGTGTAGGGTTTCATGGCACGTCGGGTTTAGGTACAGCGAGGCATCCCAAGTAATGGATGAAAATGACGTTCAATTTGGTCTTTTGCTTGAGGAGATGGAGTGGAAAAGATGCCCTAAGTGTGGTCATGCAATAGAACACATTCAGGGTTGTCGATTTGTTATGTGCATGTATTTTTAACTACTATCTTTTGTCTAATTCACTATTACTATTACCACTTTAATCATAACTTTTCATTGACTTCTGATTTGTCTCATAATTTTTCTATTTTGTGTTTCTTTCCCATGCCATGCAGATGTCGGACAAACTTTTGCTATGTACGTGGTTCACAAGATTGTGAACATGTGCGTCAGAATGCCATTGCTACAGTTATATTTGTAATATTTATGATAACTTTATCGATCTTTAATATTGTGTGGGTCGGAACAGATTGAAATTAAAATTCCATCGATTATTTTGTTTTTGGAAGATTCTTTGTTATTAACATATACTATTGATTTGTTTCATATTTTTTAATTTTTAAGTAAATCGTCTCATGGATAATAAGTTCACTATACACATAGTAATAATGCTGATATATATAGTATATAATAGTATAGACTAGTTTGCTTTACTAATAGACTGTTTTGAAGTAATTATTTCATATGTAGACTAGTATTATTACACAAATGATAACGATCGTAATTGTACATGAAGCGATATATAACAAAATCCTGTATAATGCAATAAATCTAAAGCAATTATGCATATCTGTGATAATACTATTATTTTAATTTTACAATAAAATGTTCATATTTTTAAGAATATTGGATATTTACAAAATAACAAATTAATATAATTCAAATTGTAGGAGGAGGAGATTGAGACAGAGGTATATTGAATTAGTGAGACAACATTGACATTGGTAATTTAAATATTTTTAAATTTTATTGTTTTTTTAAATAATGAACTAAAAGTTAGTTCGATCTAAAATTCAAGTAAGAACACAATTATACTTATTCAGCATCGAAACAACTCATTTCTCCCTGCAGTAAACCACCAAAAACAATCTAGAGTTAGCTGATAAAGATTAAATGAAATTTTTAATTTTAAAATATCGCTTTCGACTTTACAAAATGATTATTGTTGCCATGAAAATAGTACTCCATATTTTATTGAAATTAAAATATAAGCAAAACTTACAACTTCAACATCTGGGAAATCTCTGAATTTAACATTAGGGCACATTTAATTTTGGGATGATTCGAGTTTTAATTCACAATTAATAAGTATGAAATGGATAGAAAGTAAAAATTAATTGTTAGTGGAGAATGAGTCACTTTCGTTATAGAGAAAAAATTAACCAAAAATAGAAGTGTTTATTTTTATGGAACGGACCAAAATAGCAAAAAGTTGTTTAAAATTTTATGGGATGAATTGAGTAATATATTTTGCTAATAAAAGGAGTATTCTTTAAGTTCACGAATAAAAATGTGTAAATATAAATTTGATAAATATCTAGATTGTAGTCAAATCTTTGATTAGGATTTAGGACTCTTTCTAACCAAGGCGATCGAAATCTTTTAGGAGACTTGCCTTATGATTATTTTTTTCCAAATATGTGACTCTTTATCCAAATATACATCGATTTCTCGACGCTTTGTAAAGTTTATTCTAAAGTAATTATTTTAATACATATAATACTTGGGTAGTGGTCTGATACCAAACCGAATTCTTATTGGAATTGGGGCGATTCTCTTTTTGAACGTATATTGCTATATATTGAGATACATAGTCTCTCATAGCTCTTAGGTTTGTAAATTTCGACGAAATTCAGCAACGTATATATACATAGAAGCGTCATGAGCAACGAAATACAACAAGATACAAGCAACAATACAAGCGTAATGAGCAACGATACAAGCGTCATGAGCGACGAAATACAACAAAATTTCACGTGTGAAATCTGTATAGAACCAGCGATGTTGAGCCAGAAATTCAGGCACAATGCCTATTGTGTTCATAATATTTGTTTCATGGTATGTCTCGTTATTAATTTTTCTACTTTGTATTCGTTTGTGTTCGAAATAGAATTTGGGTGTCCCAAGGATGTTGGGAAGAGAATTATGGAGTCCCAATCTGTTGGAAAGAGGAGATAACATTTATAATGTAGAATTCCAAGTAGTCTAGTCCCTAGATGCATTGATATCTTTTGCCCTATAAATACCATTGTACATTGTATCCTCAAAACACAATTCAGTGAATAAACTTCTCTTTCAAACTCAATATTCAAATACTCCCTCTGTCCCATTAGAAATGCAACGTTTTCCTTTTTGGGACGTCCCACTAAAAATGCAACATTTCCTTAAAAGGAAAAAATCAGGAAATTTTAATTACTAATTAGGGCTCACTAATTAAGTTCATTAAGCATTAAAAAATAAAAAAAACCCTATCAGACCCTACCCTACCTACTCTACAATCACTTTTCGTCTACCCTCATTTCTCCCAGGCGATGGCTTAATTTCTCCGCCGCCAGGCCTCCGACGACCCCGCGCCGCCAGGCCTCCGACGATGACAAAGCTTCCCGCTTTCCCATGCGCCTCCGTAGACAGGAACACTTCATGATGTCTGATTCACCTTTCTCGCCGCTTGATTTCCCGTTCGCCTCCAGAATTCCACTCTTCACTCACTGATTCCCGATTTTCTAACCTTCGTCGCCCAATTATCCCTCTTCGTTGTCTGATTCGCCGCGTTAGGGTTCATCCGCTGCTCAAACTGTGGAAATGTTGCTCCAAGGTTTTATCTTGATACAGATCTTTGTTCTCAGTTTTCGAGATCTTGTTAATTGCTTTGGGTTCGTTTATTTTTGTATGCTAATAATATGCGATCGATTTTATTATCCTAATTTGAATAGCAAGGCTGGTTTATTGAGTGTGAGGCGCCATAATTTTAAGACTTAGCCGCCAACTTTGAAAATTAGACTTCGAAATTTTATAAATGTGGTTGTTCTAATTACTTTGGCATTTGTTTTGTTTATCATTTTTTATTGTGCTTATTATAATAATTTTTTAGAACATTATTTAGAAATGTGGAATCAAAATTACGAATATGAAACGCTTAAGTACGGACGGCAAATTTGGCAACCAAATATCAAATTTATTCAAGTCAACAAAATAGAATTAATAAATCAAGTCAATATATTCACTTTTTCTCTCTCCTTTAAAACATCCACCAATTTTTTCCCTCTTTAATCATTCAAACTTTTCTCTTTCTTACTTTTCTCTCTTCTTTAATCACTCACCTACTTTATTCTCTCTCCACTTAAATTCACTAAACCATCTTGCATAAAATCTTGTGCCCAAAAGGAAACGTTGCATATTTATCGGGACGGAGGGAGTATTTAACATGGTATCGGAGCAATGTTTCGATCCTAGTTTTTTTTTAATCCAAAATCAGAAAATACCTTTTTTTATTCTTGAACTCAGAATTTTTCTTCATCACCGTTCGGTACCTTTCCAGCCCTCCAGCCAAGATCCAACAATATACAGCTCTTTTTTTCCAATCTCAAACCTGCCAACCAAAATCAAGTGAGATCCAATTCAAATGGCCAAATCAATTGAATCAGTTTCAATAGGATTCAAACTCGATGGGAAAAACTTCCTTATTTGGTCCAAACTCATGCTTGTTGTCGTCGGCAGCCGAGAGAAACTGGACCATCTTGAGGGGGACGCCATTCCTCCCAAGTCCGACGATCCAAAATTCAAAGAATGACAGGCCGCCGACTACACGGTGTTCTCATGGCTGATCCAAAACATGGAGCTCCGGCTCGTCATGCAGTTTGCCCAACATCAGACGGCCAAGGCCATGTGGAAGAGCTTGGTCACAACCTTCGGTGTGAGGGCTGATCGAGTCCAAATCTATGATCTCGAAATGACAAGACGATTCAAGGAGATAACACACTAGAGTTCTACTGGGGAGAACTCCGAAAGCACTGGATCAATTTTGATGCGAGAAAACCATATCCTTACACCTGTTGTGACAAGGGAATCGAAATTTACATGAAGGAGACGAATATTCAAAGGTTACATCAGTTTCTCGGTGGCCTCAACGACAAATACGACAGCCTCCGGAGAGAAATCCTCAAGCTTGGGGATGATACAACAACCGAAGAAGCTTTTGGCATCATCAAACAAGAAGAAGGGCGTACCGCAGTTTGGAAACCATCGGTCACACCGACCGTCGAATCAGGGGAAGCCGGAATCGGGGCCGGCTTTGGAGCTCGATTCCGACAGCCACCGCTACCTACTCAGAACAGACCATCAGCCCCACCACACGTTCGCAATCAGCAGCCACCACAGCCACACGGTTACCCCCAAAATCGTTCATCAAAAATCGACAAATCAAAGCTTTATTGCACACACTGTGGTATGAACAAACACACAATAAAGACGTGCTTCAAGCGGATTGGGTATCCAGAGTGGTGGGAGGACGGCCACAAATTGAATCGGGATGGAACGGCCAAAGGAAAATCGGCGGTGGGGCGAGAGGAGATTCTTGGAGTCGCCGCCATGGCGGGCAACTAAAAGGCTGCCTACGCCGTCGACGACACTAAAATGACGACCGGACTGCCTATCAGAGGAGGGTGGTGGCCAGCAGCGGAGAGCGAAGGCGAAGCGGCGGCGGCGACAGAGATAGCGAAGGCACGATGCGGGAGTGCAAATGAAGGTGCATGGTTTGGGATTTTAATTCCAAACCCTCAACTTTCCCCTTTATTACCTATTGCACCCCAAATTTTTCCCCCAACCCCCACAGAATATATAAAATTCCAAAACCCACCCCATTCACTTAATATCTATCATACTGACCCATAAACTCTCCAAAGTTCCGAAACCGACCCCAAAAATATATTGAATTATGTTTTAGGCAATTAAACTTGTTCTAACGATCCATCTATGGCTCGACTATGTCATGTGCAGTCTACGGGGGGTAAGAAAGATAGATGATGGATTTTTTATTGTGGTGCTACTGACACAATGACATATGATTTGACAGATTTATGTAACTTCACCACATCACGACGAAAATATGTTGAAACTGCTAGCGGGGAACTGGCTCGAGTAGAGGGGGCTGGCACTATTCGAATTTCTCCATCTCTAACTTTATCACATTGTCTCTATGTCCCGTCTCTATGCCAGAAATGATGTCTGTCAGCCATGTAACAAAGGAACTTGATTGCACCCTTCTGATGCATCCTACATTTTGTGTTCTACAGGGTACTCGGACGGGGGCGATTATTGGGCGTGGCACTGAGAGCCATGGGTTATACTACGTGGATGAGATAGCTCAACCGGGCAGAGTATTGTTGACTCAAGGAACTTCAGAACGGGAAACAATGTTATGGCATAGGCGGTTAGGGCATTCATCTCCGGGTTATTTGAAAGTTTTATAGTCTTATTTCGACTTCGACATTTAATTGCGAGACTTGTATTTTGGCTAAGAGTCACAGACAATCTTTTCCTTCTACTGATACTAGAGTTGAATCTATGTTTTCATTAATCCATTCTGATGTGTGGGGTCCGTCTCCTATTACTGGGGGACATTGGTTTCGTTATTTTGTCTTGTTCATTGATGATTGCACTAGAATGACATGGGTCTATTTTTTAAAAAATAAGTCTAATGTCTTTTCTAAGTTTGTTGATTTCTACGCCATGATTCTAACCCAATTCCAAACAAAGATCCAAATTCTTAGGTCAGATAACGGTGGGGAATTTGTGAACTCAAAAATGAAAGTTTTTTGTGCTGAAAAGGGTTTATTACATCAAACATCTTGTGCCTATACACCTGAACAAAATGGGGTAGCTGAACGGAAAAATAGAGTTGTGCTGGAAATGACTAGGGCTCTTCTCCTTGATTCAAAAGTTCTGGAATATTTTTGGTTAGAAGCTGTAGCTACTTCCATTTATATTCTCAATCGCCTTCCTACCCGCATCCTTAACATGAGGTCTCCTCTTCAAGCCTTATCTTCTTTAACTACGGTTCCATTTGCTCTATCTCTGACACCCCGTGTTTTTGGATGTTCAGTGTTCGTACATATTCCAAAACATGACCGTACCAAACTATTTCCGTATGCTCTTAAATGTGTGTTTATAGGTTATGGCATAAACCAGAAAGGATATCGATGTTACGACCCCAACAGCCGACAAGTCATTACCACAATGAACTGTCAATTCTTGGAAGATGAATTCTTTTATGATTCCCAACTTACAAGTCAGGGGGGTGAAAATACGATTGACTTCCTAAGTTGGTCACCTATGCCATACACAACGAATCCCACTAAGAATCCAACTGAGCCGGCCAATCCTGCCCCTGAGCAAGCCTTGGAAGCTATACAACCCATGGAGCCCGGTGACCCGCCAATAACCCGTCTGACACCTGAGGTAATCAATACTGCAATAGAAATTCCTGTTATTACTAACAACTCTCCTGATTGCTTCCCAGTAGATGGAGATACTGGACAATACATTCTACCACGACGGATTAATCATGGTATCCCACCTAGAAGATATTCGCCAGAAAGGGGAGGAAAAGCAAGATATTCAGTAGGGAATATAGCCAGGGCAAACTTGACAAAAATGGCTAGGGCTTTTGAAGAAGCACTATATGAGGAAGAAGAAATTCCCTAATCAGTCGAAGAAGCCATGAAGAGTAAAAAATGGAGAGAAGTGATGCAAATAGAATTGAAAGCACTGGCAAGGAACCATACTTGGGAAAAATGTCGGCTCCCTGAAGGGAAACGTGGAGTGGGGTGCAGATGGATATTCACAATCAAACGAAGATCAGATGGATCCATTGATAGGTACAAAGCTCGACTTGTTGCCAAAAGATACACTCAGACCTATGGAGTAGATTATTCAGAGACTTTTTCCCCTGTAGCCAAAATGGATACAGTTCGAGTATTGCTCTCCGTTGCAGTAAACAAAGATTGGCCTCTACATCAATTCGACGTTACAAATGCCTTTCTACATGGAGAGTTGAAGAAAGAAGTCTATATGGAGAGCCCCCTGGTTTCGAAGGAGATTTCAAAAAAGGAGAAGTATGTCAACTGAAGAAGACACTGTACGGACTGAAACAATCTCCAAGAGCATGGTTCGGTAGATTCAGTGAGGCGATGAAGAAATATGATTATCAACAGAACAATGCAGATCACACATTATTCCTGAAAAGGAAAGGAGATAAGATTACCTGTCTATTAATTTATGTTGACGATATGACCATAACAGGAAATGATGATGAAGAGATTGGTCAACTCAAGAAAAACCCGGCAACCGAATTTGAGATGAAGGATCTAGGAGCTCTAAAATACTTTCTTGGAGTGGAAGTATTAAGATCAAGGAAAGAGATCTTCATCAACCAGAGGAAATATATCCTTGATTTATTGGCTGAAATAGGAATGATGGATTGTAAACCAGCAGAAACACCTATCATCGTCAACCATGGATTACAAATCGAAGAAGGTGCCCAAATGACAGATCGAGAAAGGTACCAAAGGCTTGTTGGGAAGCTAATCTATTTATCTCATACTAGACCTGATATTGCATACGCAGTCGGTATAGTAAGGCAATTTATGCACCAACCTCAACACAAGCATCTTGAAGCAGCACTAAGGATTGTGAGGTATCTGAAATGAACATTTGATCACGGGATTATGTTAAAAAAGAATGATCATTTAGAAATCCATGGGTACACAGATGCAGACTGGGCAGGGAATCTCGTTGATAGAAGATCAACTTCTGGCTACTTTACATTTGTAGGCGGAAACTTGGTCACCTGGAAGAGTAAGAAACAGAAAGTTGTGGCACTCTCAAGTGCAGAGGCAGAATTCAGAGGAATTAGGAATGGATTGACAGAAGTATTGTGGCTAAGAAGACTAATGGAAGAATTAGCATTGTCACCACAGAAAACATGTCAGCTCTTCTGCGATAACAAGGTTGCCATCAGTATATCAGAAAATCCAGTTCAACATGATCGAACAAAACACGTTGAAGTAGACAAACACTTCATCAAGGAAAAAATTGAGGCAGGAATTGTGGAATTTCCATTTGTTCGATCAAAAGATCAACTAGCAGACATATTGACAAAGGCAGTTAGTGCAAGAGATTTCTTAGTTGCACTTGGCAAGTTAAGTATCGGAAATCCCGTTACTTAACTTGAGGGGGAGTGTTGGAAATAGAATTTGGGTGTCCCAAGGATGTTGGGAAGAGAATTATGGAGTCTCAATATGTTGGAAAGAGGAGAGAGTATTTATAATGTAGAATTCCAAGTAGTCTAGTCCCTAGATGCATTGATATCTTTTGCCCTATAAATACCATTGTACATTGTATCCTCAAAACACAATTCAATGAATAAACTTCTCTTTCAAACTCAATATTCAAATATTCAACAGTTTGCTTTCAATCTATAAAACCTACACTAAAATTAGATAATTTGGGTTTCATTGTTATATTTTACGTTTCTTTAAAATTGATTAGTACATAGTTGGTGATATTAGCGACCAATTTGATTATAATTAATGTCAAACTTTGTGACTGAATAGTGCATAGGTAGCCACATCCAATCAAAGATTGATGACAACATATATACCATCATGTGCCCAGAACCAAACTGCGGGAAAACCCTAACTCGTATGGAATGCCGGCCGATGATCCCGTCTTCGCTCTTCGTAAAGTGGTCCGATTATTTGTGCCGATCATCTGTTTCAACTTACACAAGCCGTTATTTCCCTTATCGGGACTGCTCTGAGCTGATTCTTAATGAGTGCAACGTGGCAACTACAAAATGTGCTTGCCCCGCTTGCAAGAGGCTCGTTTGCTACGCGTGTAGGGTTCCATGGCACGCAGGGTTTAGGTGCAGCGAGGCATCCCAAGTAATGGATGAAAACGACGTTCACTTCGGTGTTTGCTTGAGCAGATGCAGTGGAAAAGATTCCCTAAGTGTGGTCACGCAATAGAACACATTAAGGGTTGTCGAATGTGCATGTATTTTTAACTACTATGTTTTGTCCAATTCACTATCACTATTACCACTTTAATTATTACTTTCCGTTTGACTTCTAATCTGTCTCGTAATTTTTCTATTTTGTGTTTCTTTCACGTGCCATGCAGATGCGGACAATTTTTGTTATGTATGTGGTTCAAAAGATTGTTGACATTGCACCAGATTGCCTTTGCTAAAGTTATGTGTCTAATATTTGCGATAGGTATATTCATCAAATTTTTTATGAGGGCCGTCGGAAAACATTGAAATTAAAATTCCATGCATTGCTTTTGTTTTTGGAAAATTTCTTGTTATTAATATATGATTTGTTTCATATTTTTTTCAATTTAAAGTAAATCGTCTCATATGGATTACAACTAAGTTCACTATACAAATAATAAGAAGAATGATGTATATCATAATGATTTAAGTAATTGACTGTTACGAAGTGTTTATTTCATATGTAGACTAAGAATATTATTAAGAATACTGATATTTACAAAATAATAAATTAATAGAATTATATTCAAATTGAGGGAGAAGGAGATTAAGACAGATTATTGAATTTGTGCGACAACATTGGCATTGGTAATTTAAATATTTCTTAATTTATTGTTATTTTTTTAATAATGAACTAAAAGTTAGTTCGATCTAAAATTCAAGTAAGAACACAATTATACTTATTCAGCATCGAAACAACTCATTTCTCCAAGTAAACCACCAAATACAATCTAGAGTTAGCTGATCAAGAGATGAAATTATATTTTGAATTTCTTAAAATATTCACATTCGACTTTACAAAATGATAATTGTTGCCATGAAAAGAGTATATATTATTGAAAAAAAAATATAAGCAAAACTTACTTCAATTTCTAGGAAATATTTAAATTTAATTTAGATTCGATCAAAAATCAAAATTTGAGGGTACTTGGTATATTTCAAATTTTCAACTACTCCCTTCATCCGCCATTCAAAGTTCCAATTTGACTAAGCTAAAAACATCTTTTAGTTAACAAGAAATTAGGCTTAATAAAAGGTTAACTTACGAATTAAGCTTAACCTGTAACTGAGATGTCGAAGCTCACACCCCCATAGATTTTCTTTTGCATCTCTAGTTTTGAAACACCACAATTGCCAGCGTCGTTGCCAATGTACAAGTCTCAGTTTCTCCTCAAAACTACGCGATGGGTCCCTCACTCATGTTCTTTCTTTCTCAGCCACTTGTACTCGTCTCTGAAATAATACTATGGGGGCAGCCAATTTCGCTTGGTATAGGCCATGATGACCTAGTGCCGTGTCTGCAGATGGAGACGCGAGCACAAAAATGTCGTCACATGCACAGCAGTAAGGCGATTCCTGGCTCTGTTATTTTCAAGAACTAGCTTTGTACATCTATTAATAACTAGTGAGGAAAGAAATAGTTCAGTGCAAAGTAGCATAATCCTTTTCAGCAGCAGGAAATAGTTACTCACTTTAAAAACCAGCTGCATCGCATGTAGTGGAAATCATGATTTCCTCATATAGAGATCGATATTTCGCGGGAACATAGTCCTTGAAACTGTCAAAGATCGAGAAATTAGATACGATAATATTAACTAAAGGGGTGCACTGGATCAATTTTTTAAAGTCATAGTAGTGATATTGAGAGCGACATCATAATTGTGGAATGGTGATTATGAAGAAATAAAACGACGTTCTAATAAATAATTCATACCTGTGAAGAAGAGGGAGCCTGTCAGGAAGACAAAACAATCTAGCAATTGACTCCAGAGCATGGCTAATTTTCATTGTATTAGACTTGAGTGCTTTCATTGAGCCGACAAATTCTTTATATTCTGAATCAGTAAGCTTTTCTCGAACCTGCTAATTACCAATTGTTAGGTGCAATGTTGTAAACATGTAAAATATATATACTGAAATAATGTAGACAAAACTCAAGATACTTCACCTCAATGAGAAAAGCTGATCCCTTGGTCTCAATGTTGTTTTTATTTACAGTCTCCGACACAGCATCCTTATGTTTAGCGATGTCCGGTTTGACATCGCGAAACAGCATCCTTATATCCGGTTTGACAGTACTTTCACCAACCAATGCTTCTGTTTCTTGAGGATTGAGGTCACGGACATTTTCTGGAAACTGCAAATGCTCTTTCTTCACCATATTGCTGAAATGGTTAGACTTTTGTTCATGTGTTGACTGAGTAGGCCCAGTTATAAGCAACTTTTGCTTTTTCAGTAAAATAGGTGTAGCCAGGTCAACAGCTTTTTCATCATAATCCTGTTTGCTTCTCCCATCAATGGCCAAAGACTCTTTCCCAGAGCTTGAAAGGACACTTGAACACTTCATCTTTAAGTCCCGAAGTAGCTTGCCTGATGCTAGAGTTGAGCGATTGGCAGGAAGTATTTCTCTCATATGGATAGAAATACCGCCTCTTTTGACTTTTTCAGCAGTTGATGATGAGTCCAATGAGCTAGTTGAATTGAATGCTGTCTTCAGGTTCAATGATAAAACCATTACAAATACAATCAGGGGATTCATAATTGTAAAATATAGTACTAATATACTTTAAGTAATTTAAAGCAGCAAATCGAGATTACCTGGAGCTTTTCCAGGTTAATCTTCTCCAAAGACAAGGGACTGCTCTGTGAAACTCGAGCAGGTTCTGCAGCAAAACATGTATGGTTACTAAATCCGTACTATGCAGAGAGAAATATATATGGCTACTAAACTATCTCTTGTCATTCTATCTATTTTATAATGAATTTATTGCTAGAAAAATATGTATGCTTACAGTTTTCACATAAATAAGAACTTGAGATTGTTGTATGGATAGGAGCACAAGAAATAAGTGACACGTTCAAAAGCACATAAAATTTTGAAAAATAAAATAAAAAATCACCTTGATTGTCATTCTGTACAGATTCCAGCTTTGGAGGGCGATATGTTTTAATATCTCGAAAAAATCGAGTAAGTGTGTATACTACATCACCAAATTTGGAGTGACACTGCAAATACAAAGTGCAAAGGCTTACATAATAGTAGCATTAACAAAAAATAAAGAAATGAAAGAAAATGAAGTATGGCAGACAAACCGTACTTTGACATGGGGTCGTATCCATGAAGATATCTGAGACTGGCGATTAGAATGCGAGAACCTATTTATAACAAAGGAAATAAATAATGAAGCATTTCCAGTCTGTCTCTAAACATGTGTTTATGAGACATACAACTTAAGACTACAAGAACCTCGTAATGAAACACTATTTTCAGCTAAAAGTCTTAATAATTCTGGATTACACAACAAAGTTTAATGAATATGTAACATAAAATTTGAATTACATAAATAGAGAACAAAAAAACACCTCTCGTCGCATAATATAATTGCTCCATAATCATGTCGATGACGAATGACTCGGCCAATGGCCTGATTTATAGCCCGCAAAGTTTGCTGAGAGTACCACTCTTCTCCTGTGAGACCTTGTCCCTTCACAATGCCATTAGGTCATTTGATTAAACAAAGTTTACAACTAAAGGATATTTCTGAATATTAGGATGTGTGCTACCTTGTTTATGGACTTCCGAGAATGAACTTGATGATCCAAGTATTCCCGTTTAAGGCGAACCTATCTCCAGCAATTGACACGGAAATTACTAAACGGGCTAAGTATAGATAAAAACAAATTTGTAAATTTGTAAATATTTAAAAAATGTAAGGTGTTTGACATATTTGATAAATATAAGAGTAAAAGTCAATTTTGGTCCTAAACATATGGCCGAAATACGAATTTGGTCCAAAACATTCACTTTTTGAAAAACAGGTCCATAACATATGAAATTTGTGTCGTTTACGTCCATTTTTTACGGTGCCGTCAATTTTTGACGGTCAACCGTCTATTAGCATAATTTTGACCCGATTAGGCTTAATCTTGGATTATTAGGCATCTAATTATTTTCTAATTATTTTGCTAATTAAAGGGATTTTAATTCTTTTTCAATTCCTTTTTGCATTTTTAATTGAAAGATCATTCATTTTCCCCACAACACTCCAAACACTTAGAAACTAATCGACTCCCTCCAAACTCTCTAACTCTCTCTTCTCTCTCTCTTTTCTCGCCATTCTACAAAAAAAAACCCTAGCTCCGAATCCGACCAAGAACACTTCCGCCGCTGGACGCTGCCGCCGCCGCCGAGTATCTCTTGTTGGTCATGAATTGGAACTCGTCATACCCTAAGTTCTGCTCCATCAACGGACTTGTGAACGTCAAGGTGGCATATTCGAGGAAGAGGAAGTCCAGCCACCATCCGCCTGAAAATCAAGGTGAAAGTGAAGGGCGGTCGGAGCCCAATCCTGTCGGACACCATTCTCCTCCTCCGAAGCAAATGGAACAAGGTCCGTCGGCGAACCCTAATGTTAATGCAGAAAGCGAGCTTTCTCCAATTCTAGAAGTCGAGCCCGGCGACGAAGTCCCTGAGAAAGAAGACGATGCAAGGAGGAGGACGACAAACCCTAGTTCTTCCGACTGTGGAGCTCTACCGTTCAATTTTCCAGAAATCAACGGTGATTTTGCCTGTGCCTGTGCCAGTGCCATAGAAACTTGTTTTCTGACATCATTCGGGAATGGCCTTGATTTCAATTGTAAAATTTTCAGGACGTATTTGAACATGATTATGAATATCAAGGACTAATTTGTCGACGGTTGAAAATAAGCCTAATCAGGTCAAAATTGTGTTAATCGACGGTTGACCGTCAAAAATTGACGGCGCCGTCAAAAATGGACGTAAACGACACGAATTTCATATGTTATGGACTCGTTTTTCAAAAAGTGAATGTTTTGGACCAAATTCGTATTTCGGCCATATGTTTAGGACCAAAATTGAGCTTTACTCTAAATATAATAATATACAAGTATGTTTATGCTTACACTCATTGTGTGAGATAAAGAAAAAACCAAAAATATGTAGCCATGCCATGTAGAAAGAGAATCATTTTACAAATCCATTTCCAGATTAGATCTCGAAGATGGAAAGCTGAAAATGCTACCATGAGTTATTCAAATAAAAAATGGTTGTCAAAACTCATGACTATAGAGACATTCTCGAATTTTAACCATACAATAAGTAAGGTTTCTCGATCAAACATTCCATTGCACAAAATAAAAGGTTCTTCTTTCACAAATAACAAACAAATTTTGAAAATATTAAAAATAAATAAATAAATAAAATAAACAGTGCAACAGACAAGTTATCCTAAAGTATGAATGTTATCCTATTTATAGAAATCAATTTTGTATACCTTCTCATGATTTAAAAAAACTTCGACTCTTTTTAATCCACAAAGATTGGCAGTGTTAATATTATAACCCCAGGAAAATTAGCTTTATTTTCTCAAAAAAAAACAGATAAAAAAGTTGCATAAGTTGGTAAAAGTTGCCTTTTGCAGAACTACCAGAAAACGTATCGATTTGAAATGTGAAGGGGAAGTATTGCAATCTTACATTCCTATAGCCTACAGGTAGAGCTGTACAAATGCACAAGCATTAATCAAAATAAAACATAAGACAAACCTTAGGATCGGTCAGTGTGGCAAATGGCAACCCAGTGATGACCACAGCTCTGCCAGCATGGTCAGCAAAATCTAGTCCTTCACTCACCTATAAATATGATAGAAAAAAATATTGTGTTCCAAGGATGTTAATTGGGAGTTGGGACTGAAGGGCGAGATATTTTCTATATACAATAAAACTGGTATGACACTATTAAAAGTCTACTAGAGAAAAAATAGAATTAGAAGCAAAGATTTCTCCAAGAAAACTAATGAAACATTCCAGGCTGCGTTTAGCAATTATTGCCAGCTTTAGTGGCATGTGATGGTATTTTGTATCCTCTCACGCAAATTACTGATTAGTGGTTGGAGCTTTAGTATCTTAACCAAGCTAAACTTTGTGGTACATTTCCTTTGTAACAATTAAATTCTGCATATTGAATACTGTCTTATGAGTTCAATGCATAATTGTACATGAAAACACAAGACCAAGGATTTATTGTTGTATAGGATAAATACCTTCCCACGGCAGACAGCAAAAAAAACTGCGCCAGAATTGGCTTCCTTTAACTTTGTCATGTAATCCTGACAAGGGACGC
The DNA here is from genome assembly GCF_004379255.2 of Salvia splendens. NCBI lineage: Eukaryota > Viridiplantae > Streptophyta > Magnoliopsida > Lamiales > Lamiaceae > Salvia > Salvia splendens. The sequence continues at coordinate 14,137,551 of NC_056034.1, forward strand.
AAAGAAGGAGCTTAGCATAGTGAAAGCCTCAGAAACATAATTTTGCATTTACCGAACTTACCTCAATCGCTAAAGGAAAAAGTGAGGATTGCCTAGGTTCCACAACAGGTAACTTATGCTTGCAGATCCTTTCCCAAATTGTTGTTGAATTTGATAAATTTTGCTGACCCTGTCAATAAGAAGTTCGTTGTTGATAAAACAGAAAAAACAATTAATCTTGACATGAGCTGTATTACCATAGTTTTCCAGCAGCTGATGCATTGCTCCAAAAGGTAGTATGATGGGAAAAATACAAGCAGACCATCTGGTACAATTCGAGCAAAGTTGACTGCCGCAAAATTTCCAAATTAGTAACTTGAGGCACATTGTACATATATTTGTATGGAAAATATTGCTAACAACTCAGGAAAATACAGTGAAGGGACTTGGGGCATATTGTAGTATATAAGTAATCATACCAATTGCATTGCCCAACTCCGATTTGTACTCTATTGAACCACGGTTGCGATAAGAAGAATTGAAAGAATAACCAGATGGCCCAACCGGTGCAACCCCAGCCCATATTTGATTTCCTGATATAACATGAGGATTCTCCAAGCGGACAGGGAATTCTCTACAATACACAAAAGCTAATGAATACTTCGCTCTTTGGAAGCAATCACCTATATAATTATGAGAAATAGTTCTATTGAAAGCTAGTCACTTACAATTTCAATTCTTCTGCAAATGAATCCATTGGTGATAATGTACCAGATGACAAAATTATAGATCGAACACCAAGCTTGGCGAACTCTTCCATGGCAATTCCAGGATTGAAGCACCACCAGCTCAGGGTTCTAGAAGTTTTCCCTGATTATGAAGATTGATGGAAATTCATAGGTGTCAATCACAATGCATCATATATGCAAATAAGTGATCTGAAGCTACAATTAGAAGATAAGGCAGTACAGGATGGACAGCAATACTTCCTCTTTTTATTTTCCTTTTCTGATTTACAAAAATTAAAACCCCAGATAAGAACTTGTGAAATCAATTTTCAGTATAAGAACATGTCCAATTTAGTCAAAACTCGAGAGATGGCGAGAAGATATTCACCGTGGATATGCATGCACAATTACTGAAATGTTTCCTTTAAGTGCATGGGCCATGCCATAGGCACTTGCATATGCATGTGGGGGAGGACATCATCTAACATATTCAAATCTTACATAGCAACAAACAAAAAATGTGACCTTGTCGTCCCATTTCACAATATGTTACAATCCTTTTTATCTATCACACAAATTCATTCTGTGAACTTTCTACAAGTAATGGGCTACAAATTGCTGATAACAAAGCTGCTCTAGAAACTAAATGTGTACAGTTCAATGATCTATGCATGGTAGGTTCTGACTTAATACGAGTTTAGCAATGTTAGAAATCCATTAGAAATACAAGCTTCTGAATTATGTACACTTGATTCTCAATCTACAGTTCCATGATCTAGGGGGCATGATATTTAGGCGGGTGAAAATAAAAAAATAATAGTCCTCATACATTAGCTTATACAGCATGTAGTATAGTGCCTAGAATGTGATTGGCTTCATGAAGAAACCTCTAGGGGGCATGATGTTTTGGATGAAGGGAATAAAGAAATTTCAACTTGCATACATTAGCTTAAACCACATGCATTATAATGCCCAGAATGTGATTGGCTACATAAAGAAACCACAGTGAATAAAAAGACAAGAAATGCACTAGAAATTAGGCAAAGTTAATTACCAAAATTTAAGAAAAAGCATGTATTTCAACAAACTAAACTACATAATCAGATATGTAGAAATTATAAGGCTTAAACATGATCTCCATCTTTTGCAAGGAAAGGAAATCTATAGAATACCTTTAAAGGAATCATTAGAGCTAGCTTCGACTTCCTGGACGTGAAACTGTCATTGTCAGAGAAATGAATCAGAAAGACAGCATGGACAAAAGTACAGCTTGCTAGTTGGCTTAAATTATACTCTCTCCGTCCTCAAAGAATATGCACTTTGGGTTCGGTACTGGTTTAATGCAAAATTGGTAAAGTAAGAGAGAGATAGAGAAAAAAAGTAATTAAAGTATTGTTAGTGGGCAATGGGTCCCACCTCATTAGAGGAAAAAGAGTTTCCAAAAGTAGAAAGTGCATATTCTTATAGGACGGACTAAAAAGGAAACAGTGCATATTCTTGTGGGACGGAGGGAATATGAAGCAATCAATTGATATAACTTACTCGATAATATTGGGCATGAGCAGTACTATTATCCTTGAAAATCAGTCCAAAGATATCACCTATGCTTTCAAGCCTGAAAACTGTACCATTAGTTTTATGTGTTCCTCCACCTCCAGTGACATTTTCACCTGAGGGAAATTGTGAGAATATTAGATCTTCAATAAGGGACAGTATCACCAAGAGAACTTAATTCCACGTGTTAAGAGTATACAAAATGGCCTAGTTTAGAAAAAGGAGATAGCAGGAGAAAATCTGTCTGCATGAATTTGTTCTATGATGATTGGTTATGTTTGCATGCATTTGTGAAACAAACTTCAATCATGTTCAGTTATGCTTGCATATATTTGATTTTCAAAAAAGATTTTCCAAGAAAACACATCTCAATATTGTTACATAGCTATAAACTTGAACTGTACAAATATAGTTAAAGACCATGGCAGCGGGTACCTTCTTGGAGTAGTATGCACGCCTTTTCAATAATACCCGTGAGCATGTTGGCAGTTTGCTGAGTGATATTTAACTCAGATAGTAGCTGATAAATGTAAGGTCCATCCTTCGTAAAACCTAATTCCTTGGATTCAATTGGCACCTCGGCTATTCTCTTCTCAAGCTTCAAAAGCAGTGCTGCAGGAACACCATAATGCACATATAATGGCTTAAAACTAGGGAATAATATTTCATTGATCATAACAGCTAGAAAGAAGATTGAGGCCGAAAGATTTAGTTTAACAAGCTATACTCATAGAGTATAAAACTCTACCACATCATGATCAAGGCAGAAAATTAAATTCAGATAAGAAACAAGTACGAGGGGTCAGGATTAGGAGAATGACTTATTCAATATTCATGAATTAGTAATGAAAGAAACATCAGGTAAAAGCTCTGATATACCTCTAAGGATAGCAAAATCATCTGGACTATAAGTTTTATCATTAGAAGTGTCCCTCCTAGCAACTGAAAGATCAATGCAGTTTTTTGCCTCTGATATGCAAGCTGTCAAAAGACTTGAAGGCAGGTCAAATGAGGCAGCTTCAGCACATAAGCTTTCCTGCATTAGAAAATAAATTGCCAATATGAAGCTTGTTAGACAAAGAATGATCACATAATATGATACGACATGGAAGGTCTACAAGCGAGGAACAAGCGAGGAAAGAGGGAGGTTGTTCTGGCCAACAAACCGGCAGAATAGCAGCTGAAAGATAGGGCACATGCTCAACAGACTCGGCATTTGTTATTATTATTTAAGATTGTTTGTTGCTGATATTTCTCAGTGTTAGTTATTTGTGAGTCTATTTATTTGGATCTATCCCAGACGATGAAAATCATCTTGGAAGTAAGATCGGATTAGGACGGCAGTAGCCGTAGGCCTCTGCGGAGGATTTATCTTCATTGTTCTTTCATATTCAGTTATTCAATAAAGCCGAGTATTTCTTTTCCCAGAATTCTATCCTCTCTTTGTGGCATTTCATTGAGCACCGTTTGTGCTCTTCCAACTCGACGGCCTTTACTCTATCATAATACCTGACTTATATTTTTTTTTTTGCTTGCAATCTCCAAAAAATTAAGGCTGCATTCAGTAAGAAGGATTTGAAAAAGGGGAGGATTGATGAAAAACTTTAAACAAATGGATGTCTGTAGGAGTTAGGTGACTCAAAAACTAGATCAATGCAGAATACCATGTATTTCAAATCAATCAAGATTCAAAATAAAAGGTTTACCAAACAAGTTCAATGTATTGCTAAGATGAAATATGAATTAAAAATCTCTGGAACCTGAAGTATTTGCAGATTGATGATAAGATGTAAATGATTTTGGGAAGATGGTGTGCTCCAAAAGTCAAGGAGTTTATACGTACTAAGTTGTGAGCTTCATCAAAAATAAGGATGCACTTTTTCCAGTCAATCTTCAGAGATTTTCGATTCCCACGATCAATGAGATAGTTGTAAGGTGCGAATAAGATATCAACATCCTTATGGATCTCCCGTGATAGGTAATAAGGACACCTAAGTTGGAGATAATCATTGTTAAGTTCAACTTGATCGATTTTCTGCAAAGATAGCAATAGAAGGCAGAAACCATAAACCTACGATCCAGAGCTTCTTCCAATATTGACCAAGTCCTCAATATCAATAGGATCCTCTCCAATACCAGGATTCTTCTTGACGAATTCTGAAGAGACAAGGAAGGAGCAGTTATTTGCATACCATAACACGTATTATCATGACCAACAGCCTTAAGAAAATAATATGGAGGTCATATCTTATCCGTTTTCTTCAGCACGCAATACGATATAGCTCTAATTTCTCCTATGCCTAAATTTTACAAGCATATATTGGACTACAATATAATAATCTAGCAGTTGGAACAGTGTCTTCTAAAAGTTACCAACCAAGCTACTATTCACGAATACAGCTTATAAATGAGTATACTGATTGTCTATTAAATATAATGCAGGTCATGCATGCAATTGAATGGCACCAAACTAAAGCATACCTGCAGCACCAGAAAAATGAGGACAAAACCGTTTTGTTAACTTTTTGCATAGGGCACGGCAAGCATTTGTTTGTGCCTTTCCACGAAGTAGACTTACTTGATCATGAATACACAATTGCTCTCGAGATCCTAATACCACCATTTTGGGCCTGAATATTATATCATTAAGTTAATGATGTTAATCTACTATAACTATTTTCACATTTAAATGAAATGCATTCAACATTCTTAAAGAAAGCATAGTTGTATAAAAAGAATATAAGTCCGCTGTGTTTGAAGCATTACTGCTGTAAAAACTATCAATTTTTGGCATAATTAAACAAAAGAAAATGACATTGACCCAGAAAAGAAAAACTAAAATTTGTGTGCTGGGTGAAGCTCATTATCAATGCATCATCATTCATCACCATTACTCCAGTGAATAAAATAACAACAAGCTGTCATCAGTTTGATGTAAAAGTATTGTATCCCAAGCCATAAATTACTGTTGTAAGAAGTCCTGATGAAAGGAACTAAAGGCAGTGCGCAGCCAGTCGATTTCCTTTTCTACCATCATTCTTCAGTCCTAAAGTCAATCATGCAGCTATACTTGAACTATTTTTCCAACTTAGCTGAAACTTCATATTTGAAGTACTACCAATGAAAGGCCAATCCGCTAAATCTTTCTAATATAGAGTTAAGAAGAGTCAACAATAATCACTAGTACTCCAGATAATAAATTTTCGTAACAGTAATGCCTAATCAGCAAATTTTGCAGACGCATATTTGTTTTGTTGTAGACTTCTTGCTTTTGATAAGAAAAAGAAGTTCGTACTCATTGGAAGAAAGCCTATCAATGATTCAATACTGTATTACCTATTCATCCCTCCAAGAAAACAAGGATAATTTAATCTGTTTAGTGTTATTTGAAATCATATCCAACAAAATTTCTTGGAAACCCATTATCCACATAGCAATTTCTAAGAATCAATCTTACAAGCACTTATAACCGCAAATGAACAAAATCAAAGAACAATGTAGTTGGAGCACAAGCACTGTAGTAGTGGACCTGACCTGTAGTTGGACCTCTTCAGCTCTTTAACCACTTGCTTAATCTGGCTGTGGGTGCGTGATGTGTAAACAATTGTGGGAAATTGAGAAGATTGGGATTGAGGTATATCTTCATCTACAGACTGAGAGAGAATTTCTCTGATGCTACTTTTATCGCTCCGGCCTCTAGAGAATTCGCCAAAACTTCTCCTCCAAGCTAATGTAGCACATAGAAGACATAATGTCTTTCCTGTTCCAGTTGGACTCTCTAATAGAGCATTACTTTTCTGCCGTTTTGAAAAACAACACAGAAATAAATCAGTGGTGAATGGAATTTTTAGGATAATTTTTGGATGAAACTACTATTGACATTACTGAACAACACAAGTAAATATTCCAGGATCTCATCAAGCAACCAACTATTGTCTATGACTCTATGGGACTACTAAATAGGTTACAGAAGTAATACAAGTCCTGTTTGAGAAACACCTGGATGAATCAAATAAAAAATAAAGCTATATGAAAGGAAAAAACATTTTTTCCCATACTTCACTCTATTAAAAAAACAATGGAAACTGATGATATATCTACTAAAACCTTATGGAATTGTGAGTAATCAGACAGCAGAGCAAACGGCAAAATTTAAAATTCAGCTGAAAAATGTCAATAAACATTCTCAGCAGCTAAAATGTCAAAAACAATCATTTTGAAACTGGGAAAGAAGCAATCTTTCCACACAACTGAAGCAAATAAACACTCAAAAATTTAATCTTTAACTTTTTGTAATAGCAAAGGTGCGATTTAACTTCATATGAGCATATGATACTGCATAAAACCTGCCACTTATCAAACCAACGGAGATGTAGGACTTCTATACAAATTTCACCAACAAGTTCAAGTGTGAAAAACATAGATTATTGAAATCTTTAACTTCTAATAAAATGTTTACTGAAACCTCTTGAATCAAGCACATCGATCAAACAAATAAAAGAAATCCGGATCATGGAGTTTTTCATACATTTTGAAGAGATTCAATGACTTTTTCCATGTAAACAAGCTGGCAATCATACGCCTCGTACGGAAAATCCACATTGATACCCCGGATGTTGTATATCGGCATTGCGAATCAACGGATTCTTCTCCTGGTGCCGGTATAATCGGAGTGATTAATTTTGTTGTAGTTGAAACCCTATCTGGCTATCTCCACTATCATTTTTGGTGTATATAATTGTGAGGAAGAAGAGTACAGTACAAACCAGCGCAACCAAAATCCCCAATGTTCTTCCATTTTCCCGCCGTTTTCTAGAGCGAGTAGATTGGTTTGGGCTGCACTGCTGGGCCTACATTGCTTGGGCTGACCGCAGCCTTCAGGCCCATTTCAACGAGAGGTGCGTCGATTTAATTTTGTTCTAGGCCTATAGGATGTGTTTCGACTATTGATTTTATTTTACTAATAACATAGAATGGGCTGAAAATTTCAGTACATTTTTATCGTATATTAAATTTTATTTTTGAATTTGATTATATAAACAATAACAATGTCCTTAGCAGAATGATAAAGTATAAATTAAATATATTGATTATCAAATTTTCAGTATATCCCCTTCGTCTTGAAAAATAGGGCACGTCTTGGTGCAGTAGAAGTTTTAATATTATCCCAAAATTTTCTTAACTTTCTATTTTAAGACGTGGATCTCTAGCTCGCTAACACTATTTTCATTATTTTTTTTCTTCATTTCTCTTATTTTATCCATTTTTCTTTTCATTCCTATTACTTTACCAATTCTAGTATTTTACTTTACAAATTATGCATTCATACCGGTATTGTTTCAAAAGTTTCTATTTTGCAAAGGATGGCGGTACTAAATGTTATTTAGTGCATTTCAATAGTGCTGGAAGGACCATTGGCTGCGGAGCAAAAATTCATGGAGATCGGAATATCACTGTGACAACCAAAGTTACACATTGATAGTTCAAATTACATGTTTATTATCCAAAACTGCACATCGATTACTCATTCGACGTGTAACTTCGATCATCACGTCGATATTCCAACCGGAATAATTTTTTAGGATGCTTTGTTCCAACAAAATGAAAGAATGTATAATAGAGTATAAATGTCCCAAACAATGGAACAAAACTCACTGCTTACCTTGTTTTTTTATTTTTAATTGATTAAACTGAGGTGAAATTAACATTTTCAAACCAAAACAATGAAAAAATTAAAATAAATAAACGCTCATTTCATCTGTTATGCTCACATTTGACTCGGTAAGAATTTTAAGAAACTAGTTTGACAAAATTAGTGTAGTATGGAATTTATTTTTATATATTAATTTTATAATAAAATGGTAAGAGTAAAATGAGCTGAAATATAAGACTTAAGAGCGAAAATAACTTTTATGATGGAGCAAATTAAAATGATGAATGTGGATTCTTATAGTGGAAATTGATTAGAATATTGGAGTAGTAAAAAATAAGTGGAACACGTGTAGCTCGATCAGCTCAGAAGTCTGCAAGACGGTTATTTTTTGTATTTTTCTCGTATCAAAATAAAGCATCGCTCAGAAGCAGGGGTGTTTATTTTCTATACTTTTATTCACTCTCACTCTCACAGTATTGCTGAAGGAGAAAAATCCCACAAAATACGGCCCGCAGCGCGCTCGACTGTTCTCAGGTATACTCTTTTCGATTCGACCTAATCGTTGCACCTATTTTCATATTGTTTTATTGTCGCATATGTGTGCGTTGTGTGGACTTAAATGATGCAATTCGGTAGTAGTAATGTGTATTCATGGATTCACACTCGATCAAATTTGACGAAGTTTGTGTTACGGCATTATCTCTCATTTAGCTAGATTTCGTGGCAAATTATGAGTGCTCATTAGTACATAATAAATTTAGTTTTCTGATACGGTAATATGTGCATGCGTTGTTGATCGGGCCAATGAGTTTAAGAGCTTCTTCAACAGCGGCTCTGCAAATCTGCAATGCCGTTCTCGGCCGATGTGAACGCAAATGCGCAATGCAACTTGCCATCCTTGTTATTCTTTTTGCGGACTTCTATTTTTAATTCGAAATCAAATGTAGTGGTAATATTTTACTTTGAAAAGATTGATATTCAATTCGTTTTTTTCACCAAAAAAATTCCTGATTTTAAACTGGGCTGAATGATCATATTTATAATGAATCTTAAATTTTAACAATGTCAACTGTGCGCAGCATTTTTTTACTTAGATTATTGCAATTTATTGATTAATGATTACATACATTATTATTATTATTATTATTATTATTATTATTATTATTATTATTATTATTATTATTATTATTATTATTATTATTATTATTATTATGCATTGGGTATCATGGAATCATACTAGTTAAATTTGGTACACATCCATTATTGTTTTTTTATGGTGGTCATTGGAAACTTCAAAATTTTAATGATCCAGGTAAGTAAGTACGTGTTACGTTGATGAGCACTTTGCTGAACCTTCAAGCACTATAGTACACATGAGTGTGGTAGGTTTTGATGTGGGGAACGAAAGCGGTGTTGTTGCTGTTGCAAGACAAAGAGGTATCAATGTTGTACTGAACGATGAGGCCAAGCTCGAAACTCCTGCTGTTGTATGTTTTGGCAAGAAGCAGCGATTATTTGGAACAGCAAGTATGTTGAATCCAAAATATACAATATTACAGATAAAACATTTTATTGGACGCAAATTTTCAGATGCCGAGTTGCAGAAGGATATCAAATCATTGCCATTTTCAGTCACTGAAGGGCCTGAAGGATATCCCTTGATTCATGCTCAGTATTTGGGGGAAAATAGGACCTTCACACCTACTCAGCTTTTAGGAATGGTTCTTTCTGATTTGAAGATCATAGCAGAAAAGAACTTAAATTCTGCCGTTGTGGACTGCTGTATCGGGATACCTGTTTACTTCACCGAACTGCAGAGAAGATCTGTTATAGATGCTGCGACCATTGCTGGTTTGAACCCTCTTCATCTCATTCACGAGACAACAGCTACCGCTTTAGCTTATGGTATTTACAAAACCGATTTACCTGAAAATGAACCAATGAATGTTGCATTTGTTGACGTTGGTCATGCCAGTATGCAAGTATGTGTTGCTGCCTTCAAGAAAGGTCAGCTGAAGATATTGGCTCATTCTTATGATCAGTGTTTGGGTGGAAGGGATTTTGATGAAGTGCTTTTCCAACATTTTGCTGCAAAATTCAAGGATGAGTACATGATTGATGTTTATCAGAATGCAAGGGCTTCCCTAAGATTGCGTGCTGCTTGTGAGAAGTTGAAGAAGGTCCTTAGTGAAAATGCTGAGGCGTCCTTGAACATCGAGTGTTTAATGGACGAGAAGGATGTTATAGGTTTTATGAAGAGAGATGATTTTGAGCAGATTAGTAGTCCAATTTTGGAACGTGTGAGAATACCATTGGAGAAGGTTCTTGCTTATGCTCAACTTACTACCCAGGATATACATTCTGTCGAAGTTGTTGGTTCAGGCTCTCGAGTTCCCATGATTGCAAAAATAGTGACAGAGTTTTTTGGAAAGGAGCCTAGACGAACAATGAATGCTAGTCAATGTGTGGCCGAAGGCAGTGCTCTGCAATGTGCTAGTCTCAGCCCTTCATTTAAAGTTAAAGATTTTCAGGTAAATGTTACTCCTGGAATCTGTTCACCACGATAGAGAGATGGTATTATGACCACACTGATCAGTTTTGAGTGCTTAGTTATATCTGTAGACAATAATTTTTATTCTAATGCAACATTAATGTATATGCCATTGGGTGATCCACAACTTTATTCCATCTACTTTGGTTATGTTGATTTCTCAAGAATATTTCTTTAGTCCTCTTTCGTGATTTTACTTGTTATCAACAACTTGTTAAAACAAATTTTTAATATTGTTTTGTAGTGTCTACACATTTATCTTATGCATTTTAAACATCTAATTTCGTACTAGTTTAGAGTGGGTGATCTTTGGAAAATTATTAGTACATGATAATTGGACTGACTGGTGTATGCTTTTCCCTCGTGTAGGTTATTGAGAGTTTTCCATTTCCCATTTATTTGTCATGGAATATGCCTGCCCCTGATGATACACAAACTGGAGCAGCTGATTTGCAGGAGAACGTTCTCGTATTTCACCCCGGCAACCGCATGCCAAGTGTTAAGGCAGTGGCTCTCTCCATGTCTGGCACGTTCACTATAGATGTACATTATATGGATGGCAGTGAGCCTCTGAATAGTAGTACTTACACGGTAGCTTGTTTTGGATTCTTTCCATTCACTTTTTTACATGTCATTGCTTTTAACACAGTCTGACATATCCTCCTGCTGGGCTCCGTAGATTGGACCTTTCAAGTCCACAAAAGGTGAAAATATAAAGGTGAAGGTCAAAATGCGTCTAAATCTCCATGGCATTTTCTCGGTCGAGTCTGCAATGGTAAGATTTCAGTGTGAAGCTCACTAGATCCTTCTATATTTAATGCACAATTGGTAAATTGTGAGAGAGTTAGAAAGAAAAAAGTGATTGAAGTATCGTTAGAGGAAAATGAGTCCCGCCTCATTAGAGAGAACAAAAGTTTCCTAAACTAGAATGTTACTTAATAATTTTAAGGGACGGACTAAAAATGAAACTCTTCATAATTTAAGGGATGGAGGGAATAATTGTTTTAGGTTTTGTGCTGCTAACCATACCATTGTGCTTTCTTCTACTTGCATTTATATTCTAATATAACAAAGACACTGGGGAATAAAAATCGACTCTTTGGCTCATTGCTGAACCATCATTAATTCCTGTCTTGATCAATAAAACTGATCCTCTTTGAACTCAAATAATATGCTACTGTACTTGTTTTCAATTTGGATAGCATTCAATTCCTTGATATTTTAGTAATTGAATCAATGAGCTGGATGTTATGGTTTACAACTAGACTGATAAAAACATACAAATCTCCAATCTGAGAAACGTATGTTTATTGAGCCAATCAAGATATATATTATAGCAGGAACTGGAACAAATTTAAGTGAGTTTATCTTGGGATCTGAACAGTTACATTGATCTATTGTGATAATTAATCTTAAGGTTATCCCTGCTTTTTAGTTCGTGCAGGGAAGAGAACGTTTCTAACTCTTGAAAATTTAATTATCATACCTAGGTCCAGCTCATAGAAGGGGGATATATGAAAGTTCCAGTTGTGAAAGAGCCAGCTAAAGAGGTGACCGAGTTGGATGTTCATCCCAGTAGCACTGAAACAGATGTAAATACGCAAGATGCTAAGACAGATGGCCCTGGAGCTGAAAATGGTGTCCCAGAATCTGGGGATAAGACATCTCAGATGGAAATGTTTAAGGTTAGCTTTATATGACAATATTTGTAGTGATGATGAGAGGATCGTCCTTGCTGAATTTGGTGCAGATTCGGGGAAGTTATCTTTTGTTATTACCTGTGATTTGTTTAAAGAGTCTTGTTATGGTGGAGGCTCAGAAATAGGTTTATATGATAGAGCTTGAGTAGGAGTTTGAGTCATTATGTAATCTTTGGTTATGTTTTTATTGGTTGTTAATCTGTTCTTTATATTCTGACCGTGTGATATTCCTTCTATTTGGTGCGGTGAACACAGAGCATGGAAGCTAGGTTCGAAGGATTAGCAATGGCGATCGAGGATCAGTTCGCTCGCACTTCAGCGATTGAGGCAAAGTTGGACCTAATCATGCAACAAATTGCTGTTTTGGGAAGCCGCACAGCAGCTGAGGAATCCACAACTCTGCCACTTCAGCAAACGATGGACCTTCCCACATTTGATGGTAGCAACGCGGTTGCATGGCTAGCTAGTGCGGATGAGTATTTTCTAATCTACAAGACGCCAATGGAGAAACGGGTCGAGCTGGCCTTGACCGCACTCTCTGGCCCCGCGATGTCTTGGATCCAGTTACTCCTCCGACGCAACCCTGACCTCAAATGGGATCAGTTTTCCCACGAGCTTCTCATTCGTTTTGGGTCGGACCCAACGTTAGACGGGTACAAGGCGCTGCCTACCCCGTCCCAAGAAGGGTCTCTCGACGACTATATTGCCGAATTCGAAGGACGCCTCGCTCAACTTCCGGAGCTCACCGAGAAGCAGTATCTTGGATTATTTGTAGAGGGACTGAAGCCCCACATCCGTATGCAGATTCGTGATCCCACCATCACCACCTACACAGCTGCACTTCAAATGGCCAAGCATATTGATTTTGTCTTCAAGCGTATGTAAGATTATGGTGGTTTTCATGATTAACAAGATTATGGAGGTTTTCATGAATCTCCATTGATGGTTCTTGTTCATCTTGAGGACAATGCTGTTTTGACAACATGGCAATTGATAATATGGTGCAAATTAGGACTAGTTATCTTTTCTTATTATGTTTAGTTGTGGTCTTTTTAGTTGTGGTCTTTTTAGTTGTTCATTAGTTTAAAGTCATACTATTAGTTGAATCTTAACGGTCTCGTTTGCTGGGGTTTATATTGGAGTTATCTTACCCAAAATGATCTAAAATGTATGTTTTTTATCATAGTTTACCTTATTTATTTTCGCTATCAAATTGCCTCTAAAAATGACTACTCCGTATATAGTAGAGTTTCAATAGGAGTGGAGTTCTACCTTTTCTTCTGCTCATGGATAGTTGAAAACTGAATCTTTTAATTTTTTTTCTCATAGCACAAAACGTGGTGTGATTTAATTTCATATGAACATATGATACTTCATTTGGCCCAAATATGGTACCCTCTCCGTTTACCATTTATAGTCTCATTTTAAATCTAGCACGAGTTTTAAAAATTATTTTGACACTACGTGCATGTGATGTTGATCGGGCTACAAGAGTAACTCGTCCCAGCTTGTATGTCATTCTTCTGATGTATACTTATGGCGGAACCTATAATATTTAGATTAATGATTACATATATATTGTATTTATTTTTGGTTGTTTTTAAATAGGTATTGGTTTTTTGCAAAAGAAAATGTGATTACTGAATGGAAAGGGTCCTATAGGAATCATGGTATTGGTAGTTAATGCTGCTGCATACGTAATGTTGTTATTCATGGTGGTAACATAAAATCTGTGTTTCCCATTAATTGATATAGTTTACTATATATAAATACTCTTCCACATATGAAAGTATGCTATTTTTTATAAATTAGCTTGATGTAACCATCATCGTCAAGCTGACCAGTGGAAATAATAGTGAATATGACATCAGCAAACATACATCCCAGTGTCAGTAAGCAGAACAGTATACCAACAACTTGTGTTACGTTGTGATTAGCCATCTAACTTTGCCAAAGCTGCTACCGGAGTAGGATGCAATCATGCAAACATATGACATATGGTGTAATGTGGTACGACGCATCCAAATCAATAATCTAATCAGTTTGTTGACATGACGAAAGAAAAATTCATCAATTGATATGTATATTGTAAAATTAACAAAGTCAATAATAATTATTAGAAACAAATTAAGTTGGTAAAACGAAAATTAATTAATACTATAAAATTATATTTAGTTGAATTTGTAATTATAATATTTAAATTAAATTTCAAATAATGAATTTGATAAAATGAAGCAAAGACTAATACACAGTCGCAAACATTTAATCCATGTTTGATTAACATGATTGTGATGTAGGAAAGTAATCTGATTCCAAATTTTTAAAATTTATGTGTTCGGAGAAAGTATGAAAAGTAAAATATAAAGATAATCCAGCGGGTAGTGATAAATGTACATAATTGTACGTTCATAATCTAACTGTTGTTAACAATTTTACATTGAAATCGGTTTACAAACATTAATTGATTTAAAATAAATTTCATACTAATCATCATTTGCAACCATTTGAAAAAAAAAATGAAATTTTAACTTAAATATTTGTAAATGTTAGAAAAAAAATTTATTTTTTACTAAATAATTCGAATCTAACTCGAAATCATGTTACGATTTGACATCAATTTTCCACATCACTTCTTTCTTATTGCTACATATGATACAACAAATAACAAAACTAAATTTTAATTAAATTTAATTAAATAAAAAATTTAAATATATTACATACATTTATCTTTATACAATTTACGGACATTTGTCTTTTCAATATATTCTCTCCAAATTACCATTTCTTTCTCTTGCGCACTTGGATCTTCTTTGTTTGGGCTGACTGCGGTCAACAAGCCCGTGTAAAGTGCAAGGTGTCATAGTTTTTCGTTTTATGTTTTGGGCTTTATTAATTTTACGTATGTCGATTTTGTCCATTATTTTTGGCATTTATCAAAAAATATTTCACAGTTTAAGTAAATAGTAGTAGTAGTATACTAGTAGTATGCATTGTTTCAATTTTAGGAACACGTCGTGCGAAAATTCTCCACGCCTGAAAAATAGGTGTGACCGCCAAAACTATACACCGATTATCCGAATTACATATATTGATTATCCAAAAATTACACATCAATCACTGTAATTTCGTCTGCCACATCGATATTTTAATCGACAAAGTTTTTCATAAGATAATTTATTCCAAAAATTGAAACGGTAGTTACTAAACTATTAACTACCTGAAAGGTGAAACATTTTTGGGTACATGCCCCAAACGATAAGACAAAATTGACCATTGCTCCTTAAATTTAATATTATTTTTTTGTGCATTGATTAAATTTACATAATCCAACTAGGTGAAACCAAATTATCAAATTTCAAATTAAAAATTGCAATAAAATTAAACACTAATGTAGAATTTTAAATAATCTAACGCCACTAAGAGCCCCCGCAACGCTGTGCCGTTGCGGTGCCTATGCCGTTCCGGAGGAACGGTTCCGCGGCGGCACGCGTTGCAGTCGCCGTGTCGTCGCCATTCCGTGCCGGGTGTCGTTGCCGCGACACGCGGCACGACACGTTCCGCCACGCGCCGAGGCGACGTGGCAGGCTCTCAGCGCACGTGTGACGCCCACTCGCTGCCCCGCGAGTGGGTTTCGTCACGGTGACGCAATAATTCATTTTTTTTAATTTGAATTTAAAAAAAATTTACAACGGTATTGTGACCGTTTTTTTTATCCGTTTTGTATTTTTTTTATTTTTTTTAATTTATTTACTTTATAAATACTCGTATTTCATATTCATTTCACTCACAAACACACATCTATTCCTCTCAAATCTTCTCTATTTCCACCCCAATTTTCATCTCAAATCAACTCTGTTTTTCTTCTCTCAAATTTAATCAAACTAATGGATCCTTTTGAACAAATGCGTCAAATATTGGAACAATCACTTGAAGAAGATCGACGACGGGAGGCGGAAGAAGCCGCGCCGCCCCAACGACGCTCTCGTACGTACATCCATCGTAACCGGGAGGAAGCCGCCGCAAGGTTAGTACGCGACTACTTCTGCGATAACCCGGTTTGGGGAGATACGTATTTCCGTCGCCGTTTCCGCATGGGGAAACCGTTATTTCTCCACATCGCGAATACCTTGGCAGCCCGGGAAGAGTTCTTCCAGGAAGGGTTCGACGCGGTCGGCCGTCCCAGCCACACAACGCTGCAGAAATGTACTGCAACAATCCGCCAGCTTGCGACTGGACAAACGGCCGACATGTTCGACGAATACCTCTACATCAGAGACAGCACTGGGCGAACGTGCTTGCTCAAATTCTGCAAAGGCGTCCGGGTAGGGCTGTCAAATCGGGTACCCGCGGGTACCCGACCCGAAATTTTCGGGTACCCGATCTCGAAAATCCAAAAAATTGCTACCCGATACCCGATCCGAAAAAATTTTCGGGTACCCGGATACCCGATTCGGGTATCCAGTCCCGATAAATCGGGTACCCAAAATACCCGATTTAAAAAATGCTCCAATGACCAATATCATATTTTATTGCCTTTCTCCCTAACTTTCATTTATCCTTAATTTTTAATCCATACTTGCAATCTATCTGCCTTTATCCTTTGACATTGTATAATTCATTTATCTTTAATTTTTAATCCAAGATTGTATAATTCATTTATATTTGTTCATGCCTTTGACATTGATATAAAATATAAATCCATACTTGCAATCTATCTGCTGAAACATTCGTTCCTTGTTCAATGTTAACTAGGAATAATATTTTAAAAAAGATTGTGAATCTGGATTATAAATAGGAGCTAAGCAGCACTCTACATCTCCACAACAATCATCTTATAAGTCTCATTCCACAAATCAGTCAATGGAGAATGATTCCCACACTGGCCACGCATAATCTCCAATCCATAATCCATAAGTAACATAAGTTCAAGCGGCATAACAATATAACATAAGTCTAATAGTCAATTTGGAGAAAATCCATCATTCATTCATTCTTCATCCAAAATCCATCGTTCTCCATCTAATCATCTTCATTGTGGCTTAGTGGACCCAACGACTGATTGACCAACCTCTCGAACTCCAGTGGTGGCTAAAACTACATGGATAAACAATAAAACAACAACAAATAAGTATAATGTATAACTGAAATGAAATGTAATGAATATAACTTACCTCTTTGAAACTCGTCAAGTCCAATGTTGGCTAATTCTTCAGACATGTCTTCATTACATTTCTTTTCCACATTTATACTCTTCAACCAATCTGAAGCACAAACCAAAGCCTCGACCATACAAGGAGCTAATGAGCTTCTATACGGAGTGAGAACACGACCTCCCAAGCTAAATGCAGACTCAGATGCAACACCGGAAATGGGAATAGCCAAAATATCCCTTGCCATCTCACTCAGAATGGGGTAACGTGGATTCTCCGACCACCACTTCAAGATATCAAAGTGGTCCACGTCTTCCTTGTCCTCTATGTGATTGTTTTCAGTAAGATAAACAACGAGCTCATTTGCATTGTTGTTGGCCTACCGATTACCTCTCAAGCCCACGAGACTAAGGGATCCTCGACGATCAGACCTCCCTTGACGGCGCATATTCTCATTGGCAGCATCTTTCTGATGTTGAGCAGGATTCTGAGCCTCTTTCTGTGCCACATAATAGTCAAACAACTCATTCAATGCGTATGTAACATCTCTTACCATGATTTCCCCTCTTGCATCTCGATAGATTGACTTGAAGCATGTCTCAACATGATTCATCTTTTGTCTCGGATCAAGCACTGCAGCAATGTATAAGATCCTGTTCATCCTTGGATTTAATTCCATGTCCTCAGCCCAATATTTTCCAATCTTCATCCTATTATTTAAGGAAAAAAATGAAACTTAATAAAATTGTTTTTACCAAAAAGTAATGTATTGTAGATTGTGATTCAAAGAAACAATTTAAGTATTTACCTCATCTTCAGGGCCATTGAACTTATTTCATGATCATCACTAACCTCCAATTCGGAGATGAGATCAAAGATATCACACATTTCAGCGAAAAAAATGTGTGAAGTTGGATATTTGGTGTCAGACATGAGGACAGTCAACTCGTAGAACTTCTGTAAGTATTCAATCATCTTCTTCACATTTATCCAATCCTGTCCCTCAAGCAATCCAATGAAGGCATCATTGTGCTTCTTTTGGCTCAAATCTTTTTTATAAGAAGGATACATTTGACTGTAGAGCTGGAATGCCTCTTCATAAGGTATGGCAGACTGAAGCATCAAGTAAGTCGAGTTCCAACGAGTGGGGACATCCAAGCACAATGCTTTCTTGCAATCAATCCTGTCTGCAAGAATATTCACCACCTTTGCCCATTGTAAAATTCTTTTTGGTGAACTTGTGAGCCACTTGACGGCCTCCCTCACTCGGCGCACTGACGTGCCAATTTCTTCCAGCCCATATTGAACAATCAAGTTGAGAATGTGAC
The DNA here is from genome assembly GCF_004379255.2 of Salvia splendens. Taxonomy (NCBI): domain Eukaryota; kingdom Viridiplantae; phylum Streptophyta; class Magnoliopsida; order Lamiales; family Lamiaceae; genus Salvia; species Salvia splendens. The sequence goes on from NC_056034.1 coordinate 14,156,194, forward strand.
CTACACAACGCATATGAAAATACTTACCATCCAAAACATTACTATTAAACTTGTTCAAGTAAGACTTGACATCTCCAATAGCTCCATCATTTGCATATGCATTATCCATTGTGCAACAAAAAAGAGACGTCAATCCCCAATCCTTCAGCTTTGTGATTATAGAATCACCAATGTCTGCCGCTTTATGAATTTCAATCAAGGAAAAACTTATTATCCTCTTATGCAATCTCCACTCTTTGTCAATAAAGTGTGCAGTAACACAAATGAAATTTGAGTTATTCACTGCCGTCCAACAATCACTCGTGATTGATACTCTACCCATGCCCTCTTTCTTGAAATACTTGGCCAAACCATGTTTGCGCTCAAGGAACAACTTCACACAATCAGTTCTTATTGTTTGTCTTGAAGGAAGTTGTAGTTGTGGAATACTAGTTTTACAGAATCTTCTAAAACCCTCGTACTCCACCATCCTGAATGGTTGCTCGTCAAGGATAATCATCTCGCACAGAGCAAGTCTACTCGCCTTTTGATCAAACTTCCAACTAGTCAAAGATGAATTGCCACTCGTTGCATCTACGACATAATTCAACACAGTTTGACCTTTATTGCTACCTTCCCCTTGTGCAAATTTCTTCGAACAGGAAAGGGTATGGTTTTTTAAACCATTAGTTCCACACCAACGCGGGTCAGCTGCAATTAGAACCTCACAACGTTTGCACTTTCCTTTAACCACCTCAATAGGAGGATTGCCTTCCATAACCTTCACTCTTTCGTAATCCTTCCAATGAACAGATCTTGGCTCCTTCTTTATCTCAGTTTTTCTTTTCTTTGATCGTGATTGACTAACATCGACATCTACATCTTCCTCTTCTATATCCTTTAATATGGAAACATCTTCTAAATCTTGGTCATTTAGAAGAATGTTGCTATCTTGTTGCGTGTTCAAAGGCGATGGTGATATGTTTGGACAATTGGGTGATCTTCCACTTTGACTTTCAGCCATCCTACAAGTTTGAAGTTACACATATCATATCAACAAGTTGCTTCATCAAATGAAGTCCAAAACAACCACAAATAAATTGCAAATGAAGTCCAAATACATCAGAGAGACAGAGAGGAAAAGAAGTACCATCTTGAATTAGAATTGAAATCTAATTTCAAAAAGCAAATTTCACAAAGAATGCTTATGCAAGAAGCATTTCATCAAATTGATTTCGTAACAGTTGCATAATGCCCTATCCATTTTTTGAAAAAATAGTTTTTGCAAAGAATGTATCAGCCTCACCTCGTTTAATTCTGATTCTCCCAAAAAGATAACAAGTTCATAAATACATCCAAGAAGAAAGTCAGAAGCGTTTCACCAAACAAAATTGTCTGCAAGAAAGGCATAATTTCATCATCAATTATCATACTTACAACACCAATCTTATCTCTTCCAACCCACCTTCTTATAACATCAAATTCTTTGGAACAATGGTGTTAAAATATTTATTTATATAGTTATAATAAATTTCATTCATAGTATAATTGAAAGAAGAATGCATAAAATTAAACTGTAAATTGAAGCAACATTCGTACCTTCTTCAATCTTCAGATGGCGGAGGCGGCGGAGGGCGGCGGTGGTGCTCGTCGTCGGTGGGTCGTGGACTCGTGGGTGAGGGTGAGAGGCGCAGCCGAGGGGAGACAAGTGAGACAGGGAGCGGCGGGTCACGGGGTCAGGGAGACGGGAGTGTAAGTAGTGTAACTAATGTGTATGTGTACCCTAATCGAATTAATTGATAAATTAAATTAAACATTATTAATTTCGGGTATTTCGGGTATTCGGGTATTACCCGATCGGGTATCGGGTAACCCGATACCTGAAAATCCCAATAACCCAATACCCGATCCCGACCCGAAACCCAATTTTTCGGGTATCGGGTATCCAATTACCCGATTTTTTTGGGTTCGGGTATCGGGTATCCAATACCCGATATCCAATTTGACAGCCCTACGTCCGGGCAGCCTTCACCGACGAATTTCTCCGGCGGCCAAGCACGACCGATTGTCAGTTCATGCTCGACCTTCACGAAACAGTGCACGGATTCCCCGGGATGCTCGGCAGCTTCGATTGCATGCACTAGCAATGGAAGAATGCCCGGTGGCGTGGAAGGGGTCCTACACGAGCGGCCACAAAGGCACCCACCCAACCGTTATACTCGAGGCCGTTGCCGACTACCGCCTTTGGATCTGGCACGCATACTTTGGGGTCCCCGGGTCGAACAACGACGTAAACGTGCTCCACCAGTCCGACCTCTTGACTGAAGTTTTGGATGGTAAAGCGCCAGCCATCAACTTCGTCACCAACAACCGGCTTTATAAAATGGGGTACTATCTCGCCGATGGCATCTACCCGAAGTGGCCTACCTTCGTGAAGACGTGCAATGGGTCTGCGAACCCAAAGCAGGCTCTTTTTGCGCAGAAGTAGGAGGCTGCTCGCAAGGATGTGGAGAGGGCGTTCGGGGTTCTCCAAGCTCGCTTCAACATCATCAAAGCCCCGGCTCGTACGTGGTTCATGGAGAACATGGTAGACATCATGTATACGTGCATAATCTTGCACAACATGATTGTCCAAGACGAAGGACCCGAGGCGGGAAATTGGTTCGACCCCAAATCCCCCGGAAGCTCAACCGCAAGTAGTCCGCCTCGAAGTGGAGCGCATCCGTCTATACAAGAACAATTATCTATTCGTGCAAGGATACACGACTCTAGCGCCCACACCCAACTCCAACAGGATCTAATTGAGCACATTTGGGCAAACTTTGGCGGATGAAATTATTAAAATTGTGTACTTTTATTTTTTTAGGATTTTAAGTGTGTGCTTTTTATTTTTTTAAGTTTAAGTTGTAACTTTGTTTTAATGTTGTGTGTTTTTTAATAAAGTGTGTTTGTTTTTTTATTAAAGTGTGTTTTTTAATTGAATTGAGTTGGAAATAAAAAAAATGAAATTGAATGAATAGTAATTTAAGGAACGGTTAAGGAAAGGAGGGTTGCAGGTTCCGTTCCTTAGTTAAGGAATGGAGTAAAAAAGTACAGTGGGGCCCGCAAATAGTAGTTTAAGGAACGGTTTAGGAACGGTATAGGAACAGCGTTGTGGATGGCCTAACACACAAACGTGTACCACGATGACGTCAGTACAAAGCATCGCGAAGAAGCTACATTCTCTTCTACTTACCTCAGTGTCTCACCGAGAGAGAAAAATCCCAGATATTACGTTCGGCGGCGCGCTCGACTGCTATCAGGTATTTTTTCCAAACTGAATCCCGATTGATGCCGCTGCAACTTACGCTATTTTTCAGACCTAATCGTTGCACCAATTTTCTTATGTTGTGTCGTGTGGACTTGAAATGAGGTGCAATCCGTTAGTAGAAATGTGCATTTGTTGATTCACTTCTTCAAATTTGACGAAGTTCGTTGATTCTCTCATTTACCTTGATTTGGTTGCAAAGTATGGGTGTTGTATAAATTCAGTTTTATGATACGGCAACATGTGCATGAGAGAGTAAGAGCATCTGCAACAGCGGTTGTGCAATGTCCGCCTTCACGTTTCTTAGCCGATATGAGCGCAGTGCAATTTGCTATCCTTGTTATTCTTTTTGCAGCCTTCTGTTTTTAGTTCAAAATCAAATAATGTTATATTTGAAAAGGTTGAAATTCAATTTGATTTTTTTTAAAAAAAGTAATATTACTAATGTTAAACTTGGTTGAATGATCATATTTATAATTGTAAAAATCATGGATTAAATATGCCCGGTCAATGGATTTTGACCAAATAATAAATGTGACGAGACATTTAATTTTGTGAAATTAAATGACATAGCGTCGATCTACATTTTACGTAGATAAATGTAGTATATTCACTTTCTCAAATCCGATTTCCGGTGAGTGAGAAATAGTGGATTAAAGTTGGGCATAATTAGCTTTTAATTAAAGCTTGGAGTTGGAGCTTAGGGAATAATTAACTAGTGTTAATTATCCCACATTGGAGGATTAACACATCTTTTAATGTGTATAAATTAAGTGACTTTATGTTACTTAATAATTATAGTGGACCAAGATAGGTGAAAGAGCCCACACGCGCACACACTCGCGCGCCGCCGTCGCCGCCCGCGCGAGCCCGAGCCCGTGCCCGTGCACGTGCTCGCGCTCGCACTCGCGGCCGCGGGCCGCGTGCCTCGGGCCCGGGCCCGGGCCCGATCCCGATCCCGATCTTGATCTTGATCTTGATCTTGATCTTGGACTTGGACTTGGACTTGGACTTGGACTTGGCAATTGGTCTTTGGGTGGTCTTTAGGCTTGGGGCTTGGCCCAAACTATTCTTTTTGGACCACCGCTGAGTCAGCAATCCAAGTGGCTTGACACGTCGTCAAGCGAGGCACAGTCACGGCTGGCACGTGAGAAATCCACACGCTCCACACACGGGTGGCACACTCCAGCCACACGCCTGTAACCGACGTCGGTTACGAATTGCCATGATGAGCCTTCAATGGCTGGTTGACCCTGCATGGTGGCTTGGCCTATAAATAGGCTAGCCATACCACTGCATTAGGACACACATACAAGCATTCTCTGCATAAGCTCTCTTTCTGCATTGTCCTTCTGTCGAAGCTCTGCCCTCTCCTCCATCCCGTTCGTCGGAGCTCTACTGATTGCGGTGCTGCATCAATAGAGACGTAGCCGTTTTACCTTTGGGGACGACACGCCAAACCGAAGAGCACTACCGGGGCGTATCTCGTCTTGCGGGAAGAGGCCTCCTCGACTCGGCTAATCATACTGGTTTAGTAGTTTCGATTCTACGTTGTAATTTTTAAGTTCAGTTCCTCCTTTTCCTTTCTTTTGGGTTGTATTACGCCCGGTTCTGTTATCTCTTGTAATCCAGAAACCAACAATCGCAAGACGAGATAACTTGCCTTTGAAGGGATTTGGACCTCCTAAACTGAACTTAATAATTTTGAAACTTAAACACCTTTGCTGGAGATGTCGACGGAATCTAACACCACTGCTGGCGCCACCACCGCCGCCATTCCTTCCACCATGGCGACCACTGGACCGGTCAACACGTCGTCGATTCCAACGATGATGCCCACTCCCGGGCGCTATCCCTCTTCATCAACAACCCCTTGGGAGTTCGTTAACCCCCTTGGGCTCACTGGTGGATCCACCTCGAGTGGATCGGTTGGTTCCACTTTTAGTGGTTCATTCGGATCCTTTAATGGATCGAGTGCTGGGGTCTTCGGGCCTCACACGAATGCTGAGGCCTTCGGGTCTCATGTGAGTGCTAGTCCCTTCGGGGATAGTACGTTCATGGCGGGCTCTATGCCTAACGTGAATGGTGGGGGCTCTATGCCCAACCACGTTGTTGGCTCCTTCGGGGGCAACGGAATTGGTTCCTTCCAAGGACCAACTGCGGCACCTTTGGCACCAAGAATGATGCCACCGGCCAAGAAACCACCCAAGTTTAGAGGATCAGATTTCAAGAGGTGGTACCAAAAGATGTTGTTCTACTTGACAACATTGGGCGTCGCCAACTTCCTCACGGAGAACGAGCCGCCCGCGCCAAGCGACCAAGAGACTAGGCTCGAAGTGCTGGCGGACTATGAGGCTTGGAGAAAAGGGGATTATCTATGTAAAAACTTTATTTTAAGTGCATTAGATGATAGCCTCTATAATGTATACTCCAATGTAACCACATCTAAACAAATGTGGGAAAGCCTAGAAAAGAAATATAGCATAGATAATGCTGCAGGGACTGAACATGTCGTAGCGTCCAAGTTTATGGACTACAAAATGGTCGACTCTCGACCCATCATGGAGCAAGTCTAAGAGCTCCAAATGATCATCCACTCCTTAGTGGCTGAAGGGATGACCTTGCCCGATAAGTTCCTAAGGTGCACGATCATTGACAAGCTCCGTCCAAGTTGGAAGGACTTCAAGAGTTATCTCAAGCACAAGAGAAAACAGATGACCCTTGAAGACTTGATCGTGAAGTTGCACATTGAGGCCGACGTGCGCAAAAGTGATCAAAAGGCTAAGGGCTTCACCCCAAATGAAGCCAAAGCCAACCTGTTGGAGCGGGGCGGTCCCTCCAACAAACGCCCTCGCCCAAACCGTCCAAACGACAAAGGGAAGGGAAAGCAGTCTTCAAAGAAGTTTGAAGGCGACTGCTACAAATGTGGCAAACAAGGCCACTTTGCTAAAGACTGCCGCAGCAAGAAGAAGAAGCCGGCTGCCCACGTCGTTGAGAAGGAGTTCAAGGACTGGGATGAAAACGACCTCATTGCTGTGGTCACCGAAGAGGTTAACCTTGTGGATAACAAGGGTGGCTGGTACATCGACACCGGCGCTACTGCTCATGTCTGCTCAGATAGGAGCAAGTTTGCCTCCTACACTGCTGCTGAAGGGAGGAAGATCAACATGGGGAATCAAGCATCGTCCGAAGTCCTCGGCGTTGGTAACGTGATTCTCATGATGACGTCTGGCGTCACGATCACTTTGAAGGATGTGCTGCATGTCCCGGACATCCGCAAGAACCTAGTGTCAGGATCAATACTAGTTAATAAGGGGTTTAAACTTGTATTTGAGTCTGATAGGTTTACTTTGTATAAGTTTGGAAAATCCCTCGGAAAAGGTTATGTAACCGATGAGCTTTTCAAGCTTAGTGTGGCAACTCGCAGTGTTGCAAAGCCTTTGGCTAATAAAAATAAAGCATCTACTTCCTCTTACTTGACTGAGTGTTCAAATTTGTGGCATTGTAGATTGGGACATGTAAATTCTAAAGCCATTAAAAGATTAGTAAATTTAGATTTACTAAAGGCTAATGAATTGGATATCCAAGATAAATGTGAAATTTGTCTTGAAGCAAAAATGACTAAGTTGCCGTTTCACTCGGTTGAACGAAGCACAAAACCCCTTGAATTAATTCACACGGACGTATGTGATTTAAAGATGGTGCAAACTAGAGGTGGTAAAAAGTACTTTATCACTTTCATAGATGATTGCACAAGGTATTGCTACATTTATCTTTTAAGAAGTAAAGATGAAGCAATAGAAGCGTTCAAAAATTATAAGAACGAAGTTGAGAATCAACTTGGTTGTAAAATCAAAGCGATTCGAAGCGATAGAGGAGGCGAATATGTAGACCCGTTTGAGGAATTATGCAACGAAAGTGGTATAATCCATCAAACGACTGCACCATATTCACCACAATCTAATGGTGTTGCAGAACGCAAAAATCGAACTCTAAAAGAGATGATTAATGCACTGCTTCTAACTTCAGGATTACCACATAACATGTGGGGGGAAGCTGTTTTGACAGCCAACTATATCTTGAATAAGATCCCTCTCAGAGGAAAAGATGTCACTCCTTATGAGTTGTGGAAGGGAAGGAAGCCATCCTACAAATACCTCAAAGTGTGGGGGTGTTTGGCAAAGGTGATGGTTCCTCCGCCCAAAGAAGTTACAATCGGACCTAAGACGGTTGATTGCATCTTCATTGGATATGCACTTAACAGTAGTGCATATCGATTTGTTATTCACAAGTCTGAAATATCGACTATCACAGTAGGAACAACAATTGAGTCGAGGAATGCTGTATTTCTCGAAAATACATTTCCTTGCAAAGACAAGGAAAAAGTCTCAACCAATTCTGAGACAAGAATTGAAGAAGCCACTAGTTCTAAACCAGTGGAAGAAGAAGCCACTAGTTCTAAATCAGCGGATGCGGAACCTGAATCGCGCAAGCGTGCAAGGCCCGATCCAAAAGATACAGTACTAAGACGTGGTAATAGAGTCAGAACACCAAAAACTTTTGGTCCTGACTACATTGCTTTCATGTTGGATGAAGAACCAACATCGATAAAAGTAGCCTTTGCTGGCCCAGACGGGCTGCATTGGAGAGAAGCTGTTCAAAGCGAAATTGATTCAATTTTGCTAAACCACACTTGGGTGTTGGTAGATCTAGGTTGCAAATGGGTACTTAAAAGGAAATTTAAGGCCGATGGAACAGTGGATAAGTATAAAGCCCGATTAGTAGTAAAGGGTTTTAAACAAAAGGAAGGACATGACTTCTTCGATACCTATTCACCTGTAACAAGGATTACATCGATCCGAGTGCTTCTCGCTATTGCTGCATTGCACAATCTTGAGATTCATCAAATGGATGTAAAGACCGCGTTTCTAAATGGTGAATTAGAAGATGAAATATATATGGAACAACCCGAAGGGTTTGTAGTACCTGGACAAGAGAAAAAGGTATGCAAGCTCGTAAAGTCCCTATATGGATTAAAACAAGCGCCATTGCAGTGGCACTTGAAGTTTGATAATGTGATGTTATCAAATGGGTTTAAAATCAACGAGTGCGACAAATGTGTCTACATCAAGAGCACTAATAACGGTCATGTTATAGTGTGTCTCTACATTGATGATATGTTAATCTTGGGTAGCAACACTCAAGTAATTAACGATACAAAGGCCATGTTAAAGAGAAACTTTGACATGAAAGACATGGGTCTAGCCGATGTAATTCTTGGAATGAAGATTCTAAGAACGAATGATGGAATCATCTTAACACAATCACACTATGTTGAGAAGATATTGAATAAATTCAAAGCCTATGATGGCGCGCCGGTTAAGACTCCAATTGAACTCGACGTTCACTTGAGCAAGAACAAAGGCGAGCCCGTTGCACAAGAAGAGTATGCACGGGTCATCGGGTGCATTATGTACTTGACTAATTGCACTCGACCTGACATTGCTTGTGCCGTGAACAAGTTGAGTCGTTACACGAGCAATCCAAGCAAAGAGCATTGGAGAGCTTTTGTGAGGGTTTTCAGATATTTAAAACATACTCAAAATCTTGGGCTACACTTCTCGAGATACCCCCCGGTACTTGAAGGGTACTATGATGCCAATTGGATATCCGATAATAGAGACTCACTTTCAACAAGTGGATACGTCTTTACTATTGGGGGAGGTGCTGTATCGTGGAAATCCACAAAACAGACATGTATAGCCCGATCAACAATGGAATCGGAGTTCATTGCCTTAGATAAGGCGGGTGAGGAAGCCGAGTGGCTTAAGAACTTCCTTAAAGATATTCCATGTTGGTCTAAGCCAGTGCCACCAGTGCTAATCCACTGCGATAGCCAAGCGGCTATTGGAAGGGCAAACAATGGTTTCTATAACGGTAAGTCTCGACATATACGTCGACGACATAACACCGTGAGACATTTGATCACAACTGGCGTGATTACAATTGACTATGTGAAGTCAATAGATAATCTAGCGGATCCGCTAAGCAAAGGGTTAAACCGTGATCAAATGAATAAGTTGCTAGAGGGAATGGGTTTGAAATCCACAAACTAAAGAATTATCATAGCGGTAACCCAACCATGATGACTGGAGATTCCAAGAACTTGGTTTAAAGGGACAACTAAGCTATGAGAGTTCATGAGAAACACTCAACTATATCTATTCCCTAGAGAGCAATAGAGTGTTGGAGAACTTGCCTAGTGGTAAAGGCCAAGTCTATGACTTCTAATGGTTCTTATGAATCTCAAAGAGATGGAGTTCTCAAAGAGACCAAGTATGGCAAGGTACTTGACTAAGAATCACCTATGTAAGTGGGAAGTGTGGTCGCTTCATAAAACACACTTATGAATCCAAAGTGGTGTCCAAGACCGCAATGGACACAAAACGTGAGAACGGATGAGGTTGAGGTGTTTAAGCGTTAACACCATTGTCTCGGTGCACGCCGTGGGGGATTAGTTCAAAGCATCGCGCTACTAAGCCGCATGTGTATCCGATGGTGTCGACTATGGAGGGTTCAAAGTCAACAACTACCTATCCTTATGCTTATATACCTCTTGAGGGTTGAGCTTGTGTCTGCATGCATATGCATTTGGCTATTTCCACTCATGTGGGGGATTGTAAAAATCATGGATTAAATATGCCCGGTCAATGGATTTTGACCAAATAATAAATGTTACGAGACATTTAATTTTGTGAAATTAAATGACATAGCGTCGATCTACATTTTACGTAGATAAATGTAGTATATTCACTTTCTCAAATCCGATTTCCGGTGAGTGAGAAATAGTGGATTAAAGTTGGGCATAATTAGCTTTTAATTAAAGCTTGGAGTTGGAGCTTAGGGAATAATTAACTAGTGTTAATTATCCCACATTGGAGGATTAACACATCTTTTAATGTGTATAAATTAAGTGACTTTATGTTACTTAATAATTATAGTGGACCAAGATGAGTGAAAGAGCCCACACGCGCACACACACGCGCGCCGCCGTCGCCGCCCGCGTGAGCCCGAGCCCGTGCCCGTGCACGTGCTCGTGCTCGCGCTCGCGGCCGCGGGCCGCGTGCCTCGGGCCCGGGCCCGGGCCCGATCCCGATCCCGATCCCGATCCCGATCCCGATCCCGATCCCGATCTTGATCTTGATCTTGATCTTGGACTTGGACTTGGACTTGGACTTGGACTTGGACTTGGCAATTGGTCTTTGGGTGGTCTTTAGGCTTGGGGGCTTGGCCCAAACTATTCTTTTTGGACCACCGCCGAGTCAGCAATCCAAGTGGCTTGACACGTCGTCAAGCGAGGCACAGTCACGGCTGCCACGTGAGAAATCCACACGCTCCACACACGGGTGGCACACTCCAGCCACACGCCTGTAACCGACGTCGGTTACGAATTGCCATGATGAGCCTTCAATGGCTGGTTGACCCTGCATGGTGGCTTGGCCTATAAATAGGCTAGCCATACCACTGCATTAGGACACACATACAAGCATTCTCTGCATAAGCTCTCTCCCTCTTTCTGCATTGTCCTTCTGTCGAAGCTCTGCCCTCTCTTCCATCCCGTTCGTCGGAGCTCTACTGATTGCGGTGCTGCATCAATAGAGACGTAGCCGTTTTACCTTTGGGGACGACACGCCAAACCGAAGAGCACTACCGGGGCGTATCTCGTCTTGCGGGAAGAGGCCTCTTCGACTCGGCTAATCATACTGGTTTAGTAGTTTCGATTCTACGTTGTAATTTTTAAGTTCAGTTCCTCATTTTCCTTTCTTTTGGGTTGTATTACGCCTGGTTCTGTTATCTCTTGTAATCCAGAAACCAACAATAATCAGTCTCACCCGCATTTTCGATGTAGGAAGAAAGTTACCATAAAATTTGTAGGAGTAGAATGTGAATGACTTAAATTTCGACGAGGGATGGCCAACATATCCGAACCAAAATTTGTAGCTTAGTGGTAAAATATGTAGGAGTTAAAAAAAACTGTACTAGTTTTCACCTTGGTTCGAAATTCAATTCCTCCAACATTATTATTTTGCCTTTTATTTTCATTTTTCCCGATTTGTTTTTTTTAATCTTTTTCATTTTTTTATTAGCATATTGGAATTAAGTTTTTGATGAAGTTTAACAAATTTTAAATTTTAATAATCTTTATTGAACTAAAAGATTTAATGATGTTTATTGAGTTAAAAGTTTTAAGGGAAAAGTAGTTGTGAGCCCATTAATTGTGTAAGGGAATTTAGAGGGCTCGATCTATGTTGTGTACGTGGGTATGTCTTAAGTCGTCTCGACTCGTTTGTTATTCTTCTAATGTATAATCGGATTATTGCATTTCGTTTATATTATTATTATCTTTTGTAAAGCATTGGGTGTCAGATTTTTGTAAATCTTCAATTAATGAAGGGAGGTGTTCATGTATCATGTTAGTTAAATTTGGTACATATCCATTATTGTTTTTTTTATGGTGGTCATTAAAAATTTCAAAATATTAATGATCCAGGTAAATACGTGTCACATTGCAAAGCGACTTTGCTGCACCTTCAAGCACTATAGTAAACATGAGTGTGGTAGGTTTTGATGTTGGGAGTGAAAGTGGTGTTGTTGCTGTTGCAAGACAAATAGGTATCACTGTTGTGCTCAACAATGAGCTCAAGCTCGAAACTCCTGCAGCTGCCTGCAGTCGTATGTTTTGGCAAGAAGCAGCGATTCCTTGGAACAGCGGGGGCTGCATCAAGTACGATGAATTCAAAATATACAATATCACAGATCAAACGTTTCATTGGACGCAAATTTTCCGATGCAGAGTTGCAGAAGGATATCAAATCATTGCCATTTTTAGTCACTGAAGGGCCTGATGGATATCCCTTGATTCATGCTCAATATTTGGGGGAAAATAGGACCTTCACACCTACTCAGCTTTTAGGAATGGTACTTTCTGATTTGAAGATCATTGCCGAAAAGAACTTAAATGCTGCTGTTGTGGACTGCTGCATCGAGATACCTGTTTACTTCACTGATCTGCAGAGAAGAGCTGTTATAGATGCTGCGACCATTGCTGGTTTGAACCCTCTTCATCTCATTCATGAGACAACAGCTACTGCCTTAGCTTAGGGTATTTACAAGACTGATTTACTTGAAAATGAATCAATGAATGTTGCATTTGTTGACGTTGGTCATGCCAGTATGCATGAAAGGTCAGCTGAAGATATTGGCTCATTCTTATGATCAGTGTTTGGGTGGAAGGGATTTTGATGAGGTTCTTTTCCAACATTTTGCTGCAAAATTCAAGGATGGATACAAGATTGATGTTCATCTAAATGCAAGGGCTTGTCTAAGATTGCGCGTTGCTTGTGAGAAGTTGAAGAAGGTCCTTAGTGAGAATGCTGAGGAATCTCTGAACATCGAGTGTTTAATGGACGAGAAGGATGTTATAGGTTTTATGAAGAGAGATGATTTTGAGCAGATTAGTAGTCCAATTTTGGAACGTGTGAGAAAGCCATTGGAGAAGGCTCTTGCTTGTGCCCAACTGACTACCCAGGATATACATTCTGTCGAAGTTGTTGGTTTAGGCTCTCGAGTTCCCATGATTACAAAAATATTGACCAAATTTTTTGGAAAGGAGCCGAGACGAACAATTAATGCTAGTCAATGTGTTTCGGAAGGCAGTGCTCTGCAATGTGCTATTCTCAGCCCCGCGTTTAAAGTTAAAGATTTTCAGGTACTCTAGGAATCTGTCCACTACGGCACTACTATAGCGACTAAACGAGATGGTCGTATGACCACACTTATCAGTTTTGAGTGCTTTATTATATCTGCTGATAATAATAGATATAATTTTTATCAGCATTGATGTGTATGCCATTGGGTGATGCAACTTTATTCCATCTACTTTGGTTATGTTGATTCGTCAAAAATATTTCCTTAGCCCTCTTTCCTAGGGGTGGGTCGGTACGGTATACCGTACCGACCGTGCCATACCGCATACCGTACCGGAAAGTACGGTATGACAAAATTCAATACCGATACCCAATCGAATTTCCGGTATACCTGAAATTCGGTATGATATTTTTTGATACCGTTACCATACCGTTATTACGGTACACCGTAATAACGGTATGGTAACGGTATACCGAAAAAAAAACCTATTGTGTCCAAAATATTTAAAATAACAATTCAAGTGTTCAACTATTTAAAAAAACCCAAAATAATAAAACTTCATCACAATCAAATCTTGTTCATAGCATTCAAATTAATAAAACTTCAACATTCAAATCTAAAACAATTTATGAAGTCATGATCAACAACATTATCTTCATTTCTTGCAACCACGTTGTCTTCATTTCTCAAAATTCCACAAAAAATCGTTGAAGATGACCATGCATTTGATAACCTTTATTAATAGTCGAGCATAATCACAATACACAAACAACCAAACCAAAAGAAATGTATGGAGTGTAACATCCATATATCAAAACACCTAATTATTGCAACGTAAACTTGCTCCTGCAGTTATAACTCAACGGTTAATTCATATTTTCACAGATTTAAAATGCTTTTTAATTTTAAGTCTGATATTTAAATGTCAAGACAATTTATTAAAATGTCAACCCAAATATGTATTGAAATTTTAATGTGATCGTATTGACATTTTTAAGAAAAGGTGACATTTAAACGCACTCTTGTGGCTATGTGGGGTTAATGTGATCGAAAAAGTATAATCCAAAGTAAGAGGATGTCGAATATTCTTTTGTTTATCATTTCACAACTTTTATTTCGCATAATGAAATAAATATGAAGAAATTAAAATGACCCGTGCATCACACGGGAGTGACACTAGTTAGTAATTTAAATTGGACATTTATTTCTCTTTAAGAATTAAGAATGACTGATCAGTATCATATTTATTCATCCTTCAATTTAAGTAGTATATAAAATAAGATAGCATACAATGAATTAAACACTAATTAAACGATTTGATTCATTTTCAGCTGCACATATTTTTAATTGACATTTTATAAAGTGGGACGAAGAATAAAACAAAAATTTTAATTACTTTGTATATTTGGAATATGACATTACACAAAGAATCATATACTAAATGGTGTGAGTTAATACAAATTCTTTCAAATGTGCTCTGTTGAAACATATTCCCGATATCGTATTTCCAATCTTCTTTCGGTGTTATGTGCTATTGTGTTTATTATATTTAATAGGATGAGTTGATAAAAAAAATAATTCAGGTTAATTTTGAATTTGTTTGAATAAATTATCATTTGAATGTTTAATTTTATTGTATTAATTGATGTATTAAATTTTTTTAATATAATATATATAAATGTAATATATATATTACAACACATTTAATATTAATATATATATAATAATCTATCGGTATACCGGTATACCACGGTATACCGAATCTTCGGTATATACTGAATATTCGGTATACCGCGGTATAGAAAAATTGATACTGTTACTGTACCGAAACACTGCGGTACGGTATCATACCGTACCGGAAACTGCGGTATACTGAAAAATCGGTATTTTCGGTATTTTTTTGGTACGGTAAGTCCGGTATTACGGTATTTCGGTATAATTTCCCACCCCTACTCTTTCCTGTCATCGTCATTGTACTTGTTATCAACAACTTGTTAAAACAATTTTTCATTTGGTTTTGTAGTGTCTACACGATTATCTTGAGCATTTCAAACAGCTGATTTCATACTAGTTTTGTAGAGTGGGTGATCTTTTGAAAATTATTACTACATGATCATTGGACTGACTTATGTACGCTTTTCCTCGTGTAGGTCATTGAGAGTTTTCCATTTTCCATTGTTTTGTCATGGAAAATGGCTGCCCCTGATGATACACAAACTGGAGCAGCTGATATGCGGCAGAGCACTGTCGTTCCCCCCCCCCCGGTAACCCCATGCCAAGTGTTAAGGCGTTGACTTTCTACAGATCTGGCACCTTCACTATAGATGTACACTATATTGACGACAGTGAACCTCTGAATATAAGTACTTACATGGTATCTTGTTGTGCATTCTTTCCAGTTACTATTACATGTGCTTCCCTTACTTTACACATGACCTTTCCTCGTACTGGGCTCTGCAGATCGACCCTTTTCAGTCCACAAATGGTAAAAGGGCAAAGTTGAAGCTCAAAGTACGTCTGAATGTTCATGGAATTGCCTCGATCGAGTGTGCAACGGTAAGCTTTCAGTGTGAAGCTCACTAATCCTTCTTTATCTATTGAGTTGAATGTTATGGTTTACAATTATAATTTATAAATATTATAATAGGAACTGAAGCAAATTTAAGTGAGTTTATTTGGGATATGAACAGTTTCATTGGTCTACTTTGATGATTAATCTTAAGGTTATCCCTGCTATTTAGTTCGTGTGGGGAAGAGAATGTTTCTATCTTTAGGACTTTACCCTTGAAATTTTATTTGGCATACCTGGCGGCAAAACCATCTGCATCATCCGCCTTCTGGAGGTGATTATCCGAAAGGAACAGAGAATGGCAGCTGGCACCAGAAACAAAGAAGCTGAACCTGCCTCAAGGAGCGAACCAATCTCAGCATAAATATGGAGCAAACATACTTTGTTTCAGCAATTTTTCGTATATATAATCAGTTGGTGAAGAATTTTATTTTTTCAGCCGTATTTTTCTGAAGAGTTTTATCTGTGATCAAGTATATATTTTTTGAAGAATATCATAAATGCTCGTGCCTATGGTTATTGATTGGATTGGTAAATTAGTTACCAACAAAATGAGGTAAAAGTATAAAGGAAGTGTATTACAGAAATATGAAGCCTTCGTTGTTTTGTGTGTGCATTGCTTTGTATGCTAAAGTGATGTCATTTTAATATTCGATATATTATAAAAATAGCATGTGTCAGTTGTAATATCTTCAATGTTACGAGTTTTAATAAGGAGTCGTTTGGTTGTAAGGTTTCAGCTAGATTATAATCTTTATCTGCAATATACTCATTGTTTGGTTACTTGAGCAACATTGTTCATGGCCCGTTTTTAACTTCTGAGGCCCGCACTATTCATGTAATATTCGACTGGTTGGAATCGGGATTTTTTCGGCAGTTTATTAGCTGACATCGAACGGCGTGCCTGTTTAACACCCTTTTTCCCCAATTGTCCATCCCCATTTCAAATCGAATTTGAAATCTTCGCAGCTCAAATTGAAAAACCCCTTTTTGAAAACGGGAAGAAAGTGCTACTCCTCACCACCCGGAGACGGGAGCCAATGCACAAAGGTCTGATTTCCCCAACTGATAAAATGATACTTTTGCCCGATAGAATGATACTTTCAGCCTATAGAATGATACTTTCAGCCGATAGAATGATACTTTCAGCCGATAGAATGATAGGTATTTTTGGTGTATAAAATGACATTTTTGTTTAATAAAATGATACTTTTACCTTATAAAATGATAATCTAAGCGGATAAAATGACAGTTAGCTTATAAAAATGATAGTTTAGCTGGAGAAATTGCATATAAGCTGAAAAATGATACTTTAACGTGACAAAATGACATAAAACTGATAAAACGATACTTTTGCCCGATAGAATGATACTTTCAGCCTATAGAATGATACTTTCAGCCGATAGAATGATACTTTCAGCCGATAGAATGATAGGTATTTTTGGTGTATAAAATGACATTTTTGTTTAATAAAATGATACTTTTACCTTATAAAATGATAATCTAAGCGGATAAAATGACAGTTAGCTTATAAAAATGATAGTATAGCTGGAGAAATTGCATATAAGCTGATAAAATGATACTTTAACGTGACAAAATGACATAAAACTGATAAAATGATACCTTTTCCCGATAAAATGATACTTTAACGTGAGAAATTGCATATAATGATACTTTAACGTGAGAAATTGCATATAAGCTGATAAAATGATACATTTTTGTTGAATTGAATTACATATATGATCTTCATAATTCACAAAGGGGTTCGCGGTTTTATTAGATTGCAATTCTGAAATTCCTCTGTAACCCTAGGGGCAAAAAATGGATCACAAGTATACAATCTCTTTGAATACGGTCAACTAAATGAGGGAATTGGCCTTGTTTGTAATTGGACCTATATTCAACCAAACGGCCGCATTGTGAGTAGTCACGACTTCCACAGATTATACACCCAAAGATACCCGGTTTATAAACATTACCGCCTTAGTAACCAAACGACTCCTAAAAAGTTGGGTAGTGTATGTTGTAAGTAGTGAAATAGACTGGCTTTGGTGTATATTTTTATAGGTTAATATAAAATGTGGACCATGTTTGACTTTTTTGTAAATAGGTGTGCAAAGTGTTTCAGAAGAAATTACAAAGCATGCGTTAATTCGTGTGACACACTAAATGTCAAGGTGTGTAGTGTATGGTCAGAGATGTCATTTGATTGATTGAGATGGATATTTTAAAAATAGTATCTCATCTGCAACCTCTTCAATGTCGCAAGTTTTAATAAAAACTTGGTAGCATGTTTTTCTTAAGTGGAGATAGAGTTTCACTTTGTTATTTATGTTAATTAATATAGAAAACGATATACCGTGTTTGACCTTTTTTATACAAACATGTCCAAAAAGGAAAACCACGAAGCATGAATTGTTTTGTGCTACTTCCTAAAATGGCAAGATGTGATTGTTTATATACGGCTAAAGATACCATTTGAATGATTGATATGAGTATTATAAAAAATAGCACGTGTCATCTGTAACATCTTCAATGTCACGAGTTTTAATAATAGTTGGTAGCTTATTTTTTTGAGAATAGAAATAGATTTTCACTTAGTTATCTGTTATGTTAATTAATATAGAAAATGATATACTATATTTGACCTTTTATACAAGCGTGTCCAAAAAAGAAAATACGTTCCATGCGACGCCCTAAAATTGCAAAATATGTTTGTTTATATACAGCTAAAAGATACCATTTGAATGATAAATATGGATATTTGAAAACTAATACTCCCTCTGTCCCCTAATAGGAGTCGTTGTTTGACCGGGCACGAGTTTTAAGAAATGTAAAGAAAAGTTGGTTGAAAAAGTTAGTGGAACGTGGGACCCACTTTTTTATATTGATTTTATAATAAAATGTGAGTGGAGTGAGTTAGTGGAATGTGAGACCTACTACTATTTATGGTAAAAATGAAGAGTGACTCTTAATGGGGGACGGCCCAAAAAGGAAATTAGCGACTCTTATTCGGGGACGGAGGGAGTACTTGTCATCTACAACATCTTTAATGCACTGAAAAATAGTACGGAACTCAATATAATTTTAAATAGTTCAGACAATTTACAATCACAATATACCCAGTCAAATAATCAATTTGAAACTTAATAATAAAAATAAGACTTCCCTTCCATTTACAACCCATATCATAGTCAAATATTCCCTTTAGATAGTTTGTTTCATTTTTCCATTTTGATTCGTCTCACATAGTTTGTCTAATTTCACTTTTTATCATTTTTGGTAGTGGACTTCATATTCCACTAACTCATTCCTACTCATAATTTATCATAAAATTAATAGAGTATACTCCCTCGTCCCACGTTACTTGAATCGTATTCTATTTTGGATCGTCCCAAGTTACTTGAGTCATTTCTCTTTTTGACTAAAAACAAAACATCTATTCATCTAATCACAACTACTTTATTCTCTCATCTCTCTCTTACTTTATTCACTCCTCTACTTTATTTAACTATTTAAACACAAGTTTCTTAAATCTCGTGCCGAAAAGAAACGCCGCCTCAAGTAACTTGAGACGGAGGAAGTATAAAAATAGGACCTACATTCTATTAAATTTTTTAATAGTTTTTATTATATTTCTTAAAATTCGTTTCCAGTCAAAGTGAGATAAACTATCGGATGGAGTATTATTACAGCAAAAAAACATGAAGCACGTTTTACATGAGTGACTTAAAACCCAATTTGTTCAAAAAAGCCCAAAAATATAGCCCAATAACGGTCAATTTTTTAATTATATGGTTTTCTACAAGCAAAAAAATTGGATGTTTCTAGAAGCGGTAAAGTACCTTGTTCTCGCAGCACTGGACATTTTTGTTTTTTCTTTTTAATTATAAATAATTATTTATTTCGAAATTTCCACACAATGACGCAAACCCTCAATTCTATGTTTTGTTATTTTCTATTTATTTTCCATTTTATTTTCTCTCTCACACTAGCGTAGAAAGAGAGAATCCCACAAATTCCTCTCCGCGGCGCGGTCGATCTGCTCTCAGGTACTTTTTCTTATGGAATCACGATTGCTGATGCTGCAACGCACCTTAATTTTCAGATCTAATTGTTGCATCGGTTTTCTTATTGCTTTTCGTTGACGCCTATGTAGTGTTGTGTGGACTTTTATATGAATGGAATCGGGTAGTGGAAATGTGTATATATGGATTCACTTCACTAGATTTGAAGCAGCTCGAGTTTTTCCTAGGTCAAATTCGTTTGCTGCGGTGTTGTTTTAGTTCGATTTGTAACGAATCATTGTTTTTGAGGCACTGGAGCTTGAGAATGTCTTCGTTTTCTCATTGGCACTGAGTTGGATGCAAGTGGGCTTATAATTCGATTTCTATTTGTATATTTTTTGTTTGATTGGGTATGATGTGTGATAACTAGTATGAGTAGTATATAAATTCAGTTTGTTTGTCCTTCGTCTAATGTCTACTGTTGGTGGATCGGATTATTTCAATTCTTTTATACTTGGATTATTGCAATTTTTTAGATTAATTATTACATCTTTTTGCAGTAGTAATTATTTTCGATTAATGAATGAAAAGGGCTGATGGAATCATGGTGTTGGTGCATACATATTGTTGAATTAATGGTGGTAACTTGAAATCTTAAAATGCTAATGGTACAGGTAAATACCTGTCACGTTACAAAGCGACTTCGCTGCAAACATGAGTGTGGTAGGTTTTGATGTTGGCAATGAAAGTGGTGTTGTTGCTGTTGCAAGGCAAAGAGGGATCGATGTTGTGCTCAACGATGAGTCCAAGCGCGAAACTCCTGCTATCGTATGTTTTGGCGAGAAGCAGCGATTCCTTGGAACAGCAGGGGCTGCATCAAGTATGATGAATCCAAAAAATACGATATCACAGATAAAACGTTTTATTGGACGCAAATTTTCAGATCCCGAGTTGCAGAAGGATATCAAATCATTGCCATTTTCAGTCACTGAAGGCCCTGATGGATATCCCTTGATTCATGCTCAGTATTTGGGAGAAAATAGGACCTTCACACCTACTCAGATTTTAGGAATGGTTCTTTCTGATTTGAAGATCATTGCAGAAAAGAACTTAAATTCTGCCGTTGTGGACTGCTGTATCGGGATACCTGTTTTCTTCACCGACCTGCAGAGAAGAGCTATTATAGATGCTGCGACTATTGCTGGTTTGCACCCTCTTCATCTCATTCATGAGACAACAGCTACCGCATTAGCTTATGGTATTTACAAGACCGATTTGCCTGAAAATGAACCAATGAATGTTGCATTTGTCGATGTTGGTCATGCTAGTATGCAAGTATGCATTGCTGCTTTCAAGAAAGGTCAACTGAAAATATTGGCTCATTCTTATGATCAGTGTTTGGGTGGAAGGGATTTTGATGAGGTTCTTTTCCAACATTTTGCTGCGAAATTCAAGGATGAGTACAAGATTGATGTTTATCAAAATACAAGGGCTTGCTTGAGATTGCGTGCTGCTTGTGAGAAGTTGAAAAAGATGCTTAGTGCAAATCCTGAGGCACCTCTGAACATCGAGTGCTTGATGGACGAGAAGGATGTCAGAGGTTTTATTAAGAGAGATGAGTTTGAGCAGATTAGTATTCCAATTTTGGAACGTGTTAGAAAGCCTTTGGAGAAGGCTCTTGCTGATGCTGGACTGACTACTCAGGATATACATTCTGTTGAAGTTGTTGGTTCAGGCTCTCGAGTTCCCGCGATAATCAAAATATTGACAGAGTTTTTTGGAAAGGAGCCTAGACGAACAATGAATGCTAGTGAATGTGTGGCGAAAGGCAGTGCTCTACAATGTGCTATTCTCAGCCCCACGTTCAAAGTTAGAGATTTTCAGGTAAATATATCTCTAGCAATCTGTTTATTACTATAATGAGATATTGAGATACTATCTTTGTAGTTTAGCTGCCCTTGCTTAGTTTTCAGAGCTTTATTTTATCTGCTGATGATATTATATATAGTTTTTAATGCAATATTGATGTATATGCAATTATGCATTGGGTGATCCTGCAACTTTATTTCATCTACTTTGGTTATGTTGATCCGTCAAGAATATCTTCTTTATCATCTTTCACATGGTCATCATTGTACTTGGCAACAATTTTGTAATATGGTTGTGTAGTGTCCATACATTTATTATATGCATTTCAAAAGTTATGAGTGCATTAGCTTTGTAGAGTGGGTGATCTTTGGAGAATTATCACATTCTAAATGGACTAACTTATGTATGCTCTTCCCTTGTTTAGGTTAATGAGAGTTTTCCATTTCCCATTGCTTTGTCATGGAAAGGATCTGCATCTGATACACAAAATGGAGCAGCTGACAATCAGCAGAGCACTGTTGTATTCCCCAAGGGTAATCCCATACCAAGTATTAAGGCCTTGACTTTCTACAGATCTGGGACCTTTACTGTAGATGTACAATATGCCGATGCTAGTGAACTACAGACACCTCCAAAGATTAGTACTTACACGGTAGCTTGTTTTTCTTTCTTTCCATTCATTATTAGATGCATTTCCCTCACTTAATATGTTGCTTATCCTCTTAATGGGCTCTGCAGATTGGACCTTTCCAGTCCACAAAAGGTGAAAGGGCAAAGTTGAAGGTCAAAGTGCGTCTGAATCTTCATGGCATTGTCTCGGTTGAGTCTGCAGTGGTAATATTTCAGTGTGAAGCTCACTAGATCCTTCCATATCTATTGATATCACAGGCTTATAAATTTTGTAGATTTTGTTGTGTAAACCAGACTATTGTGCTTTCTTTTACATGCATTTATTTTTTATTGTTAACAGTTTCATTGGTCTACTGTGATAAATAATCTTAAGGTTATCCCTGCTATTCTAGTTCCTGTGGGAAGCGAAAATTTCTTTCTTTACCCTTGAAGTTTTAATTGGCATACTTGCTGCAGCTCTTAGAAGAGGAAGAGGTGGAAGTTCCAGTTGTGAAAGAGGCAGCTAAAGAGGGGAACAAGATGGAAACAGATGATGCTCATCCCAGCAGCACTGAAACTGATGTCAATATGCAGGATGCTAAGACCGATGGTCCTGGAGCTGAAAATGGTGTCTCGGAATCAGGAGATAAGACATCTCAGATGGAAACCGATAAGGTTAGCTTCTGATGGCAATTTTTCTAGTGATGATGAATTGATGATTGAGCATATTTTTCACAAACCGTTAACGATATTGAGGTTTTTCAATAGTTAGAAACTTACATTACTTTGGAAACCATGCCTCAATAAACAAACTTTAAAGATATATTTCCAAGTATGGTTGTTGGAGTTGATTAGTTCATTGTTGATATGTTGATAGGCTGGCAGATTCCATTGAGACATCCATGGAAAATCTTTGATTTCTGTTTTGCATTCATCTTTAACACTTACTACTAGCTAGGCACCTTGTAAATGGTTAACGTTGGTATCTATCTCCATATTTATACACAGATGGTTTTAAAGCAATACCCTAACCTGAGGTTTACCCTTGGTTCTATTTTCATCAGGTTGAGGCACCAAAGAAGAAGGTTAAGAAAACTAATGTCCCTGTATCAGAAATTATATATGGAGGTCTCGCTGCTTCTGATGTGCAAAAAGCTGTGGAGAAGGAGTTTGAGATGGCATTGCAGGATCGTGTTATGGAAGAAACAAAAGATAAAAAGAATGCTGTAGAGGCATACGTTTATGACATGCGAAACAAGGTATGCATGAATACTGGCCTTTTGCTGACAACCACAACCTCTTGGTACTGACCATTCTTTCTGACTGCAGCTTCATGACAAATATCACGAGTTTGTGACAGAATCAGATAGAGAGCAGCTTATTTCTAGACTCCAGGAGGTGGAAGATTGGTTGTATGAGGATGGCGAGGACGAAACAAAAGGAGTATATATTGCTAAGCTGGATGAGCTCAAGAAGGTGGATTTCATGTTTTCATCTCTTTTTTCCTCTTTTTTTCCCATGTCTAAAAGATGACAATGACAAATTTTGGTTTTTCCCTCCTTTAGCAAGGTGATCCCATCGAGGAGCGTTTCAAGGAGCATTCCGAGAGAGGAACTGTGATCAACCAGCTTATCTATTGCATCAACAGTTACAGGGAAGCAGCAATGTCGAACGATTCCAAGTTTGATCACATTGACCTGGCTGAGAAACAAAAGGTGTGTTTCCCTACTCCACGCTGCTTATTCTGAAACAGCACTTGGAACACCACTTGAGTCCGTCTTGTTTCAACTCTTCAGGTTTTGAGTGATTGTGTTGAAGCTGAAGCTTGGCTTAGAGAGAAGCAACAGCACCAGGATACACTCCCAAAGTACACGCCTCCCGTACTCTTGTCTGCTGACGTTAGGAAGGAGGCTGAATCTCTCGACAGGTTTATCTTTGATAGATACATTATCTTTGATTCGATCTGAGATTGGTGGTCGCTATAGTTTCTCAAGAAAAACAATATTCTTTGACAGGTCCTGTAGGCCGATCATGATGAAGCCAAAGCCAGCAGCGAAACCATCCACTCCCGAGCCAGCTTCCCCAGCGCCTTCCGGAGGTGAATCTCCTCAAGCGACAGAGAATGGCCAAGCTGGTACCGCAAGCGAAGACCCTCAGCCTGCTGCGGAGCCAATGGAAACAGATAAACCCGAGAGCGGGCCGAGCTCGGCATAAATATGCAGGAGCATTCTTTATTTTAGGAGTGTTTTGTATCGGCGGATTCGAGTATGTTTGATATATTTCAGTTGGTGAGGAATTATATTATAGGGTTGTGCTGAGTGTCGGAGTTGCTTCTCATTTTTATTTTATGTATCGAATTTTTGCCGTATTTTCGTCCATAGAGCTCTCTCTGTGATGGCGTATATTTTTTTTAAAGAATATCATTAATGGCTTTTCTCATTACTCAGGCTATGATCGACTTTAATCCCGACTTATTGGCTTTTGTGACTCATAATCCCATTTTATTGATTGGAGGGAAATTGTTTTATCAACATAAATATTGTTCGGTTCGGCTTGTTAGACAAGATAATATTACAATAGTGTAATATGATATGGGATAAACTACAATATAGTTAATTATTTAATTTTGAGAGTAAGGTGTAATATGATATGGGATAAACTACAATATAGTTAATTATTTAATTTTGATAGTAAGGTGGTTCAAGATATATTGTCACATGTTGAATCTTTGAAAAAAATTGGAATCAAAATGGAGATAAATTAATCATAACCTTTAATCGCAAGTAATCATAGTTATTGAACGACTCTTGAGTTGTATTTTATCAGTAGTATCGGCGTATTTGGATGTGTACAGTAGCTTGTCTTGAATGACTTGAAATCAGAAATACTTATAAAAATGTTATACTATGAGTATATTTATGTGAGAAATTTTTGATATTATAGTTTATTTCAGATATTTACTTGAATTCAATATTCTTATAGCCTAAATTATTATTGTATAATTTTATAAATTACATAAAAGTTACATAATATTGATTTATTATAGAGAAATTAATAAATCGAGCTCTGAATTTTTTGTAATTAATTAACATTAATGATGCAATATACTATTCAGAGTCATTTTCCTTGAAAAACAAAATCTGAATTTTCACTCCTACTGTATTTTTTTGGAGTAATTACATGGTTCATACAAAATGTTTTACCTTTGTTTCAATTTAGTACAAAAAGTATTAAGTTTACATATTTCATACAAAAAGTTACATTAGTGTTTTAAATTAATACATTCCGCTAAGTCCCTACTAACACCGTTACTTCCAATTACATCATACATACACAAAGTTTCATCAATGTTTCAAATTTGTAAAAAAAGTTTTAAATTAAAATTTCCATTAATTATTTCAAAGTTTATTACTTAAAAAAATGAAAAACACATAGAAAAAAAATCACCACTATTTACCATCAAATTAGCGAATTGCATTTTATTATCGAAACTTTCTCATGTAACAATGGAGAATACAACTAAAAATATATTGAATCTTTTTATAAAAATTAAATATTGACTTATTTACTATTTGAAGCTCAAATTAATCATTTTGTAAAGATGAAATATGGACTTATTTTATACTTTGTTCTATAAAGAATATAATAAAAACATAGAGCATATTGAGAGATAGAATTTTTTAAACCACGATCAATTGCTGGAAGAATTAATTTTGACTGTTATATTTTTAGAGTGATTAATTGTATTAAATCTCTGATTATTCTTTTATTATGATGATAAATTGGACAAATTATAAACTAACTAACAGTGTTTAAAATATTTAACGGAATGTATTGATTTGAAACACTAATGTAACTTTTCGTATGAAATATGTAAACTTAATACTTTTTGTACTAAATTGAACAAAGGTAAAACATTTTGCATGAAACATGTAATTACCCCTATTTATTTTTTGCTTCCATTATTAATACAGGGGTGGGATTAGTATTGTTAATAATGGGGGGAGCTATGCGATACATATTCATAGTTTTGGGGTGTAACCTGCTAATTGTCATTTTACTTTGTTCTTGGCGCACATTTGCTTCCATTTTCACTCAACACAATGCTGCTCTCGGTTGAGAATTGAAATCCAGCTCTTGAATTCAGAGGTATGCATTTCTCAATTTCTCTTTTATCTTTCCGTTTTAACCACTTCTCGGCTGAAATAGAAAAACAATTGCCGATCCGCAAAGTTATAGGGTCGAGATAAATTGGGAGATTTATTGTGATTTATCTTTGAAATTGATGATAAACTTCTTCTTTACATTGTTAGTTTAATATAGGTTTTGATTCATTATCTTGCTGCTGATGCTTTTGGTCCTCCATTTTGGGTGTTCGCAATTTTCTTCTAATATTTTTTGGGTGCTTTCAATTTCCAGGTAGTAAAATAACTGCAAAGAATGAATTTTTGAGTTGTGTGGTCAAACCTGAATTGAATATGGCTGGTAGCTCGATCTTCTGGAGAAGAGGAATTTCTACCTGTTCATGTCTATTTGAGAGAATCAAACAGACAGGTGCAGATTTTCCCCCTAAATTTTTATGTTTGCTCTATTAGTAAACTGAATATGGAATGCTAGGCAGTTTCAGTTATCTGATAGGTAGTTGTTTTGCAGAAAATGAGATTGTTCAAATGTTCCGGTTAGGGATCCCGAAAGACGAGACACCGAGTTTTGGAAACCGGTCTGCTGTAAGGAGGAACAGCCCGGGAAGGGAGCTTGACGAGAGGTTTATTAGGATCTTGAAAATATTTAAGTGGGGTCCTGATGCTGAAAAGGCCTTGGAGGTTCTTAAAATGAAGGTTGATCACAGATTGGTTCGCGAGGTTTTGCAAGCAGACGTGGAGATAAATGTGAAAGTGCAGTTCTTTAGGTGGACTGGAAAGAGAAGGAATTTCGAGCATGATTGTACCACCTACATGGCTTTGATTTATTGCCTCGAGGAAGCGGGGATGGTTGGTGGAATATGGAAGATGATCCAAGAGATGGTCAAGAGTTCATGTGCTATTGAGCCGTCTGATCTGTCTGAAATCATCAGAATTCTGGGCAGGGCAAAGATGGCGAACAAAGCACTTTCGGTCTTTTATCAGGTTAAAAATCGCAAGTGCAAACCAACTGCTACCACATACAATACTGCCATCTTGATGCTGATCAAAGAGGGTCAGTATGAGAAAGTTCATGAGCTTTATAGCGAGATGTGCAGTGAGAGTGATTGTTTCCCGGACACTGTAACGTATAGTGCTCTCATATCTGCATTTGGGAAACTAAACCGTGGGGACTCTGCTATTAGGCTGTTTGAGGAAATGAAAGACAATGGTTTGTCTCCCACGGCGAAAATCTATACTACAATGTTAAGTGTTCTCTTCAAACAAGGTAATGCTGAAAAGGCATTAGGATTAGTTCGAGAGATGAAGAGTGCAGGTTGTACCCCAACTGTGTACACATATACAGAAATGATAAGAGGGCTAGGTGCTGCTGGGAGGGTTGAAGAAGCTTATTCGATATTTTTAAACATGTTGAATGAGGGTTGTAAGCCAGATGTCGTGCTAATAAACAATGTTATAAACTTCTTGGGAAGGGCGGGAAGGTTGCGTGATGCAATCAAGCTTTTCGAAGGAATGGAATCATTGAACTGTATGCCGAATGTGGTGACTTACAACACTGTCATTAAAGCTCTGTTTGAATCAAAAGCCCCGGTATCTGAGGTCGTCTCGTGGTATGAGAAAATGAAAGCCAGTGGCGTAAGTCCTAGTGCATACACTTACTCAATTCTCATAGATGGGTTCTGCAAGAAAAATAGCTTAGAAAAAGCATTATTAATGTTCGAAGAGATGGATGAAAAGGGTTTTCCTCCATGTCCAGCTGCTTATTGCAGCTTAATCAACAGTCTTGGCCGGTCGAAACGATATGATGCTGCTCACGAGTTATTCCAAGAACTAAAAGAAAACTGCGGATCCTCAAGTGCTCGTGTGTATGCTGTGATGATAAAACATTTTGGAAAATGCGGACGTTTGTCTGAGGCTGTTGATCTTTTCCATGAGATGAAGAGACTCGGTTGCACTCCAGATGTGTATGCCTACAACGCTCTCATGTCAGCAATGGTGAGGGCTGGTATGACAGACGAGGCTCAGTCATTGTTTCCAAGAATGGGAGAAGATGGTTGCACTCCTGATCTTAACTCGCACAACATCATTCTGAATGGCTTGGCCAGAACAGGTGGGCCGGAAAGGGCCATGGAGATGTTCACGAAAATGAAAAATTCTGAGATGAAGCCCGATGCTGTTTCCTATAATACGCTTCTAGGCTGCCTTAGCCGTGCCGGCCTGTTCGAAGAGGCTGCAAGGCTAATGAAAGAGATGCGCCTGAATGGTTTCGAATATGATGTCATAACTTACTCATCAATACTTGAGGCTGTTGGTAAAGTTGATGAAGATATTAAGCCTGCAGCTTGATAAACAACATTTTGGTATGCAAGCTGTTTCTTCTTATGTGTTTCAGTTCATAATGTTCTAGTTCTATAGTTAGAATAACTTGGAATTCCAACTCAGGAATGAATCCAAACATGTTTATAGTTGATGCTTAGCTGGAAACGGAATAGGAGGAAAATCCTTGAGTTTGGAAAAAAAGTATAAACAACCATTAATGTAACATTAATCATATGATTCATATCTGAATTGTTGAAATAGGTTGAAATCTGAACCTTCTTTGGGTGTTTTTGGATGCTATAAAACTGAACACTGATACTAAACTTAACAAGGTTTATATTTACTGATTCTTGGTGTAGGATGGGCAAAAATGAGGACACATACATAAGAGATAATGGAATGCCATTTCAACTGAAGAGGAAGAGCTTGAAATTGTTATCTCGCCTGTATATCGTTATACAGATCGTTGAGGTAGGCTTGCGTGTGTTTTGATGCGTGTCTATTTTACTCAGCAGCTCGATTTGAGGACATTTTTGTCTAGAGATGACTTAAACTGAATGTCTTTTCCTGTTCATTTTTTTTTGCAGGATTAGATGCTCTAACTCAGCAATGAAGCTGTATGTGAAAGAGGCTGGATAAATACCAGAGATGGAAATGTGATTTTAACCAAGAAAACAATTAGGGAGAAGCTCTTATTTACAGCTCATAGCATCTACACATTGTTTCTTAGCTGCAAGATGAATCAGACTTGCTTTAGTTAGGAACAATTATAATTAATTACATCTGCATTTTTCACCTTCTTAGCTATTCAAATGCATACACTACTTACATATATGACATCCATTCTTTTTGAAGTTGCTTGCACATTTTATGTTCAATTGAATGTGATTATACTTGAATAGTAAAACTCTTTTCCGTTTTCATAAAAGAGAAATCACTATTTCTATATAATTTGTTGGAAAAAAAGAGGTAGACTAGGTAGTGAATATCGATCACGTTGGGTCGTGAGAATAAGAAGGATCTTTTGAACAAAATCGACACAGAGAGCAAACAAATGAGCCCCAAAAGATGAACATTTGATTTAACTAAAATTAATTGTGTTTATAATGCGAAAGTTTATCATGAGCATTACGTTATAAAATTTTAATATTGGTCAAAATAATTAAAATTCAAATCCTTCCAACGAAGTCGTTGTAGTATAGTGGTAAGTATTCCCGCCTGTCACGCGGGTGACCCGGGTTCGATCCCCGGCAACGGCGTTGTTTTTTCATAATTTACTTTTCAGTGTTCTGCTTTATTTGAAATTCTTATTCCTATATTTTCAACTTTCAATTAATTATCACAAATATTCATAATCATTTACGTATGCATCATCATATTTTTTTTAAATACTCTCTGTCCACAAAATAATCCCATTTCTCTCTCTCATACCTTTTCCATTTTTTCCATTCTCTATCTTATACTTTACTCATTTTTTCTCCACCTCTATTACTTTATCCACTTTTTCTCCTCTCCGTTACTTTATCAATTTCTCATTAAAATCCGTGCCGTTTACAAATGAGACTATTTTCTGTGAACGGAGAGAGTATATAAACATGGATGCATCAATCATCGTTCAAAAAGTGAAATTTTTTTCTAGCGGAAGAAATTCTCCCAATAGGGTAAAGAAAAATATCAATACCATTATGCATCCATATTATTGTTGTGTTGGTGGAGCTGAACATAACAAATTCTCCCAATAGGGTAAAGAAAATTTCCTTAACTAGTATACTAGTACTACTATTTATTTATCAATAATCAAAATAAGACTGCATAAGGGGTAACATAAACCAGAAATGATAACCATAACTAAACCACAATAATCATGAAAGAAGCAAGCTTCAAAAACTTATTTCAAAACAGGTCTCCAAAATCAAGTCACAACATAAAAGTTTATTATGTTAGTATGAATCTTGAAACAGATCTCAGTATAATTTGACCATATAAAAGAGTAAATAAAAACACTGCCACATTTAGAGACAGCTAATAAACAGTAATGGTAGAGAGACCAATCTTGATTGTTTTACTTTCATATCATTTCATCTCCAAGAACCTTTCAGCCACTTACATTCTCAGGCAACGCGTCGTTGTCCTCGTCGTCTCCATGCCAAATCTTTTCAATGTCAGCTTGAGCCTTTTCAAGAATCTGCCTCTTCTGAAGGTCCATGTCTCTATGGAAGTCCATTCTCATCTTCTCCAGCTCCACCATTTGCTGTCGCTTGCTCAGCTCGATCTTCTGGTATATCTCGCTGAACTTGTGGATCGAGTCAGCCAGCATTTTAAACACCCCGTTGCTTCCCCTCTTTGGCGGGAGGCCGTCAGATTCGCCTTCTCCATCCCCACCCGAGTCTACTGGACTGTCCCGCGTCTCGTTCACCCCATTCGGCTGGTTCAGATAAGCCTTGGGGTTCGTCAACACATCCATCCCTCCCGACAGCCCTGCCTGCGGCATGGGAGATGACAAGAGCCCGTCCATCTTGGTGAAGTAAATCCACTTACAAGCCATACTCCCATTGTTCTCCCCCAGCTTGGCCTTCTCCTTCTTGTACTTCTTCTTCAACGTGTCCAAACGGTTCCGACACTGAGTGTCGGTTCTCTCAATCTGCGAACCCTGGGACACCTTCTCCGAGACCTCCTGCCACTCTTCAGAACGGAGGCTCTTCCTCCCTCGCTTCAGATACCTCTCGCCCCAAGCATCGAGTAAGACAGAGGTCTCGCGCTCAGTCCAATCCAGGAGAGGGTTCCGCCCACCATACGATGGCTTTGGCACCGACGGTGAGGGTGAGGCTGGGATCCGACGTGCAAACTCATAGCTCGACAGCAGGGTTTTCAGCTTCCTCTTCTTCGGGTGCCTCAGAGGATCACCGGGCTCGTCATCATCATCATCGGTGGTGTCGCCACCACCTCCATAATCATCTATACCTATCCTCAGAACACCATCTCCTCCATCATCATCGTCGTCGTCGTCATCCTCCTCCACATCAATATATGATTTCCCATCATTTTGAGGATAACTGACATTTTGATTAGGAAACTTTTCATCATTTAAGGACATGGCGTTATCATCCTCATCACTCATCGCGCTTACAAATCAGCCCCTAAATTTCACTTCCTAATTAGCTCAAGAGATCAGCTTCCTTGAATAACGCTAGGAAGCTTAACAAAGGTTGCTTCTTGAAGCGCTTAAAACCCTAAAAAATAGGGATCATTAAATTATTACTACCAGATAAAGAATTCCGATTCAAACTGAGTAACATAACCTAACAGCAATCAAATACATTTAATGATCAACAGCCATAAATATCATTTAAAAGAACCAAAAAAAAAACCCCAATTCACACATCTCTCAAATCGTATTCAGAAAACGGCGGATTAAACACGAATGAACTCAAATTGGAATCTTTACAGCTGAAACCTAAAAAATTGATTAAATCCATTGCGAATTTTACCTCGGAACAGTCGATTGCACAGTGGGGATGCTTCAAAGGCTCAGAATTCCCGGAAAAGAAGACGCGAATCAGCGGGAAAAATGGTAGCCGGTGTGAGCTGAATTGAGTCCCACGTGAATTGAGTTGGTGAGTTACAGGATTAGGGAAAGAGACGCAATTCTTGTGAAGCTGTGTGTGTGAGAAGCGTTGGAGGAGGTGCACGATACACAACGAGGAATGTAAAGGATTCGTTACTAATATACGCTGTGGAGGCGTTACCCTACACCGTGTATGGGTCCCACTCAATGCAAAATCCACGTTATAAAATTCCTTCTCCTTTTCAAAAATTTTTAAATTTAATTAAATTTATAAAATGGTGTTTAATAAATTCGGAAAAATACCCCGAGTATAGTAATTTAGGAATATATTGATTTAGTAGAGTTAATTATTCTGCAAAGTAACTCAGGTATGATTGTGAAACCCTAAGTTTATGAATTGAAATGTAATAGATATGTGTACGGGTCACGATAAAAGTAATCTGTCTAAAATAGTAACGACACGAGAACGCACAATAACATACTAACTTTTGTTTTCAAGCGATATTAAATGACACTGTAAAGCAACTAAAAATAATTGCGAATTTAAGAGTTGTCGGCATTAACAACAACGCGATTACACGTGGCATATTAGACCAACTGTTTTTTTTCAGGGATTTCCGTTGACATCGAAATACAATCCGACAAAATTGTGAATTCCTCAACTTTATGAACTGATTAAAGGACAAACACTTGTACCGAATATTAACGAATTCATTGCGAATTTAAGAGTGATCTATTGGCAAGAGCAACAACGCGATTACACGTGACATATTAGACCAACTGTTATTTTTCAGGGATTTCCGTTGACGTCGAAATACAACCTGACAAAATTGTGATTTCGCAACTTTATCAACTAAAGGATATAGGTATGTGTACCGAATATTAATGATATTAATTGCGAATTTAAGAGTGATCTGTCAGCGATAGCAACAACGTGATTACACGTAACATAACGTGATTACACGTAACATACTTAAATTACATGTTGTTTTTACGCCGAAATACAACCAGGCAAAATTATAAATTCCTCAGCTCAATCAACTAAAAATACGTGTACCGAATATTAACAATATAAATATTTATATTTCATATATAATATGTCCACAAAGTAGCATCACTTTGACGGTTTGACCACACTAGTTTAAATGTAAAATTTAGTTTAACTGTAACTACTAACTAGTATAGGTGACACAAATATTCAGTTACATCTCTTAGGGAATCCACTTCAACATCAATTTATAGGCAATTGAGTATAATAAATCATAATAGTTGAAAATTTAAATATTTATAAGTATAATTTTTTTATCGTGCATGCTCAATTTATTGACTGATTAAATCAATGGCTCTTCAATTCTGAGTAGTTGATTGATTTATTTCTGTTTCTCTTCTTTTATGTTAGAAAACTAATTATAAAGTTAGTTTTTTTTTTCATTTGTGCATTCGTTCAGAAATTCAATTTATGAAGAGCTAGAATGGACTACAAATTTTAGTATTTATTTTTTCAATATTGATTTTTTAGCTGTTTGATGTGAATTCTTCTTTACTTAAATTGTTACCGTTTAAAGAATTAAGGATTTAGATACCGATCTCAGATTCTCACATTCAATCAAGCTTTTTTTTTTCCTTTTCTTTCGTGATTTATAAATTTGTTTTGATAAATGCTACTAGTATAAGTTATAACATCCCCATACAAAGATTAATTTAATTAATATACTTTTTTGGTACCATAAAGTAGGGGTGTCGAAACGGGTAATCCCGAACCCGACCCGTTACCCGCCGGGTATCGGGTACCCGTTACCCGACGGAATCGGGAAACGGGGCGGGGTCGGGTATAATAATTTTGGGTTTTGCGGGTATCGGGTATCCCGATACCCGACCGGGTAATCCTGATAGTCCCGAAAATACCCGATATATATATTGATATTTTATAATTTTTTATTTTTAATTTTAATACTTGTTCTTCATGACTCAATTTTTTTAAGATTTTAATTAAAGTAAGACATTGTTGCTTACTTTGTTAATTGTTTTCATATTTAGATTTTTGAATGGTAATTTGGAGTTTGGATTTTTTGGCATTGTAATTGAATTTGGATTACATATTTACTTTACAGGTGGTATTTGTGCAGCTCATATGATTATTTAAAGCAGATATTTCAAAGATTACATGGTTTGATCTCAATTCTCAACAAAATTAAATAATAATAAAAAGTTTCAAGTGAGACTATTACATTCATCAAGTAGTATTTTTAAAAAAGTATCTAAAATATACAAATATTAAAAAAAAAGAAGATTTCAAAAAAAAAATATTTCAGGTCGGGTACCCGCGGTGTCGGGTGCGGGATACCCGACTCGGGTATCGGGTAATACCCGACTAAATGCGCGACGGGTATCGGGACTAACTTTTCGGCCAAAATCGGGTGCGGGTACCCACGTGTACCCGTTTCGACACCCCTACCATAAAGAATATATACATTACTATAAATATTTATTGTTTCTTGATTTTAATTTTCTCCCAGTTTTTTTTCTTTGAATTGATTGTTACTTATCCCCTTGCACCCTTGTGCACGATAACAAAATTTTGATGTTCAGGAATCAGGAAATAAATATGATAAATTATTTTAATCTATTTAAGTTTCACTTCATCTTTTGGAATTTTATTTTGACTAAAGGCCCAAAATGGTCCCTAACATTTGGCGTTTTTTTGATTTTGGTCCAAAACATTATCTTTTGGATTATTCGGTCCCTCACATTTGAAATCGGGCCACTTTTAGTCCTAATTTGACGGAATTGGTTAAAATTGACGGAATGTCAGAGTCAATTTGGTCCTTTACATTTTGAATACATTTTTTGCACTCTTATGCAGCATATTTATATAAGATTACACTGCCAATTTGGTCTTTTACATTTTGAATTGCTATTTATCTATTTTGTACTCTCAATTTCAACATAATCCCACTCAACTTAACAAGCCTTCAAGTCGAGACCCCTAAAATCTGCTCACTGCTTAACAAAGACTGCTACTTAAACACTGAAAAATAAAGACTAAAGGCCCAAAATGGTCCCTAACATTTGGCGTTTTTTTGATTTTGGTCCAAAACATTATCTTTTGGATTATTCGGTCCCTCACATTTGAAATCGGGCCACTTTTAGTCCTAATTTGACGGAATTGGTTAAAATTGACGGAATGTCAGAGTCAATTTGGTCCTTTACATTTTGAATACATTTTTTGCACTCTTATGCAGCATATTTATATAAGATTACACTGCCAATTTGGTCTTTTACATTTTGAATTGCTATTTATCTATTTTGTACTCTCAATTTCAACATAATCCCACTCAACTTAACAAGCCTTCAAGTCGAGACCCCTAAAATCTGCTCACTGCTTAACAAAGACTGCTACTTAAACACTGAAGAATAAATAATAAACCAAATGCATTCAATTGCACACATCATAAAAACCAAACAATCCAAAGCTAGGTTAAAACAAAAGCAAGCTTCACCAAACGAGATAACAAAATTTAGGTCAAAACTGCACAAAATAGCATCTCTCAATCAATCACAGCAAATTCACTCCCAACACATATCAATTGAGCTAAAAAAAATGAGAATTAAAAAACAAAACCTACTGGATCATAGAGTCCAGCTGTGGCTCCAGATACGCGCTTTTTCAACTCAATCTTCCAGTCCTCCGGCAGCCAGCTCGGCCGCTTGGCCATCTCCTCGGGATCCCTCCGCCTAGCCGTCCGCGGCGTGGGCTGCTCGGGCGCGGCCTCCTCCGGGACATACATCGAGATAGGCTCAGCCGCAATCACGACGCCCGGCGCGAACTCCGGCTTGGGCAACTCGGCTTCGGCGGCATCCGTGTTATTCCGGCACGGGTCGTCGATGTAGGCATCGGTATCCAGAAGCGGGTTAGGTTAATTAGGTTAATTAACCTAATTAGGTTAATTATGTATTAGCCCTCAATAAAACATAGTTATAAATCATAATCCGGTCAAAATTGATTTAAATTACGTTGACCGTCAAATTTTAACGATTCCGTCAGTTTAGGACTAAATGTGGCCCGATTTCAAATATGAGGGACCGAATAATCCAAAAGATAATGTTTTGGACCAAAATCAAAAAAACGTCAAATGTTATGGACCATTTTGGGCCTTTAGTCTTTTATTTTTCCAAATCAGTATACACATTTTTTCATTTTTTTATAGATTTTGAAAGATGACTTCGCCTTCTTTAATTATATATACAATGTTTCCTTCGTGCATCATTTTGTCTTTAAGTACTAATTTCTACTAATTAAATTGCACTAACAAATTCAATAAACATCTAATTTTTACTTGTATTTTTAAAATTGTATGTAGGTACAACCATGAGTCCTCTTTTTCGGATTCCATTTCATCACTATGCAAAAAGGTAGGCTTATTGGCTTTCAACAAAAAACCACACAATGAATCTCACATTGTTTTCAACAATCGGAATTTGACGCAATCCATCGCCAAATTTACAAAAATACCCTCGGACGACGAGCCAGCGTCCAAAGGCAATCCGACACTCCCAACAATTAAAATACCCCCATATTCCACGTGCCTCCTCTCTGCCCACGGCTTGTAGCGCCATGGGCATGGGAGCACGACCTCGAGACACCCGACATTAAGTCTACTCTCATTGACCGTGTGCACGGAGCACGGTGCCTCGAGCTTCCTACCCCTAGATTATGTGCAAAGAATGGGGGAATACACACGCACAATCTATAAATACCCAATCTCCAAAGAGGTACATCGCTTCGACGACTGCATCCTCGAATTCCCCTTCCCTCCCCCTATTGGTAGCTCGGAAGAGCAATCTTCTGAGCTAGACTATTCGGGAAATTGCTACCAATGCATGTCCCCGCTATCGCAACAGAGAATGGCCTACATGTACAAGTATGTAACTACATTTATTTAGCCACATTTTTAAAATTTAAATATTTAATGCATGTTAGTAATATTTTTTTTGTTGATTTAGGGATTATTTATTCTGCTGCGATGGGTGCCGTTTGAAAGCTTGTGCGACGAGATATTGGTACAAGAAGATGATGAAGCATGCTTTGGATTTTGATGATGATTCAATCTTTCCAATGGAGATAGCTGCAGTTTTTAATATATTTTCATAGCTACTCTCTTTTGTATGTTCACATGAAATTGGATTTTAAAGAGAAAAAATCTTGTAAATTTACCGGAGCGATGGCGAAGATCAAGACATTGTCAAACTTAAAGTGAATTGACTCGTTGATTTAAGGATACGTTGATGGTTGAGATAAATGTTACTTCCTCCTCCCCAAAAATTTATTCCCACTTTAACCCGGCATGAGTTTTAAAAAATGTAATGGAAAGTGAGTTGAAAAATTAGTGGATTGTGGGTCCTACTTTTATATATTAGTTTTATAATAAAATGTGGGTAGGAATGCGTTAGTGAAATATAAAGTCCACTACCAAAAATGGTAAAAAGTGAAATGAGACAAATTTTAGTGGACGGACGAAAATGGAAAAATGAGATAAATTTTCAGGGACGGGGTAGTAATTTTCTAATAGAATATTTGGAAGCAACGAATTATAACTAACTTCTTCACTCACCACCGCCAAGCGTTTAAAAAACTGCTGCAATTATCAATCTCACTCGAATCAAATGTGGAGTAATCAGCAATCGCCGCCCAAATTTGTTTCGTGATCGTTCAAGAGAGAAACAATGAGCTCTGCAGCTGTGAATTCGAGCTCTACGCCGTACCAATTCCGCCAATCTTCTTCCAAATGCTGTTCGCAACCGCCATTTCCGTCGTGCTCGTTGAGAATCGCGCCCTCTCTAAGAGAGAATGCGACGACCACGGCTTGTCTACAGAGAAACTCCAGTTATGCAGCTCTTGCCATTGGTTTACCCGTTCTCCGCCTTCTCAGAATCAGGGCTCACGCAATCCATGCCCTTCCTGAAGGTGTCTGTTTCTTTTGATCTACTCGTTGTTAAGTGAAGATTAAGTAGTAAGAGAGATTTCTGAAGTTATTAGGGTTTCTTCTTGATATCTAGGTTTTGGCATACTTGAATTGGTAATTATTATGATTGATTGTGTTTTCTCTTCAATTGATATTGGTAAAGGTGGTTAGACAGTTGATTTAGGGGAGATTCTGTTGACCTAATTTAGCTTTTCATAATGTATGTTTACATTTGCATAAGGAAAATTGTGATGGTTCTGAGTTGCAGTTCAGTAAACTGCAAAGACTTTGCATCTTTCTTGAAATATTTCTTGACTTAGGACTCTGTTCTTCCTTTCCACCTAAACTGTAAACATTTCATCGAGCCATCACTGATGAGTTCACCTTTTGCGTTATAGAAAGTGACGAATTAACAGCGTCGGATCTGGATCAAAATGAAGAGGTCTGCATCCAGGTATAAATGTAGGCTTGGTCATCTGATTCTTGTATTTGTATGTCATCTAAACAATCATTCATGCTAATGTGCACATGTATTGTGGCCAGATATCACCTCAGGAACATCCATCGCGGCACCCCTTCTCCATTCTGAATGTACTCGGTGTTCTGGGATCAGGGGTTCTTGCTGCTCTTTTTCCACCTAAGAAGGAAAATGCCATTTCAGATGCTACTCTGGAAGAAGTAAGTAACTGCAATAGATTTGTACTCTTATTTTTTGTGACATTGATGTCTGACCATAACTGTTAGCTAATAAGTGCTAAGAATAAAGGCTCGGAAATTTGGAATGTGTTCGTTGTGTACTAAATGGAACTTAATCTCAAGAACCTACATTACCGAAGTGAAACTGAGAGTAGCTAAAAGTTGGAATATGTTTGTTATATGTTGTCTAGTGTTGTGTCAAAATGGAGAGTTTCTCTACTGCATAATCTCTCTTAGTCTTGAAGTCCCAATCACTGTTCTGACCTCATGCATCTTGTTCGTATGGATAGCTGATTTTTAGTTAGACACCTTCTTTATGTTTCCTTGTGTTTCCTGGTTCTAGCACCAAATAAGTATCACTAATATATACATTTTACATTTCTGAATGTTGTGCAATCTGTAATTCTGTTTTGTTGGTTTCTAATTTCTATGCGAAGGATAAAAGGGAACTCCAACAGCAGCTGAAGGAGAAGCTATATTCAGTAGGAGTCCTGCAAGAAAAGAT
Organism: Salvia splendens; assembly: GCF_004379255.2. Taxonomy (NCBI): domain Eukaryota; kingdom Viridiplantae; phylum Streptophyta; class Magnoliopsida; order Lamiales; family Lamiaceae; genus Salvia; species Salvia splendens. The sequence goes on from NC_056034.1 coordinate 14,195,432, forward strand.
CGAATTGCTTACATTGGATATCAGGAATAAAGAAGATACTATACGGCATCTTAGTGTTCTACTTTCCGACAAAGATAGTAAGCTGGAACAACTCAGCTCCGCGTATCAGCAATCATACAACTGTCTAACAAGTTTGGAGTCAGAGAAGAAGCAAATGCAGGATGTAATTTTGAGGCATTTAGAAGAGCTGGATCTGCAGGATGAGATGGTGCAAGAATTGAATCTGGAGTTAATCACTGTAGTGGCTGAGAAAGATGAGTCTGTGAAGAAGCTTGATGCCGTTTTAACGGAATATAACAACTTCAAGTCCTCTATGGAAGAGAAGGAAGCTTCGGAAGCAAAAGATTTGGGAGAAAGGGAGGGGAAAATTCACCTGCTTGATAAACAACTTAAGAGCTTGTTTGATGAGAAGAAGAGAGACAAGGTGTTAATATATTCGCTGAGACGGGAGAGAGACAATTTTAAAGAAGTGCTGAACATAGAATTCAAAAATATGAAAATTGTGGAAGAGGATCTTAGAAGGACAAAGACTACTTTGGAGAGATCAAGAGATGAAACTTTTGAGCTGCTTAAACAATCGAAAGAGTTGGAAAGACTGTGCTCGGAGCTTGGAGATCAGGTCTATGAAGCTCAGGCTGAGTCCAGGGAAGCAAGAGAATTATTGTACAAGAAACTTGAGGAAGCTAAACAGGGAGAAGAACTCTTGTCCAAAGAACTAAGTTCCTCAAATGATCTTCTCATTAAATCAGATGAAGAACTGCGAATTATGTCCACGGAATTGACTGCTGCATTGCAGAAATGCAATGGCTTGGAGGAGGAACTTGTTGACGCCCTTAGGAAAGCAGAGATCACAACGTCTGATCTGAACGAAGACAAGAGAATTATATCATCTCTGAAGAAAGAGTTGATGGATTTAGAAACACAGATGTTGGGAGACAAAGAAGCACGCGAAAGTCTTGAATCGTATTTAGAAGAGGCTACTAAGTCCCTCAATGATATTACTCGGCATGCATCAATGCTTTCCAGAGAGTTAGAGCTTGCTCATTCTCAGGTTTTAAGCTTGGAACATGAGAATGATGACCTTTGTAATATCATCACTGAGCAGAAACAGGCTTTCTTAGAATCTCGGGTGCACTTGGAAGACGCTTACAACCTGGTCATGAAGCTCGGGAAGGAAAGGGAGAGTTTGATAAAGAGAGGAAAGAAGCTGGAGGAAGAACTGGCCTATGCAAAGGGTGAGATAATTCGGCTGATGAGGCAAATCAACTCTTCGAAACCTGCAGGTAATGTCGAAGAGGAAGAGAAGGTCGATGTGGGGGATAAAGCTGCAGGTGATCCCATCAAAAAGATTCATAGTTGAAGAAGCATGATGATTACTGGCTTAGTCTAGCTGCATTGTGTTTTCACTTGACTGGAAGAAAGACAGAGAGAGAATGAGAGAAAACTTAGTGATTTTTCCTCTGTATGGAATGGAATTAGTGGTTAGGTTGGAATGAATTGATTAAAATTTTTGGAAAGATGAAATTTAGGACAATTTGGTCGCGTAATGAGAACTCGAATCCGAAACATTGGCCTCCATTGTTAAAACATAAATTTGTGTTAAAACAATAAGTTGCTTAATTATTATGTTTTGTAGTAGATGAATGTCATAGTAGACCGCATAGCGCAGTGGATTAGCGCGTTTGACTTCGGATCAAAAGGTCGTGGGTTCGACTCCCACTGTGGTCGATATATATATTTTTTGTGTTTTAATAGTAGTTAAATTTGTTTTATTTTAATTTCTTGCTTGTTTCTTTTGCAATATTATATTTAATCAAAACCCTCTCAAAAACTACTTGAATCGAAATCTTTACTTGATGTTTATGCAATTCCGAGTTGTGATATTAGAACATGAGAAGACAATTATAAAAACTCAAAAATGGTAGCTAGAAAGAAAGCTAATCATCAATTAATATAAGAGAAAATAATTAGATTACAAAATTTCTCAGGACTAGTTTGGTATATTGAGCACATTGCCATTGCATACATATTTATATTTGATATATATATGGCTTCAACTCCTCTTGAAGAAACCAAGAACTCCTGCAATCCTACTCATATATTTATATATGGTTATGGAAGCCATTGTTGATGTTGTTCAAGGCTGAGCTTTCCACGCAGACGAAATGTCGGTAACGGCTTCTCCAACACTCACATACAGCCCATCAAATCCAAAGGATTCCAAGATGTTGGATTCTTGCAGTTTCTCCATCACACTTCCCACAGGATTCACCAGCACAAACTGAGAAGAAAAGATTCAACACGACGTGGAACACAAGGCGAAAATTTGCAGAGATCAGCAAGAAATGCTGCTTACCTTGAGTGATCTCTTCTCTAGCATCTTTCTTAGCTCACTGATTGTGTCAATCCCACTTGTGTCTATTGCTGTCACAGCTGATCAAGATTTTAAAAAATTGTTTTTGTTAGAATATAATCACTACAATTATCTATATTAGTAGTATTTTCTTTCATAAATACTAACCAGTCATATCTAGTATGACACATTTCAAGTTGCTTCTGTCGTTTGCGGCCAGCCACTCTTCCTCCTCTCTTATCCATCGCAGTATCCTGCATCGACGGCTGAGATTAGACGTGTGTTTTTTGCGTGTGACGTGGGAACAAGGACTAATTGCTTACCTTTCTTGTAAGTAAGTGGAGTTTGCAAAGTAGATTGGTGCCTCAACTGCCATGATCAAGAATGAAGGAACTCTAACAGCCTCTCTGTATTGATTGAGATTCTGATATATCTGAGTTCTTGGAATGTTTCCGAGCACAACCGTGTTTGGCCTTGTCACGTGTAACAAGATCTTGAAAACCGAAACTCCAACCTGAAATAAGTTTTTAAAAAGTTAACATCAATTGAGGGAAATTTATTCGGGGTGCTGAGCACAGCAAAGGCTTACTGCTATAGCGAGACCGAGAGGCACTGAGATGAACAGAACTCCGAAGAAGGAACACAAGCAAGCCAAGAAGTCAAGTTTGTCGACTTTCCACAGTTTGTACGCTGCTTGGTAGTCTATCAGGCCGACCACAGCAGTGATGATAATGGCTGCCAGGATGAGATTGGGGGTGTAGTAGAACAACGGCATGAGGAACAGCAACGTCACGAGCACTGCTGCAGCCATTACTATGTTTGAGACAGCAGACTGTGCACCGGCGTTGTAGTTCACAGCTGATCGCGAAAATGATCCTAGAAACGCAAATTCGCCATCAGCTCTGTTGATTCTTCACATTGTAATGAAGTGAAGATGAAGAAATCGAGAAGTATTATATACCACTGGTGACGTAGCAAGACGAGCAAGAGCCAGCCATGTTCATTAGGCCGATGGCCATCATTTCTTTGTTACCATCAACTTGGTAGTTTTTGAGACTGGCAAATGTCCTTCCAACAGCAATCCCTTCCTACAGATTCACAAATGCAGAATGTTTATAAGATTTCTGATTTTGATTCCTTTTTATTTTTTTGGCATAATGTTTGAGAACTTACTGTGAGAGAAAGTATTCCGGTTACGATTCCTGTTTTGATTGCTAAAGCAAGATGAGGGCCATTAAAATACAGCATGTTTGAAGAAGGTGGATTCAGGCCCTTAGGCAATTTCCCAATCTGTAGAAACAAGATATCCCAATCAAGATTTTGATCACGAAATCGATTTAAATACTAGGCGAAAACTGCAGAGTTCTTACTGTCTTGATCCCGTGGAGTTTGGACTTGAAGCAGACGACTAGTATGGTCGACAGGATCACCGATGCTAACGGAGCAGCTGCTGATACCCAAAAGAGTTTAGGCCGTCTCATGCTCTGCATTCAACATTGAAATTCAGGGAAAAACTCGAACAAACAAGAAACTGACTATGGAAGACGGTCACAGTCACTTACGATCTGCCTTGTTATCAGCAACAGCGCTAGAAAAGCGACCCCCATCACAATGGTTTGCCAAGACCACTGCAAGCAAGAAATAGCTTCTCAAGTCAAATATATGCCTAGATTCATGTTGTTTACTAGCATTTACATCAAGAAATTATCACCATCATTAAGAAAAGGCCATCTTTAGCTAGAGATTCATTCTACCTCATCTATATGATGGAAGGCAGAAGACAACACAGGAACAAGTTGCATTTTGGTAGTGAAATGGACTATCCCAAGCAGCCCTTTCAACTGCTGCAACGAGACGATCACTGCAGCCCCGGCCATGAAGCCAACAAGAGTCGCCTTCGACAGAAAATCAATAACAAATCCCAATCTGCATGATCACACCATCATTCCAGAATCTCTTAAAAGGCAAAAGCACCTGCCTAGCTACAATTGACAAAATGCAAAAACAAAACAAAACAAAGAATCTCTCAAACAATTTCTGTTAGTTCATTCTCACACTACTTTACATAGCATAATCATCTTCACCAATGCAAGCCCTTCATTGTGCTTATAGTGGATAGATTCTTGCACAACACTTTTACTAAAAAGATTCCTCCCACTTTCCAAAGCTGGACATAATTACAACTAAACTAGTAAAATATTCACCTCAGAAAGCCTAGAGAAGCTTGAAACACCCCTGCAAAGAATGTGGCTGTGAAAGCCAGCTTAAGGTAGAGGGCCGGTTCGTCGCTGTAGGGAACTACTTCGCTGAGCATTGTTCCCATCACAAGGGAAGCTATGGACACAGGGCCGACCGCCAAATGCCTGGAGCTCCCGAGAACTGAATATATCAACGGCGGAACGAAGCTCGAGTCTTCAAGGAGTTACACAATTTGCTTTAGCATTTAGTTGAAAACAAAACAAACAAACAAACAGAGCAAGATAAAGGGATTCTTGATGACTTTCCCACTTACATAAACCAATAATCGGTGGCAGATTTGCTAGCTTTGCATAACTTATCCCCTGTATTTTGCAAGAACAAATCACTAATCAAAATTCTACAAGTTGAAACCAAGAAAACTCAATTTTGCATGGAAAGAAACGATCTTGGACGAGAATTTTCAATTTTTGGGAAGAAATTGAATTTTTTAAATTAGGGCACCTGGGGAATGGCGAGGCTGGCAATGGTGACGCCGGAAATGACGTCGGATTTGAAGAGCTGGAGGCTGTAATTGGGGGCCCAATCGAAAATTGGGAAGAAGAACTGCAGCCCCAAAATGAGTTTCCGAAACCACGACTGATCCTTGAACTTGTGGAGCGGGTCGTCGGGGAAGAATATCTCGGAGAGGCGGTGGCGGAGCTTCTGAGAGGTGGTTCTTGGCGGCGGAGGGCAGACTCTGTGAACCTCCAGCGGCGGCATTTGCATTACGCTTGTCGACAGCGGCGGCGCTTCCGTGTCTGAGAAATTCTCGACTCTGTTCGAGTTAAGGCCCATTTTAGCGAACCACAGCGGCTCTGTTGGGAGCGGCGGAGGCGGAGGCGGTGGTGGTGGTTGAGATCAGTTGAAGTTGCAGTGAAAGTAGTGAGATAGTTTGTGAGGGAAACTTGGGCTTTTTATAGAAGCAAGATTCTGCATGGATTCGCTTTTCTATTGTTTTAATATTATTATTATTAATAAAGATATAAACAAGGATACAACTATATCTCAATTTTTTTATACTATTATATTAATTATATTACAAATCGGATTATGTCACATTTTAATTTAAAAAACAATTATCTATATCTCTGTTATCTAATATTCATATTATAGGTTATATTATCCATATCTATTTCTCCAACATACATACTACTATCTAAAGCAGTTGGAATTTTCACAAAGATTAAGAAATTATCCGATATTTTTTCTATGTATACTTCTCCATAAATTTCGTAATATACAGTATTAAAATAAGTTAGATAAACATGATCGTATATAGAAACAGGTCTATATATGTGGGATTGGGACATTAAAAAAATATTCTTTGGAGATTTAAAATGTGAGATATCTCAATTATATTTGCGAATGCATGTATATCTGAGTTGTGTAAAGGATGCGTGTACGTAGAAATTAGGAATAATGTAGTGATGAATATTGTACGTTTGAATTTTTTATTTTATTTTATTTTTTGTTATTTTTATGTGCTATATCGATTAACTTTGTTTGTAAAGAGCGAATCAATTAGTATCTTTTTTTGTCCCAAAATAATTATAAATATTAGTATTTGGTTATTGATCTATATAATTTACCACAAACATAGAATATATAAAATTAAATTAAAAATTGGATCATATGTATGAGAATTAAAATTAAGGGTGTTTAGTTTTAATTTGGGGAAAGGCAAACCCAGCACCACCTGGATAAGTTGTGACCACCACTTACAAAAAAAAATGTTGCCACCACTTTCAAATTATTTAAAAATTTCTTTCCCATTTAGCGACCATAATTTATAGTCATGATTAAAGGTTAAGGAATAGTGGTAAAATATTTTTATTCCAATTTTAAGCCAACCATGTGTTCGTGTAGATTCATTGACGACATGGAAATTGACCTAAACCATCATTATTATTATACAATGCACACAAGAATTGCACCAAGCAAAGATAATTCATTCACTTGATTTTCATAATTTACCAAATATAATTTTTATAAATGAAAAATACTGAAAGCCAAAAACAAACTACCTAGCTCACTAAGAACATTAACAATACAAATCATAATAAAATCAATAAAACATCAAAAGCACATTAATTTTGAACAAAAGAAAAGCTAACAAATGATTAAAAAAATACACACAATTAAAAAAAATATAATGTCACGATTGATTAATTCTGAGATGGTTTTCCTTGTTAGCCATTTCTTAACGATTTCTTTCCTGAAATCACATCCTAGATTTGCGTTAATTCAACCATAACATATACCACATCAAAGAGATGATTTACCAACCTCCATCCATAACTTATAGTTGATGTAGGGTGGAATTCCACGAGTTGATGTTTCCCCTAAAACTGCGGTTGATATTATCGTCTCTTTGGCCTTTGCTTTTCGGATTCTTTCGACGGAGAAGAATCTGATATAAACTTTACTTTTCTGTATATTCAATATGTGATATTTTGTAGTAAATTGTGTAACCTTAAAGCTGTAAAATCTAATTGTATATATAGGCAATAGACAACCTTTCAAGAAGGGCCGTATCCGTTCGTTCGCACCTTTTCATAAATACATCATATTTATCCTACAGCTTTTAATCTTTTACACATATTTATATACACATATTTATATCATCTATGCAAGGCAAGAGAAGAGGGTTATCAATACACCCGATTCTAATTCTTTAATCGAAACCGATCCATCACGGTATCGTCTTTTATATTAGAATCCAACTGATATGTTTTGAACTTAATCTTTAATATTAAACCAATATCCACATATGTCACATATAGGAATAAATATTCCTACATTCTCCCACTTGACCTTTGTAGCTTACAATGGTTTAATCAATTTTCTGCGCACTATACCATTAAGTTCATATATCCTTTAAATACCTACAAAGTTAGACTTGATTGAATCATGGCGGTCACACAATCATTTGGTCGACATGATTCCTTCCATGTATCACAAATCAATTCTAACTTTATATGAATAAACCCTTTATTGAGATGAACCTTAATTCTCAATACAACATATGTTATCCAAGAACCATACTGTATACAACTTTAATGATAACATATCAATGCACAGAAACAGACTTTTATTGAATTCCAAGTGTCTTACTCCTTATGAGCACAATATAATTCATATATCAAGACTTTCTCTATAATACCCATATACTTTTCATGGCCACTTGGGTAATCTTTCATTTAACGTAAACGTTCTTATAATATTGTTCTATTCTGCTCAAAAGACACTTTATGTTTCTGTACTTCTTCCTTTACAAATAAGTACTCACACTGCATGTGTGTATCACCTTTTATGTACCTATCTTTCTTTTGTGAAGAAGATTTCTGCGAAATCATCACAACAAAATCTTAGTGACTTGGCCATAATGTTAACAATCCCAAGTCTCAAGATTTATGTTTCGCAATTACTTTTCATGAACTTTGGCCTCAAAGCGAACCAAAATTCAACTTTCATAATGGAAATAGCAATGACAAACTATTTTCCATTTTCCATGATATTGTTCCCACTAATTAAAGGAACAAATAGCCAATCATCAATTTCTACCATTGACGCATCAGGCATAATCTGAATATGAACCAATGACATTTAAGTCATCAGATCATCTTTACATAAACATGTGCTCTAGGTGCCTTGCAAGTACCTGAGGACTTTCTTTGTAGCCTTCCAGTGGTCCATATCGGGATTACTTTGATATCAACCCAGCATCCCAACCATGAAGGTGATATCTGGTCGCGTAAATGTTTCAAACTCCCAACCACTAATGCATAAGGAATCTTTTCCATCTCCTTACGCTCAAATTCATTTTTCGGACATTTTATTTTAATGAACTTTTCTCCCTTCTGAATTGGAGTTATCCCTACGGAGCATTTATCCATTCTATATTTCTCTAAGACCTTATTGATATCACTTTTCTGAGACAAACTTACCAATTCTTGTGATCTATCTCTCTATTCCGATCACATAAGATGTCTCACCCATATCCTTTATGTTCAAAGAGAGATATTTCTTTACATAAGTTAATAAAACCCATGTCATTTGCGGCTAGCAAAATGTCATCAACATATAGGACTAATATGATAAACTTGCTCCCACTGATTTTAATATAGATACATCGATCAACGGTGATTTCTACAAAATCATATGACACAATGATATCATTGAACTTTATATACCATTGTCTAGAAGCTTGTTTGAGTCCATATATTGACTTTCTCAACTTACATACTAACTCTTCTTGTCCTTGTATCATAAATCCTTCGGGTTGTTTCATGTATACCTCCTCTTCAAATACTCCATTTAGGAAGGCCGTCTTTACATCAATTTGGTGAAGCTCTAAATCATAATGAGCCACCAAAGCCAACACAATTATTAAGGAATCCTTCTTTGAAACTGGAGAGAAGGTTTCTTTGTAGTCAATGTCTTCCTTTTGAGTGAAACCTTTGACGACAAGGCGAGCCTTGTACCTTTCAATGTCACCTTTCGAATCACGTTTTGTTTTAAAGATCCATTTACAACCAATGGCTTTAAAACCTGTAGGCAATTCTACTAAGTCCCAAACATTGTTATCGCTCATAGATTTCATCTCATCCTTTGCTGCATTTAACCAATTTTCAGAATTGTCACTTTCCATGGCTTGTTGGAATGAGATAGGATCTTTATCAATGCTCAAGTCACATTCACTTTCAACGGAATATACCACATAGTCATTTGATATGGCCGATCGACGTTCCCTTACTGATCGCCTTAAAGGCTCTATTGGTTCATCATTCTGTTCTTGAATTATGACTGGTTCATCTTCAATCTCAACAGGTGGGTTATGCACTTCATGTTGCTCAATAGGAACAACAATCTTAGGTGCAACAAAAGGTGGATGAACAACCTTTTCTTGAACTTCATTAAGGTCCACTTTTCGAGGTTCATCACTCCCACTAGTTTCATTGTGTTCAATGAACCTAGCATTTCCCATCTCAACTATTCTCGTACTATGGTTAGGACAATAGAATGTATATCCCTTCGATTTATCTAGATAGCCAATGAAAAATCCACTGACCGTCTTTAAATCCAGCTTCTTTTCATGTGGATTATACAACTTTACTTCTGCGGGGCAACCCCAAATACGTAAATGCCTTAAACTCGGTTTCCTACCTGTCCAAAGTTCAAAAGGTGTCTTTGGAACTGTCTTACTAGGAATCCGATTAAGCATATACGTTGCAGTCTTTAATGCATAAATCCATAACGAAAGGGGTAAATTACATCCACTCAACATGCATCTAACCATATCCAAAAGAGTACGATTCCGCCTTTCCGCTACACCATTCTGTTGCGGAGTACCGGGCATTGTATATTGTGCACAAATGCTCTTGCTTTCGAGGTACTTTGCAAATGGACCCGGACATTGTCCAGATTCATTAAACTTTCCACAGAATTCACCACCTCTATCTGATCTCACAACCTTAACCTTTCTATCCAATTGCCTTTCCACTTCATCTATGAATATCTTTAAGACATTCACCGATTCAGCCTTTTCACGCAATAGATATATATAACCATACCGTGAGAAATCATCAATAAAAGTGATAAAATAATTTCTACCATCCCACGAAGGTGCATCAAAAGGACCACATATATCAGCATGAATTAATTTAAGAAGTTGAGAACTCCTTGTGGCTGATTTCTTTACTATGTGTTTAGTTTGCTTCCCCTTTATGCAATCTATACACATATCTAGATTACTAAAATCCAATTGAGGTAGAATTTCATTCCTTACCAACCTCATTATCCTTTCTCTGGATATGTGACCTAGTCTTTGATGCCACAAGTAAGCCGAATTTTCACTTGACATACTACGTTTCATGCTTTTACTTTCAACATTAAACAAGGATTCAGAAAACTTTGCATCAAGATTGAAACTGTATAGTGAATCAAACAAAGTACCACTTCCATAGAACTAATCATTTCTGTACAATGTAAATACACTATTTACAAACTTGATTTTAAAACCTACTCTATCCAATCTACTAACAGATACAAGATTTCTAGCACAATCTGGTACATAAAGACAATCCTTAAGATATATGTGACATCCTGTGTCCAAGATCAGTCTATAGGTCCCGATGCCTTTGATTTGTGCCTTCATCATATTTCCCATAAACAAGTATTGTTCACTTCCTTTTATAGGTTGGATCGTACTGAATCCCTGTTCAATATGAGACACATGAGTAGTAGCACCAGAATCTAACCACCAAGTATTATTAGGCACTTCAATAAGATTTGATTCAAAGCAAACGAAACTGTTATGTTTACCTTTCTTATCAAACCATGCCTTCCTTTTTGGACAGTCTTTCTTGAAGTGTCTCGTTTCTCTACAGAAGAAACACTTCCTTTCCTTCTTGATCTTCTTTTTAGGGCCTTTAGGAAAAGAAGAATCTTTACGTTTGTCCTTTTTACCTGGTTTTCCTTTACTGGTACTTGATCCTCCATGATCCATTAGGTTCACAACTTGGCCACCCATCTTCTTTAGTCTCCCTTCCTCTTGAACTAACATGGCCTTTAGTTCTTTAAGGTCCCATTTTTCTTTTATGGTGTTATAATTCACCTGGAACTGGCCAAATTCAATAGGAAGAGAGTTTATGATGAATTGAACCAAGAACTGTTCATGAACCTCCATTCCCAGGGTCGAGAGCCTTGCTGCCAAGTTTGACATGTGTGTTACATGATCATGAATAGGTTGTGACCAATCAAACTTTCTTGTAGTGAGCTCACTCATCAAGCTTCCTACAAGTGACTTGTCTGCCAATTCCGATTGTGAACACTCCTTTATCTTAGGCATAGATGGTTTGAAACTTTCCCCCATCGTCATCCTCATAAGATTGAGACTCAGCCTGTTAGATCACTCCCAAGTCTCATATTGAGACTTGTCCGTTTCGGAGGTCTCATCTGTAATGGATGTAGGCTCATCTTCCGTAAGTATGGCATGATCTAGTGACATAACACCCAGTGAAAACCGGATCTGTTCTGACCACTCACCATAGTTCTGCCCATTGAACTTTACGACAGAGTTTGCAGATGCATACACATTAGGCGTGGCTGTAACATTTATACATGCTTACAATTAGTGCTTTGAACTCAAAGAAAAACAGAGATTCAGATAACCGTAATAAACTTTAAGCTATATGCATTCAAGCAATCTTTGGATAATACTTAAACACACATACTATCATCGATGCTAGAATATACTTTAATGATCAATCATATCATACACATATCAAATAAGCATGTTGCCTTTGGGTATACATACTACATGTGATACTGTATACAAGATTAATCCTTTTCGTTTTATTAACTTATATACAATGATCCACCTTTGGGTGATCTCCAAGTATATAGATAATAAAGTTATTGACCAATCAACTTCATGTCATTTAGCATCCTTTAATCATGATCAATAAATAAATAACTTTGCATCCTTTTCCATAATCATAATATCATATAACAAGACCACTTTGGTGATTAACATGTCATATAACATCAACATGCAACTTAAAAGGATTAAAAAATAACATATACGAAATTCTCCAGAAAGTTCGCCCGGTCGGGCGATTTCATACCTTCTAAACGCCCGACCGGGCGTTTGCATTGGCGAGTTCAGAAAGTTCGCCCGGTCGGGTATTTTTGTACCTCATAACGCCCGACCGGGCGTTGGCATCACGAGTCCAGAAGCATCACCCGGTCGGGTGTTTTGAATATTTGTAATCACCCGATCGGGTGTTTTGCAAACCGATGCGCCCATTGGAAACGCCCGACCGGGCATTATTTCGCCCGGTCGAGCGAATCGTCTGTACTGTTTTGTCCCTTCGATTTTCATGTTTAAACATTCCATGAAACAATCACCCAATGCGCAGCGGAACCAAATAACATCAAAATGAAACAAAAACATTCATATTTCAATTTTGAACACTTAATATGGTGAATTAACAAATCTAGGTTGGCTCTGATACCAACTGTTAGCCATTTCTTAACGATTTCTTTCCTGAAATCACATCCTAGATTTGCGTTAATTCAACCATAACATATACCACATCAAAGAGATGATTTACCAACCTCCATCCATAGCTTATAGTTGATGTAGGGTGGAATTCCACGAGTTGATGTTTCCCCTAAAGCTGCGGTTGATATTATCGTCTCTTTGGCCTTTGCTTTTCGGATTCTTTCGATGGAGAAGAATCTGATATAAACTTTACTTTTCTGTATATTCAATATGTGATATTTTGTAGTAAATTGTGTAACCTTAAAGCTGTAAAATATGATTGTATATATAGGCAATAGACAACCTTTCAAGAAGAGTCGTATCCGCTCGTTCGCACCTTTTCATAAATACATCAGATTTATCCTACAGCTTTTAATCTTTTACACATTTATATACACACATTTATATCATCTATGCAAGGCAAGAGAAGAGGGTTATCAATACACCCGATTCTAATTCTTTAATCGAAACCGATCCATCACGGTATCGTCTTTTATATTAGAATCCAACTGATATGTTTTGAACTTAATCTTTAATATTAAACCAATATCTATATAGGTCACATATATGAATAAATATTCCTACATTCCTTCTATTGTTGGATTAGGAGTTCAAATCACTGGTGAATATAAATGGAAAATCATTAAAAATTCAACCTCCATACATCAATTTTCTATCCAAACACTCCATTCTATTTCTGGTCACCATTAAGCGAAAATCGATCTTCATGTGAACCTAACTAATGTGTGATCTTCCTTGATCCTCATCTCCTAATTAAAAAATGATGCTTTTACTTTGTAAATTCGAATCCAATATAATAGACCGATCCACAATTTAGCCAAATAAATATTGATATTTCAAACTAATTCGATCAATATTGACAATTATACATTTATTGTTACTTAGACAAAAGTACCCAATAAAAGAATAAAATATGTAAGTGCGATATTTAATCAATAGTTTCGAATATATAAACCGATAAAAACATAATGTTGTCGCCAATAACTAATGGAAATTGTCTCAACATTCCAAATAAAGGAAGAAATCAAATTAAATTTTTACTCGTGGAAATTCAACTGCGGCAACCAACTAATTAAACAGATGAATTGAATATATATGAAGTATGAAAAGTCATTTTAGGCGTTGGTTGGATTTTATTTTGTTCAATTTTTTTTATAAATATTTTGGTTTACTATAGTTGAGTGGCAAGAGCACTATCATGGTCATAGTCTAGATTGGTAAATTAAAAATGCGAGAGAAGAATTGAAATAAATAATGGTAGGGTTATAACACATGGAAATAGGAGTATCTACTTAGAATAAATCAATTAAACTATATGTGACGTTATCAGTTTTTTATTTGTATTTTTTGTATTAAAGCCATTTAAATAATGAAGCTTTGTCAATTTTCTAGTCAATATCATGATCTTTCGGTTTAAATTTTTGTTGGTTAGAATGATGGTTTTGAGTTTTGACCTACTAGATTCATTTATATTTCCTAACTTGATGTGATAATATCCACTAAATAATAATGGAGCATCAACATTAATATTTCGAAACATATCAACTGATGCATCTTGATATTACATTCACTTTTTACCTGCTGAATCTTGTAAAACATGGGCCATAAAGTTATTTATTGCACCAAAACTGGTGTAAAATGAAATGATAATTGCTTTTGATGATTGAATAAAATTTTAAATAGCAAAGCCATAATCTTTTATTAGCTCTATGTGCTTTGCCATTAAAGGAAGGAAGTTTGGCCTACCATCCAATTTGCCGCATTCATGATCTTTAGCTACTCCATCATAATCCTAAAGCTATAGATTATAGTACTATAATTACTACTTAATTTCAATTTAACTCCTAAAAATAGAAGTGGCTATATTCTTTCAACTAAAAGAGAAAGAATAACAATAATGTATTTTTTGGGGATAACAGTACTTCTATTAGCTAAAGTTAAACGACAAGAATAGATCAATAAATTGGTGCAATGTATCAAAAATGAAGCTTGATAAATATCATTGATGAGATAAATCGGTTGTTATTGTTTTACCAATGTAAAAAATACTTTTATTTTGCTCTATAAGTGGCAATGAAAATTTATATTCCTATTATAAATAAGATCTTAAGTGGTAATGAAATTTTAAATTTTTCATAGAAAAACTAAAACTAAAAACAAAGGTAGAAAAGAGATGGGAAATAATCAACCTATGTGAGAAAGGGAAAAAAAAACATTTCTGTCAGGCAATTAATCAAACAGGTACTGGGCATGAATGCAAATAATAGCGGCAGTAATCTTAAATGGAATGAGCGTAGCATCATTGGATGCATTTGGTTCAATGCTCCACAGCCACAAACTACAGTCTTGTGGAATCATACCATTGTTACAGTTACACTATCAATCGCTATTCACAAACGTGGCGATTTTAGTTAAACACGACTTATATTGACGATGACTATGAATAATCAGCACGATCAGTCAACGCTTGTCGTTATTATTTCTCATATTTCTGATTGAGACAGTCGAAATCTCGTACAACATGGGGAATAATTCAAGCAAGCATTAATTTCCTATTTTAAATTATATCCAAATTAATGAGGTACAAGAAATAAAGAATGAATAGAAAATTATAAGATGAGATAGTGTTAGAGAAAACATAGAACTTATTTATATCCTGTTCTACTTCCCTCTGTCCTAGCTAGTGCTAGTGCTAGTGCTAGTGCATCTTCCAAGTTGGTTAACCATCAATCAGTTCGATTATTAACATAACCGACTGATGTCATCCTTAATTAGCTTCAAAATTCATAAAAATATCAGCCTTTATTTATTTTTCTTTAATTTATTATTTTAATACGCGGCGAGTAGTGGTGCTTTTGGTAGAATGCGAAATAGTGGATTCATATTTTGTAAAATCTGAATTATGTACCCACCATGGATGGATATAAATATTGGTAGAGTCAAAACCATAACTTTTCACCATCTTCTCTATTATTTTCACGTGTCACCTCATAATTAGCACCCGATTTCTTTGAAACCCTAAATCATAAAAATCCAATCTTTATTTTTGCATATTTCCTTGTCTTTAAAAGGGAGAATGTATTCTATTGGTTAATCACCATCTAACTAATTTCCTTGCTGTCAGGCTGTGAGCCCTGAATTCAGACATGCACTCCAGATTGCTTCCTTGCAAACTTTGTAACCCAAGAATTTTCTTAAAAAGTTAGATGTTCTAGTGGATAAAATTAGATGCCAAATTGGTCAAGAAGCATATTTTTTTAGAGATAGTAAATTAAATTTAAGCATCTTAACTCTTGCATCGGACATTAAACCCAAGGTGATATGTTATAATAATCTTGCAAATTGCAACAAATATCTTAACTTCACTTTACCACAACCAATTTGATCCGTCATTTGAATCCTTTTTAGGGAAAAATCTTGTTGGCAAAAAATAATTAGGTATTAGTAGTAGTGTGTGACAAGTTTACGGCTCAAAAAAGGCATGCACCAATTTATTCATAATCATTTCACACTATAGTTGTACTATTAATTGATGCATTTCAAGATTTCCTCAATGTCATTCTCTGTCAATAATATTCTCAGGAAAAGGTAAATGATTTTGGAATTTGCAAGCATTAGTTGTGTTAATTTGCGGTCCTTATTCTCTCGTTAAGGGGGATTTTCTTGCACGGTAGAAAAACGGGCTGGATTATTTGTATTTTTGTGCAGGCCTTGAAGCCCGTTATATTATGTACCGAATAATTCGTTCTATAATGCATATTTTGGTTGTCTACATTGGCCCATGTTTTTTTTTCATTTGGGTTTTTTCCGACGTTAAATCTTGTTACCGTTTTGCTTATTATATTGTTCTTGTTGTGTGCCATTTTTTTAACAAATTACAATCTTATTTTGCAATTCATTCCACAGACAATCTCAACTGAATCAGTTCCAAAATCAGACATGCGATTTTAGTCCCTTCTTTGCTACCACTCTCTAATATTCCAACAGTAGAGGCCATTGCATGTCTTGCATAGTTATAGTATTATTTAAAACCGTGTCACAAGTTATATTTAGAAATCATTAATACCATGCATCGTGTTAGAAGTTAGACCAATTCTATCAGAAAGAACAAAATGTCTAATTACTATAAATAATTGTAGAATTATAATGAGATACAAGATAAATGAGAAATCATTACCGCTTTTATTTGAATTTAAAAGAAAAATTCATGATCACTCATATGATATTTCCCCATAAGTGAAAAGATATCATTAAGTGGGGTTGGCTAAAAATCCAAAATTTGATTTTTATAGCTAGGCAGAATGCAAGGATACTATTATAGACTATAGTACAGTTCCATAACACAAAAAAAATTTATTAGAATATATGAATGGAGCCCATTTTTCTTAACCATTGTTCATAGAATTACATTTTAGTGGACTGAGTTTATTCCAAAGAATATACCATACTATTCAAGCAATGCATTGCTTGTTTGAGTGCAGATAAAGCAATGATGGTAAAAGCTGACCATCCTTCCTTGATTATCTCAATGTTAGTTCATTATATTTGACAGTTCCCACACTCTAAAGCCCTCATGCTTTGAGAAATATTTATTTATTTATTTATTTTTATATAAAGAAATGTTGTTGGTGATCATGTGCCTATACATGAAGGGCTGGTCATGGCCTAGGTGAAGAAGATTGGAGTTCGGGATAATGATAAAGATGTACTACCATTTTGTTCAATTTGTGCTTGTTTTTGGGGGTAAGTGGGTGGGTGTCCCTCTTCTTATTTTTGTATGGAAAAGTGCTCATTTATTTTAGTTCATAATTTGCTTATTTTAGATACAGTGATGTTGGGTCATAAACTGAAGGAAATGATTTCGTTTGCTTTCATCTATGTTTATGCACTTTAGTTTGTCAACTACATGTTCTCATTAGAGCATCCACAATGGCGGATGTCCCGGCGGACGTCGGACCGGCGTGCCGGACGTCCACGCGGGACGTCCGCCATTAGGCAGTATGCATACGCATACGGACGTCCGCTGCGGACACCGGAGTTCCGCGGCTTTCCGGGACGTCCGTTGGGACGTTCGCCATTGCGTTGACACGACGGACGTCCCGATTTTTTATTGTTTTTTGTGAATGTCCGTCGGGATGTCCTTGGGGATGTCCACCATTGTGTAGTGGGATGTCCTTATGACGTGGCAGTGCAGTGGGATGTCTTTACGACGTGGCAGGAGGTGTTTTTGGAAGTCCGTCGGGATGTCCGCCGAGACATCCGTCCCATTATGGATGCCCTTATAGTGCTGTGTGAGAATCAGAAGTCTTGATGTTTGATGTTTTTACAAGGTTTGATTTGGGAAAAAAAAATGATTGGATTTGTTTCAATTGTGTGTTCATTATTAATAGGGACAAAATACCCATTTGTTTTAGTAAACACATCTTAAATTTATTCACTTATGAAAAATGTCCTTGTTAAAAAAAAACTGGTACCCTTCACCATCTCCCAACATATACAAATTTTGAGTAAGCATGAGAAAAAAGTGTAATCATATCTTCATGTTTGTTCATATCAGTGTTTGTAGAAGGTATATAGTATTCGTAGTCAAGTTGATTAGATCCCTAACGAATTATATTCGTATTTAGTCTTGTCATGTTCACACAATAACGATCCCAATATATTTTTACTAGTTAGCCTTGATCAATGACAAGCATTGCGCCACTTTTAATGTTTGTGTTGGTTGTAATACAAAGTCTCTAAAGATCTAAGAAACACAAAAAATGGAAAAAGTGTGTAAATGTAGAGTGGGCTCCATAGGCCCATTAATGAATAACAAGCCCAGACCCAATGTTTCAGTATGCTAAATCAAGTTCAATTTACATAAGTGTCACCCAATTACGTAGTAAATGTTCATAATACTTAGAGCATCCAAAACCGTGCTCTTGCCAGCGGCACGGTTGTGGGCCCGACCCCACTTTTTCTGCCTGCTCTCTGGCAAGAGCACAACACCCACAGCTATGCTCTTCCGCAAGGACGAGCACAATTAATTTAAAATTCAATTACACAAAAACATTTCCATAATACTAAAATTCATTAAAAAAACCACAATAAATATTACAAATAAAATAAAAAAGACATAATTAAAGTCCTAAAAATTAAAATTACATAATTAAAATACTAAAAATTAAAAATTACATAATTAAAATCCTAAAAATTAAAAATTACACAATTATTGACTAATATTACCCGAGGAAGACTACGCATCCGGCGGCACCAACCCCAATTATTTTTGGAGACCCAATATCATGGTCTCGTGCGTTTGAAGTTGCGTGGGGGTCATAGATGACCTATCAGCTATATTGAGTTGGGCCAAAAGGGCCCACAACGAGTTGTTCGGGGGTGGAGGTGGAACATAGGGTGCGAGTTCGGGAGCGGTGTCCACCCGTATCGCCCATCGGAGCCACCTTGGTCGTCGACCGGGTATGGCCGGTAGCCACCCGGAACGCCCGAATCTTGGGTGAGAGGAGGGGCCGAATAGTCCGTTTCCGGACTAGGAAACGGTTGTGAACCGAACCATTCGGGGTTCCAACCGTGGGAGCCGCTTGGGTTATCGTCGTGACCGGACATAGTGGTGTTGTAGGGTGTGAGAGAATGAAGATGAAAATGGATATGAGAGATTGAAGATGAGAATGGAGATGAGAGAATGATGATGAGAGATTGTGTAGTTTGATGTGAATTTTTGGGAGTGAAATTGGGGGTATTTATAGATGAAAGTGTGTATTTTTGGGGTTAAAATAAAAAAAAATTTAAAAAGTGGGAAAAAACAGTTATAAACGGATATAATCTTTTTGGGAAGTGAATTTTTTTTATCCGTTTTTTAATTAAAAACCGATTTTTTTTTAAAAAAAATAATAATTTAAACACAACGGCTATGCCTTTGACGAATGAGGGCGCGCCACGTCAGCTGCTCGCTGGCAACCGTTTTTTCCCACTTTTTAATTTTTTTTTTTATTTTTTTTACCCCATAAATACACACTTTCATCTATAAATACCCTCTATTTCACTCCCAAAAATTCACATCAAACTACACAATTCTCATCATCATTCTCTCATCTCCATTCTCATCTTCAATCTCAAATATCCATTTTCATTTTCATTCTCTCACACCCTACAATACTCAATTTATAATTTTCTAATTGTAAATAGTGGGTAGGTGTAGTAGTATAACATACTCCAATATCATTTTTCAAAACACTTAACCATTTAGTACTTACAGAATTTAAAATAGTGTATATTTCTCGAATCATTTCATATCAATTTCAACTAGGGTGGACAAAATAACCAAAAATTGAATATTCAATCTGAATCAAATCGAATTTGATTTTTCAAAAAAAAAAATGAAAACCCATTTGTTTTAATATTATATTTATAATACTATATAATACCTGAAAATAAACTCTATTTGAATCGATTTATATTAAAATATGTACTAAAATTTAGAATTTATAAAAATTACTCCCTACGTCCCTTATAATTTGTCACCATTTGACTCGACACAAATTTTAAGAAATGTAATAAAAAGTGGGTTGAAAAAGTTAATGGCATGTGCGTCCTACTTTTATATATTAGTTTTATAATAAAATGTGAATGAGAATGAGTTAGTGGAATTTGGGGTCCACTACCAAAAATGGTAAAAGTGAAAGGTGACAAATTTTTAAGGACGAACGAAAATAGAAATAAGTGACAAATTTTCAGGGACGGATGTAGTACTATAAATTTGGATATGTTAATTGATATACGATATAATTTTTTATTAATTATTTTGAAAATTATTTTTTTTTGAATTTTAATTTTGTTTATATTTTGTGCAATTTTGGTTTTTCAGTTTTTGTAGTTTGGATTTTAGTTTTTTGGATATTTTGGATATGTTCATGAGATTTTGATTTTTTCGGTTTAGATCAATTTTAACTAGGGATGTCAATGCAGCCCGCAACTTGTGGGTTGACCCGAATAACCCGTCAAATTTATAGGGTTAAGGTTGAAAATTTCGAGTCCGATAAAATTACAACCCGATTAGCCCGCACCCGATTAACCCGCAACCCGTTAGGGTCAGACCCGAAAACCCGATGGGCTGGCCTGAAAACCCGATAAAATTTCTATTGTTCTATTTGTTTGACTCCTAATTGGACAATTTCATTGATTATTTTTATAATATAGATAACTAAAAAAAATAACATTCAATTTCATATTAAATATATAAATTATATATTAAATTTTTATTAATATAATAATAAATAAATAAATTAGAAACTTCTAATTCATTAATAAATATTTAAATTTATAAAACATGTTTTAAAACATGCTTTAAAATATTTAAATTTATGTTTTATTTTACACAAATCTCAAATATTAGTATTTGATCATGTTTGTGTTTGAGTTTAAGTATATATCTCAAATTTATCATAATTAAATATTTATATTTTATAAATATAACTAATTTTCGTCATTATTTATTGGATTGATCGCATGTTAATTTTATTGGTAGCAACCCGATTAACCCGCTGGGCTAGCCCGAAACCCGAGCGTTTAGGGTTAGGGTTGAACTTTTATAACCCGAAAAAATCTCAACCCAATTAGCCGCACCCGATTGACCCGCAACCCGAGTAGGATTGCCCGAAACCCGGTGGGCCGGCCCGATTGATATCCATAATTTTAACGGTTCGAATTTGATTTTTCACATAATTGAGTTCGATATTGACCAAAAAACCAAACAGAAAACTAAATACTCACCCTATTTTCAGCTCTTATGACTAGTTTGGAATTCATAAATCATACCAATGGTCCTTTATTTCTATAATCAAGCTATGATGCCAACACGCAGATCCCAACCGTTCATTCTGATTTGTCACACTTATCAACGGCCTTGATTGCGTTAGATTACTCAGCATAGTATATGGTTTCATTCGTCGACACCTTTATTTTGGATTTATAAATCATCAATAAATAGTTATGTTCAATTAAATAACTAAAAAAAGAAAAAAGGAAAATTCACCTTCATCTCTTCGATCGATTTTTGTTACTTTTTTTTTGCTCGGTTTGTTGTGGGACTGCAAAACCCCCCATTCTATTTCTCTCTTCCCATTTCGCATACCAATAGCTCTTGATCGCAGCATTCGATTGCGTATTGCTCGGTGGATCTTGCTGTAAGATCGATTGCCTTTCCCAGCTGCAGAGCTTGCTGTAGAAAATGGTGAGTCGTATTGCTTCCGTATTTCTGCTGATTGATTTCGCGCATGCGGCTGGGTATCAGATCTGGAAAATATTTGGAGTATCTGTCAGTTTCATGTTTCTGATATGCGTGAGAGATTCGGCATTCTAATTGCTTTAATTTTTATGTTGTATTTTGTGATTTGTTTGGATTGGTTTGCGGCTTGTTTGAGATCTGGAGCTGCTGATATTGTTTGCTAACTCGACTTTTTTTATTGCTTCTTTTGGTGTTGGATTTTCTGGTGGTGTGCTGCAGCCGCTCAGACTAGAAATCAAGGTATTCATTTTACAATTTACATTGAGAATTTATTTTTGTTGTGTGAGTGAGTGATTAGTTGATGCTGATAAATTTGATGTGTTCTATCAGAGGAAACTTGCGCAAAGATCAGAAAGAGTAAAGTCTGTGGATCTACATCCAACAGAGCCATGGTATGCGAAGCCCTTGCAACCGCGTTTCTATTAACGTTTCAGTCCTTTTGTTCTGTTTATTACTTTACTTCTAGGCTGTGATCTGCTTCTTCTCTTTGGTTGGCTTACTTGTATGTATATAATTATATATAAATTTTGCATTTGCACGCCTTACTGAGATGTGGGATAACAAGTAGTAGTACAATTTAGATGTCTGTTTCATTGCTTAAAATTTCTCATTGCTTCTATGATTTCTGGTACGTCCTCAGGATATTGGCGAGTCTGTATTCGGGGACTGTTTGCATCTGGAATTATCAGACCCAGGTATGCAGAATACAATTGCATATGCAATTTCAATCCTATAGAAGATTTTAATCACACTGAATACATGGACATTTCTTAGATGTTGTGTAATTCTGTATCTCTAATTATTTGATTTTGACATGGTAGAAGGATTGGCTAAATATGGCAATGCAATTTTGTGCTGTGATGAATATACAGCTAATCTTTTGCATCAGAAAATAAAAGTCCTTTGTATTGGTGTTTTTCTTAGATTTTGAAGTCTTCTACCAAGAAAGTAGAAATTTTGTTATAGGAAAAGTATCCCTTTTCGCAAAGGGATTAGTGGTTCCTGGATGGTGATGACAGTCTAGCTAAAGATACAAATAGAAAATATTTAAACATGTGTGAAACAATAATCCTTGAATATTTATGATTTGAGAGTGATTGAGCAAGTCCAAACTTCATTATTTCCCATACCACTTCGATGAATTATGCTTGATCCTCAATGATCTTGTTAGGAGTTAAGGCCGCCGATCCTATGCGAGCACGAGATATGCTCGACGAATTGACACACAACGTACTCACACACCACCTGTTTGGTAAATTGCCACAATGAAATAACAAGAACCTTTGGGAATTGAACTCTCGGCTTTATTGAAAGAAACTGAATAGCAAAACAAGAAAGGGAAATCCTCCGCAGAGGCCTAATCCTCACGAAGGAGGCCTACGAGAAAAACTCGTCCAATAAACTGATCTCTCCAAGATGATCTATATCTCTAAGAGAAATCATATATATAGACTACATGGAAATTCAAATAAAACAATTAAAACAAATCTGCAAAACAAAAACTGCCGAGATATTGCCGAGATATTTGTGCCTTGCCATATCTTCCAATTCTTCCAACTCTCTTGCTAATCTTCCGGATTTGCTGGCCAAACCACCTCCCGATCTCCTCTCCTGTAGACCCGCCAGTTCGTATCAGATTTGCATACTAATTGTAGCCGTGATGATCAATGGCTGGAAGAATAATCCCTTAACGCTTGACCTCTTTTGCATGTAACTACCTAGATTAGAAAAACAAATTTTTGACTGAATGTGACAATGAAACACTATATGCCAAGACATACCAGTTTGGGGAAAGAAGAACTTTAAGATGCATTTTGCAACCTCTCATATGCAAGTTACTTTCCCAAGACTAATAAATATAAGAAGGCCTGTAGTTTTCTAGACATAGAGATCCCGACAGGTTTCAAGAAAGGAAGCATGGTAAGATTGAGTTGAAAAGGATTTGCATGAGAACTTTCCAAATGGATCCTTGAATTACCTTCTAACATCTTCCTCACGCTCTAATATGAGATTCGGAATAGAACTTCTTTCAATTTCTTTAGCAAGGAGCACAAATTTCAAAGCCTTTATGGTTAGGAACAAGTGCGAGTACTAAGAAATAGAAGAGTGACGGTAGCTATACATCTGAATGTTGCTGATAAACTCTCCTTCTTCGAGCTGCCAAGAGCTTGTAAACCTTTGAAACTTGTAGTTTCTAAAGTCTTGATCTTTTCAGGATTAAAGTAACATCACCATTGTGCAAAATGATGCCACCATCAAATACTTACTGTTTTTCAATTTTCCCAATTATAATGTATTCTACCCCTTTCATACACTTGTGAAGTAGGTTCCTTGAAGGATTTAATCTTTTTACCTGTTCTGTACTATGCAAAATGGTGACATGTACAAAATATAATGTTTATGTTCATCTGAATAGAGAATTGAAATCTTATATGCTATGTGATAACTTGCTATCTGAAGTTACCCTCTCTGTTACGTTTTTATACACTTGAAGTTTGTTCTAAAGGTTTATTATTATTGCTGCAGATAATGGTTAAATCTTTTGAGGTTACTGAACTTCCAGGTGCACAATTTGAACCTTTTGTGTTTCTTTTCGATAAAGAAGTTTAAATTGATTTTTCATGTTGGTAGAATCCCTTTAATGATAATTCCTTACAAAACAATGCAGTTAGATCTGCTAAGTTTATACCACGAAAGCAGTGGGTGGTTGCTGGTGCTGACGACATGTTCATTCGTGTCTACAATTACAATACGATGGATAAGGTTAAAGTATTTGAGGCCCACACAGATTATATCAGGTGTGTGGCAGTTCATCCCACTCTCCCCTATGTGTTGTCATCATCAGATGACATGCTCATAAAGCTCTGGGACTGGGAAAAGGGGTGGGCATGCACACAAATATTTGAGGGTCACTCCCACTACGTAATGCAAGTGACTTTTAATCCCAAAGATACCAATACTTTTGCTAGTGCATCACTCGATCGCACAATTAAGGTATAAAATGGTTGTCTCTAAGTCAGTTTTTTCTGAAGGTTTAATTAAGTGTGTGTGAATCTGTGATACATATCTGTTTGTTTTCTCTTTGCAGATTTGGAACCTTGGCTCCCCTGATCCAAATTTTACCCTTGATGCTCACCTGAAAGGAGTAAACTGTGTTGATTATTTTACTGGTGGTGATAAACCTTATTTAATCACTGGCTCTGATGATCACACTGCTAAGGTACCTTGTTTGTCTTTCTACATCAATTGTCATGAGATTGTATGTGCATAATCTAAATTATCTGGAGAACTTGTAAACAGGTGTGGGATTATCAGACAAAGAGCTGTGTCCAAACACTAGAAGGCCACACACATAATGTTTCGGCCGTTTGTTTCCACCCTGAACTTCCCATTATAATAACAGGTTCTGAGGATGGTACAGTTCGCATATGGCATTCCACCACTTATAGGTGAGTTTATGGCTTTATGCTTGTAGCTGAATTACACTTGTTGAGTTTTTTCAAACCTTATATTTCCAACCAATTAAATAGCATTTATTACTGCAAAAACCATTTTACAATAATTTTCTCCTTTTAATTTTCCCACGCTAAATTCTAGTTTTTTTTTCCCATAAATTGTCTGCATCGTCTACAAATTTTTAGTTAGTCGGATTGATTGCTGAAATGTAACTGGGTGTTGTCATTATACATTCTGTGTCTCAAAATAATATTTTTTCTTGCTGATATTGTATACACCTTTTGTTAGTCTTTTTTTTTCTTGCATTCCCTTTCTATGCTGTCATGTCAATGTTGAGAATGGTGAACTGAATGCACATGTGTGTGTGCGTGCATGCATGTATATATATATTTTTCTGTAATTCGTTATGTTTGTATTTTGTAGTATTTTCTACATAAGATTTTGGATGCACATTAATTGATGCCTCACAAGTCACTTCATTATTTTGCAGACTTGAAAACACATTGAATTATGGACTTGAAAGAGTTTGGGCTGTTAGTTACTTGAGAGGATCACGACGGTAAGTTTATTTGCACGGATACTTGAAAAAGTAATGTATGCATTTATATTTTAATTGGAGGGGGCACCTGGATTTAATGAGTTTTATCTGCAGGGTTGTAATTGGCTATGATGAAGGAACCATAATGGTAAAGCTTGGTAGAGAAGTACCTGTTGCAAGCATGGACAACAGTGGGAAAATCATATGGTCTAAGCATAATGAGATCCAGACAGTCAACATTAAGAGTGTTGGGGCCGATTATGATGTATGACACTTCCTGGTTAATAATATAGTTCTGAATACAGTGTACTATCCGAAATTACTTTATATTTCTGTCTCAGGTTGCTGACGGAGAGAGATTGCCTTTAGCTGTGAAGGAGTTGGGAACCTGTGACCTTTATCCACAGGTTATTGTCCCTAGTCTAAAAGCAAATTCATGTCTCTTAGTTCTGTATTTCTAGAGTATCTACTGTGTCGTCCACTTCATTTATTTTGTTTTTGTATCATTTGTTTATATTCATTTAGGAGGCATGTTGTTAGTTATTTGGCATAGTGCTGATGATCGATCATGCAAGTCTCAACTCTCAACTCTCAACTAGTCTGTTACAGTGTTGTTAAAAACGCGACCCGAGCGCGCTCGGGGCGTGGGGCGCTCAGGTCGAGACCGGCTTCGCCCCGACATGGGTGAGTCGAGCGAGATTCATGGGGCGCAGTTGGGGCGCAGTTGGGGCGGTGGGGGCGACGGGCGACTGGGGCGGGCCGAAGAGGTTTTCCTGTTGTGTTAACAAAATTTTTTGGGTTTTGAAAATGGAGATGTGCTTTAATGGGTAGAGAATCGAGGCATTCATTAATTTAATCCACCTTTTCCTCTATTCTAGATTAATTAATTGTTTTCTCAGCCTCATCATCTCTGCGACCCACTTTTTGATATTTCCCTAGATTAATTAATTAGTTTTTATACCACTAGGTTAGTCTAATTAAATTATTAATTCTTATTCACCCACTCAAGTTAGAGTCTGTATCGATTCCAATGCATTAGTTAGTGCAGTTATTTTATTACTCAATAATTCTTTTTTTTACCCACTCTACAAGTTAGGAAAGTAAAAATTTTAGTTTTTTTAAATTAAAATATTCATTATATTGATTAAATACCTTTAAATATTACTACATAAATGATAAATAATCTAGAAAATGGTACTTTCACACCAAGAAGTCTTTTTCACACAATGTATTTCATTAACCTGTATTAAAAGTATAGATATAGCTTAATTAGGCTAATTGTACGCCCTTATTCGTGGGTCCATATTCAGATGTGATATGGAGTAATGATGTATGTAGATTTATTTGATGTGATAAACATTCAAGCAACAAACTTATAAAAGAGACACAAATATAATCATCATTCGGCTATTCTGGCGCCCCGATTCGTGGGTCTCTCGCCCCGTCGCCCCATCGTCCCGCGACCCGGGGTCCCCCCTCATCGCCCCGGGGCGCCCCGCGACCCTAACAACACTGGTATGTTATAGGCGTGGCTTTATTATAGAGATGGCTATCTCAATCTTGTAGTGTGACTACCTCTAACCTATGGCTACTGTTCATGGAGAGCTTGGATCATGACAGGCTTCTTAATAAAGAAATATCTAGAGTTCATTTCCTCTATCACTCTTGCTTGATAGTTGAATGGAAAGAGATGTCTCTTTTATCATGTTGTTGGTGCTTGTTGTTCATATTTTTATTCACTATTTGGCTGATTTGATTTTGCATTAACTTTCATAGCCATGTACTTTTGACAGAGTTTGAAGCACAATCCTAATGGTAGGTTTGTTGTTGTATGCGGGGATGGTGAGTACATCATATACACAGCATTGGCATGGAGAAACAAATCCTTTGGCTCGGCTTTGGAATTTGTTTGGTCAACGGAAGGAGAATATGCTGTTAGGGAAAGTACATCAAGGATTAAGATCTATACCAAAAATTTCCAGGTTGGTTTTGGCCTTTAATGCCATTCTCTTATCCTTTTTCTTTTTTTTGAGAGGGGGGGGGGGGGATCCGGAACAAATGATTGCTGTGCTGCTTTTTCTCTAGCTTGAGATCATCCAACTTACATCGTCCTTCATTTTGCAGCAGTTTTATTTCGTGCATAATTTCATAGTCATTTCATGTATGCTGTGCTTTTAATTTCGTCTGTTTCTGTGAATTTATTATACCTCAGTAGGTTGTTTTAATTTATCAGTTAAAAAATAATACTAGGAATGATGTCTCTTTCAGGAGAAGAAAAGCATCCGCCCTACATTTTCGGCTGAGCGCATCTATGGCGGCATATTATTGGCAATATGCTCAAATGATTTTATTTGTTTCTATGATTGGGCTGAATGTAGGTTGATACGTCGAATTGATGTCAATGTTAAGGTGAGGAAGTTAAATCCATGATACATTTGTCAATCATGTTGTCAGCTGTCACCATATACAATATATTCCATGTGGTTATTGATTCTTTTGTCAATCCATTTCAGAATCTTTACTGGGCTGATAGTGGGGATTTGGTGGCCATTGCCAGTGATACGTCATTCTACATACTTAAGTATAATGTAAGCATATTATTCACCTTAATGTCCTTCTGAATTTGTGTCATAGTTTTTATTTAGTAGTGACTGGATCAGACTATCTATTGCAGCAGGATATTGTTTCTGCGCATCTGGATAGTGGGCGATCAGTAGATGAACAAGGGGTGGAAGATGCTTTTGAGCTTCTTTATGAAATTAATGAAAGAGTACGAACTGGTCTCTGGGTTGGGGACTGTTTTATCTACAATAACTCGTCTTGGAGGCTTAATTACTGTGTCGGTGGAGAGGTATATTATAATCTTCTGCAGTTAATATACTTATAAATATGAGAATAAACACATGTTTATGTCAAGTCAATGTTTTTTTATGTGCCATCTTAGGTGACAACTATGTTTCATTTAGACCGGCCTATGTACCTGCTTGGGTATCTTGCTAATCAGAGCCGTGTTTTTCTCATCGACAAAGAATTTAAGTGAGTTCTTCACTCAATTCTAGAAGCAACTGTTTCATTTTGTTCCTTACATTGTGCAAGTGCATAATTCTGTTTAAACTTATCCTCTACAAACCCAAATCTTCTAACTCTTTAAGTGAGGGAAGAGAACCTTCCATCTTGGTTCTAGATCACTGATATGTTTTATGAATCCTCTTTTCCAGTGTTATTGGATATACATTGCTGCTCAGCTTGATTGAGTACAAGACTCTTGTGATGAGGGGTGATCTGGAGAGGGCAAATAAGGTCCTGCAATCAATTCCAAAGGAGCATCAGAACAGGTCTTTAACCTATTTAATGTTGTCATTTGACTTCAAAACTGTCTTAATCTACTTAATTCTCCCTACCATTATGCGTGATTGTCATAAAAGCGCCATATTTACGATATAGAGACATGCAGTTATCACCATTGATTGTGGAAATTATTTAGCTAGTTAAAATAATATATTTACCTTATTAGCTCTCATCACTACTGCTTTTCAATAAGTGAGAATGCTGTAAGCATACTTGTCTTGTTTTTATGAATAACAGACCACAGTAAGATCCAAGACATCAATACTTATCAGTTTTTCTGATTTTAACTGATGCTGCAATATACATCTCGGATTCTTCAACATTCTGGGTTTCATCCCGAGGTCAATAATGTTATACTAACATTCCTTATTCCCTGGAAAAAAACTCAGACTAGTGAGAAATTGGAAAATAGTGTGAAAAAATTACTATTGAATATGCTGCTTCCACGTTTTCATTTTTAATCATTTTATTTGATACGAGGGCATAATTTCCTAATACAGTAAACAATATACTTCACGTTTTAATATTATTTGATTTTTTTGACAGTGTCGCCCATTTCTTGGAATCACGAGGAATGATAGAAGATGCACTTGAAGTTGCTACCGATCCCGACTACAGATTTGAGTTAGCCATACAGCTAGGAAAGCTAGACATTGCAAAGGTAAACTGCGGTTACTTGTTTGGTCAGCCTATCAAATATTAAAAATATGTGGGGAGCATATATTTCATTCAGTAGTTTTTTTTGTAAGGTTCTCATCTCTCTTGTTTTTTGTACTGAAGTTGCCTTTACAAATCCATTTTCATTTTGTTCCTTACAGGAAATAGCAACAGATGCACAAAGTGAGGCTAAATGGAAACAATTGGGTGAATTAGCCATGTCTAGAGGAATGGTATTCTCTTGATATCATGCTCTGCTGAAACTGATTAAATTTACTTTTCTGAAGACTTTAATTAAGATGAGCTGATTTTTTAACTATGACATCGCTGTCTTACATAAAACAAAGATATACTCCCTGTTCCTCACTTCCCTATCTAAATATGCTGTTTGACCATGTTAAATGAATTTTGATTTTGATTTTTTCAATGTAGTGTTTGTTGATTTTCTCTCACATTTCGATCATATTGATATGTTTGCTAAACTTTATTTTGCGCCTGTTCTGCATTTCAGTTGGAGATGGCAGAAGAGTGTTTGAAGCAAGCTAATGACCTGAGTGGTTTATTGCTACTCTATTCATCCTTAGGAAATGCCGAGGGGATTAGTGAACTTGCCTCTCTTGCAAAAGAGCATGGTAAAAACAATGTTGCATTCCTTTGTCTGTTTATGTCGGGTAAATTGGAGGACTGCCTACAATTGTTGGTAGAGAGGTATGCAATTTTGCTAAATTTGTCTGGTTAGACCATTTACTTAAATGTTTTTAATAGTAAATCAAGAAACCTTTACAGCAATCGGATACCAGAAGCTGCATTGATGGCTCGGTCTTACCTTCCAAGTAAGGTGTCAGAAATTGTTGCTCTTTGGAGAAAGGACCTCAACAAGGTAATGGCTTATGTGATTTCTGTTTTCCTGTTTTTGGGACTTTTGATTAAAATGGATGTTTTTCTAAGTCTAAATAGAAGGAACTAATATCATGAGGTTGTTGACATGGATTTTCTTTTGGTTTGAATATTATCCACAGATTAATCAAAAAGCTGCAGAATCACTTGCTGACCCTGAAGAATATCCAAATATGTTTGAGGATTGGCAAGTCGCACTTGCTGTTGAAGCTAAAGCTGCTGAGACAAGGTTGGTATTCAGTTTGTAATATCCCGCAAGTTAGATAGCCATGGATTTGACTTTCTGTTGTGGGGTCCGTTGTTCTTTTCTTCAATTCCTAACATGTCATGAAATTCTGTTCTGGTAGTAGTCAATAGTTATACATTCCGCATTTGCATTTGTAGGGGTAATTTGCCTCCAGCAGCTGAATACATACACCATGCTGATAGATCAACAGCAAGTCTTGTAGAAATCTTCAGAACCATGCAAATCGAAGAAGATGAGCACCTAGAAAATGGTGGCTTGGATTATGAGGTAGATTATTTAATTTTTCATCCATTTTATTGTTAAATTACATAATTTTATATCATAAGCGGATCTACCCGTGCCTGATATCTGCATAAGTTTTCGGAGGAGATTTTTTTCATAAACATTCTGTAATTTGTGAGTTACTGCCTGGCATTGAAGAATGAACTAGCTGAAGTTTAATTATCTTTTAGTATATTTTGTTGCATGCTCATCTTTCTCCCACAATGTCAAAATCCAAACAATAGATTTCTTGTGACGTCATTGGTGCTGAGTGCTCATTATGTTTCTCGAATTTGCTTAGGATGGAAAGACAAATGGTGAATTGTCACAAGAGCAGGATGACACACAAGTGGATGGGGAGAGTCATGAAGAGGCTGTTGTGGTGGATGCTGACCCTACAGATGGTGCTGTGCTCGTCAATGGAAATGAGGCAGAGGAAGAGTTGGGAGTGAAACCGTCAGCCTAAAAGCCATTTGTTGGAATGGTGTGAAATTCATAGTTTTGTTTCTGGTGATTATTTGATAATCTTTTAGCTGCTTGTTGACTTCCATTTATTGTAATTCTTGTGCCTTTTTAATTCTATTGTATTCATCTATCATTTGCTGCATCTGTTTCATCTACCTCTAGAATATCGGAGTTCAGCTAAATTGATAGTACATCATTAATAACCATTGAGCTCTAGGAAATTTTTTGACATGTAAATTAGGTTGGGACACAATTTATTTCCTGATGTATAATAGGTGTATATATATGTTCAACACTATCATGCATTTTGTGTGAAATTTTTCTCAAGTTCATTTGGAGATCAAGTCGAAGCTCTCTAGATATATAGGATAATCATGTGGCATTTATAATGTTAACTGGATTCTCTTATCTCATATTCTCTGCCCTATCATTCCATTAATTAACTGTTATTAACTCATATGATTAGATCCTTATTTCTTCCTCTTCCTGCTGAGTTGGCAGTGCTCACGCAACCTGGCTGAGTTCATTGAAGACAGATGGTTGCAGATGTCTGCTATATTTCTTGGTAAGAAATGAAGATTGGTGTGCGTAATAAATATATGTTTATTGTGCTGATCAATTATTAGGATCTGTATGTGTCTATATAGGTGTTGCTAATAGCAATTGATGACCCCCGTACTTGTTCATTAAATGCACATTTCATTGTCTGCTCTAAAAATATACTCGTTCTGTGAAATAAAGACCCATTTTGACTCGCGCTGGTTTCAAGAAATGGGAAAGAAAGTGGATTGGAAACGCTAGTAGAATGTAGCTCCCACTTTTATTTATTAGTGTCATACTTATAAAAATTAAAACAAGAGTTTTAGCTGTAGGTTCATTTATGGTAAAATGGGACTTGATTTTGCGGAAGGAGGGAGTACTTTTTAAAATTTCTATGACCCCATCAGCTCACACTCCTATTTGAATAACTTAGTATTCAACTAAAGGGATTGTAGAACCTTAGTGATATGTAGTTTATGCTCTTTGTTCTCATATTTATATAATTTGTTGTCCCATATTAAGACAGCTGAAGTTTCCTTGTCACAGATATGCTATAGGTTGTTTGCCTGAAGACGAAGACTCAGACCCAGACTCGTCCTGCTATTTTTGAAGACATACACAACATAGACTTTGAGATGTTTTGCTTAGTACAGTTTTTATGAAGATCAATTATGGTTTTCTATATGGTCTGCGACCAGAGTGACTTCATCCTGTCCGATCTTGATAAGACGAAGTAAGTTGTGTTCATCGTGTAGTAGTCTAGTTTAGTTGAGACATGGGCCTTTTCGTAAATCTCTTTGGTGCGTGGCGTTGTGAATCGTAGATACACAGCTGCATTATGGTACAATATCTACACACAACTCATTGTCAAAGATGTTAATTTTAGTTTGCTGCGTTATACTCTAAATTCCACTTCGAATCAGTCCAATCCTCTCTCTAAATCTCAAGTCTTTTCCCACTAAATTAAACTTTGGGAAATTATATTTCCTCTTATTGTCTGAAATAGAGTTTTTGGAAATGGTATAAGAAATTGGTGAATATTTTGAGAGGATAATTTTGACAAGTAGAAAGTTGAATCGTTGTGGAGAGGAGACACGTGTTTAGTAATTTTAGGAATTGTTTATATTAAGGATAAGTCTGAATTACTAAAAATAGACAACCTTGTTTTTTAATCATCAATTTCTTCTAAATGTACCAAAATATACATATCATACTTCATAATTTTGCTTATTAATCAATGTTTGATCTATTTGGATTACGAATTTCTCAAAAGTAAACTTTTCAATCCCTGTCCTATTAACAAATTAAAAGGATAATAAAGCAGGATAACTATAAAAGTCTAAATAAATCACAGAGATTAATTTGTTTCTCTTTCAAAATAGATAATGTTTTCGTCTTTTTGAATGTTTAATCAAATGATGTAAACTTTTGAACATAGAAATTATACTATCGAACAAGTCAACAAGGCCGTTTATCTCAGATAGAAGTATTAAATGCAGTTTTTTAAAAAACATACCGATAATTAGGAAATGTGTTGCATGCAATGAGCTAAGTCGCATGCAACATGTAGCGTGACTCATGCACCGGGAGCGCGTAGGATCAAGTAGTTAAGTAACAAGAATAAATGCCACGTGGACCACTCTAAGAAGGAGGAATTGGCACGATGACTAGGAGAGAGAGAAGGAGCTAACATAGTATAAATACTAGATCGTAGCTGATTGTTCAGAATTATTGTGCGTGTGTTTGGTTAGTTAGGATTTCTGTCACTGCGGTGTAGAGTCTTTTTCGTTATCATTCCTTTCCTTTTGCATTGTAATTATGTTGCTGCGTTTATCAATAAGATCCGGTGCTTAAAACCTAAATATTGTGTGAGTTACGTGATCGGAGTGTGTGAGTTGAGTTACCACGTAACAAGCGGTACCAGAGCTTGCGATTCCTCGGATGGCGTCGGGCACGAGGGGTGCAGAGGCGGATCAGAGATTGATGGATATGGAGAGGCATACAAATGAAATGTTGGTTGAAATTGGCCAGAGGCAGACCATAGTGGAAATAAATTTTGAGGAATTGAAGCAGGCCATTGCGCTGCTCTCTACCCAACAACATAAATTGCTCGCGAAGGAGGAGCCAAAACCGCCGGAGGCTGGAGTGGGAAATTTGGAGTTGCCGCCAGATCTGGGTAGACATACTCGTTATGAATTTCCTAAATTCGACGGTGCCGGATTGGAAGGTTGGCTGATGCGAGCAGATTTTTTCTTCGAAATTGGGCGTGTTCCGGAATCTGAGAGAGTTCGTGTTGCAGCCCTGCATCTGGAGGGTCGTGCCTTGCAATGGCACAAAGGCATCGTCACTCTTCATGGTGATGTCGCTTATCGATCATGGAATTGTTATGCCAACGGACGCGCCGCCCGATTTGGCACCCACGCTTATGCTGATCCTCTTTTGGATCTGTGCAATCTGAGGCAAACCGGGTCCTTACAGGAGTATATGGATGAATTCGAGGAGCTGTATCCGTGCACGGGTATCCGTGAGTACCAGGCTATGAGCTTCTTTCTCTCCGGATTGTTCGACGAATTGCAGATACCGGTTCGGATGTTCAAACCGACTTGCCTAGCTGATGCGTATGCTTTGGCCAAGCTCCAGGAACTCACAGTGAGGGCGATTACAGGTAAGCCTAAACCGAGCTATAATAGCAGTGTGCAACCTTCGAATTTTAGCTCCAGCAGCAAGTCGCTCACAGTGACAACGTCAACCACTAAGCCGCCTTCGGGGTGGGTTTAACAATAATCGTTCCGGAGGGGGTAAACCTGTGTTACGAATAACACCAAAGGAGTTAGACGAGAGGAAGGCTAAGGGGCTCTGTTTTTGGTGTCCGGAGAAGTTCGGGCCTGGCCATTCTTGTAATAGGAGACGTACCTTTGTGATGCAGTTGGTCGATGAGAGCTGTGGGAAGGATGACTGTGAGGCGGAGGAAGGGTTGGAGGGGGAAATTGAGGCTGGTGTTGATCTTCAATTGTCATTGAATGCGATGTGGGGAACTCAGGGTGCGCGAATCATGCGTATTAGAGGGCGGTGTCAGGGGCGTAACTTGAGAGTACTGATTGATACCGGAAGCACACATAATTTTGTGAATTCGCAAGTAGCGCAGAAACTCAAGTTCTCTCTCGTAAATGTTCCTATGGTAGCTGTTGAGGTGGCTAATGGTCAGATGTTACAGTGTCATCAAGTTTGCAAGGATTTTGAATGGGAGATGTAGGGGTCATGCTTTAGCACCATAGTTCATCTGATACTCTTGGATACCTATGATTTAATACTAGGAGGGCAGTGGTTGTCAACGAGATATCGCATGGAATTTTGGTACATTGCGTATGAGTTTTATACTCGATAGTGTGGTGTATGTGTTACAAGGTGAAGGGTGGGGGCCTAAAGCATCATCTCTCACTTGCTTGAAATTACTGTCCCAATATATTGAGGATGAGGGTGATACTCATTTCACTGATAACATTCGGATTGGTGAGGTTATGTCGGCTGTGGAAGGTCAACTTATGCGTTGTGCGTCGCTCTTGCAGGTTGAGCCTTGGCCAGAATTGCTTCACCTCTTATCTTATTTTGCGGATATATTTGAGGAGCTTAAAGGGTTACCTCCTAGGCGTAGCCACGATCATCGTATCGTGCTGAAGGCAGGTTCTGAGCCTATTAACATTCGCCCTTATAAGTATGCGGCGCAACAAAAAGATGCGATTGAGAGTATGCTTAAGGAAATGCTGGAAGCTGGTGTGATTCAGCATAGTCGGAGTTCTTATGCTAGTCCAATCGTCTTGGTGAAGAAGAAGGACGGATCGTGGCAGATGTGTGTGGATTATCGGTCCCTAAATGCCAACACGGTTAAGGATAAGTATCCGATTCCGGTGATAGAGGAACTTTTGGACGAGCTTGGTGGTGCAGGGTGGTTTTCGAAGATCGATCATCGATCAGGCTATTGGCAGGTCTGAATGGATCCCTCGAATGTGTATAAAACTGCTTTTAAATCCCACGAGGGACACTATGAATTTTTAGTCATGCCTTTTGGATTGACAAACGCTCCCGCGACATTTCAAAGCTTGATGAATACGGTGTTCAAGTCTCATCTTCGTCGGTTTATATTGGTGTTTTTCGATGACATCCTAATCTATAGCAAGACCCGGGACGAGCATGTTGAGCACTTAGCTATCGTTTTTGAGCTGATGAGGGAGCACAGCTTGTTGGCCAAGCGCTTGAAATGTGACTTCGGTCAGAATCAGGTTGCTTACTTGGGGCACGTCATTTCTCAGCAAGGTGTAGCAACAGATACAACTAAGATTCAGGCAGTCCGAGAGTGGCCTACTCCTAGATCCTCGAAGCAAGTTCGCAGCTTCTTAGGCCTAACCGGTTATTATAGAAGGTTTGTGCAAAATTATGGGTTGATTGCTCGGCCTATGGTGGAGTTACTCAAGTATGACAAATTCAAATGGACGGATCAGGCTCAGGCAGCTTTCGATCAATTGAAGCTTGCTATGACAACCGTCCCTGTTCTTGCTCTTCCTGACTTCTCCAAGGAATTCATTTTGGAAACTGATGCTTCTGGAGTCGGCATAGGGGCTGTGATGATGCAGGACGGTCACCCCATTGCATTTTATAAGTAAGGTTTTGGCTCTGAGACATCAGACATCAGACACTGTCGGTATATGAAAAGGAACTTTTTGCTATACTTATGGCTGTAAAGAAATGGTGCCACTATCTGCAATGTCGGAAGTTTGTTATTCTTACCGATCATCAGAGTCTACGTTATCTCTTGGAGCAGAGGCTGACTACACCAACGCAACAGGCATGGATGGCGAAATTAATGCACTTTGATTACGAGATTCGATACAAGAAGGGAGTGGAGAATTCTGTGGCAGATGCGCTTTCACGTGTGCCTGATATGTCGGTTTTTACACTCACGTCTTACATGTTTCCATTGGAGCTTATGGCCAAAGTGAAGAGCTCTTGGTCAGCAGATGAAAGGGTACAATAACTGATCGCAGACAAAGAGAGAGATTCTGCTTCTCACCCGAAATATTTCTGGAGTAACGGTGAGCTACGGCGGCGGGGCAGATTGGTGGTTGGGCAGGATCTCGCGCTCAATGCCCATCTCATGGCTACCTTCCACAAGTCAGTAATGGCAGGGCACTCGGGCGCCTTGGCTACTTACAAAAGGCTAGCAGCAGTGGTGTATTGGCCTAAGATGATGAAGGAGGTTCGGGAATTTGTTCGTGTCTGTGTTGTGTGTCAACGTTTCAAGGCGGACAATTCCCCTTCAACCGATCTATTACAACCTCTTCCTATACCACAATTTTTCTTCACTGATTTGACGATGGACTTCATTGAGGCTCTTCCCACGTCAAAAGGGAAGAATGCTATTCTAGTGGTTGTCGATCGCTTGAGCAAATATGCTCATTTTATGGCTTTATCACACCCGTTTTCGGCAAAAGAGGTTGCTACTCTTTTTTTGGATTATGTTTTCAAGTTACATGGAGTACCTGCTACTATTGTCAGCGATCGTGGCTCTACCTTCATGAGTCAGTTTTGGAAGGATTTCTTCAATATGTTGGGTGTGGAGCTCTTGTACTCGACTGCATACCTCCCCCAGACAGATGGGCAATCCGAGGTGGTTAACCGGTGTCTTCAATGTTATTTGAGATGCACTGTTGGGGAGCAACCTCACTCTTGGGCTCAATGGTTGTCTCTCGCAGAGTATTGGTACAATACCAACTTCCATAGCAGTATAAAAATGACGTTGTTTGAGGCTCTCTATGGTTTCCCTCCTCCACTCCATATGCCGTACTTTCTGGGTGATTCAAATGTGGAGGCGGTTGATCTGTTTTTACGAGATAGGGAAGAACAGGTTCAGCTCCTTAAGGCTAATCTCCAAAGAGCAGCTGATCGTATGACGAAACAGGTGGATCAACACCGTTCGGATAGGCTCTTTGCTGTGGGTGATTGGGTGTTAGTCAAGCTGCAAACCTACCGACAACGTTCAATGAAAGCCAAAAATTTTTGGTCCCTATCAAGTTCTAGACAAGATTGGTCAAGTGGCCTATAAGCTGAACTTGCCTGCGTCGTCTCAGATACACAATGTGTTCCACGTCTCGCAGCTGCGGGCTTCTACACCGCCTACTGGTCCAGTCCCTGACCTCCCTTCGATTTCTCATATAGGCGATGCCTTTCCCTTGGCTATCTTGGAGAGACGGATGGTGAAGCGTCAGAATCGGGCTGTCGCCCAGTGGTTGATTCATTGGACAGGAAGGCCCCCAGCTGATGCGTCATGGGAGTTTGCCCATGAAATTACTACACGGTTCCCTTCGTTCCTTGCGGACAAGGAACCTTAGGGGGGAAGTTATGTTGCATGCTCAATGAGCTAAGTCGCATGCAACATGTAGCGTGACTCATGCACCGGGAGCACGTAGGATCAAGTAGTTAAGTAACAAGAATAAATGCCACGTGGACCACTCTAAGAAGGAGGAATTGGCACGATGACTAGGAGAGAGAGAAGGAGCTAACAGAGTATAAATACTAGATCGTAGCTGATTGTTCAGAATTATTGTGTGTGTGCTTGGTTGGTTAGGATTTCTGTCACTGTGGTGCAGAGTCTTTTTCGTTATCATTCCTTTCCTTTTGCATTGTAATTATGTTGCTGCGTTTATCAATAAGATCCGGTGCTTAAAACCCAAATATTGCGTGAGTTACGTGATCGGAGCGTGTGAGTTTAGTTACCACGTAACGAAATGAGATTACTACTATATAAGAAGGAATAGAAAATGGTAATTGAAGGAAAAAAGAATAATAAAAGGGGGAAGTATTGCTTGATTGTTGCCCGCTCTCTCGCTCTCTCTCTCTCTCTCTCTCTTGCAAGCACGTGTTGTTCTAGGGTTTTAGCAGATCCGAACAAAATTCAAAAGCCAAGCAATCGAGGTTTGAATCGAGCATAGCCGAGCCCGTATCAGAGGTTTGTATTTCTAATTTCTGCCGCATGCATCTATCGGGTTCCATTTCATTTTTCGTTCTTCAATTTTGTGGTGGCTCAGCTCTTCTTTTTATCA
Source organism: Salvia splendens (assembly GCF_004379255.2). NCBI lineage: Eukaryota > Viridiplantae > Streptophyta > Magnoliopsida > Lamiales > Lamiaceae > Salvia > Salvia splendens. The sequence continues at coordinate 14,234,880 of NC_056034.1, forward strand.
AATTATTTATATGTCGATTGGGCGCGCGTAAATGGATTTGATTTTGTGAAATTAGGTTTTTCTTATGTTGTATTTGCGCTAGTGTGCACCTCGATTAAACCAACTCAAAGATGGCGGAAAACTGAAATGATGTTCGGATGTGTTCTGTGTCTGTGTGTTTCGTTTATCCTTTTCTTTATTGTTGAATTGAAGATGTGAAGTTAGTATTTTTCATATTGGGAAAACGAAACTGAAAGATATAATGAGATACATTAGTACCTTCTCAAGCAGGAAGAACGAATTGATTGATTGTGAAATTTTCGTTGACAGCTCTGATTGATGCTGAAAGGTACCGATTTGATTTTTTTTCAATTGTCAAAATATGGAGAGATTTCTCTGAGATCTACCTTCATCTATGCAGAAATCATTGTTTTGCATTTTGTTGACTATATTTTGATACAATTAGGTTGTCTAGCGTGCTGGTTATGTTGTGGTTTTGCCCATATATTCCTCGTTGAGTGTCTGACTCGAGTATTCTGGGTATGCAAGAACATGGTTCTTTAAGAATTTGCAATTTGTATCTTTATTTGTAGTCCGTGTTTTTGCATGTATGGGTTTGGATATCTCTAGTGATTTATATCCCAATAAGTTTAGTAGCATAATTGATATCATAAATGCAATATTCATGTTTGCATATTGCATTTTTTTTACATTTATGACCAGCCATCCCAACGCTTCTTTTGTAGAGAAAACATAGGTTGCACACACAAAATGAAAATGTACCGCATAAGTTCTTAAAATATTTGGAGATAGAGCATGTAGATACAGGGGATAAAACTGTAGTAGATATGGTTAGACACCACCATATGGTTAGATGTATATTCCATAACTTCTGTAATTGGTATAGTTTTTCTGGTGGGGTTTTGGGAAAATTGGAAAAAAACTTCTTGTTATACTTTGTGAGTTTGCTGAACAACGTGAAGTATGTGTGCTGATACCTTCTTGTCTTTTCTTGCCACTTCTCTCTCTTTCTAACCCACAAAATGCACTCACACATTATTTGTTGGAAACCTTTGGCATTATTTGTTTGATTCATAAATTTATTTAGTATTTGAATACCCTAAGATGGAGGGGAGGTATGCGTATTTTGGCCTCTTGTACTTAGGAGGGGCTGGCCATATTATTCAAATGTGTTTGCTTAGGTTTTGGTATGGTTTCATGCAGGGACTGCTGTGTGACTGAATAAAAACAACACCACTCTGTTTTTTTTATTTTTTACTAGCAATGGGAGATGCAGAAAACCTTCAGCCATCTAAAAAGAGAGCTGCTGGAGTCCAACTATCTCGTGAAAACCCTGGACTGGATGACGATGAACCAGAACAAGAGGCAGGAACTTTTAAGAAAGCAAGTGATGACGTTTTGGCCAGAAGAAGAATAGTGAAAGTACGTCGCCCACAAGCATCAACTCCAGCTGCCCCTCCTCCAACTGCTTCTAATCCTTTTGCTGCCATCCGGTTGGTTCCTCCTACTACATCCCCAGCTCCCCCTGCACAGGTAGAGGCACACAGTGGTCAGAGTAAGGAAACTGACCACATTGATGAAAGCAAATCTGACAATAGGGTTGACGAACAGTCAAAAGAAGAATCTACCAAAGATGGAAAGACTGATGCCAATGATGATAATTCTAAACAGCCTGAAGACAAGGTTGATGACTCCAAAGCTCAACCAGATGATAAAAATGCCAATGTTGTTGACCAAGAGAAGGATAACTCTGTGGCAGAGGAAGTTGTGGAAGGTGGGAATTCTGGAGATGGGGCTACAAAGTCTACAGAAGCTGATACTGTTGAATCACAAACAGGGAAGGATGTAAAAGGTGATGGAGATGAAAAGGATAGCTCTGTGGTAGAGGAAGTTGTGGAAGGTGTGAATTCTGGAGATGGGGCGACAAAGTCTACAGAAGCTGATACTATTGAGGCACAAACAGGGAAGAATGTAAAAGGTGATGGAGATGAAAAGGAGAAAGAGAATGAGGCAGCTGCAGAAAAGAATGAAGAAGCTGCCCCATTTAGCTCATTTCGACAACTATCAAGTACCCAAAATGCTTTCTCTGGTCTGACTGGAACAGGGTTTTCTGGTACCTCATTCTCATTTGGATCGATTACTACGGATGGTACTGCCCCAAAGATTGACAGTACCACCTTCAGTTTTGGTGTTTCTAACAATGGAAGCTCTTCTATTTTTGGTAGTGCTGGGGCAAGTACCATCACTAAGAGTGAGGGAACCAAATTTCCTCCCAAACAAGAGGTCCCTCTTGAAACCGGAGAAGAAAACGAGAATGCTGTTTTCACTGCTGATTCTATCCTTTTTGAATATATGGATGGAGCTTGGAAGGAACGGGGAAAGGGGGAACTGAAGGTCAATGTATCCACAACAGGGACAGGAAAAGCGAGACTTGTTATGAGGGCTCGAGGAAATTATCGGTTAATTCTGAATGCTAGCCTTTTCCCTGACATGAAGCTTGCAAATATGGACAAGAAAGGCATCACTTTTGCGTGCGTGAACAGTGCTGGTGAGGGGAAAGACACACTTTCAACATTTGCCTTGAAATTCAAGGATCCTTCCATAGTTGAAGATTTTCGAGCAGAAGTCACCAAGCACAAGTCAACCGCACCAGTCGCACTCAGAACCCCAGAAAATTCTCCAAAGGCTGATGAATGATGAGCATCTTATTCTGTAAGTTGCCCTCTCCCACTAGGAGACATTTAAAACGAGAGTTTTTGGGTTGTTTATGTGTCGTTAGTCTCTTGAGAGTCTTGTTTTTGGGTTAATGTACTTGGTTGGGCTCACTGATTATGCTATTTGTTCTTCTATAGACTTAATAGTGATAATTTCCCACATTCTATTGAACTCCTTTTTATGATGAGATAACGTTTTGCTACTACTCTTCGTTGTGATTTTTGCATTGTTACCTTTGTCCTCACTTTATAGAGCTATTAGTTGCATTTTACTATGAAAATGAAAACACCAGAATTTGAAGACTTGGAATTTTCTCTGTGACAACGCTGATATATAAACTATCATGGAATAATTAGTTTTGTTGTTCTGTTTTTTTTACAACAAGATGCCTTATTTGTTCTGTTTTTTTTTTTACTACAAGACGCCTTATAATGATATTTTATTTATTTAAACTTGATTTTCAATTAATAAATTAACTATTTGGCAAGTTCAATATAAAAAAAGTTTGTGAAACTAAATGCTTGATAATTTATTTCTTTATTCTTTATAGGAGCCGTATTACATTAGCTATAGGTCAATTCAGATCTTTATAAAAAAATTTAAATGTGGTGAAAAAATATATTCCCTCCGTCCCATAAAAATAGGTAATTTGAGTTTGACACTAGTTTTAATGTGTAATTGATAAAATAAGAGAAGGAAAAAAAGTAGTTGAAATTGTGTAGTGGATGGTGATTGGTGGAGTCCAAAGGTTACCACAAATGGATATGGACTATTTGTATTGGACGGACGAAAAAAGAAATATGACTTATTTCTATAGGATAGAGAGTATAAACTTTTAATGTGTAATCAATTTCATACGCTTATGTATTCTACTAAAATTATTTATATGAGGCGTGTCCAGTGATAATTTTAAGTGCCGTGCATATGGAGCGACAAAATTAGTATTGAAATGACAAGTCAGCACATCAAAACAAACGATAGTTTATTTATTAACACTTTATATAATATAAAAACATTGTTTTACAATTTCCAATCTCGAATTAAAGGACCAATTATACGTTGTTCATTATATTACAATCTTCTGAACAAGTATCCAAACACTCATCAAACTCAGGATCATCATCTGTAAAAAAAAATCAATACTTTTATACAATAAAACAAAAATATTTTTATATATGTCATAAAAATACTATATTTTATTGTTATAATAATACCTGATGTGAAATCTTTGCACCTAGAATTTGCACATCCATTTGTACATTTGAAATCCATTTCTTCGATTTGTTTGATGTTAGTATAACATTTCTTCAAGCACTCAGCGACACAAACTGGACCCCTCGAAAACAGGTTACATTTGATAACACATTTCCCTATACATAAATCAGAAGATTTCTTTGCCTCAGCTCTTGCTAGAAGAAACATTATCATTATTAGCCCTACATACATTTTGAAACTCATTTTAATTCTCTTTATCTCTATTTTCACTAATTTGTAGGTAATTGTCACGTTCTCTCTATTCTATCTCTATGCCATTGCGTTTATATATAGGTTTTGTCGTTTTATTGATTTATTTTGATTTTGCTACCGATTAAGATTTCGACATTGATATAATTTTAATGATTTATTTATGAAAAAAGGATATCAATTCTTTTGTACCCCTAAAGTTTTGAGACGTTCCTAACTCTCCGGTTTATTCAGCTATATTTATTGTACAATTTATCTCAATTAAACCTTTTTTATAAATTAATTGATTGGATAAGAGATGTGGTTTGATTTGTTAAGTATATTGGACAATATGACTAATTATTATTAACACTTATATAAATTTAGGCAAAATGTATTTTTTTTCATCAAAATACATTTGATGTTAGTTTTAAATTTTAATGTATGTTTTTAACAGGACGTATCTTACTTTTATACCCTGTCAAGTGTAGAAGAGGGTGAAAATATGGTTAACCAATTGCGCATTTGGCTTTATTTCACATTTTTAGTAGTTTTTAACCCCTATTTAGAGATTTCCTTCTCCAAGTATAACCACTTTGAAATTGAAAAACATAATTAGAGTTCTCTTTTATTTTGTCTTATTTTAATATTTTGGGTGTTTAAGATGGAACAAGAGACAATAAGAACCAATTATTCAAGATCTTACTACCCCATCTCCATCTCCATCTCATGACACTCACACTTTTTTTTCCATCTTGTCCAAAAAATCCGCCAATTACTGAGATACAAAACATTGAAGTTGGAAAAGTGAACTATTAATATATAAGTAATTTAGAATGTAACAATAAAAAAAAATTAATGAAATAAACATTAAATTTAAAATTATTACAGAAACAATAATATATAGAAATAAACAAAAAATACATATTAAGATGTTTTCAATCGATCCTAAAACAATAAATATGAGTCTTACAACTTTTAAGTCAAAGAAAATTTCCAATGTAAAACTAAAAACAATTACTCCCTCCATTCCATAATAGATGTTACACTTTCCTTTTTAATTTGTCCTATAAAAGATGTCACATTTCCTTTTTTAGAAAAAGTTCCCTCTCACATTAATATAAATATATTATTTTCTCTTTCCATTTAATACACAAAACAACACTTCCAAGTGTGACATCTACTATGAGACAGATAGAGTACTATGTAGCGTATATCAATACATAAAAAATGAATTACATATGTACCAGACATGTATCAAGAGTCGGCTATCCAAATTTAAAAAATTAACACAAACAACATTATACAATAATAAACATAAAATAAAACATCAAAAAATACTTTGAACAAAAAAATGCATTTTGCCTAGTTCTATACACGAATCAAATCAAACTGTCTGTCTTATCTAATCGGTACTCAACGTATACCTTTTTCGCAAATTTATGTATACTATATAAGTACTTTTGACTTATGCTTTATAGGTCGAATTTATGTCTACCGACCTAAAAGAAATTTATGCACAATTGCACAAGTCAAATTTATGTCTATCTTATCTAATCAGTAGTCAACCGACCTAAAATGTATTTTAGACTTAGTGTATAAATTTCTTCAATAAGTTAATATAAAACTATATAAAGTTATAAACCTCATCATCACATAGAAAGAGAAATTGAGAGAAAGTATACATACAAATCGATAAAAATATAGATGGTCAAAACTAGAATGAGTTCGAAAATTTACATAGCGGCCACAATAATGATAATGATTTTTCTAGCAAGAGTTGATTCTCTTCCAACTTCATGTGCAGATGATTAAATGTAGGAATCATCTATGCATGGCTGACTGCTTATAGAATGCAAGTATACCACAAATCTAAGAGATTGATTTCCAACGTACAAATTTGTGTGCAATTTCTAAGTGTAAAATTTGTGTAGGTAATATTTGAAAGAGTAAAGGTGAAAATTGGTTCTAAACATATAGACAGAATACGAATTTGGTCTAAAACATTAACTTTTTGAAAATCGGGTCCAGAACATTTAATCGTTATCGAAGTGGTCCTAAACATTTGAAATCGTTATCGAAGTGGTCATTTTCCGTCAAAAACTAACGGTCAACGCCTAATTAATGATTTTTTAAACTTAATTAATATCCTAATGCATAATTAATTAAATAAAAATAAATATAAAATTAATAAAATGCTAAGAAATTCCAAAATCAACCACAAACATCTCTACACGTAAGGCAGCACCACAGCGGAAATTTAAAGGGGAGAGAGATTGAATTGTTGAGCAACGGCGGACAGTTAAGGTTCCAGAAATTGATTAGAGAAAGATATGAATTTGAGTAAGATTGATTAAGAAGGAGGGAGAGAAGAGAGGGCATTGATGGTTGAGCTGGGAGACGGAGAGAGGATGACAATGGGTTAGACCAAGGTAAGAGCAGCGGCGATGAGGTCATGGAGCAGCAATACTGCTCAATTGACAACGAGCAGGCAGAGGCGACGGAAGCGAAACCATCTTCCGGCAACAGCGACCGCGTCGGCAGAGATAACAACGCCAGACCGCCGAGAAAGAAAATTGAGAGAGAGATGAGGAGGACCGAAATGAATGGGGGTTGATGGCGACGGTTTTGATCTCGGACAGCAGCAACGCGGAGAAACACACGATGACGACGATTTGTGGAGGAGCTAGCAGAGAGAAAAGACGTGATGGCGTTGAGCGCCAGAGAGAAGAAGAAAGAGATTCCGATTTAGGAAGAACGAAGGAGAGATGGAAGAGAAGGAAGAAGAGGGAGAAATAGTCGATTTTGGAATTTCTTAGCATTTTATTAATTTTATATTTAATTTTGTTTAATTAGTTATGCATTAGTATATTAATTAAGTTAAAAAATCATTAATTAGGAGTTGACCGTTAGTTTTTGACGGAAAATGACCACTTCGATAACGATTTCAAATGTTTAAGACCACTTCGATAACGATTTCAAATGTTCTAGACACGATTTTCAAAAAGTGAATATTTTGGACCAAATTCGTATTCTAATTATATGTTTAGGACCAATTTTGACCTTTACTCTATTTGAAAAATACAATCCATTTTTTGACATATTAACTATATAGATTTTTAAACTGACCCTATAGAAAAATGAGATTTGCACTTTTTTAAGTACTTGAATTTGAAATAATATTACTACAGGTGTTTAAAAAATTATTAATCACATTTCATGTCATTCTTAATTTTTTTTTATTTTGTTGCATCACTCGGTAATAACATGAATTGTTGGAAATATTATCCAATTCGAAAATAGTTGGAGAATTAATCTAGGAATCGATAATGTTTCCATAGGTAGTACAACAAAAATAGTGAATAAAAGAAATTTCACACACACATTCTTTCCTTGAGAAAAGTATTGTATCACATGAAGCCAATTTCGTGGCTGTGGAAAGATATGAGTATTATTCATTCAACTTGTTCAGAGAATTACAATAGGTATGCCTCCTTTAAATAGGCCAAAGGTTACATAAAATTGGCAAGATTTGCCATAATACTCATTCCCTAATTAATTTTTTTTCCCAGCTTACCTATTTTCCTTACTTACATATTTTCCTTTCTAACACTCCCCCTCAAGTTAAGTAATGGGATTACCGATACTTAACTTGCCCAATACCTCATGGAAGCTTCTTGCATCGACAGCTTTCGTGAGTATATCCGCCAACTGATCTTCAGATCTCACAAAAGGAAGTTCTACCGTCTTGGCCTCTATATTGTCATTGATGAAATGTCGATCCACCTCGACATGTTTTGTCCGATCATGCTGAACTGGATTTTCAGATATGCTGATTGCCGCCTTATTATCACAGAACAACTTACATGACTTCTGTGAGTTTAAGTTCAACTCAGTCATCAATTTCCTCAGCCACAGAATCTCAGTCAACCCACTCTTAATCCCTTAAAATTCAGCTTCTGCACTTGACAAGGCTACCACTTTCTGTTTTTTGCTTCTCCACGTGACAAGATTTCCTCCCACAAAGGTAAAATATCCAGCAGTTGATTTTCTGTCATTTGGGTTCCCTGCCCAATCAGCATCCGTGAATCCATGAATCTCTAAATATCCATGATTCTCGAATAGAATCCCATGGTTCGCTGTCCCTTTCAGATATCGAACAATCCTCAGTGTTGCTTCCCAGTGAGCTACTTGAGGTGCATGCATAAACTGACTAACTACTCCAACTGCATAAGCTATGTCGGGTCTAGTGTGGGATAGGTATATCAATTTCCCAACTAAACGTTGATATCTCGTGCAGTGAGTGGCTTCAGCTCCTTCAACTATCCGCAGACCATGATTCTAAACCATAGGAGTATCTGCTGGCTTACAGTCCAGTAGTCCTGTCTCGGTTAACAAGTCAAATACATATTTCCTCTGACTGATGAAGATCCCCTTCTTTGACCTTAGCACTTCTATACCCAGAAAGTACTTTAGTAATCCCAAGTCCTTCATTTCAAACTCTGCAAACAAATTCTTCCTTAGCTTGCTTATTTCCTCTTCATCATCTCCCGTGAGAATCATGTCATCTACATAGATGATGAGGCATGTAATCTTTCCTTCTCTTTTCTTCAAGAATAATGTATGATCATAGTTGCTTTGTTCATACCCATACTTCTTCATTGCCTCAAAGAATCTCCCAAACCAAGCTCTAGGTGACTGCTTTAGCCCATATAGTGTTCGTTTTAGTTTGCAAATCTTTCCTCCTTCGAAATCTCCAACAAATCCAGGTGGTGGCTCCATGTAAATGGGCTTCTTCAGTTCCCCATGTAAGAATGCGTTTGTCACGTCGAACTGATGTAGTGGCCATTCCCTGACTGCCGCTATTGAGAAGAGCACTCGAATAGTACTCATTTTTGCTACCGGTGAGAATGTTTCAGCATAATCAACTCCATAAGTCTGAGTGCATCCTTTGGCCACAAGTCTCGCCTTATACCTTTCAATCGACCCATCTGGCCTCCGTTTGATAGTGAAGACCCATCTGCATCCCACAGTTCGAACTCCATCAGGTTTAAGACATACTTCACATGTATTGTTCTTCATCAGAGCCCACATTTCTACTAGCATTGCTTCTCGCCAGTGAGCAATTTTCATAGCCTCCTCGGCCGTATATGGGATTTCTTCTTCTTCGTAAAGTGCTGCTTCAAACGCCCTAGCCATCTCTGTTAGATTTGCTTTAGCCAGATTCGCCATAGAATATCGGCTCCTACTAATCCTCTCAGGACTGTATCTCTTAGCCGGGACCCCACGAGTAGTTCTGTTGGGGAGTATATAGCGGCCGGTATCACCATCAATTGCTGCATTCTCATTCTCGTCTACACCAAAAGTGTCAGGAGTAATAACTGTATTATCTGAGCTAGTTTCAGGAATTACCTCGGATATCACTGGAGGAGGACTCGATTCAGGCGTAGGCGGTTGAGGAGGCTCTACAGCAGATGTGACTGACTCGGCAGTGGCACTAGCTTGTTCTGTTGGTTCCACGTTCGAGATACTTGGATGTGGCATCGGAAAACTGAGGGGTCCAATTTTATCACACTCCCCCTGAACAGCACTCCCCCTGACCCCGAGGTTGTGTGATAGAAGTATTCACTTTCTAGAAAATTACAATTCATGGTTGTTATAACCTTCCTATACCCCGGGTGATAGCATCGATAGCCCTTCTGATTTACCCCATACCCCAAAAAAATACATTTTATTGCACATGCAGAAAATTTTCCTCTTTCGTGTTTCGGTACATGCACATAAACGGAACAACCAAAGATTTTGAGCGGAAGTATGAGAGGTGGGGGAATATCAGTTAGGGATGCGAGAGTCTGCAAAGGAGTTTTCATACCCAAAATTTTTGTAGGCAAACGATTAATCAGGTAGACAGCAGTGGCAACAGCTTCGGGCCATAAAAATTTAGGAACATTTGAGTAAAAAAACAGGGCTCTCGTGACCTCTAGGATTATCCTATTCTTTCGTTCAGCTACACCATTTTGTTCTGGAGTGTATGGACAAGTAGTTTGATGAACTAACCCCTTTTCTTTAAAAAAATCAGTCATGTCTTTGTTAACAAATTCCCTATCATTATCGGATCTAAGAATTTTGATCGTGGTTTGGAATTGTGTCTGGATCATTGTAAAGAAACGGGTAAATTTTTCAAAAACGTCAGATTTATGCTTCAAAAAATATACCCAAGTCAATCTAGTGCAGTCATCCACAAAAATGAGAAAATATTTAAAACCATGATTACCAACAATAGGAGCTGGACCCCAAACATCGGCATGCACTAGAGAAAAAATAGTCTTAACACGAGTATCACTTGATCTAAAGGATTGTCTGTGGTTTTTTGCCAAAACACAAGATTCGCAAGTAATATCATTAAAATGAGAAAACTTTGGAAAAAGCAATTTTAAATACCCCGAGGATGGATGCCCCAATCTGCGGTGCCACAACCAAGCTTCCCGATTTGCAGATCCGTGAGCAAGCATCGCGGTGCCACCTTGTTGAGTAATCTCATCCACATAATAAAGACCTTGACGCTCAGTGCCACGCCCAATTATCCTCCTCGTCCTGATATCCTGTAATACACAGAAATTTGGATGCATTAGTAACGTACAGTTGAATTCTTTCGTCACGTGGCTGATAGACATAAGTTTATGAGATAATTTGGGAACATGGAGTGCATCCGTCTATACAAGAACGGTTGTCTATTCAGGAAAGGACACGTGACTCTTCTACCCACGCTCAACTCCAAGATGATCTAATGGAGCATATTGGGGCAAAATTTGGCGGAGGAGATTATTAAATTATGTATTTTTAATTTTTTAGGAAATTATTAAATTATGTTTTTTTACGAATTTTATGTTGTAAGTTTATTTTATTTAATGAAGTGTTTTTTATTAATTTAATTTGGTTGAAAATAAAAATAAAAAATGAAATTGAATGAATAGTAATTTAAGGGACGGAGGGTTGCAGGTTCTGTCCCTTAGTTAAGAGATGGAGTAAAAAAGTATAGTGAGACCCATGAATAGTAATTTAAGGGACGGTTAAGGGACATATAAGTGACAGCGTTGTGGATGGCAATGATGAAAGGAGTGGAGCAGTGGACTGTTTTCTTGTTCAAATATTTAACTTAATTAAACAATAGTGTATACCTATCTTGTTTTATCTTCATAATTTGATTGCTGATTTCGCTCATTGTTCCTTTTAATTTATAATATCCAGAATTGCGTTAAGTCGGCTTTGAAATTATTAACATGCATATACATAAATTTTAACTTATTATATACTCCTATTTATTTTCTGCGATTACTATATAGTTATTGGTCTCAACTCAATCATAAAGCAATTCCATCGTTTCAGTGCCACATCCAACATAGTTATTGAAGTTAGTTGTTTGAATTCCCTCGTATAGATTGATGTGGAAATGAGATATACAAATCTTGTTGGGCGAAATTATAATGGAAAATAAAACAAGGAAATTACACAGAAAATAACTGAACAAAATTACACGGAAAACTTGTGGAAAGTGGTAAGCCGAGTCGAGGAGTCCTCTTTCCGCAAGACGAGATACGCCCCGGTAGTGCTCTCGTTTTGGCGTGTCGTCCCCAAATATAAAACGGCTTCGTCTCTGAAGTAGCAGCACCGCTAGCAGCAGAGCTCCGGCGAACGGGAGTAAGGCGGGGGTAGAGCTTCGATGGGGAAGATTATGCAGAGAGGGAGAGAATGTGAATGCAAGATGCTTGTGTATGTTCTGTGTAGAATGCAATGGATGCATGCCTATTTATAGGCCAAGTCCACCTGCAGGGCATTGATGGAGTCAACAACCATTATGTGTGCCATGATGGCTTGACTGTAACCGCCGGGGGTATTGACTGGTGCACTAGCCAGTGGGAGCTGAAGAGACACGACACACCTGGACATGCTACACGACGGGATACACCATGGACCGTCGGGGTCCATCGGGGACCTTTTGTCTCCCGTTATGCGTCGGGGTCTAGCGGGGACCTTTTGTCTCCCGTTGTGAGTCGGGGTCCAGCGGGATACACAAGGCACAATGCACAAGGCACCTGGCACCCGGTGCACGGTGCGCGGGTTGCGGGTCACGGACGGGCAACGGCGCGCGCGTGAGGGCTCTGTCACCCGTTGTGAGTCGGGGTCCAGCGGGAACCTTTTGTCTCCCTTCATGCGTCGGGGTCTAGCGGGAACCTTTTGTCTCCCGTCATGCGTCATGGTCCAGCGGGTCCATGACGTGGACCAGGACCCGTCGGGGATAGCGTGGAGTTTGGGGTGGTCTAAAAAGAACAAGCGAGGCTCGAACCACGCTCAACGACCAGCTCCAAAGAACAGCCCAAAGACCAATTGCCAAGGCACAAGGCACAAGGCACAAGGCACCCGACACCTGGTGCATGGGTCACGGTGCACGGTGCGCGATGCGCGGGTGGCGGCAGCTCGCGCGTGTGCGCGCGTGTGGGCTCTGTCACCCGTCTTATTCCACGATAATTATTACACATGATAATTCATCTGATTAAATACTTCATCAAAGAAGTTTATCATCCCCGATGTGGGATAATTAACACCTAGTTAACCCTTCACATAGCTCATTTCTAGCTTTATTGTGACCAACTTTAATATATTATTTCTCACTCACCGGGAATCGGACTTGAGAAAATGAATATACTACAGTCATCTGAACGTAGATCGATGTTATTGCATTTAATTTCACGAAATTAAATGTCTTGTAACATTTATTATTAGTCAAAAATCATTTGACCAAGCACGATTCCAACAATCCCCCATGAGTGGAAATTGCCAAATGCATATGTATGCAGACACAAGCTCAACCCTCAAGAGGTATGTAAGCATAAGGATAGGTAGTTTTTGGCTTTGAACCATCCATAGTGATACACATGCGGACTAGTAGCGCGATGCTTTGAACTATTCCTCCACGGCGTGCACCAAGACAATGATGTTAACACTTAAACACCTCAACCTCATCCGTTCTCACGTTTTGTGTCCATTTCAGGCCTTGGACACCACTTTGGATTCATAAGTGTATTGTTTGAAGCGGCCCCACTTCACACTTACATAGGTGATTCCTCGTTAAGTATCTTGCCATACTCGGTCTCCTTGAGAACTTCATCTCAACGAGATCCTTTAGGGATCATTAAAAGTCATAGACTTATCCTCACCACTAGGCAAGTTTTACAACACTCTATTGCTCTCTAGGGAATATATATAGATGAGTGTTTCACACGAACTTTCATAGCTTAGTTTTCCCATTGAACCAAGTTCTTGGGATCTCCAGTCATCATGGTTGGGTTACCACTATGACAATTCTTTAGTTTGTGAATTTCAAACCCATTCCCTCTAGCAATTTATTCATTTGATCACGATTTAACCCTTTGGTTAGCGGATCCGCTAGATTATCCAATGACTTCACGTAGTCAATTGTAATCACCCCTGTTGTGATCAAATGTCTGACGGTATTATGTCGTCGAAGAATGTGTCGAGACTTACTATTGTACAAGCCACTATTTGCCCTCCCAATAGCGGTTTGGCTATCACAGTGAATTAACACTGGAGGCACGGGCTTTGACCAACGTGGAATATCTTTAAGGAAGTTTTTAAGCCAATCGGCTTCTTCCGCGGCTATACATGTCTGTTTCATGGATTTCCACGAGACAGCACCACCCCCAATAGTAAAGACATATCCACTTGTTGAGAGTGAGTCTTTGTTATCGGATATCTAATTTGCATCGCAGTACCCTTCAAGTACCGGGGGTATCTCGAAAAGCGTAGCCCATGATTTTGAGTATACTTGAGATACCTCAAAACTCTTACAAGAGCTTTCCAATGCTCTTTGCTTGGATTGCTCGTATAATGACTCAACTTGTTCACGGCGCAAGCAATATCAGCTCGCGTGCAATTAGTAAGATACATAATGCATCCAATGACCCGTGCATAATCTTCTTGTGCAACGGGCTCACCCCGGTTCTTGCTCAAGTGAACATTGAGCTCTATAGGCGTCTTAGCCGGGATGCCATCATAGGCATTAAACCTCTTTAATACTTTCTCAACATAATGAGATTGTGTTAATGTGATTCCTTCGGATGTTCATAGAATTTTCATTCCATGAATTACATCGGCTAGACCCATATCCTTCATGTCGAAGTTTCTGTTTAACATGGCTTTCGTGTCGTTAATCACTTGGGTGTTACTACCCATGATTAACATATCATCAACGTAGAGACACACTCTAACGTATCCATTATCTGTGTTCTTAATATAGACACATTTGTCACATTCGTTGATTTTAAATCCATTTGATAACATCACGTTATCAAATTTCAAGTTGTCAGGACCGCCCTTACTAAGGATAATAAAGATGAGGAACTCGTGACTAGGGGAGGAACTAAGAAGCGGGGAAGAATTGGGGGAAGCAATAAAAGACAACATTTAACAGGAACCTCAAATAAGCTTTAAGAATAATATTTTAATCTAGCAAAAGTTAAGCAGCGGATTTGTTTCTTTAGGTACTTAACGTCATAAAACAGTATCAAGTAATGCGGAAGACTTCTAGAAAAATAATTTCAAGCAAGGCAGCGGAAAAACAAGTATCAAAGGAGAGTCTTAGGATGACGCCCATGTATGAAGACACGACGCATCCGGGAATTCCTAAAGCTCAACTAAACATTCGCCGCAACATCCCGCTCAACCTACACATAGAGAAAACATATGCAGGCCTGAGTACTTGATATACTCAGTGGACACACGCCGAAATAGTTGATAAAAGTTATGTCATCCATACCACAATGAACTCGAGTTTTACATTTAGATAAGAAATATCATCGAGTATCACAAAAACAGTTTCATAGTCTGGCCAGACATTCAATCTCCCCACTTTCTCAACAATCCAACAATCACATCATCTTTCCACAGTGCGACGAAAGTGTGGCCACACTATTCACCCACGAGACCGGCCGACTAGCAAGGACGGCTCCCGATCCCACCGATTTACACAGCCTGATAGGGTTTGCGGCCCTACTCAGACCCGAATTCGTTTCACACATAACCCTATAGCCTAACGGAGCAAGCTCAAACGAACTAGGCATCAGGAAACAATCTCAACATCAAAACAATCATGGCATGACATAATACTTTAAACCACCCTTATAACTCCGTAATCATACTTTTGAAAAAGTAAAAGAGTTTAGTAAAAGAAAGTCCACCTCGCTTGCTTATACAACACAATTCAAAACTTTAATGCAACCCTTGCTCTTCGTACCCACGTACGCACAACAACCCTTTTCAACACCATAGCACAATCAGTTTTTCCATCAATACATTTATCATGCATGCCCTATCGTTCCTTTCATCGTTTTTCTTTTATTGCCCATCCCAAACGTTCACCAACATAAACAAAACGAACACTCTAGCATACAACAACGTGCAACATATAGCCACATCATAAGATACGTTCCTTATTCACACATGTATCATGTAATTCACTCAAAACTTGTCAACAAAGCTCATTTCAACAAAACCAGAATCTGGCAAAACAATGCAGTCTTTTTGTAAAACTCATTAAAATTCCATCCGACATCATATGACCCTAAAATGTGGTCACCACACAGTATACACATAAAGGTTTATTCAGTTAAAATTTCACACCAAAATCATGTCTTTTGATTGGTCAAAACAAAAACGAAACTCATTGGACGGAACACACAATTCTGGCAGTACTGCGCAGTTCGATTGAAAAATTCATTATAAATTCATCCGTCATCAAAAGAAGCTAAAATTTTTACACAACACATAAGACATCTAAAACTTCATCCAGTTAAAAATTTGTGTCAAAATAATATCGTTTTATTGGTAAAAAATTCATCGGAACCTACTGTCCGAACACAACAGTTTTCATGCTCAACATTCACAAACCCTAGTTTGTCTATCATACATTCACACATACATATTCATGCTTCCAACTAGGGTAATGGACAAAAGACTTCAGAGTTAATCCTAAAACGTGTATTAATTAAAATTATGGTAATGGATAAAAGACTTAAATGAATATTAATTAAAAATTTTAATACAATTTTTATATTTAAACGGGTATATAAGCGGGTATCGGGTATACCCGATACCCGCTAAAACCTAAAACTCAATACCCGTACCCGAACCCGTTCTCGCTTATGTCGGGTAGCGGGTACCCGAAACCCGACGGGTAACGGGTCGGGTGTGCGGGTACCCAATACCCGCTACCCGTTTCGACACCCCTACTTCCAACACATATTCATGCTTCAAAACGAGATTACAACCATGCTTTCACAATCACACATAACATTCACCAATGATTCGACCACACACTTACACACACACAAACATACACGCACACACATAAACATTCTTGTGCAACCATCCTTCCCAACCAAATAATTCTTAGATTTACGATTCTCCACTCACTATATGCATGAGGGGTTCAAAAATTATGGATTCAATGGGAAGAATGAGAGGGATGAATCAAAGTGTACCTTTCTCTTGAAAAACAATCGGTAGGAATGACGAATGATGCGATTCTTTGATGAATCTTGAGTTTCCAACTCTAAAATGAAGCAAGAACAAGGAATTGGTGAAGGATTTATTGAGAGGGAGAAGAGAGGGATGGAGGCGTGTGGGAGAGGAGAGGGGGGGTGTGAAAATGGGGGCTAGGGTTAGTGTTTTGAAATTTATAGTCTAGGTTTAATCCCACACTTAAATAAAAATAATTAAAATTGTGGAAGAATAAAATAGAGGTAAATGAATAAATACCACAATTAAATAAAATAGGCGTGTAGTGTGGGGGGAGGGGTTTTTGAAATTTTGCTATTTAATTAGCATAGAAATTGTTTTGGTATTTACTTGGAGAGAAATATACTCACAAATTAGGTAAAAATATGTTGAGTATCCCATAAATAAGGTAACAAACAATTCAAAAATCTCCAAGTAGGGAAAGAAGGGGGGGCGTGTAATATGGGAAGCAATTGAGATGAAATATTTAAATCCTCAAATTAAATAGGAATAAGATTTAAATTTGATAATTTCTTGTAGGAAAAGACTCCCACAAAATAAGTAACAAATAAATTAATCCCACAAGGAAATTTATAGGTATAAGGGGCGAAAATTATGAGGTCTTAAAGAAGGAAATAGTCAAATCCTAATTAAAATAGGATACGAAGAGATTTAATTAGATTTTAATTCAATGGAAGGAAATAAGTAAAGTACCAATTACATCTACAAAATAATTCCTTCTCCTAATCAATAGGAGATTTTTTAAAATTTCAAGGAAAGAGGAAAGGGTCGAAAATCATGTAGAATAATGTAGGGACAAGTTGATTTTAATTTGGATAAATATCCCAAAACAATTAATTAAATCTCAGAAAGAAAATATTATTTCAAATAATTAGGAGGGCCGAAAATTCCAATAAAATGGCTAGAACAAATATGCATGACCCCCTTTAATTTAATTCGCACCTTGGGAAAAATAATTCACCTTATTTCTCATAACTCATAACAACTAAATTCACAACGTTAACTTAATCTCATAGAGAATCAAATTCCATAAAAGAAATTCCCATTCAACATCCACATTAACAAAACAAAATTCAAAAATTTTCGGGGTGCTACATCCTTCCCCTCTTAACAGAAATTTCGTCCCGAAATTTGGTTGTCTCAAAAAAACAACTCGGGGTACTTTTCTTTCATCCTATCTTCTAACTCCCACGTGGCTTCCTCGGGACCATGGTGTTTCCACAACACCTTCACTGATGCTATTGAATTATTTTGTAACTCTTGCACCTTTCGATCTAAGATTGCTTCGGGTCTCTCCTCGTAGCTCATGTCGGGTGTCAGGACAACTTCTTCTTGATGAATCACATGCTTGGGATCAAACACGTACTTGCGCAACTGCGACAGATGGAACACGTTGTGCACATTCCCAAAACTAGGCGGTAACGCCAGGCGATACGCTACAGGACCTACTTCATCAATTATCTCGTACTGCCCTACAAAAGGTGGTTTCAATTTGCCCTTCACTCCAAACCTCACAACTCCTCTCGTCGGGGATACTTTCAAGAACACTTTGTCACCAACGTCGAATTTGATCTTCGTTCGGTGCAAATCGGCCTACGACTTCTGCCTATCCTGAGCTTCTTTGATCCTTGCACGGATTTGATGCACAATTACGTCATCTCCTTGATAGCGTCGGGTCCTAACATCCTTCTTTCACCAACCTCGTCCCAGTAGAGTGGGGACCGACACTTCCTACCATACAGGGCTTCATACGGCGCCATATCGACCGTCACTTGATAGCTATTGTTGTAGGCGAATTTGACCAATGGCAGGACAGTTTCCCAACTTTCTCCTCGGTCTAGGACAACGGATCGCAGCATATCTTCAAGTGTTTGAATTGTCCTTTCCGATTGTCCGTCAGATTGCGGGTGATAAGCAGTGCTAAAGTTCAATTTCGTGCCTAGCTCCCGTTGCAAACTCATCCAAAATTTTGACGTGAACTTTGTATCGCGATCAGATACAATGGTCTTTGGCACTCCATGCAAACGTACAATCTCACTCACGTAGAGCTTAGCTAATTTGTCTGATCCATAGGTAATCCTAATCGGTAAGAAGTGCGAGCTTTTAGTGAGTCGATCGATGATCACCCAAATCGCAGTATTCCCCTTTGTGACTTTGGTAATCCCGTCACGAAGTCCATGGCTAAATGCTCCCACTTCCATTCGGGAATTTCGAGCGGTTGCAATTTCCCATACGGTCGTTGCCGTAAGGCCTTCACTTGTTGACACGCTAGACATCGTTCCACAAACGATGCTACATCCCCTTTCATTCCATTCCACCAAAAACATTGCTTCAAGTTTTGATACATCTTCGTGCTTCCAGGGTGAGCAGTGTAAGGCGTGTCATGTGCTTCACTCAAAATCTCATCTTTCAGCGCCTCGTCGTTTGGCAAACACAATCGTCCATCAAATGTCAGAGCATTATCCGCCTCCTCACGAAAGTGGTCACGTTTCTCGGTTCTCACCTTCGCACATGTCTCTTCCAACTTCTCATCACGTCGTTGAGCTTCTATGATCTTGGTTCTTAAGTCTGGCTCAGTTACTAGCGTCGTTATTCTTCCTCCTACTGTCTCGGGCGCTTTCACTATCTCCAATTACATCCTATCGAACTCACGGATCAACGCTTCCTCTTGAGTTAGAAAAGAAGCCAGTTGCGGTTGGTTCTTCCTACTCAAAGCATCGGCTACCACGTTCGCCTTGCTCGGATGATAGTGAATGTTTAGCTCATTCTGCTCGAAGAAGTACTTGAGACTCTTGTGATCCGTATAAATCTCACATCTCACTCCATAGAGATGATGTCTCCCAATCTCTAGTGCGTGCACTACTGCTGCTAGTTCCAAGTCATGAGACGGAAAGTTCAGCTCGTTCGGCCTCAATTGTCGGGAAGCATACGCTATCACCTTCCCATCTTGCGTCAACACGCATCCAAGTCCTACTTTTGATGCGTCAGTATAGACGGCGAAGTCCTTGTCGGTTTCCAGTACCGCTAGAACAGGTGTTGTAGTCAATTTCTCTTTCAAAAGTTGGAAACTCACCTCGCATTCCGACGTCCAAACCATTTTGATTCCCTTCTTCAACAGTTGCGTCATCGGTCTCGCAATTTTAGAGAATTCCTCGATGAAGCATCGATAGTATCTCGCCAATCCCAAGAAACTGCGGATTTCACTCGGCGTTTTCAGCGATTTCCAGTTTTGCACCGCCTCGACCTTCGCTGGGTCCACTTGAATTCCATCAGCTGTCACTATATGACCAAGAAAGTTCACTTTATTCAACCAAAACTCACATTTACTAAACTTGGCATACAACTTTTCCTTTCGCAAAGTTTCCAACACGGTTCGCAGATGCCATCCATGCTCCTCCTCGGTCTTCGAGTACACCAACACGTCATCGATGAAGACTAGCACGAACTTGTCGAGATACTCGTGGAAAACTTGGTTCATCAAGTCCGTGAAAACTGCCTGGGCGTTAGTCAGTCCAAATGGCATCACGACAAACTCATAATGGCCATAACGAGTGCGAAAAACAGTCTTAGGCACGTCCTCTCGTCGGACCATTATTTGATGGTATCACGACCTCAAGTCCATCTTTGAAAATACGCCAGCTCCTTGAAGTTGGTCAAATAAGTCATCGATTCTTGGCAGTGGGTACTTATTCTTCAAGGTCAACTTGTTGTGCTCACAATAGTCGATGCACATCCTCATCGTTCCATCCTTCACGAATAACACAGGCGCTCCCCACGGTGACACACTAGGTCGAATGAATCCCAAATCGAGTAGTTCTTGCAACTGAATCTTCAATTCAGCCAATTCCTTAGGGGCCATTCGGTAAGGTGCTTTTGATACTGGCGCAGATCCAGGTTCCATGTCGATGGTAAACTCCACTTGCCTGTCAGGCGGTGGTCCAGGCAAAGTTTTAGGGCATACGTCGGGAAAGTCTCGTACTACGGCCACGTCTTCCACCTTCAAGTCCTTCTTGCGGATGTCCGGGACGTGCAGCACATCCTTCAAAGTAATGGTGATACCGGACGTCATCATGAGAATCACGTCTCCAATGCCGAGGACTTGAGACGAGGCTTGATTCCCCATATTGATCTTCCTCCCTTCAACTACAGTGTAGGAGACGAACTTGCTCTTATCGGCACAAACGTGGGCTGTAGCTCTAGTGTCGATATACCAGCCACCTTTGTTATCAACAAGGTTGACATCTTCCGTGACCACAGCAACAAGGTCACTTTCATCACAGTCCTTGAACTCTTTTTCAACAACGTGGACAGCCGGCTTCTTCTTCGGCTTGCGGCAGTCCTTGGAAAAGTGGTCAGGTTTGCCACAGTTGTAGCAGTTGCCTTCAACCTTCCTCGCAGGCTGCTTCTTCTTGCCCTTATCCTTTGCAATTGGACGGGAACATTTGTTGGAGGGATCGCCCTGCTCCAACAGATTGGCCTTTGCAACATTTGGGCCGTGGCCTTAGCCAATTCATCGCGTTTGCGCACGTCTGACTCGATGCGCAGCTTCACGATCAAGTCTTTAAGATTCATCTCCTTTCACTTGTGCTTAAGGTAGCTCTTGAAGTCCTTCCAGCCGGGTGGATGTTTTTCAATGACCGTGCCCGCCGTAAAAGCTTCAGGCAGGGCCATTTCCTCGGCGGCGAGGTCGTGAATGATGAGCTGGAACTCTTGCACTTGGTCCATGATTGGTCGGGAGTCGACCATTTTGTAGTCCAAGTACTTGTCTATTACAAATTTCTTAGTACCCGCATCATCACTACAGTACTTCTTATCTAGCATTTCCCACACTTGTTTTGATGTGGGAATAATGCAATACACGTTGTAGAGACTATCATCTAAAGCACTTAAAATAAAATTTTTACACAGATAGTCTCCTTTGCGCCAAACGTCATACTCGACGTACATCTCGACACGTGTCTCGTCCTCGCTTAGCGGGGTTGGCTCGTTCTCTTTGAGGAAGTTCACGACGCCCAGCGTTGTTAGGTAGAACAATATTTTCTGTTGCCATCTCTTGAAATCCGTTCCCATGAACTTCGATGGCTTCTTGGCGGGTGGCATCATCCTTGGTGCCATTGGTGCCGAGTTTGTCCCATGAAAGGGACAGACCAAGTCCGTTGCCCCCGTAGGAGCTAACAATTGGGTGGGACACAGTACCCCCCATAGTTGCGTGGAGCATGGATGCCCCCGCATTTGTGCCGACCCCGATGGATCCAGCACCCGTGCCGACCCCCGAAGGGTCCAGCACCCGCGCTGCCCCCGAAGGAGCTAGCACCCGTGCTGACCCCGAAGGGTCCAGCACCAGTGCTGCCCCCGAAGGAGCTAGCACTCATGTTGACCCCAAAGGATCCAACACCCGTGCCGTGGCGAAGGCCCCGACACTCGACCCAATGAAGGATCCAATTGAACCACTGAAAGTGGAATCGACCGATCCATTCGAGGTGAATCAGGAAACCGTCCCAGAGAGGTTGTCAAACACCCAAGGGTTTGTTGAGGAAGAAGTTGAGAAGTCAGGAGTCGGAATCATCGTTATGTCCGACGACGTGTTGACGGGTGCAACGGGGGACACAGTGGATGGAACGGTGGCAGCGGCGGTAGACGGGTCAGTCGACATCTCCAAGCAAAGGTGTTGATTAAGTTCAGTTGGTGTGTGTAAACTCCGTTAAAGGCAAGAATATCTCGTCTTGCGATTGTTGTGGAAATGAGATATACAAATCTTGCCGGTCGAAATTACAATGGAAAATAAAACAAGGAAATTACACGGAAAATAACTGAACAAAATTAAACGGAAAACTTATGGAAAGTGGTAAGCCGAGTCGAGGAGTCCTCTTTCCGCAAGACAAGATACGCCCCGGTAGTACTCTCGGTTTGGCGTGTCATCCCCAAAGATAAAACGACTTCGTCTCGGAAGTAGCAGCACCGCTAGCAGCAGAGCTCCAGCGAACGGGAGTAGGGCAGGGGCAGAGCTTCGATGGGGAAGATTATGCAGAGAGGGAGAGAGCGTGAATGCAAGATACTTGTGTATGTTCTGTGTAGAATGCAATGGATGCATGTATATTTATAGGCTAAGTCCACCTGCAGGGCATTGATGGAGTTAACAACCATTATGTGTGCCATGATGACTTGACTGTAACCGCCAGGGGTTATTGACTGGTGCACTAGCCAGTGGGAGCTGAAGAGACACGACGCACCTGGACATGCTACACGACGGGATACACCATGGACCGTCGGGGTCCATCGGGGACCTTTTGACTCTCGTTGTGAGTCGGGGTCCAGCGGGGACCTTTTGACCTTTTGTCCAGCGGGATACACAAGGCACAAGGCACAAGGCACCCGGTGCATGGGTCACGGTGCAGCGGCGGCGCGCGCGTGTGGGCTCTGTCACCCGTCTTATTCCACGATAATTATTACACATGATAATTCATCTGATTAAATACTTCATCAAAGAAGTTTATCATCCCCGATGTGGGATAATTAACACCTAGTTAATTAATCTCTTAGTCTTTTCACATAGGTTATTTCTAGCTTTATTGTGACCAACTTTAATATATTATTTCTCACTCATCGGGAATCGGATTTGAGAAAATGAATATACTACGGTCATCTACTCGGAACGTAGATCGACGTTATTGCATTTAATTTCACAAAATTAAATGTCTTGTAACATTTATTATTAGTCAAAAATCATTTGACCAAGCACGATTCCAACATAGATAGTGTGAAAATGAAATTATATGATTTTTTTCTTAAATTATTTCCTCTATCCATTCACATAGCACGTTGTTATGTATATCATGATAAAACACTATCTTTTATTTTGAAGAAGATGGCATTTCGGTTTTATTGTCATTCAAAAAACAGGCTATTAGGTTTTGCCGTCTTGTTTGTCCTTATCTTTATGGCACTAATCTCCAAATAATTATGCCATATTTGAGAAGCAAATAGACATACATATAAGTATATAGAGTATTAAATACTCTCTTCACTAAATTTCTGTTTTATTTAATATATATACATTACGGTTGTTGAGTAATTGGTATAAAATATAAATAGTGATTCGAACTACATTAAATTAAATAGAACAAACTAATTCGATTCTTTAGATTACAAAATAATAATTAGGTATAAGCGGGAGGTAATTGATTTATGGGAAAATGTTTGAATAAATCAGAAAGTATAATCAAATTCTGGTATATCCTACCATTTCAAAAATCATTCATAAAAATCACGCAATCTGGATTTATTCTCAATTATATATGGATAAAAAAAATATTGTCACATTCGTGTAATATATTGATGGTGCTTTGTTTGTGAATAAACGACATCATGAGTTAATATATAGTAAAGTATGATTTCTCGATCAGCTTCTATATCAGATACTATTTTACATTGAATGTTTTGTCTTGAGATTATAGAAAATGAATTTAAATTTCATGATTTTTTCAAATTATTTTTAAAATTGTAGCATTGGTTATAACTTGACGAAATTTCAAGATTTTCCCGATAATCTTACCCCTAAATTATAGGCAATGTTCTAAATGGCGACGAATATAATGAAGAAATGAGGGTGTGGTGGCGATTAATATAAATACAATAATAGTAGAGAGTTTAAACGTTAAATCAATCATAGAGTTTGTCCTACTAATCTAGAAATACTATGACTACGAGAGCTATTAGACATCACAACTAGAAAGTGAAAAAAGAGAATGATTCTTAAGAAGAAAGGGTGAGTTGAGTCTTTTCAAGAAATGATAATTGTAAATAATAGATGATCTGTATGATAATTACACTTCAACTAATGGACGTGGGCTACTTTATTAATAGTCATTTAATGCATTTGACAAGAAAACCTACCTTTATATTTCAATATAAATATTAGTATTATGTGTAATGTGTGGTCTTTTCTTAGGCCATATGAACACGTCCCCCTAATAAAGTGAGTAAATATAAATTAGGTGAGAGTTTGTCATTATCTGTGTGTCTATATATATATAAATAAATATCTTTATTGTCTGTAGGTGAACGAGCATATTCCATTTTTATGTTAATTTGTAAACGATTTAAATAGTTAATTTACATAGTATAGCAATTGATGTCTAGATTATCATCCAATCTATTCAAATCACAATATAGCAATTGATGTCTAGATTATCATCCAATCTATTCAAATCACAATCCAAAAGTTATGAATATATATAGATATTTCAAGAAAAACAGCTTGCAACACAAAGCTTGCCTTTAATTAAATTGAATTAATTATCCATATCATATTTAGGATTTTAGCGATATGTAGCATCTTAAGCCAACAGTACAGTGGCTTGAAGCACTACAACGACAAATGTTATGAATATATATATATATATTTAAATCTAGTTTTGCATAGATCAAAACCCTATATATATATATATATATATATATATATATATATAAAGGGATGTATTCATTTTCTTTTTGTATTTTTTGTTCTTTGTTCTTTTTAATCTCAGCCCCACGATTTTGTCATCCGACGGTTAGATTGGTGACACGTGTCATTTAATAATGCAGATTTTCAGTTGAATAATGCACACCGACTAATAATACACCATTATTGTTTAATAATGCAGATCTGCATTCTCAGTTGAATAATGCACACCGACTAATAATGCACCATTATAGTGTAATAATGCAGATCATCTGGACCGTTAATGAATGAGATCTAACGGCCCATATTAAGAAGAATAAAGGATCTAAGGGATGAATAGGAGAATAACGCTCCCCTATATATATATATATATATATATATATGGTTGTGTTAGTGTGCTAACTAATTTACGGTAATAACTAATAACTTTCAATTCTTTGTATTAAAATTATCAACACAAAGACATAATTATATCAATACAACATGTAAATTTAAATATCAATACAAAGACATAATTTATCAACACAAGAAAGATTGATAAATTTATGTCTTTGTGTTGATATTTTTAACATACAAAATTGATATTTAGTTATTAGTTATTACTGTAAAAAGTTAGTATTTGATCACACACCTATATATATATATATATATATATATATATATATATATATATATATATATATATATATATATATATATATAGAGAGAGAGAGAGGGAGAGAGAGATGTGATCATATGATAACTCATATTTATGGTGATAACCTAATAACCTATCATTCTATGGACAAAATATACTC
Organism: Salvia splendens; assembly: GCF_004379255.2. NCBI lineage: Eukaryota > Viridiplantae > Streptophyta > Magnoliopsida > Lamiales > Lamiaceae > Salvia > Salvia splendens. The sequence continues at coordinate 14,260,869 of NC_056034.1, forward strand.
CCTCTGTCCCATTAAAAATGAAACGTTTCTAAAAATGGAAATAATACTCTCTCTACTTTTTCTTCTCTCTTACTTTACTCTCTCTTCATTAACTCACAAAACAACACTACATAAAATCCCGTGCCGAAAAGCAAATGTTGCATATTAAATGGGACGGAGGGAGTATCATTTTATAAAATAGAATATCATTTTATGGATTAAAAGTATCATTATATGCATGCTGTAAAAATATCATTTTATAGTGTATAAATATCATTTTTAGTAAAAATGATATTTTTGACCCATAAAATGATAGGTTATTAGGTTACTACCATAGATATGATTATCATTTTAACGCACCCCTATATATATATATATATATATATATATATATATATATATAAGTGGAGGGACAAGAAAAAAGAAGAAGAGTACGCGAAGTGGATCAAGTTATATGGAAGATAACCGACCGGGTGGATCAGTTAACAGATGTCGTTGCCACTTGATCAAGGCGTTCTCGCTCTCGCTCACCTACCAATATAATTTATAACTCTCAAACTCGCACTACTTTAACAGTAAAGCGGTAAGTATGGGGTCGATCTCACATAGAAACTGGTGCATTGAGTGTGTGAGTAGTGAACAGGGTTCGGCTGTTGTCACGCTTTAATTTGGGAGTTTTTAACTACTGGATTTATGCTAGGCAGAATGTAAACTAACTACTTGATCAAGTAACTCATCATGCTGGGAAACAGAAATTGGACCAAGCAATCGACATGTTGAAATAACGACTTAACTACTTAGGCATGCTACGAAACTGCGAAAACACCTTGACATTCAACATAATGAAACACTGGATCAGAGACTTAACAACGAAAATAAACTGCAACAGTAAAAAAATGACGAAAACAAAACAACTCCGATTTTTATACCCAAAGCTCAGAACAGTGCTGTGAACATGCCGAATACAAAAAGATCGATTCTTTAACTACGGAACAACACAGAATTAAACTAAGCTAACAACTTCAGAAAATAAGAAAGCGAGTAAAGCCGAAAAGCTCTCGGTTGGAAACTTGAGACAACGCCGAACAGATATTGAGTATTCTGTCGCGCTCCCTACGGTCGCTCTCTCTTTAACTAACCATTTCTAAGCTATCTTTAAAATCGGAGAACTAAACTAAACTTAGAACGGAGCAAAAAAGATAAAAAAAGAAGGTAAAAGAAGGAAACTAAAAAGAAGATGATTCGAAGGAAGCTCTCGTTATGGTGGCACACCCTCCATTTATAAGCTCGCCGCAACGACCCCCAGCTGGATAACGATTTCGGCAGAGAATATTCGCTCACGCTATGATCGAGCGTCTCATCGATTGATACGTGTCTTCCTTCTAGATTGTCGTCGCTCCTTAATAACATAATGATGATTCAGCTTCGTCCTTGCGTCTTACGTATCAGCACATGTCCCCTTCTAGAATGTCGTCCTTGATAACCGATTGATGATCACCATCCAACTCATCAGCCTCGCATGTCTTCCTTCTAGAATACAGTGGTCCCCGCCTAACTACTTGATCACCCCTTTGATCATTCCACCCGATTTTTGGCCTTTTTCGCCTTTTGTACCAACTTGATCAGCTTGGCTTTGTTGCCCTTGGTCAAGCGGCATTCCTGCACAATTAACACTCACTTTGCGCGATAAACTGATCAAGTAGCATACATTTTACTGCTAAACCGATGCATGAAATATGCCTTATCAATAGGGGAGCATTAAGGTCCTATTGCTCCCTTAGTATTAAGTTCCTACTTAATATCAACCATTAGATTAGGTTGATGGACGGACTAGATGAAACTTTAATAAATGAATCTGTGTTGCATTATTAGGCATAATTTGTACATTATATGTGTATAATTGTAAAACAACATTGAATCATAGACGTTTCTAAACGGAAGGAGCGCAAATAAGCGGAATTTTGCATAGACCTTCTATCTACTCACTCTCTCTCTCTCTCACTCCAACCGTCTCACCCCTCAATCCACGATTGAAATTCGTCTCTCCTAATTCACCCCAATTTCCAAACCCTAGCCGCAACTACAAGCCACCGGAAATCAACAACACCGTCGATTTTCGCCTTAAATCAACCTCCAGCGCCGTTTCACAGTCGAAACCTCACTCCCTTCGTGCCCGACCATCTAGTTGAAGGCGACGACAAGGTAGGGTTTAAATGGTTAATTTTTTGGTAATGCCCACTGTTAATCGCCGATTTTCACCGCCTACACATCACCTACTCGTCGATTCAATAATTTCTCCCAAAAAATCACGGTCTTCAAACTCATTTTGTTCGATATTTTCTTTAATCATAAAATCGAGTTCAGCTTTGTTAGGGTTCTGTCTATTATTCAATTTGTAGTTATTTACTGGTTTACAATTGTGTATTGGGTGATTATGTAGAGGAAATGTTATCGGGTTTTGATTTTTGGTCCGTCTCACAGATCCGGTATGACGAAGAGAGGCCGACCTTTAAAAAGCCAACCAACCCAGGCTGCAGGTGAGCAATCTATTGCATTTACATTTAGAATTCCTGGAGTAGTGGCGTGCATTTTTGAATTATTGTAAGCAGTGGCTTGTTGGTTTAATATAAAGGTTGTAAATGGGTGAATGTATATTCATTTGTGCATTATTTGATTGCTTGTGTACATTATTTATCAAGTGTTATGTATTATCTAATATAAATGCGATACAATATTGATACCTTCGATTATAACCATGTTCTGATGTCGTATGTTGGACAGCAGCGAAGCAGCCTAGATTGGACATTGATGAAACGGTCGATGATGTTATTCCAATTGCGATTGCGCACAAATTCCGGGAGAGATTGGCTGAGCAAAGGGCCGAGACGAGTACCGCTCATGAAGAGGCAGAGCAGAGGAAACCGAAGGGGAAGAAAGTCGATAATCTCTACTGTCGACGGACCCTATCTGAGTTCCTTAACTGTTTAAAAAGCCTAACTCCACGGCAGAAGGAAACCGTTCGAGAACTGGGATTCAAAGCTATCCTGCATTTCAATATAAAGGAAATTCCGGGATACCTTGCCTACTGGGTTCTAAACACATTTAATCTAGCTCGGTCCCAGATTCCATTCTCGGGGGGTGAGAGCCTAACCCTGGATGAGGAGGACGTGCATCTGACGTTAGGCTTTACCAGAGGTCCGACGCCCATTTCACGCCCAATCGACAAACAAAGCAACTTCGAGTTCAATGACTATGTTGCAGCACGGTGTCATAAGGGACGATTCAAAATGACCCCAAAAGACATTGCGCAAATGATGATGCAGGACGTTGATGGGGGGCCAGAGTTCAAGAAACTCTTCATGTTCATGCTTGAAAATATCGTTATAGAGACTCCGGCCGACGACAATTGCAAGCCAAAGATTCTGCATTTCATCGACGATGTTGATGAGATTAGGAACTTGAATTGGTGTGGTTACGTCTTATCCGTTCTTGAGGGCACATATCCCAGTTGGACAAACGGCCAAAGTGTGTCTTTCACCGGGCATATCCACTTTTTAGTGGTAAGTGAAATAATAACTGCGTTATATGCCTATTTACATACATTACGTACATGATACAATATGCAATGATGTGTCTGTACCTTACAAATGCATTATACGTATAGATGGGTACATTATTGCACCTTATTTGCTTCATTATATAGTTCTGCCAATCTTGTTACAGCTATAATTAATACATTACATGGACTTGATGGTACATTACTAATTTGCATGGAAAATATAATTGCTTTTGGTACATTATTGATTTGTTTCCTTGAAGTATCTGTTAAGTTTCAGTTGCAATAATCAATACTGTTGTTGATCTATTGCATTATACTGCTATTGCTCATGCATTATGTACATATTAAGATACATTATTGACATGTTACATTATGTGGTTATTATTGTCAGTGTGCGTATGTGGACCGCGTGGTTCACTGCCGGAGGCGAGTCATCCGTGTCGGGCCGACAATAAAAGGTTGGAAGGCAGAAACCCTCAAGCAAAGGGAGGACGCGGAGCGTGACCAGTACGGAACAGGGAGGTTGGAGGCCCGGCTTGACAAGGAAAAGTTTCTTCAGGAGGAGAAAGTTAGGAGGTTGGAATCGGTGAACAGAGGAGAAGGATGAGCGCCCAACAGGTATAGAGCGAAGCTAATCAGAGATCAGTTTATCGCTTCAAGCTCACTGATGGCCCATGCAATTTCGACGTGGGTAGATGATTTCAAAAGAATACCTGTTGAGTTGCTAAATGATGAGTGCTTCCGAGTAGGAAGTCAGATTTGAAAGAAATTGTTGGGATTGAAAGATGAGAATGTCGTGGAAGATGATGAAATTGTAACTAAACTGACGCAGGCAAGGGATGAGGAGGAAGAGTACAGTCCAGAATGGATTGAAGAGATGAGAAGATGATGGTGGCATACGACAAGAAGAAGACGCTTAACAGCAGCTTCGCTAGGCCATCATTTATGTTGGATGGGTTCGATTGTCCTGACCCCTTTGCTACACAGCAAACACATGGGGCAGAGGGTAGTGGTGGTGGAGAGGAAAACAACAATGAAGAGAGAGCACGTGATGCCCCAGTTGTTGTTCAGTCGGGAGTTGATGATCAGCCAGGAGACACTCCAATGCACGAGCCAAGAGGTGATGATATCCCCGATATCGTATCAAAGGATGATGGTGTTGCCGGACTTGAAGTCCAATCTGAAATGCATACTTCAGTCGGTTTAACTGGGACATCATCAGATATGGCGGCTGGTGGGGGGTGCTGAGCAAGACTGGGGTATCCATTAACAAACTAAACCCTTTGGTGCTCTTACTTTTGTACATTATTAACATGTTTTTGATTTTGGTGCAATTGTGTAAGGCGTGTAAGACAAGAGTTGAAGATGGATGAGGTGCAATTGTGGTGAGGAAAGATGGAGCTGGTACCGGATCTAACAGAAAAACACTGACAGAGAAAGCCACCAAAAAGAGTGCAGCGGTAGAGGAGAGTGTCCAGGTATTTACATCTTAAACATTACTTGTATTATATGCTATTATTGGTACATTACTGTCACTGCATTTATTATTACATTATATAGGTTGTCTCCTAAATTAATTAGTTTTTTAACTCAGATACATGACTCGGCCAAGGGGGAACGCGCTGAGATTCAGGCTGACAAAACAACACAGCCCATTAAGGAAGGAGCTCCTAAGGGGGGGAAGGGAAAACAGCCGGCCATTCCAAAGGTGGTTGCTTAACTACATTATATGCTTGTATTGGTACATTATTTTTGATGGTTACCTGCATTATTTGGTTTTTGTTTTTTCAATCAGAAACCTCCTTCAGCTAAGGGGAAGGGCATTGAGATTGGTGTTGTGAAAACAACACGGCCATCAAAAGATATAGCTGGAAAGGGTGGGAGTGGAAAAGAGTTGGCCATTCCAACTGGGGTCTCAAGGAAAAGGGACAGGCAAGCAGATCCAACAGGATGACGCTGGAGATGTGGTATGGAATAGCTTATTTCATTTCATTCAAACATTAAAGTACTAGATATGTCAATTTTACCTTGTATGGATGTTGCTCACTTGTGTTAACCATATCTTCCATTCGTGCAGGAGACTACGAATCTTGCAACATCTCGATTGAAGAAAGCCAATCTGGCTACTCGGTCTCCATTCAACGAGCGGACGGTTAGACTAACAGCCAAGCCCAACAAGGTTGACAAGGAGGTCTACTACTGGGTTCTTAGAACAGCTGAAACAAATAAGTAAGCTTTGTAATTTTGTTGTTATTATTGGCACATCGGTTATTTTTGTTTAACTGTTTAATGGTGTTCAGAGATTATGTTGTCTACAGAGACAACTTTAGGAAAACTGTGCAGATTGAATTCTTGTCTTTAACGCCGTTCAAGGCAGTGAGCTCCGCTATTATAGATACTTGGATCTCGTACATGAATAACATGGAAATGCTCAAGGCACCGGAGACTGTTTCCAGGCTGTTCTTAAACAAATCCATGCGTGAGTGAAAAATATTATACTGTCATTTTCAAATTACTGTTGTAATTACAAATAATTAACAAGTTAGCCATATAAACTCTAGAAACACACTGTGGTCGACACACCTCCTGAATGGACAGAACAACGGCAGTTCGAGTCGTTCTGGACTCTACTATTCGAGGAAGCTCTTGGAACGGGTAGCTTTCAATGGGAGAAATATGACATGGTGAGTGATATTATAATAATGTATCTGATATTCATTAATAATGTACAAAATATTGTGTCATGTAATGTACCTTTCATTGTGCAGTTCTTCTTCCCAATTTGGGGTACGAGCCAACAGTGCGTGGTCTGTTTCGATCTGCCTAATGGCAAAATGAACATCATCGACCATAGTTTGGTTGAACCCCATGGCTCCTTCAACGCAAAGCATGGGAAGACACCCTTCATTCTGATACGTACTGTGGGTCTTCAGTTACGTTGCATTATATTCAACAAAATGTACATTATTTTGAGTTCTTACTCCTTTTTTTTATTTTTTTGTTGTACAAAAAGTTTTTGGCAGATGTAGTGACGAAGTGCAAGGTTCCGAAAATGGCAGCTCAAGTGTGAAAATGTAGTACACATGTCATGACAATGCCCTGGACGAACAACATTTGTACCATGGAGACGGGGGTCTATGTCATGCGGCATATGGAGACCTACTTAGGCGAGATGGAGAAAGAATGGGAGTGCGGATTCAACGCCAAGGGGACAAAGAGCTTGGAAATGTTCCGAATAAAGTTTGCAAAGACTCTCCTTACTTGTGCCCATACTCCAGAGGTGGCATCAACCAAAGTCAAGCCACCACGCATAGGAGAGAGAGGCCGCCAAAGTTCAATTTCGAAAAGTAGGTCGACAATTATGGGTTGGAGTGATAATATGGATGGTGATTAGATACGTTTTTTTATTTGTTATAACTCTATCTTTTTTTTATAACTCATGTTGGAAGTGGGTCGACAATTAGGGGCTGGTGTGATGGCATCGATGATGAATGGATACGCTATTTATATGTGTTTGAACTCTATGTTTTTTTTATAACTCATGTTGGAATGGAAAATAGCCGACTTCTGGCTTGGTATGTTTTGAACAATATGTAGTGTGCTTCTTGATAACATAATCATATTTTGGTATTAGTGTATGATGTCATCAACTCAAAATCTATAATTGATGTAAATTACCAAATAATGACACGTCATTCCTTAATAATGTAAAATAGGAAGGAAAAAATGTAAAATAGGAAGAAAATAATGTAGAATAAGTTAACTGGATTATAATAATAATGTACAACAAACTGAATAGATATTGTATATAGAGTTTGCGATTATAGACTCTCAAAAATATAATGGATGTAATTAGCCGAATAATGTAGAGAATGTGTTTATTAATGAACTGTACTGGAATAATAATGTACAATAAGTTAAGTGCTTGTGAATAATAATGTACAATTTCATGAATAGTAATGTACAATAACAGTTTAATAATGCAATGCATTATGTATAGAATGTGTCTAATAATGAACTGTAACCGAATAATTGTGTACAGTAAGTTAAGTGCATGTAAACAATAATGTATAACTTCATTAATAATAATGTACACAAACAGATTAAAAACATAAAATTATTATGCAAAAAATGTTTACAGTGGTAAGACTAATAAGACGAAGACAACGAATTGGATAATAAACTAAACCGAAAAAACATAACTAATAATGTTGTAAGGTACAAAATACTTCAACATTTCCTCTTGCCCTTACGAAGCTCTTTCTCCTTCGCCATCTCTGTAAGCATTGGACAATTTCTAGAGTCGTGATGGCTCATCTCATCGCACGCCTTACACCGTCTAAGAGGCCTAGTAGCCTCCTTTATAGCATTTTCTCTCTTGGAAATCAGACGGCTCGCTGAGCTGCTTGCGTGGCCCTTGGTCTTGACAACATCCGGAGGATGGACCTCAACTACATCAGCCCTTACCATTCTATAAAACTTTTCAATCATTCGCCTCTTTTCCGAGGCGGACGTTGTAGGAGTTCCAGCTTGAAGAGAATTACCAAGTTCTTCCACACCACCTATGAATACACGAAGCACATCAATGTCCGTCTCAAATCATCGAAGAAAACCATAGAACATCGAAATCCCTTGATTTGAAACAGTTTGCCTAACGCCAACAATGGACCAGGTAGATAGGACATCATCAAACTCCCCATGTACAGCCTTGGCTAACTGAGTCTTCATCCATCTGCTTTCGCAGTATTTATCTGTAATTTTTTTCACTTCATTGTTCCTGAACAAAAAAAAAGATATGGCTGCACAAATATCCCTGCCTACCGAAAAGTTTGCATTCGCACGAGTATGAGTCATCAGTCTTATCGTGACTCGCAAAATACGAATTGCGATTGTTTTCCCCAAGCTTGTAGGTGTCAACCATATCTGTAGATGAAAATCCAAGCACGCGGCATCTGTCATTACCCTCAACAATTTCTTTTTGTATTTTCTTGAACATACTATTGACAAACACAGATTTTGCATGTTTTTAAGGACTAGATTTGACTTGTTTTAAATTTCAATCATGCAAATTATGTTCTTAAATTGCATATGTTATACATTTGGTATTTTTGACGTGTTTGTTGATAAATGATAGAAAAAGATAGAAAAATGTGAAAAAAGGCCAAAGTGCAGCAGCCTCTGTTCGAGCCCATTCTTCCAGCGATTTTGAAGTCCAGTCAGTGCTTACTACATGCCATCCTCTTCGTCTTCGAAAGAGCTTCGCGTGGATATCTTGCATGTCTCAATCGGATTTCTGTGGAGAAAGTTATGACAATTCTACGAACATTGCGCAGTGCAGTCAAAGCTGGCGGAAATTAGGCGAAAATTCAAGGAATGAAGAAATTATTGCCCAAATCCCTCCTTTTAATTGCAGATTCGAAAATATTATATTTTCAATTAATTGGAGGATACTTTTTACCATTCTAAATCTTTTTCTAGCTTATAAATACCCATAACCTAAATTATAATCTTGATCTCAGAGCCTACAATCCTTCCCCCTCTACACATTCTTCCATTACATCTTCCACACATAATTCATCCATCTTCCATTGGAGCGGAGCTCTGCAGATTCAGGCAAGAAAAGACTGAAGATTGAACATTCAACCTTGGGTTTTATCAATTTCTTTCATGTCTAGTACTTTTATTTTTGTTTTTACTACTTGTCTATGAGTAGTTAAACATCATTTGTAGATTTTTTGGTGAAACTTATTATGAATATGTTTTGATTTATTGAATTGAACCTTTTTCTAGCTCTTGTGATTGTTTTGCTTGTTCTTGTGCTTTTATTGTTCTTTTTTTTGGCCAACTTTAGAACTATGTCCGTCTAACTAGATTAATCGAGAGATAGCTAGTTTTACGTGGTAAAAGGAACGAGTACAACACATAGGTTTATCTGCACTCGAGAGAGGGGGCCCTTTGTGAGGGCTTGAGTCTTAAGAACTTAAGGAGTTAGAATCTAATCTATTGGAAGGAGACTTTGATAGTTAGAGTCTAATCTACTGGATAAGTGCACTCGAGAGAGGGCTTATCTGAAAATCGTGACTTTCCTAATAATCCTGGAGACACATAAAGGTAAAGGTTCTATGAGATTAATCATCACTAGGTCGTAGTAGTTGTAAACTTAAACTCTACTTTCTTTATCCTGCTTTGTATTATTTTGTTTTTATATTTGTTTATATTTATGTGTAGTTTATAAAACCAAAACCCAAAACTCCGTGTCTCTAGATAGTATATGACGCTTAGTATATGATAGCCAGTTGCAATCTTATTCCATGTGTTCGATATCCCGGTACTGACCTTTAGCTATACTAGTTCTACCCTGTAAACTTGCAGGTATTTTTAGTGCTAATAAATAGTGCATCAAGTTTTTGGCGCCGTTGCCGGGGAATATTATTGCTTTAAGATGATATTGTAGAACGGTTGATAATACTAATTTGGAGTGTAATATTTTGTATAGTTTTGTTTTAATTGTTTTTATTGTATTTGTTTTGCAAGGAGCACGAAGCACAACAATGGATTACTCTGCGCTCCTATGGAAGATGCAATTATCTGCTACAATATTTGATATACTCCGTAGAGTGTGGGTGAGATATAAAATATGCTTGCTCTCTTGTTTTTATTATTTTTTCTACCTTTAGTTTTCTCCTCCGTAGAGCTGAAGTTTTTCTCCATAGAGCTTAAGTTAAATAAAAAAAATAAAAAAATTCTTTTCTTTAAACTTTTTTTTCTTTTCCGTTTGAATATTTCCTTTTCTTTTTTTATTTTTCCTTTTTTAAAGCTTCTTATTCTTCGTTTTTTTCAAGAAAGTCTTTAAAAAAAGTAGAAAAAACTAGAACCTCCTTCCCCCTATTTTTATTTTATTTTATTTTCTCCACAATAATCACTCACTCACACTTCAAATTCACATCACTTAAGCAAATTCTTTGTACTCTACCAATTGTTCATGTGCTTAGCTCTCAATCGACACAAGGTACGTGTATATATATATATATATATATATATATATATATATATATATATATATATATATATATATATATATTGGGAGATAGGAGTTTGATGAGTGACGATTTAATTGGGATTTATTCTTGGTGAATTTGTGAGTTTTTGGATATTTGCGAGAAATAGTTTTTGGGTGTGCTTGAGTATGTTTGATCTTTGGTGGATGAAAATTGAATATCACTTTGGCTTGATTGTTGATACACATAGTTCATGTTCATAGCATTGCGAGACTATTTTATCTTGCATGAATTGTGTATATTTCTAGAGCTTAAATTTTTTTTTTGCTTGATCTTAGTCTATTGTTGAAAATTTTTGCAATTAATTGGGGGATAGAGAAGATTACGGGGATGAAAAATGATCATGTTAAGGTAGATAATTTGATTTGCATATTTTATGCCTTGATATGATTAAAGTTTAGGGGATTGCCACATGTTATGCATTGTACTCTACTATAATTTTCTTCATTCTATGCTCACATTGCGAAATTGTAGGTACATAATGCATCCCAAAGAAAATCCCGAGAATGGGGGATATTTTATGAGCCTCAAAGAACGTCAAGCTAAAGACGTTAACCAAGCGCTTGTTGGGAGGCAACCCAACATTGGTATCTTTTTTATTTAGTTTGATGTGTTTTCTTAGTTTACTCACGTCCCTACCGACTGTACAAACTTATTCTTAACTTAGTTTTGAATAAGTTTGGGGGATGAAGTGGTGGACCGTGAGTTTAGTTATTTTTTCTTATTTTTATTAGTTTTATTTTATTTAATAAACCCGAGGTGAATCTTGTCACGAACATAACATAGAAAACTTAGAAATACTCATGTTTAGGGACATCAGACCGAGTTGCCTATGATAAATTTTGTTTATGTGTTGGTTGAGTTGACTTGATACATTGATTTGAGAGTTTTGTAAAAAGGTGTATAATAAATTAGTTGCTTGTTTACCTTGAATCATGATATGTTCTTTCTTGTGTGATTTATCTGCATTCATGTATTTATTTCTAGAACTTGCTCCTAGTCTGCCTAAGTCTATATAGTGTTTAAATGATAAAAGAGGACGTTAGGTCATCCTTCTTAGCTACTTTATATATCCAAATTTATGACCTTATTCAAAATATTTCTCCCTAGCTAGCCACTTTGAGCCTGTAAAGCCTTTTTCTTTGGAAGCTAAATAAAGGGGAATATCCATATGCTCTTTGGTGAATTTTAGTTTATATTTTGTGAAAAGAGTTGGAGAGATAAGGTAGAAAGAAATGTAGTGTGCTTACTTGTGAAAAGTGCATAGACACATGTGGTTTGAATGACATATTTGGTTGTGCATAAAAGAAAAAAAAAAGAAAGAAAGGATGTACAAAAGAAAAAAAATGAAAAGAAAAAAAATGAAAAGGAATCTGGGAAGTGAGAAGAAATTTAGAAAAAGTCTAGAATTTACTGAGATTTGAATTGTTGGTGGGGTGCTATGTTTGATGTAGTAGAAATTGATCACTTTTGCTATGTTTGGGTTTAGTCACTTTTTAGCCATATTTCCTCACCTTACCAAAGAGCCTACATTACAACCGAAAATAAAGACCTTTCGGATTTTTGATTTTAATCACATAAAGTAGAGGAGGGATTAGACATCGAGCAAGCCTATGGTAAACTTTGCATGTTGCATGATCTGAGAGCATACACTTTTTCCAATATACACTTTGTGAGTGAGTGATAAACACACTTCTAAACACTTGTGAGCGCATATAATTCAACGTGATCAACGAGCTAGTAATGAAAATGCACTAATAAGCTTTGCTTGATTTGATTTGTATTCTTGTCAAACTCTTTATTTCTTGTTACAATTTTTGAGGCAACTATGAAGTCTAGTTCTTAGCATCCGTGTTTCTTTAGTAGTTTTTCTCTTGTTTTGTTTGAGGACAAACAAATAATTAAGTTTGGGGGAGTTGACAAACACAAATTTTGCATGTTTTTAAGGACTAGATTTGACTTGTTTTAAATGTCAATCAAGCAAATTATGTTCTTAAATTGCATATGTTATACGTTTGGTATTTTTGACGTGTTTGTTGATAAATGATAGAAAAAGATAGAAAAATGTGAAAAAAGGCCAAAGTGCAGCAGCCTCTGTTCGAGCCCATTCTGCCAGCGATTTTGAAGTCCAGTCAGTGCTTACTATATGCCATTCTCTTTGTCTTCGAAAGAGCTTCACGTGGATATCTTGCATGTCTCAATCGGAGTTCTGTGGAGAAAGCTATGACAATTCTACGAATATTGCGCAGTGCAGTCAAAGCTGGCGGAAATTAGGCGAAAATTCAAGGAATGAAGAAATTATTGCCCAAATCCCTCCTTTTAATTGCAGATTCGAAAATATTATATTTTTAATTAATTGGAGGATACTTTTTACCATTCTAAATCTTTTTCTAGCTTATAAATACCCATAACCTAAATTATAATCTTGATCTCAGAGCCTACAATCCTTCCCCCTCTACACATTCTTCCATTCCATCTTCCACACTAATTCATCCATCTTCCATTGGAGCGGAGCTCTGCAGATCCAGACAAGAAAAGACTGAAGATTGAAGATTCAACCTTGGGTTTTATCAATTTCTTTCATGTCTTATACTTTTATTTTTGTTTTTACTACTTGTCTATGAGTAGTTAAACATCATTTGTAGATTTTTTGGTGAAAACTATTATGAATATGTTTTAATTTATTGAATTGAACCTTTTTTCTAGCTCTTGTAGATTTTTTGATGAAAACTATTATGAATATGTTTTGATTTATTGAATTGAACATTTTTCTAGCTCTTGTGATTGTTTTGCTTGTTCTTGTGCTTTTATTGTTCTTTTGTCTGGCCAACTTTAGAAATATGTCCGTCTAACTAGATTAATCGAGAGATAGCTAGTTTTACGTGGTAAAAGGAACGAGTACAACACATAGGTTTATCTGCACTCGAGAGGGGGGACCCTTTGTGAGGGCTTGAGTCTTAGGAACTTAAGGAGTTATAATGTAATCTATTGGAAGGAGACTTTGATAGTTAGAGTCTAATCTACTGGATAAGTGCACTCGAGATAGGGCTTATCTGAAAATCGCGACTTTCCTAATAATCCTGGAGACACATAAAGGTAAAGGTTCTGTGAGATTAATCATCACTAGGTCGTAGTAGTTGGATCCTAAAACTCTACTTTCTTTAGCATGCTTTGTATTATTTTGGTTTCATATTTGTTTATATTTATGTGTAGTTTATAAAACCAAAACCCAAAACTCCGTGTCTCTAGATAGTATATGACGCTTAGTATATGATAGCCAGTTGCAATCTTATTCCATGTGTTCGATATCCCGGTACTGACCTTTAGCTATACTAGTTCTACCCTGTAAACTTGCAGGTATTTTTAGTGCTAATAAATAGTGAATCAAGTTTTTAGCGCTGTTGCGATTGTTTTCCCCAAGCTTGTAGGTGTCAACCATATCTGTAGATGAAAATCCAAGCACGCGGCATCTGTCATTACCCTCAATAATTTCTTTTTGTATTTTCTTGAACATACTATCAGTGTAGAGCGTCGAAGCATGTTTCTCGAATGGCAAAGTAGTGGCCAATATGGGCAGGGCAGTTGCATCGTGGTAGTCCAACTTTGTTCTATTGTTCTGCTGAAATTCAATGGCATTATTGAAATTCAGGTAGAATTTGGTTGAAATTCACCAATGTGTTGAAATTCAACGGCATTGTTGATTTTCAACTGGGTTCTATTTATCTGATTCGGATATGGACGTAGTCCTAATCATCGAACCCTGTTGAAAATCTCTGAAGTACGCCAGTATCCAGAATTGCCTATAGTCGTACAATGTGTTGAACCAGTCAACGTCTTCCAGCCCATGACGTTCCACCACTCCATTCCACTCCTCTTCGAATTCGTCGGGTTCAAGCAGATCCGACCAAACACAGGCATTGAATTCCTTCTTGGAATCTTCGATCCTCAGCAACCTGTTTGGAACCTTGGTGGCCAATTTATGCATTATATACTAAATACACCATCGGTGTCGAGTGCCAACAAGAACCTCTTCAATAGCTGATCCCATGCCCAAGTCTTGATCTATTATGATCATTTTGGGTGCTACACCCATGCATTCAACGAAATGTTTGAACAACCAAGCAAATGCCCATGTTTTCTCGTTGCACACCAATCCGGCGGTGAAGGTAACATGTCTTCCATGATTGTCCTTTCCCGTGAAAGGTGTGAAGATCATACAATACCTGCGTATCACAAAGTAATGCATCATCAGCATCATTACCAACGAATAATGCATCATTAGCTAGGTAATAATGTATAGGACAAGCGTTGTAATGCAGAGTAATGTACAATACGGTTCATTGTAATGTATACCTGTTTGTGTTGTACGTGGAGTCAAACGCCACAATATCACCAAATATATGGTAATTCCTCTTCATCAAACCGTCACACCAAAAGAAAGCAACCAACTGGTTAGTAGCATTAACTTCGTAGTGATATATGAATGCCTCAGACATTTCCTTCTTCTTAGCCATATCATCCAACATCATTTGCACGTCGAACCCATGTGCGTATGCTTTGATGTCTCGAGAAGCGTTCCTGATATCCCCTACAGTGCAACCGATAAGTTCAAACCCACCGAGAATTTCCTTCAACACCTTAAAGGTAAGTGTGGGGCCTATATTAGCCTTGGAACAGTCAAGAATGAATTTGTGATGTACACCATCCAACTTTCGATTAAGTGCTATAAAATGTTGATGCTCTGACTCAACCATATAGTGGTTAGGAACCTCGTTGAACTCCTGAATAATATAACCTGGAAGTCATCCTTCAGAGAAGAACTTGAACGATATACTCTCTTTACAACCACAACGCTTGGATAACCGTCTGCGTTTCATAGAAAAACCAGAACGTGCATTCAATTGGTCATCCTCGTTCGACTTCTTCTTGCATTCTCTATTGCATACAACATAATACCAAGTTGTAACATCGTTCGTCTTCCTCATTCCTTGTTTGCGCATATCAAAACCAATAGCGCGGGCATATACATCGTAAAACGTAAAAGCAAAATCTAATGATAGGAACTTCTGACCAACAATGGACTTCAATTCTGGAGAACATTCAGGTACAACCACCATTGTATGCAATCACAAAAAAAACGGCTCAGCAAACATATACATTACAGATAATAAATCGTCCATTACTGAGTAAAAAAAACCATTACAGATTAATATATGTACATTGTGTTTATCAGTTAAAACTACTCCCTAGCCGATATGATATCTACACCCTAGATGAATGACTGAAACTCGTGGACATTGACGACGGTTTTGTTACTTACTACATACTACACCCTAGCCCCAAGGATTGCTAAACACTTGGGGAATACATGAAACGTGAGTCGAACAATCAAACTCGACCAATCACCAAAAAAATGACTCAGCAAACATATACATTACAGATCATAAATCGTCCATTACTTAGTAAAAAACCATTACAGATTAATATATGTACATTATGTTTATCAGTTAAAACTACTCCCTAGCCGAGATGATATCTACACCCTGGATGAATGACTGAAACTCGTGGACATTGGCAATGGTTTTGTTACTTACAACATACTACACCCTAGCCCCAAGGATTGCTAAACCCTTGGGGAATACATGAAACGTGCGCCAAACAATCAAACACGGCCAATCACAAAAAAAACGGGTCAGCAAATATATACATTACAGATCATAAATCGTCCATTACTGAGTAAAAAAATCATTACAGAGTAATATATGTACATTATATTTATCAGTTAAAACTACTCCCTAGCCGAGAAGATATCTAAACCCTAGATGAATGAGTGAAACTCGTGGACATTGACGACGGTTTTGTTACTTACTACATACTACACCCTAGCCCCAATGATTGCTAAACCCTTGGGGAATACATGAAACATGCGCCGAACAATCAAACACGGCCAATCTTAAACTTATAACACATATAAACAAAAAAGCTCAGAAAACCTTATTGCAATGAACAATTACTCCACCAAATCAGCTTTTAAGTGAACAAATCAGTTTAATAATCAACAAAGTAACAAATTAAATTACCTTCTTACATTGTTGAAGAAAACGAACACAATCAACGACGGCTCCAACACAAACGATTTTGTAGGAGGAAAAACAAAAACCGTTGTAATTGCAGAAGAAAAAGAGAGTATGAAAAACCGATGTAATTGCTTTCAACGGAAAAGAGAGCATGAAAGTTTGGAGAGAGAAGAAAGAATCGTATAATTGCAGAAGAAAAACCGCTGCAATTTTTTTGATGGAGAAAATCAAGCTACTTACCATAACCAACTCAATTGTGTATACCAAAAAGGCCCTTTTCGATTTATTAAATCATTTAAATTAAATACATGACGCATTATTTTCAGCCATCAGATCTTGAAATGGAATGGCTGAGATTTAGTTGGATGATTGAACAAAATATAGAAAAATGATATGAATACTTCCCTATGTATATATAGGGGAGCGTTATTCTCCTATTCATCCCTTAGATCATTTATTCTTCTTAATATGGGCCGTTAGATCTCATTCATCAACGGTCCAGATGATCTGCATTATTACACTATAATGGTGCATTATTAGTCGATGTGCATTATTCAACTGAAAATCTGCATTATTACACAATAATGGTGCATTATTAGTCGGTGTGCATTATTCAACTGAAAATCTCCATTATTAAATGACATGTGGCACCAATCTAACCGTCGGAGGACAAAATCGTGGGGGTTGTGATTAAAAAGAACAAAGAACAAAAGATACAAAAAGGAAATGAATACATCCATATATATATATATATATATATATATATAGGGTCTTGTTAGGTTGAGATTTTTTAGCTTAATTGAGAATTGAGATGCATTTTCAGCCACTCATTTTGAAATGTCAACTGCAAGTAGATTATGTCAACTAAGGGGTATTATCGTCATTTCATTTCAATAGCCAGAATATCAAATGTCAACAACTCGTATTAAAATGTCAACAACTAAAAAAAATTTAATTTTTTTAATTTTTTAATTTTTTTTAATTTTTTTTAATTTTTTTTTAAATTTTCGCGCGATGTCAACTACTGAGACATTATGTCAACTACTATGTGTAGTCTGCACATCAAATGTCAATAGCTCTGCACATCAAATGTCAACAGCTTATAATTGACATTATATATGTGTAGTTGACATGAATTGTATATGTAGTTGACATTATATGTGTGTAGTTGACATGAATTGTATATGTAGTTGACATTACATGTGTGTAGTTGACATGAATTGTATATGTAGTTGACAAAAAAAAAATAAAAAAAAAATAAATAAAAAAATAAAAAATCGAAAAAAAAAATAATTTTTTTAAAAAAAATAAAAAAATATTTATTAAATAAAATATATGATGAAATTACAAATATGCCCTTTTAATTAATGTAAAAATATTTTCCATGTGGCAAATTCTGGACCACTCATTTAATAAAAATGAGTGGCTTATAATGCATCTCAATTCTCAATTAGGCTAAAAAATCTCAATTGATCACAACCCTATATATATATATATATATATTGAGTATTTTTTTTCAAGAAAAACAGCTTGCAATACAAAGCTCGTCATGAATTGAATTAAATTAATTACCTATATCATATTTAGAATTTAGCGATACATAGTTATAGCGTCTCAAGCCAATAGTATATTGGACTTGTAGCGCGACAATGACATATTGCTATGTCCTCATCAATAATTTTTCAAGCACGGCCTCTTCAAGTTTCAATGTAATATGTCTCGTTGCAATAATAAATCAATGTACATATATATATACTCTCTCTATATATTGTTGAAAAACTAAGCGAAATGATCGAACAAGAACAAGTTACCTTTAAGGGAAGAAGATGGAAGAAGATTTGAGAGAATTGTATGGGGATCTTTTATTGAACTGAAGAAGTAACTACAAGCATATATCTACAAAGATCTCTCTAATCTATTTATACACATCAAGAATCAAGTGAGTGAACAAGAGCTTCACTACTTAATCAGTTACAACCGCTATGAACTAAACATCAAACGGCTAGCAGCTGTTGATTTAGCTCGTAATTGATAACCGCCTTTAACAGCTACTTTCATTCCTCCTTGATCAAGCTTTCTTCCTTACTCCTTGATCAAGCTGTCTCTTCTTTCTCTTTCTCTCCTTGATCAAGCTGCAACTCCACCGCAGCTTATGCCTTGATCAGCCAATAATGCCAACAATCTCCACCTTGGCTGGTGGCTTGACGTTCTCAAAATTGCACAGTATGCAAACCAACGAGTCTACAGCAATATTGAAATTTTTCCTTGCTCAACGGTTTCGTAAGCATATCAGCAGGGTTGTGGGCTGTGTCAATCTTTATCACCCTAATCCTGCCACTCTCCACCTCATCCCTTATGAAGTGCAACCTCACATCAAGGTGTTTGCTGCGTTCATGAAACATTTGGTTCCTAGCAAGACACAACGCTCCACTGTTATCACAATGCACTGCTACAGCTCTCTGCTGCACTCCAAATTCAGCTATGAGTCCAAGTAGCCACTTTGCTTCTTTCAGTGCTGAAGTCAAGGACATATACTCATCTTCAGTTGTTGATAAAACAACCACATTTTGCAGACTTGACTTCCAACATATGGTTGATCCAAACAAAGTGAAAATGTAACCAGTCTGTGACCTTCTTGTGTCAATACTTGCAGCATAGTCTGAATCACAATAGCCTACTAGAGGCTCCTTCTCAGCTCCACCTACATCAGTGAACAATATGCCCAGCTTATCTGCACCTACAAGATATCTGAGTGTCCATTTAAGAGCACTCCAGTGTTGTCTGCCAAAATCTACCATATATCTGTTTGTCGTGCTTATAGCATGAGCTATGTCAGGTCTTGTACATGTCATTAAGTACATCAAGCTGCCTACAATATTGGAGTAAGGCACCAACTCCATTTCTTTCTTCTCTTCATCTGTATCAGCTCTCTGACTCTTTGACAACTTGAAATGCATAGCCATGGGTGTTGTTGTGCTTCTCATATTATCAACCATGAACTTCTTTAGAATTTTATGGATATAATCAGTCTGGAACAACCACAGCTTCTTCTTCCTCTTATCTCTAATTATATACATTCCAAGAATACTACTTGCATTGCCAAGATCCTTCATCTCAAAATCTGACTTGAGTTGCTGTTTCACTTTCCTTATCTCTTCCATGTCAGGACCTGAAATGAGCATATCATCAACATACAAGAGTAGATAGATGGGAGTCTTGTTCCTCTGCTTCTTCACAAACACACAGCTATCATAAAGTGATCTTGTAAAACCCAGTTTTGACAAACTCTCACCAAACTTCAAGTACCATTGCCTGCTGGATTGTTTAAGACCATAAATGCTTTTCTTGAGCATACACACCTTATGCTCATAACCAGGGACCTCAAAACCTTGTGGCTGGGCCATGTAAATGGTTTCCTCGAGGTCTCCATTCAGAAAAGCTGTATTGACATCCATTTGCTCCAGCTCCCAACCCCTCTTAGCTGCCACTGCCAGTAGCACTCGAATGGAGTTGTGCTTTACAATTGGAGAATAGACTTCATTAAAATCTATCCCATCTTCTTGGTTGAAGCCCTTAGCAACAAGTCTTGCTTTAAACCTGACTTTCTGAGCATCTGCAAATTCTATTTTCTTCTTGAATATCCATTTGCATCCAATAATCTTTCTGAATTCTGCCTTCTCAACCAAGATCCAGGTTTTGTTACTTATCAGAGAGTCAACTTCTTCTTTCATAGCTTGGATCCATTGATCTCTCTCTGGTCCATTCACAGCCTCAGTATAGGAGCCAGGTTCAGTAGCTTCCAGTTGTTCAACTACATGTAGAGCATAATAGAGCATCTCATGGTCATCAAATCTTGCTGGTGCCCTCACATTGGCTCTTCTTGGTCTATCCCTAGCCAATTGATATTCTTGTTGACTGCCAGGTTGCTGCTGATCAGCAGGCTCATTCTCTCGATTCCTTTGAAATCCTCCACCTGCTTCATCTGCTTCTATTCCTGCACCATCAGATGAAGCATCTTGCACAATCAGTGGGGAATTATCATTATTTCCCCAGTTGCTGCTCCAGCTGCATCTTCTTGACTTTTGCTGGTCAGAAATGGCATGTTGTCCTCAAGAAATACAACATATCTACTGATCACCACCTTTTGGTTTCAAGGCTCTATGCACCAAAGCCTATACCCCTTCACTCCTCTCTGATAGCGTATCATAACACACTGCAGAGCTCTGGCATTCAATTTCCCTTGCTTTAAGTGTGCAAATGTCTTGCATCCAAATGGCTTCAATCTTGAGCAAACAGACCTTGATCCATACCATTTCTCATCTGGTATTGAACCCCCTATGGCTGAGGAAGGACACTTGTTGATCAGGTAAGCTGTTGTGCTCACAGCTTCTGCCCTGAACTGCTTCCCAATACCAGAAGATGACAGCAGACACCTCACCCTTTCCAACAGTGTGCGGTTCATCCTCTCTGCAACACCATTCTGCTGTGGATTTGCAGGAACGGTTCTATGCCTCCTAATCCCTTTATCCTTGTAGAATGTATCAAATTCCTTTGACAAATACTCCAAGCCATTGTCAGTTCTGAGCACTTTAGGAACTCTGTTTTTTTCATACTCCATCTCCCTGCACCAGTTCTTAAATGTGTGGAAAGCCTCTGATTTTTCTTTCAAGATATAGACCCATACTTTTCTTGAGAAATCATCTATGATAGACATGTAATACTTTCCTCCACCAAGACTCTTGACTGGAGATGGGCCCCACAAATCTGAATGAATATAATCAAGAGAGGAAGTAGAAGAGTGATTACCTAATGGAAATGAAATTTTCTTTGCTTTTCCAAGCAAGCAATCTTCACATTTCCCCATCTTTTCTTGGCTGCTAACTCCAATCAGCTTCTTCTGGATCAAGGCCCTTAGAGTGCCTTCAGCTGGATGTCCCAGCTTGAGATGCCACTGCCTTATATCTGATCTTGTAGTGACATTAGTTTCACCAATGATTGCAGTAGCCTGTAAATAATACAAGCTTCCACCTCTCTAAGCCACCATCTTGACCAGCTGCCCCTTGCAAACCTCCATTGCTCCATTCTCAGAGATAAATGAATAACCCTTTCTTTCAATAATACCAAGAGACACAAGATTTCTCTTTACTTCTGGGATATATCTCACTTCAGAGAGAATCTTAACTGATCCATCATTTAATCTCAGCTTTATGTTGCCAATGCCCTTGATGTTGCAGGCTTTGTTATTTCCCAGTAACACATATCCATCACAATGAACAAGATCATGAAACCAGTCTGGATTTGGGCATATGTGGAACGAGCAGCCTGAGTCCATTATCCAAGAACCTCTTTCAATTCTGTTCATCACATTCATGACTTCAGCAGCATCTTCTCCATCACTGCTGATCACATTTGTGTGAGACTTGTTTTCTGAGGCTAGCTTCTTTTTCTAGCCAAAACAATCCTCCTTCAAATGCCCTAGTTTCTTGCTCCAGTGGCAAGATCTAGTATCTTTCATCCCCGAGCTATCAGGCTTGGTCTCCATAGCCCTCTTCTTGAATTTCTTTTTGTTCCACCTCTTGATGTTGAATGACTCAGGCTGAGACTCAGAATTTCTTGAACTGCCTCTCTGCAATTCTTTAGCCATGAGTGCAGAATACACCTCATTATAGGTGATAGCTTTGTCTCTTCCATAGAGACTAGCATCTCTCAACTGATCATAGGAGCTAGGCAAGGCATTGAGAACCAAGATAGCCTTATCCTCATCGTTGATCTTGACATCAACAGTTTCAAGATCATCAACACTTTTTGAGAAATCCTCCAACTGCTCCACAATCGACCTATCCTCTGAAAAACTATATGAATAGAGTCTTCTTTCATATACCAGCGGTTAGCCAAAGAATTGGCCAAGTAAACATCATCAAGTCTCTTCAAAATACCAGATGCAGTGGTCTCACCTTGAACTTCGCGCAGCACTTTGTCTCCCAGACATAAAATGACCGCACTATGAGCTTTCAACTGCATCTCATCGAATTTGCTTGAGCTTTCTCATCTAGTGCAGGAGCCTTTCCCTTCCCATCAATGTACATATATATATATACTCTCTATATATATATTGTTGAAGAACTAAGCGAAATCATCGAACAAGAACAAATTACCTTTGAGGGAAGAATATGGAAAAGGATTTGAGAGAATTGTATGGGGATCTTTTATTGAACTCAAGAAGTAACTACAAGCATATCTCTACACAGATCTCTCTAATCTATTTATACATATCAAGAATCAAGTGAGTGAACAAGAGCTTCACTACTTAATCAGTTACAACCGCTATGAACTAAACATCAAATGGCTAGTAGATGTTGATTTAGCTCGTAATTGATAACCAACTTTAACGGCTACTTTCCTTCCTCCTTGATCAAGCTTTCTTCATTACTCCTTGATCAAGCTGTCTCTTCTTTCTCTTTTTCTCCTTGATCAAGCTGCAGCTCCACCGCAGCTTATGCCTTGATCAGCCAATAATGTCAGCATATATTTAGTACAATCTTTATACTATAATGTATTGTTGATTAAGTTGGCATGTACGAGTGTTACATCCTACCGACTAATTTATTTAATTTCTATAACAGATTGAGTGACGCATGCATACAAGCAAAATAATCTTGGTCTAATTCCATTCCACAAATGGTGTTAGAATTGTCAATTTCGAGCCCAAAATTAATCGATAATAGATGATACAAAATTATTCGTTTCTCTTCAAATTGTCAATTGGGTTCATACATAGTATAGAACATTATTTGTTTATTTATTTATTTATTTATTTATTTATTTTTATTTTTATAGCACGTGTGTTTGGTGTGGGGGTCATGAAAAGATTTTTTTTTTTGAACCACCAAATCAAATTAATTAGGGAACTCGTTTACATGTCTGGTTGTTAGGACAAATTAAATCGAGAGCAAATGGATTATGAGCAAGTTGTTATTTAGCTATTATGATACGATTATATCCTCCAAAATATCTCACATATCTCTATTATTATATTACCATATCTTTTCCGTATCTTTATTATCTTGTTCACCAATTTAGGTTATTCATAGAAGTATTATAAATATGAGTCTTTGTTATCATTTGAAGGAATCATGAAATAAATATAATTATCTTTATCGTTCCGTCTTTTATTTTTCTACAATTTACTTTTCCGTCTTTGTTCATCGGTTGCTCGACGGGAGGATCCCACGAACGGACCTTCAATATCTGGCGAATTCTCGCCAATTATCATTGATACGGGTTTCTCCGTATCTTCTGGTGCTTTCATTGTGATCTCATCCTCCGTATTTCCGCTATCATGTCATACACCTACATTGACTACGTCCATCGCCAGTTCAATAGACCGTTCCTCTTGCCACTGCCCATGCCGAGCCCCACATCGTGTTGGTACCTCCAGAGCCAGAACGTGCAATTTGGATACTCCTATCCAGACCCGGCGCGCCCGATTCCAGCGCTATCCTTTAGCGCGCCAAGTCCCTCTTCAGTGTGCTATCCGTGCCCTGAACCTGACCCTCCTGATGGGAACCCGCTGTACACCCCTGCACAACAGCCTTACCAGCTCTTCCAGCCGCCATCGTCTCCATATCAGCCTCCTTACAACGGTGTAGGCCATATGGAGCCTCTCGACATGGCACGTGATCCGGTGATGCCGAATTTGGAACCGAACCTACAGTTGGCTGCCTTGGCTTCACAGCTCGAGCGTTTGACTGCTATTGTCAGGGAATTGGAGCCTCAGATGGATTCACGTGAATGTTGCCTGGGCGATCCACACGCCGCGACGCGACCCCCAGCTGATCTCCATCACGATCCATCTAGAAGCTCGCGGCCTGTTGTCGTTGATATCCCGCCTCCACCAGCCACGATATCTCTGTCGTGCGACTCCAATTTCGAGTATGACTCAATAGAATTAATTGCCGTTGATAATGATGAAGCAGTGAGACCTTCTCCAAATACTACAATTGATCGACTACCTAGCTGTGATCAAGTTGGAGTGGAAGGGGTTTTCCAGATGAGCTCAACAGTCACGCTGTTGGCCGTCACTGATGTCCTGATACTACCACCACCGCCGCTATCTCCCGACTCTTCAACATCGCAGCTGCTGGCTGCTGCCCTGCCACCACCATCAGCGGCTATCTTCTTGCCGTGTAGCTCCGATAGGATTCATACCTTATCAATAATTCTCGCAGTTGCTGCCCCATTGCAGGTTCACGAATGTGACAGGGTCAACATACACTACAAGGGAAAGCCGATTGATGGAACAATTTTCGATCCCACTTTTGAACGAGGGGATCCAATTGATATCAAACTTGGTAGTGGGAAAGTAATCAAACGATGGCTAATAGTATTGGGGATGTGCTTGGGTGAGAAAAGAAAGTAGAAAATCCCTTCCAAACTCAATTTTGGCGAGCATGTTTTTAATCCTGGAGGATTCTTCGTTGTTAGCTTCGTGGTTCCCACCTTGAGGACAAGGTGGATTTCAACCGTGGGGGAGTTGATACGATTATATCTTCCAAAATATCTCACATATCTCTATTATTATATTACCATATCTTTTCCGTATCTTTATTATCTTGTTCACCAAGTTAGGTTATTCATATGAGTATTATAAATATGAGTCTTTGTTATCATTTGAAGGAATCATGAAAGAAATATAATTATCTTTATCGTTCCGTATTTTATTTTTCTACAATTTACTTTTTCATCTTTGTTCATCGGTTGCTCGACGGGAGGATCCCGCGAACGGACCTTCAATATCCTGCGAATTCTAGCCAATTATTATTGATACGGGTTTCTTCGTATCATATTACAAGAAAGAATTTGGTAGCTTATTCTAATAAACTTGCTTTGCTACCACATATATAAAATATGAATTTTGTTTTACCGTCGTGGATGTTTATTTTGTTTAAAATTGAAAACAACTAATCAGAGTGTGATTGAGTGGCAGAGAATCATCCATCCTGAATTATCAATAAAAAATTGAAGAATTACTCAATATAAGTATAAACTATTTATCAAAGTGAATGATTATTGTATATTAGATATTGAAATATTTGATACTGAACTTCATGGAAAATGTTGAAATTAAAAAGATTTCAGTCACAGCTAATAATAAAGGAAAGGTCAAGGGAGAATTAATCATAAATAATTAATTAAAATGACATATTTTTATCATTTAGTCAAAATGTTAAATTAGTACTCTGTATGTAATAAGTTCTTTTACTAACCAACATGCATAAATTAAATATAATTTGTGATACTCGTGGGAGCAAAAAGTTAAAAGATTAAATTGTTAAAATCGAATAACGTGCAAATCATTGCAATTAGAGTTGACTAGTTAATTAGGTCATTACCAAAATAATGATGATCAATTGAAATGTCATTAACACAGTTATTTTCAATGGAGTGAAAAAAACATGATGTGGTGATTGATCACTTGGATTTTGATTTTAATTAGAATGGTAATTATTGGTCAAAACCAAAATTGCCATGCACTATCGTGAGTTTGGTTAGTGATGGAGACTCATTAGAGTTAATTAAAGGTTAATATAGTGTAATTTTGTCTTTTAACTAAATGATGATTAAAGAGTTTTACTTTTATTAATGTCTTGTCCTTCACAAATAACAATTGATTATGTTTTATGTAGTTGCAACTTCATCGTGAATTAACATGCATGGTTTGATTAGGGTGTGAATTTGTCTTTGTTTGCATTTTCTGATGTGTTACAAAATCTACAAGCCAAAAAGATGATGACTATCATTATAATAGTACGTAAATAGTTTAGAATATCCACATTAATAAAGAGTAGGAGAAATAAATATATATAATTTGTACATACATAATTAAACTTTTTAAATATTTTATATTAAAAATAGATTTATTTTGAGTAATAAATATATATAATCTGTACATAAATAATTAAACTTTTTAAAAAATTTATAGGAGTATTAAAAATAGATTCATTTTGAGTGAGATATTTAAGAAATAACATCGATTCATATATCAACAAATTTATTTATTCCTCTCATATAACACATATACATAAAAGTTAGCTTTTGTTTTTTATAGTCAAATGATTAAATGATGAAAATCCTTTTCAAAATAAAAATTAGATAAAGCATATTGCCAATATCTAAAATTAAGGGATGTTATAATTTCAATTTGGTCTGAATTTTATGCCTTCAAATTCAGTTAATTCTATATGGAGAAAGAAGAAAATTGATGCTTGAATAACAAATAAATTGTTATATCTCATTTTCCAATATGTCAACCTAATATATATCGATTAAGGAGTGTCAGATGTACAGAGAAACAGAAAATGAAAAAGAAAAAGAAAAAGAAAACGAGACTCACGTTTTCCAAAAAGTAATTTCCTCTGCTTTTCTTTTGCATTTTTAGATTTTCCTTATCTTTTTGTTTGTCTGTCTCGTTTCTTACCTTTTTAAATCAAAGCGCTATTATAAAAGATTTCATCCTAAATTCCCCATCTTTTTATTTCATTTTTTTATTAGAGCGCTTAATTTTATAATGTGTTATGTCATTTATGTGAAATTTTTTTATAAAATCAAAAGGTTCAAACTATTAAAAAAACAATGAACAAAATAATACAAGAAGCAGCCCAAACAAATAAAAATACACAAAAATAAAGATAAACATACACTAACTAACTGCGGCAATATAAACCTAACCAGTAACCAAAATAAAGAGGGGTACCGTTTTGGTAAATACAATTATCCAAATTTTGTTTTTATCAATCTAAGGTGTCACCTTGCTAGTGTTAAATTACCCATGGCCTTAAGAAATAAGAGTAAAAGACAAGTAGCATATCTGAAATTTGTGAGAGTGATTGCTACAAGCATCCAAGAGGGAAAATGAAATAACACTAATAAGGTAAATTGAATTAAACTTTATATTTTCTATATCTCGATAGTTTTCAAAAGGAGTGGCTCCCCCTTTGATTTGTTGTCCTCTTAAATCTAAAACGATAGAAACCTTACAATTTGAAATTTATGTAGATAAAACAATCAAACGGTGCTTGCAATACCGTTGCATGATTAAATACTGCGAGCACGACTGAACTTGCAAATTTGTGAACTTGCATGTGTACTTTCATAATGCTCGCAATGTTTTGTAATCATTGCTTTTTTAAGTGATTAGTACTTACATTATCTCATTTTGCAATAAACTTAAAAGTGTATATTGATATATAAGAAAATAATACAATTTCACTAAAATATTACTCCCTCTGTCCCTGAAAATTGTCACCTATTTCCTTTTTCTTTCGTCCCTAAAAATTTGTCACCTTTCACTTTTACCATTTTTGGTAGTGGACCCTACATTCCACTAACTCATTCACACTCAAATTTTATTATAAAACTAATATATAAAAGTAGGACCCACATGCCACCAACTTTTTCAACCCACTTTCTATTATATTTCTTAAAACTCGTGCCGGGTCAAATGGTGACGAATTTTGGGGGACGGAGGGAGTACTTTCTATGTCCCATTATAAATATCTTATTAAAAATGAAACATTTAAACATCATCTTTAATTTTTTTTTACTCTTACTACTCCCTCCGTCCCGCACTACTCGCACCTTTCCTTTTGGGCACGGAGATTAAGGAATGAGTGATAGACAAAGTCAACAATTACGACTGTAGGTATAAATTGTTACTAAAAATGGAAATAGTGCAAATAACTTGGGACGCCCAGAAAGGAAATAAGTGCAAGTAGTGCGGGACGGAGTGAGTATATTTTTTTCTATTTATATTATAAAACAACGTTAATTATACTAAATCTGATGGTGAAAAATAAATGATTGATATTTAAAGGAAAGAGAGAAAGGAGATGTATAGGTATGAAAATATTACTATATGTTTAATCCGTGAAGGAGTACTAATTGTACACAAATTTCCTCGAAAAAAGCAACCGGGACTCAAATTATTGCATTTTTGCATTGGAAAAGGTGTTTATTTTGTGCCTTGCCTTTGTCTATATTACGTCTTGGATATTTTAGTAAATTATGAAATTGTGTCCTAGCTTTACAATTTTTTATATTTTAAATAAACAAAATATTACTCCAGAAAAAATAAAAATAAAAAAAATAATATGTAATTTTCAAATGCGTCACAATTCTCTATTGTCCCTTGAAAGCTTATGGCCAGCATTTGAGAATGACTGATTTGAGAGGTGGACGAATAACAAAATCGCAGTGTTAAAGAACATTTAAATTCTCATTTAATTAATTCAATCTATTCATTTTCAAAATCTCTGTCAAGCTTAAGAATATTCTTAATATAGACTTTCTTACCTTACATGATCGGAAATCTTAATCTCTTCAAAAAAAAAGACCCAAATTTGATCAGTATCATTATTTTTCATTTTCTCTATCAATGCAAAAATACTTAAAAAATGAAATTAACTAATAGTAGTACCAACACAATTTAATAGTCTAACTCGATAAATTTGACCCCCACTTACCCTTATCCCCACCCAATTTAATAGTTTCCCTACCACTCTAACTCCTAGTCCTAGTTTGCTACCTATTCATATGTAGAGATTTTATTATATTTAGGGGCGAAATTAGCAAGGTAGCTAGATATTTCTTTGAAATCAATTACAAATTTTCAAAAAAAAATATTGTTTTTAATTTGATCTTTTTTAAAATTCTAAAATACACTTAAACTTTTCAAACCCGCACCTTTATGAAGCTTCGTTTATTAAATTCATAAAATTGCTTAATTAGGAATAGGAGGTAGATAATGTGAATCTCGATTAATGAAGAAGTGTCAATATCACCAATAATGTTGACAATTATTCAAAATGTTTACGTGGCGCCAATTGGGAATGGCCATGCCCAATTGTTCACCAATTAACACTAACTCTTTTCTTTTGATATTAATTATGGGCCGACATTAATATAAATATAAACAGCAATTGTTAAAAAGTAGTTGAGTCGTCGGATCTAGCTGTCAAGAGTTAACTTGTAAATTCTCATTGGTTGAATACAATTGTCGGAACTCAATAAACGTGACACTACTTTGATCATGCCATTAAATAAAATTACAACTACTTACTAAGTTACTTTATCTAAGATTAAACTAGTTTCATGTTATTTTTTGATAAGATATAATTATCCTAAAGATTAAGTTAATAAATGATTAATACTATCTGGTTAATTTAGATTATGTTAAAGTGGGACTTAAAACTAATTCCTAATGTGTTATTCGACCAAAATCAATCGGCCAAAAGTCAATGTAAATTGGCCTAAATTAAACACCAATCGGCTAAAATCAACATCAATTAACCAAAATAAACACCGATGGATGCACACAAGTTTCAGACCAAAGAGAGGGAGGAAGGTGGTGATAGCGTAGAGTGAAGGTGGCAAGAGAGATGATGAGACAAGTAGTTGATAGAATGAGGGTTAGATGGATAATCATCGAAATAGTTTAATATTGACTGCAAAACTGGGTTGGGTTGATACATTGTGAAATAAAATGTCAGAGCCAAGCTTTTAAACAAAAATGAAAACAAATGAGACACAAAAATAAACATGGCCTCCAATATTCATCCACACATATATATAACCATAATAAAGTCACACCCCAAGACATGTATGACACTTTGGCCTAGTCCGATAAATAAAAATAAATCTATATTAATACTATACTACTAATTTACTTTACGGACTAGATTTTGTTATCCAGATTGTTTACTTTCTTTCCTTTTTTTATTTTTCCTTTTTAATAAGAGTGAACTAGGTCCCTGGACTATGAGTTTATCTCGCCCATAGTCTCTGGACTTTAAAAATATCGCCAGACATCCCTGGACTGAGGGTTTATCTCGAAAATTGTCATTTTTCACTGTTTTCGGTCAAAAATATCATTTTTGGGGGTTTGGGCAATTTGGTCTTTTTACACTTTTAACATTTTAAATCTGATATTATTTCAGTTATGTACTAAATCTGATATTATTTCAAAACTATCATTCTTTTTCTCATTTGTCACCCTTCACTTTGTTTCTTTATTTCAATATTAGATTTAATTTTACAAAATTAAATTTTAAATTTCAATTTTTAAATATCAATAAATTTTTTTAATTATAAAATTATTAAATAACAAAAATTAATAGTCATAATCAATATTTGATAGTGTCTTATATTTAATCAATAAGGTATGACAACGCCTTAGTTTTAATCAATATTTAATAGCTTTAATCATAAATAGATCATATAACACGATTTATTCTGAAATAAATATTCATCTAATGTAAGAATAATATCATTTTCGTTTATTAATTTGAAAACAATCAAAATTTACTAGAAAATTTCAAAAAAAACTCCTATATAAAATTTTTAGTAGGATCAAATTTTTAGTCAACTTCATAATAATCAATCACAAGCAATTATAACAACTGAACGAATGCTAAATAGAATAACTCTTATATTTCATCATGATTAATATTATTTTTCTGTACTTCTTCAATTCAGCTGAATATTATACTCCCTCCGTCCCGGACTACTCGCACATTTCCTTTTCAGCACGGAGATTAAGGAATGAGTGTATAACAAAGTCAACAATTGCGGCTGTAGGTGATAATTTTTACTACAAATGGAAAGAGTGCAAATAACTTGGGACGCCCAGAAAGGAAATCAGTGCAAGTAGTCCGGGACGGAGAGAGTATTAAATAACAAAAATTAATACTTTTAATCAATATTTATAGTATCCATGAATTAATAGTTTTAATTAAAAAAATTTATTGATATTTAAAAATCAAAATTTAAAATTTAATTTTATAAAATTAAACCTAATATTGAAATAAAGAAACAAAGTGAAGGATGACAAAAAGGAAGAAGAATGATAATTTTGAAATAATGTCAGATTTAAAATGTTAAAAGTGTAAAAAGACCAAATTGCCCAAACTCCCCAAACCCCCCAAAAGGGTATTTTCGACTTAAAACAATGAAAAAGTACCATTTTCGAGATAAACCCTTAGTCCATGGATGTCTGACGATATTTTTAAAGTTTAGGAACTATGAGCAAGATAAACACTCTAGGGATCATTTTTGTAGTTAACTCTTTTAATATCTTTTAATAAAGGAAGGCAGTGTGTATTTTCTACGAGATTGGAAAGTGACGTTGGGCTAAATTCCTGGAGTATTTAGTAATCTGTTATTTACGGACTACTGTTATGTACAGTGACTCTGTACTAGATATAGGAGTATATAATTCGTAAAAATCTTCGTATTAAAATTTTATCATATTTTCAAGTTCATGAGCACTCTTTTATTATTTCACTATTTTCTAAAACCTTAATTTTGAGAGAGAGAGAGAGAGGCTACGGAAAATAGAACAATACGTCTGTGTCAATGCAAACGGATCCTAAGAAAATGTCTTAATATTGTGAAAATTATGAAAGTTGTATTTTACAAAGAAAAAGGCGCAAGTCATGTGTATATACTAGTACTACTATATTTTATTTTGACTTGTTTGTTAGAACTATTTTAACTTTTCACTGTTTTAGTTAATAAGCATATAAATCATAATAGTAGTTTATTTTCGATAATTGAAGCTTAATGTATTGATAAAATTTCATTAAAATTTCATATCATATTACTAATAGTACTATTGAATGGTTTTGAATTTGGATGAGGATAAAATAAATTACATTAAAGATTAATACACGGCTTGATTACTTACTCGCGTATAATTACTATTTCTTTAATGCGTGACCACTAATGAAGAAATCTTCTAACAAAGAGTGTTTAATTTGCTGTAGCATCTTTTATTTCAATAATGTTGAAAAAAAGTGCCTACTTACAAAATCCCTTTCTAAAAGTTTTGTTCATTAGTAACTACTATTAAAAGATGAGAGTCCCACATGTAAATTGAGATGGAAAGATTCTATCACAATCGCCTCTCTTTTTCTAACACAGAAGGAAAAAAGAGAGAATTGTAAAATTTGTATAATTAAAACTAAACTTTATTTATACTAACATTTTGCGTGTAAATCACCATAACTTTTTCCTAAACATGAATTCTAAACATTCTAAGCTAAAAAAGTAGTAGATGCCTAATTAGTTTTTGTAATTTAAAAAAACTTGAGGGATATTTAGAAAAAACAATGTAATATTCACAAAATGTGTAAAACCAATCAAACAAATACGTACTACCACTAATTATTTATTAAAAAGAAAAAAAAGGTAAACACTCATATTTACAAGGTAGCCAACTAACCCACTCGAAACTAAAAAAAAAGTAAACAATATAAAAAAAAGTGGCAATAACTTTTTTGTGAGAAAATGAAGAAAATGATTATTTACAATGTAGTGATATTAACCATCAAAAAACCGAAAATAGAAGCACTAAAGCACAAGGCACACCTCCTAAATTTAGCAACTCCACTTGATAGTCTCAAAGCTGCATGAAATCAAACTCCCACCACCGCCGGCGCCGCCACCCAATTCATTGTAGAAGTAGTCGTAAAAATTCTTATCCAACGCCCACCACGGCGGCTGCAGCCACCCCTCCGCCGAGTCAACCACCGCCAACTCGCTCCCCGACTCGGTCGACTCGTAGCTCCCCTCCAAACTCGGCAACTCGATGATCTCGCCCAGCTCCTCCGACCCCGCATTCCCCTCCTCGCCAACTGATGTCACCGTCGACGACGAGGAGGAGGGCGAATCGAAGGAGCCCAGCTGGCAGCTGAGCTCCTCCATGGCGGCGGCCTTCGCTGCCGCGGCCTGCACGTCTCTGGGCGAGAGCGACTCAGGCCGCGGGAGCGAGCCGCTGAACTGGGGGAAGTTGAGGATAGCCGAGTTCCCCTTGATGCACATCGCGGCGACGTCGTGGGCCCTCGCCGCCATCTCCGCTGTGGGATAAGTCCCGAGCCAAATGCGGGACTTCTTCCGCGGCTGGCGGATTTCGGAGACCCATTTCCCCCAGCTCCGCTTCCTCACTCCTCTGTAGACCGGGTGCTTGTTCCCGCTCTCTTTCGCCCTCTTCTTCGCCTTGAACTCGGCCGATTCGTGAGTCGACTCGGTGGAGGAGGTAGTTTCGGCCATTTTGGTTGATTAATTTTGGAGGCGGAATATTCTTTTGAGTCTCAGGAATTGTGGAATGATTTAAAGAAATTTATATTGGAAGGGGCAATGAAAAGGAGTCTTGGTTTGGAGCAAAATTAGGAAACATGATAGAAAACCAACAAATTATAGAGACAAATACTCACTCAATTCCATAAAGATTGTCTCACTTTGACCGAACACGTTTTAAGAAATATAATAAAAAGTGGGTCGAAAAAGTGAATGAAAGTTGGGTCATACTTTTATATATTAATTTAATAATAAAATGTGAGTAGAAATGAGTTAGTGGAATATGAGGTCCATTATAAAAAATGGTAAAAGTGAAATGAGACAAATTTTGTGAGACGGACGGAAATAGAAAAATGAGACAATCTTTATGGGACGGGGGAGTACCTTGGAATGTGACAACGACGCACCTAATTAAGCCCATGATTTTCACAAAAAAAATTGTAAGGTTGCACGCACGCACACATGGAGAGGGGCAGCGAGAGAGAGTGTCTTCGTTTGCAATAAAATATCTCATTTTGTTATTGCGATATGTTCATAATTAGATGTTTATTAAAAATCTCAATTAATTTGTCATTATATATACTACGTCTCATTGCAAATATTAGGATAAGTTGCCAAAAAAACTACTCCGTATCAAATTTGATCAATTTCTAATTAATCAGCAACTTTTACAAATAATAGGAGTATATACTTATTATAATTTTTACATTATTTAAATTACAAAAAATTTATGCATAATGTGGAAGCTACTATACAATTTATGACTTTTATGTAAATTTGGATATGAATTTAAGTCTAAAAAATATGAAATATATATGACTGTATAATGTGTTTCGGCTTATTGGTAATTATAAATTTTTACAAATTCAAATTAAATGGACAGTTGAGAAAAAATAGGTAAAGGTGAATGGCTAAATATTTCATACAAATGATGAAAGTTATAGAAATTTAAAACTTTGAAGTATTCAATAGATACACAACACATTGACCAATCAAATTTAGAGAGAGACTAAATTACATCACGATTTTGTCTATTTTAAATATTTCACGAGTTTACGAATGATGTAAATTTAAATGACGAGGTTATATGAATTAAAAGTGAAATATTTTGAAGTATTCAGATGATATACAACACATTGGCTAATCAAATTTAGAGAGAGACTATTACATCTCGGTTTTGTCCATTTTAAATATTTCACGAGTTTACAAAGTATAAATTTAATTCGAAATATAGTGAAGTGTTCAATTGATACTCAACACAGTGACCAATCAAATTTGCTCCATTATAGTAGTACCTCCACGTTGCAAGTTTTGCTATTTCTTTTTATTGAGATTGTCTAATTGTCTTCTTGTTCATTTAATTTGCATATATTCCACACAATATTCTTATATATATGCTTGCTGGTTGCATATAACAAGACAATCACAAAAACATATAATTAGGTACAAGTGTGTAGAAGCCACCCAATTTATAAATCAAATAGTAGTACTTCATTTCATCCATACTTAGTAAATAAACAAAATTAGAACATTTTCGGAAGAGTTGATTACGGTGTAAAGGAAGATATTAACAGAGTAGACTTTAGCTATACAAGAATGACTAACTAATTGCACGTATATGAAAGCTAATTGGTTTAGTTAATAAAATATTATGATTGGATTATATTATGCGAAAGAAACAAATCATACCCGTTTGGTAGGACGGTATTATCGAATTAATTTAATGGGCATTGTAAAAATAATAAAAACAATTTTTAATACTTTGTGTAACCACTAATTTAATTTAATTTATTATTTTTGCGTAAAGTATTAAAGTTATTTTTATTGGAGTATCCTAGACCACGCGTACGTAATATGTCCGTTGAGGGGTCAATTTATGTATTTATATTTGTCCGTTGCAAATTTGCAATAACACCACTCTTTGTTTTTCAAATTCCACATGTTTGAATACGACTTATTTCTCCCCCAATTATTACTACTCGAATTTGACACTTTTAAGTTCTTATACTCTCTTCGTTATATAAAAATATATGCATTTGTAATGACACTTGAATTAATATATTCCGTAATTGGTAAAGTAAGAGAAAGATGATGGGAAGACTAGTTAAAGTATTATTAGTGTATAGTGAGATCCCTCATTATTATTAGTGTTAAATGAGTTGTAATGATTAGTCATAGTGATATAAGTTATTAATAAATTAATATATATGAATAATGAGATGGAGACAACTTTCCACAAATGAAAATGACTATATTTTTATGGGACAGATAAAAATAAAAAATGTACATATTTTTATGGGACGGTGAGAGTATTTATGTTTATAATCTCATGTAAAATTGATGTTCTTGAGTGGAAATTGTGCACTTTGTCATTTTTGAATTAAATGTTTGTGGATTTTATGCTTGTGCTGTACAAAAAAACTAATTATATTAATTGTATTAATTACTTACAGTAGTTGAGTTGGCTAAAATTGAGTGGAAGTATTTGTTGAATAAGTAGTTACCAATCTATATATATTGTAAGGTGTGTGATCAAATACTAACTAAGTTACTAATAACTAATATCAATTTTGTATGTTGAAAATATCAACACAAAGACATAAATTTATCAATCTTCTTTTGTTGATAAACTTATGTCTTTGTGTTGATATTTAAATTTACATGTTGTATTGATATAATTATGTCTTTGTGTTGATAATTTTAATACACAAAATTAAAAGTTATTAGTTATTGTTGTAAATTAGTTAGCACACCAACGCAACCCTCATTACAGTATATGCAAGAAATATTCAAATACTTGTTTTACACCTAAATCGGTACAATGAAGTGAATTCTAATATATCACAACAATATTATAGTTCAGCCGGCAGAGTCAGAGAGTCAACAAGCCAAACGATGAGGTGGCTTGCAATTAGGTTTGAGCTCAAAAAATTATTTCATTCGTAAAACATTGCAAATAATTTTAGCTCAAAAGTATCTTACCAACCCCGATTACTACGAGTCTCACAACAACAAAAATATCCTCCAAAATTTTATATTCACTCCCAATTATCAACATGGACACTATTATATTTTTGTTGTAAAAGTTGCTTTATGTCGTTGATGCTATGGCAGGGCACCTAAGTTGGTATTTAGTACTACTACATCGTTGATGATAATTTAACAATTTAGATCGAGCCAAATTTGGTATACTGAATTTTAGAACGATGTCAAATCCAACAAAATGATTTCTTGTAAATGAAACCTATTTGCAAGCGGCGTAATACTTTAATTGATATGATATATACTCCATGTACCACATACATATTTTTTTTCAAGTTATATATGTATATTGATAGGATAAAATGAAATACTAACAATTCAAAATAACTTGCCAAATTTATTGCTATGACAGGTCACGAGAAAAAAAATGTTATTTTGCTACTAAGAGAAATAGAAATTGGGTGATATGAGAATATGTCCAAAAAGCAATAAATAGTAGTACTCCCACAAGTGAAGTGTGGTGGAATTAGGTTAGGCCCGCCCAGATATATTTATTTCTCTGCATAGTTATATCTATGAATCGGTGCATTATGCTATTCTTAGCCCAATTCACTACTAATTTGAGCCTAATCCACACCATAATTTATTTAAACGAAATTGATATATATGATAAAAATTCAAAAATTAAGAAATTCAAACCTTACTACACTTGTTTTATAACTTAATACTAATATTGATGATGTCTTTTATAAAAAAATAGTTGTGCAATGAAGAGTGTTCCCTGTTTTGAGGTTGATAATCAAACTATTCAATACAAAGATTAATCTTAAAGAATTTCCTTTAAGTAATTGCAACATTAAGTTTGAAAATTTGTGTGACATAGTGGATTCAAGCTTAACATATTAATTAACTTCAGGAATTAATCACTTTTTAATGTAAATAATAATAATAATAATAATAATAATATTTATTACTATTATTAGTTGAGGCGTTGGACATGTAATTAATGCCAATCAAGTTCGATTTGTCCGAATTTGAATGGGTAGTATTCAATTAGAGTGGAATGACATGTCCAGCGCTTAGATGCATGCACGTTTTTGTTTTTGTGTCTGTAATTTCATAATTTGATTGTCTTTATAATGTGAAGTATTTAAATTTGAGCATCATCATAACAAATATTGATGTGTTATTTATTTTTGATTTATCTATGTTTGATCTTGTTGCTAGTAATACATGTTTTGTTTAATAATAGTATGAGTTAATTGACTGTAAATCTATCATTTGGTAATTGACCGTAAATGTATCGGCATTTTGATTTTCCGTTGAACTTAGAGCACCCGCAACGCGGGCCGCCCGCATTCCGCGTTTCGTGCCGGCGGAACGGAACCGGCACGCGATGCGTTGCGGAGGTGCGTTCCGTCTCCGTGTCGTGCCCATGCCGTCGCGGGTGCCGTCGCCGCAAGACGCAGCACGGCTTGTGTCGCCACGCGCTTCGGCGACGTGGCTCGCCCTGCATTGTGCGTGATGCCCACTCGCCGGCCCGCGAGTGGGCGTCGTCACGCTGACGCAATAAATTTATTTTTTTAAATGAATTTTTTAAAAAATATTTTTATTTATAAAAATTGTTTTTTATATTTAAAAACAATTTTTACAAATAAATGAATACTAGAAATTCGTATTAGCCCATATATATTTGATGGGCATGCGAATTTATGAAACTCATTCTTGGTTGTCTCTCTTTTATAGAGACATCCTTGAATGTTTCATGTTCCACTTTTGATGTGGGACAAACTCATTCTTGGTTATCTCTATTTTATAGAGACATCCTTGAATGTTTTATGTTCCACTTTCGATGTGGGACAAACTCATTCTTGGTTATCTCTATTTTATAGAGACATCCTTGAATGTTTTATGTTCCACTTTAGATGCGGGACAAACTCATTCTTGGTTATCTCTATTTTATAGAGACATCCTTGAATGTTTTATGTTCCACTTTCGATGTGGGACAAACTTATTCTTGGTTGTCTCTATAAAATTGTATTTTAAATTATGCCATTTTTTATTTTTTTAGGATTTTAATTATGTCTTTTTATTTTTTTTTTGAATTTTAAGTTGTAATGTTATTTTAATTTTAATGAAGTGTGTTTGTTTTAATTGAATTGGGTTGGAAATAAAAATAAAAAATGAAATTGAATGAATAGTAATTTAAGGAACGGTTAAGGAACGGATAAGAAACGGAGGGTTGTAGGTTTCGTTCCTTAGTTAAGGAATGAAGTAAAAAAGTACAGTGGGGCCCGCAAATAATAGTTTAAGGAACGGTGGAGGAACAACGTTGTGGATGTCCTTATAAAATTAGTAGTACTATTTAAATAGATAAAATATAAAGTATTTCTAAATTTCACACGAATTCATACTCCAGATGACTCGTAACAGATGAAAATTGATGATATGAGAATAGATGCGCAAACGTCAATAATGATATGAGCGAATGTTGATGATATTGTTTAGGAGATGACAAGTGGAGACAAACTTGATTAATGCAAGTGAATCGTCTCATTTCATCTTCGTACAATAGTTGCTTGTACTATGTCAGTATTGATATGCCTGGATGAGGACGCCTACTTGAAATGATGTATCACCCACAATGGGGCGCCCGATGGCAGCCATCGTCCTCGGGAGCGAACGATGCCTCCATTAGGGCATTAGCAATGGGGCGCCCTAAGGCGCGCCCTATGGCGCGCCACGTCAGCAGTTTTATCCTCCTACCTCCCCACCTGCAGTGGGGCGCCCTAAGGCGCGCCCTAAGGCGCGCCCTATGGCGCGCCACATCATCATTTTATTTATTTGTTTAATTGATTTAAATGTTTTCAACTAACAATTAATAACGAGTAAATAAAAAGGTCGAAATAACAAACGGGGACACATTAATAAAAAAAGAAGTTACACCGTTCAACTTACAAAAAAAAAAAACTAAGTCGGTGCAATTCCCAACTTCCGACGCAGTTCATCTATCAATGCCCGGAGGTATTCGGCTTCGTCGGGGTCGGTACACTTCTTGAGGGCCTTGTGCGTCTCCAACAACGTCCTCGCCATCGACGCTGTCGCCAACGACGAATACACTTCGGCTGCCTGGGGCGGGAGCATTTCCGGGAGCGGAGGTGGGGTTGCAGCGGTCGAGGATGAGGTCGCGGCCGCCTTCCCTTTGGCCTTCGCAGCCTTGACGCCGGGAGGACGTCGGGAGGACATCGGTGTGCCGGAACCGCTGTCGTCCACGTACAACCGGTTGAGGTCAACCGGTTGATTGCCGCTGCCGCTGCTCGTGTAACCACCAACTTCGGTGGTCTTCATCCTCTTTGGCGCACTAGTGTGCAGAATTCCACCTTGGAATTTCTGCTTGTCCCTCAAAAGCGTCCAGATGGCCTCGTGCTTGAACTCGCCGAACATCGACCGGTACGACAATATCGCTTTAGCACGCACGTCTTCCCAGCTCTCGCCGCTCCCCTGTGCCCGCGCGCACTTCTCGAACTCCGCCGCGTACAAGTTCACTTGCTTCTTCACTTGATCCCAGTGCTTGCGGAGTTGCTCACGCTTGCGCTTGTACGCGTTCGGCGGCTTGGCCGCATTGTAGAGGTCGGCGATGCGCTCCCAGTACGCGAACTGCCTCTGGTTGTTCGCGAATATCGGATCTTCCGATATATCTACCCAACACCGGGCCAAAATGAGAGTTTCCTCGTCGGTGTAGTTTGTACGACCGGGGGCGTACTCATCGCAATCACCGGGAGGCGGCAACTTCTGCGCCCGCTGCCGGTTCCGCTTCTTTTTGGCTGGGGCGGAAGCGGTCGCGGCGGGGTCGGGATCGGCCGCTGCGGCGTCACGTCGGGAGGGGGCGACTGGTCGGGTTGGAGACGGCTCCATGTCCGACAACCCATACGAGTCCGTACTGAAATCGGGATCGTATTGGGCGTTGGTGTCGAACGAACGATATTGGCCGGGTTCTGTACCCGGCCAACGCGCATCTCCACTAAACATAGGACTATTTGGACTTGAAGCCATTTCGTAGTAATTATGTAAATGTAAGTTTCGAAAGTGAAATTGTGAAATGAAATGTAAAACGAATGAACTCTATTTATAAAACAACCAAACCGCGTGCCATCGTCCGCGACCTATCGTCCGTGTACGCCACAATGGGGAGGACGATGGCGCGCCCGATGCCTATCGTCCGCAGCCATCGTCCGTGTACGCCACAATGGGGCGGACGATGGCGCGGACGATAGGCATCGGGCGCGCCATCCTCCGCGCCCTTAGTATCGGCCGCGACGATCGTCCGCGACCTATCGTCCGTATCCGCAATGGGCGCGGACGATCGATGGCGCGGACGATGCGCGCCATCGGGCGTGCCATCGTCCGCCCATTGCGGATGGCCTTATGGGTACCCGCCATCATCCGCGCCCTACGCCCACGCCCGATGCATCGTCCGCAGAAGAAGCGCGGACGATGGCCTATCGTCCGCCCCATTGTGGGCTCGGCGGACGATGGCCTATCGTCCGCGCCATCAGGCACCCCATTGTGGGATCGACGGACGATAATTGCGGATGATGACACGCGTTTTTTTATTTTTATTTTGTCTATTTAAACCTCGTTTCTCATTCACTTGTTCATACGAACATCTCGCCTCTCTCATTTCGCTTATCTCTCACATTTCTACCTCTCTCACATACCAAAATGAACCACGACGATGACACCACGAGTTCTAGCTCCTCGGAGTCGGGTAGTTCGACCTCGGAGACCTCGAAAGTCTTAGATGCAGTCGTTGAAGAGGCCATGGCGGAATGCTTAGTCGAAATGCAGCGCGAGGAGGCGGCGGCGGCGGCGGAGCAGATCCACATGCCTATTCGACTTCGGACGTCTGTCCGACGCGACCACGCGGCAGCTCACCAACGTCTGGTTGAAGACTATTTTGCCGATCAACCACGGTGGGGACCGACTGTTTTCCACCGCCGGTTTAGAATGTCGCGTTACCTATTTCTCAGCATTGTCCGGACGTTGTCGTCACGTGATGAATACTTCACGTATCGGGAAGACGGCGTCGGCAGACCCGACCTTACACCGTTGCAAAAGTGCACAGCTGCACTCTGTCAGTTGGCCTACAGCACCACGGTAGACATTTTCGACGAGTACCTCCACGTCGGGGATACAACAGGCCGGGAGTGCCTGAAGAGATTTTGTAGGGGAGTTGTAGAGGCCTATGACGACACATATTTGCGCAAGCCGACTGCCACTGATTGCCTGGGCCTGATGAAGATGCACGAGACGGCACACGTCTTTCCTGGGATGCTAGGGAGCATCGACTGTATGCATTGGGAGTGGAAGAACTGTCCGACAGCGTGGAGAGGCCAATTCACCAGTGGATACAAGGGCAGCCACCTGACTTTGATCCTCGAAGCCGTTGCTGACCATTGGCTCTGGATCTGGCATGCGTACTTCAGAGTAGTCGGGTCCAACAACGACATCAACTTCCTCAACTCATCCACCCTCTTTACCGAGCAATGCAATGGCAACGGCCCGGCCATCGAGTTCACTGCCAACAAGCGCCGATACAACATGGGGTACTACTTGGCCGATGGCATATACCCACGGTGGCCAGTTTTTCTGAAGCCGATCAGCTGCCCAATGGGTGAGAAGAGGGTTTAATTTGCGCAAAAGCAGGAGTCGGCACGGAAGGATGTCGAGCGGGCATTTGGTGTGCTCTGATCACGGTGGGCAATTGTGAAATGGCCGACTCGTCTCTGGTTCAAGGAAGTCATCGCCGATGTCATGTATGCGTGCATAATCATGCACAACATGATAGTCGAGCATGAAGGTGGGAGCATCACCGAGTGAAACGATGATGACGGTGCATCTAGCTCGTCCAGCATGGCGACCGAGCCCCCCGCTAGAGGATTACCGACGGGCTTCAATGAGGTTCTATCTAGACATGCCTCAATGCGCAACCAACAAGACTATGCTCAACTCATAAACGACATGATTGAAGAAGTGTGGGCCCATAACCGCCGTCGCTGAGTTTGCGTATTTTTTTAATTCGTACTGTAATGTATTAATTATTATATATGAAATGAAGTTTTTTCCCAATTTTTTAGTTATTTAAATATTCAAATAAAAGAAAATGCATATGGGGCGCCCGATGGCGGCCATCGTCCTCGGGCGCGGACGATGCCTCCATTGTGGGTGCCTGCCATCGTCCGCGCCCTACGCCCACGCCCGATGCATCGTCCGGGGAAGTAGCACGGACGATGGCCTATAGTCTGCGCCATCGGGCGCCCCATTGTGGGCTCGTCGGACGATGGGCGCGGACGATGGCACGCGTTTTTTTATTTTTTGTATAAAAACCTTCTACCCCACCTTCATTTGTAACATTTCATTTCACGATTCCACTCTCGAAACTCACATTTACTACGAAATGGATTCAAGTCCCAATAGTCCGATGTTTGGTGAGGCGCGTTGGCCGGGTGCAGAACCCGACAAATATCGTCCGTTCGACGCCAACACGCAGTACGATCCCGAATTCAGTACGGAATCGTACGGTTTGGATGACATGGAGCCGTCTCCAAACCGACCCGTCGCCCCCTCCTGCCGCGCCGACGCCGCTTCTGCCCCAGCCAAAAAGAAGCGGAACTGGCAGTGCGCGTACAAGTTGCCACCTCCGGGAACTCGTGAATAGTACGCCCCCAGCCGTACGAACTACCAGCCGGATGAAACCCTCGTATTGGCGTGGTGTTAGGTGGATATATCGGAGGACCCGATATTCGCGAACAACGACAGACAGGTGGCGTACTGGGAGCGCATCGCCGAGCGACAATGTGGCGAAGCCGCCGAGCGCGTACAAGCACCAACGGGAGCAGCTCCGAAAGCACTGGGATCAGGTGAAGAAGCAAGTCAACTTGTTCGCATCGGAGTACGAGAAGTGCGCGAGGGAGTAGGGGAGCGGCGAGAGCTTGAGCGACGTGCACGCTAAAGCGATGTTGTCGTACCAGTCCCAGTACGACGACTTCAAGCACGAGGCCATCTGGGCGCTCTTGAGGGATAAACAGAAGTTCCAAGGGGGGATTCTACACACCGGGGTGACAAAGAGGACGAAGACCACCGAAACTGGTGGTTACACGAGCAGCGAAAACGGAACTCGTCCGGTGGACCTCAACCGGACGTACATGGAGGAAGAGAGTTCCGCCACACCGATGTCCTCCCTGCGTCCCATAGGCGTCAAGGCTGCGAAGGCCAAGGGGAAGGCGGAGGCGACATCATCCTCGACCGCCGCCGCGCCATCGCCGATCCCGGTCCCGATCCCGAGCCCGAGCCCGAGCCCGACGGCCGCCGCATATGAGTCGTTGGCAACAGTCTCGATGGCGAAGATGTTGTTGCAGACGCACAAGGCCCTCAAGAAGTGTACGGACCCCTCCAAAGCTGAATATCTCTGAGGG
The DNA here is from genome assembly GCF_004379255.2 of Salvia splendens. NCBI lineage: Eukaryota > Viridiplantae > Streptophyta > Magnoliopsida > Lamiales > Lamiaceae > Salvia > Salvia splendens. Next base: position 14,305,132 of record NC_056034.1, read on the forward strand.
TTGGTGGATGAGTTGCGCCGGAAGTTGGGAATTGCGTAGATTTGCCAACTTGAATCGTGTAACTTTTGTGTAATTAATGCAATATTCGCCGGTTTTTAGTTACTCGTTGTGTTTTTAAATTAGTTTGCATTATATATTTGAAAACATTTAAATTAATTAAAACAATAGTAATAAAACATATAGGGCGCGTCTTGAGGCACGTCTTAGGGCGCCCCATTACAGGTGGGGGGTAGGAGGATAAAACTGATGACGTTGCGCGCTTTAGGAGGGCTCATGTGGATGCCTTTACTTTAGTTTTGATTTTAGTGTCTCTATTGTTATTTGACAATGAATTTATTTTGGTTTTGATTTTTATATCGTAGGTATTGCATTGCTTGCACCTAGATGTTTGGGTCGGCACTTTAATGGTTTGAACGTTTTCTCTTTATAAAAATATGTGAAAATATCAATAAAAATATTTTAGATCTATTATGAAGAAGAGGAGTAGTACTATTTTCTTCACGCAATTTACCGGATTTATTTCAAGATGTTATGATTATGTATTTGATAATAAAAATTAATTATAAAAAATACAAGAAATGTTTGTAATGATAGTTGGATGTTTGATAAGATTGGTAAATATCACTCATGATTAGTATGCCGAGGACAAAGATTAAGAGACGATATATATATAGAGAGAGAGTAGATATAGTGGATTTTGGCAGGTTTCCCATCTAAATTACATTTGGAAGGTAAACGTAACATCAAATACAGCTCAAGTGTCAATCATATCTTATAATCGAACTTTATACTCCATAATATATGTACTTACCATTGTTACAAATGAAACTACTTAAATACTAAGTATGCAAATGGTTAATTCCTTCCGGGACACTAAATGGCGTAACTTCTATTTTTTCCATCTAACTGCGTGATGACTCGAACCTCTGGCTTATTGATTAGAGAGGAAGCGTCTTCCCAATGTATCCCTGCTGCCGAAAGCTAGAGGAACAATCCTCGTTCCAACGATAAGTGTACTAAACGGTAGGGGACTAACCAAATGGTTTACTATATTCACATGGACAAGAATCGAACCCCTAACTTCATGCTTAAGGGATGAGATGCTCAACTAGCACGCCAACCACATTGGTTGCGACCTTCTATTTCTAATAGAGAAACATAAGGATCAAATGCCACCGTTTCTCCCTCTCCTTTATGTATATAAAATGTTGTACTCCATACTTTATGTGAGCCTCATGTGTGAATATGATGCTCGTTTATTTATATTAGAATCAATCATTTTATTCTATATGTTTAATTTTGTTCTATTCACTTTAAAACTTTGTTAGTTTCTACTGATTATATAAAAATTAGTTCAATTTATTTATTTTATAAAACGAAACAAACAAAACATACCATCAATATTAATTCATTATAGTATTCGATTATTCTAAATGAATAAATGTGTGCACTATCTTCTCAAACACTCCTCCAAATATAATTTTCTTGATATATCACAAAACAAATCATAAGCAAGTACATCACTTTTGCCAGCCATATTCTGTTTCATTTTGTATTTTTGTATCATGCTATGTAACAAATGAGTATGACCACAATACCATCCGTACACTAGGTGTATGTATCATTGGCTAGCCATCACCAATCAAAGAAATTTAATCTTTTTAGTCTTAATAAAATTATAAAATCATCTTGCAACAGTTCAATAGAGATGGATCGATCGACAAATTCAGGCATTTGCAGTCGACACAATCGACTTAATATTGTAGTTGGAACGGTTACAATTAGCAAGGCTAATGTGGGACGTTCCGGCGAGGCCACCATGACACAATCGAATCCGAATCCGAATCCGAATCCGAATCCGAATCCTAATGCGTGTGTGAGTGAGAGAGAGATGCTTTGTAGGGGTCCAGTCCTATTATTGAAAGTAATAGTTATGAATTTCTCATTTAAAGTGTGTCTGCTGCATTATTGGTTGTAGATTCACACACATATCATATTGCATGATCCACACGACATCGTACAGAATGAATTTAATAACTTTACATCAAGCTTCAATTGACTACGTCAGCCACTTCTCACAATTTTTTGATATTTAAGGAAATCTTAGGTATATAACATTATGCAAATTTTTGGGTTGTTTTCTAGATTTAAAGCATACGGAGTAGTATATTTTGGCTATGGATTTATGGGTTTCCAACAATTGGGCCATGTTCAATAAAGAAATATATTTTGGCCCAATATTGTTGGGCCTTATGCTATTTTTATAATATTTTTTTATCTTAACTTTTTAAATAGTTTAATATTGGGCCTTATAATATTAGTTTATTTTATTTTATTTCTTATTTTTTTAAATATAAATTTGCATTGTGTGCTACTAATGAATATCTTAAAAGTATCTGGTTTTGTACGTTGAATTATTATATATCGAGAATTGATATGCTGCGGGCGTTGGGTGAGCGATTCGTAGGCGACAAGTGACGCGGTCAATTATTTCATATTTTCATTCTTTTTTCCCCGGCTAAATTCCACGAATGGACGTCATGGGAGATGATATCCGTCCATTTGTACCCGGAAAAAAAACATTTCCAGTGATGGGAAAGACGCGAGAGCCTCTCACGTGTTTGACTTGGATACACGCGTAAGCCTCTCGCGTGTTTGCGGATACACGCGACAGGCTTTCGCTTGTTTAATCTCGCGTGTTTGGCTTTGCCTCTGTCCCTAAACTTTGATTTTTACCAACAGAAATTGAGTTCGAGCACAATTCAGCCCCATCGACGACCTCTGCTCTGCCAAATTAGGTTCAATTTCTCATTCGCGTCGAAAATTCAATCCGATTTCTGGGGTAGCAGATTAAACAAGCGAGAGCCTCTAGCGTGTATCCGCAAACACGCGAGAGACTCACGCGTGTATCCAAGTCAAACACGCGAGAGCCTCTTGGTCTTTCCCATCACTGGAAATGTTTTTTTTCCGGGTACAAATGGCGGATATCATTTCCCGTGACGTCCATTCGTGGAATTTAGCCTTTTTTCCCCTTAATATTCTGCTGCTACTATTATTTTCTCTTATTTTACCCATTTCAATTACCACGTCTAGTAATAATTCTCTCTCTTCAAATGAAACTTTGCACCAGACCTTCATTCTTCCAATGATTTTCATTTTCTTGTCTCTCACATGTAATTTTGTTCTTCCTCGTCAAATTGCTTCAACCCTGCACAGACTTAATACTAGTAGTATGTTCTAGTTTTAAACGTTAGGTTTCTGATCTTCTCTGTTTCTGCAATTTAAGTTTCTAGCCAAATGAGTTTCTACAAATTATGCCTAAAATTTCATGAATCCCAATAGATAATTCCATTTATTTCTAAAACTAAAACAGTAGATCCTTGCATATAAATTATCCATGGTTAATGAATATGAACTCGCTCAAATCCTCTCTTTCTCTTCAATACCAATATCAGATTTCACAGTCATATCTACGAATACGATGATTCATAACAGATAGCATTCCGTCAGTTTAATCTAAACCAGTAGTGATGAAGTATAAATTGTTTTAGAATAACCTACAAAAAATACTAGAATTTACAAACAAAAGGGGGAAATCGGGAAATGGTGGAAAGGATAGGAAAGATGATGAGATTTTGCAGAAAGATTAAGTTTTTTAAATGGTTCGAAAATTGATAAAAGTAGGCGTAAGATTCGAAGTGTGGATTAGAGGAATTATGATAATATTAATAAAATACTCAAATAAGATAGAAAAAATTATGATAATATTCCACGTCACCTATCACGTACAAAGTGCTCACGCGAAGGACCGCAGCACATCAATCTATCATAATCTAAAATGTCAGTTTAATGAAAAGACTTATTTGCCTTTTTTTGCGGGAAATTATGAAGCTATTTTGTTTGTCATTTTGGTCATTTTGCGAAATGACAACCATTGAATAGAAAAAAGGCAGCTCCTATGGAGCAATAGTGGCTTCTCAAATAGTCAAACCAAATCCAAACTTATTGAAGAAGATTTGAAACACTTTTAAATAGATGGACTAGAATCTGCATTTTGTGGACTAATTTTGTGATTGCAGTATAGCAGGTTTGGTTATGCTTGGAATCCGGCGACAACCGGCGGGTGAGGCGACGAGAGAGATGCCGGAGATGAAGGGAAGCGGCGACGCTGCTGCTGTGCTGGATGGGTTACTGCGGCGGCGGTGGTGCAGGAGGGTCGACGGCGACGGAAGCAGAATAAAGAGAAGGAGAGCCGACAGCGGTGGCGGCTGGACTCGCACGCCGGCAAGCTCGATACCTAGAGTTACGAGAGAGAGGGGTTGGTGACCGGCGACGGCGGTTGGGTGGCGTGGAGGAGTCCACAAGCCGGTGGCCAAGAGGTGGAACCGCGAGAAGGAGAGAAAGGCCGCGACCATGGCAAGTAAGGCAGCAGCGCCGCGAGGGAGGAATGCGCGACGGCGTGGCGGGTAAGGCAGCGCGACAGGCGGGACGAGCGGCGAGGCTGTGTGGAAAGAGAGCCGGCGAGGAAGAAGGAGCGGTGCTCTGGCTGGGGAGATGATTTCCGCCGCCGGTTAAGGAGGAGGAAGGAGGGAGGGAGAGAGAAACTTGAGAGAGATGGAGGTGTCGCATGTTGCATTAGGGTTTTAGAATATTATTAATTTATTGTATATTGTTTGAAATTTTTGTTTAATATTTAGTAGGCTTTTAGTACTTCTTATAAAACTATGTAATCAATTTAGTAGGCTTTTAGGGACGCTACTTTTAGGATGCAGGTTTATTAATTTATGTATTCCATAATTTTTGGGCTTTATTTTGGGTATTAATGTACTACTTGGGTATTATATTGAAATTTAAATATATATTTAATATTTAAAAGTTTCAATTTGGGTGTTTTGCTCGATTATGTCTTAAATTAGTAGGTTCTAATTTTGACTTTTGATTTTTGAATTATGTTTACTATGGAGTATGTATTTTAAAAATTAAATTATTTGTAATGAAATAAATAAATTTAACATTAATTTATTACATATTTTTTATAACCCTTAGTATATTAAAACTATCATATACAATATAAAATAGTAAAATTTATTATTTATTTTTAATATTTATGGAAATATATCTACAGTTAAATTTAGTATATATAATTTTAATTGAGTTGATTTTATTTTATCTATTATATATAATTACTATGTAGATCAAACTCTACAACCATTCAATAAGAAGCAATACCTTCTCTAATTTGTTTTCATTTTTTTTATTTCTATTAAGCTCTACAAGTTTATTGGTACTAAGGCTATTCCATATAAAAAAGTTGCATTGGCCCACCGGATATTTAATTAAGGAAAGAAATAGGGAAAAAACAATGAGAGAAATAGAATTAGAGTACTTCGTGTTTAAAATTCTACCATCCTATTGCTTTTCATATGATAGTGGTTACGTTTAACCATAGCAACCCCCGCTACGTTATATTATAACACAGCAGATGATTCTCCCCATCTTACACGTGTTTTTATTGAATGTGTCTTTGTTATATATCTCTCATAAAACAAAACGTCTATTAAATTTAGATATTTGTGTAGTGTTTTTTGTCATTTGTCACTTTGTGTGTATTTGTGCATTTTGTATATGCATTTTGTTTTTGTGCGCACTAATGTAATAGTTGGGTGAAAGATATAGTAATACATGGTTTGTGGTTTTATATATTCATTTATTTTGTATTTATAATTTGAAATATTTATGTCCGCTGCATAGCACGAGTGTTAATACTAGTTCTCATTATATATCACTAGTAAAGAGAGAGTATATATCTCGATAAAAAAGCTTATGGGACCGAATTATATCAATATTATATAAAAATCATTATAATACTTATCTTTAAGTCTTATCTAAATTATACTAGTACTTAATTATCGACTATAACTTGCATCTAAATTGTTATCTCTCAGATTTTACATATAAAAACATATGCTGTAGTATTTAAATCCACATCTTGTACTACAATTAACATACAGTAATAGGCTAATAGCATATTAGCAAAATTAATAACCCGCTATATACTTCAACAAATAATTTAATAAATATTACCAAATGATTTTTATTATGAATACGCTGCAGTGGAATTGATAAACAGGATTATTAAGTAATTTGGAAATGAGTTTGTTCACCTAATATATATGTGTTTTCTCCTTGAGACAATTTGTAAAGCCTAAACTCCATCTAACTAATATTCAATTTTAAACTTTTTCAAAGTCATTCTCAGTTGCCCTAAATTAGGTGGTAGTTATACATATTGAATACTTCTTCCCATTTTGAGGGTTTTACTATATTACAGATTTGTGTCTTGATGTCAAAATCTCATGTCTCATTCTAACAAATTTGTCTAAATAATCGATACACCAAGTACAACGTCGTATGGTTGTTACTGAACATTTTTTGTTCTGAGAACTTTTCCATGTAAAGATAAAATAAACAAAAATTAAGACAGTATTATTGTATTAATTCGGTTGACAAATTTGCTTTTTTTTTCAGAAAGTTTTTGTTGGATCAGTTGGGAGAAATGTAATTATCGTGCAGCGTCAACAACTGCATTTCCTAAAACCCACCCCATGAACTTTGCATTTTTTTAAATATTTTTTTCATAAAGAATATAAATATAATAGCTTTATAAAACGGTTGTTTACATGTATGTCCTTCGATCTTTCGCACATTTGAAATATTCGTTTTTTCGTAAATGGACGTTTTAAAAATTAATAAATGCATAATCCTTTTGTGATTTTTCACTAGTTCAAAAAAAAATGATAATTGTTTATTAAAACAGCAATGCACCAAAACAAATGAAGGTAATTTCCAGGGATAATTGCAGGAAAACATAAAATTTGGTCAATCTCGTGTCAATCTCGCGAACTTAATCAGAACAATAATATTCTTCTCAATTATCCCATGACAATTTTTTTGGTGTGCTACGTGTTTTAATTTGACGTGACACACATGTGTAAAAGTTAAAAACGTTTCTGACTATATGTATTAAATGAAATCGTTTAAGTGGACGATGTTTTGTTAACATACTAGTATTTTCCGTCTGCCACATTTACATAATTTTTCCAAATCTAAAATTATGAGACAATCACAAAGAATATCAAAATTAAAAAAATATTGATTAAAATTATGTTTTCTCAGCAATTTGCCATAGTTTATATTAGCAAATATGATCAGATAAAGTAATACATATCCATCTCAAATTCTTTCAAATTAATTGTATACAAATAAACACACTTATTTATCTTCGTATATGCATAAAAATGCATTAAAAAGAGGCAAATTCGACATTTGACACCACGTTCGAGAATTAATTACATAAATAATTTAAAATAGAATGAGTCAGAGAGAAAATAAATTTAAAGACACGTGCGCACAAGAATGTCGTGGCTACAAATATAGGCTGAACTACTCAACACAACTCAAACTGAAAAACTGCCCTCTCTCCCTCAAAATTCTTCAATAATTTAGTTCCGATGGAGACCTCTGCCGCCGCCGACGGCGTAGATTCCTTCTACAAGCCGCTGCCGCCGCTCTACTTCACGTTCATGACCCTCTGGCTTCTCTCCGCCGCGTCTTGGACCTTCAACACCTACATTAACCGCCGCTTTCAGGTACCTTTCCGATCAGATTTTCGTGTCTCGTAGATGCTACATCCGATGAAATATAATAATCGTGTATCATCGCAGATACGTGTTTTGGTTACTAGAGTTATGGTTTGATCATCTAACCATGTTTTTTTTTATTAAAATCATGTTTTTTTATTTTTTTAACAAGTATTTAAATTAATTTTATTTATAATTCTTAAAATGTTTACAATTTTTTTAAAATTAAATTTATGTTGTTATTTTCTGGAACAGCCAAATAAATTACAATGGATGCTAGCCTCTGTTCCCTGGATTAAATCTTTGCAACTTGGATTATCTTTCCTCTTTTGGTAAGCTTTTTTATTGATTAATTTCACATTATTATTATTATTATTATTATTATTATTATTATTATTAATTAGTCCCTCTTGAGATTATACGATGAAAGCAATCTTCATTGAATAAGGTAGCTATTCGAGGCGATTTAGGCCGTCCGCGAGACTCTGGGCCACTAGGATGGCCTAATTTCCGTTAAACGCCATCGTTGCCCGCGATCTGCATGATTTTTTTTTAAGAAGAAGACGTGATATGTATATATTGTTTTTTGAAATAGAATAGAGGGTTAGTTTGTTTGGGGTATTTTTTTTTTAAATTTACACCATAAAATTACAACTCACCCCTTATTAAAGTAAAAAACAAGAAATCCTTTTCACCTAATAGACCCGTCCACATAAAATTATGTAATGGATCTGTCACCGCCTAAAATGAGGGGGTGGCCACTCCCGACTGCTAGATGGGCCCAATTTTACCATAGGCCCACCGGAAAAAGTCATGGGCACCCCAATTTGCGTAATCTTTTTATAACAAGAAGACTTCAAACTATGTCGTTAATATTTTCTAAAAATTTTACATCATGAAATTACAATTTTACCTCTTGGTAAAGTACAACAGAACCTTTTTTACCCAATGGATCCGCACACCTTAAAATTATGTTCTGGATCTGACACCGACTAAAATCCTGATGGCAGGTACACATGTTTTTACACAAATGTGTGCTCATTGTGGATGTCATTTGGTGTATATATAATGGGAGTGCTATTCCAAACCTCAGCCTTCATGTCCTTCTTCCTCATCTCCCACGGCTACTGCATCACCTGCCACCGTCTCTCCCTCTCCGAGAGGCGAACCCTGGTCGCCCTCGGCACTGTCTTCTACTTGACTCTCATTGGCTACAGAGGCTATGTACCATACTTCTCTGTGAGTCTTCCCTTGTCTTGCAATGTCACACATTGATAGTCTTCAAATTAGTTCAAATTGTTGTTGAGTACTGTCTTGTTGTTGTTGTTGTCTTCTTCGTCTAGGTGCTCTTGTTGTTTAACTACTTGGTCGTGTTCTGCGTCATATTCAGCCATGTCGCGCAGAACATAAGTGTCCTGCGCGACCAGCTCAGCTTCATAGACCACGAGGAGGTCCAGGCAATGTATGATGCTGTCTACACAAAGTACACCATGTTCAAGTATGAAATAAGCTTTCTTGATTTAAGACCTAATTTGGAGAATTTATGTTGAAAAGTTTTGTAACTTTTGTCAGGAAGTTTCAAGGTGCAATGCATGTTGTGGCTGTAGCAGAATTTGCGGTATGTTTTTGAGTTCCTAAACTTATTTTGGTGACAATTAAGCATTTTTTTTTTGTGATTATGGTGCATTATATTATGGTTTTGCAGATGTTTATTAGTTTGGACAATTCTTTGGAGACTTATTGGATTAGGTTGCTGGTGAGAGAGTGGGCGCAGTTGTTCATCTTCTTGTACATAGGGTAACTACTTCTTCATAATTCGGATGATATGTTTATTAACTACTCCCTCCAACTGCTGTTAAATATCTCATTTTATCATTTTAGAATGTCTGAGATTACACGTATAATTTTAGTAAGTAGACTTCATATTTCACTAATTCATTCCAATGAGACATTCCCACTCACATTTAATTGTAAAGCGAATACTCTGTTCATAAACTAGTAGTGGACAACAAGAGTTTTATGCAAAATTGGTAATGATTGAGTGAAAAAACGATTGGAGATTTATAGTTAAAGGTGAATAAATAGGAAATAGAGGAAGAGTGTTGGGTCAAGTTATCAAAAATGAATTATGACTAATTTTTGTGGATAGAATAATATGGAAAAATATGACAACTGTTTTGTGGACAATGGAGTATGTAAAGTGATACTCATATTACACTGACGTGTGCCGATTTCAATTGAGAAGATTAATAGTGGACGTGGTATATATGTAATTTGATGTGTTTTTTATGCAGATGGATATTTAGGTCTCAACAATTGGTACCTCGTTTCTCAGTGATGCCCATTTTGAGGTCTAAAGTAGAGACAGTAATACCTCCAATTTACAGAATTGTGAGTCTTGATTATATAACCTTTTGGTTAATTTTGAATCTTTGATCATGCATATGCATATAGAAAAAAGAGAAGTAACAAAATATGGTTTAAATATGTGCAGGAAATGGATGCAGAGACGTTTAAAGAATTCAGATGTCACGAATGGCAAATTGGAGTGGTAAGTAAATGTCAAACAAATTAATTAAATTTTGATGATTTTCTGATTTTTTAATGTGATGTGCAGCCTAGTGTGGCATGTAAGAGAAGTACCAACATGAAGGATTCTTCCGTTTTAGTAGTGATTCAGCATCCGCATTTACCAAATCCTAAACCTGGAACCCTAAACCCGGGATGTGAATTCACGACTACATTTGGATCTTTTGGACAAATGAGATGACTAATTCTTGATTAACTAACCCTAACATATGATCTATGTAATTTTTTTGTATCTCTATTTTACTTTCACCTTGAAAAAAGGGTATGTCTTGAGATTCTATTCACATTTTTTTATAGATATTTGTGTTTGTTTATCGCCATGATTATTGGGTACAAAAGTTAGGACTAATTTTTAAATGAAGTCCAAATTCTGATCCCATAAAGAATTATCCAATGCAATTTAATTTTATTATTTTTGCGATTTAGGAAAGCTTTTCCTGTTTTTTTATCCTTTTAAATCTTCAAAATCGAGGATCAACAATAGTTCGTGATTGAAATCCGCCTTAAGAAGAATTTATTGAGAATAAATCAAAATAAGATGACAGTCAAACTTTGGGTGCCTACCTGAGCTATCCTATTAATAAGTAAAATAAAAAATTTATATCCTATTTTTTTTATCCTTTTAAACCTTCAAAATCGAGGATCAACGATAATTCATGATTGAAATCCGCTCTATGAAGAATTTATTAAAAATAAATCAAAATAAGATGAAAGTCAAACTTAGGGTGCCTACCTGAGCTATCCTATTAATAAGTAAAATAAAAAATTTAAATTATCAGTTTTATTTTCAAATCTATTTATAGCAAAAACTCTATTCTTCAAAACTGGGCTTCATGAGTTCCTAATTTCATTGTTATATCACTATCAAAAATTGTCATAATTCAACAACATATTAATTTTTCCTTAAGACCGGCCTAAAACGTCCCCATCCGCAGAATATTTTGAAGAGGAAGACGTCGAACAATGTCATTACGAGAAATTATTAAATTTACATTGTCAAATTACAAATTTAACTTATATAGCTATTTACAATTTGAGATTTTGTCTTTTTTTGGACAAGCATGGATATGTATCAATAAGATGTAAAAGGAATTAATAATGTGTGCTAAGACAGCAGCAAAATTTAGTGCAACAGTTAAAATTGAAAACGATGGTTGTTGATCAACTCTAACTTGACTGCCGTGCTGGCGGGAGAACATTACTATGACTTTTGTTCTTCATCTACTTCCTTCCATCTATTTCAATTTTACTTTTTTTTTCAAATAAAAATCATTTCTTGCTTCATTTCAGTATCACATTTGACCAACCCCCTTTGCTTTCTTCCCCCTTTCTGCATTTTCATGGCATTCACCTATTCCCTTCGATCCTCCACCTTCTTCAATCCGTAAGATCTCTCTCTCTCTCTCTCTCTCTCTCTCTCTCTCTCTCTCTCTCTCACACATACACACACACACACACACTGGAAATGGTTATGTGTATATATTTAGTACTAAGTCAAGATTTGGCAATGGAGATCGGTTGACTATGTTGTGCCAAGATTAGATTTTTCTTTTTCTAATCCTATGCTATTAATAGAAATCAAGAATTGTAGAGGGTTGATTTAGGGGTGAGTTTGTAATTTTTAGGTTAACAATTTTGATTGAACATTTATGCTTATGTGATTCTTGATTTTTGGAAGGGTGGTGTTTCAGTTTGTTTAGTAATCTTGTGGGGGATTGGTTGATGTATAAAGTTCATTCCTTTTTTCCCATTTGAATGCTGCAGAAAAACTGCTTTTTTGGAGGGTAGTTTAAATCTCAAGTTTAATTCACATTTTGCATCAAAGATTAGTGTGAAGAATGGTTCTTCACAACCATTTTTGTCGAAATGGATTCCCCCCGGCGCAGTATCTCCGGTGGCATCCCCGTGTGGCTCTAGTTTCGAGGATGATTTATCCGTGCTCGAGTCTCAGTGTAGACAAGTGGAGTTCAACCGCGTTGAGTATCTTGTTCGGGTGTTGCATGAATCTGCTAGAAGCTTTTCCCTTGCAATGCAGAGTCTTGAAGTGGCTGGAACCGGTCCACCGCTTGCAATGGCGTGGAATGGAGTGGATGTGCACGCCTGGCATAAACATGTTGCTTATCAGGTGTCGTCTCTAGTAAAATTATTCGCCTTTTGATCTGTGGAAGTAGTTGGATTAGATTAATTTTACAGCTTGCTTATCCAGGCTGCAGCTTATGCATTGCTGAAAGCAGCTATGGAAGTCGAACTGTTTCTCTCTCACAATCGCTCCAACAATTCCCCGGTGAATGAGATGTAAGTCGAGGAGGAGTTTTCGTGTGCCTATCCATTAATCAATATATGCACCTTACTTTGTAAAGATGACTAACAAAATCAGTTTCTTTTATGTTTGTCAGACTGTCTCTGAGTATAGACTTACTTCAAGGGCGTATAGAGAGTCAGTTAGACGCGAGGGATCCAAAATTGGTAAAATGGTTCCGAGTGGTGGAACTGCCGCGCATTGCTGGATGCTTTATGCCTTTGTTCAAGAAATGGTCAGCAGAATACGCGGGAAGGTTGCAACAGAGTTCTTAAAAACTGATCTGTTGTGAATAGTCAAGGTTAAAATCTGATACGCGAATTACTCAGTGGTATTGCAGGAACGATCATGGCCATCACGTGCTGTGCCACTGTTGGAAAGTTGGGTTCTGGCCGGATTTCGTGCTCCTCGTTGTCAAACTCAATCAACCAAACGCTGATAGAGCTTATGACCATGGCAAGCGATCTCGTGTCTCTTGAGAAACTGCACAGCTTGGCAACTGAGGCTGGATTCGAGGAGGATTTCCTGTCTCATTTCGGAAGCAGAGTCCTCCCGAGTAAGAATAGTGAAGACATAGAATTTTGGATTGGATTGGTTCATAGAAAACTTTCTGCAGCACTCGAAAGAGAGAGTGTTATCGAGGGCAGACACGGTCTTTCTAACAAGGTATTCCCCTGTTCCCAGCCAAGTTACCCTTACAACTGAATTGCTTTCGATCAAGAATCGTTGTTATGTTGGAAGAGATGGATAAAATGACATCTTTGTTTAAGTTTATCATAAATTATGTTCAAATTATAGAAATTGTGCTCTAAATAGTAGTAAGGCTTTCTTGATAGGTTGAAGAGAAAACTTTGGCTACTCTAGCACTATTTTCGTATCTAGGAAGAGAATCTCGGTTGTTCTTGTCGAGGCACAACATCGAGGATACCGATGAACAAGTTAAAGATTTTATAAGGTTATATAGTTCATCTCTAAATGTTCGTCTCGTTTTTGATCAAATACACTGAAGTAGAGGAATTTTTGCTTTCGCAGTTACTTAGAGTGCGGTGTCCTCGCTATATATCCAGAATTCTCGACACTGTCGGTCTATCAGCTATTGATGGAGGTGAGTTCTTCATGCACTAGTTTCAAGCCATGCTGTAAATCAGGGCTCAAATATACTTGTTTGGCAGGTGATCATCGATGAGATTAGGTGGCTTGACTTATTTGCTGCCTACGACTCCCAGTTTTTCCAAGAAGGGAGGAGATCGAAGAGCCACCCGATTCAGGCAGAAAAGGAAATGATCTTATACACAGTTTTCACCATATGCTACGATGTAATCTCGGGGTTTGCTCACTACACCAGTTCAACGCAGCAAAACTTGGATTCTCGTCTGTTGGAATTCTTGCTTCAGAGGTGATTTGCAATTCCCACTACGATAGTCTTTTTTTTCAGTCGTCCCTCGTTGTATTTTTCAATCGTCCCTCGTTGTATTTATCGAGACTCATAGTTGATTTCTCTCCTTAGTCAAGGCCTGCTAACAGCATGTCTGGAGGACTACTGGGCTGCTTACGACGGAACTAGGTAGGCTGTGTCGCCTTTCACAGTTTTTCAAGATTTTAGTTTGTAACGTCGCCTCTGTCCACGTTCTTGAGCAGCGACCTGTTAAAGATAGGCGAAAGAAATGGATCCGACTCTGCACCGTCTCTCCTTTTCAAGAGCACGAAGAATCCATCACTGATAATGGATGCATTGCAGACAGACAGAGAAAGGCACAAACAAGCATCGCCACCGAAACAAGTAAGATCAGTTGATGGAACACTTGTATACGTCGTTAACTGTCTCTAAAATCAAATTGTTATCGATGGCAGGTTCCCGGTGATCAAACTGAAACGTCGGTCGATTGTGGTATGACGAAGCCTAATAAACAGAATTTTCTCAGGAAGTCCGTGATGAAGCTCGTGACTGCAAGCGTTGTAAGCCGAACGATCACCTTTGTTTCTTCTTGCGTTCAGTGTTACTACATTGCTGAGTTTAATCGTGCGTAGGATGTATGGATGGGCACTCAGCTGCTCTTCGTAGATGTGTCAGAGGCTCTGAGATTTGCAGTGAAGAAACTATGCGGGCGTAAGGCCACTAAAAGAGAGAGGCGGAAGATGAATCAGACTCTTTCCGATCTTGCCACTCTTATCCCAGTAACAATACTAATGCTACTTCCCGTAAGCATGATCATCGCTCTCTCTCGTTCTTTTAGTCTCGCTCACTCCGCCTCTCTCTGAGTTTGGAAGCTTTCGTTATCAGGTTTCTGCAGTGGGGCACGCGGCCATGTTTGCTGCGATCAAGAGATACGTTCCTTGCTTGGTAAATCGCACATAAATCATTCTTCTCTTGTAATGCACCTCATTTCTGTTGCTTACATGGCCTTTCCATGGACTAGATTCCGTCTCCTTACTCGGATGAGCGGCTTGACTTGGTGAAGCAACTGAAGCGGACGAAGAGGAAAGTCCAGCGCGTTAAAGTTGACGAGACGAGCACTAAAGCGTGACGGAGACACACAGCACCACATGGTATATCTTGTTTGCTTTTGTGAAATGAAAAGCTATCATTTGTTGTATATATATACACATAGGGCCAATGTGAAAGTATTTTGAGGCACATTGAGGCTTTGTTTCTCCAAAAAAGTGTATAGGGCTACTTGTAACCTCTCTCTTCCATTCTACCAACTTGAATACACATTCTTCGGGTTCTGCTCTCTCCGAGCGTGCAAGCCGTTGCAGCATCTCGTAAATTCATTTTACACGTGGCGATCATCTGTAGACGTAATAAGAGATGTTGAACGCTATTATAATAGAGAGATCCGACTAGTTGTGTGTACGTGTGTTTCCTAGGCTTTGAGTTTCATCTTTTGTTTCATTTTTCGTTGTTTCGATAAATCTATTGATACGTTCAGATTTTTCCTTCCTTTTATCTTGGTCCATATTTGGCGGGAGTGTTAGACATTTGAGAGGACCTTACCCTAGTACGAGAGGACCAAGAAGGATTCGTATACCAGTCATCGTGCCCATGGCGGTTTTAGGAAGGGGTGAAAGGGTGTGACCAATCCATGAAGACCGTCAAAAAAACCTAATCTTCTCTTGGAATTGAGTCAAAATACACAATGCCCATTCCCAAGCACCGCACGAACCCTCAATTCATAAGGTCAATTTACTACTATGGGATCTGGTCGTGCCCAAAGTCGTTACCTTATTTGCAAGGGTGGCATGCTGAAGTGACAATTTTAAGTAATTATGAAAGTAGTAAAGGCTCTTTTTCCTAGGCAAAGTTTTTCTTTTTGTCATAATTTTATGCCAAAAAAAATGATAACACATTATGGTGTGAAAAAAAAGAAAAAGGAAAAAAAAGTTATTCAATCCAAAACGGCTATTGAAATTAGGAAAAAAAGGGTTTCGAGATTTTTGGAGTCTATTTGTATTTTTCCCCTTAAACCCTTCAAAAATTAAATACAAAACCAATAAATAAGAAGATGCCTCAAACTACAAACCTCCGCCTCCTCCTCTCTTCCGCCAACCACCGCTATCGCCACCCTCTCTCCGCCGCCGCCGCCTCTTTTCACCTCCCTCAAAATCTCTCCTTTTCCGCCTCTTTCCCCTTTTCACTCAAAACCCACCTCAGAAATCGCAAATCCCCGCCCCTTTTCCATACCTTCTCCTCCTATTCAAAGAAACAGCATAGTTCAAAAAATGAAAACAGAAATTCGGGCCCATTTAGCAGGAACAAAACTAGTTTGAGAGAGAGTGTTAAGAAAATGGATAGTGGTAGTGAAAAAGGCGGTGTCTTGGCGATGGAGGAGAGAGAGGGAAGCGCGGGGTTTAATAAAAAGAGGGCTGAAGGAAGGGATGAGAGCGATAGGCCGAAAAAGCTGCAGCTCAAAGTTCGGACGCTCAATCCTGCTAATACCATTGCTTATGTGCAGGTAAAGCCAAATAATTTGTTTGTTTGTTTGTTTTGATTTTTTTGTTTCTTTCTGTGGTGTTTTTGTATGTTGTTTGTATGAAATGTTGATTGTTTTGTTCAGATTGATTTTTCTGTTCATGGACTTGATGTTTTTTCTTGTATTTTGTAATCACTTTATTGGAGTGTGAAAATTGGAGGACTCAAACTTGTTTCTTGTGTTTCAACGATGATTAATTTGAATTAGGTATTCTTTAGGATCTTGAATGTAGTTTAAAGTTTAATGCATAGCCAGGCTATTTAAGATTGCTATATTAGGATTTTGTTGTTCGTTCCAACACTAGAGTTCGAGATGTTTCTTGGACATCTAATGCCCTTTTTTCTGCTATGGATTGTTAAAATGGCAGTGCCTATAGTGGAAAGACATAGTATCTTGCCGTTGGCCTATTTGAGCGTGTAGCCGTATATTGGGATAGTTTGGCCGTGGTTTTTAAATCTTTCTGAGATGTTGAGACTCTAACTTTTGGTTTTGGGTGTTCCATCATGGATACGTCTGTGGAGGTTTGAGGCTGTAGCAATATGAAAATTGATCGGGGAAACTGGGACAAATCGAGGACTCAATAAGATAAAATAGGATATTTTGTTGTATGTGCTAAGATTTTGTTGCTTTTAGCTCTTTCGATGCTATGGAATGCTTAAATACATGCATGAGAATCATTAAGTAAGCGATAGTTAGGAAAAATGTATATATAAATGTCATTCCACAGTCCCAGTGTGGAGATTTCAATGAGCACCGAATGTTACACTCTTTGAGATAAGGGTTCTGTCAATCTATAAGTGGGAAATTTGCATTCGAAAAGAACAGGTAGCTATGATGTGGGAGAGATTCTCTAAGGCACATATATGAAAGAGATTCGAAAATGTTTTCCCAGTTTTTGCACTTGGGAGGAAGGTGCCCCAGTTTACATGTGAAGTTCCTTTTGTACAAACTGAAGGTCCACAAGAGAGCAAAATGAGTTATGCTTGGATGAGCTAGTCGCAGAAAAGGACAATTTATTGTTCTCGTCATTTAAACCTCTGTCGAGATGCCACATCATGAAAGTCCAATTTCTTTCAATTATACTTCAGCCATATGTTTTTATTCATGTGTTCCCTTTTCCTTTTTTGGTGCTATTATATTTAAGAGTATGGTCTAAATTGTTCACTTTTTTTAATAAATATTAGTATGCTTTTGTATCGCTCAATTTGTCCATTTATCTTGCAGATCCTTGGAACTGGAATGGATACACAAGACACATCCCCAGCAGTCTTGCTGTTTTTTGACAAGCAAAGATTTATATTTAATGCTGGAGAAGTGAGCTAACTCGATCTTGTTTAGGTTTTTAGTTGGCTGCCCTGAGATAATAAATTTAGTCGAACTGTTTTTTTTTGGATAACGAACTGTTTTCTGGACATAATTTCCTTATACTTCTTTCCAGGGACTTCAACGCTTCTGCACTGAGCATAAGATCAAATTGTCGAAGGTATCTTTTTAATACACATCCATGTAGCTTGTTCTCTTTTTAGCAATTCTGCAGATTGTTATACTTCTTTATGTGTTTTCTGCAGATTGATCACATATTTCTCTCACGTGTCTGCTCAGAAACTGCTGGTGGACTTCCAGGTAACTACCGTATTTTGTTTTATGTGGCGAATGATTTTACAGATACATGTGATTCTACGTCAACTACTTTCCGTGATAGAATCATAGTATTAAAATATGTTACTTGAAGCTACAACATTTACTTGTTCACTACAGGTCTCTTATTGACTCTTGCGGGCATGGGAGACGAAGGAATGTCTGTAAGTATTATTTACTATTATGATGATGTGTATCTGTATTTTGTGTAACTTATGCTAGTAAAAAACTTAGTTAAATCCCGATTGTGGAAAATTAACTGTAATTGGTCTCTGCGCTGAAGGTCAATATGTGGGGCCCCTCCGATTTAAAGTATTTGCTTGATGCTATGAAATCGTTCATCCCCAATGCTGCCATGGTTCATACGCGTAGCTTTGGGCCATCGCCTGGATCACCGAGTATGGTGCTGCAAAGCTTGGATAATCCCTTTGTTCTAATTGATGACGAAGTGGTCAGAATATCTGCAGTTCTCTTGAGACCAGATAAGGAAGAAGTGTCTCAAGGCAAAAATTCTCACAAACCAAGTTCTCCTGAACCTACTTTAAATGCGACGAAGCCGGGTGATCTTTCTGTTATTTATATTTGTGAATTACCAGAGATTAAGGGCAAATTTGACCCTAAAAAGGCTGCTGCTCTCGGATTAAGACCCGGCCCAAAATACCGCGAGCTGCAACTTGGGAATCCTGTAAAGTCGGATAGTCAAGATATCATGGTAGATATTTCTTAAAGCTTTTATGTTTTTAGTTTTTGGCTTCCAAACTCGTATTTCAGCCTCGTTTCCCATGTGGTGTGATATTCAGGTACGCCCAAGTGACGTAATGGGTCCGTCTGTTCCGGGTCCTATTGTCCTGCTGGTTGACTGCCCAACATTGTTGCATTTCCGGGATCTGCTGACCATACAATGCCTTGCCCCGTATTATGTAGATACAGCGAATGAGGTAAATGAAGGTTCCAAGATTGTGAATTGCGTAATTCATCTGACTCCCCTGAGCATCACTCGGACAGATGATTATCGAATGTGGATGTTGAAATTCGGAGCAGCTGAGCATATAATGGCAGGACATCAAATGTTGGTTTCTCTAAAAATTTTATCTTTCCCAACTTTCTGGATTTTCGTTGCTTCGACTACTTATTCATGCTTGACCTGTTGGAGCTGCAGGAAAAATATACAGGTGCCGATTTTGAAAGCAAGTGCTAGACTCGCAGCTCGTCTGAACTATTTGAGCCCTCAGTTTTTCCCGTCTCCGGGTTTCTGGACACTGCCGAACATGGGTTTACCATCCGAGGCGCAGGCATCACATGAGGTATGCGTTACAATATTTTCAAATCATGCGATTGTTTCTTATTTAGACGATTCTCTGCTTTTTAATCGTGATCTCGGTTCTATCCCAGGGTCTCTTGTTGGAAAACCAACAGATTTCGGCTGAGAATCTTCTCAAGGTATGCAAATCTCTACTACGACATCCTTTTATTCTTGCATCGGGTACATGTTGTTTTTTGCCTTATAAAGTAAAAGCAATTGTAGCTCATTTATGCTCATTGATGATAGTTTCATCTGCGTCCCTACGCCAATCTGGGGCTCGACAGATCAAGTATACCGAATCTATCATCTCATTCTGAGATCATTCAAGAGCTACTGACAGAAATTCCAGAGGCTAGAGACGCCTCTGAGAATGCGGCTCGTTTATTGTCAGATTGCGCGAGTATGACCGAAGAACCATGGTTGCTCGAAGATGCTGTCCCTAGTTGTCTTGAAGATATAACCAGAGAAGACATGGAGATTGTTCTTCTCGGTACCGGTTCTTCGCAACCCTCAAAGTATCGAAACGTTAGTTCTATTTTCATCAATTTATTCTCCAAAGGAAGTATACTCTTAGACTGTGGTGAAGGAAGCTTGGGACAGCTAAAAAGAAGGTAAACAGTGTGCACCCTTTTTCTGCATTCGAGTTGTTCGAGTTTTTCTTCCCGGACCGTCTTTCTCTTACCTCGTGTTGTTGATATGTTGCAGATTCGGAGTCCAAGGTGCAGACGAAGCTATAAGAGGTCTGAAATGCATCTGGATTTCGCACATCCATGCTGATCACCACACGGGCCTTGCAAGAATCCTTGCCCTACGACGTGATCTGGTGAAGGGATCGCCACACGAGCCCACCCTCGTCGTTGGCCCGAGGCAGCTCAAGAGGTTTCTTGACGCCTATCAGAGGCTCGAGGATCTGGACATGCAGTTTCTCGACTGCAATCATACAACCGAAGCTGCATTGGAGGCTTTTGATTTGAAAGAAGGAAATCCTATGAATCACACAAGCATGAACGTCGAGTCTTCTTTGTTTGCTCGAGGCAGTCCCATGCGGAGCTACTTGACAAAGCCACCAAGTCCTGCTGCTCAAATTCTCAAGTCGCTGAAGAAGGTTCTCGGAGAAGCCGGATTAGAAGCGCTGGTGAGCTTCCCCGTCATTCATTGCCTCCAAGCTTATGGCGTCGTGCTGCAAGCTGCGAGCAGGATCAACAGCGTTGGTAAAACCATTCCCGGTTGGAAAGTCGTCTACTCAGGCGACACCAGACCCTGCACGGAACTTGTCAGGGCTGCCCACGGCGCCACTGTGCTCATTCACGAGGCAAGTGATGACACTACTACTATTACTTCTACATGGCAAATACTTATGTACATCCGAATGTACAGTGCTCGCTAGTCTATACAGTGAATTTAGTGAAGGCAGATGCACCGTGCGGCCGGATGCATGGTGCACACTTTGGAACTTAGGTTAGTCAGATGCACCGTGCGGCCGGATGTATGGCGCACACTTGTGGCTAACTGGAACTTAGGTTAGTCAGATGCACCGTGCGGCCGGATGGCTAACTGGAACTTAGGTTAGTCAGATGCACCGTGCGGCCGGATTTACGGTGCACACTAGTCTCTAGTCAGGATTTAAGCGAGGAAGATGCACTGTGTGGCCGGATGTACAGTGCATACTAGTCTCCAGTCAGAGTTTAAGGAAGGAAGATGCACCGTGCATCCAGATGTATTGTGCAATTAGAATGTAGTTAAGACATGTGTACCTTGCATCTGGATGTACAGTGCACACTTGTCTAATTAAAATTTAGTTGAGACTGATATAACGTGCATCTGGATGCACCGAAGTATGCTTATTTCAGAATGCTCTTATTATCTCGGACTCTCCGGTTGACAATTTTATCGGCTCCTGTTTGCAGGCGACCTTCGAAGATGCGATGATGGACGAGGCTGTGGCTCGGAACCACAGCACGACGATGGAGGCAGTTGAAATGGGGGACTCTGCAGGCGCGTATAGGATCATACTGACTCATTTCAGCCAGAGATACCCCAAGATCCCGGTGTTCGACGAAACACATATGCATAAAACGTGCATCGCGTTCGACATGATGAGCGTCAACTTAGCAGATGTTCATGCGCTGCCAAGAGTGCTGCCATATCTCAAAGTTTTGTTTAAAGATGAAATGATTGTTGATGAATCTGAGGATGTGTAAGCTTAGATACTGCGTTTGTTGCTAACCTTTGATATATTTTTTTCTCATTTAATGAAGCCACTATTTTTTCATTTCACTTTGATATATCTACCTTTTTCTCACTTTTGGAAGATGTAAATACATTGATTTGGAACAAAAGCGAATATGAAGAGTTTATTAGTTGGAAAATTAAATTGTCATGGCTAAAATTTTAACATACATAAACTTATCTGTTTTAGCCATATAATTATAATGAACCAATTATTAGCCACAAGCTGGAATAGCTCAGTTGGTTAGAGCGTGTGGCTGTTAACCACAAGGTCGGAGGTTCAAGCCCTCCTTCTAGCGTTTTTTTTTGTTGGCTTTTTTGGATATATTTTTTCAATTTTTATTGATTTTAATTATTAAAATTATTTATGATTTACCAATTACCATTAACTTAAATAATTATAAGTTAGTACTATTCACTCTGTCCATGAAAAATAGTCTCGTTTTGCTATTTTGGGATATCCACAAAAAATAGTCTCATTTCTTAAAATGGAATGTTTCTCTCTAATACTTTTCGCACTTTTTCTCTTCTCTTATACTTTACCTACTTTTTTCTCTTATCTCTATTCCTTTACTCACTTTTTATCCTCATCTCTTTTACTTTACTAATTTCTCATTTTAACCCGTGTCGTCTACAAATGAAATATTTTTTGTGGACGGAGGGAGTATTATTTATATTTTATCCATAAATTAATAATTGTGGTTAATTTTCTTGTAGCAGAAGTTTTACATTTTACTCGACAAACACCTTAAGCTCCAACGTTTCAAGAAAACCAACCAAATCGGGGTTCGAGTTGCATTTCACTCCTAGTCACAACTTATCCATCAACTCTTTGACATTAATCGATTCATACCTCCACTTAATTCCGAGCCCACAAATAACGACAATTCTGTAAAGACTCGCTTTCGCTACGACTCTTAACCAAATCCGTGCCTACGAGCCGAAGTAATTTTACCTCTCCATTACCAAAATGAGATAATTTTGTTTTCTTATTAACCTTTGAAGAAATTACCACACACCATATCTGAAAAGTGATAAGATGAACAAGCACCACCATACATTGACCAACTTATCTTACAAACAAACATGCATAATCTTCTTCTCCCAAACTCCCCTGCTTTCCAATCTTTTTCGACACCATCGAAGCTTATTCGAAGCATAACTCACTTAACATGATATTACTTCAACTCAACCCTCAAAACTCAACCACCTCACTCTTCCCAAACTCCCACCATTTCAGCATAAAATTGCCATCATCCAAGCCGCCCAATCATCTCAACTTCTCCACAATCAAGAGACTCAGAGCTCTCCAAACTGCCACCGATGCCGACCAATCCGACTCCGTGCCGCCCGAAGACGAGCCTCCAGTTGTCAACTTCGCATTCGTCCACGTCAGTAATTCTCTTTTAATTTTAAAAAATATTAAAGTCAAAATCATTTTTTATAAAAAAAAAATTATTTGAAATTTTAATTTTCGCAGTCGGTTTTGCTGCCGGATGGAACGCCGGATGTGCATTACCGGAAGGCCTGTGGAGGGCAGAAATTGAGAGAGATAATGCTTGATAACAATCTTGAATTGTATGGACCATATGTAAGAAATAAACCATTTTATTTAATTTTTTATATTTGTGATGAAATAAAATACAAGACTGAAATATGATATATCCCGATTGCAGTCTAGGCCTCTGCTAAACTGCGGGGGAGGTGGAACTTGTGCTACATGTATGGTTGAGGTGACATCTATTTCACATATATATCTAATTTTTCAATAGTATCTAATTCTAGATTAATTAGCTACCTCCTTATTTATTTTTGTTTTTTTTTAATTGTTAGTAGGTTGTTGAAGGAAGGGAATTATTGAACCCTCGAACAGAAAAAGAGAAGGAAAAGCTTAAAAAGGTAATCCATTTTCCTTGATATGTTGAGCTTTAAGAAGTTGAACACTTGCGCTATAACGTATTTTTAGCACTTCATATGACTAAGAAGTAAAATACTAAAAAATAAAAATAATTCGCAATTTCAGAAGCCCAAAAATTGGAGACTGGCTTGTCAGGCGATTGTTGGTGAACCAGATTCAAGAGGGCTGGTTTGTCATTTTACCCTTTCTCAATTTGCATTTTTTCATATTATATTCTACTTAGATGTAAAACACCAAGTAAAAAAATATAAATCATTAGTAATAAAGACTACCCCATAACATAATTGTGATGGATAATTCATTGCAGGTTGTGATCCAACAACTTCCAGAATGGAAAGCTCACAGCTGGAATTATGCAAAAGAGCTTCCTGAAGATGTTTTGCAAATATGAAAATCTTTTCCTTTTTATAATATTTTTTATTTTCATTTCTGGGTTTCTAAAATCTGTAGTTTTTTTCACAGAGATGTAAAGGAAAAAGTATGGTGAAATTAAAAGTCATAACATAATAATATTGAGACATTTATGGTTTACTTATTATTTTTTTCAGTTTGGAAAAGCTCATTAGTGTTATCAAGAGTGACCAATTCAAAATTTTGATTCAGTGGGTACTAATTCAATAATTAAAGTATTCATGATTGATAGACAAAAAACATATAAAAAGTACCAAAATCATTCATCATATAAACGGGGGGGACCATCAATCCAACTCCAAAGAAAGAAATCATTCCACAAACCAATTTAGCATTTCAATTTCATCAATAAAAACGGACATTCAAACCAATTCAACAAGTTAAAAAAGGAAAAAGGAAAAGGAAAATGATTCCCACTTCCCTTTATTACAAAGGGATTTTGCCTTTTAGTCCTCAAACAAACCGGAAATCATTAATCATCCAACAAATTTTACACACTTAGAAATCACTCGAAAGCGGTGCATGCTCGTGGTGCATGAACACGTTGCTGTAGATCGCCCCGGCCAGGCCACCACCGATGAGCGGCCCAACCCAGTACACCCAGATCCCGTCGTAGTCACCGCTCGCCACAGCTGGGCCGAAGGACCGGGCTGGGTTCATGGATCCACCGGAGAAAGGCCCAGCAGCCAAAATGTTGGCGCCCACAATGAACCCAATTGCAATCGGTGCAATCGTGCCCAGTGAGCCCTTCTTGGGATCAACTGCGGTGGCGAACACAGTGTACACCAACGCGAATGTGATGATTATCTCCATCACGACTCCCTGGACGGCTCCAACTCCAACAGCCAACCCATGAGTCGGGATCGCCTGCATCATTTTAAATTCAGCTTATAAATTGTTGACCCGTCCTAGTAGCTCATTATATAACATTTTAGGGGTCCAAAAGTATGGCACAATGCCAAGGGCAAAAGAGAAATTTCACCATTATTCATAAGATGTTACTATGGTCAATAATTGAATTATTTAATTAGACTTACCAAACCGCCAGTGACGACGGAGAGCAAGAAAGAAGCGACAATGGCACCCAAGAGCTGAGCGATCCAGTAGAATATTCCGGTGAGGATGGTGATCTGGCCGCCGATGGCCAACCCGAAGGTGACGGCGGGGTTGACGTGGCCGCCGGAGATGTTGGCTCCAATCGAAACGGCTACAAAGAGAGCGAATCCGTGGGCAACCGCCACCGCCACCAGCCCAGCCGGGTCGAGGGCCGCGTCTGCCGTCACCTTGTCTGTTTAAACAACGTGACGGAGACAAAATCAGCAAATCGGAATAGTAATTTTGCATGAATGCATGCATGATTTAGGGTTTAATCAATTTGCTTAATTTATTGGGGCTAATGTATAATTTATTTTTTTACAAGGGGTGGACCGCAATTTATTTTTATATAGGAATTGTGCAATGATTTACATAAAAATATCAAATATTTTGATGATAAAATTATAATAATGATTATTTGGTAGGGGCTTAAACCTCTTTGCCGTAGAGAGAAAGTATGTAGGTGTAATAGTACTTACTGTAAGCGATGGCGGAGCCAACGCCAGCAAAGACGAAGAGCAAGGTGGAGATGAACTCGGCGACGTATGCCTTGATTGAGGCGACGCTGAATGAGTCATCGAATCGGCCGAAAGCGATTCCCGGCATTTTCTTTATTCACTTGTGAAGAGGAAGAAGTGTAAGAGAGTGAAGAGAGGAGATGTTGGAATGTTTTTGAGGTACAAGGGGCACTTTCTATGTCACATTTATATACTACCAAATCCACATATTGTTTGATTTAAATAATTTGGGGGTGTGAATTTGAGATGTATATTTATTTATTTTTAATCAGTTTCGTTTCATAATGAGTTAGTATTTGCCCTGGGCCTGCATCCTACGTGGAAAATTATATCCACTACGTGACCATTATTATTTAGGAGTACTAATATATTTCTTTTTTGTGAAATGATAAAATGTTCATAAGTAAACTGTGTTATATGGATTTCTTTTAATTTCGTCACGGTTTTGATAGTGACTGTAACTTGGTCAAATTGTGTTGCATTGTGTAATCCAATTCAGTTTAATGCCCCATCACCAAATGATTTAACAGCTAAATATTGATTTTTTTTATTGAATTTAATTAGGATAGTAATAGTTACAATTTCTAATTATTATAAAAAAAGTCAAATATGAACTGTCTGTCTCCATCACTTGGTTTAAGGATCACATACACATATGTACATTCTCCTCCATATATTTCACATCTAGAACTTTATAGGAAAATAATCCCCAAAAAAATTCATGACATAACCTTAGATAATTTTTAATTTGGTAATCCACGCAATTATTTTATCACCCCATCAAAAAATAGTCGCTTTGGAGTATATTTTCATTTATAGACATGAGCTCACATAAATGCTCAATAGTATATAATATTTTTACCATATGATTTGTCATTTTTAACATTCAAAATATTAATGAGTCATATTATATAGGACAGAGAAGTATTAAAATTGAATAATTTTTTCACTCACACTACATCAAATATTTTAAAAAAACTCATATTTAAAATATTATAATATAAACATACACTAGTTTTGAAATAGATATACACAAAATATTATAATATAAACATACAGTAGTTTTGAAATAGATATATACAAAAATAGATAAGAATGTGAGATGGTGAATGTAATTCCAAATAGATCCAATCAAAAAACGGAATAGAGGCTTAGCTGTCAAGAACGTGGTGCGGTGGAAGTGTCTGGAAAATGTTCGACCTCAATAATATGTCCATGTGAACCAAGAACTAATTGCTGTGGTCCCTGTGGAAGAGCTTTTTCTTCCATCTATGGGAGACTCTCTTAAAATGACTCTAATGTGCAATAGTCTAGAAATCAATAAGAAAATCCAACCAACAACACATATGGTGTATTCAGGGGCGGATCCAGAAAAAATTGCCAGTAAAGGCTCCACTGTATATTTTTTCATAGTATATATATATATATAAAATACTCCCTCCGTCTCACTAAAGATGACCTACTTTCCTTTTTGGTTTGTCTCATCCAAGATGACCCATTACTATAAATGGAAACACCTTTCTCTCTACTTTATTCCCTCTCTCTTACTTTACTCTCTCCACTTAACACACAAAATAACATTGTATAAAACTCCGTGCCGCCCAAGGAATGGGTCATCTTCCTTGGGACGGAGGGAGTACAAAATACCGATTCACCTCAACAGTAAAATCATATATGTTCAATGCAAAATAGTCCAACACATATCTAATCAAAAGAACAAAGGATCATTTCATAGTTGTGTTTTTACATCTAAAGCGGTGGCAACTGAATTCTACGTGTTTTCATCGATTGAAAACGTTGCAGAATTTGTTTGTTATCAATCGTTGAAAACAAGTCCTTCTCAATATACACAACTAAACTGTCATTCATCCACTCATCTCCTATTCGATTTCGCAAGTCAGTCTTGATAGTCTTTATTGCAGAAAATGCTCTCTCAACAGATGCAGTAGCAACGGGTAAAACCAGTGCCAACTCAATAATCCGATAAACCAATGGAAAAACCAAATGCTTACCACTTTTTACCATTTCTGTAGCAACATCTCCCAAATTGCTTAAGGAAACAAATAGAGGATCACATCGTACATTAGCAATAAAATTACTAAGTTGATGTGGAAGGCGTAAACGATCGCTTGCAGAGAAGTCCTCTTGATATAATGTAGCAAGACGGATTACTTGATCATCATTGAATCGAGAGAAAGAATTTCTTGGATCAAGACATGATATGCATCTTAGCAAGTTGGTGCTAGCTTCAGAAAATCGATTATCCATCTTAGCAAGCCGGTGCTAGTGCCACTATTACTATTAGGTGGTGGGGTCACTTTGACTCTAGTCTCTATATTATTATTTAACTTATTAGGTGGTGGAGTAATAAATTTCATCTTCTTCTTCACAGAGTCATCCGCCATTGATTTGCAAATTTTTACTTCTTTGATCTTTCATTAATTTCAGCCCTTTCTATCAATCATTTCAAGATAATTTATTCTATAATAGCACCACTTTAATAAGGGCTTAACATGATTTTCTAAAAATTTTAAAAATTTATAAATAGAAAATAAAAAAAAAAAAAAAAATTGGGTAAGGGCTTAAGCCCTACCCTCTTACCAAGTAGATCCGCCCCTGGGTGTATTGGTGTGTACTTCATCGTGTATTTGGTGAATATTGTTTAGTACTTTTCCATCTGACTTTGAGCTTGTGTAATACTTTTCTTTTTTTTATAGATAACATCAGACTGAGTGCAAGTCGTTTACTCGTCTTGTGTTTATTTGTAGTTTTTCTTTTGTTTATAGCTTTTATTTTGTAGTACTCTTTCGTCCTAAGGAGGACTAATACTAGTACTTCATCAATCTTTATAACGATTCAAACTCCGAATATATTAATTAGAATAGAATAGTCTTACAAGCTAGGTTGTCTTTCATCGTTTATCTTCATTTTTTCACCAAATGTGTATCGAAATCTGTCTTTGGCGGAATTCGACTAATCCTGTTCGACCGGATTTACAGATTAAGGCCGAAAGTCTCTTAACGGGTGATAGAGTTTGAATCATGATCTCAAGATGACCACAGCTCCACGCTAGCAACTGCGCTGCAACCCGTTAGTTCCAATCTTCATTTTTATATTTTTATGTTGATTTAATTACTACCCCGGAAGAGGGATGGGGCCAAAACCTCCAGTAATTGGGCCACACAGTGCGCCGACCAACTAATCAATACCTTACCTTTTTGCTAGGTTTCCTTTTCCACTTTTTTTTATTAGAATAGAAATTTTTGTGGATAGGATTATGGAGGACTATGATATTAATATATAAGTGGATTACGGGATTTAAATTATTTTAATAATGTACTTAAACTATAGATCAGGTAAGACATGGTTAGATAAGAGGAATCTTGATTTGATTAAGGTGTTTGGTTCGAATAAAGAAATGCTACTATTATCCGGAGAAAATGTATGAATTCGAATTTATAAGTATTTTTGGTTTTTTTCGGATAACTTTATAATCGTTCAATTTCCTAAACAAAGAGACTTTTCAATTGGCATACATAATAAATAACGATCTTATTTAATTAGCAATGATTGTGCTCAAGAACTAATTAATACTCCACTTATTATCATGACACAATGGGTGTTGTCATATACTCATATACATGTAAAAATGTATTCTTCGCATATATAGAAGTGATAGTAATTGCTAACTAATCCTAATATTTTAGTACTTCGTTACAAATTGGATTCAACTTTTAAAGCATTTTAATTATTAATATCACAATATTTTGAATTGTCTTAAATTCATCTCTTTTATTTTGGAATGAATTTCGAGTTGAGATTTAAATGTTCGTCAAGCCTTACAGTTCAAAAATAATTTATTAGAGATAAATAATAATAATAATAATAATAATAAACATAATAACAAACTTATTGCAAATGAA
This sequence comes from Salvia splendens, assembly GCF_004379255.2. NCBI lineage: Eukaryota > Viridiplantae > Streptophyta > Magnoliopsida > Lamiales > Lamiaceae > Salvia > Salvia splendens. Next base: position 14,334,666 of record NC_056034.1, read on the forward strand.
AGACTAAGACGTTATTAAAACGTTCGAAAATAGTTGTAGTAGTATCTAATTTATAGAAATATCGAAATGTGGGGATTTAACAAGCAAATTATCTCTATTTAGGAATATATGCCCTCTAAATTTAAAGTGGTTTCAATAGGTGGGAGTGGATTTTCATATTGTGATTCTAAATTTATTTGTGTGGAAAAAGTGGTGGGGGCTCCTACATTTCAATAGGTGGGAGTGGATTTTCATATTGTGTGTGTAAATATATGTACCAGCATCTTCTTTGTGTAGTTTTGTGTGTTAACTCTTAATTTCAATTATTGGTGCAAAATCTTTCAAGATTCGAATCAATTCAATTTACAGTTATCTAAAATGATTATGTACTTAGACCTATTTTAACCTGATTTGGGGACGACGTAGCGTTAAGAATATTGTTTATTTATCTACTCCATCAGTATTCAAAAATAGAAACATTTAAAACGGTACGGATTTTAATGCACTATTGATAAACTAAGTGAAAGTAGTGAAAGTAGAATTAGTGGATCGTGGGGTCCATGTCCTAAAATAGAAAGATTCTAAAGTTTCTATTTTTAAAGAACGACCCAAAATAAAAATAGTTGTTATTTTTAAAAACAGAGAGAGTATTTTTTTTAAAAGTAAATACTCCATTCGTCCATAAAAAATAATACTCACCTATGGATAACACAAGTTTTAATACGAACGTGATAATATATGAAAAAGAAGATAAAAAGCGAGTAACATATGGGAAATAATATTTCATTTTTAGTATAAGACTAATTTTAATGGACAAGCAAAAATAGAAAGATGAGATTAAGCGAAGAAGTATAAATTTAAGAAAAATATACCTTTTAGAAATGAACAACTTCAAAATACTACAGGTAAATTAATGGATTGAAGGTAAATAACTATAATTAATTTAGATGAAAACAGTATAACAATAAAAATCGCTTCAAATCTTATACTGCATCAATTCATTTCAAAATATAGTCAGTTTCAGTTTTAATTCTTTTTCGTTTATAATTACTAGCTATCTCGCTATATATATCATCTCAATACATTAATTTATTTATAATTTGTACCATCATGACTACAACTTTATCACTTACAATATTTGCATATGGAAACTTTTTCCACTCGCAATGTAGCAATACTAATTTTGTAAACACTATTCTATTCCACTGTAAAGGGTGAAATATATGTTTTTTTTTTCTTTTAAGAAAGTAATCCATGGAATGTCATGAATATATAAAGACGATATATCGCTTTCCAATCCCAGCCCTCGAGGAAAAAAATAAAATAGACATCTACTTTGGATGCGATCAAATGATAGGAGGCAAATGAAAAGCATAATTATCAAAGAAAAGGATTCTTTTCGAAAGAAAAAGAAGAATAATGATTGTTGGACGGCCCTGACTATGCACGATGTCAAAATGGTCGGTGTAAAAAAATAAATTGTGACAATGATTTTCATTGGGTCCAACTTAGGTCGGTTTTATTTTAATACTACAAAGTTTCAACCACATAATTAATTTACTACGTATGTACGGTTTCACATTTTCATACTTCCAAATTAATAGTAAGGCCATCCACAATAGGAATAGCCCAGCCATAGCCCAGCCACTGCCACATCAGCAGCACTAAAAATCCTCCTGCCACATCATCAAAACAAGCAAATAGCCCAGCAATAGCCCAGCCATAGCCTAGCCACTAATATCCACATCACTATTAACAAATATATACAAAATGAAATAATTAACAATCACACAATATGTGAAATTTAATTTACGAGACATATACGGGAAAAGTTTAATAATACTATTAAAATTTAAAAAAGTACAATAATTTAAAAAGTACATTAATTAAAAAAAAATACAATAATAAAAAAAATACATATATTTTAAAAAAAATACAATAATAAAAAGGAGTGACAATTTTTAAAAAAATACAATAATAAAAACAAGTGGTGCGAATGAAAATGACGAACAAAGCGCGTATATATAGTGTTTCGAAAAAAAAATTTATTTTTTCGCGCTAGGCGGTGCGCTGGGCGATCCGGGCGCTGCAATAGCGCCGAACGGACCGTCCAGCGCCACGCGACCGCCCAGCGCTGCGCGGTTTCTCTCTCCAATCGCCCGCTGGGCGGCTGCAATAGATCGCCCAGCGAACCGCCCAGCGCCGGCGCTCGGCTGGGCGGTCGCTGGGCGCCTATGGTGGATGGCCTAATACCAAGAGTTCACTGGGGTTTAAATAAATTGTGATTGCGATCTTTATTGAAAAAATATACAGCTAATTATGGAACAATTAAGTTGGTGATTTATTTATTTATTTTCTCTTCAACTACTGATTATTGGATAAAAATGTTGGATGGTAGCTATTTCATGGTTGGTTTCCTTGTATATATGTTAGCGAGAGAGAGCCAAAGTTGATCGCAAATGACAAAACAGCTTGCACATGCATAGACTTGTGTATATATATTAAATGAGTGTTCGGTTGGCAAGATTAAATCTCATGATTAAATATGTATCATGTTTGGTTCATAAGATTGAACCATTTAACTTAATCCTAGATGGATAGTCTCATGATAATTAGTCATAGTCTCCCCCCTCCAACTAAAATAATCCCACAACTTAATCCTAGATGGATAGTCTCATGATATTAGTCATGGCAACCGAACGCCACCTAAGGAGCTCAATATTGAGCATAAACAATAGAATCACAAGAGTGGAAAATTTTGAGTACTGACATGCTCAATAAGTGAATAAACTATCTTTAACCAATCCCCACCCAAAATGCTTGGTACTTTTGTTTATTCAACCACTTTTGCTATGTTTAATTGAGAGAGTAGGGGTGTTTGCCAATAATTGTTCAAGGTCATGATTGGTCTTAAACAAGCCCATTTGATTTATAATGGCCATTCTAAGGCCCAATTTTATCCATCTAAAACATAGTAATGCGAATATGTAACTTGTGAACTCGATGAATTATGAAGTTGACTATGAGGGTATAATGAGTTGTTGAATGGGTTGATAATGAAATATGGAAAAGGAAGAGTATGATGGTGATTGTAAAAAAAATGGTTAGATAAATATTGACATGGGCGTTAAGGTGAATGTGATAAGTGATATATGTTGATGAGAGGTATACAAATATGATTACTTGTGACTATGTCTGATCTATCTGTGATGATATATGATTGTCTGTGTTGATGTGTTATTTTGAAAATTGTACTTGACGCTGTTTATGCCCCGTGCTTGAGTGTATTCTGTGGGTACAATTGGCATGCCATAGGACAACAGCGCTGCATTATCTATGATCTCTCGTCTTCTGGATAACTGAAGCGAAGATCATCTGATATCTGTCTGAAATCTGATCTGTCTGATATGCACCCTATGGGTGGTCTATTCCCGAGATTATCTATATGCACCCTAATGGGTGGTATGTGCGGCGTCCTCTCAAGGACCATGACCGCGTCTGTATCTGATTCTGTTTCTGATCTGGTCCGCGTATCCTAGTTTGTCACTAAGCACATGAAAGGGGCTATGCTTGTTATGGTATGCAATGATGTAAGTGATGGGTAGGTGTGTTGGTATGTGGATAAAAATGCAGTATGTGTTTTGATATGTGAGAATATCAATGATTGGTATATGTGTTTCTATGCATGATATTGTGCGAACTAGCATATGTGATCAAAACGTATAATAATGCGTGAATATATGGAATATATATGGTAACTTGATATGATGTGTTGATATCTGGACTAAGTAATTGGATTTTTGTTATGTGATTCTATTCAGTTCATATACTTGTGTTAAGAGTTTAAGATTTTGTTATTTTGATTTAACGGCTAAATTGATCAAATATAAGTGATGATATATGTGACAATACGTGTGTGATAATATATGAATTTATATGAAACTTCTGTTAAAATTTGATAAGCTAATATTTTATACATTAAATGAATTCTGTTACATGATTATGATGATTTATGATATAAATATTGAAAACCTAAGAACTTGCAGACAATATTTATGGCTTATGCGAAGAATCGTATTACTATACACTTTTGTTGACATAGTTTGGAAATTTGACGCCGTGGATGATTGATTTGACTGTTAGTACAAGTATATTGATATGATCAGGTAATGGATAAGTAAAATACTAATTATTTAAAGATAATTCAAAATATTTGTCTATATATATATATGTGTGTGTGTTTGATTATGTGAAAATGTTGGTGATCTATATACGTGTTAATGTGTGAATAATAATTGGTGATGTGCATTTTACTTTGTATTCTACAATATTGGTTTACAAAGTGATGTATGATTATAAATCTGTTAAATTCCATGAGATGGAAGATGATGACTGTTGATATGTTCTGGGATTGATATTACTCATTGTTGGTTTCTGGGCATGTGATGGTTATAGGGGAGATGTTGCCTAAATTATGTTAGAAATTAATAAAATGATAATAATATGATAGAGGTGGTAATAATTGGTAAATAAAATAAGGATATGAATTGTTAGAATTTTAAGTTGTATGATTATTACTTGAAGAGAATTTTGGCTAAAGTGCTGAATGGGCTACAGGTTAGTTGGCATTGGAGAGTACTCGTCGAAGTTTGTTCATGTCTGTCTCAGCGCTGCATCCTTGGTGGGTCACTGAGCTCTATTAGAGATAGATATTTCATATTGTTAGTTGTGGCATGTTGGCACTAAATTTTATATTAAGTTATTTCCGTTGTAATTGTAAATATTAAATAATAATTTAAATATTTGGTTTTGACTGGTTCAGTAAATGAAAAATTTTAATTGCCATACTTTATGGTACCAGAATTGTGACATCACCTATTCGGCCTGCAGACGTCGGGTAGGGGTGTTACAATTATGTCCAGTTGAGTTGGGATATTCGATTTATTAGTGTGAGATTTGTGTTTCATTTCACTTGAAATTGTAATGCATTTTATGAATAGAGGGAAAACAGGAAGCACAACCGGCCATGCTAATGGTATTATAATTTATACACACTAAATACGAAAAAAAATACAAATATACCATAATTAATTTCAAATTAAATATGCTCAATACAAAGTCGAACAAAAGTCAAGCTCAAGTCAACTCAAAATAATCACGAGCATTTGGCGCCGAATCATGAATTTGTGTGGCGGCATTCCTAACCCGCCACACCTTAAGCACGCCGTCAAGGCTCCCCGTGCACACAGTGCATCCCTCCTCCCCTGCATCGTCTGACGCCAGACGATCAGGGAAGGCGGTCACACACCTGACGGGCCCACGGTGCCCCTTCAGCACCGCGATGAACGAGTGGAACCCGTCGACCTCCCGGACCCAAACCCGGCTTGTCGAGTCCGCGGACCCGGTGACCACATAGGCGCCTGCGCCGGCCAGGCACAGGACGGCATGCGTGTGCCCCGGGAGTGCCCCGCCGTACTGGAGCTGGCCCGAGAACCACCCTTTGAGCCAGTAGTGCACGTAGCCGTCCGTGCACCCGGCGTAGAGCACGCCCCCGTCGGCCGTGAGCGTCAGGGCCTTGACAGGGGAGTGCTTGGTCGGGAGCGTCACCGTGAGGGAGTGGGACCGGGCCCCACTGCAGAAGTTGCGCCGCCACACCCTCACAGTGGCGTCGTCCGAGGCCGTGTAGAGGACGCCGTCGTCCGCGAGGGCGATGGCGTTGACCGGCTCGGGGTGGGCCAGGATCGTCTCGATGCACCTGAAGTCGGTGATTCGCCACACTTTGACGGTTTTGTCTAGGGACGCCGAGTACAAAATGTCGTCGGCGGTGTTGATTGCTAGCGACGAAATTGGCGCTAGATGTTTCGACTGTCGATAGCAAAATTAATTTAGTAGATGCGGTTAATAATTAGAGCTACACAATTGAGGAATTGAAGAAAATTTATTACTACTATATGAAATAAAGCTAATAAATCATATGTCATAATTGAAATACGACTTTTCTCACCCAAAAAATGTATGCCTTCAATTTAAGAGGTAATTAGTGCTTCTGTGCAAGTTGTAAAAATTGAATTTGACAATAATTTAATATTGAAGATAAAGATATGCAAAAACAATTAATACAGTATCTATGAAGCCAACTAACTATTTAATTACAGTGATTTTTTTTTTTGCATAAATGCTAAGCAATAAAACGATATAATCAAAAACAGTACTCAAGAAATTAACGACAGGATTTTGGAAAACATTTTATTCAATAAACTCCCACCAAATGCATAATTTTATTCAAAGCAACGTGTTTATAACAGTATATTTTGTTTATTAATATTCTACACATTATTTGAATTCTACATAAAATGGGACAAGAAGTAATGATCTAACGACAACTAGAATATTTATTTTCTTTTGCATAATTCTTTAATTTGTATGTGTGTGTCATTTTCACATGTCTTCAAATATATATGCTCCATTTAATTGAATGCTATCGATATATATTAGGTATATGTATTAATGGTGTTCCTGACGACCTGAACAATAAAAGGCTAAACATTTTACAAAGAATTTAATTCCTAGAAAAAAAAAGTCCATCTTTAAATATTTTTGTCAGATTCATTCAGTAATGGTTATAGCTACTTCACCAGAAATAATTAAAAGCCAATTCAAGAAGTAAAATAATTTGTGTGCGTGTGTTGGCCTGACATGGTCCGACCACGCGATTTATTTATTTTACACATAAATAAAATAAGTAGTAAATACCGTCTTATCATGTCCGGCGATATATCCCCGTAGAAAACTCCCGGCCGCAGGGACGGTCGCGATCCGCACGTGCTTGACGACCCCTTCCCACGTGCGTCTCCAAACCCTAATTTTGCAGTCCGCGTAGGCGGCGTAGACCCTATCGTTCGAGACCTGCAGCGCGACGACCATGCACGCTCTCGTCTTGAGCTGGCCGCACTCGGTGAACTCCGGCATCTTCCACACGCCGACGGCGTTGGACTGGGAACCGGTGTAGACGAGGCCGTTGGCGTAGGCGATGCAGAGGATCTGGCCGTCCTTTTTCAGCACGGAGGAGACGCAGCGGCAGGTGGAGGAGGCGGCGTCGGGGTCGAGCTTGGAGGAGAGGCGGGGGGTGGAGGGCTGGGAGTGGTGGAGGGGGAGGGAGGCGGCGGTGGCGAAGCTGAGGCGGGGAGGGAGGGAGACGGCGGGGAGGTCTGAGCGCGGCGCTTCTTTGGAGGAGGCGCTGCGCGGGAATTTTAGGGTTCGGCCTCGGAGGTCGAAGGAGGGATTGGGCGGGCCGTCGTCGAGGGAGGAAGCGGTTTCCATCTATTAGATTTGGGGGGAGAGAGGGGTGAGGGTATAGGGGGGAGTTAAGAAGGGTGGGGGAATAAGGTGGTTGAATAATTGTTTGAGACATTTACATTTTTGGAGACTAATAGGTAAGATCAATTGTGTATAATTAATGGCAATGGAATTGAACAAAAACACCGGAATTAATGATATATGGACATAGACTATAGACAGATAATACTATTCGTTACTTGTTTGTTTTTTATGATGAGATTGGGCACCCACAACTGGTGCCGCCGTGTGATAGAATAAGCCGGGCTTGTTCACAACACGTTCGCATGAGGTGTGTTCGTCAGCATGGCAACAACGTTTGAATTCGGGGCATATTGCTGTAAAAATCATGAAGTTTGAACATTTTCTAATCTGTCCCGCAACTTTTAAAAATTAGTGGGAAAAAATGTGAACTTTGGTTTGTTCTCAATTATACAAAAATAAATTTTCTTGTGAAATTGCATGTGATATGGAAGCTGAGAAATCACGCATCAATGTTATCGGCGGTGAATTATGCGATGTCAAAGTCTATTTGTCACGACCGCCCTCTAGGGTTAATAAATGCGGGCGATCGTGATTAAAATGACTTAAATGACAGACATAGAAGACTAGAGTTTTCAACAAGAGTTTGACCAAGAATTTAAGTTTAATAAATAAAACGACCAAAAGTATTTATGTTCAACAAGTAAATGACTAAGGGTTTAACATTTATTCAAAAAGAGTAACGAGTTTGCAAATATCCCAAATAAAACTGTAACGCCCCGTTTTTCTAAACCTAATTTGTGAACCTAAATTACTTGTTTTAATGGTATTAAATCTGCGAAGTCCGTGAATTGATTGTTGGCAATTAATTGTTGATAATTGGGGATTTGTGAAATAATTGATTATGCGATTTTAATCAATTCCTGTCCGTGAGGAATATTTATTGGACTCAATTCCGTGTTGGATCCGATAAATTAAATAATTGATATAAAAATCTAGTCCGTGATAAATAAATTATGGACTGTACTTTTTAAAAATAAAATACAATGGGCTGTAAATTAATATAAACCAACTAAAATAAAATATCTCTAATAAAAGATTTAATTAAAGATTGTACATAGATTTTCCTGCTCCGTAAAAGATTATTCCTCCTCCGTAAGCTGCCAATAAAATACCAAAAACAAATCAAATTCCTAACTAAAATCACGCTAAAATAAAAATAAGGGATTTGAAATTATCCCCCATAACCCACGTAAAAACCGTCCCACACCTCTCCCCAAATCTCTCCAACCTCTCCACCAAATCTACCACTCCTCTATAATACAGATTCACTCTTCGTTCCTTTCTTCCCATCTCTGCAGCAAGCCTTCTTCTTCACAACTGCAATTCAAGGTAATCTTGCAAACTCATCCACCTCTTTACACGATTCTGACTTCCAAAACCAACTCATTCAATTCATGGCATTTTTTTTAGGACCGAACAAGAGGATCAAGAATCATCCTCTCCAAAGCCTTGCAAATTCTGAAACTTCATCCAGTCACTGATTGTTCAAGGTATACACCCTCCCCAACCAAATTCGTTTTGAAACTGCTGCATCTTTACATCAAATCTGTAAATTTACTTCATAAATCGGTGAATCTACTTCTTAAACTAGTATTCAAAAGAAAACTGGAAAAAAATATAAAAGGAGCGAACTTTAATGAACTGGAATCGAATCTGAGAAACTTAACTTGCGGGGCTGAACGGGTTGTTTCCGGGATGTCGTGAGGGCTGTTCGGAGGGAAACGGCACTGTTTCGGGGGGGGTTTCGGCTGCCGGCAGGCGCGGGAGCAACCAACGGCGCAGCGGCTGGAGCCGCGAGTCGACGGCGGCTGTACGACGACGGCAGCAGCTCCCGGCAGAGACGGCGGCAGCAGCTCCTCGCGGCGGCGGCGCGACGGCGGGCAGCGACAGTAGCGCTCCTCCCGGCTGGATCGAACGACGGAACAGCAGCGACGGCAGGTGGAGGAACTTCTCCGATTCGCCGAGAGAGAAAGAAGAAGGAAGAAGGCGTGGAGAGAGAAAGAGAATAGGTAGAGGAAGAGAGAGAGTGTAGATGATGGAGTGTAGTTGGGCTCATTTAGTTTTTCTTTCTTTGAAATTGGGCCTCTTAACAAAAAAAATGGTGTTTATTAATTGGGCTAAGGAGTAAAGTGCATTAGTTGTTGGGCCATTCTAATCATATTCTAAGTGGGCCGAGAATTTATAGTTGGGCTGGGAATAAGAGTTACTCGGGCCAGATTAATTTAAATCCTTGGGCGATGAATAAATTTAATGGTTGGGCTTAGATTTTTTTTAATTGAAGATAAAGTGGAGGAAATAGTTAAGCCGTGGACTTTTAATTAATTGGTTTTGGGGCCTTTTGTTTTTAATTGAATCGAGCTTAATAAATTATTCTGGATGATCAACTTAAAGTTTGGGCCTTCTTTAGTGGGGGTATCGATTAATTAAATTAAAGACATAAGGTGGGAATGAATTAAGTTTTGGGCCGATAAATTAATTATGGGGAATTATTTAAATAATTTCCGGATAATGTGGAAGTTTAATGATTTTTATCCTATGTTCGAAATAGATAGTTTTGCAAGGGAAATATTTTCGATAATGAATTCATGTGCTTAATTAAATATTAGGATTTAAGTCTAAATCATTAAAAATATACGGGGAGTTAACGGTGGAAATTTGGGAGCGTAAGCGGCCGTCGAACGATCGAAAAATCGAGAAAAAGGAGATAAAAGATTTAAACTATGGTGCATGCATTTTATTTAATTAATTTGAAAGTGTGTTGATTTATGTGTTATTTTAATTCTAAAGGTGATATCTCGCAAGGGAATCGTGATCGCAAAGGAAAGAAAATAGTTTTGGAATAAGCACTCGAGGTGGGCTTCTTTTCTACCCTACACTGGGTTTTTATTTTACTAAACTCTCTTACGTATGACAGTGGAGAGATAAGGGTGGTTTAAAATGATTTTATCATGCCGTGATTTGTATTTTACGTGCCTATCTGATGTGGCTATGTGCCATTGTTATATAAATCGAATTCGGGTCCACGTGGGGCCGCAAACCCTACCTGGACTAGTGTACACCTATGGTAGATCGTGTGCTAGCTACGGGCTGGCCGGTCTAGTGGCTTGGTTTGTGGCCACATTCCAAGTCATGTATTGGCAGATATGGCGAACGACTATGGGAAAATGACTGATCAGTCGAATGTTGCAATGGGAAATGATTTTAAGTGCCTCGGGTATTTCTAAAGCTAAACCCCGATGGTTACTTGTGAATGGCATGATAAATTTCTCTTTATTGAAAATGTTTTCGGCATTAGCCACTGGGTATTCTTAAAATACTCAGCCCTGCATGTGTTTTCCTTATGTGCAGGTTGAGCGGCGACGAGGATGTGGTGGTGTTGAGCAAATGAAACTTAAAGATAATATTGTTGTTTCGAACCTTGAGTGTCGTTGTGTCTTCACACATGACGTCACTCTTTCTCTTGGTCGTTTCCGCTGTGATACTGATTGCACTTATTATTTATTGGGCTTACAGACTTAAATTGTTGGATATTGATTACTTGAAATTTCGTTGGATAATATTAAACTCTTGGTTATTTAATTGGATGGTCAGACTTGTGATGAAAACCCTAATCTTTTGGTCTTTTTATTAAATTCTCTTAATCACGATCGCCCGCATTTATTAACCCTAAAGGGCGGTCGTGACAGTTTGGTATCAGAGCCTCAGTTTCTTTCCGCTCTGGACCCAAGAGTCTTTTTGTGTCAAATCTATACTTGTACTAATTGACTAAGGTATAAACGTCGATGGCTCAACACCACAACTCGTCACGCCCAACCGCGAAGAAAGAGGTAAAAGTATTTTGTTGACTATGGGATTGGACTATTGAATGTCGAATATGGCAAAAAGAAAATGATTTTGGAGATTGAAGTCGATATTGTGATCTTGAAAATTTTACATACTTCAAAAAAATGTGGAATGAGATATAAGATTGCCCTTATTTGATTGTGAAGCATAATATGATGAATATTGTTAAGCATGAGAATTTGTATATTTTGGGATGAGGAAAAGAATGTGAGGGTTGATTGAACTTCCGTGATTATTTGAGCAACTATTATTTTATCAATATATGCTGGGATTGATATGGTTTTGGGAGTTATGAAACGTCGCGTATGATACATGTTAATTTTGATTGGCATAGAGATATAGAATATGGGAGGCAATGCCTATGGCGATGAATTACTTGCGTGTAACCAAATGTACCTATAGAATACGTACTAGATAACTTCGTGATGAAAATAAACGTAGAAGTACGAAATACGAGGCAAGTAGCCTATGGAAACAAAAGTCGAGGTACTGTGATATGATATACAAAATCAAACGAAATGAGCGATCCTTTTTCCTTGAGCTCAAGAGTTTATTCTTGAAATGATACAATCATCATACCCCTATCTCGTATACACATCCATATGCATCACCTTATTACTCTCAGCATCATTTGAGCCATATATCTTCCATATTCCTTCCTATTCTTTGATTTGATGTTGAGGTTTCCTTCTATGTAGATGACCGGATCATACTTTGCCCAAATGCGAAATCGGTATGCCAGAAATAGGAACCTCCCCGTTGAGAGGTACCGAGAACACGAATGGGACGGAAATAGTGATCTTATGGGTTACGTCTCTAAATTTTGGGACTTATGGATGGACGCCTATGCGTTCGGTGGAGCAACTCACTATGCTGGGATCACAAAGCTTATTCATACCCTACCGCCATCTTGGAGCATATGGGTCGCTCAGGCGGCGGAATCATTTACGTGGTATAATTTGCCCGAATACACACCACGAGGGGATCTACCCGGCCTTCTAGAGGTACTGTTTCCGGCCTTAATAAGGGCAGCTGACGGACCACCACGATCTTCACCACCGCAGATTCATTCGCCGGAGCAAGCACACGCAAGAAAGTTTCGATCTGATAGTGAGCCGCATGTCTCGCGCGTGCCAAAAAGGACCAGGCTTGGGATGCGTACCTCGGCCCCTTCAAGGATAGAAAGGGAGGTCGAGGAGCTAATCGCGACGATCCCTTCACCAGTACGCGTTGAGGAAGAGGACGATGAAGAAGAGGACGGGGAAGAAGAGGAGGAGCGCCTCGAGAAAGAGGAAAGTTCGGATATGGAGATTAGTGGTGCGACTGAAGAGGAGAAGGAGGAAGGAGAGATTTAGGAAACAATAGTCATGTGATAGATTGTTTCGTTCCTCTCTTGTTTTGATAACATATCGTTTTTGCTAGACTATTATTCATTTTATTTCACGTTTTTGGCTCTTCATTCTTTAGTTTTGATTGATACTAAGACCTCTTGGAGGCAACGTTTTATTATGGAAATTTCTACTTTTGCTACCTTGTTGGGCCATTATCTTTTGATATCCTATTGTGCAATTGTTCTTGATATCCTATTGTGTAATCGACCTTTGTTGTTCCGTTGTGCAAATGTCCTTTGTTATCCCATTGTGCAAACATCTTTTGTTAATCTCTAAAACAATTGTTCTCATTATTCTATCGTGCAAACGTCTTTTGTTTTTCCGTTGTGCGAATATCTTATGCTAATTCATGATGCAATTGTTTCTCTCTAGTCTATCGTACAAACGTCTTTCGCAATTCTGTTGTGCGATCATCTTTGCTAGTCATGATGCAAATTGTTCCTCATTATTCTGCTATGCAAATGTCTTTTGCTATCCTATTGTGCGAATATTTTGTCACGTCATGATCTAACGGTCCTATTCTATCCATGACCCAATTATCATTTGTCTTGTTGTACAATTGTCCCTTGATCCCTACTTGCGAAATATCACATGATCGTCCCAACTATACAACATGACTATTGATAGATTTGAGTAAGTATGATAATAACCCGTTTGTTTGGTAATGAATCAGAATGCCGCCACGACGCAACGTAAGGAATGCGAACCGAGTGCCTACACCTCCGGCGACGGTAGAAGAGAGTGTAGCGCAAACAACCCCACCACCACCTTCACCACCGCATCCGCCTCAAGTGGACCGAGAAATCGTGAAATTGTTCTTGAAACAGAAACCACCCGTCTTCGATGGGATGGGAGAGCCGGAAAAGGCTGAAAGTTGGATACGCGCTCTGGAGCGTATTTTCACGATCCTGATGTGTAATGATGCTGAACGGATGGCTTGTGTGACTTACCAGTTAACCGGGTCAGCTGACTTTTGGTGGGACACTAAGATGAAGACTACGCCAAGAGATCAAGTGGGTAGGATGACATGGGAGAATTTCAAGGAAGCGATCTACAACAAGTACGTGCCAAAGAGCTACAGAAAGGCGAAGGCGGCTGAGTTTTACAACTTAACCCAGGGACGCATGACAGTGACTGAGTATGATCGAACACTCTGCGATATGACCCAGTATGCGCCGGATCAGGTTGACACAGACGAGAAACTGGCCGATAAGTTCCGTGAGGGGTTGAGACATGAGATAAGAATGTCATTAGCTAGCCGTGGGAGACTTACATATGCGGAAGCATTATCCCTGGCACTGGACGTGGAGGCAGCTATGCCCAAGGAGAGAGTGACGGAGAATGCTACGCTGGCTCTACCTCCCTCACACCATTCCCGGGAGAAGAGAAAGTGGGATGGGAACAGGACCCACTATGAAAACAAGAGGTACCAGCCGGCTCAAAGCCGACCGCAGTATGGAGGTAGACAGAATTTCACTAGCCAGAGGAGCGACTTTCGACCTAGACCCCCACAATGTAATGTGTGCTCCAAGTACCATCACGGAGAGTGCAGAATGCTGAATGCCACCAAGTGCTTCAACTGTGGTGGAAATGGCCACCTCTCCAGGGAGTGTCCAAGCAAGAACGTGGGCATGGGTTCAAGGCAGAACAGTCAGGGGTTCCGTCCGCAATCGAGGACACCACCAGCACTACCAAGGATGAATCGTGATCAACCTCCGCGACAACAACAACCTCACCGTCCAAGACTTCCCTCACATGCTAGAGCGTATGCGCTGAGTTATAAACAACCCAAGAATGAACAAGGGAGTCACGGGAACGGGAATTTGGCAGGTATGGGCAAACTCCTCGATACACCTATTGTTGTGTTATTTGATACGGGCGCATCGCATTCTTTCATATCAGAACTATGTGTGGACACATTAAGTTTGCCAGTTACTACTTCTGAACATAAGATGATGGTGACCTCACCAGTAGGAGGGGTAATAGAGATTTCACGGTTTTGCTCGAACGTAGAAATTGTTATGGGAGGACTTAGGCTAGTCACGCACGATTTACAAGTTATGGCCATGAAGGATGTCGACGTAATCTTGGGAATGGACTGGTTGACTACAAATTTTGCTACGATTCGATGTAAGGAGAGGCAAATATCGTTACAAGCCCCTGGAAAGGATCCAATCGTGTGCCACGGGATCACGATGAACAGAAAAACGTCTATCATCTCCGCACTTCAAGCCACAAAGATGTTGAGAAAAGGGCGATCTGCCTATCTGGTCTACCTACAAGGAGATGAGAAGGAGGAAGAGAAAGTGGAGGATGTCGCGGTGGTACGAGAATTTCCCGACGTTTTTCCTGAAGCGTTACCTGGTCCACCGCCAGATAGACAATTGGAGTTCACAATCGACCTAGAGCCAGGGTCGGCACCAGTATCTAAGGCCCCATATCGAATGGCGCCAAAAGAGTTGGAAGAACTCAAGATACAACTACAAGAGCTCATGGACTTGGGTTTTATTAGACCCAGTGTTTCACCGTGGGGCGCGCCTGTGCTTTTTGTCAAGAAGAAAGATGGATCGATGAGAATGTGTATCGATTACAGAGAATTGAACAAGATGACTCTCAAGAACAAGTATCCACTGCCGCGAATAGATGACCTGTTTGATCAACTTCGAGGGGCCGGTGTGTTCTCAAAGATGGATCTAAGGTCCGGATACCATCAGTTGAGAGTTCGACGAGAAGACATACCGAAGACTGCTTTTCGCACGAGATACGGTCACTATGAGTTTGTGGTGATGCCGTTTGGATTAACGAATGCACCTGCAGTGTTCATGGATTTGATGAACCGAGTATTTCACCCATACTTGGACAAATTCATTTTGGTATTCATAGATGATGTACTCGTCTACTCGAGGAATGAGAAGGAACACGAGGAGCACCTGCGAATCGCTTTAGAGACGTTGAGGAGTGAGAAGATGTATGCTAAATTTAGCAAGTGCGAATTTTGGCTCAAGGAAGTGAACTTCCTTGGTCACATTGTGTCCGCAGAGGGAATCCGAGTGGACCCCGCCAAGGTTGAGGCGGTACAGCAATGGAAAGCACCCTCGACACCAAACGAGATTCGGAGTTTCCTAGGCCTAGCAGGATACTACCGAAGGTTCATAGAGGGATTCTCGAAGATAGCGAGACCCATGACCCAACAACTCAAGAAGGGGGTAAAAGTCAACTGGACCCCAGAGTGTGAAGCAAGTTTCCAGCTGTTGAAGGAAAAGCTAACTAGTGCACCGATTCTAGCGGTGCCAGAGCCTGGAGTGAACTACGTGGTGTACACTGACGCATCGAAGGTGGGACTTGGATGCGTATTGATGCAAAACAACAAGGTGATTGCTTACGCGTCACGACAGTTGAGGCCACACGAGTTGAACTATCCAACCCACGATTTGGAGCTAGCAGCGGTAGTGCACGCTTTAAAGATTTGGAGACATCATCTCTACGGAGTCCGATGTGAGATCTTCACGGATCACAAAAGCTTGAAGTACTTCTTCGAGCAGAAGGATTTGAACATGCGGCAACGAAGATGGCTCGAGTTGGTGAAAGACTACGATTGTGGCATCAATTATCACCCCGGCAAAGCCAATGTAGTAGCAGATGCATTGAGCCGGAAGGACCATTCCCAGCTGGCTACTTTTATCACCAAAGAAGAAAGCTTGATTCGCGAATTCAGCAAGATGCGTTTGGAAGTAGTGAGGGCACCTGAAACAGTGGATGCACGAATCGCCACCCTAACTGTTGAACCGGACCTAAGGTCGAGGATTATTGAAGCGCAACGGATGGATGCGAAATTGGAAGAAATTCGTATTGAAGTGCGAACTGGCGAGTCTGGGAACTTTAGTGAAGAAGGTGACAACGCCCTTACTTTCGAAGGAAGATTATGCATGCCGGATAACGAGGGGCTCAAAAACGAGGTGATGAGTGAAGCTCATGAGACACCTTACACCGCTCACCCAGGAAGTACGAAAATGTATCAAGATTTGAGGAAGTTCTTTTGGTGGAATGGTATGAAGAGGGACATAGCGTCATTCGTCGAGAGATGTTTAGTCTGCCAGCAAGTGAAGATTCTACATCAACGACCGTATGGGAAGCTACAACCACTGGAGATTCCCGAGTGGAAATGGGAGCACATCGCCATGGATTTCGTGACCGGCTTGCCAAGGACTCTGAGAGGGAACACCGCCATCTGGGTAATTATAGACCGACTTACCAAGAGTGCGCATTTCATACCGATTCTTATAAGTTATGGGTCCAATAAACTGGCTCAAATTTACATAAGGGAGATAGTTCGATTGCATGGAGTCCCAGTAACTATCACGTCCGACCGTGACCCGAAATTCACCTCAAGATTTTGGATAAGCCTACAGAAGGAGCTTGGAACCAAATTGAACTTCAGCACAGCATTTCACCCTCAAACCGATGGACAGTCCGAGAGAACGATCCAAACTCTCGAAGATATGTTGAGAGCCGTGGTACTCGACCGAGGAAGAAGTTGGGAGGCAGCACTACCATTGATCGAGTTCGCCTACAACAATAGCTTCCAGGCAACGATAAACATGGCGCCATACGAGGCATTATACGGAAGAAAGTGTAGATCACCGCTCTACTGGGACGAAGTTGGAGAAAGAAGAATACTTGGACCTGATGCAGTTGAAGAGATGGTGGGAATCGTGCGGCAAATTCGGGAAAGGATAAAAGAAGCTCAAGATAGACAAAAATCATACGCGGACGTCCGGCGCACCGATTTACAATTTCAAGCTGGCGACAAGGTTTTCCTGAAGGTATCCCCATCAAAAGGGATAACACGATTCGGCGTCAAGGGCAAACTGAAGCCGCGATTTATTGGGCCTTATGAAATCCTTGAAGGAGTGGGCCCCGTTGCATACCGTTTGGCGCTACCACCAAACCTTGGAAATGTTCACAACGTTTTCCATGTGTCGCAGTTACGAAAATACGTGTTCGACCCGAAGCACGTGATCCGTTTTGAGGAAGTCGCGTTGAATCCGGACTTAAGCTATGAAGAGAGACCCCAATCTATTCTGGACCGAAGGATCCAAATTGTGAGAAATAAAAATGTTGCTTGTGTGAAAGTACTATGGGAGAACCATGGGCATGAAGAAGCCACGTGGGAGAATGAGGATAAAATGAGGGAATTGTATCCCGAACTCTTTACTTGAGGGTAACAAATTTCGGGACGAAATTTTTTGCTAAGGTTGATAGGATGTAACGTCCCGTTTTTCTAAACCTAATTTGTGAACCTAAATTACTTGTTTTAATGGTATTAAATCTGCGAAGTCCGTGAATTGATTGTTGGCAATTAATTGTTGATAATTGGGGATTTGTGAAATAATTGATTATGCGATTTTAATCAATTCCTGTCCGTGAGGAATATTTATTGGACTCAATTCCGTGTTGGATCCGATAAATTAAATAATTGATATAAAAATCTAGTCCGTGATAAATAAATTATGGACTGTACTTTTTAAAAATAAAATACAATGGGCTGTAAATTAATATAAACCAACTAAAATAAAATATCTCTAATAAAAGATTTAATTAAAGATTGTACATAGATTTTCCTGCTCCGTAAAAGATTATTCCTCCTCCGTAAGCTGCCAATAAAATACCAAAAACAAATCAAATTCCTAACTAAAATCACGCTAAAATAAAAATAAGGGATTTGAAATTATCCCCCATAACCCACGTAAAAACCGTCCCACACCTCTCCCCAAATCTCTCCAACCTCTCCACCAAATCTACCACTCCTCTATAATACAGATTCACTCTTCGTTCCTTTCTTCCCATCTCTGCAGCAAGCCTTCTTCTTCACAACTGCAATTCAAGGTAATCTTGCAAACTCATCCACCTCTTTACACGATTCTGACTTCCAAAACCAACTCATTCAATTCATGGCATTTTTTTTAGGACCGAACAAGAGGATCAAGAATCATCCTCTCCAAAGCCTTGCAAATTCTGAAACTTCATCCAGTCACTGATTGTTCAAGGTATACACCCTCCCCAACCAAATTCGTTTTGAAACTGCTGCATCTTTACATCAAATCTGTAAATTTACTTCATAAATCGGTGAATCTACTTCTTAAACTAGTATTCAAAAGAAAACTGGAAAAAAATATAAAAGGAGCGAACTTTAATGAACTGGAATCGAATCTGAGAAACTTAACTTGCGGGGCTGAACGGGTTGTTTCCGGGATGTCGTGAGGGCTGTTCGGAGGGAAACGGCACTGTTTCGGGGGGGTTTCGGCTGCCGGCAGGCGCGGGAGCAACCAACGGCGCAGCGGCTGGAGCCGCGAGTCGACGGCGGCTGTACGACGACGGCAGCAGCTCCCGGCAGAGACGGCGGCAGCAGCTCCTCGCGGCGGCGGCGCGACGGCGGGCAGCGACAGTAGCGCTCCTCCCGGCTGGATCGAACGACGGAACAGCAGCGACGGCAGGTGGAGGAACTTCTCCGATTCGCCGAGAGAGAAAGAAGAAGGAAGAAGGCGTGGAGAGAGAAAGAGAATAGGTAGAGGAAGAGAGAGAGTGTAGATGATGGAGTGTAGTTGGGCTCATTTAGTTTTTCTTTCTTTGAAATTGGGCCTCTTAACAAAAAAAATGGTGTTTATTAATTGGGCTAAGGAGTAAAGTGCATTAGTTGTTGGGCCATTCTAATCATATTCTAAGTGGGCCGAGAATTTATAGTTGGGCTGGGAATAAGAGTTACTCGGGCCAGATTAATTTAAATCCTTGGGCGATGAATAAATTTAATGGTTGGGCTTAGATTTTTTTTAATTGAAGATAAAGTGGAGGAAATAGTTAAGCCGTGGACTTTTAATTAATTGGTTTTGGGGCCTTTTGTTTTTAATTGAATCGAGCTTAATAAATTATTCTGGATGATCAACTTAAAGTTTGGGCCTTCTTTAGTGGGGGTATCGATTAATTAAATTAAAGACATAAGGTGGGAATGAATTAAGTTTTGGGCCGATAAATTAATTATGGGGAATTATTTAAATAATTTCCGGATAATGTGGAAGTTTAATGATTTTTATCCTATGTTCGAAATAGATAGTTTTGCAAGGGAAATATTTTCGATAATGAATTCATGTGCTTAATTAAATATTAGGATTTAAGTCTAAATCATTAAAAATATACGGGGAGTTAACGGTGGAAATTTGGGAGCGTAAGCGGCCGTCGAACGATCGAAAAATCGAGAAAAAGGAGATAAAAGATTTAAACTATGGTGCATGCATTTTATTTAATTAATTTGAAAGTGTGTTGATTTATGTGTTATTTTAATTCTAAAGGTGATATCTCGCAAGGGAATCGTGATCGCAAAGGAAAGAAAATAGTTTTGGAATAAGCACTCGAGGTGGGCTTCTTTTCTACCCTACACTGGGTTTTTATTTTACTAAACTCTCTTACGTATGACAGTGGAGAGATAAGGGTGGTTTAAAATGATTTTATCATGCCGTGATTTGTATTTTACGTGCCTATCTGATGTGGCTATGTGCCATTGTTATATAAATCGAATTCGGGTCAACGTGGGGCCGCAAACCCTACCTGGACTAGTGTACACCTATGGTAGATCGTGTGCTAGCTACGGGCTGGCCGGTCTAGTGGCTTGGTTTGTGGCCACATTCCAAGTCATGTATTGGCAGATATGGCGAACGACTATGGGAAAATGACTGATCAGTCGAATGTTGCAATGGGAAATGATTTTAAGTGCCTCGGGTATTTCTAAAGCTAAACCCCGATGGTTACTTGTGAATGGCATGATAAATTTCTCTTTATTGAAAATGTTTTCGGCATTAGCCACTGGGTATTCTTAAAATACTCAGCCCTGCATGTGTTTTCCTTATGTGCAGGTTGAGCGGCGACGAGGATGTGGTGGTGTTGAGCAAATGAAACTTAAAGATAATATTGTTGTTTCGAACCTTGAGTGTCGTTGTGTCTTCACACATGACGTCACTCTTTCTCTTGGTCGTTTCCGCTGTGATACTGATTGCACTTATTATTTATTGGGCTTACAGACTTAAATTGTTGGATATTGATTACTTGAAATTTCGTTGGATAATATTAAACTCTTGGTTATTTAATTGGATGGTCAGACTTGTGATGAAAACCCTAATCTTTTGGTCTTTTTATTAAATTCTCTTAATCACGATCGCCCGCATTTATTAACCCTAAAGGGCGGTCGTGACAGTTTGGTATCAGAGCCTCAGTTTCTTTCCGCTCTGGACCCAAGAGTCTTTTTGTGTCAAATCTATACTTGTACTAATTGACTAAGGTATAAACGTCGATGGCTCAACACCACAACTCGTCACGCCCAACCGCGAAGAAAGAGGTAAAAGTATTTTGTTGACTATGGGATTGGACTATTGAATGTCGAATATGGCAAAAAGAAAATGATTTTGGAGATTGAAGTCGATATTGTGATCTTGAAAATTTTACATACTTCAAAAAAATGTGGAATGAGATATAAGATTGCCCTTATTTGATTGTGAAGCATAATATGATGAATATTGTTAAGCATGAGAATTTGTATATTTTGGGATGAGGAAAAGAATGTGAGGGTTGATTGAACTTCCGTGATTATTTGAGCAACTATTATTTTATCAATATATGCTGGGATTGATATGGTTTTGGGAGTTATGAAACGTCGCGTATGATACATGTTAATTTTGATTGGCATAGAGATATAGAATATGGGAGGCAATGCCTATGGCGATGAATTACTTGCGTGTAACCAAATGTACCTATAGAATACGTACTAGATAACTTCGTGATGAAAATAAACGTAGAAGTACGAAATACGAGGCAAGTAGCCTATGGAAACAAAAGTCGAGGTACTGTGATATGATATACAAAATCAAACGAAATGAGCGATCCTTTTTCCTTGAGCTCAAGAGTTTATTCTTGAAATGATACAATCATCATACCCCTATCTCGTATACACATCCATATGCATCACCTTATTACTCTCAGCATCATTTGAGCCATATATCTTCCATATTCCTTCCTATTCTTTGATTTGATGTTGAGGTTTCCTTCTATGTAGATGGCCGGATCATACTTTGCCCAAATGCGAAATCGGTATGCCAGAAATAGGAACCTCCCCGTTGAGAGGTACCGAGAACACGAATGGGACGGAAATAGTGATCTTATGGGTTACGTCTCTAAATTTTGGGACTTATGGATGGACGCCTATGCGTTCGGTGGAGCAACTCACTATGCTGGGATCACAAAGCTTATTCATACCCTACCGCCATCTTGGAGCATATGGGTCGCTCAGGCGGCGGAATCATTTACGTGGTATAATTTGCCCGAATACACACCACGAGGGGATCTACCCGGCCTTCTAGAGGTACTGTTTCCGGCCTTAATAAGGGCAGCTGACGGACCACCACGATCTTCACCACCGCAGATTCATTCGCCGGAGCAAGCACACGCAAGAAAGTTTCGATCTGATAGTGAGCCGCATGTCTCGCGCGTGCCAAAAAGGACCAGGCTTGGGATGCGTACCTCGGCCCCTTCAAGGATAGAAAGGGAGGTCGAGGAGCTAATCGCGACGATCCCTTCACCAGTACGCGTTGAGGAAGAGGACGATGAAGAAGAGGACGGGGAAGAAGAGGAGGAGCGCCTCGAGAAAGAGGAAAGTTCGGATATGGAGATTAGTGGTGCGACTGAAGAGGAGAAGGAGGAAGGAGAGATTTAGGAAACAATAGTCATGTGATAGATTGTTTCGTTCCTCTCTTGTTTTGATAACATATCGTTTTTGCTAGACTATTATTCATTTTATTTCACGTTTTTGGCTCTTCATTCTTTAGTTTTGATTGATACTAAGACCTCTTGGAGGCAACGTTTTATTATGGAAATTTCTACTTTTGCTACCTTGTTGGGCCATTATCTTTTGATATCCTATTGTGCAATTGTTCTTGATATCCTATTATGTAATCGACCTTTGTTGTTCCGTTGTGCAAATGTCCTTTGTTATCCCATTGTGCAAACATCTTTTGTTAATCTCTAAAACAATTGTTCTCATTATTCTATCGTGCAAACGTCTTTTGTTTTTCCGTTGTGCGAATATCTTATGCTAATTCATGATGCAATTGTTTCTCTCTAGTCTATCGTACAAACGTCTTTCGCAATTCTGTTGTGCGATCATCTTTGCTAGTCATGATGCAAATTGTTCCTCATTATTCTGCTATGCAAATGTCTTTTGCTATCCTATTGTGCGAATATTTTGTCACGTCATGATCTAACGGTCCTATTCTATCCATGACCCAATTATCATTTGTCTTGTTGTACAATTGTCCCTTGATCCCTACTTGCGAAATATCACATGATCGTCCCAACTATACAACATGACTATTGATAGATTTGAGTAAGTATGATAATAACCCGTTTGTTTGGTAATGAATCAGAATGCCGCCACGACGCAACGTAAGGAATGCGAACCGAGTGCCTACACCTCCGGCGACGGTAGAAGAGAGTGTAGCGCAAACAACCCCACCACCACCTTCACCACCGCATCCGCCTCAAGTGGACCGAGAAATCGTGAAATTGTTCTTGAAACAGAAACCACCCGTCTTCGATGGGATGGGAGAGCCGGAAAAGGCTGAAAGTTGGATACGCGCTCTGGAGCGTATTTTCACGATCCTGATGTGTAATGATGCTGAACGGATGGCTTGTGTGACTTACCAGTTAACCGGGTCAGCTGACTTTTGGTGGGACACTAAGATGAAGACTACGCCAAGAGATCAAGTGGGTAGGATGACATGGGAGAATTTCAAGGAAGCGATCTACAACAAGTACGTGCCAAAGAGCTACAGAAAGGCGAAGGCGGCTGAGTTTTACAACTTAACCCAGGGACGCATGACAGTGACTGAGTATGATCGAACACTCTGCGATATGACCCAGTATGCGCCGGATCAGGTTGACACAGACGAGAAACTGGCCGATAAGTTCCGTGAGGGGTTGAGACATGAGATAAGAATGTCATTAGCTAGCCGTGGGAGACTTACATATGCGGAAGCATTATCCCTGGCACTGGACGTGGAGGCAGCTATGCCCAAGGAGAGAGTGACGGAGAATGCTACGCTGGCTCTACCTCCCTCACACCATTCCCGGGAGAAGAGAAAGTGGGATGGGAACAGGACCCACTATGAAAACAAGAGGTACCAGCCGGCTCAAAGCCGACCGCAGTATGGAGGTAGACAGAATTTCACTAGCCAGAGGAGCGACTTTCGACCTAGACCCCCACAATGTAATGTGTGCTCCAAGTACCATCACGGAGAGTGCAGAATGCTGAATGCCACCAAGTGCTTCAACTGTGGTGGAAATGGCCACCTCTCCAGGGAGTGTCCAAGCAAGAACGTGGGCATGGGTTCAAGGCAGAACAGTCAGGGGTTCCGTCCGCAATCGAGGACACCACCAGCACTACCAAGGATGAATCGTGATCAACCTCCGCGACAACAACAACCTCACCGTCCAAGACTTCCCTCACAGGCTAGAGCGTATGCGCTGAGTTATAAACAACCCAAGAATGAACAAGGGAGTCACGGGAACGGGAATTTGGCAGGTATGGGCAAACTCCTCGATACACCTATTGTTGTGTTATTTGATACGGGCGCATCGCATTCTTTCATATCAGAACTATGTGTGGACACATTAAGTTTGCCAGTTACTACTTCTGAACATAAGATGATGGTGACCTCACCAGTAGGAGGGGTAATAGAGATTTCACGGTTTTGCTCGAACGTAGAAATTGTTATGGGAGGACTTAGGCTAGTCACGCACGATTTACAAGTTATGGCCATGAAGGATGTCGACGTAATCTTGGGAATGGACTGGTTGACTACAAATTTTGCTACGATTCGATGTAAGGAGAGGCAAATATCGTTACAAGCCCCTGGAAAGGATCCAATCGTGTGCCACGGGATCACGATGAACAGAAAAACGTCTATCATCTCCGCACTTCAAGCCACAAAGATGTTGAGAAAAGGGCGATCTGCCTATCTGGTCTACCTACAAGGAGATGAGAAGGAGGAAGAGAAAGTGGAGGATGTCGCGGTGGTACGAGAATTTCCCGACGTTTTTCCTGAAGCGTTACCTGGTCCACCGCCAGATAGACAATTGGAGTTCACAATCGACCTAGAGCCAGGGTCGGCACCAGTATCTAAGGCCCCATATCGAATGGCGCCAAAAGAGTTGGAAGAACTCAAGATACAACTACAAGAGCTCATGGACTTGGGTTTTATTAGACCCAGTGTTTCACCGTGGGGCGCGCCTGTGCTTTTTGTCAAGAAGAAAGATGGATCGATGAGAATGTGTATCGATTACAGAGAATTGAACAAGATGACTCTCAAGAACAAGTATCCACTGCCGCGAATAGATGACCTGTTTGATCAACTTCGAGGGGCCGGTGTGTTCTCAAAGATGGATCTAAGGTCCGGATACCATCAGTTGAGAGTTCGACGAGAAGACATACCGAAGACTGCTTTTCGCACGAGATACGGTCACTATGAGTTTGTGGTGATGCCGTTTGGATTAACGAATGCACCTGCAGTGTTCATGGATTTGATGAACCGAGTATTTCACCCATACTTGGACAAATTCATTTTGGTATTCATAGATGATGTACTCGTCTACTCGAGGAATGAGAAGGAACACGAGGAGCACCTGCGAATCGCTTTAGAGACGTTGAGGAGTGAGAAGATGTATGCTAAATTTAGCAAGTGCGAATTTTGGCTCAAGGAAGTGAACTTCCTTGGTCACATTGTGTCCGCAGAGGGAATCCGAGTGGACCCCGCCAAGGTTGAGGCGGTACAGCAATGGAAAGCACCCTCGACACCAAACGAGATTCGGAGTTTCCTAGGCCTAGCAGGATACTACCGAAGGTTCATAGAGGGATTCTCGAAGATAGCGAGACCCATGACCCAACAACTCAAGAAGGGGGTAAAAGTCAACTGGACCCCAGAGTGTGAAGCAAGTTTCCAGCTGTTGAAGGAAAAGCTAACTAGTGCACCGATTCTAGCGGTGCCAGAGCCTGGAGTGAACTACGTGGTGTACACTGACGCATCGAAGGTGGGACTTGGATGCGTATTGATGCAAAACAACAAGGTGATTGCTTACGCGTCACGACAGTTGAGGCCACACGAGTTGAACTATCCAACCCACGATTTGGAGCTAGCAGCGGTAGTGCACGCTTTAAAGATTTGGAGACATCATCTCTACGGAGTCCGATGTGAGATCTTCACGGATCACAAAAGCTTGAAGTACTTCTTCGAGCAGAAGGATTTGAACATGCGGCAACGAAGATGGCTCGAGTTGGTGAAAGACTACGATTGTGGCATCAATTATCACCCCGGCAAAGCCAATGTAGTAGCAGATGCATTGAGCCGGAAGGACCATTCCCAGCTGGCTACTTTTATCACCAAAGAAGAAAGCTTGATTCGCGAATTCAGCAAGATGCGTTTGGAAGTAGTGAGGGCACCTGAAACAGTGGATGCACGAATCGCCACCCTAACTGTTGAACCGGACCTAAGGTCGAGGATTATTGAAGCGCAACGGATGGATGCGAAATTGGAAGAAATTCGTATTGAAGTGCGAACTGGCGAGTCTGGAAACTTTAGTGAAGAAGGTGACAACGCCCTTACTTTCGAAGGAAGATTATGCATGCCGGATAACGAGGGGCTCAAAAACGAGGTGATGAGTGAAGCTCATGAGACACCTTACACCGCTCACCCAGGAAGTACGAAAATGTATCAAGATTTGAGGAAGTTCTTTTGGTGGAATGGTATGAAGAGGGACATAGCGTCATTCGTCGAGAGATGTTTAGTCTGCCAGCAAGTGAAGATTCTACATCAACGACCGTATGGGAAGCTACAACCACTGGAGATTCCCGAGTGGAAATGGGAGCACATCGCCATGGATTTCGTGACCGGCTTGCCAAGGACTCTGAGAGGGAACACCGCCATCTGGGTAATTATAGACCGACTTACCAAGAGTGCGCATTTCATACCGATTCTTATAAGTTATGGGTCCAATAAACTGGCTCAAATTTACATAAGGGAGATAGTTCGATTGCATGGAGTCCCAGTAACTATCACGTCCGACCGTGACCCGAAATTCACCTCAAGATTTTGGATAAGCCTACAGAAGGAGCTTGGAACCAAATTGAACTTCAGCACAGCATTTCACCCTCAAACCGATGGACAGTCCGAGAGAACGATCCAAACTCTCGAAGATATGTTGAGAGCCGTGGTACTCGACCGAGGAAGAAGTTGGGAGGCAGCACTACCATTGATCGAGTTCGCCTACAACAATAGCTTCCAGGCAACGATAAACATGGCGCCATACGAGGCATTATACGGAAGAAAGTGTAGATCACCGCTCTACTGGGACGAAGTTGGAGAAAGAAGAATACTTGGACCTGATGCAGTTGAAGAGATGGTGGGAATCGTGCGGCAAATTCGGGAAAGGATAAAAGAAGCTCAAGATAGACAAAAATCATACGCGGACGTCCGGCGCACCGATTTACAATTTCAAGCTGGCGACAAGGTTTTCCTGAAGGTATCCCCATCAAAAGGGATAACACGATTCGGCGTCAAGGGCAAACTGAAGCCGCGATTTATTGGGCCTTATGAAATCCTTGAAGGAGTGGGCCCCGTTGCATACCGTTTGGCGCTACCACCAAACCTTGGAAATGTTCACAACGTTTTCCATGTGTCGCAGTTACGAAAATACGTGTTCGACCCGAAGCACGTGATCCGTTTTGAGGAAGTCGCGTTGAATCCGGACTTAAGCTATGAAGAGAGACCCCAATCTATTCTGGACCGAAGGATCCAAATTGTGAGAAATAAAAATGTTGCTTGTGTGAAAGTACTATGGGAGAACCATGGGCATGAAGAAGCCACGTGGGAGAATGAGGATAAAATGAGGGAATTGTATCCCGAACTCTTTACTTGAGGGTAACAAATTTCGGGACGAAATTTTTTGCTAAGGTTGATAGGATGTAACGTCCCGTTTTTCTAAACCTAATTTGTGAACCTAAATTACTTGTTTTAATGGTATTAAATCTGCGAAGTCCGTGAATTGATTGTTGGCAATTAATTGTTGATAATTGGGGATTTGTGAAATAATTGATTATGCGATTTTAATCAATTCCTGTCCGTGAGGAATATTTATTGGACTCAATTCCGTGTTGGATCCGATAAATTAAATAATTGATATAAAAATCTAGTCCGTGATAAATAAATTATGGACTGTACTTTTTAAAAATAAAATACAATGGGCTGTAAATTAATATAAACCAACTAAAATAAAATATCTCTAATAAAAGATTTAATTAAAGATTGTACATAGATTTTCCTGCTCCGTAAAAGATTATTCCTCCTCCGTAAGCTGCCAATAAAATACCAAAAACAAATCAAATTCCTAACTAAAATCACGCTAAAATAAAAATAAGGGATTTGAAATTATCCCCCATAACCCACGAAAAACCGTCCCACACCTCTCCCCAAATCTCTCCAACCTCTCCACCAAATCTACCACTCCTCTATAATACAGATTCACTCTTCGTTCCTTTCTTCCCATCTCTGCAGCAAGCCTTCTTCTTCACAACTGCAATTCAAGGTAATCTTGCAAACTCATCCACCTCTTTACACGATTCTGACTTCCAAAACCAACTCATTCAATTCATGGCATTTTTTTAGGACCGAACAAGAGGATCAAGAATCATCCTCTCCAAAGCCTTGCAAATTCTGAAACTTCATCCAGTCACTGATTGTTCAAGGTATACACCCTCCCCAACCAAATTCGTTTTGAAACTGCTGCATCTTTACATCAAATCTGTAAATTTACTTCATAAATCGGTGAATCTACTTCTTAAACTAGTAATCAAAAGAAAACTGGAAAAAAATATAAAAGGAGCGAACTTTAATGAACTGGAATCGAATCTGAGAAACTTAACTTGCGGGGCTGAACGGGTTGTTTCTGGGATGTCGTGAGGGCTGTTCGGATGGAAACGGCACTGTTTCGGGGGGGGTTTCGGCTGCCGGCAGGCGCGGGAGCAACCAACGGCGCAGCGGCTGGAGCCGCGAGTCGACGGCGGCTGTACGACGACGGCAGCAGCTCCCGGCAGAGACGGCGGCAGCAGCTCCTCGCGGCGGCGGCGCGACGGCGGGCAGCGACAGTAGCGCTCCTCCCGGCTGGATCGAACGACGGAACAGCAGCGACGGCAGGTGGAGGAACTTCTCCGATTCGCCGAGAGAGAAAGAAGAAGGAAGAAGGCGTGGAGAGAGAAAGAGAATAGGTAGAGGAAGAGAGAGAGTGTAGATGATGGAGTGTAGTTGGGCTCATTTAGTTTTTCTTTCTTTGAAATTGGGCCTCTTAACAAAAAAAATGGTGTTTATTAATTGGGCTAAGGAGTAAAGTGCATTAGTTGTTGGGCCATTCTAATCATATTCTAAGTGGGCCGAGAATTTATAGTTGGGCTGGGAATAAGAGTTACTCGGGCCAGATTAATTTAAATCCTTGGGCGATGAATAAATTTAATGGTTGGGCTTAGATTTTTTTTAATTGAAGATAAAGTGGAGGAAATAGTTAAGCCGTGGACTTTTAATTAATTGGTTTTGGGGCCTTTTGTTTTTAATTGAATCGAGCTTAATAAATTATTCTGGATGATCAACTTAAAGTTTGGGCCTTCTTTAGTGGGGGTATCGATTAATTAAATTAAAGACATAAGGTGGGAATGAATTAAGTTTTGGGCCGATAAATTAATTATGGGGAATTATTTAAATAATTTCCGGATAATGTGGAAGTTTAATGATTTTTATCCTATGTTCGAAATAGATAGTTTTGCAAGGGAAATATTTTCGATAATGAATTCATGTGCTTAATTAAATATTAGGATTTAAGTCTAAATCATTAAAAATATACGGGGAGTTAACGGTGGAAATTTGGGAGCGTAAGCGGCCGTCGAACGATCGAAAAATCGAGAAAAAGGAGATAAAAGATTTAAACTATGGTGCATGCATTTTATTTAATTAATTTGAAAGTGTGTTGATTTATGTGTTATTTTAATTCTAAAGGTGATATCTCGCAAGGGAATCGTGATCGCAAAGGAAAGAAAATAGTTTTGGAATAAGCACTCGAGGTGGGCTTCTTTTCTACCCTACACTGGGTTTTTATTTTACTAAACTCTCTTACGTATGACAGTGGAGAGATAAGGGTGGTTTAAAATGATTTTATCATGCCGTGATTTGTATTTTACGTGCCTATCTGATGTGGCTATGTGCCATTGTTATATAAATCGAATTCGGGTCCACGTGGGGCAGCAAACCCTACCTGGACTAGTGTACACCTATGGTAGATCGTGTGCTAGCTACGGGCTGGCCGGTCTAGTGGCTTGGTTTGTGGCCACATTCCAAGTCATGTATTGGCAGATATGGCGAACGACTATGGGAAAATGACTGATCAGTCGAATGTTGCAATGGGAAATGATTTTAAGTGCCTCGGGTATTTCTAAAGCTAAACCCCGATGGTTACTTGTGAATGGCATGATAAATTTCTCTTTATTGAAAATGTTTTCGGCATTAGCCACTGGGTATTCTTAAAATACTCAGCCCTGCATGTGTTTTCCTTATGTGCAGGTTGAGCAGCGACGAGGATGTGGTGGTGTTGAGCAAATGAAACTTAAAGATAATATTGTTGTTTCGAACCTTGAGTGTCGTTGTGTCTTCACACATGACGTCACTCTTTCTCTTGGTCGTTTCCGCTGTGATACTGATTGCACTTATTATTTATTGGGCTTACAGACTTAAATTGTTGGATATTGATTACTTGAAATTTCGTTGGATAATATTAAACTCTTGGTTATTTAATTGGATGGTCAGACTTGTGATGAAAACCCTAATCTTTTGGTCTTTTTATTAAATTCTCTTAATCACGATCGCCCGCATTTATTAACCCTAAAGGGCGGTCGTGACAAAAACAGTTTTAGAATTTAATAAAAAGTATATGTAAAGAAAACATCACAGCGGAAGCATCCAAGAGAAGAGTGACGTCAGGTGTGAAGACACAACGACACTCGGAGTTTCAAAACGACCATAGTTTATTATTAATTCCTGCTCAACACCACCAACCGCTCGTCGCCGCTCAACCTGCACATAGGGAAAACATATGCAGGGCTGAGTACTATATAAATAATACTCAGTGGCTCATGCCGAAAACATTTTAAATAAAAGTATATGTTAACATGCCATCCGTAAGTAACCATCGGGGTTTTACTTTAGAAAGGCCCGAGGCACCCAAAAGATTTTCCATTGTTCAAAAATATAGCGACTGCGCAGTCATTTTCCCATAGACGTCAACCATATCTGCCAATACATGACAAGAAATGCGGCCGCAAACCAGGTCACTAGACCGGCCGGCCCGTACGCTAGCACACAGTCTACCATAGGTGTACACTAATCCAAGTAGGGTTTGCAGCCCTACGAGGACCCAAATTCGATTTATATAATAGTGGCAAAAGCCACATCAGATAGGCACGTAAAAACAAATCAAGGCATGATAATCATAGTTATTTCCATCGATAAAACATTAGGACATAGTCCTTATTTAAAAGAGAGCCCACCTCGACCATTTAGATTTCAAGTATCGCTTTCCCTTTGATATCACGCTTAGCGCACGAATTTTCACCTTTAGATAAGGTATTCCTAATCAGTCACCAACATGGACTTAAAATTTATGCATGTCCCTAACTTTCCCTTTTTCCCCATCAACATATGGAATTCACATCATAGCATCCCTCTTTGCATATCACATCACTCCATCACATATATAATTCATGTATGTCATTCATAACTTAATAATATAAGTGTTTTTGTAAAGGTAGAAATTTGGCAGCACTGCGCAACTATTTTATAAAATTCTTTATAAATTCACCCGACTTCCGTTGGGGCTAAAACTTTACCAAGATACTGTAGACTCATCAAATAACTTCCAGTTTAAATTTCATGTCAAAATACCCCATTTTGGTCAGTCAAATCAACAACGTAACCTACTGGTCGAGAAAGCATTTTATGACAGAATTGCACAGTCAACTTTAAAAATTCACCAAAATTTCATATTTTAACCAAATGAGTTGAAATTCACACACAACATAGAAGATACCATGAAGTTCACTCAGGAAAAAAAATCGATCAAATCGGAGTTCATTTGGTCGGTTAAATACATGTCGGAATATACTGTCCGAACTCACAGTTTTTCAGGCCTTTAAAAAGATTCGAATTAGGGTTTATCCCTATTTATTCAAAATCAACCTTTTCATGGTTTTAACACACAAACATGCTCAAAAGAGTCCTTATACGCATGCTTTCGTAACATCACATATCATTCACCATAGATTCATTAAATCATCAAACAATTTCATTCAAAACGCAATCACACATATAAAAGCAAATTCCCACCGATTAACCCTTGGATTTGAATTCCCTACGCTCTCTACATGCATGAGGGAGTCAAAGAATGTTTAGATGGACAGTAATGAGGAATAGGGTCTGATTTTTACCTTTCTTGGATGAAACAATCGGTAGGAACGAATAAAAGTCTCGATTCTTCAATAATCTCTTGGAAATTCAAAAGGATCTTGAGTAGAGTGGAAGAACAAGTGGGAGAGGAGATGAAAAAGTGAGAGTGGGCGTGTGGTGTGGGTGGCTAGGGTTAGGGAATGGTGTTTGTCTCTATTTATAGAGTTGAGAATAAGAATATGTCCCAATTAATTAGAGAATAATTGGAGAATATTTAAAATAAAGATTGGAGAGATGTGGGGGAGGAGTTGGCGTGAATTTGGGGGAAGAAATAAGGAGGATTTTCAAAATTTAGGGCTATTTAATTAGCCTCTAATTTAATTTGGGTATCTTCACGGAGCAGAATAAAATAATACGGAGCAGAAAAATAAATAAAAATCCTCCCACAAATGTAGGAAATAGGCGTGTATTATTCCCCCTCAATAAGGAATAATTTCAAATCTTTAATAAAATAAGATAAGGCAAGATTTGCTAGGATATTCCAATTAAATCATGGAAAGAAATAATTAAGGGTTCAAAATAAATAATGAATAATTTCCTTCTCCCACAAATTAGGAGATTTCGAAATCTCCCTAAGGAAAATAGTAGGGGCCGATTTTTATCAAGAAGGAAATAAGGTAATTAGGCTTTAGGATTTAATTTGGATAATTATCCCAAAGCAAATAATTAAATCCAAGAAATAAAATTCCTCTCCAATAATTGGTAGTGGTCGAAATTTCCATAATAAAAAGAGCAAGGTAATTATTTATGTTCCTAAGTAAAATCTCACTCTCCTTGGAATATAATTCACCGCAATATATATTATTCCCCATCAATTAATTTAAGCCACGTCATAAAAATCAACGAAATTGACTCGGTCAAATCAAATTAGGTCACCAATTCAAACATGTAGCAATTCATCAATTAATTCGACAATAAAAGAAAGTAAATGTAATCGTCTTAGGGTTCGAAAATTAAGGTTCGAAAAGTGGGGAATCACACCCTACCACCCTTAAAAGAATTTCGTCCCGAAATTTGGTACTCTCATGGGAAGAGTTCTGGGTATAACTCCATCATCTTGTCCTCGAGCTCACACGTGGCTTCTTCATGCCCATGGTTTCTCCAATGTACTTTCACGTAAGCAACTGGTTTATTTCTCACATTTTGGACCTTTCGGTCTAATATCGTTTGGGGTCTCTCTTCGTAGCTCAAGTCCGGGCTCAACGTGACTTCCTTGTAGTGAATCACGTGCTTCGGGTCAAACATATATTTCCGCAATTGCGACACATGAAAGACGTTGTGCACGTTCCCAAGGCTTGGGGGTAGCACCAAACGGTATGCAACAGGGCCCACTCCTTCGAGGATTTCATAAGGCCCAATAAATCGCGGCTTCAACTTTCCCTTGACACCAAAACGCGTTATCCCTTTTGACGGGGATACTTTGAGAAAAACCTTGCCGCCAGCTTGAAATTGTAAGTCGATTCGTCGTACATCCGCGTATGACTTCTGTCTGTCTTGAGCTTCCTTTATCTTCTCGCGAATTTGTCAGACGATTCTAACCATCTCTTCAACTGCATCGGGGCCAAGTACTCTTCTCTCGCCAACTTCGTCCCAGTAGAGCGGGGATCTACACTTCCTCTCGTACAAGGCTTCGTACGGCGCCATGTTTATCGTTGCCTGGAAGCTGTTGTTGTAGGCGAATTCGATCAGTGGTAGTGCGGACTCCCAACTTCCTCCTCGGTCCAACACCACGGCTCTCAACATGTCCTCGAGGGTTTGGATCGTTCTTTCGGATTGCCCGTCTGTCTGCGGGTGAAAAGCGGTGCTAAAATTCAAACGAGTTCCTAGCTCACGTTGTAGGCTGATCCAAAATCTTGATGTGAATTTCGCGTCACGGTCAGACGTGATCGTCACTGGGACTCCATGCAGTCGCACTATTTCCTTTATATACACTTGAGCTAGCTTGTTTGATCCATAGGTTATGGGTATCGGTATGAAGTGTGCACTCTTGGTGAGTCGGTCTATAATTACCCATATGGCAGTATTCCCTCTTTGCGTTTTTGGCAGTGCTGTCACAAAGTCCATGGCAATGTGTTCCCATTTCCACTCGGGGATTTCTAGTGGTTGCAACTTTCCGTACGGTTGTTGATGGAGAGCCTTCACCTGTTGGCAGGCTAAGCAGCGCTCCACGAATGCCGCTATATCCCTCTTCATACCGTTCCACCAAAAGGACTTCTTCAAGTCTTGGTACATTTTCGTACTTCCTGGGTGGGCTGTGTAAGGAGTCTCATGTGCTTCGCTCATCACTTCGTTTTTGAGCTCCTCGTTGTCCGGCATGCATAGTCTTCTTTTGAAGGTAAGAGCGTTGTCACGTTCTTCACTAAAGTTTCCAGATTCTCCGGTTCGCACCTCTACACGTATTTCCTCTAGTTTCGCATCCATCCGTTGTGCTTCAACAATTCTCGACCTTAGATCAGGTTCAACAACTAAAGTGGCAATTCGCGCTTCCACCGTTTCAGGTGCTCTCACTACTTCCAAACGCATCTTACTAAACTCGCGGACCAGGCTTTCTTCGTTGGTGAGAAAGGTGGCCAGTTGGGAATGACATTTCCGGCTCAAGGCATCTGCCACTACATTTGCCTTGCCAGGGTGGTAGTTGATGCCACAATCGTAGTCTTTCACCAATTCGAGCCATCTTCGTTGTCGCATGTTTAGATCCTTTTGCTCGAAGAAATATTTCAGGCTTTTGTGGTCCGTAAAGATCTCACATCGAACTCCGTAGAGATGATGTCTCCAAATCTTTAAGGCGTGTACCACTGCTGCTAACTCCAAATCGTGGGTTGGATAGTTCAACTCGTGCGGCCTCAATTGTCGGGATGCGTAAGCAATTACCTTGTTGTTTTGCATCAACACACATCCAAGTCCCACCTTCGAAGCGTCCGTGTATACCACGTAGTTCACTCCAGGTTCTGGCACAGCTAAGATCGGTGCACTAGTTAGCTTTTCCTTCAACAGTTGAAAACTTGCCTCACACTCGGGAGTTCAATTGACTTTCACCCCCTTCTTGAGTTGTTGTGTCATGGGTCTCGCTATCTTGGAGAACCCTTCTATAAACCTTCGATAGTATCCCGCCAAACCTAGGAAACTCCGAATCTCGTTTGGTGTTGAAGGTGCTTTCCACTGTTGCACCGCCTCAACCTTAGCTGGATCTACTCGAATTCCTTCTGCCGACACGATGTGACCAAGGAAATTTACTTCCTTAAGTCAAATCTCACACTTACTGAATTTGGCGTACAACTTCTCGCTCCTCAAAGTCTCCAAGGGGATTCGCAGAAGTTCCTCGTGCTCCTATTTATAGAGTTGAGTGGAAGAACAAGTGGGAGAGGAGATGAAAAGGTGAGAGTGGGCGTGTGGTGTGGGTGGCTAGGGTTAGGGAATGGTGTTTGTCTCTATTTATAGAGTTGAGAATAAGAATATGTCCCAATTAATTAGAGAATAATTGGAGAATATTTAAAATAAAGATTGGAGAGATGTGGGGGAAGAGTTGGCGTGAATTTGGGGAAAAAATAAGGAGGATTGGAGAGATGTGGGGGAGGAGTTGGCGTGAATTTGGTGGAAGAAATAAGGAGGATTTTCGAAATTTAGGGCTATTTAATTAGCCTCTAATATAATTTGGGTATCTTCACGGAGCAGAATAAAATAATACGGAGCAGAAAAATAAATAAAAATCCTCCCACAAATATAGGAAATAGCGTGTATTATTCCCCTCAATAAGGAATAATTTCAAATCTTTAATAAAATAAGATAAGACAAGATTTGCTAGGATATTCCAATTAAATCATGGAAAGAAATAATTAAGGGATCAAAATAAATAATGAATAATTTCCTTCTCCCACAAATTAGGAGATTTCGAAATCTCCCTAAGGAAAATAGTAGGGGCCGATTTTTATCAAGAAGGAAATAAGGTAATTAGGCTTTAGGATTTAATTTGGATAATTATCCCAAAGCAAATAATTAAATCCAAGAAATAAAATTCCTCTCCAATAATTGGTAGTGGTCGAAATTTCCATAATAAAAAGAGCAAGGTAATTATTTATGTTCCTAAGTAAAATCTCACTCTCCTTGGAATATAATTCACCGCAATATATATTATTCCCCATCAATTAATTTAAGCCACGTCATAAAAATCAACGAAATTGACTAGGTCAAATCAAATTAGGTCACCAATTCAAACACGTAGCAATTCATCAATTAATTCGACAATAAAAGAAAGTAAATGTAATCGTCTTAGGGTTAGAAAATTAGGGTTCGAAAAGTGGGGCGTCACACTATTCATTAAAAAAAACGTTATTTAGTTGAAAAACTTCAAGATTATATTACAACGACGGCGAATGATTTATTTCATAGTAGAATATTGAGAACAATTCCAAACTTTCATTATTTCTCATATGGATTTTTAGCGTCGCGGATTAGATCAGAATTCGACCAAACTTCATTTTATTTTAATTAACCTTTGAATATTTTATAATTTGAAACTTGTATACTCCCATTAAATGCATGGAATGCCGCTCGTTGAAGTCGTAAAAAAAATTCCTGACTTGAACCAATATCTGATCTCTCTCTTTCTTGTATAATTAGAATATCAAAGTAAGCATGACGATGACATCATGTATTTCTTAATTTTCTTCATTTATCGTGGAGCCGTGTTAATTCGAAATTCCAACTTATTAATTCAAGGGAAATAAATATGTTACCAACCAAAACACAATTTATCGTCGTTATACTTATAATATTTTAAGTTGTGTCATTGAATTTACGTTACATATATTAATATATACAAGTTGCGATGCACGCCCATCGCCCATCAGCCCATGCAAACTAAGGAGTAGTTAATTAGGCCAGCTTTGCACTATCTAAATGAATACTAGCAAAAGTTTACACTAAAAAAATATCACCTACAATACTTACTATGCATTATTAGTAGTTACTATACAAAATAAATGGTAATTTTCGAAACAATAAATAATTATGATATCATATTAAATAATGTTATATTTGTAATTTGATTTTAATTTTCAATCCATTATCCTACGATAGTACTACTACAATTGATTATGATATTTAACTTTATTTATAAGGGCATACAAGTCATTTACAATTAAAGAAGGGATCAGTGTCGAACTATATAAAAGTTTTGGGGCAGAAATGAGATATACCAATAAATCAATCACCATCAATAAAATCTCAGTACAGCGGCGAGCTGCAGCGGCAAAGGCACGGAAGCGCACACACAAAGCACGCAGTGAGCGTGAAATGACCACCGCGAACAAGCTGCTCGAGGGAGCCCTCTCCATACGGCGGTCGCCTCACGCGACGGACGGCCGCGTTCTTCGACGATGGTGCCGGCGACGAGTCGAAGAACCGCAAGCACATTTCAATCGCGATGCGGATCACACATTTCCTCACCCAAACCGGATATGTAGAAAATATCAAATAGGATTCATATGATCCAAGAAGAAATGAAATCAACTTTCATAGAATGATTCGTTCACATACAAAGAAGGAATGAAGGCTATTTATACAACGAGCTAAGAAAGGAAGTAAAATATCTTCTAACTTTCTAACTAACACTTCAAAATATCTAGTGCTGACTAGACGCCTACTCATCAGCTGACTAGATGCTGACGCTGCATCCATGAGGGGAACGTGCCACGCTGTCGACGTCAATGCTTCATCATCTTTCACGTGTCCCTTCAAGATGGATTGTACAAGCTCTCGAAATTCATCTTGCTCAGTATGGAACGAAAGGCTAACGTTCCTAAGGGTTTAGTGAAGATATCTGCTAGTTGAAGGTTATTCCTGATGTGTAGCGGCTTTATCACACCTTCTAAAAACTTCTCTCTCACTGTATGGCAATCGATCTCGATGTGTTTTGTCCTCTCGTGGAAGACAGGATTCGAGCAAATATGAATGGCTGATTGATTGTCACAGTACAATAGAACAACCTTCTCCACCTTTATTCCAAAGTCGCTTAGAAGAGCAACAACCCATACTACTTCACATGTTGCTTGAGCCATAGCTCTATACTCAGCTTCTGCCGATGAGCGGGATATGGTGTTTTGCTTCTTTACTTTCCACGATATCATTGAGGATCCAAGAAAGAGGCAATAACCAGTCATCGATTTCCTTGTGTCTGGGCATGCAGCCCAATCTGCATCAAATAAGATGCTCAAGCTCACTTTGCTGCTGCTTGAATAGAATAGGCCATATTCGGGTGAACCCTTCAAGTATCTGATGATCTTTTCAGTTGTTTCCCAATGTTCATCACTCGGATTTGATACATATTGACTCAGCTTATGCACTGCAAAGGTAACATCTGGGCTAGTAATGCACAGATACAATAGTCTTCCAATGAGCCTTCTATACTTTGATGCATCTTTCAAAGGTGTGCCTGAGTCCAATCTTAGCTTTTTCAGAAGGTCCATAGGCACAACAGAAGGTTTGCAGCCAAGCATTCTTGTGTCTCTCAACAATAAATCCATTGTGTACTTTCTTTGAGAAACCAATATTCCATTCTTGTTTCTTGCAATCTCAAGTCCAAGAAAATATTTAGGAGCTCCAAGATCCTTGAACTTGAAGTGTTGTGACAAGAAAAGCTTGAAATCCTCAGTTATTTCTGGATGAGTAGCAGCAACTAGAATATCATCAACATACACTACTATCCCAAAGAAACCCTTGCTGTCATTCTTAAAGAAAAACGAATGATCAGAGGCAGACTGTTGCAGCCCAAAACCCTTTAGCACTTCAGAAAGTTTCAAATATCATTACCTTGATGCTTGCTTTAGACCATAAAGAGACTTCTTTAATTTACATGCAGGAGTTGATTCTGAATTTGCCCCTTCAACAGACGGCCAAACAACATCATATCCTGGAGGCAAAGTCATATAAATATCCTCCTCCAAGTCACCATAGAGGAATGCATTATGTATATCAAGATGAGACAAAGACCAACCCTTGATAGCAGCCAAAGCAAGAAGCATTTTCATTGTGGTAAGTTTGGCCACTGGAGAAAAAGTGTCTAAGAAGTCCACTCCTTCAAGTTGAGTGAATCCCTTAGCAACTACCCTTGCTTTGTATCTCTCTACTATAGTATCTAGATTTTACTTGACTTTATAAATCCATTTGCAGTCAATGAGATTTTTCCAGGAGGTAGAACAGTGACAAACCAAGTGTCTATTCTTGAGAAAGCTGTCAGTTCATCTTGCATTGTTTGCTGCCACTCTTTGTGTTGGGAGGCTTGGTTGTATGTGGGTCCAGAGACTTTGTCCTTGCGGCAAGGAGTTTAGACATTATTGTATGAGGTGCCGAGTTCGAGTCCTCTTGACATCAGTTGTAATTTCCTCCTTGCTATAGGAGTTTATTTGTAATTTCCTCCTTCATATAGGATATATGAAGTTAATTTTTTTAAAAAAAGGCTTGGTTGTATGTGGTAGGTTCATATATGGCAGACATAAGCACTACGTATTTTAAGTACTCAGGAGAAAGTTTAGATAGGCTGAAGTAAGAAGAAATAGGATATGGAGTAGATGGATGCAACTGAGTTGCAGATGAAATCAGTGAGGTGAGATGGTGGTTTTATGGTTCTGCCATGTCTGGAAACATTTGGGTTGTTTGGAGGAGAGGTGATGGAATCTGTATGTGAGGTAGGAGAAATATGTGAGTTGGGTTCAGAAATTTTTGGAGTTTGAGGAGAAGTGGGAAAAGTTGAAGGAGATAGATGTGAGAATGAAAAAACATCCTCATGAAAGGTGACATTTCGTGTGACTATTTCTTGCATAGAATCCAAGTCAATGAGTTTATACCCCTTATAATCAGAGGGATATCCTAGCAGAGCACACTTAATGGCTCTAGGTGAAAATTTTTCCATTTCCCGTTCCAAAGTTGAGGCATAACAGAGACACCCAATGACTTTCAAATGGGAATAAGATGGTGGTTTTTGAAAGAGAATTTGAGATGGTGTTATATTATCTGGTAGAACAGATGAAGGAACTCTATTTATCAGGTATGAGACTGTGAGAATGCAATCCCCCAAAAAAGGATAAGAAGAAAAGACTGAAACAGAAGGTTGCGGGCAACATTTAAGAGGTGTTGGTGTTTTCTTTCTACCCGGGCATTTTGCTGAGGAGTTTCAACACATGAATGTTGAATAACAGTTCCAAAAGATGAATATAAGGAGGGTATATTTAGCTCTGGGGCATGATCACAATGAATGGCTTTGATCTTTTTAGAAAATTGAGTAAGAACGGTGTTGAAAAACTGTGGAAGTATGGCTCCAACATCATATTTGCTATGCATCAAGAAAGTCCAGACAAATCTAGAGCAATCATCTATTATAGTGAGGAAGTATTTGTATCCCTGAGTAGTGGAGGGGCTAAAAGGTCCCCAGACATCACATTGTATAAGATCAAAGCAACTGATGGCATTAGAATCAGACTTTGAGAAAGACAGATGTTTTTGTTTGGCAAGAGGACAAATATCACTTAATGAATGACTTTTACTGGGAAAATTAAGAACATCAGACATAGATTTTAGCTTTCCAAATGATACATGCCCCAACCTTTTATGCCAAACATCTATACTAGCAACAAAATTTGCATAAGAAACGTCAAAAGATGAAGTAAGAGATGAAGGAATAACAGAACCTTCAACTTTCTTGGAACTAGGAGAAACATCAAGAGTGTACAAATTTCCTAATCTGCTACCCCTCCCAATCACAATTTCCTGAGAACCTGCCTAGATTTTAATGGAATCATGAGTGAAAATAACAGTACACGGCAGAGATGGAGTTAAGGAACTCACTGAAATGAGATTGAAGGAAAAAGTAGGCACATATAGGACTGAGTAAAGAGTGATTGAGGAAGTTAGGTGTACAGTTCCAATATGTGTGACAAGAGCTGTAGCACCATTAGGCAAGTTTACAGAGGCATTTTGGATGGGTGAAGAGGAATTAAAAATGGACAAGTCACAACAAACATGATGTGTGGCTCAAGTGTCTAAGAGCCAAACAGAGTGAGATTTAGAAATAGAACTGATAGATGATTTGGTGAAAAAATAGTACTTGTGAAAGGGACATTATGAGGAGATGAAGGCATATTTGGTGAGGCAGAAGTGAAGTGAGTAGCTGAAGTAGATGGAGCAAAGGTGGCAGCAGCAGCAAGTTGAGATTGAAGCAGATTTATGAGCTGCTGAC
Source organism: Salvia splendens (assembly GCF_004379255.2). Lineage (NCBI taxonomy): Eukaryota > Viridiplantae > Streptophyta > Magnoliopsida > Lamiales > Lamiaceae > Salvia > Salvia splendens. Next base: position 14,376,119 of record NC_056034.1, read on the forward strand.
ACTGCTCCTGAGAAGGCATGCTCATTGGTGGAGAGAAAGCAGATTTATCACATGAATCTTCAATGCAATCCTCCACAAAATTAACAGATTTAATCTCCTTAGCACCAACACCAAATTTGTTCTTCCCCTTCCCAAATCCTGGAGGAAAACCATGGACAGTAAAGCATTTGTCAATCGTGTGATTACTCTTACCACAGTGTGAACAAAGTCTCCCCTTATTGTAGGATTGAGATGTCGCAGCGTTAGCTGAATAAGGCTGCTCACTCATAGAAGGAGATATAATCGGAGAATAACCATCAATAGTTCGTTGCCTTTCCTCCTATAGAACAAGTGAGAAAACTTTTGATAGAGGAGAAATCGGAACCATAGAGAGAATACTAGATCAAATCTGAGAGAAAACAGGATTCAATACTATCAAAAACTGCATTGTGCACTCTTGCTCTTGATACTCATGCCACTTCGAGGCACTATTGCATCTGCAATTCGCACAAATGCACCAAGCAATCAGTTGAGAGTGCTTGAATTCATCCCAAGCGATTCGAAGATTGTTTAAGTAGGCATTGACATCATCTTTTCCTTGATTCAGAGACATGATGCGTTGCCTCAATTGATAAGCTCGAGCAGAATCGAGCTGAGAGAATCGGATGCGTAAATCCGACCAGATCTCATGAGCATCTTCAAGGTACATTATGCTGGAGCAGATCTGGGGAGATAATGAATTGTGAAGCCACGATACAACCATACTGTTGCATCGCAACCACGCCGGAAATAGCAGTGTTGACAAAAGCGATCTTATTCTTCGCCAAAAGTGCAGTGTTGACCGATCTACTCCAATTGATGTAACTGGAGCCAGTGAGCACATGAGGAACCAGCTGCAAGCTCGGATTGTCGCTAGGATGAAGATAGTATGGACTGGAAGTATCTACCATTGGAGGAATTTGAATGACATTCGCATTCGCATTGTCACCACGCGACATGATGAAAAGAAGAAAAAGTTATTGATCAGCGGAAGGAAAATCAAATCACAACTGATACCACGTAGAAAATATCAAATAGGATTCATATGATCCAAGAAGAAATGAAATCAACTTTCATAGAATGATTCGTTCACATACAAAGAAGAAGGAATGAAGGCTATTTATACAACGAGCTAAGAAAGGAAGCAAAATATCTTCTAAATAACTTTCTAACCAATGTTTTAAAAACCGGACCGGACCGGCCGGTTTGACCGGTCGGTAGTCCGGTCCGGTTCATCCCTTTAAACCACCACTGCATTGAACCGCCGTGAACCGGTGGAACCGGCCGGTCGGACCGGTTGGACCGTGAACCGGAAACCGGTTTTCTATTTTTTTCAAAATTTTTTAAAATTTGTTGTTGGTAGGGGTTGAACTCATGACCTCCCTTCTAGTTAAGAAGAGCTCTACCACTCCACCACATGGGCTCATTGAACAATTTGAACATTAAATATTTTTATACATTAACCATTAATTTTCTCTACAAAAACTAATAATTCATTTTAATTTTATTATTCTTTAATATAATTGTTAATTATAATATATATAATTATCATCCTTTATATTTTAATAATACTCTACTTACCACCTATATTATTATTAGTACCATATAAGATTCATTATTTACTATAAATAAATTTTTTATATTACATACTTAATTTATATACCCTAGCTATTGACATTAATGAATAATCTTATCTAAACTAATTAATAAGTACTTAATTCGTATTTTATTATATATTATTTTACGAAATAAATTTTCTTAAATTAATATAAACATTATCTATTTTAATACATGAAATATTAAATTTTTTTATCTAGACTAACTAATATTAAATATATATATATATATATCTGAATATATTTACTAAATTTTAATATTATTTATATTCATACATCACTAATTATCTATAAGGTTTAATGTTTTGTGATATATTATTAATTGTAAATCATTTACTAAATTTAATATATTTTTATATATATTTGCAACAATAAAACTGTTGGAATAAGGAAATTAATTAATTGGAGAACAAGAAGGCAAGGGATGAAGATATGACAAGAATAAAGAAGGAAATCAATAAAGATTATGGAAAATCAAATAAAAAAGATATTAGTATAATTAGAATATATTTTCCATGTTTAGCTAGAATTAGAGTCTATATATAGTTGTGTAACCATGAAGAGAATAGAATTCAAGTCATTCACAATGTAGTCTTTAAAGTTCTTCCCGTCTTTTACTTTCTGCAATAATCTTTTATTTTCCGCATTTAACTTTTCAACAAAAACAATTAGACTGGTGGTTCGACCGGTTGGACCGGTTGAACCGTGAACCAGTAACGTCGCCGGTTCGCTTGCCGGTCCGATTTTTAAAACATTGTTTCTAACTAACACTTCAAAATATCTAGTGCTGACTAGACGCCTACTCATCGGCTGACTAGATGCTGACGCTGCATCAATGAGGAGAACGTGCCACGATGTCGACGTCGATGCTTCATCATCTTTCACAGGATATCTCTGGCCCGTTCTCATCATCGCCCTGCTAATCGTGATTATCGTCTCCGTCATCATTGGTTCGCGCGATTTGGTCTGCATCTCGGCCTCTACCTCCGATCACATCTCGCGGCTGAGTTTTTTCGGATTTGATGCGCGGGAGTCGGATTTCGGATCTCTAGGTGTTCCTTGGTGTAAGTTGCTATCTCTTTAGCATCCAACATTTTTTACTTCTAAGGATTGGGAGTTTGGAAACCGAATGTTCACTGACCTATTTCTGAATCTAAATTCTTCTATATTTTTATTTTATTTTTTTGTTGTGGCAAATGCACGTCATTGTCCTTGTGCGTCTCACATTTGGAGAATTATATTTATGTTAGTATCTGGAGTAGATTTGCATTGGTATATGAGGGCTTGTATTTGTGTGGATGGGATGGATAATCACCTAGATTCATAAATTAATGTGTAGGTATATTAGTCGTTGGAGGACTCAAATCTGAGAATCAGATAACCGCAATATTCTTTGTTTGTTGTGAAAGCAATGGTTTTTATTTACTTATTATTTGAAAATTTATGCTGTGCGCAATTGGTGAATGGAATATTCTGAAAAGTTGCTAGAAGTTGTGCCATTTTAGTTTTGTGGGTGAGGTTTGCATCATCACCGGAGTATTAGTTACCGTATTTGTCTTATTATTAGTTTTAATTAGTTACCAAAGCTGTCCTAGCGATAGATTAGTTAATTGTTTATTATTTATGTTCAGTCGATAGTTAGGTAGGATTGCCATTCAGAAAATTGTATTGTAGAACTATTCAAAGTATTCTCATGTTTCTTGAGCAATGATCATGTGTTGCTGATATCTAATTTTGTGATTTTAGAGATATTTTATAGTTGTGGAGGATTTTGTACTCATATAATACTTCTCTTTGTCAAAAGGCACATGGAAAAGATGTAGAATGGACATCCAAGGATTTGCTGATTGGACTTGAAGAGTTCATACCAATATATGAAACCCGGCCCATTCAGAACAACATGTATGGAATGGGTTTCGACCACAGTTTCGGACTTTGGTTTGTCACGAGATCCTTGATGCCACACTTGGCATTCAACTTGGGTTTTGAGGCAAGCAATGCCAGATAAACCTATTGTGTCAATTTCGCCTCGCCATCCTGAGAAGTACCTTAAGAAGGGACCTGCTTATGTTGATGGAAATTGCACATATTTTGCTGGGAAAGACTTTGTAGATTTTGGAAGCATGGATTGGGGAAAAGTGATGAGAAAATATAGGATCAAAGACCGCAGTCGGGTTCTTGTCTTCTTCGATGACCACCAAAATGAACTGAAGAGGTAAGATGTAGTTCCTTAATGGCAAGATTATAATGAATAGCCCCATATAGTGATGTTGCAATTGTGTTATAGCAATCAAAAGAATAGCCATATAAATTCTGATAACTCTCATGTTTTTATGCAACTCATTGATGAGCAGATTAAAACAAGCGCTGAAAGCTAGTTTCAAGCATCTAATTTTTTAAGACAACTATGATACTGGAACTGGAGATCATTACTCACTCAGACAAATATGTGATCAATTTTATATAAGAGGTATATTTTCTTTCTTCTACAGCTTTATGGCCTCCACTTCCTCCTAGGATACATATCTATTTACTTGAACATAGTTTTATCTCTTCCTTTTTTCCTTCTTATTTGTTATTGTCCTTCGTATCAAAATAAAGTTTTAGGGAATCGGTTCAGTTACTCGATGGTTACTTATTCTGATGGGAGGAGGTCTTTTAATCTAGGGTAACAATTAAATGTCTGTTTGAATCTAGTTGGTGTTGGAGATGATCATGAGAAAGGTTATGATAAACTGTGAATCAGTAATAGTAAATTGTGGAGTTGCGGAATGTGAGACTCTTGACAAGCTGGGCGAACTCTCGAGAATCTATATTCAGTAAATAGAGCCAATTGTTATTTGTGCTACAGCAGCAAAGCAAATGTGGTGGTTGTTTTTGTTGCTGTCTAAGGGAAAATTAATGGAGAATATTAATCTTGGAATCTAGAGGAGACCTTCTGGTCTTAAATGTCCATCTGAGCAAAAGACAAGAAGCCAACTGATGTTACCTATATTTTTCTTTTTTCTTATCTCTTTTATCTGTTCATGCTGTATGCCTCTTCAGTTGATATGACTTGTATAGATTGATATATACAGTTAGAATTGTTTCTGTCCTATTGCAGGCGGTGGGCATAGCTGCTTCAAAGATAGTGATGAAGCTAGAATAAGATTCCGGAGGAGGAAATTCTGGGAGAAAGCAGCTGACATAGATGAGCTATGTGGGACAGGAGAGGCATGGCGGGGCGTGAGAGGGCAGATGCGCGATGATTTCAACCACAGCAACAAGGCAATTACATATGGCGAGCATTTTTAAAATAGCAGATTTGTGGAGTCGGTTCTGGACGTTTACTGGGAGCTACCCCCAGTGGCTGGCCCTTCACTTACGCATCAGACGAGATACGATCCAGTTTGTTCCAGAAGCTTGGCTTATCACAGCTCGATCCTTCTGTGTTTAATGGATACACACAAATGGTATACCTTCAGGTATCTAAACCTGAAACATAATCTCTCAGACATGGTATGTTTTCTGCACTTGTTAATATGAATCACCATTTTCCCAACCTTTTTTTATTAGTAGTTCCAAATCATTTGGTGTTTTAGGCGTTCGTTTGTCGAGTGTCGAAAGATTGTAGTTTTAGCTTCCCTCTCTTCGCTCGCTTGTCTTTCTATCACTCCTGAACCTCTTGTATTCAAAGCTACTATTCGATCAGAGTCGTCTAGATTTAGTTGTGTAGAATCAAGTTGGAATTGCAATAGTGATTATATTAAAATATATATTGGTTAAGCAACTAATAAGATAAAATCAGTAAGACCAACACTTGGGATTTAAGAGAACTTAATTTATACATACAATTTTGGAAAAAAGACACATTAGTGGCAAAATATTATAGTCTGCAGCACTTCCATTACAAATCAACTAATAAGGTTAAAGCAGAAAGAAAAGAAGAGAGAAAACCCTTAGAAAATCCGATATTTTCAGTTTTTCCTCATTGCTTCTCTGCCCTAATTTTGACTCTTGCACTTCTGCATGGTTCTTGGAGCTGCACAAATGAGTCACAAAATCAATATATTGCATATTTCAATTCTGTAAGATGGTAATATTATGCTCTGTCAAATATGTTATGCTTTTGAGTGTTATCAGCCGTACCTAACCCGATGGCGTCCGAGCCTTTCATGATCCTCAGCCTCCTGCACGAATCCGTGAACATCCTGCAATCAAACATAAACGTCTAGCTTTAGCAATACCCCAACATAACATTCGTAACAGATGCAAGATTATAGACATTCTATTGTTTGGTAACGAACTTAAAACGTGCAAAGGCACATCTGAACAAGGCAATTAATTTGGGGAAGAGGACTCACTCCCACGGAACATCACCAACGAGCATCCAATCCCCGTCCTTATCTTCATAAGTCAGCACGTATTCAGAACCGTGGAGAAGATCCATCAAGTGGCTCTCGCTGATATGCTCTTTCGCTGCTAGCCCCTGCCCGCATTGTCCTGCAAAAATGTATTTAAGAATCAAATCGTATAGACCAAACGAGAAACCATGAGGACGAGCATTGACTGCACCGTACCTATGGTGAAACAGCTGAACATCTTCTCTAGAGCAGACGAAATCTCCGTGTAGCTGCAGTAAGTTTTGAGATCGATCTTCCTCAAGTATGGAGCACCATCCATGCTGACCTTAACGTACAGGCAGCCCGTCCCCGACTTCCCACCAACATCTTCCTTCTTCGGTGTATTCGTGGCTAGGGAGTTCTTCCGGAAAGATCGAATTGGTGGCCATCCTACTACTTGTGCCCTATTACACATCAAGATAACATCTTATTAAGTCTCTAATTGTAGAACTCCCAAGAATCATAGATATAGATATATATATATACCTAACACAATAGTATATACTATATATGTATATCTAAAATCCAATCAAAGGCCAAAAACCCATCTTCAAAAGCATGTGAGTGAGTGCATAACGACACAAAAAAGAAGGAATCATCCATCAAATAATGCTCAAGGGCATCCACTGATATACAAAGATTCCAAAGCAGAAATTCCAAAATTCCAATTTTCAGACATTAAATTTGATAAAAATAAATAATTTAAGAGTAGTGGAAGAACTCATCAGCCACAAGAGAACAAAACCAAACCTTATCATGGTCCCAAAACAGAGCTAAATCAACATCCACACATTTTCAACTAAAAATAAAATAAATAAATAAATTCCAAAATTGGTTGAAGAAGAAGAGACATGCATGAGGAAGAAGATGAACTCACTTTGAAGCAGGGGCAGTGTTAGCAGCAGCTTCATTCTTCCTCTCCTCAACAGGTGGAATCTCCTGCTTCACAGAGCTCCCATTCAAACCACCTTTTTGCCCTAAATCAACCTCAGATCCGCCATTAATCGACAATCCCCATTTCCCAGCACCATTTATAGCGTCGGCGAATCCCCTCTTGGCGCCGCTTTTCACGCACTTGCTCTCATCCTTCCCAAAGAGGGAATCACCAATTCCAATTCCGATTCCGATTCCGATTCCGCCCTTCCTCTCCGGCGCTTCCGACCCCGGCAATCCCAGCCGGAGCTCGGTCTCTTTTAGGCTGAAAACACCATTTCTCTCCACATTCGAAGCCGCCGCCGCCGTAATTTTATCGGAGCTTTTCTCCGATGGCAGCGGCTCCGATAGCCCTATGTAATCATGCTCTTGAGGTATAGACATCAAAAAAATTCTCAATTTTTTCAGAGAGGAACGAAATTAAAGTGGAATTACGGCGAACAAGTATTTCAGAGAGTGAGCTACGGGTAGCTAGAGAGAGATGGAAGAGTAGAGAGAGAGAGAGAGTATTGTTTGGAAAGGAGAGGTTTTGGGTTGGGTGCCTGAGAAAAGAGAGGTCTGGTTTTTGTTGAAGCAGAAAAGAAGTTTCTTTCTATCGCCTTTCTGTAGCCTTTTCTCGTTTTTCTTTTTTCTTTTTTCTATTTTGGGAGGGATTTAATCATGGCTTTTAAAATCTTGAACGGCCAAATTGCATGAAAAATTATCTAACTTTGTTTAATTTTTTCATTATGAGCGAAAATATATGACATGTTATGTGTTTTAATTTATTGTAATAGCGCATGCATGTTATTATGTGTGTTTTTGGAACAAAATAATTTGTTTTGCTTTTCTTAAACAGTAATAACTCCTCTATATTCTTATTCTACAAAATAAAAATTCTTTGTTATCTGCTTTTGTCTCCTAAATTTGTATTCATCGTCTTCTTTCTAGTACTACTAGTGGTAAATAATTTGTGGAAGATTCGGTTTTTCTCTTAAAACTAATCTTATCCGAATTTTAATTCATTAGTACTCTAAGGGGGTGTTCGGTTGGCAAGATTAAATCTCATGATTAAATATGTATCATATTTGGTTCATAAGATTGAACCCTTCAACTTAATCATAGATGGATAGCCTCATGATAATTAGTCAATAGCCTCCCCTCCAACTAAAATAATTCTATAACTTAATCCTAAATGTATAGTCTCATGATATTAGTCATGACAACCGGACGCCATCTAATAGTACATCATAACTTAATAGTTTCTTTCCCCACAAAAAAGTGGAAGACAAAATAGACATTTAAGTTATGCTATGGATACAATTCTCAAATTAAAATCAAACTAACACATCATTTGCTTTTGACAATTTCGGCAACTGTATTAATCGCACTAAGTTCATGGTAAAATTTACTCCCTCCTTCAAAAAAAATTTATGACATCTCTAACTGAAACATGCACTATTTTACTTTAAAAATAAATAAAATAGAACAAAAATATGTTATAGACTTTGCATATTTTACTTAATATGTTAAATGATTAGAAAATAGTATTTGGATTAATTTTGAGTAACTTAGATACTTGGTTTAGATCTCAGTTAAAAATATATAATATGTAGATATTATATATATGTAGATATGCTGATGCAGTTGGCTAAATAAAATATTTAGATTTAATTTGAATGATATATATATATATATATATATATATATATATATATATATATATATATATATATATATATATATATATATATATATAGGGGTGCATTATAATGATAACCCCAATTTCCGTAATAACCATATAACTAAATCTGGACCACACATTTTTAAAATCACGTGGTCTAGATTCAAACTTAGATTCAAATTTGGGTAAATATGGCATTTCGCTCATGATAAAATTTACGTATCCAAATTTCGCTCATATAATTTCTGAATTTCGCTCATTTTATCATTTTATCAGTCAGTCAAAAGTATCATTTTATCAACTCAGAGTATCATTCTATCCAGCAAAACTATCATTCTATGCAATAAACCTAACATATATCATTTTATCAGTCAGTCAAAAGTATCATTTTATCAACTCAGAGTATCATTCTATCCAGCAAAACTATCATTCTATGCAATAAACCTAACATATATCATTTTATCAGTCAGTCAGTCAAAAGTATCATTTTATCAACTCAGAGTATCATTCTATCCGGCAAACTATCATTCTATGCAATAAACCTAACATATATCATTTTATCATTTTATCAATCAGTCAAAAGTATCATTTTACCAACTCAGAGTATCATTCTATCCGGCAAAACTATCATTCTATGCAATAAACCTAATATAATCGGCACAATACATAATATACAAACCTACAAAGCAGTAAACGTATCATTTTATCAACTCAGAGTATCATTTTTATAAGGTTACTGTCATTTTATCCGCTTAGATTATCATTTTATCAGGTAAAAGTATCATTTTATTAAACAAAAATGTCATTTTATACACCAAAAATACCTATCATTCTATCGGCTGAAAGTATCATTCTACCCGGCAATACTATCATTCTATCGGCTGAAAGTATTATTCTATCCGGCAAAACTATCATTTTATCAGTTTTATGTCATTTTGTCACGTTAAAGTATCATTTTATCAGCTTATATGCAATTTCTTCAGCTAAACTATCATTTTTATAAGCCAACTGTCATTTTATCCGCTTAGATTATCATTTTATCAGGTAAAAGTATAATTTTATTAAACAAAAATGTCATTTTATACACCAAAAATACCTATCATTCTATCGGCTGAAAGTATCATTCTACCCGGCAAAACTATCATTCTATCGGCTGAAAGTATCATTCTATCCGGCAAAACTATCATTTTATCAGTTTTATGTCATTTTGTCACGTTAAAGTATCATTTATCAGCTTATATGCAATTTCTTCAGCTAAACTATCATTTTTATAAGGTTACTATCATTTTATCCGCTTAGATTATCATTTTATCAGGTAAAAGTATCAATTAATTAAACAAAAATGTCATTTTATACACCAAAAATACCTATCATTCTATCGGCTGAAAGTATCATTCTACCCGGCAAAACTATCATTCTATCGGCTGAAAGTATCATTCTATCCGGCAAAACTATCATTTTATGCAGTAAACCTAACATTTATAAGCTAAAAGTATCATTTTATCAACTCAGAGTATCATTCTATCCGGCAAAACTATCATTCTATGCAATAAACCTATCATTTTATCATTTTATCAGTCAGTCAAAAGTATCATTTTATCAACTCAGAGTATCATTCTATCCGGCAAAACTATCATTCTATGCAATAAACCTATCATTTTATCAGTCAGTCAAAAGTATCATTTTATCAACTCAGAGTATCATTCTATCCGGCAAAACTATCATTCTATGCAATAAACCTATCATTTTATCATTTTATCAGTTAGTCAAAAGTATCATTTTATCAACTCAGAGTATCATTCTATCCGGCAAAACTATCATTCTATGCAATAAACCTATCATTTTATCATTTTACGTGATATTTGGCAAAATTCAGAAATTAAATGAGGGAAATGACAGTTTTACCCCCGCTCTTTTTTTTTTATGAAGTAAATCTAAGTTTGAATCTCAAAACTATCATTCTATGCAATAAACCTATCATTTTATCATTTTACGTGATATTTGGCAAAATTCAGAAATTAAATGAGAGAAATGACAGTTTTACCCCCGCGCTTTTTTTTATGAAGTAAATCTAAGTTTGAATCTCAACCGCATGATTAGAAATATGTGTGGTCCAGATTTGGTTATAGGGTTATTACGATATTTAGGGGTTATCATATGATCACGACTATATATATATATATATATATATATATATATATATATATAGGGGAGCATTATTCTCTTATTCAACACTAACATCATTTGTTCTTCTTATTATTAGGCGTTGGATCTTATGCAGCAACGGTCCAGATTGATGCTACCAATTTCTATCCGTGTTGCATTATTGAACCTGTGTGTATGCATTATAAGGGTAAAATTGTAATCCGGCAAAAATTGAACCGCCAGAATTTGGAAAGGCCGAAATTATTGGGATTTGAAACTTCCGTCTCTTCATTCTCTCTCATTAAATGCTGTAAAACCACTCTCTACTCTCTAAACCCTAGATCTCGTTTGCCGCTCGATAGTCAGCGAAATAATCGACATCAATCGTCCAAGATTACGGCACCCACCCTCCACCGTTGCTAACACCGAACCGCAACCGGCGACAATGTACGTGACTTCGCTTTAATAATTTTGTAGGCACAAAAACTATAAATTGGAACATCGATAATTGTCACGGCTCATGAAATTCAGACGGGTTGTTATTGTTTTGGGTATAAATGCATGGATTGTGGTATCCGACTGGGTTTTATTGTTTGTTCTGACATTTCTCTGCATTATATGCCTATATGAATGCATTATACTCACTGGTACAACCTTCAAGCAACTACCGTTGGACATTGGAAAAATAGTAAATGCAATAGTTTTATGTTCATTACTTGAATGAATCTGCACATTATGTCACTATTTTTATGTATTACATATCCTGTATTATGCATCATGTCACTGCTGTTTTATATTGTCAAAGAGTACATGAAATATTTGTTTGTTCATTACCTGATATAATCTCTGCATAATTTGTCTATATGAATGCATTATGTTCACTGGTAGAAACATCAAGTGACTGCTGTTGCACATTAGTAAAATAGTGAATTCAAGTTTTATGTTCATTAATTGATAGTATTTGTATATAACATCAAGTGACTACTGTTTGATGATTGAGGTATTGTTCTTGCAATCCGAGTCCATTATTTCTGTTGTATTGTTGCATTATTTGGTTGGTGTGGTACATTATTGTAGTATGAGTGAAGACTGAATGTTTATTTTCTAAATGTACATTATTGGGTTAATGTTATGCATTATTAGGTTGATGTTGTGCATTATTTAACTATTTCTATGCATTATATACATGTTTCATGCATCAAGTGCCTGTTGTTGTACATGGGTTAAAGAGTGAATGAAATATTTTTTATGTTCATAACTAGCCTGAATCTGTACATTATGTAGCTATTTCTATGCATTATTTATCATGTTTTATGCATCATTTGACTGCTGTTGTACATGAGTCTAAGAGTGAATGGAATATTTTTATATGTTCATTACTTGAGTGATTCTGTTCATTATTTGGCTATTTGAATGCATTATTTATCATGTTTTATGCATCATGTGACTGCTGTTGTACATGGGTCAAAGAGTGAATGGAATATTTGTATGTTCATTACTTGACCGGATATGTACATTATTTAGTTATTTTAGTGCATTATTTATCATGGTTTATGCTTTATGTGACTGTTGTTGGACATGGGACAATGGATGATTGCAATATTCATGGTGCATTTGTTGATTTATTATGAACATTATTTGATTATTAAAATGCATTATGTATCAGTTTTCAGACATTATTTTGATGCTTCTGTACAAGAGTGTATAAGTGAATGCAGTATAACTGTCCACATTATTTTATTCAGTTTGTACATTATGTAACTAATTGTATGTTATTATTATGTATGGTGTACAACATCAAAGCAGCTAAGATTAGACATCGACGAGGCGGTCGATGATATACTGCCAGTAGGAATTGCCCAGAAATTCCGGGAGCGATTATCAGAGGTTGGGACTAGTACAACTCCTGAATAGACGGAGGATAGGAAACCAAGGGGTAGGAACGTCGACCATCTGTATTGTCGACGAACCCCTACCGAGTTTCTGAATTGTATAAAGAGGTTAACTCCACGGCAGAAGGAAGCCGTCACGGAACTTGTACATGAGTCTAAGAGTGAATGCAATATTTGTACATTATTTAGCTATTTCTATGCATTATTTATCATGTTTTATGCATCATTAGATTGCTGTTGTACATAAGTCTAAGAATGAATGCAATATTTGTATGTTCATTAATTGAGTGGTTCTGTACATTATTTGGCTATTTGAATGCATTATTTATCTTGTTTTATGCATCACGTGGTTGCTGTTGTACATACTAGACCCTAGCCCCTAGGCTTGTTAAACCCTTAGGGAAAACAAGAAACGTGCGCCAAACTTCAAAACACGGCACAACTTAAATTAAACGGGTCAGGATAAATATTCATTCCATATTACAAATAATGCATTACAGAAACTAAACTACGCATTATACTATACTAAAATGTACATTATGTATGTCTGTTTTAAAAAATACCTACGCGCTATGCATGTGCAACCCGAGATGAATTACTGCAGCTCGTGTATTTGGACAACGTTTTTTAGACTTAGAACATACTACACCCTAGCCCCTAGGCTTGTTAAACCCTTAGGGAAAACAAGAGACGTGCGTAAAACATCGAAACACGGCACAACCTAAATTAAACGGGTACGGATAAATGTTCATTACTTACCATAAATAATGCATTAATGAAACTAAACTATGCATTACACTACACAATATGTACATTATGTATATCTGTTTTAAAATATACCTACGCGTTATGCATGTGCAACCCCAGACGAATTACTCCAGCTCGTGTATTTGGACAACGTTTTTTAGACTTAGAACATACTACATCCTAGCCCCTGGGCTTGTCAAACCCTTAGGGAAAACAAGAAACGTTCGCCAAACAACGACAGAAGGCACAACTTAAATTAAACAGGTCAGGATAAAAGTTCATTACATATCACAAATAATGCATTATAGAATCTAAACTACGCATTATACTATACAAAATATACATTATGTGCAACCCCAGACGAATTACTGCAGCTCGTGTATTTGGACAACGTTTTTTAGACTTAGAACATACTACACCCTAGCCCCTAGGCTTGTTAAACCCTTAGGGAAAACAAGAAACGTGCGCCAAATATCGAAACAAGACACAACTTAAATTAAACGCGTCAGTATAAATGTTCATTACATATCACAAATAATGCATTACAGAAACTAAAATACGCATTATACTATACAATATGTACAGTATGTGTACATTATGTGGATCGACGACCGAGTTCACGTTCACCAGCACTTCAAAGTCCCCGAGTTGAACCATTAAACTCACCAGCGCAACCTCTTCTACCGCCGCGTTTCGCTCTATCTCACCTCCCTCCCGTCGCTCGAGGACTCCGTTTCACCAACCTCTCCGCCGGCAAAAAATCAAACGACATCGTTTTATCGCTCGACGACAATCAGACGATCCACGACGATTTCCATTGTTGAATAATCAATACAGGAACAACGCTTTTTTAATAATCAATACATAAACAAATAATCAATACAGGAACAAATAAAAACGAAAACAAAACACGAATGCTACAAGAACAACGCTTTTTTACGAGAGAAAAAATCGGAAGAATTTTCTTTCTAATGTCTTCAACAGAGAATGTTTTCAACGGAGAAGAAAGAATTAAAGTTTTGGAGAGGGAAGAAAGATTCGATTAACTCCAGTAGAAAAACTGCTGAGATCTTTTGAGGGAGAAAATCAAGCAACTTACCATAAACTGTAGAAGGCGATGATCACCGTAGGAGAGAGAGATTAAGATTGTCGTGTACAACTACTGACTGCTATATCTCTCAACAAATGGTTATGGGACAAGAAAAATAATAGTGCAGACGTATAAACTGTAAAAAAAGATGATCATTGTGGGAGAGAGACATTAATATTGGCATGTAATCTTTGAAGAATATGCAGAAAAGTTTCAACGGATTTTGGAAAAAGATTGATAGAGGTGATCATGGAAGATACCATAACAGAAAATCATTCCTATACCAAAATTAACCTTTTCCTATTATTTTAATAATTTAAATAATCATAATCTGCTTAATTTTCGTCCATAAGATCATCAAAATCATGGGGCTAGGATTTAGAAGGAAAAAGAACAATAATTAGAAAAAGGATATGAATACATCCCTGTATATACATAAATACGTGATTTGAGTAGATATAATATGCATTGACTCAATAAGTACTAAACATAAAAATAATTATTATTAGAAAGAAAATAAAAACATGAATGGAAATAGTCGGTTTTGCCTAATCTATTATTTATATATTTTAAAGTTACTCTCTTCTCATATCATATAGACACATGCAGGCAACGTGTCAATTTGTAAAATGCCACTTGGGTAAATCAGCTTACATGATGCTAGTAAATAAATATAAACAAAAGATCTCCTCGTAAGGCTAGGGATAATTTACACACATTAGTAACAAAAATATTCGAAGGATGGGTGGTCGGACTTTTCGTTTAAAGAGGAGCAATAACTATAGATTGTAGAGTGGAATTGGGCGTTCAGACAGATTATATATTACACTTTTAATTTTACTAAGTGTTATATGGTTAATTGGAGTGAATATTTGGATTATATGGTGGAATATGATATGAATATATGATTGGTATAAGGGATATATCCGTATATTGTATTGAAATTATTTGGTGGAATATGAAATAGATATGTTATGGATGCAATGAATAGATTTTTCATATGATTTTAGAATTATTTGAATCATTTGATTAAAGAGGATCTGTGATGGTCTTGTCCTGGATCTGGAATCACAGTGGACCTATTGGGACCTTCGGGTCAAATCATAGTGGGACCTTCGGATCAAATCATATTGGGATCTACAGGTCAAATCATAGTGGGACCTTCGGGTCAAATCATATTGGCATATTGAAAATCCCGGGCAGATAACAGACTTGTTCCGTCACAGAATAATAAAAATGAACATAGAGGTATATGCATATGGATGTGAAATTATTTATAATATTTAATGCTTACGGTTATATGTATTGGTGAAAGAATATACTTGATACTTGTGTGATGTGGAATTACAGTTATAGTTTATGTACATCGAGTTGCAGCTCATATAAACTGCTAATATTTTTCTAGAGTAAGATATCAATGATGTGTTGGATGTCGTGAGTTATAAAAACTCCACGTATTATTAGGGTCGGCGGCTAAAATATTTTGGCAATTTTCTTCTCATCGTCATTTTGAAAATAGAAAAATGTATAGCATATTATAGAGATATAAGAGGGGTTGGGACGTGACAAAAATACTAGTAGTTCTATTTGTGGACGGCACTGGTTTTAACACGAAACAAATAGAGTATTAAAAGAGAGAAAAAAAGTGATAAAGTAAGAAATGGAGGTAGAAAAGTGTGTAAAGTATGAGAGAAGAGAAAAAATATTGGTAAATTATGAGAAAAAACTTTTCATTTTTAGAAATGTGATTATTTTTTGTAGACATTCAAAAATGGCAAAAATAAGACTATTTTTCATGGACTGGTAGAGTACTATTCAATGGTGCATCCAATTATCATCGGGTTAGTCGACCGACTCCACTGCATGCCCATAAAAACCGAAAAATTCTATTTGATTCAATTTTTTAAGCCGTTGTCGACTCAAATCTCCATTTCAATTATTAAAGGTTTGAGTTCATTTTCATTCTTCGTATGTCACGTTATTGCTAGTGATGGCATGTCACCTTATTGCTAGTGATGGCTATGCCGCTGCACATCTGTTATCCAATGTCAATAATAACCTTTTTTTACTTTGTTCCATTCCAAGATTGACAAATATTGGGAATTTATAGATGGAAAAAATTATTAAAAAGAAAATCTCTAAATAAATATATTGTGAATTAATGTCATCATCATTAAAAAATGAGAATTAAATGGTAGGTGTTGGCAAACTAGGACCAAAAATTGTGAATTTATAGATGGAAAAAATTATTAAAAAGAAAATCTCTAAATAAATATATTGTGAATTAATGTCGTCATCATTAAAAAATGAGAATTAAATGGTAGGTGTTGGCAAAGTAGGACCAAAAAGAGGAGACAGGATGATGTGTGTTTGCAACGTTTTCCAAACCAGAGAAATACTAAACTCACCCGACAAACCCCACCCGCACCACAGTCCTTTTTTCTTTCTCATCATTATATTTCCTCATTTAATATAATAACACAAATTAAAAGCTAAGCCTGCGCCGGGGACAGAGCCGCGCAGGTTAGCCGAAAAATGCCAAAACCGCACGGCTTAAACGACAGAGAAATTAGCAGATCGAAAAGCCTAGATAGTGATTAATCGGTAAAAACAAATTTATCTATATATGAATTTGCTGAAACAATAAAATTATAGTATTCGAATTTTCATGAAATTTGAGCACCCAAAAGACAAACATTCTCTTCCTTGTTTCAGCACTCGAAATTCACCTGTCCAAATCACATGTAGTATTATTTTATTTTATTTTTTATTTGAAAATATCTACCTTCATATTTTGGGGTGGTGGGGAAAGAAAAGACCCATACATATCTATGCATTTTCATGTAATAGTAGTAATTGGTTTTAAAGTGTTCACTTCATCTACTTGTGTGTATTTCATTAGTAGGTGCCTGATTTAATAAATGAAACTAGAGGCTTGAACAGTTGTTGTTGATAATGAATGTTGAGCATGGAATTGTCACACCACATGGTCGGCAATAGCTAGATTTAATTTAGTTTTAAAGTATCCCATGGGTCACCAGTGAGAATCCGATCCCTTCACCCCAATCTGTGTGAATGTTTATAAATACTTCATTTCGTCTCAATTTAAATATAATATTTTTGACAATTAAGCTATAAGTGTTAATTGCTTCATGCACACTTTTCTCAATACCCAACTTAGGAAACAAATCTCATGGGACAGAGTAGGACACAATAAATAAGATTTACCCGTGCATTAAAAGGTAGAGGCATTGCAGTAATCGTTACTGATAATGCATGACAGACGAATAACAAAAATAAATAGGATTAGGCGAAATTATCGCACTGTGAAATCAACAACAAATTCAAATACTGAATTTAATATATTTTTCGATCCTGATGGGCCAACAATGAATTCGGTTGATCCCCAATTCTGTCAGATCCGGCAAACTAATTATGCACCTCATTTGTATACATTTGATATTTGGATATGATGTTTCTATTTGTTATTTATTCTTAGACCATTCTATTTCATATGGTTAATGTTAATTTATTAACCTATGACATTTAATATATTTGATAATGCACTATGGAGACTTATAAGTAAATAGAATAACTGGAATAAATATTTCACCGCCGACGCGATAAGAAAATTATTTATAAAAGTATCTTCTTTTTAATTTTTTTTAACAAATAAATATATTGGGGTTGTCACATGTATGATGTAGATATGATAATATGAAAATTTAAAAAATAAATGCATAAAATAGGGGGAGACAGTATTGAAGAAGACATAGACTCTTGGAAACGAAACCCTAAAAATAATTTTTGCAAATGCAAAAGGCTGACACAAAAGCTCAAACCAGTATAGAACAATCAACACCACACTTACTGCCCCACTTCCATATTTTATTTATATTTATACATATATTACTATATTAAACACCAGCAGAATAATGTGTCATCCCTCTTTATGTCCCCACCATACCAAAATCTAACATAAATCCTTCTTTACAATTATTTTCTCTATCCAGCATTAAATATCCTTGAGCTTACATTTAATTTATCCACTCAATATCAGTGGTCATACTAATACGTAAATCAATATAATCTCACTTAAAATATTCGCATTTTCTTTTTAATTTATCCAACTCAATAGTTTTAATCAATATTTATAGTTTCCATGAATTAATAGTTTTAATTAATAGCACCGATTGTTATTGATTCATAGACACTATAAATATTGATTAAAACTATTAATTCATGGACACTATAAATATTGATTAAATTATTATTTTTTGTTATTTAATATAATATTCAGCTGAATTGAAGAAGTATAAAAAAATAATATTAATCATCATGGAAAAATAAGAGCTATTCAATTTAGCCTTCGTTCGATTGTTATAATTGCTTGTGAAGTTGACTAAAAATTTGATCCTACTAAACATTTTATATAGGAGTATTTTTGTTGAAATTTTCTAGTAAATTTTGATTGTTTTCAAATTAATAAACGAAAATTATATTAGTCTTACATTATATGCATATTTATTTCAGAATAAATCGTGTTATATGATCTATTTATGATTAAATCTATTAAATATTTATTAAAACTAACGTGTTGTCATACCTTATTGATTAAATATTAGACACTATCAAATAGTGATTATGATTATTAATTTTTGTTATTTAATAATTTTTATAATTAAAAAAATTTATTGATATTTAAAAATTGAAATTTAAAATTTAATATTGTAAAATTAAATCTAATATTGAAATAAAGAAACAAATCGAAGGATGACAAAAGGGAAGAAGAATGATAATTTTGAAATAATATCATATTTAGTACATAACTGAAATAATATCAGATTTAAAATGTTAAAAGTATAAAAAGACCAAATTGCCCAAACCCCCAAAAGGGTATTTTCGACCGAAAACAGTGAAAATAACCATTTTCGAGATAAACTCTTAGTCCAGAGATGTCTGGCGATATTTTTAAAGTCCAAGGACTATAGACGAGATAAACTCATAATTCATGGACCATTTTTGTAGTTCAGTCTTATTTATAAGATCAAATAGTTGATGTGACTTTGTTTAAGTGAAAGTATGAATCGATTTAACAATTATCATTTCTTTGTGTAAAGCATGACAAGATTGGCATGCATAAATGATGATATATTTAGCTGGAACAACCTTTCCATGTCTATTCAATACTATTAAAATTACCATTGAGAAGATCTCACCACACATTGCCCACATTCTCATTTTTACATTACCTCACTCTCTCTATAATATTGAGGAGATCTCACCACTCCACTACCTAGTACCCACATTCTCATTTTCACCTTAGCTTGGTAATATCCACGTTTTTTTTTAGTTTTTGTACACATATGTTCTTATATGTTTGAACATTAGAATGGTTAATGTTTAAGGCTAAAAATTTTAGACTCAATCCACTAGCACAATATATAAATTTAATGGGTTACTAATGACAATGGTATTCTTATGAGTGAATGACAAAGTGTCCGTTGAGTATAAATCCATTCCACATCGGAGTCCGGGGGAAATTGGAAAGTGTATATAATTCATGTACAATCCTAATCAGTTTGAGGTCTTTTGAGAGTGACCCAAAAACAATCTGCGCGGGCTTGATCCAAAGTGGACAATATCAAACGTCTATTGCAGTCGACAATCCGAACAAGTGATATCAGAGCCAGATCGAGTGGGGCCCAGGATGACTCAAGTTCGAGTCGGGCCCGTAAAGTCTCGATGTGTTGTAACAAATCATTTTCATTCAATTTAACCAGCTTATGCGTTTTCTACGTAGGAGTACATATTATTATTTTATTTTTTAGGAGTACATATTATTTCTATAGCTATTTATTTCACGTAAATAGACTTTATTTAATCAATATGCACCTCAAACAAAAAAGTGTGCTACCATCGTTGTAAAAGAACAGAGAGAAATTTCAAAATATTTCTCTTAACTATTAAAGGTGTGACAAAAGAAGATGGAAAAATTGGTGGACAAAAACTTAAGGAAATGGATGATTTGAATCTAATCTTTGGTGACCCACAAAATGACTGAAAATTGACAAGACAATATTAGGTGCGCTTTTAGGCACAAAATTTGGCTGCTATGTCAAAATTCTCATCCATTCAAATTCTTGTATAGTAGCAAATGTGTTTCGAAGTATTAGGAAATTAAGAAAAAAGTAAAAAGAAAAAGAAATTAATAAAGACGTGTTTGTGGGTGTATGTTTATTCAAATCGCAATCAATGTTTTTTAGTACTAGGATATTGATTAGAAATGTTTAAATTTATGTGTGTTTAAGACACGTGTCACCATTTAACTCACATTATAAATGATCAACATTCATCAACCACGCACGAGAGGGAAAAATATTCTCAATTTTTGTGTTGTTTGATATGAGAAGAATTATCCAAAAAAGGATAATTAACTTGCTCAAACGGGAGTTCAAATATAATTTATTCACAAGGGTTACGCACAAAAAAAACGTAATAATTCAGTATAGTATATTGTCCAAAAGAGAATATGAAGAAATGAAGTGCTCTAATTTTCTAAAAAATAGTAGTTGATAGAAATCCACGTGTTTCATTTAAAATCCCTTATGATAGAAGGAGTGATCTATGATATTTATATAGTGGTTTGAGTTTTCTCTTAACTCGAATGTAAGATATATAATTATATGTTATTGTATTTTTTAATTTTAATTGCCAACAATAGTATTGATTTTGTGCAAAAAAATCAGAGATGAGCAAAACAAATTCTGAATACTTGTTTTACAGAATTTCGTTATAAGAGAATTGAAACGTACTCAATACTTATAATTTTGCGATATTATTATACTGATTTAGAAGTTCTCAGAAGAAATCTAATGGAACAAATTTCAAAATTCTAATGATGTGAGAAAATGAGAATATTTTTCAAAAAATAATAATATATGGAAGTAGGAGTGGAATGAGCACTAAATAAGTTATAATGCCTATTGGATTGACTTGAAAATATGGAATAACTGTCACTTTTTTCTAGTATTTAACAGTCAAGACATTCTCATTTTCTTTCAAGTTTGTAGTGCCTTTGCAACTTGTAGCTTTATTCTTTTAGAACTCAATTTTTTTAATAGTATATGTCTTAATAATTTGCACATTTTCACTTTTAAGTATAGCTAAATTAGGGTACTATGACCCATAAAGTGCATTGATATTGAAATTATAGCAAGAAAAAAAAATTATACTCCTACTTCAGTTTCCCACTAGATATAGGAAATATTTAAATATAGAGTTTGTTGGGATTTGACTTTTTTTTCCTCCCCCACTTAATTTCAACTATAAATAGGAAATTTTAATGTTTTTATACATGAAATGTATTTGGATATTAATAGACGATGTGAAAACAATAATCAAACACTAATAACAATATTTGAATATTAGTTTGAAAATTTCAAATATTGAAGTCATTGGTGCATGTGTGTTGCACTAGTGGTAGAGTGATTAATACCAGATATAAAATATTTAGAATTCGAGTCCACCGTGACACGAACTTTAAATTTTGTTTATTTATCAAAATTAAAATAAACGTTGATTTCTGTTTAATCACCAAACGAGAACCTATTCAATAATCACTTTATTTAATTGAAGAAATGAATATGAATTTTATAATTTTAAGAAAAAGGTCGTTAGAGAGTGAAGATAATCATGTTGGAATAGCAAGTTTAATTTATTTTGAATTGGGCCGGCCCACCTGATTGACGGCCCATTTAATTCGCTTATATAGTTTGAAGCGGCCCATACTGGTAGAGCAATTCTTGGCCCTTTTAGGTAATGGGAATATATCCACCACATTTCAATTTTCACCAATGTTGCTATTCCTCAACTTAAAAGGTTACTCCATCCATCCGTGATAAAATGTCATTTTGCTATTTTAGTACGTTCACAATTTAAAATCAATCTGTAGAAGTGAACCTGAACCCCCACATTCTACTATATTTACTTACAATCACATTGCATTATAAAAGTGAAATCCGCATCTCCTTAATATTTTTCATCCAATATCTTTCATATTTCTCAAATTCATACAAACTAAAAAGCAGTACAATAAATCACAAAGGAAGTATTACCTATTTCTCACAAAGAAAAAGCCAATGTTTAAAGTCAAATGGGTGTATTTGCTTTATTACATACTCAAAGCCCAAAGGGAATTTTGCGTAAAATTTTTATTTTATTGTGTTAAGATATAATATCATTATGACACGGTCTAGCTCACAGAAGTTTGTATAATTCTTTAATAGTGTACCTAACATAATCCAACTTTATTACAAATGGTTAATTAAAATGACTAGAAAACCATTAAGTGCTACTTCTAAACTTGTGACTATGAAGTTCACATTTAATGTTGGAATTGACATGAAATATATATCTTTTTAAATTTTTTTCTTGAATGGACTAGCATGAAACTCGTGACACGTTAATTACTATTTGCCCAATTCGGAATTTAACTTATATTGCAGAAACCACTCTTGTTTTAGAAATTATAAACCGATTTAGTCTATAGATCTTAATCGATTGTATGATCGACTTTCATGTTGAAGAATAAATCTTTATAATTAATCAATATATACCGACCATTTATATAATGAATTTTAGTCTCTTCATAATGATTTGAGTAAGTATGTTATTTTCAGTATATTTTTTGTTGTAAAGGAAAAAAAGTTTCCCTCCTTTGACCCCAAATTCTATGAGTACACATTAATATTTATTTTTCTCAAAGATAGGAATCCAATGAGAGACGCCCACGCTCCAATTTTCGATCAAGACAATGATTATTATTATTATTATTATTATTATTATTATTATTATTATTATTATTATTATTATTATTATTTATTTTTTATTTTTTTTTATTATTTTCATTTTGGATATGATTATTGGTCTTATTATATTATAACACTATACTAAATATATTACTATCAATGATCAAGTAGCCAGGTGTGGATGGCTTTAATTCAAAATCATAAATTAGTCTTCCAATCCTTCCACAAATGGTATGCCTTACATATAAAAATCAACACAATAGATTACCAACAACTTTTTTGTACTTATTTTAATATGCATAAGGTCAACAAGAAAATGACTTCCACCAACATAGAAAATATGTACAGCCAAGCTTTTCTTCAATTTTATTAATACTAATCTTAATCCATTACGAAATTCAAAATAATTACTACTATGATTTTTTTTTCTCATCTCTCTTAATAATTACGTCCGCTTCTTGCTTTGCTTGGCTGTTAGTACTGATTTTGTTGCAACATTTTTCGTGTGTGTTCTGGGCTTTGGTTTTTGTTGGACTTTAATTTACTCACAAATACTTTCTAAAAAATCAAATACTAATACTAATCATTATACTACAATAAAAGATGCAGAAAATGTTATTTTCTGTATCAATAGGTAGAGATATATTACCAAAGAACGACCTTTCGTAGTAATAATTAATAAATATTAATATACAATATTTTGTCATTTACACATTTATACTAAGCTGTGTTTGGTAGATTTACTATTAGCCAATCTGCTTATCATTATAGAGAAAGAAATTGGCAATGTATAAACATCACCTAATAAGCCTATCTAGAACAAGTTGTTAAATCCATTCCCTTTAAATATTAGTAGTTACTTAATTTCATTTCTACAATTGAATACAATGTACTCCTATATATTGCTAATATTGTTAAAAATAGAAATGAAAATGGACAATCAAACTCACCATCCCCAATCCCAATTCAAGGAATTTAAAATCCCCACAAGCAATTTGTTTTCTGGCCTCAAAACACTCACCACCACCTTCCTTTGTCATACATACATTATTAAAATAAAGCTAAAGCAAGAATACTAAAATCATAAAATGGCCATTAGTTTCAATGAAGAAAAGAAACAAAAGAGTGGGCTTAATTAATTAATTAACCCCACAAGTATAAAATACTCACACTGGTTTTCTTCTATACTTCCATTTCTAGGAAACCAAACACAGTTTTGAGAGCTTCAGCAAACCCTTGTTTTGGTGTGCAAATAAGGAAATATGACAAAGTTTTGAACTTTCTTATATAATTACATAATTCAGAGAAGGCGGAAGAAAATCTTGATTTCAATTTTGGAGTAACAAATGATGGCTGGAAACCCTAATTGGTGGAGCATGCATCCACAGCTCATCTATGGCGTCTCGAACTCCACGAATCCTTCGCCTTCCGATCTTTACCACCCTAGCCTCGATTTTCCGGTTAGGTCTTGGAGCCAACTGCTTATGTAAGTTACATTTTTTATTTGACCTATTTATTTAAATGCCCTAATTTTGTTGAATAATGTAAATACTAAATATGCATAGTTATATACATTTGTTGAGGGTGTAGGAGTGGTGAAGAGGAGAGATTTCAGCAGCAAAAGAAGATTGAGAAGTGGGAATTAGAAGAAGAAGAAGAAGATAATCAAGTCTTGAATTTGAACCAATCTTTCCCAAGAAACAATATTGATATTGGTGATGTGAAGCCACATATTTATGGCCATGATCAAGATCAATTTCTCACCACTGTCTTGAACTTCTCCGGCGCAGCGGAGAGTAAGAATCAGCAGCACAATAAGGAGCATTCATCTGAGGTGAGAAAGAGACAACTTTTTTTTTTGAAATATTTAAAATAAAAGAAAAGGGTAAAGGGAGCAAGATGGGAAAGAAAGTGAAAAAATTGAGAATCATTTCTTAGGATAATAATTGATGTTTAAAGCCACATTATTACTCTTTAGGAAATTAGCAACAAATAAAAGGTGATTTGATGTGTTCTTTTCATGCCAAACTGGATTAGTCATCATAAAAATTAGCCCTTTTCCTTCAAATAAGGAATTTTATTTGAATTTTTTCTATTGATATGAGCTGATTAATTTATATGATTATGACAAATTAAATTTTATGTGATTTTTATTGTAAGAAGAGTAAAGGTGGGGTATCTAAGAAGGCTAGGGTTCAACAGTCAGAACAACCAGCTTTGAAGGTGAGGAATCTCTCTTTTCTCTTTTTGATGAAACTGACTGCCTTCTTTCTGTCTGCAATTTTTTTTTAATTTTTGCAGAGATTCTTAGACATAAATTTATGGGCATGAAATTATCAATTTTATATTTTATTTTTGTAATTGTATTGGCATTGATGCAGGTGAGAAAGGAGAAGTTAGGGGATAGAATAACAGCTCTTCACCAACTTGTTTCTCCATTTGGGAAGGTAAATTAATTTGTGGTTTTCATTTAATTGATTTAGGAAAAATCCTTTGAGATATAACTATAGCACATTTATAAACATAACTTTTTATAACACAAATTCCACAAAAGTAAAACCATTTTATATCGTGATTAATCAGATAAACATAATGTAGGAATAGAGAGATAGGCTCCTTTAGTTTTTACTTTTTAGAGATTAAAAAAGAGTTTGAAGTGTTGTGTTATGTTTCTCTTTTGCAGACTGACACTGCTTCTGTCTTGTCTGAAGCCATTGGATACATTAGATTCCTTCAGAGTCAAATTGAGGTAACTCTTGCCTTCATCTTTCTCTCTTCCAACACCACAATTTAGGGCACATTTGGTCTGTTCCGCAATTTAAAAAAATTAGTTCAAAAATTGTGAAATGTGGATTTTTTTCAAAAAAGTGATTTATAAAGGGGATATTAGTAAATTAAAAGAAAATCAGAAAATAAATCCAGAATTATGTAATTTTCATGTGCAGGCACTGAGCTCTCCATACATGGGCAATGCAGGACATCACCAACATTCTGTAAATAAGTACCCAATATATAAATGTTTTCTTACACAATTTCCAATGCACGACCAAGATTTTGCACACACTTCACATGTACTGGGAATGTGAATTTGAAAACAATAAAAAATCATTTTGATTAAGGAAAATATTTAATTTAATTTAATTTAATTTATCTTAATCTTGGCTGCAGGTTCAAGAAAGGAATTGTTTGTTTCCCGAAGAGCATTCTCAGGTATTTATGCAAGCTTTATTGGATCTATCACTTCCTAAAAAGAGGCTTTTAATTGGTAATGTGAATTTATTAAGCTATCACAAAGTGGAGTAGTAATTAATTTACTTGCTTTAGATGATTTTTGAAGTTCTTAATTCTTCTGGTACCAAGAAAGTGAGACAATTAGAAGTTACAATATGTGCATTTCTTATTTCTTTCACTATACATCAATTTATTTTTTATTTTGTGGTTCACAAAATTGATTGCGAAAACTTCAAAAATTAATGAAAGAGTGCACAAATAAACTAGTGTTGACATGCTCACATTATATTTATGTCATAATATAAGTCTCGTTAAATTAAATAGTAGTAATAGTGAAAAAATGTGGTAATAATTTCTGGTAATCAACATCAATAAACACAACAAATATATATGACGTTGTGACTGATTATAAACTCTTGCAATTATGAATTGTGTAAACTGTAAACCAATAAGTTTATTTATCAACTTGGTGAAATTAATCACAGATATTCTACTAAATATATATTTTGTTGGAAAAAATAAAAATAATGTTCAGGATTCACAAGGTCGATCAGATTTGAGGAGTAGAGGACTTTGTTTAGTTCCGATTTCATGCACTCAACATGCGGGAAACGAGAATGGTGCTGATTATTGGGCTCCGACGGCGTTTGATGGTGGCTTTTGATTTTTCGACAAACTCTGTCACCATAACATCAAAATCAGGCATTCTCCGAAACTAAGACCGACTACTTTTGATGCTACGGCAGCGGAGCTAGCTCTATATATGTTTATAATATATGCATGCAACTCATAAAAAATAGAGGAATTAACAAATGTTGATTAAATATGTTGTTGAGGTCCTCTTTGTAATTAACCTGAATAATCTACTTTCAAGAATTTATTTTTCTATCTTATCATATGTTGTGTGGACTGGCCAGTTCATCAATCATAAGAGTAGTTACGTTTTTTGTTATATATAATGTTCTATTGGATTTACATGTTGCAACGCTGTATTCGTATGAGATCTTTAGTCTCGATTGTGTGCTAGGATCATTTACAACTTGTGAGGTCGACGACATCTCAGTCCAATTTTCAACTTGTAACAAAAATAAGTGCAATAAATCAATTTACAACTTGTGTAACAGTTTAATTTCAGAGGAAACAAAGCACTCATTTCGCAAAAAAGTGCATGGATCACACGTTTCTGTTTATTTTCTCTATGTATAGTGTTCGTTAAATAAATGCGTATGCCTAACTTTCAAAGTCAACCAACTAACATTAAAAACACATCTTGATTTTTTTTAAATAAAAATATGTAGATGTAATTGAGCACCTTTTCCCCACCACCATCATACTAACATAGGAAATTTCACTAGGATTTGTCTTACGCGATAAGCAATAAAATTAACAAATAAATGTTGTTTATTTACACTCTTCTTAGATATTGCAGCTTAGACTGACGTACTAGATTTTTTTTTATTTATGCCTCGTAATTCATTTCAAATCCCATTTGGGTTTAGTTAATTTTGATAAATTATAATAATCTTTATAATAGTTGATTTTGTAAGTGAACGCATATAACTTCGTAACCACTAGCGAATTTGAGGGGGCAGGGTTTTAGATGAAGCCAAATAATATTATTTTTTATATATTTTTTAATAAATATATTGTGAAATTAATGCTACACATTATTTACATCCAACCAGTGATACTTCTCATTAAAAACCCTAATCTCCCAAGTAATAATGTGACATATGACTGAATAGTAGAAAAAAAAATAGAGCTACAAGATCCACCAACCACAGAACGACACACACAACTAAATGTATAGTGAAAATTAGTCGGTGGGTAGATGGGATAAGATAGCTCTTTGAGTGGACAGGACTCCCTCAGTTTCCTCATAGTTCAGGCGAAACTTTTCGGCATTGGGTTTAAGAAAGGAATGTTGAGTGTGTTAAATAAATAGATAAAAAGATAAGAAAGAGAAAGATGTAGAGAGAATAAAGTAAATAGTGAATATAGTATAAAGAATAAAGTAAGAGAGAGTAAAGTAAGAAAGTATAAAAGATACTATACATGAAAATGACTCAACTATGAAGGAATTTCCTGGAATGGAAAAATGACTCAACTATGAGGGAACGGAGGGAGTACCATCTAATTTGTCCTCTTTAATTGGCTCTACCAATCTCTCCACCAACAATAAA
The DNA here is from genome assembly GCF_004379255.2 of Salvia splendens. Taxonomy (NCBI): domain Eukaryota; kingdom Viridiplantae; phylum Streptophyta; class Magnoliopsida; order Lamiales; family Lamiaceae; genus Salvia; species Salvia splendens. The sequence continues at coordinate 14,404,829 of NC_056034.1, forward strand.
AGATAATGAAAACTTTAGAAATTATTGTAACATCATGACCTATCAAGAGAGATTCAGCGAATTAAGAAAATGAAACTCATGGAGTCGGACACATGAAGAAGATTGTCACCAATGTCAAAAGATAGAAGCTAGCAATGCGATGACTTTCGATAATGAATGACGACCAAAAATGACAATAGGGCCGATCGATCCGGACCACGTCTGGATGGCCATTGGAGACACCTATCCGGATGTCGAATTTATAAAACCTTTCAATTAAAAGTTATAAAAGCTTTATCTTTCGTAACCATGATGTCATAAAATCATCACTCCACATTCTACTGAAAAATACTTTGTAATTCTCTTTTGACATTCCACTTGCAAAAAAGGGTTACCTTTTTATTTTATTTTAAAGAGTGTATATACACACAGTATACTTATAGTACTATTTGTTTAACTACTGTTTAGTTTGTTGGGGTGGGGGATATGTGGCTAAGACAAAGGTCAACACAATCATCAATTCATCAAGTACTAAAATAACATACAAGATGGGCTGTCTGATTTTGCTTTTCAAAAGGGCTTTAATCTTTCGTCATTTTTATATTTTCAATTTTGTTATTTTGGAGAAGGAATAGTGTGACAGCAATGGTTAATGGGTTTGGATACGGCTTAATAATTTTTACTTTATCTAATTTCTTCTATTGATCAAGAATCACACCCCATCCATTGGATTTTACAAAACTCCCCACATTTGTAATTTTATTAAACATCAACCGATCCAACAAATTGAGCAAGCAATTTTGACTATAAAACAGGTCAATTTGGCAAAAGGGGAATATAAACGTCAAAACTTGATCGTTTAAAATCCTCAATATCTTACACCATTATTGCCCAACTAATTTATTAATCACAAATAATGTTAGATATTCGAACAGGCCGATATAATAACCAATGACAGCCCAAAATAGTTTATGTCAAGCCCATTAGGCCCATTTAACTGTTCAACATAATAAAGTTACTAATTTAATGTTTCAAAACCACATTATCGATTTCAGTAATAAAAATACATCATTTCATAGGTAATTCAAACAACATCCAAGCATTTAGTAAACTAATAGTGTTGCAAAAATTTAAAATATCAAAATTCCAATAAAAAAAATGCTCCAGTGTTTAACTGCAATGCCAACACGAAGCTTCAAGGATAGCCAGATTAACATCCCTAAATTATATTTTATTCAATGAGTTACATACCACTTACATATAAAAAAATATTCACCCTAAAATAAACAATTGGGATTTCAACTCAGATCATTCAAAAAAGCATCCAATGCAAATACATTTTGAACAAACCATAGTAAAATTCAAATTTTCACCTTGATTTTCTTCTCTTTATCACTCATCAGATAGCTTCTTCTTGAGCTCCTTCTTGTTCACCTGATATTTAGCAAGATTTCGGGATTAACGACTAATATTGGGGGTTCGGAAGAAGAAAAACCAAGTGAAGAATAGATCACCTTTCCCATAGCATTGCGAGGCAGCGATTCCCACAGCAATAGACGAGTCGGTATCTGTAAAAAGCACCAGCAGTAATAAGCACGGAACGATCCCTTTTAGGTTAAGACGTTTATCAATAGAAACGAGTGCTCTATCTATCGTATGATACCTTATATGGTGCAAGTTTCTCTTTAGCCCATGTGGACAGTTCTTCCAAAGATAGCGCGGGCTTCAACTCCTCGTCTCCTTTCCTTTTAATCTCTGCATCGGGTATCACTATAGCAGTTACAGCTTCGCCATAGGCTTTGTCTGGCAATCCCAACACACAACACTCTGAAATAGTTGGATGCTGCACAAGTAGAGGTGGTTTAACTGTCAAGAGAAATCACTTCAACACGTCCGTTCAAGTAAATAGATGAGAAACAAACCAACCTCTAAAAGAACTGCCTCGATTTCTAGAGCAGATAATTTGTAGCCACCAACCTTCAGAATATCAGCATTAGTACCTGAATTACGAGACAGCTCGTTATATAAGTCATATCATAGTAGAAACCGTTAAGGCTTGAATCTTTGAGACGTTAAATGTGCTTACGTCCCAAGATGATATAGTATCCGTCTTCATCCACTCTGGCGGCATCTCCAGTTTTGAAGAAACCACCATCGATAAACGACTCCTTAGTCACCTGGCAACATCTCATAACGAACTCAGATGAGAAGCCGGGCCCTCTTTTGATCCTTGTTAAATAGTGTTTAAAACTCGAGAGTAGTTCATAATACCTCGGGTAGCTTCCAATATTCCTTGAATAACGAAGGACTTTTTATGTAGAGGTCGCCAGATTCAGCATCAGTACTACCGTCTTCAGCAATGAGCTTGGCCTATCAAAAAGGAATGCATTTTGAGTATGTTTTTTTATTTCAAAGATATAAGCAAAGCATCAACGAGATATCTGTTTTTTCACAACTTAAACTACTAACCTGCACACCAGGAAGTGGATTGCCGACGGTACCCCCCTTCCGCTTGCCATGTAGGGGATTCGATAGTGCCATGACAAACTATAAAATTTGAGACACCAAAGTAAACCAGGAGCCGTTAATCAGGATCAGCAATTATATTCAACCTCAAGAAGTGTTTGTGAAGATTGCACTGACCTCTGTCATGCCGTACCGTTCCAGAAGGCAGTGGCCAGTGATAGATTCCCACTGTTGCATTACCGGAAGAGGGAGAGCTGAAGAGCCACACATCTGTCAATCAAGAGACTTTTGTTCAACAACTTGCAACGACAGGATAAAATAAAAAGGAAACGTCTAACAACAATATCTAGCAGCCGAGGTTTTACCAATATTTCTTTTTTCATGGTTTCACGTGAAAAGAGATAATTGACCTACCATAAGACGCAACTTTCTTGCAGCTGTAGCCGAAGCAGTTTGTAGTTCAGGTTCCATCGATTCATACCCTTGTATTAAACGTGTGTACATGGTTGGAACCTACAGAAGTGAAAGTCAGCTAATATAACATTATCAGAGCGCAATTTCAACTTGATGCTGTAAAATGCTTAACTTACTCCGGTGAACACAGTTATAGCATCGTCGGCTTTCGTTTGGTCTTCCGGGTAAGATTCTCGCCATCTCTGCCAGATTCCCCTTACACTGAATTTCGGCATGAATTCAACCTTTTACAGAAGAGCATAACCCACAACCAGCAGAAATCTCATTATATGATGGAATCATCAAAAAGAGGTTGCAAAGTTTATAACGACTGAATTTCAAGGGCTTTACCATTGAACCAGCGTACAACGGAGCAAGCAGCGCGTTAAACATGCCGTGCACATGTATAAAAGAAGTTAAGACCAACAAACAACACTTGGAAAACAGATCGCTTCACAAGAACTAGCCAACAAATGGAACCTCTCCAAAATGCTCCCTCCGTCCCATTAAAATATGGACATTTGGGATGCCGCGGGAATTAATGCATAATTGGTAAAGTAAGAGAGAGGATGAAACGAGTAGTTAAAATAGTGTTAGTGGATAGTGGGATACCCATTATTATTAGTGTTTAATGGTGGGCCCTAATAGTATAAGTTATTAAGTTGTAAATAAATTGATGTAGAACTTTCCATAAATGGAAATGAGCTATTTTTATGAGACAGGCGGAAAAGATAGGTGTCCCTACTGCTATGTGACGGAGGGAGTACAAAAGAGGTACTATTAAAAGACGCATTTAAGGATATGATGTAGTGGAAGGCAATGCAAGAACTTATCGTCAGATGTGTATCCCCACGCATCAGACAGCATTTGGACCTGATATCACGGGGATATTAGCATCAGAGATTGCTATCTGGAAGTTTATGCGCTGTAATTGTAAAACGAGATACAAAAAGTAAATCAATTTTGAGAAAGAATAATAGAACTAACTTGACAGTATAATCATGACGATAATCATGTCCATTCATGGATCAATAATAGCATGCCAAATTGATATCTTAAGAGGGAAACTGGCATGCAAGAAATACCTGTGATAATATACCTTCGTGTGTGTGCACAGCACCTTTAGGCTTCCCTGTCGTGCCACTTGTATAGATGATCAGTGCAGGATCATCTCCTACAATAAAGCATCGAGTAAATCGTAGCAGGCAGAATAAATACAGATGACCATGAAGGCAAACACACCACTAATCGCATGAGAAACTTCAGTTTCCAGTGAATTATTGTGATCATCTCCAGTCGATGAAACAGGGGGAAGGAGGGAGAATTGAGAAGAAGTCTTGGCAGCAACGGCTTTCATTAGTTCTTGATGATCTTCGGTACTCAGGATCATGATAATATCCTATATCAACACGAGATCCAGAATATTACTGATTGTATGTACACTACCTATCATGTAATTTTCATATTCTCCGGCGACAAATATGATTAAAGGACGTTGGGCCACAATACTATTAGAACTCCCAAGCTAAAATTATGCAAGAGTAAACAGGGTTTAGAGTTGTACTTCAGCGCCGGAAATATCTAATTTAAGAACACCTATCTAGAAAATGGGCGGAGCTAGCAACATGTGACAATACAGGATGAAGATAGACGAACCGCATCATTCATCACATGCAGAAGCTCTGCTTCCGGGTAGCTGAGTGCAAGGGGAACTGCAACACCTCCACTGAACCATGTTCCGAGCACTCCAGCAACAAACTCGGGAGAAGGTTTAGCAACAATTCCAATACGAGCTCCAGCAAGATGGTTGTTTTTCCCAGGGCCATTGACCTACAATATAAGCACGTGTACATCGTATCATAGTCATTTCACAAACTCCCACATCAATTAGAAAAGAAAATCAAATTATCAGACTCTAATAATAAATCCCCAAACACATTTGAAATGCTGTATTCAGAATCTTACTTAAATAACAAATAGATTTTCACCATTTCTTCAAAAAAACATAGAGAAAGTTACTTTTCCTCTTATAAATCCCTAATTACTTAGCAAAATCCATAGCCTGCAGACCGAGTGTGCGAAGTAGAAAATAAATTCGAACTTACAGTTTTTAAATCAGCAGTGGATAAAGTGTTAGATATGTTCTTAGCAGCTTCAACCAGCTGACGATAAGTATGGCTTTTTTTATCCGATTTTATTGCAATACTATCTGGAGATGTAGATACTCTATGGGAAACTTTCTTGGCTAGCTCCATGACTATACTCTTATGTGTAACTGCAAATTGATAGCCAAAAAATGAGACAAAAAACTTTAGTTCAAAAATTTCAGCTACTTCACCAAACAATTCAACAAACTTATACCAATTTGTCAAGAATGTAGACAAGTGGCTTATCTTTATAAAAAACAACCCTTGTCCCTTGATTATTCGACGCAAATGACGAGAATTAAGGATTTCCAAGACGCACTTTACCAAGTTTCATAGAGCTATGATCATGCTCAATTGAGAAGACACACAAACAACAATAGTTCACTATCCAGCCCAATCTCAACTTGAAACTAGAGTAGAATGTTCAGCTAAGTATCAAGTAAAAATTTTGTTTTTATTTTCCGTACATATACTCCCACATACATACAATTCATTAATTTATAGAGTAGAGAGTAAAGGTTCATGATTCTACAAATCAATTCAAGCTCAAGCTAGCCAACTAATCATGACACAATGATTTTAGCCAACTCAACATCTCTTCAAGCCGTTTACAAGTTCTTACACATCAGAGATTACAAAGCCCCACAAACAAAAGACATGCAAATCAACTCAAAATTCTCACTGCATTAACCAAAAGCTACAACATCCACCTATCTCAGCTCCCTCACCCAGAAAAACAAAATCCCACAAAACAGAAATAGCTTAAACAATCGAGAACCCTCTCAATTCCCAATTTTTCTTCCCAAGGCACAACTAGCACTGATCAAATATCACCCATTCCTCTTAAACCATCAAGAAAAGGGCGAGATAAAAGCAAAGAAGGATTACCAGAAGAAAGCAAGCGAGTCTGAGAGGTGGAAAAGTTTGGAACTTTAATAGACACAGAAGTCAAAGAAAGCAAGAATCGGAGAATTGAATGGGAAGAAGAGCAAGGGCAAGAGGTGGTGAGGCTCAACCGGACCAAGTGGTTGGATGTCTTAAATACCCCCATCCAATTAGGTGGTCTGAAATTAAGAAAAAGGTCAGTAACGTATTTAATTAGAACATTGTATCCCACTCCATTTCTTGACGGTGCTACGTGGGCGTCTTCAATCTGGAATCTTTTGTGGCGGGTGGTTCTTGATTCCGGAAGCATGTGTTTTCGCAATGGGGTTTTGAAGTGGCAATTTGTGGAGGCTTTGGAAAGGCGGAAGAACTTTCAATCTTGGGAATTTAATTTAATACTTATACAAATAGAAATAAAATGGAATTAGTGAATTGATATGATATTTAATAATCATAGTTAGGGATGTCAATGTAGCCCGCAACCCGTGGGCTGACCCGAATAGCCCGCCAAATTTATAGGGTTAGGGCTGGAAATTTCTAGCCCGATAAAATTAAAACCCGATTAGCCCGCACCCGATTAACCCGCGACCCGTTAGGGCTAGACCCGAAAACCCGATGGGCTGGCCCGAAAACCCGATAAAATTTCTATTATTCAATTTTTTACTCATAATTCGACATTTTATTGATTAATTTTATAATATAGATAACTAAAAAAATAACTTTCAACTTTATATTAAATATATAAATTATATATTGAATTTTTATTAATATAATAATTGATAAATAAATTAAAAACTTCAAATTCACTTAAAAAAATATTTAAATTTCTACAACATGCATTCAAATTTCTCGAAATATCTCAAATATTAGTATTTGATCATGTTTATGATTGAGTTTGACCATATATCTCAAATGTATCATAATTAAATATTTTACATTTTATGAATATAACTAATTTTCATCGTTATTTATTGGATTGATTGCATGTTAATCTTATCGCTAGCAACCCGTTTAACCCGCTGGGCTAGCCCGAAACCCGAGCTTTTAGGGTTAGGGTTGAACTTTTACAACCCGAAAAAATTCACAACCCGATTAGCCCGCACCCGATTGACCCGCAACCCGAGTAGGGCCGACCCGAAACCCGATGGGCCGACCCGATTGACATCCCTAATCATAGTTTCGGAAATATAGCCAATTTGCGTGTAAAATGAAAAATGTATTGTCCCAATTTATTTGATCTAATTAATGATGATGAATATTGAGAATCTTTCAAAATAATAGGACTACTATATAATTGTAACCTCAATCTATTAACACCGAATTAAAGTATAAATTACACCATAAAATAATAAATAAAAATAAAAATGAAAAAATGTGACCCGAAATACGAAACAATAAATCTTGAAAAAAGAATATCTTATATGTGAATAGCTAATTATCTAATTACACATATGACATTATTTGTTATGGCGTCGGCTGTCGAGTATACAATCTTTTTTTATGGATAAATAAAGATATTGCTTCTTTCCCATAAATATAAGCATCTTTATTTATAGAAAATGTCTCTAACTCATTAGTCATGTAAGATAATTTATTTACAAGTTATATTAATATGGCCCAACATTATAATTTCTTAAACATTTACAATAATTTTGGTCTCACCATCCACTAATATTATTTTAACTACATTTCTTTTCATCTCTCTTTATCAATTTTACATTAATTCTCGTGTCATTTCAAATACATACTATATTTTTATGGGACGGGGGTAATAAACTTGAACTCAATCTTTATCTTCTGACATTTAACTAATCCCTTCGTCCATCAATACAAGACCAAATTTGGGTGGACACGTGTGTCAAAAAATGTAGAAAGTGGATAGAAAAGGTGAAAGATGAGTGCTACTTTTATAGATTAGTTTTATAGTGAAATAAAAGTGAAATAAAGTTAGTAGAATATGAGGTTTAATACCTAAAGTAATAAAAAAGTAAATGGAATATTTATTGATGGATGGATGATAAAAACAGAACTATTATTAGTGAACGAGAAGAGTACTATTATTTAGTTGGGTCAATGCAAAACGCAAATATGCATTTTTTTGCACTCATTTTTTGGGTCAACGCAAATATGCATTTTTTTTGGCACTCATTTTTGAGAAGGTTGCAAACTGTAATAAATTTTTACTACTACCATTACTACTACTATTTACTTCATCTATTCTTTTTGTGGATAAATAAAAGAAAAAAAATTAAAGATTGGAAGATGATAAACTTGAACTCAATCTTTAGCTTCTAACATTTACTTCATCTATTCTTTATGTGGATAATACCTAATCTATTCTTTTTGTGGATAAATAAAGAAAAAATTTAAAGATTGGAAGATGATAAACTTGAACTCAATCTTTAGCTTTTAACATTTAACTATTTCTTTCTTCTCATAAAAATAAGAATATTTAGAAGATACAAGTTTTAATACACAATTAATAAAGTAAAAGATGGAAAGAAAAAATAATTGAAATATTGTTAGTGGATCATAAGATACATCTCAATATCTCATTAGAAAAAAAAAATTGCAAAAAATAAAAGAGATTATTTTTATATGACAAATTAAAATAAAAATGATTTTTACGGACAGATCAAGTACTAATTCAGTTGCTCAACGCAAATATGCACTCATTTTTTGAGAGACATGTTGCAATAAATTTTTCAACTAGTAGTACTATTTCCCTCATCTAACATTTTTGAATTCTTCGGTTCACAATAAATATTTGCAGGTAGTATCATTTATTATACAGGTGGCAAGTGGAAATGATCTTGAATTTAATAATAAATCTGTTTTATTACTATCTACATTTTCGGCCTCTTATTTATAATCAATTCAATAATTTCAATTTGAAACATTGATTTTTATATATGAGAAAAACTTTGGTGAAAGCGTGCACCATTGCTAATACTAATCATGATATTTATGACTTTAATGGTGATATTTAGATATTAAATACAATGATGATTTGAATTTTTGTCACATAGTTTTCATACAAGACGACTCTCTTTATATAATTTAGTAGAGTGATACTAAACAACCGCGCTATGGTCAACCAAGTTTTTCTCTCTTATTTTACCGTGTCTCCACTTTAACTATTCATTATTATTTTTATAAAACGAGTGCTCAAAAGTGACTGAGACTGCTAAAGCTGGACATATGACGTAGTATGCAATAAATTAAAATGATAATAGTGATTCGTGTCCTATTATTTTATTTTAAAATCATTTTTGCAGAGTTTTCTTAGTGTTATTAGAACTCAAGTAAATTATAAAATTAATTTAGTTAAATAATAATGTCATTAGGACTTCTCTAATAAATCAAAAGATTGGATGAAATTAAATCACTAATTGACTTTTGCAATATTTGATATTAGGTACATTAAAAAAAATATTCAATCAAATCATTATTTGATTTATCTATTTTACAACATTATATCCCAATCAAGACTGGATGAGAATAATTCAGTGTATTTACTTTGCAGTATTAAATCTTAAACACTAATGTCAGAGGATTTCTTTCATTGACAAAATAGCTCAAAGAGAGTAATTATGTTTGATCTATTTATTTACTGTGATATTAGAATTCAAGTAAACTAACAAATAAATCTATTCCAATAACAAATTCATTAGAGTTTCTCAAATAAGGTTCAATGAAATTAAATTACTTATTTAATTTGTCAATGTTAGATATGATCTCAAGTGTATTAAAAAATATTCAATCAATATTATAAGAATGCATGGTGCGAACGACCTAATCGAGAGAGGTGGTGGGGTCGGTGTAAGTGGGGCTTTTAACTTTTATGATTTTTTTTAAATTAATCTTATCACTAAAAGAGAATATAATTTATATGTTGCTAAGTTATCCAACTCTCAAAACAAGTATCAAGATGTATCTCATTTCTCAATACTAGATAACATTGAGAGTTAGTAGTTTGGGCTAAATGAACCCAAGTTGAAAAGCCCCAAGTCTTGGGCAGTTTCTAGCCACTTAATCTACTATCATTGTACTGCTGCAAATTGCAAGTGCCAAAAAAATTACAACTACATTAACAACCAAGCAAGAATACACCCCACAAGTTATGGGAATATGATTATTAGAATCGAGAGAGAACATTTTTGTATACTACATATTACAATAGGTAAGATTAAGAAAAAGCAAGAAAATGGGAAGAAAAAAAACAATACAACCTTACTAGAATAAGAAACAAATGCTTGCACAAGAACCATAATTTAGTCCGAAGATAACGAATGCAGATTCCCACAATATTTAAAAAACATTTATTTTACCAACTATTTCGACATAGCTTGAGCCGGAGGAGCCTCATTCCCATACTGGTGCTGTTGAGCAACGATTCCATTCCATCCTGCATTCCATTTCATCACATCAAATACCATTATTCAATTAGTATATTATTAACATCAATTTTCCCACTTCACCTATAATAGATCATGTGAATTGCAATAAAATAAAATAAAGTTACTCCCTAAGGTTTTTTAGACACATACTGTATCACTTTGAGTGGGATAGAAAGAGTTAAAACTGTAGGATGAAGTTATTACCAAGAGTCGGGTCGAGGCCTCTACTCTTGAGTTCCCTCGACTCTTGGCAGAGGGCACAGCAAGGGCAGAAAATGTGTGAAACGACGTCGCTGTAAGGCGCCTCGACTAGCCCATATTTGTTCCTCAACTTGGATCTGTACTTGGATCCCATGATCCATTGGGAGCAAACAGCAGGCATCATCAACATGTATATGAAACTCCCCAATGGACAGGCTGCATCCATTCACCATCACCAAATCAACTCATTTTCTAGCATTTTTTCACTATAAATCTTTCCAAACTTAGTACTATACATAAAGGGCTTACTCATTTCTCCTTCGTCCAAAACCTCGGCTATCTGTCCGAACGTGACACATGGTAATAACGCCGTCATCACAGCTGCCAAACCAAACATATCAAGCCATGTTAACACCACACAAGAATCAAATGATGAAAATGATTAAAAAAAAAAAACATTTGCAATTTATTACCTTGGGTTTGGTCGAGATGGCAGTCAAATAGTCCAGTGCTCCACGGCCTTCCAACGGGCTGAGGCTGCATTGGATGATGAGTTTGAGGGTACGAGCCCACAGCGACGCCCTTCACCGGGCTCTGGACTTCCCCAGCCGTCTCGATTCTTCCCATGATGTGCTAGTACTTACTACTCTTTCTTGATTTGTGCAATGGTATTTTCTTGACCATATATAAAGATGGCAAAAATATTATAGTCAACTAGGGAATTTGGTTTGTGATAAATTTGAATATGTTACAACTTGCAAGGGCAAAGGGTCCCTTGATTTGGATGACATGGTTTGAGTCATCGTCTGCGGCTAATAATCCAATCACATATTTTTTTTATTCTGTCTATTTTCTTTGCAGAAAGCTTACTTTTCACATTAATATCATTTTTAAAAATAATTAGTGATATACATAAGGTCAAAGTCAATGGGATATGAGCTTGCTAGCTTATCCATGTGAAATGAAAACAGAAAATCATGCTTTGATTTTGCGCAATATTCTAAAATCATTTGTTTTCTCATGGAAACTCAACTGCTCTTTCCGAATTCAAACATTGACTTTGAAGCGTACACAACTGTTATTAGCAATAAAAAATGATGAAACACATGCTTCAATGCAAATTATGCAATGAATTAGTATGAAGAAGAAGAAGAAGAATAATTTTAACCTTTTAACTACATGGTGTATATGATAAGTAAAGGTACCTCCAAAAGGATTGCTTCTTCTCTCTCTATCATCTGGTTTGCAACGGGATCCAACGTCGAGTCATCGAGTGGAAGCCATTTTCGCCACCATCTAGTAGAAGGTCGCGTGAGAAACTCGAGCATTGCCAAATTTAACTTTAAATCGTAGCTTTTGGAAACTCACTCTTTCCCAAATTTGGAAAACTTTACATTTTCAACTTGATCCACCGCGACAACAAAATCCAACTTAGTTGGAAAGAGTCATCACAGATATATTGAGAAATCATTATTAATCACCTTTTAAACAATCATATTATAAAAGAATTCATTCACATAGTAGATGTGTTGATTTAATACTACCATAATACCATTATTCAAGTCTAAAAAATAAGAAACTAAAAATGCTATTTATAAAAATAAAGAATTAGTACTAATATAATTTAACTTGAAGTTTCTTTTTCTTCCCCATCAATCTGAAATGGCTGAAACTCTGAAGTTCAATTAATGCACCATGTTTGCTCCATTTCTTCTCCGCCCAAACCCACCTCGCTCCTCCGTGGTCCAGACTCCAGTGTCCGCTGGGGCGGCAGCTTGGCTTACGCTGGCTTCTGCGCTGCTGCTAATCAACCGGAACAAGTGCCATTTCAATTTCTTGCAGTGACTTCCCTTTAGTTTCTATAACATTCTTTTTCACAAAAACTGTAGCCATCAAGCAAAAGGTGCCAAAGATTGTGTACAGAATTTGTGGCCCCAGCATTTCCAGCAGATTCAGAAACAATAATCCAACAAAAAAATTGATCACCTGTACATGCAGAGAAATATGGTATAGTTATTTAGAGTCATCAATTTATACTTATATGCATGCGAAAGAAATGTCTCATCTTAGATAAAGTAAGAATGGAAGATAACATTAATGTGTCAAGTCCATTTACCCAGTGTACAGACATGCACACAGCCATCGCCTTAGCCCTAATCCGGCTCGGTAGTATTTCTGATAGGAGCAGACCAGGGACAGGCCCAGCACCTAAAGAAAATGTCAAGACGAACCTGTATCAACGAAGAAAACAATCGTCAGACGACCACATAAGCTATTCGTGTTTCAGTCCTTTATGTTTGTTTGATATTTGTGATTGATTTCGGATATAGATTGGGGAAGGGAATTTTTGGTCAATGGAAGAATAAAATTTTTGTGGAGTTAAAAATGATGATCATACTCACAGCAGCATTCCACCAACAGATAGATATAAATTTGTGGAGGCAGACATAATATCACTTGCAGCAATAACTTGTAAACCCATAGCTACTACCTGAAAATAAAAATAAAGTAAACATCAACAACAAAAATTACATAGTTGGATAGTCTAAAAAAATGCAATTTTTATCGAGAAAAAAGGATGGTTCCGATTTTTCAAATGAGGATCTGAGGGGGAGAGTTTTACTTGCCATGCCCAAGAAACTCCCAACAAGAAGCAGCTTCCTTCCTAATCTATCCATCAGAATCATGGCAACAATAGATCCTGAGAAAGTGATAAAGGTGACGCGATGGTAATAGGAATAGCCGGAATATATTTGGTGCCACTACTTCACCTGATAAGTTTACAACTCCAATACATATGTTTCCACTATCAGAAGGCACTCCAGCACTCTTAAAAACAGTTGAAGAAAAAAAGAATACAGCATTGATGCCCGATAGCTGCTGAAAGGCAAATAGGGCGGACCCAATGAACACCACTGCATGAAACATAAAAAAGACAACGGTGTTTACAATACAGGGGAGGGTTCAAGTGACAGACACAGAGAGAGAGAGTATCGTGCTGATAGAAATTTACCTTTAAAATGGCGTCCATGGAGTAACTCTAAAAATTTAACAGCAGCCACCTCATCAGCTCTATTATCTGATTTTGACAATTCTGCCATTGCAGATTTAACATGTGCTGCTCCAAAAAGCCTGTCGAGTTCCTCTTCTGTTTGAGCAATTCTTCCTCTCTAAGACAATAAATAAAAATATAAACAAGCAGAAGAAAGACAGTGAGCACAAGCCAAATGATAAGGACAATTGTACCGCACAAACGCAACTAGCAGGCAAAGTTAAAAGAGTTTAACTGGAACCACATCATTAAGCACCCAATTAGGCTATTCTCACTTTATGCAGAAGCATTACATTACACACCGAAACTTTTAGCAGTAACAAGCAAAAGGATGAAATCTAAACACCTTGTAAAGCCAGTGTGGAGACTCTGTAGAGAACTCCATCAAAAGAGCCAGCAAGGCAGCAGGAATAGTAGATACCCAAAAGCAAACTCTCCACCTGCAGGAACCATCATTAAATTAAAATGCTAAAGAATAGGCATGCTAGAAAATTTCTCACACAACACGGTGGAATTTTATTGCAAGAAACAGAATGCATTTGCTGCATCATAACCACTTGAAGTAACTAACTCATGCTGCCTTTTAAGCAGGAAACATTTCAAGGAATAAAGAGGAGGGGGGGGGGATTTAACTAAACTATTACATTCTTAAGTCATGCCGGTTACCAGCTAGTGTCATTTTTAGCAGGAATCCCGATGAGGAGAGCTGTCATAAGTCCAAGGCATGTTGCAATCTGGGTGAAACTCCCGTAGGTGCCCCTCACATGAGCTGGTGAAACCTGCATACGAAAGATGATGCATAGTTAAGGAACGGTTCTGAAGATGACAGGCAGTATCTAAGTATCTTCCGAATGCAAAGGGGAGTCACGTTGTCTGTACCTCTGACACATAGAGTGCTGCAACAGGAGGACCAAGACCCATACCAGTCCCGACAAAGAACCTCCCAAGAAGCATACCCTCCAGACTATTAGTTGTGGCACTGAGAGTATATTGCATTTACAAATTAGAAATAAAATATAGCGGAGAACTGCATCAACTCAACACATAAAGGTGTCATTGCCTTAGTAGATTAAGTTTCTATACCTTCATCTTTACAAGATGAGATGGAAAAAAGAAAGTTCACCTCATGGAAGCACCAATAATCATTGGAAGAGCACATAATTGGAATGCTCTCCTACGACCAAGCCCATCGGATATCCATCCACTGAATAAAGAACCGAGAAGTGCACCAGCTAGACATGTACTCACTACCAAACCTGATCACCGTAAAGACTCATCAGAGGGGGATTTAACGGGCATAGCTGATAAAATCGCATTTACAATATAGGATGTGGGAGCACCTTCAGCCAGCGTACTGCCACTGAAGCCTAGTTCCACAGAGATGCTCTCCAATGTGTCATTAACGACCCTGAATAATGGCCCAGTATGTCAACAAATATGAAAAGGTCCTGGGAGAAAGACTTCAAAGAGATCACACAGACCCGAGATGATAGCCAAACAAGAACGATGAGATAGTTGCCACTAGAATATGTGGCAAAGGACGCTGCCATGAAGGATTGCTAATGTGACCACTTTGCGAGTGACCTGAAATTCCATGTGAGAGGGGAGTAAAACATTGTACATGCTTTTGTCACATAACCAACTACATGTTGACTACTCAATCAACATCAGTGATTATAAACTTATTACTATATCGTAAGAAGCTCATAAAAATGTAGTTTCTCTTGAACTACATGTCTTATCTATACTCAGTTAGCAATGCTTAAAATCACAGATACATAAATCTGTAAGAGACCATTCTATTAGCAAAAACATATGCCAAATTGCCAATCACAGATTGCTATAAAACAAACAGAATTCCGAATATTTGAAGTGGCTTACCTAGTAATCCTTCTCTATCATAATCATAATCATAATCATAATCATAATCATAGCCATTGAGATGTTCCTTTGACGATGTGCGCTTGTGCACCAACACAGTTTCACTGTGGCGCCCTCGCATACCTCAATTCTACTGTAGAGATCAAATTGGCCTCTGCTTGATAAAACAAATCATTATATCAATGAAAATCAATTAAAAATACGTTACACCTAATCACCTAACATTTCATGAAAGAAATCAATCACGCAACATAAAACTTAGAAAAGAAGGAATATCATTTCAAAACCTAACATTCTACTCGAACACTTTTTCGTCAGCTGATCAATATCCATCTCTTCATGAATCTCGAAACCGAAAACTTCAGATAGAATCGCATCAACAACTAAAGACAACGGATCATACATCCAACCGTAAACCTATACGAATACGCGTATCTGAAATATTACATCATATCAACAAATTGGCATGCAAATACAAATACTATTCCGAAATCAGCTCGATTACCTCGCACTGTTCGGCCGGTTGGCGGAGGAAATTGGGAATCAAGCGGCTGAATGATCGTGAGTGAATCCAGAAGAAGAGGGGGGAGAGTTAACGTGAATTTTCAGGTTATTGAGCGACAATGCGGTGGACAACAGCGCAGTTGGAGAGGGAGAGAAGGGAGTGTAGTTTAACGAAGAAACAGAAATTATAGGAGAACTTGTTTAGCGTAATCCCACCTTTTATATTAAGCATACCTTTTTATTTAATTCTATAATGAATATAAAGTTATAAATTTTCATTTTTTTGCAATTATGTTATGGTATTCAATTGAAATTAATATTTCAAAACCAAATACTACATTTCGGAAAAATGGATTAAATTCGCAAGCCTTTCGAAATTAGGGATTAAATTCGCTGACCATATTCAGAATATGGGATCGAGGCATGCGAAAATTTAGAAAAAAAAACAAAATCCCTTATTCTGAAAAATTCGCATGCCTCGATCCCATTTTCTGAAAGGTCTGCGAATTTAATCCCTAATTTCGAAAGGCTTGCAAATTTAATTCAATTTTTTCAAAATCTCTAACAATGAAATCATGTTGTTTTATATATACCGTCATGTTTTAATTAAGCCTTAAAATATACTAATGACATCATTTGGTGGAAAATAAAATATATTATAATCAATTTTTACTTTAGCTTGACCATTGAAAAAAAAATGAAAACTTATAACCATATACTCCATTACTCCTATTATAGTTTTAAAAGTTATGCAACTAAAATTTATGATTTAAACCCGACACCCGCGGAAGACTTCCGGCCTTAATCCGCAAACCTGGTCGAGCAGGATTAGTCGGATTCTGTCAAAGGCGTGTTCGGTACACCTATGGTTAAACCAAGAAAAAAAATTATGATTTAAATGACAACTATTGTTAAAAATTACTGTAGTACAATATAATTTTAATATTTTTCTCAAATTTTCATTTTCTTGGCTGTAAGAGCATCCGCAACGGTGGCGCTGCTCGCCACCGCCGTCCGCGCCGCTGGTACGGACGCCACCCGCCGCAGCTGCGCTCGCGCCGCTGGCACGCCGCTGGCATAGCCGTTGGGTTTAAATAATTTTTTTTTTAAAAAAATCGGTTTTAAATTAAAAAAACCGATAAAAAAAAAAAAAAATTCATTTCCCAAAAAAATTATATCCGTTTATAAACGTTTTTTCCCACTTTTTAAATTTTTTTTTAGTTTTTTTTACCCCAAAAATACACACTTTCATCTATAAATACCCTCAATTTCACTCCCAAAAATTCACATCAAACTACATAATTCTCATCATCATTCTCTCATCTCCATTCTCATCTTCAATCTCTCATATCCATTTTCATCTTCATTCTCTCATACCCTACAACATCACTATGTCCGGCCAAGGCGATAACCCTACGGGCTCCCACGGTTGGAACCCCGAATGGTTCGGTTCACAACCGTTTCCTAGTCCGGAAACGGAATATTCGGCCGTTCCGGGTGGCTACCGTCCATACCCAATCGACGACCAAGGTGCCTCCGAAGGACGATACGGGTGGACACCGGAGCCTAGGCCGACCGCCCCCTCCCAACCTCCGCAAGCTCCTACTCGCGGCAGCGGTGTCCGCACACCGTACACGCCGGCGGAGATGGATAAATTGTTCAAGGCGTACTTCGAAATCTCCGAAGATGCGGCGGTTGGCACGAACCAATCGGGCGATCACTTTTGGTGGCGCGTATCTCGCCGGTACAATGCAAACCGGCCGCCGGGAACGATCGAGCGCAACGAGAGTATGGTGCGCAACTGCATCGGCCGAGCCAACGATGAAATTGGCAAGTTCAATGGCTATTTCCTCCAGGAGTCGCGGAATGCCGGGAGCGGCCGGAGCGAGGTCGACATCATCACTGCGGCGCTGAGCACATACCAATCCATGAACGGTAAGTCGTTCAAGTACCTCAACGTTTGGCAGGAAACGCGGTTCCACCCGAGGTATCTGGGAGGCGTAACATGCTCCTCTAGCGGCTCCTCCAAACGGTCAAGGTCGGTATCCCTATCCGACTCCGCCTCCTAAGAAGTGGCTAGCCAACTCGCCGGAGCTAACTTGGGTAGCCTCGACGCCGGACCAAGCGGTTCCCAACGCCGACCGCAAGGAAGGAAGAAGGCGGCGGCCGAGCGCCGGCGCTCCGCGACTCCATCGGCCCCCGCCCCCGAACCCGCACCCTATGTTCCACCTCCACCCCCGAACAACTCGTTGTGGGCCCTTTTGGCCCAACTCAATATGGCCGATAGGTCAACTATGACCCCCACGCAACTTCAAACGCACGAGGGCATGATAGTGGGTCTCCAAAAACAATTGGGGTTGTTGCCGCCGGATGAGTAGTCTTCCTCGGGTAATATTAGCCAATAATTATGTAATTTTTAATTTTTAGTATTTTAATTATGTAATTTTTAATTTTTAGGATTTTAATTTTGTCTTTTTTATTTTATTTGTATTTTGTAATATTTATTGTGATTTTTTAATGAATTTTAGTATTATGGAAATGTTTATGTTTAATTGAATATTAAATTAATTGTGCTCGTCTTTGCGGAAGAGCACAGTTGTGGTTGTTGTGCTCTTACCAGAGAGCAGGCATGAATAGTACCGCCCGGGCCCACAACCGTGCCTCTGGCAAAAGCATGGTTGTGGATGCTCTAAAAACTCTGGTGATTTTTTTGTGTTTTTGAATATTTTTATGGTTCGAAGAGATTCTTAATTTTCTAGTGTTTATTAATTTAAGTTTCCATCACAATGTAACACAATTAGTAAGTATATAAGCTAATGTGGAAATTTTGGTTATTACTACTACATTCTAAACAAAAGTATTATGTACCAATAATACAAATGACTTTCTCTATCAGGCCAATGTACATGAAAATGTGTGGCCCATAAACACCACTTTGCATTGTGAATAACTGAAGATTGAACACAATTTTCTCTTTTTTTTTGGGTTAAAAATTGGCAGATTCCGATTACAAAATAAACTACCCTGATCTATGATTCATCAACCAAATACTACTCCATCACGTCCACAGTGCAAGAGAAGAGAATTTGGCTGCTAACTTTCTGTCACATTACACATATAGGGAACACATTTTTCGATTTACTCATGAAACAGAAACAGAAACAGAGTAGGAGTATTACGTGTATTAACATTCTTTTTTATTTTTTTGCATAAGTAGCAAGGTAGTGAGAAGATAGAGAACGTCATCATATGCTTCTGTTTCCATTTTTCAAAATAAAAAATCAAGTACTCCTACTGATTAGCAACCATTAACAAAAATTTCTAATAGGCATTTTCATCACAAGAATCCCCAATCAAACCCCCCAAAAAACAGAGCGAAGTCAGAGCAAGTAATCCATCCCCACACTCCCACGAAATCAAATTCAACACAATAATCACCTAAAAACCACACTTCCTAAAATCAAGAATTTGTTAATGATTGCTAATCACCAAAAATTTCTATACTATTTAGCACTTTCATCACAAGAATTCCCAATCAACCCCCCAAAAATTCAAACCAAAATCAGAGCAACCAATCCATCACACATTCCCACAAAATCAAATTCAACACAATAATCACTTAAAATTGTACTCCGTAATTCCCCAAATAGCAATTACAAAAACAAACCCTTACAACCCACGATACAAAATTCAAACTTGGTTCAACTCCGACTCCAAAGGAATGCCGAGACCCTGCGGCGGCGCCCCCTCCTCGTCCGCCTTGGGCTTGAAGGAGGGGCGGGCGGGGACGGGGACGGCCCAGAAGGTCTTGTTCTTGCTGACAGGGCGGCCCTTCTCGAGCTGGACGAAGTCGCCGACTTTGAACTGGTTTAATGGGTCGTGTGCCTGGTACTTCTTCTTCTTCCTCACGCGCCGCTTGTATTTGGGGTGTGGGGCAAGGCGCGTGACCTCCACTGCCACGGTTTTGTCGCTGGTGGCGCACACCACTCTGCCTTGCAGAGTTCTCATTGCCCTGATGACTGGGACGACGGAGGGGGGAGGCGGAGCGATGGAGGCGGCGGCGGGCTTGAAGGGGGCGGTGGCGCCATGGAGGAAGGGATTGGCGAGGGTGAGAGATTTGAATTGGGATGTGAGAAGCATTGTTGATTGATTTTTGGGGTTGGATAACAGAAGAGTGGTTTTTGTGTGGGAAAAAAGACGAGACAAGATAAAATCGCTTATTCTATCCAGCGATTTCACTTGCTGAGCTGAGCTGAGCGACTCTTTCATTTATTTCACTTGGATTTAATTAGTTTGAAATTACTAGAGATTAATTTATCATAAGAAAAGACAAGTCTCATGAACCAAGATTAATTCTAAATTTCACTATTCTAATCTTAATATTTTATCTTGTCTAACCTATGGCCATCTCATATATTCCATTTATCAAACATAAGTTCTTGTGAATTTATTTTAGGCTGAATTTATCATTTTATTCAATTCTATGATCTGATTAACAATTAGTTCCACTTAGAATTTTCGCAATGAGTTTGATTCGATGATTACGCCTGATTAATACTACTATCAAATTATTCTAAAATTATGTGAGACTGAATTAATTAGAGATTATTTAAGATTAAGTTTAATATGAACGAAAGACCAAAAACTCATAAGTCATAAGTAAGAATAATCTCTAATGATATAATCTCATAATTAAGTATTGAACGATATAATTCATCGAAACCATATTCGTAAGACTCAATTTTATCTAATTCATCAAACCGAACATTATTATAGTGAATAAATTGGATAAGACTAGTTGAATAGCCGAACTAGTCCACCAAATTGGATATTGGAATCCAACTTATCCAAGAATTTTTCATTTCAATTAGCCTACATTACATTACTTTGAGTGATTAAATTGATAGGAGGTCATTGAAAATAGTCTAAACTAATCTACTACTACAACCATTTACTTCATACAATACATATACGTATATTAAATTCCAACGAATATAAAAGAAAATAATTTTGAAAAGGATTGGGTTATCCAAGCCGAACCCAAGTGGCACCTCATAAGTGGATCCCAAATCTCTTGAAGGCAAACCATATTCCCACGTGGCATAACGGCATCCAATCAAGACAATAAAACACAATCAAATTGCCAAATAAGAATCAAAGTAGTTTTTTCAGTTGCGTTCGTCTAAACCAAGAAAAAAAGATGGCTTCATTAGCACTTGCCGCCGCCCAGCCCACCGCCGTAAAGGGCCTCTCCGGCAGTTCTCTCTCCGGAACTAAACTCCAAGTCAAGCCATCTCGTCTCACCTTCAAGCCCACCAACTACAGGTAAATGTAGTCACTCATTACTTGAAAGTTTTCACTCATAAATGGTGGATTCTCTATTTGGAAAAAGTGGAAATCTTGAAACATAAAGTTGTTTGTAGGAGTGGTGCTGTGGTTGCAAAATATGGTGACAAGAGTGTCTACTTTGATTTGGAGGATATCGGCAACACCACCGGCCAATGGGACTTGTATGGATCAGATGCACCTTCACCATACAACTCACTTCAGGTTTGTGTGTTTAATTTCATATAGGTCGAATTCCCGAAAAAATCATGAAATTTGATCACACTGTCCGCAACTTTTGAAATTGGGTGGAAAAAACCATAAAGCTTAACATTATTCGCAATTATTACACGGCGAAATATTCAAGTCACTTACGTGTACTATTGTTAATGCAGCACATATGTGTCTCAAATTGTTGACGTGGCTGATTAGGTGTTAAGTGTGTCGCAAATTGATAAAGATCCCGAATACGAAGATTTAGACCAGATATTAAAATTTGATTGTGTGATTAGGAAGTTTGTTCAAGAATCTCCTTTTTTTGTGTTGTGCAGAGCAAATTCTTTGAAACATTTGCTGCCCCTTTCACCAAGAGAGATTTGCTTCTCAAGTTCTTGATATTGGGAGGTGGTTCCACTCTTGCCTATGTGAGCTCCCAAGCAACCGGAGACGTTCTTCCAATAGTCAAGGGCCCTCAACTTCCACCTAAGCTCGGCCCGCGTGGCAAAATCTAATCTTGTGGTATCCCAAAAAATTCTTGGATAGTTTCATGTATGATTTCCACATCTTTGTAAGTGACATCTTAAATCTACTTGTCACAATGTCAATCATCATCTTCATCAAATGTTGAGTTACTATTTTAGTACAAATCAAATGTTGAGTTACTATTTCTTCGCCTCTGCATTCTCGTCGTTGGCCTTCTTCCCATCCGCCTCGCCCTGCTGCTCCGTATTCGTCTCCGCGCCATCCACCAGCGTCTTCGAATTAGACTCTGTGTCCACCTTTATGGACTTCGTCTTCTCCATATTGGCCGAGCCCTTCGCCTGAGCGTCCGCGCTCATCACGTCCTCGATTCTAGACAATACGGTGAACGCCAACGTCTCCAAGATCCTCGAGTAGCTCTCAAGTATCGCGTACCCTACATCCTACAATAATCACACAACTCAATCCGAGAAAAACCCTAGTGATATTAATTCAACACTTTCTTAGATAATGAAGTGCTGGTCAGTTGGTAAAAACGCTAGTGATAATTCAGACATTTTCTTAGACAATGAAGCGCAGATCAGCCGATAAAAACCCTAGTTGAGTCACTTTCTTACTTTGTTGGACTCGATTTTGCTTATGTCGAGATCTGATTGAGGGGTCCCGGGGAAGCGATGCTTGAGGATGAGTAGAACGGTTTCGGCTCTATCTTCGAGAAGCTCCCTCTTCTCCACGCTCACAGCAGATCCCCACGGGGCCTTGGTGTCTTTAGCATTCATTTTCCTCTTCCATATCACGACAGACGCCTCGATCTTGTTCTTGAGCTCGACGATCTTGTGCTCAGACGTTAAGTCCAACGACGACAGCAAGTTGTCCGGATCGAAGAAGTCCTCTTGGATCATCTTGTATATTGAGTCTCCAAGACTTACTCTCCCATTCTATGATCAAACAGACACATAATGACTTGAAATTCACAGATAATAAATTATGTTTAAGAAATTAGGTTTTTTTTTGGCGATATTCTCTCTTGGTTCGGTCGTTCTTGCATAGACGAATCAAGAATGAACGGGCCGCCTCGTACGTACCTTAGGGAGAGCATCAATGTAGGCATCTGGGATCTCCATTTCAGTGAGGACCTGAGCATTGATGGCCATGGCTGCTTTGAGGACTTGATTCACTGAGTCCTTCTGATACTGCAGCCATTTTCTGTTGCTCTCGGACAGCCCGTTGGGGGGCACCTTAGGCACGGGGATCCACCATTTGTCGTCGCTTCGTTGGGCCTTCTCGCCCTTGTCGTCGTCCTTTGATCCGTAGTAGAACTCGTGTGGCTCCTTGAAGTTGTCCAGACAATCCTGCCCATGCATCCATAGTGAGTTCAAAAACCCTAGTGAGGAAATGAGAAAAAAGGTGGAGAAGATGATGGGGTCTTAACAAGAAGCATTGTGTCGAGCTTCCGCAGAGCTGGAATGTTCGCCTGAAGGTCGTTTCTCTGTCTCGTCGCCATCACCTGCAAAACGGAGGTTACTCGTTAAACCACGATTTCGAATTAAAAGAGAGATAATTACAAGAAAAGACCGATCTATTCACTTTATTAATAACCGAGCCGGATTTGATGTATCACAGAACTATAATAAATACACCAACATTTATCATCAAATTTGAAAAGAGATCACCAACTCTACTTTTTATGGGTAAATAAACAAATTTTGAAGAACTTGAACTTGAGACGTTTGACCTCGAGCATTAACCATTTCACCACTAAGCAAACACAGGCACACACAGATCATTAACTCTACTCGGTTTCTAAAGAGAGAGATTACCTCAAAGGTGCTTCCATCCTTGTTCTTTTGTATAACAGCAACGAATTCAACGATGGAATCTGTGACAGAGAGCAGCCAGTCTATCTCCTTCTTCCACTTCACTTTTGTATCCGGCGCCATCGGCTCCAATTTCTTCATTTCTCCATATGCAGAAGCTGCATTTTCTCATAGTTTAATTAAAGAGATGATCACCAAGAAATTTTAAGATTTCCCTTTTGATTATTCAATTTATACCTGCTAAGTTTGTGATTGCATTCGACAATGCCAACGCGGATGAAACTCCTTTCCCCCTACCGGACATGTCCTCGCCGAGTAGCAACTTGGCAAACTTCTCCTTCATCATATCCATATCTATTAACACCAATTAGTAAAGTAACCGACAAGATTAAAAAATGAGTAAAATATAAGAACAAAGAGAAAAAGAGAGTGAAGTAAGAGTATCTATTTTCAAAAAATGAGACTGTTTTTTTTTTGTTGAGACAAAATGAGTATTATGCTTGCAATGTCGACTTTAGGTAACAAAATGAAATTTGAGGAAACATAACCATCTTTCAATTAATGCACTTATGCACTCATTATTCTCTGACGTGTTATAATAACGTCACTATCGTTAATATATTTTGTTAAAAAGTTGGCGTTACATGCATATTTTCAATTCAATAACTATTATGCTCTAAATCCTAATTTTTGGTTAACAAAAAAAAATTGAGGGTGTTAATTTTGCAACAAATTGAAAAACGTGATGACATTATTGCAACGCAATAACGTCATCATCTTTTATTTCGTTAAAAAATGACATTTCACGCATGATAATTTTTTCGATTCAACAAATCGAAAAAGGTGGCGATGTTCTTGCCTGTAGGCTTCTTCCTCACCGGCGGCGGCGGGCTGGGCGGGGGCGCCTCTTTAGCGGCGGCGGGTGTAGGGGGAGCGGTCGTGGCCTGGGAGGCGGTCTCCGCCGGGGGAGGGGTCGTGGCCGGGGCGGCAGCCGGGGCAGTTGCTGGGGTGGCATCGATGCCGCCAGCCCGGGACGGCTTGACGTTCTCTGTCCGGCTGAGGATGCCGCCGAGCTTGGGGCGTACCTGGACCGGGGGCAGAGGCTCTTCGGGCAAAGGGGCGGAGGCGACGGGGATTTTGCTATCGTCGTCGTCGGAAGGCAAGAGCGGTGAGATTGTTCCGTTGTTTTCGTTGAGGCTGCGGCGGAACTTGCTGGCGCCGCTCTCGAGCATGCCCCTGAACCTCCCTAGCTTCGATGATCTCGAACTTTCCTGATCTTCTGCACCCTCCTCCATTGCTCTTACCATTTTATGTATAAATCTCTAGCCTCAATTTCGAATCAATGCATTCATCCATGTGATTTTGTTGATGATGATTTCTCCTTTCCAAACAATGTGAAGATTTGTTTTTTCCTACTAAATATAGGGTTTTTTTTGAAACATGAAATTTTGCAGGAATGATGGAGAATGGTTTTCTTGATGTTGTTTTTGGTATGTCTTGTGTGTGTGTGTGTTTAATCTCATTCATGCATTAGCCACTAACACCAATATGCCAAAATACACACACATATAAAAAATTGGTTGTATTTGGATGGCTATTATTATACTCCATATATATATATATATATATAACACATAACTCAAAACTAAATAGAAATAGTTTATTATATGAACCATTAAATTCATTGTTACTTCATTATATTGTTAGTTTAATATAGGAAATATATGACCTACTTCATTTTAAAATCTAAATTTCCTATAATGAACTAAAATGATATTGACCTTATGTAGTTATGTGTTGTTTTATAATGACCTATTTTATTTGGAGTTCATTGTTAGGTAGTTTTTAGGTCATTTTAGAAAGGATATTGGTCAAAAATGATCTCCACATTTTTCCAATCCCAGTTTTATAAAATAATCTAAAAACTATAACTAGCAATGACTTCTATGTTACATAATAGTTTTATTGTTCAACATTAAAATGCATACTTGTTAATTTTGATCTGTATCCATAGTTATATTTAGCTACTTATATTTTAGTAGTATGATTTATTTTCATAGTTTTTATTACCCACATTATCCATCCACCAATGGCGAAAGCCAGAATTTTAATGATGGGGGCTCAATATATTGTTAATAATTATGAGATATTTTTAGTATTAACTACAACATAAGTTGTTGGGGCTGCGATAATGGGATTGTCATAACAACTATTAATAACATTATTCTTTGATTACTAATTACGGATCAAACCAATGACGTCGTCAACTAAGGCGAGTTGGATTGCCAATTGCGCTACTGCATTGCGATGTTTGAACCTCGATATGCATTATATATATATATATATATATATATATAGGAAAATGATCAATACAAAACTTGATCTCAATACAAAATCCAGACTAAATCCTGGCCATGAGATTTGACAATCCAATGGTCAATAATTAAACAAAAACACGGAGGGTCATTGTAAAGCAGTTTTAGGTCATATTATAAACTTTGGGTTTGAGGTCATGTTAAGATCATTTCATGTCATCCTTACTATAATGACGTAAAAATAAGCTTACAATGACCTAAAAATGACTTTTGTATGCTTGGTTCTGCATTTTTGTATTAAGAATGGTTTTGCATGGATCAAAACCCAATATAGGAAAATGATCAATACAAAACTTGATCTCAATACAAAATCCAGACCAAATCCTGACCATGAGATTTGACAATCCAATGGTCAATAATTAAACAAAAACACGGAGGGTCATTGTAAAGCAGTTTTAGGTCATATTATAAACTTTGGGTTTGAGGTCATGTTAAGATCATTTCATGTCATCCTTACTATAATGACGTAAAAATAAGCTTACAATGACCTAAAAATGACTTTTGTATGCTTGGTTCTGCATTTTTGTATTAAGAATGGTTTTGCATGGATCAAAACCCAATATATATATATATAGGGGAGCGTTATTCTCCTATTCATCCCTTAGATCATTTATTCTTCTTAATATGGGCCGTTAGATCTCATTCATCAACGGTCCAGATGATCTGCATTATTACACTATAAGGGTGCATTATTCAATTGAAAATTTGCATTATTACACTATAATGGTGCATTATTAGTCGGTGTGCATTATTCAACTGAAAATCTGCATTATTAAATGACATGTGGCACCAATCTAACCGTCGGATGACAAAATCGTGGGGCTGAGATTAAAAAGAACAAAGAACAAAAGATACAAAAAGGAAATGAATACATCCCTATATATATATATACATATATATATATATATAGAGTAGTAATCTATGGCAAATGATCATTAACTACATAACTAGAGAACAAATTACAGCCACAAGATCAAGAAAATCAAGGGTTGGTATTAATACATGTAATTTTTGAATTTAAGGAGAAATTAGTTTCCTCAATTACAAATTTACTCCATAATAACAAGACGGGGGTATAATGGTCCTTGCATCCAAAATTACGAACCGAGATCACATATTCTTTTCATTTGGAGTTTAATTACGACTCGCAGATCAATTCAAGCTCAGCTCACTGTACTCCAATGGCGGCTGAATCCCCAATCGATTAACACTGAATTAAGCTGGTCTCGGTTTCAATTCACTGATTTCAATAAAATTTATCGATTCAATTCGTCGGAAATCGGGTTTCTGTTTGCTGTTTGTTTCTCTCTTCGATATGTTTCAATCGAAGTGAGAGAATATAGCGATTGGCTCCATTTCAAGTCAGCAGCAGGTGTTTCCGACCTCCATGGTGCTGCAGGAGTTGCGGCGCGAGAAGAGAGGTTACGAAGATGAAGAGCAGCCATGAATTAGGTTTTCATTCTGCATTTAAATGTCAGTGTAAAATTAGGCGCAGAAGATGAACAATATTGCCAAAATGGATGAATTAGATTGGAAATAGCATCATCTCGGTTTTAATTCAAAAGTTGTCGCATGTTTGTAATTAATTAAAATTCATTTTACAACAAAATGCTTCAGCGTCATTGAATCCAATACGAAACCTAAGCAACATACAGAAAGAAAACTCATATACTCCAACACGGCTCGATTATTACAAAAACAACAGTAAAGTAAGATTATGCTAAGAGTGATGTGTTTTGCAAACAAGAGTGAAGTAAAATCATGCTAAGAGTGATGTGTTTTGTTAACAAGAGTGAAGTAAAATCATGCTAATAGTGATGTGTTTTGTTAACAAGAGTGAAGTAAAATCATGCTAAGAGTGATGTGTTTGTTAACAAGAGTGAAGTAAAATCATGCTAAGAGTGATGTGTTTTGTAAACAAGAGTGAAGTAAAATCATGCTAAGAGTGATGTGTTTTGTAAACAAGAGTGAAGTAAAATCATGCTAAGAGTGATGTGTTTTGTTAACAAGAGTGAAGTAAAATCATGCTAAGAGTGATGTGTTTTGTAAACAAGAGTGAAGTAAAATCATGCTAAGAGCGATGTGTTTTGTTAACAAGAGTGAAGTAAAATCATGCTAATAGTGATGTGTTTTGTAAACAAGAGTGAAGTAAAATCATGCTAAGAGTGATGTGTTTTGTAAACAAGAGTGAAATAAAATCATGCTAAGAGTGATGTGTTTGGTAAACAAGAGTGAAGTAAAATCATGCTAAGAGTGATGTGTTTGGTAAACAAGAGTGAAGTAAAATCATGCTAAGAGTGATGTGTTTCGTAAACAAGAGTGAAGTAAAATCATGCTAAGAGTGATGTGTTTTGTGAACAAGAGTGAAGTAAAATCATGCTAAGAGTGATGTGTTTTGTAAACAAGAGTGAAGTAAATCATGATAAGAGTGATGTGTTTTGTAAACAACAGTAAATGGTTTTGATAGTTTTAATCGATGGATTTTTGTAATTTTAGATTTCATAAATAGTTTAATTTTGTAAATAATAACAGAACATTTCTTTTAAATCATTCGAGCTATTGGCTATTGCCCATTAGTTTTAAGGAAAATTCACGTCATTTTTTCATTGGAAAAATGCACCACATGTGATTAGAATTCAATGAGATACATGGTAATCACTTATTTGATAAAATCTTATGGAAAAAAGTGGCAATATTGTAACTTTTCTCAGTATTTGATAATTACGTGGCTTCACAGAAGATAACTGAAATCAACGGATTTCTACAACCACTAGTCTGTTTTCTTCCTCCTCCCCTCTCTCTGCAATCTCTCTGCAAAATCTCTCTCTCAAAAATCACAAACACACGCAGAGAGCTGAATTGAGTAGCTCCGCGTCCATGGCGTCAAGCAGCTACACTTCTCTGTGTTCTTCTCCCCCATCTCTCCCCACCAGACTCTCGCCATCCCCAAAACAAAGCGCCACATCTCTGAAGCTCAATCACACCAAAACCGCCTCATTTCTCATCGCATCACCCCTGCCAAGAGTCTCCAATTCCTCGAATCCCAGCTCCAGAAATTGATCCCATATTTAATTTTCATAATATATTTTACGAAAATACCCTTGGCCTATTTTATATTATTAAAATAAATAATATTTATTCCATTAAGATGTGTGGCTGAGATTTGTTCTCTAGTTATACACTTAAGATTAGTTATATGTTGATCACTACTATATATATATATATATATATATATATATATATATATATATATGGTCTTCATCTACCAAAATAACTCCTTAAGTATAGAAATACAGACTATATATATACTGTCGGATCTGGAGATTAATGACTAAGATTTGGAGTGACTCCTCATTTTTTATGGGTCATAATAAGACCGATCTGTGTCATGTGCGGGGTAATTTAGGAATCGAAAATATTAGGAACCGTCGTTCCGTTTTTTAGGCGCTGGTTAATTGGGATTTGGGAGTAATTACTGCACACGCTTAAGTTGGTGCTTGGATTCCCACGCCATTCAATTTCACTCTCATTAAACAAAAACTCTCCAATTTCCCTCAAATCTTCTTCTTCTACCGCCAAATCAACAAAAAATCCTCCAACAAAAAATTGTCGCGGCTCAAAATCGACGTCTCGTCCACAAATTCGTCGTCTCCTCCACAAAAACGTCGCCTCTTCCAGAAAATCGACGAAGAAGGGGAACCAAATACCTAATTCAACAATGGTCAACACTCGAGCAACTGGATCTGCTAGTCATGACGAAAAAGGTTAGTAAGTTTTTGTTACCCTTGACTTAAATTTAACAAAATCAGGCCAAACTTTAACTTCAGTTCGTTGTTCGACACGTAGTGTATCAGAGAACGAACGCGAAGAAGAAGATACATCGGATCCCAAAAGCACCGAAAGGTAAGTCGATTTCACATTCTGGGATTTGGATGCATGTAGTTTTGTTTTGATTTTGGAACTTTTGTATTTAATTGTGGTTTTTTGTTTCTTAAGCAAAAGGCCAAACTTCCACAAAACCCTCAACTGAAGTGATTCCTGCTAGCCATGACATAAATCAAGGTTAAAGTTATATATTTGAACACTGTTGTGTATGAGAATTATGTAATTTGTAATGGTGCAGTGACAATGTGGAACCCAGGGCCAGCTTATTTTGCACGATGTGTAACCATATATTTCCATGACCCAAATATCCGTTTAGTATGACCCAAAAGCATAGCTGATAGTTTTTGGTTATTGTTAGTGTATTCTCCGGTCGTATGACCTAGGGCTTGCTTATTATGGCCCAAGTTAACCATATGTTTCATGACTCGAATATTCGTTTAGTATGACCCAAAAGTCGTTGTTGATATTTTTCGTTATTGTTAGTGTATGCTTTGGTCGTATGACCCAGTTTTAGCTTGTTATGACCTGATTTAACCATATGTTCCATGTTTCAAATATTCGATTAGTATGACCCAAAAGCATATTTTATGTTTGTGGTTATTATTAGTGTATTCTTCGATCGTACTAATATTTGGAACCCATGACCAGCTTATCTGATATATTTCATATAATTGCTCTTTTAGTTTGATGTTTGATACCATTATCCAAAGTATTCGGTTCGACAAACATAGTGAATTGTAGGGTGGTCTCGCAAGAAGAATCGGTGTGAAACAAGGAAACAGAACTAACATAAATGAATTACAAAATTTTGTTGTTACACCACAGGCTGGAGTAAACAAGGTAATTCTTGTGTAATAATTTTTACGTTTATTGATTAATGCTATAAATAGGGTTCTATAATGGTATTATCGTACGATATGTAGAAATTATTATTGCAGATCTATGACATACGTAAACAGATATAACATATTGCATGTTTTACAGAGGACGTTTTTTTGTAAGTATTTAGCAATGATTGGTTGTCACAATCAATGCAAATCAGTGATCAACGTACCTATTCAGAGGTTGAAGATGAGTTGGAGAATGACAAACAATGTTGATGACAACGGGGTTTATTTGCTTAGACACCTTGAAGTCTACATGAGTGAAAGAGAGGGTCAATGGAATTGTGGACTATCGACTAAAAACAAAGGTGTGATTCAGTATTTAAGAGCTAAATACAACCGTGTGTTGATGGTGGCATGAAATAATCATAGCGCGTTACTGAATAAAGAGGCGGCATCTAAACATTATGCAAAGGAGAACAAGAAAAAAAGATCAACGTAGAAAATATGATAGCTAACTATGGATCTCGCCAAATGGTTATGTCGTAACTTAAATTAGTGAAACATTTTGTTCATTTCTTTAAAGATAGTATTTCTCTTGTTTTTGAATAATGTTTATACGGCGGCTGGATGTCATTGGTACTATATATTGTTTCATCTATAAGATGAGAAAAAATTCCATTACAATGACCTTTGAATGCTTTCCTCTTGTTTCTTGTAGACGATAGCCCATGCGATGAACATTAATCGATACATTGGGTCATAATAAATGAATATGTGTGTCATAGAATTGTTAGGTTAATTTGTGTCATAATATACCAACAGTCGAGGCATGGCGTAAAACTATTGAATACCAGAATGCCTCATATAATTTGATAGATATGTTTGCATGAAACAAACTGATTAGTAGTACGAACGAAGAATATTCTCGTGTTTTGAACATATTAAAAAACCAAATACGCGATTCTACTCATGTTTTAAACATATTAATAAAGCTAGTACGATTGAAGCATGCAAAAACAATTATTAAAAACAACAGTTATGCTTTTGGGTCATACTAAACGATTTTATGTGTCATAAAAGTATGTGGGTATATTGGGTCATAATAATGCAATATTAGAGTCATGACGTAAAACTACTGTTTTATATGCCAAAACTTAATCTATTCTTTTGGGTCATACTAGATGAATATATGGGTCATGAAAACTTAAAGGTAAACTGAGTCATAATAATCCAATGTTCCAGTAATGACATAAAACAACTGAGAAACAGAATGCCTAATACAAATATGAATGAACTCAGTAATTTCTAACACGTGACATTGCAAATAAAATGGTCTCCAAAAAAAACTTAAACTGACGTTACTTCAAAAAACAGAATACATTGTATCAAACTTCAGAATTTCTTCTAGACCGCCGCTTTTCTTTCTCTTTGAATTTGTCGCAATTCCTTGAATTGTGGTGACCCCACTCCTGACATTTCTTGCATTGACGCAAAGGCTTCCTCTTAAGCTTCAAAGCCTTCTCCACTCTTGAGGGGAGTCTACTACCACATCCCTTCGTGCTGACGACTTCGGGTGGTTGAACATCTACTTCCTGGTGTGCCTCAGCCCCATAAAATTCCTCAATTAGTTTATTCTATAGGGCATTCTGGTGTATTTAAATCTGTAATGATTCATAATCAGAAAACACCGAAAAACTAACGATTAAGAAAAGACAAGTTTCCATCTACTGGATGTAGAATGATAAATAGGTCATAATATGAAGAAATCGTGGCATACAACTCATACAACTATCTTATACGAAAATGGGTCATCCTATACACAAATCGAAGCATAGCGGACAAATCGATCAAATAATATAGTTGAAAAGATTCATACAACCGAAGACGATGACATACACAGATACAAATATGTGAATCGGAGCATAACAAACAAATTAAAATAAAAAACATAACCATAACCTGTATTCCCAACAACGTCATCGTGGTGTGATTGATTATCTACGGGCGAAATAGAATGTGCGTCGGATTCCATTTTTGGAGGTGCGATCTACCAACATGGATGATATAGAATTGAAAATGGAACAGATTAATTTGGAACACGGTTGGAGTTGGGATCTTCCAACGACGATGATATAAAATTGAGAATGGAAAAGATTAATCTGGAACAATTGTAATGGAAGTTTGATGGTACAGAGGCTGAAGAAGATGAATATACGAAGGAGAAGAAGTTGAGTCAATTCAAATCATAATTGACGCATATGATTTGTTAGTGGAAAGAGAAATGGCAAAATTATAGGAGATGCCATAACCAACGAAATGTGGCTAATGACTTAATTAACCTTATTGGATTTTTAGTGAATAAAAGAATAAGATTTAAGGAATTAATTGAGTCATTAGATCTTTTAATATCAAGATGATCTCGCCAGATCCTAAGGCTGAAAGTTGGTCTGTATTTCTTTGTTTAAAGCCATACTTGTTTTGATCAACATATATATATATATATATATATATATATATATATATAGGGTTTTGATCTATGCAAAACCATTCTTAATACAAAAATGCAGAACCAAGCGTACAAAAGTCATTTTTAAGTCATTGTAAGCTTATTTTTACGTCATTATAGTAAGGATGACATAAAATGATCTTAACATGACCTCAAACCCAAAGTTTATAATATGACCTAAAACTGCTTTACAATGACCCTCCGTGTTTTTGTTTAATTATTGACCATTGGATTGTCAAATCTCATGGTCAGGATTTGGTCTGGATTTTGTATTGAGATCAAGTTTTGTATTGATCATTCTCCTATATATATATATATATATATATATATTATTCTCCTATTGCCCCCTTAGTGCCTATTTCCTTCTTAATATCAACCATTAGATTAGAGAAATGGACGGTCAAGATCAAAATTGGGTAATTAATCCCGTGTTACATTATTGGTCTTATTTTGTGCATTATGAGGGTACAATAGTAATCCAATAATGGCTGGAACGCGTTTCAAAACGGAAGTTCCGATAATTAAGCGGGAGACCTTCCATCTACTCACTCCATCCCATCAACCCACGATCAAACCTTTCTCCCCTAATTCAAAACCCTTGAAACCCTAGCCGCCCCTCAACACCGAGAGAAACCACCTTCACCATCGATTCTCACCATGAAAAGCTCAATCAATCGCCGATACAGACTTAGAAAGCTGTGTTCTAAGTTCGCGCGCGCCGTCGGTCGTCGATTCAGTTGATCTTAACCAAAACGGTGTGCCTCTAAAGTCCAGATTTTTAGTTATAAATACTCCTATTCGCCGATTGTCGAGTTCTAGGAGGCGATATAGTAGACGATTCACATTTTTTAGTGTTTATTTGAAATAATGCTCATGAAATTTGGTTGATGTTTATAAAAAGTTGAATTTTTTGGCGTTTGATTTAGGGTTTTTTACATTAATGAAGTATTTAGTTGATTTTGGAGTTATATTTGGTTTTCTGTGCGAATATTGTGGTTGAAATCTTACTGATGTGGTCGATGTTCTTGTAAATCATGTGTTTCTATGCATTTTATTTTCGAATTTGTACATTATTGACTTTTGCAGTTGATTTTTGAGGTAAACCTGTTTTTTTTGGTCGTTTTGGTTGATGAAAATGTACTGATTTTGGTCGATAAGCTAATCGGTTTTTTTATTTTGGGTTGTCTTGCAGATACAGAATGTGGATTTAATGCATTTTTATTCTATTCCATGTTGCAATGTGGATTTAACATTTTCCCCTTGGTTGATGCATTATGTGACTTGTGTTGTACATGGGTCAAAGAGTGAATGCAATATTTGTATGTTCATTACTTGATCGAATCTGTACATTATGTAGCTATTTCTATGCGTTATTTATCTTGTTTTATGCATCATTTGACTGTTGTTGTACATGAGTCTAAGAGTGAATGCAATATTTATATGTTCATTATTTGAGTGATTCTGTACATTATTTGGCTATTTGAATGCATTATTTATCATGATTTATGCATCATGTGACTGCTGTTGTACATGGGTCAAAGAGTGAATGGAATATTTGTATGTTCATTACTTGACAGGATCTGTACATTATTTAGTTATTTTAGTGCATTATTTATCATGGTTTATGCTTTATGTGACTGTTGTTGGACATGGGACAATGGATGATTGCAATATTCATGGTGCATTTGTTGATTTATTCTGAACATTATTTGATTATTAAAATGCATTATGTATCAGTTTTCAGACATTATTTTGATGCTTCTGTACAAGAGTGTATAAGTGAATGCAGTATAACTGTCCACATTATTTTATTCAGTATGTACATTATGTAACTAATTGTATGTTATTATTTTGTATGTTGTACAACATCAAAGCAGCTAAGATTGGACATCGACGAGGCGGTCGATGATATACTGCCAGTAGGAATTCCCCAGAAATTGCGGGAGCGATTATTAGTGGACGGGACTAGTACAGCTCCGGAAGAGACGGAGGATAGGAAACCAAGGGGTAGGAACGTCGACCATCTGTATTGTCGACGAACCCCTACAGAGTTTCTGAATTGTATAAAGAGTTTAACTCCACGGCAGAAGGAAGCCGTCACGAAACTTGTAAATGAGTCTAAGAGTGAATGCAATATTTGTACATTATTTATCTATTTCTATGCATGATTTATCATGTTTTATGCATCATTGGACTGTTGTTGTACATGAGTCTAAGAGTGAATGCAGTATTTGTATGTTCATTACTTGAGTGATTCTGTACATTATTTGGCTATTTGAATGCATTATTTATCCTGTTTTATGCATCACATGGTTGATGTTGTACATGGGACAAAGAATGGTTGCCTATCCCCCAGACGAATTACTGCAGCTCGTGTATTTGGACAACGTTTGTTAGACTTAGAACATACTACACCCTAGCCCCTAGGCTTGTTAAACCCTTAGGAAAAACAAGAAACCTGAAGCAAACAGCGAAACACAGCACAACTTAAATTAAACGGGTCAGGATAAATGTTCATTACATATCACAAATAATGCATTACAAAAACTAAACTGCACATAATATTATATAATATGTACATTATGTAAATCAGAAAAAAACCTACGCGCTATGTATGTGCAACCCCAGATGAATTACTGCAGCTCGTGTATTTGGACAACGTTATTTAGACTTAGAACATACTACACCCTAGCCCCTAGGCTTGTTAAACCCTTAGGGAAAACAAGAAACGTGAACCAAACATCGAAACACGGCACAACTTAAATTAAATGGGTCAGGATAAATGTTCATTACATATCACAAATAATGCATTACAGAAACTATGGGTGTCGAAATGGGTACCCGCGGGTACCCGTACCCGGAGAACCGGGTACCCGTACCCGTTTGTAGCAAAAATCTTTGTCCCGTTACCCGACCCTCACAGTGACGGGTACCCGCCTTGTCGGGTACGGGTATCCCGTATTCGACAGGCGGGTACCCGTACCCGACCCGTTTAAAATATATTCATCACGTTGTCCTAAAAATCATTTAGATTCGAATTCGCCCAAACACTTACCCTACCTCATTCAAAACTGAAATTCAAAGTTAGCACCAACAACTTCTCACTAATAATATTACCCAATCAATCAATATATACATAACACCGAGGTTCATAACACATATTATAGTTTCCCATGATATATTCTTATATTAACATAATAGTATCAATTGCTGACAACCAACTCACCATGCACCAGCTTGATAAAAAATTAATTTATCAAATACTCATCCAGCAGATAGGTTACGTGTTATAATTCTAAAACTCATCCCCAAATACTTGCCACCTAAATCTATATTTTAATGCATAAAGAGGTAGCATGAAAGAGTATGCAATATTTTGTAAACACAGAACAACATCTTGTTTCAGTTTTAATAATTTCCAACGCAATTTCTTAGGAATTGGGGCAGCAATCTGGAAGTTATTGACTTGAGCCCTTACCTTCTTCGCGGCAGGGGTCGGCGGCTGATGTGGGCGGTGGCGGGCGGCGGGTGCGGGTGGCGGCGCGGGTGTGAAGAGTAGACAATTTAGGGTAATGGACAAAAGACTTCAGAGTTAATCCTAAAACGTGTATTAATTAAAATTACGGTAATGGACAAAAGACTTAAACAGATATTAATTAAAAATTTAATACAATATTTATATTTAAACCGGTACCCGTACCCGAACCCGTTCCCGCTTATGTAGGGTAGCGGGTACCCGAAACCCGACGGGTAATGGGTCGGGTGTGCGGGTACCCAATACCCGCTACCCGTTTCGACACCCCTAAACTAAACTACGCATTATACTATATAATATGTACATTATGTAAATCAGTAAAAAAAACCTACTCGCTAAGAATGTGCAACCCCAGATGAATTACTGCAGCTCGTGTATTTGGACAACGTTATTTAGACTTAGAACATACTACACGCTAGTCCCTAGGCTTGTTAAACCTTAGGGAAAACAAGAAACGTGCGCCAAACGTCGAAACACAGCAAAGTTAAATTAAACGGGTCAAGATAAATGTTCATTACATATCACATATAATGTATTACAGAAACTAAACTACGCATTATACTATACAATATATAGATTATGTATATCTGTTTTTAAAAAACTCCAACGCATTAAATTCCAACGCGATTAAACTCCAACTCGATTGACGATCTTCACAAACTCGTTCATAATTACTCATCGTCGATTGGCCACTTCAATCCGGCTAATGTGCTAAAAGAATGAGGCATACTCGCAGTCATTCTTTAAGTCCTCCAACCTATACATTGCAGATCACGTATTATGCATTATACAGACAATAGAATCCATTATGCATTATCATTTGGTGCATTATATGTATCCGGTTAACGCCAATAAGGTATGCTTCATACTCGCGGGTAGTCATTGTTTCCTCCATCCTATACATTTCCGATCACGTATTATTCATTATATACTCAATACAATTCATCATCCATCATCACTTGGTGCATTATTTGTATCGTTTTAAACTACTACCCTAGCCACGCCGAGAGCTAAACCCCGAAGGAATGATTCATAATCGCGTTCCCTCATTATTTACTCTATCCTATGCATTGCAGTCCACATATTACGCATTATATAGTCAATAAAATTCATTATCCATTCTCATTTGGTGCATTGTTTGTATCTATTTAAACTACTACACTAGCCACGCCGTTATCT
The DNA here is from genome assembly GCF_004379255.2 of Salvia splendens. Taxonomy (NCBI): domain Eukaryota; kingdom Viridiplantae; phylum Streptophyta; class Magnoliopsida; order Lamiales; family Lamiaceae; genus Salvia; species Salvia splendens. The sequence continues at coordinate 14,442,945 of NC_056034.1, forward strand.
AAACCTTAAAGGAATGATACATAATCTCGGGCTTTCAGAGTGGTTTTGTCTCTCACCCTAAACTACACCACTAGCCCCCAGAATTGGGAAACCTAGACCATAACATGAACCCCAAACGACAACAAATCAAAACTGGACATCATGTTTTAACATGTTATCACAATACACGAAATACGTGCTCAATAAGTAGCAAATACAAGGACTGATCTGAATTGGTATAGAGACCTCCGATACATAAACAAATACACGCATACGGAGAAAAAACGATTGCACTACCTTTTTCCATTATTGAGAGAAAAATGATTGGTACAACGCCGGCGATAAACGATTGTAATACCGAGGATCCGGCAACCGAGAGGTGAGAATTTCAATGTGTGAAATACTAAAACGAAAATTGCAGAGATAGTTTACGGAGAAAATGCGTCTGGAACGCATGAGAATAACACAAAAACTGCAAGATCTTCAAGGGAGGAAATCAAGGAAATTTCCATAACCAACAAATTAGTGTTTCCGTATTATGACCTTCCTCGAATTTTGATTGAATAAAATGTACTGATTAAATTCAATATTATCGGCCATATGATGGAGGAAATAAACGGATGAGATCAAGAAGGAAATAGGAGGAATGGAAAAATGAAATGAATACATCCCTATATATATAATGGTTTCGGAATTGGTGGGGGACCATGGGCCCCCCTTAATGGCGAATCCAGGAATTTTAATTTGGGAGTACGAATTGTACAACAAATTAATACATAAAATAAGTACTATTAAAAATATAAAAAAATTAAAATAGCAAGAATTTGAGGTGAAAGTTGGGCTACAAATGATACTCACATAAAATAATAAAAAAATACTTAATAAAGTATAATATAAAAATCAAAGCAATTTAAAAAATAAATAATAGAACAAATTTGAAAAACAAGAATAATTTTGAGGTACAAGTTGCACTCAGTTAATGTTACATAAATTTACAAAAACAACAGCGTATAAATAATAAAACCAATGCAATTAAAATAATTAAATAAATAATAGAATATAATATAATATGAAATATCAAAACAATCAAAACATACTACGACTACTCCCTAAACAACCTAATAACTGAAAAATGTAAGTGCATAAACAGAAAATAAGTGCAAATAATTACTATTGGATGACTAATAAAAATATCTATATAACTTAAAAGGAGTCTAAACATAATTAAAAAATTATTAAAAAGAATGGTAAATAGTTGAAAAGATTCTTTGTCTAAACATATCTAACACATACCGAGAGGAATGATAGAAACAGTGAAATTACTTGCTACTCCCGTCGGGTTTCAAACACGGGGCAGAAGCCATGCACTGAGAGCGTTTTACCATTGGACCACCAATGTTAGATGAAATCAAACACAAAAAAATAGTACTCCCTCCGTCCCAGGTAAGATGACACATTTTTCTTTTTAGTTTGTCCCAATTAAGATGACACATTTCCTTTTTTGGAAACTTTCTCTCTCCAATTAATACACCCAACCACTTTTTCTTACTCCTACTAATATATACTCTCTTTATTTTAATACTTACACTCACGTTTTCTCTCTCCAATTAAACACATTAACCAATAACTCCTAAAATTTCGTGTCGGCCAAGAAATTTGTCATCTTAGCCGGGACGGAGGGAGTATTAGATTTGTCACGTTTGGGGGTACAATGGTACCTCTTGTTCCCAAGTGCGTCTGCCAGGCCCACTTGGACCCAACGCGGCTTCGCCACTGCCACACAGAAATTTTGGAGAATCATCTCTATAACCACCACGTGAAGCCATACTCTCTATACTCCATTAAATTATCAACCAAACCGCCACGACAATCTCTCAACAACCACTTAAACACCATCTCCTCCGCAGTGGAAAATGGATGGAATCGGTGTTTTGATGATGCACCCCATGAACAACTACCTGGAGCAAGAGCTCGACAAGCGGTTCAAGCTCTTCCGCTACTGGACCCAACCCAATCCGACCGAATTCCTCGCCGACTCGATCCGCGCGGTGGTCTTGAGCTCCAGAGCCGGCGCTAGGGCCAACCTGATCGACGCGCTGCCGAATTTGGAGATAGTCTCGAGCTTCAGCGTGGGATTGGATAAAATCGACTTGGCCAGGTGTAAGGAGGAGGGGATTAGGGTTACCAACACGCCCGGTGTGGTGACAGATGACGCGGCGGATCTCGCCATCAGGCTGATGCTGGCTGTTCTCCGTCGGATTCGCCAGTGTGACAAGTATGTGCGGAGTGGGGATTGGAAATTCGAGGACTTCAGGTTGACTACTAAGGTGGCATTGCTTTCCCATATTCTTCGAGCGCTTAAAAATAAAAACTATTTTTATTTTGATCCATCCTTTAAATATAAAATAATGTACTGTTGTATTGTTATGCATTTTCACATCCTATGCATGCTTTTGATGCTGTTGAAGTTTAGGGTTTTTTACGAATTTTATACATTTTCCTTTGGACTGTGTGCCGGTGTTATCAGTTACTACTTTCGTCTCACACTCATATTCATTTTTGGGATGTTATTCAATGGCGGATCCAGAACCCAAAAATAAAAGGGGTGGAATTTAATACTAATAATATTAATATAATTTAAATGGTTTTTTCTTTTTCTTTTCCTTATGTTTCATCTTTTAATTTCAACTCAAAATAAGATTATGATGATTTTTTTAATGAGATGTATAAACCGCACATAGTACATAGTATTATTCATCTAATACTTGAAAGACTTATTACTAATTACTAAACCATTAATATGACTACTTGAAAGACTAATAAATGAATGGGGGCTAATATGTTATTTTCGGCTCGACTCGAGGAGATTTTAATGCTCTTCAGACGGTCGGGAGGGGGTGGCCGACCCCTCCCACTCCCCCTTCAATCCGTCACTAATGTCACTAACTGTTTTTTACTTTATTCTCTCTTTATACTCTCTAAACATTGTTTTCTTAAATTTTGTGCTCAAAAGAAACGTCTCGTTTATGGAGGCTTTTTGTGATGCAGTTCAGCAGCAAAAGAGTTGGCATCATAGGATTAGGCAGGATCGGTGTAGCAGTCGCTGAGAGAGCAGAGGCGTTCGGCTGCCCCATTAGTTACTACTCAAGATCGAAGAAAGCCGGTGCCACAAGCTACACTTACTATGGCTGCGTTGTCGAACTGGCATTAAACAACGACGTCCTAGTGGTAGCTTGTGCCCTGACTCCAGAGACGACCCACATTGTGAACCGGGAAGTACTCGATGCTCTGGGTCCAAAGGGAGTCCTGATCAACGTCGGGAGGGAACCCCACGTTGATGAGGCCGAGCTAGTGTCAGCTCTTGTGGAGGGCCACCTGGGTGGCGCTGGACTTGATGTCTTCGATAAGGAGCCTAACGTGCCAGAGCAACTTTTTAGGCTCGATAACGTAGTTGATAAGGCTCGTTTCATGCATTGGTTTTAGATCAAAACTCTGTGTTTTCGGTGCACTAATGTATGTTTCTAAGTTCAGGAGCATGAAAAATCTGCCAGACCTAGGAAGCGCATATAAATTACAAGGGGCCAGGGAAAAGGAAGAAAATGAAGTGAAAAACGCCAGCAATTTACCTGCCCGAGGAGATGAAAATGAACGCTGGCAGAATACAAAAATGGAGCAAGGAGCAAGGAGCAAGTATAAGGATGAAGGGAAAAAAAGACAAATTATGAAGAGAGAGTGCCCTAGGGATTGCTGCCTAAATAAAGGGACGACCCCTTTTGGAAGAGGAGCCTTCTTTATAGCATTTTTTCGATCTTTTCGCTTAGTCTCCTTAGTTTCACTCTCCAATCACAGTTCACTTCACTTCACACGCACTTGGCACTTATGGGGTGACTTCCGGCTACCGTGGTGGTTCCTAGCTAGTTTCTGTGGTGTAACACCATCCTCACGAGGGCGAAGATACAATTTGCTTTTATTTTCCGTTGTTTATTCTCGCCGTGAAGAATGCACAACCACTGGAAGGAACGGCAGGAGAAATGTCAATGAAGGCGTCGTCTTCAAACCCTATCGCCCAGAAACCGCCGTTGGTACCACCACCAAAAATTGTCGAGCCTGCGAATGCCCAAATCACGGTGCCTGCAACTGCTCCAACGTCAATGCTAGCACCAACCGCAGTCCCTCCACTGCCAGAAACCAGTTCGAGCACCTACCGCTACGGTCACTCCCACCTCCACCACGATGACCGATGAGTTCGACCCAAAGCAGATTATGAATGAATTTCTCCAGAAATTCGGTCGTGGAGTGAGGGCGAGTGATCTTTTCGCTCGAATGGCGGCTGCATGTCAAGAGGAAGAAGCCACCTCAACCCTCACCCCACTCGAGATTCTACCCAGACCCCAAACCTTGATTGAGACACCTACTTCTCAAGCCCTATGCACACTAAGAAACCCAAGACCCTACCGAACCCCCATATCGAATCCACATCCCAAGAAATAACCCACACAGTACCAACCCCCATATCGAAACCCAAGACCCTACCGAACCCCTTGTGGAAGAAACGAGAACACTAAAGAGGGGGGGATAAAATCAAAGATGAGGAGGGAGTGAAACTAACTGAGGAGGGTGATGAGGGCGATGAGGGTGATGAGGAATGGGATGAGAAGGAAATGAAACTGACCGAGGAAGGTGATGGGGTGATGAGGGTGGTGAGGCAGGGAATAACTAGGAAGTCGAATCTGAGGGCGAGGGGGTAGGAAAACAAACGGAAGGAGGCAAGAAGGATAACGAGATACAAGAGCAGGTTGAGAGTATGGTAGGTGAGGAAGATGAGGGGAATGTTGAGAGCGATGTGGAGTCTGATAGGGTTGATGAGAAGGAAGAAACAACACCAGTTGTCGAGGAGGAAACCGGAGATCGAGATACAGAGATAGGGAACCCCAGTTGACTAGAGAACGGTTAGGAGACAGTCACGTCGGGCTAAGAATTGGGAGAACCCAGTGCCGGCCAAACTGCAATGGGAACTGAGGCTGAGCGACTCCGAGGAAACAGGGGACGATATTCCCCAGGCCCAGGAAACTCCGGAAGGTGCAGAGGATGTCTCTCCAGAGGCCCTGGAGAAGAGGTACGAAGCAGAAAGGAAGCGTAAGGGGAAGCAAGAAGCTAAGCCCCATAAGAAGACTGTGTTGGTCGATGAGGCCACTCCAGAGACAATCCTAGTTCCGTTTGCCTCACCGACTGAAGAGGAAGAAGCACAAAAGGAATCTGAAAATGAGACCGAGGACCCCCAGGAGGAAGAGGGTGTGTTCAAAAAGATGGAGGTCCTTGTTACTAGAAAATTGTTGGAAGCGATGGTCCACTTCGAGGACCCCAAATAGAGCATGGCGTGCGAGGGAAGAGTGTCGAATGGGAAAGTGGCTAAGTCAGGAAAAAGTCTGTGTTTCTCAGACCTGAGGGATCTAGGTGTGGAGGAGAAGTTCATCTCCTATTTCAAGAGCATCGGGTTCGAGTGGTCTGGACCACTGCATGGAAGAGGTACCGGTGGCTCTGGCAAAGGAATTCTTCACATCCTTCAAATTCAAATCTACCACAGATCCCGACGCAGACTCAATTACATTCCGACTATTCAACAAGGAGATGGTGATGAGTATCAGAGAGTGGTCACTGAGGATGGGGCTATTTACGCCCGAAGAGGATGAGGAAGGGGCCTGGAACGAAAGAGAGATTGAACCACCCAAGAAGACAAAGGGCTTCGTAACTGAGGAGGCCTGGACGATGATTGCCCACAAGAAATGAGGAAAATTCAAGACAAGCTGCTCTAAAAGAATACATATCACTGACCAAGTCCTCCGCCTGGCGCAAGTATACATCGGATACAATCTGCTGGGTCAAGTAGGCGCAACTCTCACCACTCCAGAGTTGTACTTTATGTGGTGCATGCTTAAGGGCGTGAAGGTGCATCTAGGTTATTGGATGGCCCAAGCATGCCACCTGGTCAGGACCCACTCAGATCGCCATCTCTACACTTGCAACCTCCTAGGAGCCTTCATCAAGAGGAACGTGGCCATAAAGATAGCTGATTCAGTCACCCACATGCCCCTGTGCGATGCCTCAGGGAGTTTCGATCTCCCCTTTCTTCAACAAGGGACTCACCATAATTAAGGATGACGAAGTCCGATTCTATGAGGTCGGGAAATAGGAGGGGGTGACAGTGAAGACCGAGAGAGAGGAGGACGAGGCGCCAGCGAAGGTGGCTGATGATGGGTGGAAAACCAGGATGGAGGAAATGATGTTGAAGCAGGGCGAGAATGCAGTGGCTCAGAGGGGACTGATGGAGGTGCACACAGAATGACCCAGGCCGTCGATGTGATAATGAGAATGGTCGTTGTGGTCGAGCAGCACATCCTCTCGGCCCAGCAGCGCATGATTCCTAAAGTGCATGTAGAGCCCAAACAGCAAGCCCCAGGAGCCACCCCAGTGAAGCCAGTTTCCAGCTCCCCAGCAACTACTCTAACCAAGAAGAGGAAGGATGATGAACCAGCACCACCACCACTTAAGAAAACAAATATGGTAGTGAGGAAGTCTGTCCCCTTAGGGACCAGAGTCAGAATTGATCGCCCCCTATACACCACGTAATTTTAAGTTTCCGTTTTAGTTTTTATTTTTAATTAAGTCGTATATATGTTATGTGCCATCTCCCACTTAGGCCATTGCTGGGCCTAAGTGTGAGAAGTTTGTGTGTCTATTATGTGTTTTGTTAGTCTATATGTTTTAGATATACGCTCTGTCAAGGATGTTATGTTTTTGATTTCTGTTGTTCTGTGTCTTTTCCCACTTAGCCCAATGTTTGGTCTAAGTGTGAGAAGTTTGTGTTTTTCTTGTGATTGTTTCTGTCTGTTTTTGCGTGTGCACTAACTGCCATGTTTTCCACTTCATCGGGAATGCTTGGGAATAAGCAAGAATGAAGTGGGAGGGGGGGTTTGTGTGATAAGTGTCTGAGCATGCATGTTTCTACTAGGTCTAGGAGTCGGTAGATTTTTTAGATTCTATGTTTATCCATAACTGGTGAAATAAAAAAGCAAGTGCCCCTTAATGAGAGTGATTGAAGAGAGAATACATGTCAATTTGTGAAACCCTCTTCTTTAATAAATTGAAGTCATTTTGGACGAAGTGAGGATGATTGAAAAAGCCTTAATTTAAGCCAACTGTGAAGCCCTCTAAGAGTGAGTTAGAAGCGTAGAGTAGAACACTTTCTACTAAACACTAAAAAAACAAAGTGGCTGCCATTGATGCTAAGAGAAAAATGACACAGGTAGTAAGGACTAAAGGCAATAGGGATAGCCATTTGAGCTCAATTCTTTCGAACCTGCTGAACCTGCCTCATTGGAAAGGCACCCTTTAGTGAACACTTTGGGCCTACACTGAATTTTTCCTATTTTTTTGGAACCATTAGCCTTCATGCCATGTGAACAAGGGGACATGGATGGAGCAGCTCACCATTTGGGGTACGAAATAGGATGATAGAATAGGGGAGAAAAAGAAAAAAAATTAAGAAAAGAAAACGGGTAGGAAAAGTTGTCACTTGACCCAAGAAAAAAGAAAAAATCAGAAAAGAAAATGGGCAGGAAAAGTTGTAACCTGACCCAAGAAAAAATATATATGTATATAGAAAAAATTAGCAAAAAAAATAGAGAGAAGAAAAACAAAGGGCAGAAAAAATTTTATCTGACATGGTGGAAAAGAGTAGAGAATAAGGCTAATTAGCCAGGGAACATCTCCAAATTTTGGGAAGTTAGAATTGTACATAGGGAGGTTGTTTCCAATTTTTTTGTCCCAAAGTTCACATGTCCGCAGTATGTTTTCACTTATACTTCTTGAACTTATGACCCATAGGACTCTCACCTATATACATTGTAATCCCCTAGCCCCATTACAACCTAATGAAAGACCTTAAGGAACTATTCTGTGTCAGTCGATCTCAAGGCATTAAAGTGGTATGGCAAAATAATGAGTGAATGATCCTAATATCCCTGCTGAGGAATGAGTGATCGAGTGAATCCAACGGATGGTAAGGACTAAGGCTATCTTGACGAACTGACAACCTGACCAGATAGAAGAAGGGATGGGGATGAATCTGAGGTTGTAGAGGCTTGAATTGACCTTAATCTTGTGGGGACGGCTGCTAGAAATTAAACCAGTTTATGCATTATGTGTCGATGTGATTTTCTTTGTTTTGTTGTTTTCTGTATGTGTTTTTGTGTCTGTTTTCTTTGTCCAAGTCTTTTTGTGGGTCTAGGAGTTTATATCTTTTTCTTTTCCGTAGGGTCGGTTAAAAGGGGAACCATGCATCGAAACTTGCCTTATTTCTTTTTTCTTGTCTTTTATACTTGAGGACAAGTATGGTTTAAGTGTGACCAGTTTGATAAGGCTCGTTTCATGCATTGGTTTTAGATCAAAACTCTGTGTTTTCGGTGCTCTAATGTATGTTTTTAAGTTCAGGTGCTTGAAAAATCTGCCGGACCTACGAAGCGCATATAAATTATAAGGGGCAGAGAAAAGGAGGAAAATGAAGTGAAAAACGCCAACAATTTATCTGACCGGGGAGATGAAAAGGAACGCTGGCAGAATACAAAATTGGAGCAAGGAGCAAGTATAAGGATGGATGAAGGGCAAAAAAGACAAATTATGAAGAGGGAGTGCCCTAGGGATTGCTGCATATATAAAGGGACGACCCCTTTTAGAAGAGGAGCCTTCTTTTTAGCATTTTTTCGATCTTTTACACTTATTCTCCTTAGTTTCACTCTCCAATCACAGTTCACTTCACTTCACACGCACTTGGCACTTATGGGGTGACTCCCGGCTACCGTGGTGGTTCCTAGCTAGTTTCTGTGGTGTAACACCGTCCTCACGGGGGTAAAGATACAATTTGCTTTTATTTTCCTTTGTTTATTCTCGCCGTGAACTTCCTTGCCGGAAGCTCAGCGACTGCTTTGTGTTTTGGAATTTGTTCTCGTGGATATAGTAGTTTCTACTTTTTGTTTTACTATGGTTTCTGATGTTTGATGTTGTTCTACTGATTTTGGATGCTTTTCGCAATTGACTGTTGCATTGGAATTGAGATTGGTTGAATATGAGGTTGTTTGTTGAGTGGTTGTTTGAATCGAAGTTCATGTTCCTGGATCTGAAGGTTGTTGGGTTTGGATCGGTTGGATCTGGAAGGGATTGTGAGTCGGAGTTGTGGATCTGATACGTGGTGAATTGAATCTGCATGATTATGACATTTTTACTATTGTTCTCGCATCTGCTAGGCCCAGTAGTTTAGATTTGTTGAGTTTAGCCTTTAATTCCTTGTTTAATTTCAGATCTGGAACTTGCTCTATTTTTATGATATTTATTACTCTGTTTTATTCTGTTTTCCCGATTGGATTCCTGAAGAAGATGAAGTTTGTTAGTAGTTAGGATCAAATCTGCGATCTGTCTGTTTTCTCTGCCTTGTCCTTTACTTTTCTGTAGTTTTTTCAGAACCTAGACACTTAGGGAAATTTGGTCCCCACTTTCCTGAACATGCATGTGCCGTACACACCCGTTTCCTGGACCCAGTAGATAGAGTAGTTAGCTTTCATTTCCTAAGTCCAGTAGTTTAAAATTCTCGACCCACTTGTTGCGAGGCAGCAGTCGAACCCTCCCAAAACCCTCCAAATGTATGCTAACTCATCTGTCCTCGTGGGATCGATTATTTACTTCTCTATACTAGCCAATAGTGTAGTGGGTTGAGGTTTTTGAAGCGGAAAAGTGTGTGTCCAACGACCGAATTCTGAAGGTTCCACGATCTCCTAGACCAGGATCTAGTAAATCCTCGGGACCTAGGGGTTTGTGATATATCAATAGCACATCGCACTATTCTTCTACTTCCAGTAGTCCTGTTGCCGCATGTTGGGAGTGGCACCTAGGAAACGCGTAGAGCCATGGCTGACCTTGTTCTCGGAAATTTGGAAGCTCAGTTTTCCAGCAAAGCTTTGTTAACACCTGTGGTTTAGATTTTAGCTCTATTTATAGTAGTGCAAAGGATGATCTCACATTTGGGGAATTGTTCAATTCAATTGGTAATGAAATTTGGAATAATTTATCCTTTCTCAATTCTTTTATAAATTTTATCTTAACCTTTCGAATGTTTATCTATTACACTCTGATAAATTCCAATGAAGTTTAGTCGTGTACTTTTTTAGTTATCTAGTTAAATGACTATGTATTTTTAATGTTGCTTTTGGTATACTATTGTTGTTGTTTATTTGTGTGTGTGTGTGTGTGTTTAATCTCATTAATTAATGCATTAGCCACTAACACCAATGTGCCAAATTACACACACATACAAAAAATTGTTTATATTTTGGATGGCTATATACTATGGATGTTTGTGTTCCTTCTATTTGTATGGAGTAGTTTGTATCCTAAATCATCGGTTCTTGAAATGAATACTATAAAATAAACGAATTATTTGAGACCAAGCAAAAAATTTCAAAATATCATATTATTGGAATCTGAAATTCAAACCATGACAAATATTGCATGTGGTATAAAAAATTAAAATGATACATGTTGGAGTCACATCTCAAAAAGTGGTCTTAAAAAATTGAACAACAGATACATTTGTTAATTTGTTCATATTATTTGAGACCAAGCAAAAAATTTCAAAATATCATATTATTGGAATCTGAAATTCAAACCATGACAAATATTGCATGTGGTATAAAAAATTAAAATGATACATGTTGGAGCCACATCTCAAAAAGTGGTCTTAAAAAATCGAACAACAGATACATTTGTTAATTTGTTCATTTCATTATCCATGCCTCGGTTTTACTGGTTGAATCTTATGAACTAAACACACTATAATATTTAATCTCGGGATACAATTTTGCGAATCGAATACTCCATACAAAATTGACTACGTCAAAGAAAGAAACGCTTGCGTTGAATATCTTATTTTCAACCAAGTATTCTACTAACTTCTTTTTTTTCAAAATCCTTTTCAACTATCTTAAAATTAAAATAAAAAAAATGAATACAACTACGAGTGGTATAACATTTTGGTTGGTGGCCACCTAACCCAAATTCTTCATCACCAACCCAAAATCGGAAATACGAAGTACTCCATCAGCTATATATATATAAAGTGCAATTATACATGTGATCATTGACTCGATTCAAAAGGAAATTCATTTTAGCATAATGGAGTATTTTAGTTTTTTTAACTACTGGAGTACTATATATTAGTAAAAAAAATATAAGAATTTATGTTGCTTGTATTTTTGATGTTTTACCCTCGAAAAAAAAGGTGTACCGATAAATTATACTACATCCGTCCCACAATAATGGTCATTCTTTTCCATTTCAGTTCGTCCCACAATAATTGTCACACTTCATTTTTATTTTAAATGATAAGTAGGTTTCACATTCCACTAACTCATTCTACTCACATTTTATTATAAAACCAATATAAAAAATGGGTGTCACATTCCACTAACTTTTCCAATCAAATTTTCTTTACATTTTTTAAAACTCGTGCCCACAATAAGAGTGACAATTACTGTGGGAGGGGGGAGTAATTCTTTATATTAGAATCCTCAATGATTTCTTGGAGTATGAATATGTGTGAATCGTAACCAAACCAATTTAACCAATGCACTAATCTAAAAATAATTCCTTGATTAACAATGTGAAGGTCAAATAATGGTTTATTTATTCAAAAAGTTTAATACTAATGATAGGTTTACTAACCTAAATAACAGTCTTTGTTCTTTGACTCACAAACAAAACCGAGCCGAGCCGCATTTCCACGTGCTGCCATTTCTACATAAACCAATCGATCCCGAAGTCCTTCAACTACCACTCAAACACCATCTCCCTCCTCCTCCTCCGCGGCTAAAATGGATGCGATCGGCGTTCTGATGATGGGCCCCATGAACAGCTACTTGGAGCAAGAGCTCGACAAGCGGTTCAAGCTCTTCCGCTACTGGACCCAGCCGAATCAGACCGAATTCCTCGCGCAGCACGCCGACTCGATCCGCGCGATGGTCGGGAGCTCCGGCGCCGGCGCTAGCGCCGACCTGATCGACGCGCTGCCGAAATTGGAGATAGTCTCGAGCTTCAGCGTCGGATTGGATAAAATCGACTTGGACAGGTGTAAGGAGAAGGGGGTTAGGGTTACCAACACGCCAGATGTGTTGACGGATGACGTGGCGGATCTCGCGATCGGGTTGATGCTGGCTGTTCTCCGCCGGATTTGCCAGTGCGACAAGTATGTGAGGAGTGGGGCTTGGAAATTGGGCGACTTCAGGTTGACTACTAAGGTATTGCTTTCCCCTAATTTATCTTGCTTTTGATGCTGTTGAAGTTTATGATTTTGTTAATTTGATGCATCGTAGTATTACATTTTGGAATTGGATGATTGATTTCACTTTCATTAGGGATTGAGAGCAGTTTTCTTCATATAATGTTCATGATTAATGATTTGTGTGAGAGCAATACTTTCTTAGCTTGTTTGCTTGTTGTTACTGCTCTGCAACTGCAAGCATTAGATAGTATGGGGTAAGATGCTGATTTTGGTTTATATGAAGATTTTCAATTCTGAAGAACGATGCTTTATTCTTATATGGATTTTGACAATTTTTTGGATGAATCATTTCATATCTTTCGTTCCTCTTTGCATAGGGTGAACTAGGAGAAACTTATGTATCCTTCTTGAGCTCTTATTATGTGAGAACATACTTATGTACTTCCTTGGTTGCTATTCATCTGCGTATCATTCCGTATTCGAGTCTAGGTATCCATAACCGGTAGAATGCATTGCCCCGAAACTCTCTCTATTCATTGGATGGAGGTCATGACTATATCCCGTTGCATGCTTTGTTTACTGATGAAGTAGAATGAGTCTTGGTGCAATCTTTCGTTTGTAAGTTTTTATTGAGCTTCTTCATTACGTAGTGATGCTTCATGCAGAACTGCTTCAAGCATTAGGAGAAAGGCACGCATTAGTTTGCGAATTAGTGTCGTTTTGGGCATTTTTTTCGGATGCAAGTGTTTATATATGGTCTTTATCATTCAATTGGACCACATTACCTTTTTGGGCTTGCTTCCGTTGGTGGAGTGTTGGTCTTTGACGGTGATTCACAGTCGCATTTTCTCAATTAGTCCATCTTTTGATGCAGTTCAGCGGCAAAAGAGTTGGCATCATAGGATTGGGCAGAATCGGGCTAGCAATTGCCGAGAGAGCAGAGGCATTCGACTGCCCCATCAGTTACTACAGAAGATCCAAGAAAGCTGACACCAACTACACGTACTATGGCAGCGTTGTCGAACTGGCATCAAACAGTGACATCCTAGTGGTAGCATGTGCCCTGACACCAGAAACAACCCACATTGTGAATCGGGAGGTGCTCGATGCTCTGGGTCCAAAGGGAGTCCTGATCAACATCGGGAGGGGACCCCATGTTGATGAGCCCGAGCTGGTGTCAGCTCTTGTGGAGGGCCGCCTGGGTGGCGCTGGACTTGATGTCTTCGAAAAGGAACCTAAGGTGCCGGAGCAGCTGTTTGGCCTCGAAAACGTAGTTCTGTTGCCGCATGTTGCGAGTGCCACCGAGGAAACTCGGAAAGTCATGGCTGACCTTGTTCTGGGAAATTTGGAAGCTCACTTTTCCAGCAAAGCTTTGTTAACACCTGTGGTGTAGATTTTACTCTACTTATATCAATATCATAGTGAAAGGGTGAAGTGAACTCATAAAATTCAATCGAAAACATCCTTAGTCATCATTGTTGAATAATTTCACATTTTCAATTCTTTTCATTATCAATAAATTTTATTCTAATCTTTTCAAATGATTATCTATTATATTCTCAAAAGAATATACATTTTGAATAGAAATCAGGGTTAATTGTGGGTAAAATTACAAAGTTTCACTCAAATTCAAGCATTTTTTGCATCTTTTAAAATTTGAATGACAAAGTTAAAACTTCCAATTCTCTACTGACGATGTTTTAGGCAAATGCGATGTTGAATTGACGCACACGTATAAAATTTATTTTGATAATATGTATGAATAGTACGTATGTGTATTAATATTATGACGTCGATGATTTTCATATGTAAATTTTTTATAAATTGATGAGATGGCACAATTAAAAATTTACAAAAAATTGTGATTAGCTCTTTAAAATTTAAAAAAAAAGATATTAACTAGATATAATTTGTTTTACATGGTAGTAAATTTTTAGAGAAGAAATTATGATTAATCATTATTTGTAGATATCACAAGTCATAACTAATCCCTCTCTCAAAAACCCGCGAAACCCAACTGCAATCCGCCAAACAGAGTGAAAATGGAGACTGCTTCAAATCCAATCGGCGTTCTCCTACTCCGGCCGCTGTCGCCGTACATCCAGCAAGAGCTCTCCAAACGCTACGCCCTCTTCAAATTCTGGGAGTCTCCGCCGCATCTCCGCCGCGATTTCCTCGGGGAGCACTCGAGCTCGATCAGGGCGGTGGTCTGCAACGGCGTGCAAGGCCCCGACGCCGAGATGATCGACGCGCTTCCGCTCCTCGAGATCGTGGCCAGCCACAGCTCCGGCCTCGATAAGATTGATCTGGATAGGTGCCGGACGAGGGGCATTAGGGTAACTTACACCCCCGACGCGTTGACGGATGAGGTGGCGGACATGGCGATTCTGCTGATTTTGGCTACTTCGCGCCGGATTTGTGCGGCGGACCGGTATGTCAGGAGGGGCGAGTGGAGGAATTCTGATTTCAAGTTGTCCTCGAAGGTGAATTTTGTTTTTCGATTTATTTCGATTGCTATTGCGATAGGATTTGGGGATTTTAGGAATAGGGTTAGCTTGATATTTTGATTTTATTTGCCGTGTGTTATTTTTTCCTCGAATTTTTCCCTTATTGCACTTTCCTATAAACATGTACTACAAATCATTCTGTTATTTACAGTCACTGGAATTTAATTAACATTGATTGAGATTTTTGTGGGAAATGAAAAGCAAAGGATGAATTTTGAAGCTTCAAATAGAATGATGGCTTTGAGATTTTACAATGTTGAGATGATATTTTCATTACTGCACGAATGAGTTCTGCTTAGGCGATTGGATTTGAAAATGAGGCGTTTTTGAAACTTTTGTTGTGATTTTTAATGGTAAATCGGCCATTTTGTGTTCGAAGTTTTCTTGGAAGGTTTATGATGATTATTATGTTAGATCAATGAAGTAGTAATCTTGGTATCTGTTTCCTTCACATTTCATTAGTTCAGTGGGAAATCAGTTGGTATTATTGGATTGGGAAGGATTGGCTCAGCCATAGCTAAGAGAGCTGAAGCTTTTGGGTGTCGAATCGGATACCACTCTCGTTCACCAAAACCAGATTCAAGATATAACTACTACACTTCTGTCACTGACCTGGCCTCGGACTCCCAAATCCTTGTTGTGTCGTGTGCACTAACGCCTGAAACTCACCACATTGTCAACCGTGGTGTCATGGACGCGTTAGGTAGAGATGGGATTATCATCAACATTGCAAGAGGCTCCCACATTGACCAAGCTGAGTTGATCTCTGCCCTTGCTGAAGGCAGGTTGGGAGGAGCCGGTCTAGATGTGCTGGAACACGAGCCTGAGGTGCCTGATCTATTAGCTCAGCTTGACAATGTAGTCCTCTCACCACATGGCGCAGCTAGCACATATGAAACACGCAAGAGACTGGCGGACCTCATCATTGGACACCTGGAAACACATTTTTCAAACAAACCGTTGCTTAATCCTGTCATCTAAGAGTCGCACCACAGCTGATAAGGTATGGTTTCAGCTAAACTCACTTAACATTAGACAAATGCATGCTTTTTGTTCATGAAATATGTAAGTAAATTATAATTCTGTTTATTAGTTCGTATTGTATACGTGGTCGGGACTCAATGGTGATTGAAGATGTGAAGATTGGATCAATAATGATAGGAGGTCGGTCCATACGACTACTGATTTAAGTAGGTTGTATGATTCTTTAGTCACACTCACTACTTCTGTCATCATCCAAAACACAACATTGAGGGGATTTGTTTTATGCTACCTCATGTGCTTCTACTGAAACAACTATTGATTTTCAAGTATTCTATGATCTTCTTGACTTGGTCCCCCCCCCCCCCCCTCGTTTTGCTATGAACTCCATTGACACCAAAAACTTTTTAAAAAGTTAATGGTTTAAGATCAAACCTAATAGATCACTTTATCCCATTGTCGTCTTAGTTTACTCTAGAGTTAATTGTTGGAAATAACATTGTTTATTGCCACTTCCACGAGATTCTAAAAATGTCGAAATTATAATAGATTTTGGGCATCTTTATAGTGGTAGTTTTAGACAGAACATGATGGTAAAAATTTTGTGTTATTAATAAAAGGATAAAACAGACAAGTTGTAACTAAAACATTTTTAAAATTCATTTAAAGGCCTGCATATTCAGTTGAACATGGTGTTATCTTGGATAATTAATCATTTCCTTAAAGAGACAATAGTAAGTTTGCCAAACAAATTTGTTGAAGATTTCTTCTGACAATACAGTTAGTTGTGCCACGTGAAGCTTTAGAGCATCCGCAACGCGGCGTGATATCATCCTGCGTTCCGTGCCGGAGGGACGGAACGCCCGCGAGACGCGTTGCGGCACTCCGTCCCGCCCCGGAACCGTACCCATCTCGTCTCGTAACCCGTCCCTGCGAGACGCTGGACGGGCTGTCACGCCACGCGCCCCTGCGCCATGCGTGACGCCCACTAGCCGGCCCGCGGGTAGGCGTCGTCACGATGACGCAATAAATCTTTTTTTAAATTCGAATTAAAAAAATAATAATTTTTTTATTAAACGGTAATATTACCTTTTATATCCGTTTTTTCTCTTTTTTTTAAATTTTTTTCTTTTTTTACTCTATAAATACTCCTAATTCATCCTCATATCACACACAACTACACATCTATTCTTCCTAAATCAATTTCATTTCCTCTCCAATTTTCATCTAACATCTCATCACAAAATGTCCAGCGACAGCAACTCCGGCGGTGGCGGCTCCGGCGGGTGGGATCTCAACACGTTTAACGATTGGGAGACCATGTACAACACACTGGGTGGTTCCGGTTCGTCGACGTCGGGCACCCAGGGTTCGGCGACGCCGGGTGGGTACCAACCAGTGTTGTTAAAATCGCGCCCCGAGCGCGCTTGGGTCGCGGGTCGCAAGGGTCGAGACCGACATCGCCCCGATGCGGCGGGGTCGTGCGAGATCCGTGGAGCGACGGTGGGGCGCGCCTTGGTCGCCTGGGTCGCCGTGGGTCGCTTGGGCCATCTGGGTCGCCGTGGAGCGAGCCGATTTTTTCTTCTCCTTTCTTCATCAGCCACCACTCCTTCGACGTGGGTCTTCTTCAGCAAAAGCAAAAATCACTTTATTCTTCAGCCACCACTCCTTCGACGACTCGACGTCCAGATTTTCAAGGTTTATCTATATGTACAAGCATCAAAGTTTTTTTGTATTCTCCTATTTTCCATCGTTTTTCTTGGGTGGACTCAAATTAAAGTTTGGCTTTTTTATCTTTCTTGCATCGGGGTTTGTGAAAAAAATGAGTGTAGAGGTTGAACATGATTTGGCAAGAGGAGAATGAGAGTTGGTACAGGTGTAATCTTGTCCAAAATCCCATAATCAGCTTGTGGAGTTTTGATTTGAATAATAAAAAAGGTGTCAGGATTAAATATTCTATAAATTGTGTCAGCTTTCGTGAAGCAAATCAAGAGAGAGATAAAAATTTACAGAGGCTTCCGTGAAGCAAAGCAATTATGTGTTACTTTTTTCCAACTTTTTTTCTCTCATATTCCATTTTTTACAACATGTTTCTTGGCCTTTTTGTTTTTTTAAAGCACTTGTTCACGAGGTCATGTCGGATGAATAAAAATAATTATTAGTTTTATTAGTTTTTCTATCAATAGCAATTTCATACATTGTGAATTATCATTAATTATAAATAAATGATTGTTTCTTTCTACATATCATTTTTATACAAAATGTCTCAAGACCCCGCTAGGAAATATGCAAGAGCTGATCCGAATACCAGATATAAACTTACATGCAACTTTCTACATATCATTTTGGAACTTTGATGATTTTTTATAATAAAATTCAGTTATTTAGTTATGTTATGTTGTTTAAAATTTTATATTTTTCGTCTAATCTTCTTTTTTTAATATGGAGTAATGATGTATGTAGATTTATTTGATGTGATAAACATTCAAGCAATAAACTTATAAAAGAGATACAAATATAATCATCATTCGGCTATTCTGGCGCCCCGATTTGTGGGTCTCTCGCCCCGTCGCCCCATTGCCCCGCGACCCGGGGTCCCCCCTCATCGCCCCGGGGCGCCCCGCGACCCTAACAACACTGGTACCAACCACCCACTTTTGACGTGGATGCATACGCACGTCCCTCCGCCCCGCGGTATTCGCAGGGATTATCCCAGATTCGGGAGGATTTCCCCGTTGAACCCACTCTGGGAGGAGGCCGAGGCGGGCGAAGCTCCAGGGCGGAGTCGGAGGCGGGCGAAGCTCCAGGGTGGAGTCGGAGGCGGGCGAGGAGGAGGATCTAGGCCGGCATCCGTACAGCAACAACGAAACGATGGCGGTG
Source organism: Salvia splendens (assembly GCF_004379255.2). NCBI lineage: Eukaryota > Viridiplantae > Streptophyta > Magnoliopsida > Lamiales > Lamiaceae > Salvia > Salvia splendens. Next base: position 14,461,617 of record NC_056034.1, read on the forward strand.
TACAACGCTTGGATCACCGTCTCGTACGATCCCGTCGTCGGGAATCAACAACCCAACAAGTGCTTATGGGAAAAGGTCACCGAGATCTACCACCAGATGAAGCCGAAAGGGTCTCGGAAGCGCACATATAAGATGCCCCGCTGTCACTTTGGCCGAGTCGACAAACAGGTCAAAAAATTCTGTGGCATCTACTCGACCGAAGCGGCGCACTACCAAAGCGGAGCTTCGGGAGCCGACATTCTGAGGGCGGCTTTGCGCTTCTACAACCAGGACACCGGTAAACAATTCAAATATGTTGATATTTTGCAGGTCGTCAAGGACGAGGAAAGGTGGGCCGGCGGTGTCCGCTCCAGCTCGGGCTCAACCTCAAAGCGCACGAAGCACACGGCGAGTGGCCAATACGCATCTGGTGACAGGGGTGAGGGCAGCGGCGCACAAGAGGGTGCACCGCAGGAGTTTGTGGGCACGGCCAGCGATGCCGCGGTATCCAGCCATGGGCGCCGTCGGCCGCAAGGGACCAAGGCGGCGAAGGCGGCTAGAGCGAGGAAGGGCCGAGGCGAATCAAGCCAGGCGGCCCCGGGATCGGGCTCGGGGGTCTCGAACACCCTTATGGCGGTGTACATGACCGCCACAATGGCGGACACTTCCCGTTTCTCGCCCTCCCAATACCAAGCCTGGTGGAACGGAATTGTGCATATGGCAGCACAACTTGGTCTTCCGCCTCCTATTGCACCTCCACCGCCTTCAGGGGATGATTCGCCGGCGGAGTAGTTTTTTTATTTTCTTTAAATTTGTATTTTAAATTATGCAACGTTTAATTTTTTAGGATTTTAATTGTGTGTTTTTTATTTTTTAAAATTTTAAGTTGTAATTTTTTTTATGTTGTGTGTTTTTTAATGAAGTGTGTTTGTTTTAATTGAATTGAGTTGGAAATAAAAATAAAAAATGAAATTGAATTAATAGTAATTTAAGGAATGGTTAAGGAACGGATAAGGAACGGAGGGTTGCAGGTTCCGTTTCTTAGTTAAGAAATGAAGTAAAAAAGTGCATTGAGGTTCGCAAATAGTAGTTTAAGGAACGGTTAAGGAACGATATAGCAACAGCGCCGTGGATTGCCATAGGGACTAGCTAAATATTATACTACCATTTCCCACAACAGAGTTCATTATTCTATTGCAGACATAAAATGGCACTTAAATCTAGATTTTGTCGTCATTTTTTAAAACCGTGCTCCAAAAAACTAGTAGCTAGGAATTAGGATGGGCACTTAGATCTAGATTCTTGTTGTCATTTTTCTAATCGATTCTCCAAAAAACTAGCTAGGATGCTAAGTTTCACCTTCTTGAAACTTAGTTTTTACAAAGAGAATTGATGTCTGTCTTGTATTCCACTCCACTCCACTCCCCCCACTCAGTCACAGCAATTGGTGATTTGGAATCAAATTAGATGCCAAGTGTAAACATTTTGTGTTGTGTTTTTGTGTCGGCAAAACAGAATATGGAATCACATCATTTACAAGTTGAGTTGTGGTGCAATGTGTGCACAATGTAAAAGATGTAGGTAGGAATAGGAATATAGGATGCAAGAGAAGAGACTGATGATTGCAAGTGTTGAGCTTATCCACAACATTCATCTTCTAGATAAAACATTCCACAAATATTTTCCAGATAAATGATTTATAGAGCTTCAAGACCTTTCTGATCATACAAACCTCAGTCAAATTTCTTCTCATGAACATGCCCAGATCATTATATCATATTTTGTTACAGCCTAAACTTCTGCATAAGAGGAGTATCAAAAGGAGTTCCTCAACAGCAGAAAAAAGTTAGAAAAGGAAATGAACACTTTGTCTTCTTTCCTATAGTCCTAACACACATTCCACAACACCCTCTGTCTCTCTCTACCACTAGGAAGCACCTTTGAAGATGAGGAAGTTGAGAGTCTCTAGTGTGAAATATATGAAGCTCCCTTTAAAGTGAGTGAAAAAACACCCAAAGTTGGATCCCACCACACACTGCCATCCACTCCCATACTTCTTGTCGAACTCCTGCAACCAAACAGACCTTCAGCCCTCAGCACCCAACATAAAAAAAACTGAATCTTGAAATACCCAAAAACAGAAATTAGAAAAATATCTGACCTTCTTGATGTGGGCAGCTATGGATTTGCATTCAAGAACATCGTAGAGATCCAAAGCCTGAGAAGCAGATGCCATTGCCTGGATCTGCATCTTCAATGGCATATCTGTGTCCTCAATCAAAGCTTTCCCTTCCAACATCTTCCTGCAAAACTTAAATCCCTCTTCGACAAAACTTTTCTTTGTTGGTGTTTGAATCTCTCTCACTCTCTCTCTGTGTTGCAGAAAAGAAGAGTAGTAATGATTTTATAGAAGGTATTGCAGGAGGATTGATCATAATCTACTCAAAGCCTTGTAAGTATTAATGCATTTAAAATATGTGTGAGATATTGGAGTGATTTGGCACATTTCCCAATTATTTTAAATGTCCTTTTTCTCCCCTCTTTAAGGACTTTATTGGCTTATTCTATTCTGGGACTCTCTTTTATGGCGTCATCCATCAAAGAGGATAACGATGTTAGGGATAAAGCTGGTGAGGCCCAAGAGCATCTTTAACGCAAGGGGCCGGGCCGCATCTCGCGAGTCCCGGCCCGTCCCGAGCGTTGCACGGAGGAGAGTCACGGCCCAGGCCCGTCCCGGGGCCGCGTTCCCGGCCTGTCGCGCGTCCCGCGTCCCGGCCTGGGACGGCGTTGCACGGTGACGGGCCGCAACTGTAGAGTCCCGGCCCAGCGTTACACGCTCCTCGGGCCGGGCCGCAACCAATTTTTTTTTTTAAATTCGAAAATTTTTTCTATAAATACTACTCCATTTTCATACACATTCAACTTCATATTCAACTTCAAATCTCTTCCTTGAATTCGAAAAAATGCCTCCACGTCAAAGAATATTCGAAGATCAAATGTCTCGGTCGTTAGCAGAGGCGCTACCGGCAATCCAAGAAGAAATCAACAACGAAGTTGAACGCTACCAAGCTGTTATGTTTTTCTGTTTTTATGTATTTTATTTTCAGTTTTAAAATTTCTATGTTGTAATTTTGCAGTATTCGATGAAATTAAATTTTCCGTGTTATAAATTTCCAGCGTTTTTTTATTTTACGAGTTAAATAGGTTGGAGTTGTGAATAGTGTCATTTATTAGTTGCGGCCTGGGCCGCAACCTGCAGGGTTACAGCAGTTGGGTCCTGGGCCGCAACTGTAGAGGAATGATGACGTGGAGGGGACTTAGGGCCGGAAATGGGGACGGGGTTAATGATGCCCTAAATCAATCCTACCTCTCTTTTTTTTGTTTATTAATTTCTATTTTATTGCCACTATTTTGGAAAGATCAAGAGCATCTTCATAAAAATATTTCTTGCTTTTTGTTTGATTTATCTCAATTGCCATAATTTTTGAAAGATTAGCTGAAGATGACTAGAGTGAGAAAGACAGAAATTTGGCAACTGCCAAGTCTCCTAATGAAACAAGTCTTGCTTGAAGACCACGGGTGTGGAAATGCGACTTCAGAAAATCTTATAAAAAGCACAAAGTTGGTTAGGATGGTGTTCTCGTAAGATTGAGTTTTATGAATGTTGTTCGATATTGTGGATACGGCCTTGGGACAATATTAATCTTGGGTCAGCTTAATTTTGAGTAAACTATGAATTTTTTTTTATCTTAAGCAGTCAAACCAATTGTATCTTAAAAGAGTATATTGTGGAAAGGGAGAATTTCATTCATTCAACGTGTTCGATTTACAGAGGCATATACACGGTATTAAGTAGTGGAAGAAATAGCTAAACATGGTAAAGATTTACCCTAACTAATTTCCCCTTCTCCACGGTAATTCCCTAATCTCAGGGATCTTTCCTTGATTTTATTTTATTTACTTTCCAATATTCCCCCTCAAGTTAAGTAATGAGATCACTCATTCTTAACTTGCCCAATACTTCGCGGAAGCTTCTTGAGTCCACAGCCTTTGTTAGGATATCGGCTAACTGATCTTCAGACTTTACAAAGGGAAGTTCTATGTTAAGGACCTAATTCCTTAACGGAGATCGGCGGTTGTCTGCTCGGCGATCAAGGGATTTTTCCGGCGTCTCGAGAGGAGATCGGCGGTGGTTCTAGTGTCTTGCTGTGCGCGGAACTCCTCCATCGGGCAGCAAGACACTAGAACCACCGCCGATCTCCTCTCGAGACGCCGGAAAAATCCCTTGATCGCCGAGCAGACAGCCGCCGATCTCCGTTAAGGAATTAGGTCCTTAACATTCTACTATTCTGGCCTCTATGTTGTCTTTGATGAAGTGCATATCCACCTCTACATGCTTCGTCCGATCATTCTAAACTGGATTCTCAGATATACTGATTGATGCCTTGTAATCGCAGAACAACTTACACGACTTTTGCGAATTCATGCTTAACTCCATCATTAGCTTCTTCAACCATAGGATCTCGGTTAGGCCACTCCTAATCCCTCGAACTTTGCCTCGGCACTTGACAAGGCAACCACTTTCTGCTTTTTGCTCCGTCAAGTGACAAGATTCCCTCTTACAAAGGTAAAGTACCCCGCAGTCGACTTTCTATCTTTTGGATTTACAGCCCAATCAGCATCCGTGAAACCATGAATCTTTATGTGCCCGTGGTTTTCAAACATAATCTTGTGTCCAGGTGTCCCCTTTAGATATCAGACTATCCTCAGAGCTGTTTTCCAGTGAGCTACTTGAGGTGCATGCATGAGATACCTTGTTCGAGGAGTTGGCTCAGCTCCTTCAACTATCTGTAGTCCATGATTCTACACCATGGGAGTGTCATCCGGCTTACAGACTAACAATCCTGTTTCTGCCAATAAGTCGAGTACATACTTTTTGTGGTTGATGAAGATTCCCTTGCTTGGCCTCAACACCTCTATTCCTAAAAAGTACTTGAGTAGACCCAAATCTTTCATTTGAAATTTTGCAAACAAATTTTTCCTTAACTGATTGATTTCCTCTGCATCATCTCCAGTAAGGATCATATCATCCACATAAATAATTAAGCACGTAATCTTTCCTTTCCTTTTCTTCAGAAATAGCGTGTGATCAGAGTTACTTTGCTTGTACCCATACTTCTTCATCACATCTGTGAACCTCTCAAACCATGCTTTGGGCGACTGTTTGAGTCCATACAAGGTCTTCTTCAATTTGCAAATCTTTCCTCCTTCAAATTCCCCTGTAAATCCAGGTGGTGCCTCCATGTATATAGGTTTTGACAGCTCCCTGTGTAAGAATGCATTTGTCACATCAAACTGGTGTAGTGGTCACTCTCTGTTTGCCGCTATCGAGAACAACACTCGAATAGTACTCATTTTTTCGACAGGTGAGAAAGTTCCAACACAGTCAACTCCGTAGGTCTGAGTGTACCCTTTTGCTACCAACCTTGCTTTATATCGTTCAATGGACCTATCTGGCCTTCTTTTGATGGTAAAGACCCACCGACATCCCACAGTGTGGATTCCCTCAGGTTTCAGGAAAACTTCCCATGTTTTGTTCTTCATTAGAGCCTTCATTTCTACCAACATCGCTTCTCTCAAATGGGTAATTTTCATGGCTTCCTCTGCGGTTCGAGGGAGCTCCTCCTCTTCATAAAGGGCTGTTGCGAATGCCCTTGCCATCTCACTCAAGTTTGCTTTAGCCAAATTTGCCATCGAGTACCGGCTTCTCGTGTTAACCTTGCTGGGCTATAACGCTTAGGCGGTACACCACGATTGACTCTTGGAGGGAGTATGTATCATCCAGTGTCACCATCAATTGCTGCATTCTCCTCTTCACCAGAATTGTTAGAGGTAAGAATTGTACTATCTGAGCTAGTTTCAGGAATTACCTCAGATATCACTGGAGGAGGACTTAACTGCGGTGTAGGCGGCTGAGGAGGCTCTACAGCGGACATGATCAGCTCGGCGGTGGCACTAGCTTGCTCTGTTGGTTCCACAGTCGAGTCGCATGAATGTGGTAACACAGCCCAAGGAAATGGTCTAATACAATCTCTCGGATTCTCCCCTGACTGATACAACTCTCTCCATGACCCCGAGTTTGGGTGTAGAAAAAATACTCACATTCTAGAAAGTTACAGTTCATGGTTGTAATTATTTTTCTAGAAACTGGATCATAACAACGATACCCCTTTGATTAGTCCCATACCCCCAAAAAACGCACTTAAATGCACAAGCAGAAAATTTACTTCTTTCATGTTTAGGAATATGAACATACACGGAGCATCCAAAATTCTGAGCGAAAATGTAAGAGGTTCTACAATTTTTGCTAGGGCTGAAAGTACTTGAAGAGGTGTTCGCATACCCAAAATTTTGGTACGAAGACGATTAACTAAGTACACAGCAGTAGCTACAGCTTTAGGCCACAAGAATTTTGGAACAATTGAATCAAAAAACAGGGCTCGAGTAACTTCTAGGATTATCCTATTTTTTCATTCTGCTACTCCATCTTCGGGGGTATATGGACAAGTCGTTTGATGAACCAAGCCTTTACTCCTATAAAACTCTGTCATTTCTTTATTAACAAATTCCCTACCATTATCAGATCGAAGTATCTTAATAGTGGTTTGGAACTGCGTTTGAATCAAGGTGAAGAAAATAGCAAATTTTTCAAAAACCGCCGACTTATCCTTCAAAAAATATATCCAAGTTAGTCTAGTGCAATCATCCACAAATATGAGAAAATATTTAAAACCATGATCACCAGTAATAGGCGCTGGGTCCCACACATCAGCATGTACTAACGGGAAAATATCCTTAACCCGTGTCTCACCAGACTTGTAAGATTGTGTGTGGCTTTTTGCCAAAACACATGATTCACAAGAAATATCTTGAAACTTAGAAAAATTGGGAAACAAAGTTTTAAGATAATCCGAGGATGGAGTCTCAATCTGCGGTGCCACAACCAGACTTCTCGATTAGCAAATCTGTGAGCAAGCATCGTTGTACCACCTTGTAGAGTAATCTCATCCACATAGTAGAGGCCTTGACGCTTAGTGACACGCCCAATTATCCTACTCGTCATGATATCCTATAATACACAGAAATTGGGATGCATCATTAATGTACAATTCAGTTCTTTGGTCACATGACTAATGGACATAAGCTTATGGGACAATTTTGGCACATAAAGACAATTGGAGAGTTTTAAGCTCGGTTAAATCTCAATAGTCCCACTCCACTAACAGTCATGAATTCCCCATCAACAGTTTGAATTGAGCTTTTGGTGGCCTCATTAAACATAGAAAAATCCTTTTTATCATAGGTCATTGTATTCGTAGCCTCACAATCAAATATCCACCCATTTTTCTTAGAATTAGTTTTACTCTGGGCCATACATGCAATAGAAATTTTTTCTAAGGGCGCAAACGGGTTCGGAGTCACAAATGCTGTTTTTGGCAGTTCTGGGGCAGAATTATGATTTATCACATGTTTAGGGCTAATTTGAACACATTTATCTCTATAGGGGGCAGATAAGGGTATAGGCGTATGATGGGGTATGTTTTTTGAAACATAATAATTTGAAGGACCTTTCTGCAAAAATATTGGTGGATTAGGATTATCAAATCTCAATCCAATACCTCCATGAGCGGCGCCCCCTTTTCTCTCGGCGAATGTTGCCCCGCCGATTACCTCCGTCAATTCCCCACGTCTGCCGCCCCCTCCGTTCCGGGAGTCTCCATCTCCGGTTCTCGGGCGAGGATTGGTGGCCTCGCGGTTGCCTCCTCCTGTCGGGAACAATCCACCGCCGCTGCCATCGTCCATCCCGATTGCTAATCGGGCTTTCGCCTTTTGATTTTCATCCCACCATTCGGGAAATCCAACCAAGAGAAAACATGATTCTCTGGTATGTTTATGTTTACCGCAATGAGAGCACCACAACTTGGATTTGTCCGGTTTGAATCCTCGTCCCCTGCGGTTGTGTCCGGCGGCGCGTTGCGGTGGTTGTTGGTTGATGCGTTGTTGCTGTTGGGGTTGGTTTCGGGCAGTGAATCCTAGCCCCACTCCGCCCGATGATGAGTCGTCACTGACTGTTCCGGTCGAGGGATCTGAGTTTGCTGCCGGCGGCATGATTTTGAGCCGGGTAGCTTCTCGTTTCACCCACCCGTATGCAGTTTTGATTGAGGGCAGGGGTTCTCCTTGAGGATATCGTGTCGGATTCCGTCATACCGGTCATTCAGTCCGGTGAAGAACTTAAACAAACGCTTTGTTCCTATGTAGGTTCGGAATTGCCCAACCCCTTTGTCACAGCAATCAATAGGGCGATTCTCGCATCGATCTATCTCGATCCAGATCCCATGGAGACGACGCCAATAGGTTTCGAGCCCTTGTTCTCCTTGCACTATCTTACTTGCTCTTTCCTCCAAGTCGTATAATAGGTACGGATCAGCGGTGCTCGCAAACGTGACAGACAAGCTTTCCCACAGGGCCTACGTTGTTTGGTTGTGTGCGAAGTCGACGATGATATCGGTTTCGATATTGTCGATTATCCAAGAGAACACAATCATGTCGGTCTCTTCCCATTCGGTATAGCCTTTCGCCCCTAGTTCCGGAAGCACAGGTATACCCGTGAGGTGCCGGAGAGCTCGTCTGCCCACAACGGCTATCCTCATTAGTTTCTGCCAGAGAAGGTAGTTGTTTCCATTGAGTTTGACCGCCAGAGTAACATTCTTACTCATTCTCAATCTTGAATCGTTGTTGTTGTTGGGTTTCTCTTCATCGTCTGAATGATCTACCATGGCCGAGATTTGGTATTCTCAGGTTGTGATGAATCTTATTCTAAGCCTTGCTCTGATACCATGTTAAAAGAGTATATTGTGGAAAAGGAGAATTTCATTCATTCAACTTGTTCAATTTACGGAGGCATATACACGGTATTAAGTAGTAGAAGAAATAGCTAAACATGGTAAAGATTTACCCTAACTAATTTCCCCTTCTCCACGGTAATTCCCAAATCTGAAGGATCTTTCCTTGATTTTATTTTATTTACTTTCCAACAATTGGAAATGAGGAAAACAATACTGAGTTCTTGTTGTATGTTTTGTCTATGTAGTATTAAATGTAAATAAAGTAGAAAAATTAAAAACAAGATTTTTATTGAGGTTTTAAAATAAATAAATACGACTACGTGATAACATATTTCATAATTAGAGTTACAATTTGTGACGTTTAATAATAAAATGGACAATATTAGAGGATAATCTAAGCAATGGATTTAATAAATCATCAAAAATCATCAACGAATGAGTTGGAAAAATTTTAGAACACTTGGATATTTAGGTTTTGATTTGTAATTACAATTATCTGAATTTTAATTGGTAGAAAAGTTAGTACACTGGTCCATGAAAATTGAAGCCAGAAGAAACAAAAGGATGATAAAGAGGTTATGGACGAAGTCAGATTAGATTAGTCATTTCAATATTTGCATTTCAGAATATAAAATTCATTCTCTCACTAATTATTGGGCATCAATGATTGCACAATCTTCTTTACTTAATATCTTATTCTGTACTACAGGTCATTCTTACATAGTTCATCGGTCTATTGAGATTATTTTTTTTAAATTGAATTCAATTAAGATAAATTTCATCATAAAGTTAAGAATCACATTAAATCTAATTTAAACTCTATCTACAACTGAAATAATCTAATTTAATCTATTAAATCGAACATTTTAGAACCTTCCAAGGATATATTAGACTCATGTGAAAGTGTACGATAATGTCTATATACACTAGGTTACTTTGAATTGATGATTAAACTAATTATTAGTCTATATGAATTGGATTTTTGCTAGTAAAAGGCAATGGTACGTTTAGGTGGGGCCGGAGTCTACTTACACCGGCACATAAAACTAAAAAATTTCATTAAATTCAATCTTTGAAGCTATTGTCAATCACGGGATATCACAACTCCACCTAAATCCATCTTGGGGTTGACTTGCATTATTATTTGTCATTTGTTATTAGTGACGACTGTCGCACCGTATTCGCCTTCCAATCACAACGATAATCTTGTTCATTGTGTCGGGCAGTTCACATGATTTCCTTCATCCGTGAATTGCAGAATTACTAAAATTACCATTGAAAGCAATCCGTCTGTTTCGAGTTTATGTGGGGAACGGTGAATCATTGTTATGCTCTTATGCCAGCTTGAAGACGGAATTGGTGATTCAGGAAACTACTTTTCACATCGACTTGCACATACTGCCGATCCACGGTCCAGATATTATTTTGGGAATGGCTTGGCTGAGATCCCTTCATAGGGTGACGACAGATTATGACGGGGGTACCATCGAGTTCCTGAGAGACGGGGCTCCCGTCTGCCTAAAAGTGGTGTCGCCTGGTCCGCGGGAAGTCTCCCTACGGATGTTTGCTTCGATAATGATGCATCAGGGGGACGCGGAGCAGGGAACGTTGTACCTGCGTCGTTGATGGCATCGAAAAAGACCCAGCCGCCGAATACACCGGAATCGTGAGAGCTGCCGAGGACACCACTAATTGCGGAAAACGATACTGAGGGAATTCTGGTAACTGTGCACTCGGCAAAGTTGTGTGCGGCGGTTCGGGATCCGGCCGTGGCGGCGGGCGCTGCAACGCCGATCGCCGATTCAAATCAGCGAGTTCCGACTCAAATCTTGCCATGGATGCCAAAATATGTTCGAACATGGTTTTCGTCGGATCCAACGGTTGAGTCTCCATCATCTGCGATATCACCGGGTCTGCTGACACCGGAAGCGAAGATAACGGAAGGGTTTCCGGTCGGAACTGCGTCGAAACTGTGAGGGACATGGTTCGAGATAAAGGCACCAAATTTAAAGGGATCGGTTCCCTTAATCGTTCAACCATCAACGAGGGCTGCTCGTCGCTGAGACGGTGATGCTGTCGCTTGCGAGATCCGGTGATCACGCTGAAGTAGGGCTTGCGGAGAAAATAAAAGATGCATAAATAGGGTAAATTATGATGTTATTTCTTGGATCTCAAAAATAACATAATCCTCCCCTTTTATATCTAAGGGCCCTAGGGTTGATTCGACTCTACGATTCGGGAAAGAATCAACAAAGAAAACCCGAAAATGAGCTTATAGATCCGCTCGACTCAAAATAAATATTCTAATGTTTAAAATAAAGAAAAGTAAATAAAACATAAATAAAATACTAATCTAAATAATCTTCACTTGATCAGCGTGAGACATACTCTCCATACCACACGGGCAGCCGTGACTCCCTCCTCGGCCGTCCGTTCCTCGCGTCAGCAGTATCCTCCGGCGGTTCTCTCTCCATTGTCTCGAACACCTGATACTCTTCCCTTCGTGACTGCTCCGGCACCTCCGGGGGTTCTCTACTCGGTGTGTTCTCACCTTGTGAAGAAGTACTCGTATCACGGGCTCTACAAGTTATGCCATGTAGATCCACCATCGGTGGTAAGTCGACATTATAGGTGCATACTTTTATAGAAACAAACATGTTGGATGGTGAATGGGCCGAAGTTCCTAAACAGACTGGGCTTCAATTTTGTTTTGATTGCGGGCTGAATTGAATTGGACCATCATTAATCATTTGTCGCATTATTCAGTATCATGTTTTGTATGTATACATTTTCCTTGCCGATTTGTTCATAAAAATAAAAATTCTATTTTCCATGACTCCATAAGTTGAATCAATAAACTGTAATTGAATGTAATATATTTAGATTAAAATTGGTCATTTACATCAGCCGTTTGAAAGGTTTCCCTATTCAGTAACCTTCGAATCTATGCTTATTTTCAACTTCCCAGAGCATTGATCGTTAATTCGTTATAGACTAATACCACGATCGAATCCCAGAAAAGCGGATCTAATTGAACATCTTGAGTAACAATACCTTGTTGCCTTTTATTGAATACCAATATTGTTTTTTATCCTATTATAGACATCCAGATCCAGTCTATAGCAAAACAACAAAATGCTGTCGGAGGAATAAATGAGAACGAAAAAACAAAAGAATGTTGTGGAGGGTGTCCTCATAGGTAAATGTAGAGGGTTTATAAGTTTTTTTTTAGATTTTATTTAGGATTTAGAATTTAGGGAAGCTAAAAGCTTATAAAGAGGGAAATTTTTTTTAAGTTCTATTAACAAGAAATTATTGATTTAATTTTATATATTTATGTTACTAATATAGATATAGGGATATAATTAAATGCAAACTTTAAATATTGTACAAACTTCAAACTATAATCTTGACCGTTAAAATATGTCAGCAGATGACCATATAATACCAACAAAAAATGTCAACACAATGTCAACGGTTGATGTTGGGTTGACACTGTGTTGACATTTTTTTTGCTGTTATTTTGTCATCTGTTGACATTTTCTAACGGTGCAGCTCATAGTTTGAAGATTGTACAATATATATTTTTATGCATTTTATATCAATATGGTGATCTATGTGTGTACGTAAATAAATACTACTACTTCTCCCGTCTCATGTTACTTGTACTTTTCTATTTCAGTCCATCCCAAACTACATATAATATTTCTATTTTATGTAAGAATTAGGCTATTTAATTAATATCTTAGAAATTAAATATTTCATTATTAAATAATATCTCATATTACACTTAAAATACTAATTTGATCACAAAGGGAGTGAAATATAAGCATTGTGAAAATAAAATTAAGGTGACATGGACGTCAAAGTGGCGTAAATGGCTTTGCGTCACCAAAATTCAATTACTGACTCCACCCTACTATATACATTTATTTTATAGTAGTAGGACTGTAGGATGTGGTCTCCAATCCAAGTTCGTAATATAACAACAAAGGTGATAACTACACTTACTTCATGAGTTATTATTTTTTTTATTTTTATACTAAACACAATAAATTGAAATAACGATATGACAGGACATATGTTATGCCAGCTAGCAATATTGAATTATACAGAGAAAAATATAAGCAAAGAATACATATATTGCGTAGATGGAAGATGCAATCTTCAAATTGATGGAATCGTAGAAGAACGAGTAGTTTCAAGGTTGAAAGTGAAATCAATTTAAATTTAGAATGGAAGTTTGAAAGTACTCCTTAAATTTTGTAGATGGAAGATGCAATCTTCAAATTGATGGAATCATAGAAGAACGAGTAGTTTCAAAGTTGAAAGTGAAATTAATTTAAATTTAGAATGGAAGTTTGAAAGTACTCCTTAAATTTTGTAGATGGAAGATGCAATCTTCAAATTGATGGAATCATAGAAGAACTAGTAGTTTCAAGGTTGAAAGTGAAATCAATTTAAATTTAGAATGAAAGTTTGAAAATACTTAAATTTTGTACTATACATTAGTACTCCATATAGTAAGAGATTTCATGGAGTTATGATATATTGATATTATTAGACATTAGTAGAATACTTCTTTTTTTATTGGTTCGAAAGGAAATTATGATCAGAATAATATAGTCTTACGTGATGTGATTATAGTGATTTTAAGCATTATTGCTCGGTGCTGAGCTTGGGAAAGGACTGTTAGCAGATTTAGGATTGGGGATCGATCATCTGACCGTTTGGTTAAAGATGCACGAGTCCCATGTCATTCGATCACATCCCTTGGATTCGAACGAGACATTTGTAGTGCTAAATGATCCTCAAAAGAGTGTCGTAAATCTATTACTAATAATACAGTAATACTACTAGACGATAAAATGAGATGGGATTGACCCTGTCTCGTATTGTTGCCGTCGAAACATAAACCAGCTAAATCAAACCATGCATGAGGGCCCCACTTTGCGAGAGCGACTCTTTGCTGCCGACACTCATTTCCAATTCTAAGCAAATCGCTTAGGCTCGGATCCAGGCTCAGCCTCGGAGCTCCCTCTTTCTTCCCCATGTAAAACCACACCACTTTCCATCTCTGCTTGCCGCCATGCACACACACTACACGGCACACGCACTCTTCACACTCTGCTTCTTCCATTCCTATTCTTTCCTTTTTTTTTCTTCTTCCTCACATTAAATTACACGCTTCTGTTGATCCATTCCTCTCTCTCTCTCAGTTGAACGCTCAAATTCTCTATTTTGCGGTTTAATCCAACAGAATTGTGCCTTTTTTTTAATTAGGGTTTAAGCATTCAAAACCTTTTCATCAATTCCGACTAATCCGATCTCACTAGTTAACCCTCTCGACTGATTTAAACCCCAATTGAGATCGTATTTGAACTGACACACACTTCTCACAAAAAAAGGGGGAAAGGAATTTGCAGAATGCAGCACACAAAATCAGAATCCGATCTAGCAAGCTTAGCTCCGTCGTCGCCGTCGCGATCTCCGAAGAGGCCGGCGTACTACGTGCAGAGCCCGTCGTCGTCCATGCACGCGACCCCCAATTTCACGAGCCCCATGGAGTCCCCCTCCCACCCCCACTTCGGCCGCCACTCCCGCAACTCCTCCGCCAGCCGATTCTCCGGAATTTTCCGCTCCTCGTCCGGCCGCAAGGCCGGGGCCGCCCGCACCAAGCCCAACGACAAGGGCTGGCCCGAGTGCCATGTCATCGTCGAGGAGGGGAATTACGACGATGACAAGGCCTGCACGCGCCGTTGCCAGGTGTTATTAGCCTTGTTCGGCTTTGTTGTGTTGTTTACCGTCTTCTGTTTGATCATCTGGGGCGCCGGGAGGCCTTTCAAGACCGAGGTTTCTGTCAGGGTAAGCTTTTGCCCGTTTTTGAATTTGGGGATTTCTGTTGAAATTGAGAAAAATGTCATGTGTTTAACCTTGTTGCTTTTGTAGTTGATTAATTGCAACTATTGAACTTCTTCGACTTAGCTAAGATATCGAATCTTTTACTATACGATTCGACTCTTTAATTACTCGATGGAGTTATGTCCAATTGATGTGATTTGTAGCTGAAGCGCTAACACTCTGGATGCTGTGTGCAGACCTTGATGGTCAGCAACATGTACATGGGCTCGGGTGCAGACTTCACTGGTGTTCCAACGAAGATGCTGAATGTGAACGGCTCCTTGAGGATCAGTGTGTACAATCCTGCAACATTCTACGGCATTCATGTCACTGCTACACCGGTCAATCTCTTCTACTCGGAAGTCGTTGTTGCAACAGGGGAGGTAAGGCATCTGCGAACATCCTCTGTTTCGCTTCACAGTTTGGTAGCTATGTGTCTACTCTGATTGTGTGATCCTTCAAATACTCTACTATATTTTATTTACTGTTTGTGATGCAGCTGAAGAAATACTATCAACACCGGAAAAGCCACAAGAATGCGGTGGTGCACATAGAGGGAACCCGAGTCCCCTTATACGGGGCTGCATCGAATCTGATAGTTGAAGATGGTGGTGCAGTTCAGGTCCCACTGACGTTGGAGTTTGAAGTGAGGACGCAAGGCGATTTGGTCGGGAAATTGGTGAGGACAATGCACCGGAGAAGAGTGTCGTGCCCACTGATCCTCGATTCAACGAGGAACAAGCCCATCAGGTTCAACAAGGATGATTGCACTTACAGCTGAAGTAACCTACTTGAACCACATTTTGTATACTACTACTATTCAACTTGTAACAGTGAAAGCAATATTCTTTTTTTTCAGTTGTGAAAATAGGAAATGTGAAGGTTGTGGTAACAGTTGTATCCTGTATAATGATTAATGTGCCAACAAATTCAGTTTAGTTGAAAGCAATGATCAGCTCAAAGTGACCATGAGTATAGGATAGTAAAATCCTAAATGAGATTAGTACATGATGGTTGGGCGAATTTTTGATGGTAGTAAATGCAGGTAATGAATATAGAACACGACACAAGGAATTACGTGGTTCGATTTACTGAGGTAAATCTACGTCCACGGGAAGAAAGGAGGGCAAGATTGTATTGCTTGATCTGGTTTTCCAGCTTACAAATACAGACTTGCTAAATAATATTTGATGTCTAGAGCCTTTCTATCTGATCTAAGTTCTATTTATACATTGAACTAAGATCGTGGCTTGCATCACCACTAACTAGGTCTCTAACTAGGTAGTGGATGTCGTGGAGGTCATGAGATCCTGCATGGGTCCACTATCTCTTTGTTTGGTCCGCTATCCTGCATGAGTTGACACCACTAAATAGATCGTGTAGTGGAGGTCGTGGAGGTTCTGCATGAGTCCACTATCTCCCAGTTCGGTCGAATACTGAGACCGAACTGCTGAACTATTGCCGAGCAGCTTTTGCCGATCTGAGAGTAGAGCTTGATTGGTCGGCTTTTACCGAGCTGTAGGCTGGGGCCGAACTCTTTGGTAATGCCGAACCGATTGGTTGGCTTTTACCGAGCTGTGCTTTTACCGAGCTGTAGGCTGGGGCCGAACTCTTTGGTAATGCCGAACTGATACTCTTCCTTGGGCTTTGGGCTGATGGGCCGTCACTGCTATTGGGCTTGTTTAGTACGTACCCCATCACTACCCCCCCCGAAAAGCGAAGTGAATCACTTCGGCGAAGCGAGTCACTTCGGCATTCTGGATAAAGGTACGGGGGAGGCTGACGTCAGGGGACGTGCCTTGCGCGTGACTGCATTAAATGCGACAGTAAAATCCGGCCGTTGAATCCTGAAAAGGTGGGATTCGAAACGGTGCGATGATTTTGAAATCTTCTCCGAATCTGATAAATACGTCCTTTCTTCATCATTTGAACACTTTTGCTATTGCTTCTTCTGCATTCTCTCTCTCTTTTGCGTAAAAATTTCCTTCCACTTTCAAGAATTTCTTCAGAATTTCTTCAGAATTTCTTCAGACTTTCAAAGAGTAAGAACCATGTCTTCTTCTTCTTCTTCTGAGTCAGGTAGCGGTAGGAAAGGGGGTAAGGGGTCTTCTAGCCGGAAAGAATCCGGGGAGAAAACCGTAGAGTATTTTCACAGCATCTTGAGTAAGGATACTGTGATATCCTTACACGAAAAATATTTTTTTCCTGGGGGGAAGGTTGCGATTCCCGACGACCTTCATAGGGCTGACTCGCCGCCGGAAGGTTACGCCACCGTTTACGAAGCCGGCTTGGAATGCGGGCTTCGTTTCCCTCTTCCCCCTGCCTTTGTAGAGCTGCTAGATTTTTTTCAACTCCCTTTAGGTCAGGTGACTCCGAACTCTTGGAGGCACTTATCGGCCTTTGCTGCCGAACTGCGTAGGCTAGACAAGGATCTGTCTCTGAGGGCAATCCTTAATTTCTTCCAGTTTAAGAGGAAGGGATCTTGGTTTTACTTGATCCCTTTACAGCCCTTTAGAGCCTTTTGTAAAACCAAATGGCCGAAATGGCAAAATCGCTTCTTTTTTTATAATAGGACTTCGGCTTCGGACTTTTCCTGGAGAGGGCCGAAGTCCGTTATTCCTCATCCTCGGGTAGAACCGTTGGACGAGCTCGAGGGCGAGCTCAATAAGATTCCTATGATTAGGAAGCAGTACCTGGAGTCTGAGCTCGTCAAGGGCGACTTCGTGTTCGACTCCTCGTCTTCGGATGAAGAGACCGAGGGTGAGGAATTCTTTTTTGTGCCTTACTGCTTTTGTGGCGAAAACTAACTTTGCTTTCTTGCTTTTTGGCAGTGTACATGCTGAATAAGATTAGCCGCAAATCCTCCGAGCTTAAGGAGCCGGAGAAAGAGAAGGCTACCAGCTCGGCGCCTGATGCCGAGAAGAATCCGAAGAGGCAAAAGACCTCTTCGGATCCCAAGAAGCCGGAGTCGACTTCGGCAAGTAGGAAGGGGAAGACCCAGAAGCCCCCAAGAGCGCCAGAGAAAGACGTGGTCTTGGCGCCTCCTTCGGAGCATATCTGTGAGCCATTTTTATGGCCCACGGACTTCGCCGAGGTGAATTGTCTTCTTGATTTTCTGGCCTTGCTTTTTTCCTGTATTTTTTGTGGCCCCTCGGTTGACTTTTTCCTTTTTCCATTTTCAGAGGAACGATATGCTCTCCAAGCTCGTCGCCGTTGAACTCTCCAAAGCGTCCAACGATTATGCTGAGATGCAGAGGAAGTTGGCGGCTGCTCGTCACCAGGCCGAACAGGCTAAGGCAGACTTTGAGAAGGCCAGAGCTGCTAGGATCTCGGCCCAGGATGAAGCCCAGTTTGCCAAAAACCAGCTCGTCATCCAGCGAGAGCAGACGAAACGGAGGGATGCTGCCGCCGTGGTTGCCCAAGGGGAGGTTCTCCGTGCTTTCGCGGAGAAACTCTTTCTGAGCAATCAATTTTCGGCCTTTGTCGGTGATCTGCTGAAACTGATGACCGATAATGCCGAGCAGGGGCACGAAGTCGTTCTGCCGCTGTACGGCCGAGAGATAGCAGCTCGTCTCCAGAGTCTGCCGCTCCTTGAGGAGCTTGCTTCGTCCTCGGTCCTGCTTTCTGCTGACCGAGTTCGTAGTTGCCGAGCTGACCGGGACGAGAATATGGAGGCTATCTTTGCCTCCTTAGGGCCAGTTTCACCCGCTCCAATTTTCCACGGAAAGGGTGAGACCGAGCAGCTTGATCAGCAGACCGGAGACAGGCAGGCCGAGCAAGAGGTGCTGCTGATCGGTGATGGGGGCACCGAGCAGGCTGGGGGGAGCAGGGAGGCCGAGGCTGAAGCTGAGGCAGACAAGGAGAAGGAAGCTGAACCTCACCGAGGAGCCGGAGACGAAGCTGGCGAAGTATGATTTCGTCTCCCTTCTCTTAGTTTAGTTTCTTCCTTCTTGTAAAATGGCCTTGAAGCCCTCCTTGTGTAAAAAATTTTTTCTTATGAATGAAAAAATTCTTCTTTCTGCACTTGTGTCTTCGTATAGCTTTTCGTACTCTCTTTTACTCCTGTTGTGGTTTACTACCTGCTCAGTAAACTGAAATGCCGAACTGACATAGCTGCTTTGTATTCTTAACTCTTTAAGGAGCTGGAGGTACTTCACTGGAAACGGCTGTACTCTTCCGCTTTAGACGAAGCTGAGAAAAAAGCCATAGCTGACCAGATGAAGAATGACGAACTCTTGGCTTGTTTAATGAAGCTGGAGGCCGACAATAAGGACTTAGAGTCCGAAAAGAAAGATCTGGAGGCCGAGCTGAACACTGCCGTCGCTGAGAGGACTGCGTATGAGGATTTCATCTGCAGGCGCGGGGGAATGACCATCTCTGAAGTTCAGGAATGAGTTGACGAACTGTGGGAGGAATATCATGTACTCCGGAGGAACAATGCGCTGGAGAGCTCGGCTTGCCAACAAGTCGTGAAATCATTGCGGCGCTGGGCTTCTCGGTACGACATCATTCTTTCCCGGCGTCCCTCAATCGAGAGATTCCTGAGGCATTTCCCGCCAACAGATGGTCACACTCCAGCTCAAACCCCTGATTCACTTGCTCAAAACCTTACTCCAAGTCAGCAACGAACTCAGGAACAGCCGGAAACGTCAAGACGAGAACGGACTCAGGAGCAACCGGAAACGTCAAGACAAGGACGGACTGAAGTTCGTAGAGGAGCTGTGATTATGAGTGAGCAAGATCAACAAATGCTTCGTGAAGAGACTCTTCGCCGCCGAGGCATGGCGTAAAACTATTGAATACCAGAATGCCTCATATAATTTGATAGATATGTTTGCATGAAACAAACTGATTAGTAGTACGAACGAAGAATATTCTCGTGTTTTGAACATATTAAAAAACCAAATACGCGATTCTACTCATGTTTTAAACATATTAATAAAGCTAGTACGATTGAAGCATGCAAAAACAATTATTAAAAACAACAGTTATGCTTTTGGGTCATACTAAACGATTTTATGTGTCATAAAAGTATGTGGGTATATTGGGTCATAATAATGCAATATTAGAGTCATGACGTAAAACTACTGTTTTATATGCCAAAACTTAATCTATTCTTTTGGGTCATACTAGATGAATATATGGGTCATGAAAACTTAAAGGTAAACTGAGTCATAATAATCCAATGTTCCAGTAATGACATAAAACAACTGAGAAACAGAATGCCTAATACAAATATGAATGAACTCAGTAATTTCTAACACGTGACATTGCAAATAAAATGGTCTCCAAAAAAAACTTAAACTGACGTTACTTCAAAAAACAGAATACATTGTATCAAACTTCAGAATTTCTTCTAGACCGCCGCTTTTCTTTCTCTTTGAATTTGTCGCAATTCCTTGAATTGTGGTGACCCCACTCCTGACATTTCTTGCATTGACGCAAAGGCTTCCTCTTAAGCTTCAAAGCCTTCTCCACTCTTGAGGGGAGTCTACTACCACATCCCTTCGTGCTGACGACTTCGGGTGGTTGAACATCTACTTCCTGGTGTGCCTCAGCCCCATAAAATTCCTCAATTAGTTTATTCTATAGGGCATTCTGGTGTATTTAAATCTGTAATGATTCATAATCAGAAAACACCGAAAAACTAACGATTAAGAAAAGACAAGTTTCCATCTACTGGATGTAGAATGATAAATAGGTCATAATATGAAGAAATCGTGGCATACAACTCATACAACTATCTTATACGAAAATGGGTCATCCTATACACAAATCGAAGCATAGCGGACAAATCGATCAAATAATATAGTTGAAAAGATTCATACAACCGAAGACGATGACATACACAGATACAAATATGTGAATCGGAGCATAACAAACAAATTAAAATAAAAAACATAACCATAACCTGTATTCCCAACAACGTCATCGTGGTGTGATTGATTATCTACGGGCGAAATAGAATGTGCGTCGGATTCCATTTTTGGAGGTGCGATCTACCAACATGGATGATATAGAATTGAAAATGGAACAGATTAATTTGGAACACGGTTGGAGTTGGGATCTTCCAACGACGATGATATAAAATTGAGAATGGAAAAGATTAATCTGGAACAATTGTAATGGAAGTTTGATGGTACAGAGGCTGAAGAAGATGAATATACGAAGGAGAAGAAGTTGAGTCAATTCAAATCATAATTTACGCATATGATTTGTTAGTGGAAAGAGAAATGGCAAAATTATAGGAGATGCCATAACCAACGAAATGTGGCTAATGACTTAATTAACCTTATTGGATTTTTAGTGAATAAAAGAATAAGATTTAAGGAATTAATTGAGTCATTAGATCTTTTAATATCAAGATGATCTCGCCAGATCCTAAGGCTGAAAGTTGGTCTGTATTTCTTTGTTTAAAGCCATACTTGTTTTGATCAACATATATATATATATATATATATATATATATATATATATATATATATATATATATATTATTCTCCTATTGCCCCCTTAGTGCCTATTTCCTTCTTAATATCAACCATTAGATTAGAGAAATGGACGGTCAAGATCAAAATTGGGTAATTAATCCCGTGTTACATTATTGGTCTTATTTTGTGCATTATGAGGGTACAATAGTAATCCAATAATGGCTGGAACGCGTTTCAAAACGGAAGTTCCGATAATTAAGCGGGAGACCTTCCATCTACTCACTCCATCCCATCAACCCACGATCAAACCTTTCTCCCCTAATTCAAAACCCTTGAAACCCTAGCCGCCCCTCAACACCGAGAGAAACCACCTTCACCATCGATTCTCACCATGAAAAGCTCAATCAATCGCCGATACAGACTTAGAAAGCTGTGTTCTAAGTTCGCGCGCGCCGTCGGTCGTCGATTCAGTTGATCTTAACCAAAACGGTGTGCCTCTAAAGTCCAGATTTTTAGTTATAAATACTCCTATTCGCCGATTGTCGAGTTCTAGGAGGCGATATAGTAGACGATTCACATTTTTTAGTGTTTATTTGAAATAATGCTCATGAAATTTGGTTGATGTTTATAAAAAGTTGAATTTTTTGGCGTTTGATTTAGGGTTTTTTACATTAATGAAGTATTTAGTTGATTTTGGAGTTATATTTGGTTTTCTGTGCGAATATTGTGGTTGAAATCTTACTGATGTGGTCGATGTTCTTGTAAATCATGTGTTTCTATGCATTTTATTTTCGAATTTGTACATTATTGACTTTTGCAGTTGATTTTTGAGGTAAACCTGTTTTTTTTGGTCGTTTTGGTTGATGAAAATGTACTGATTTTGGTCGATAAGCTAATCGGTTTTTTTATTTTGGGTTGTCTTGCAGATACAGAATGTGGATTTAATGCATTTTTATTCTATTCCATGTTGCAATGTGGATTTAACATTTTCCCCTTGGTTGATGCATTATGTGACTTGTGTTGTACATGGGTCAAAGAGTGAATGCAATATTTGTATGTTCATTACTTGATCGAATCTGTACATTATGTAGCTATTTCTATGCGTTATTTATCTTGTTTTATGCATCATTTGACTGTTGTTGTACATGAGTCTAAGAGTGAATGCAATATTTATATGTTCATTATTTGAGTGATTCTGTACATTATTTGGCTATTTGAATGCATTATTTATCATGATTTATGCATCATGTGACTGCTGTTGTACATGGGTCAAAGAGTGAATGGAATATTTGTATGTTCATTACTTGACAGGATCTGTACATTATTTAGTTATTTTAGTGCATTATTTATCATGGTTTATGCTTTATGTGACTGTTGTTGGACATGGGACAATGGATGATTGCAATATTCATGGTGCATTTGTTGATTTATTCTGAACATTATTTGATTATTAAAATGCATTATGTATCAGTTTTCAGACATTATTTTGATGCTTCTGTACAAGAGTGTATAAGTGAATGCAGTATAACTGTCCACATTATTTTATTCAGTATGTACATTATGTAACTAATTGTATGTTATTATTTTGTATGTTGTACAACATCAAAGCAGCTAAGATTGGACATCGACGAGGCGGTCGATGATATACTGCCAGTAGGAATTCCCCAGAAATTGCGGGAGCGATTATTAGTGGACGGGACTAGTACAGCTCCGGAAGAGACGGAGGATAGGAAACCAAGGGGTAGGAACGTCGACCATCTGTATTGTCGACGAACCCCTACAGAGTTTCTGAATTGTATAAAGAGTTTAACTCCACGGCAGAAGGAAGCCGTCACGAAACTTGTAAATGAGTCTAAGAGTGAATGCAATATTTGTACATTATTTATCTATTTCTATGCATGATTTATCATGTTTTATGCATCATTGGACTGTTGTTGTACATGAGTCTAAGAGTGAATGCAGTATTTGTATGTTCATTACTTGAGTGATTCTGTACATTATTTGGCTATTTGAATGCATTATTTATCCTGTTTTATGCATCACATGGTTGATGTTGTACATGGGACAAAGAATGGTTGCCTATCCCCCAGACGAATTACTGCAGCTCGTGTATTTGGACAACGTTTGTTAGACTTAGAACATACTACACCCTAGCCCCTAGGCTTGTTAAACCCTTAGGGAAAACAAGAAACGTGAACCAAACATCGAAACACGGCACAACTTAAATTAAATGGGTCAGGATAAATGTTCATTACATATCACAAATAATGCATTACAGAAACTATGGGTGTCGAAATGGGTACCCGCGGGTACCCGTACCCGGAGAACCGGGTACCCGTACCCGTTTGTAGCAAAAATCTTTGTCCCGTTACCCGACCCTCACAGTGACGGGTACCCGCCTTGTCGGGTACGGGTATCCCGTATTCGACAGGCGGGTACCCGTACCCGACCCGTTTAAAATATATTCATCACGTTGTCCTAAAAATCATTTAGATTCGAATTCGCCCAAACACTTACCCTACCTCATTCAAAACTGAAATTCAAAGTTAGCACCAACAACTTCTCACTAATAATATTACCCAATCAATCAATATATACATAACACCGAGGTTCATAACACATATTATAGTTTCCCATGATATATTCTTATATTAACATAATAGTATCAATTGCTGACAACCAACTCACCATGCACCAGCTTGATAAAAAATTAATTTATCAAATACTCATCCAGCAGATAGGTTACGTGTTATAATTCTAAAACTCATCCCCAAATACTTGCCACCTAAATCTATATTTTAATGCATAAAGAGGTAGCATGAAAGAGTATGCAATATTTTGTAAACACAGAACAACATCTTGTTTCAGTTTTAATAATTTCCAACGCAATTTCTTAGGAATTGGGGCAGCAATCTGGAAGTTATTGACTTGAGCCCTTACCTTCTTCGCGGCAGGGGTCGGCGGCTGATGTGGGCGGTGGCGGGCGGCGGGTGCGGGTGGCGGCGCGGGTGTGAAGAGTAGACAATTTAGGGTAATGGACAAAAGACTTCAGAGTTAATCCTAAAACGTGTATTAATTAAAATTACGGTAATGGACAAAAGACTTAAACAGATATTAATTAAAAATTTAATACAATATTTATATTTAAACCGGTACCCGTACCCGAACCCGTTCCCGCTTATGTAGGGTAGCGGGTACCCGAAACCCGACGGGTAATGGGTCGGGTGTGCGGGTACCCAATACCCGCTACCCGTTTCGACACCCCTAAACTAAACTACGCATTATACTATATAATATGTACATTATGTAAATCAGTAAAAAAAACCTACTCGCTAAGAATGTGCAACCCCAGATGAATTACTGCAGCTCGTGTATTTGGACAACGTTATTTAGACTTAGAACATACTACACGCTAGTCCCTAGGCTTGTTAAACCTTAGGGAAAACAAGAAACGTGCGCCAAACGTCGAAACACAGCAAAGTTAAATTAAACGGGTCAAGATAAATGTTCATTACATATCACATATAATGTATTACAGAAACTAAACTACGCATTATACTATACAATATATAGATTATGTATATCTGTTTTTAAAAAACTCCAACGCATTAAATTCCAACGCGATTAAACTCCAACTCGATTGACGATCTTCACAAACTCGTTCATAATTACTCATCGTCGATTGGCCACTTCAATCCGGCTAATGTGCTAAAGGAATGAGGCATACTCGCAGTCATTCTTTAAGTCCTCCAACCTATACATTGCAGATCACGTATTATGCATTATACAGACAATAGAATCCATTATGCATTATCATTTGGTGCATTATATGTATCCGGTTAACGCCAATAAGGTATGCTTCATACTCGCGGGTAGTCATTGTTTCCTCCATCCTATACATTTCCGATCACGTATTATTCATTATATACTCAATACAATTCATCATCCATCATCACTTGGTGCATTATTTGTATCGTTTTAAACTACTACCCTAGCCACGCCGAGAGCTAAACCCCGAAGGAATGATTCATAATCGCGTTCCCTCATTATTTACTCTATCCTATGCATTGCAGTCCACATATTACGCATTATATAGTCAATAAAATTCATTATCCATTCTCATTTGGTGCATTGTTTGTATCTATTTAAACTACTACACTAGCCACGCCGTTATCTAAACCTTAAAGGAATGATACATAATCTCGGGCTTTCAGAGTGGTTTTGTCTCTCACCCTAAACTACACCACTAGCCCCCAGAATTGGGAAACCTAGACCATAACATGAACCCCAAACGACAACAAATCAAAACTGGACATCATGTTTTAACATGTTATCACAATACACGAAATACGTGCTCAATAAGTAGCAAATACAAGGACTGATCTGAATTGGTATAGAGACCTCCGATACATAAACAAATACACGCATACGGAGAAAAAACGATTGCACTACCTTTTTCCATTATTGAGAGAAAAATGATTGGTACAACGCCGGCGATAAACGATTGTAATACCGAGGATCCGGCAACCGAGAGGTGAGAATTTCAATGTGTGAAATACTAAAACGAAAATTGCAGAGATAGTTTACGGAGAAAATGCGTCTGGAACGCATGAGAATAACACAAAAACTGCAAGATCTTCAAGGGAGGAAATCAAGGAAATTTCCATAACCAACAAATTAGTGTTTCCGTATTATGACCTTCCTCGAATTTTGATTGAATAAAATGTACTGATTAAATTCAATATTATCGGCCATATGATGGAGGAAATAAACGGATGAGATCAAGAAGGAAATAGGAGGAATGGAAAAATGAAATGAATACATCCCTATATATATAATGGTTTCGGAATTGGTGGGGGACCATGGGCCCCCCTTAATGGCGAATCCAGGAATTTTAATTTGGGAGTACGAATTGTACAACAAATTAATACATAAAATAAGTACTATTAAAAATATAAAAAAATTAAAATAGCAAGAATTTGAGGTGAAAGTTGGGCTACAAATGATACTCACATAAAATAATAAAAAAATACTTAATAAAGTATAATATAAAAATCAAAGCAATTTAAAAAATAAATAATAGAACAAATTTGAAAAACAAGAATAATTTTGAGGTACAAGTTGCACTCAGTTAATGTTACATAAATTTACAAAAACAACAGCGTATAAATAATAAAACCAATGCAATTAAAATAATTAAATAAATAATAGAATATAATATAATATGAAATATCAAAACAATCAAAACATACTACGACTACTCCCTAAACAACCTAATAACTGAAAAATGTAAGTGCATAAACAGAAAATAAGTGCAAATAATTACTATTGGATGACTAATAAAAATATCTATATAACTTAAAAGGAGTCTAAACATAATTAAAAAATTATTAAAAAGAATGGTAAATAGTTGAAAAGATTCTTTGTCTAAACATATCTAACACATACCGAGAGGAATGATAGAAACAGTGAAATTACTTGCTACTCCCGTCGGGTTTCAAACACGGGGCAGAAGCCATGCACTGAGAGCGTTTTACCATTGGACCACCAATGTTAGATGAAATCAAACACAAAAAATAGTACTCCCTCCGTCCCAGGTAAGATGACACATTTTTCTTTTTAGTTTGTCCCAATTAAGATGACACATTTCCTTTTTTGGAAACTTTCTCTCTCCAATTAATACACCCAACCACTTTTTCTTACTCCTACTAATATATACTCTCTTTATTTTAATACTTACACTCACGTTTTCTCTCTCCAATTAAACACATTAACCAATAACTCCTAAAATTTCGTGTCGGCCAAGAAATTTGTCATCTTAGCCGGGACGGAGGGAGTATTAGATTTGTCACGTTTGGGGGTACAATGGTACCTCTTGTTCCCAAGTGCGTCTGCCAGGCCCACTTGGACCCAACGCGGCTTCGCCACTGCCACACAGAAATTTTGGAGAATCATCTCTATAACCACCACGTGAAGCCATACTCTCTATACTCCATTAAATTATCAACCAAACCGCCACGACAATCTCTCAACAACCACTTAAACACCATCTCCTCCGCAGTGGAAAATGGATGGAATCGGTGTTTTGATGATGCACCCCATGAACAACTACCTGGAGCAAGAGCTCGACAAGCGGTTCAAGCTCTTCCGCTACTGGACCCAACCCAATCCGACCGAATTCCTCGCCGACTCGATCCGCGCGGTGGTCTTGAGCTCCAGAGCCGGCGCTAGGGCCAACCTGATCGACGCGCTGCCGAATTTGGAGATAGTCTCGAGCTTCAGCGTGGGATTGGATAAAATCGACTTGGCCAGGTGTAAGGAGGAGGGGATTAGGGTTACCAACACGCCCGGTGTGGTGACAGATGACGCGGCGGATCTCGCCATCAGGCTGATGCTGGCTGTTCTCCGTCGGATTCGCCAGTGTGACAAGTATGTGCGGAGTGGGGATTGGAAATTCGAGGACTTCAGGTTGACTACTAAGGTGGCATTGCTTTCCCATATTCTTCGAGCGCTTAAAAATAAAAACTATTTTTATTTTGATCCATCCTTTAAATATAAAATAATGTACTGTTGTATTGTTATGCATTTTCACATCCTATGCATGCTTTTGATGCTGTTGAAGTTTAGGGTTTTTTACGAATTTTATACATTTTCCTTTGGACTGTGTGCCGGTGTTATCAGTTACTACTTTCGTCTCACACTCATATTCATTTTTGGGATGTTATTCAATGGCGGATCCAGAACCCAAAAATAAAAGGGGTGGAATTTAATACTAATAATATTAATATAATTTAAATGGTTTTTTCTTTTTCTTTTCCTTATGTTTCATCTTTTAATTTCAACTCAAAATAAGATTATGATGATTTTTTTAATGAGATGTATAAACCGCACATAGTACATAGTATTATTCATCTAATACTTGAAAGACTTATTACTAATTACTAAACCATTAATATGACTACTTGAAAGACTAATAAATGAATGGGGGCTAATATGTTATTTTCGGCTCGACTCGAGGAGATTTTAATGCTCTTCAGACGGTCGGGAGGGGGTGGCCGACCCCTCCCACTCCCCCTTCAATCCGTCACTAATGTCACTAACTGTTTTTTACTTTATTCTCTCTTTATACTCTCTAAACATTGTTTTCTTAAATTTTGTGCTCAAAAGAAACGTCTCGTTTATGGAGGCTTTTTGTGATGCAGTTCAGCAGCAAAAGAGTTGGCATCATAGGATTAGGCAGGATCGGTGTAGCAGTCGCTGAGAGAGCAGAGGCGTTCGGCTGCCCCATTAGTTACTACTCAAGATCGAAGAAAGCCGGTGCCACAAGCTACACTTACTATGGCTGCGTTGTCGAACTGGCATTAAACAACGACGTCCTAGTGGTAGCTTGTGCCCTGACTCCAGAGACGACCCACATTGTGAACCGGGAAGTACTCGATGCTCTGGGTCCAAAGGGAGTCCTGATCAACGTCGGGAGGGAACCCCACGTTGATGAGGCCGAGCTAGTGTCAGCTCTTGTGGAGGGCCACCTGGGTGGCGCTGGACTTGATGTCTTCGATAAGGAGCCTAACGTGCCAGAGCAACTTTTTAGGCTCGATAACGTAGTTGATAAGGCTCGTTTCATGCATTGGTTTTAGATCAAAACTCTGTGTTTTCGGTGCACTAATGTATGTTTCTAAGTTCAGGAGCATGAAAAATCTGCCAGACCTAGGAAGCGCATATAAATTACAAGGGGCCAGGGAAAAGGAAGAAAATGAAGTGAAAAACGCCAGCAATTTACCTGCCCGAGGAGATGAAAATGAACGCTGGCAGAATACAAAAATGGAGCAAGGAGCAAGGAGCAAGTATAAGGATGAAGGGAAAAAAAGACAAATTATGAAGAGAGAGTGCCCTAGGGATTGCTGCCTAAATAAAGGGACGACCCCTTTTGGAAGAGGAGCCTTCTTTATAGCATTTTTTCGATCTTTTCGCTTAGTCTCCTTAGTTTCACTCTCCAATCACAGTTCACTTCACTTCACACGCACTTGGCACTTATGGGGTGACTTCCGGCTACCGTGGTGGTTCCTAGCTAGTTTCTGTGGTGTAACACCATCCTCACGAGGGCGAAGATACAATTTGCTTTTATTTTCCGTTGTTTATTCTCGCCGTGAAGAATGCACAACCACTGGAAGGAACGGCAGGAGAAATGTCAATGAAGGCGTCGTCTTCAAACCCTATCGCCCAGAAACCGCCGTTGGTACCACCACCAAAAATTGTCGAGCCTGCGAATGCCCAAATCACGGTGCCTGCAACTGCTCCAACGTCAATGCTAGCACCAACCGCAGTCCCTCCACTGCCAGAAACCAGTTCGAGCACCTACCGCTACGGTCACTCCCACCTCCACCACGATGACCGATGAGTTCGACCCAAAGCAGATTATGAATGAATTTCTCCAGAAATTCGGTCGTGGAGTGAGGGCGAGTGATCTTTTCGCTCGAATGGCGGCTGCATGTCAAGAGGAAGAAGCCACCTCAACCCTCACCCCACTCGAGATTCTACCCAGACCCCAAACCTTGATTGAGACACCTACTTCTCAAGCCCTATGCACACTAAGAAACCCAAGACCCTACCGAACCCCCATATCGAATCCACATCCCAAGAAATAACCCACACAGTACCAACCCCCATATCGAAACCCAAGACCCTACCGAACCCCTTGTGGAAGAAACGAGAACACTAAAGAGGGGGGGATAAAATCAAAGATGAGGAGGGAGTGAAACTAACTGAGGAGGGTGATGAGGGCGATGAGGGTGATGAGGAATGGGATGAGAAGGAAATGAAACTGACCGAGGAAGGTGATGGGGTGATGAGGGTGGTGAGGCAGGGAATAACTAGGAAGTCGAATCTGAGGGCGAGGGGGTAGGAAAACAAACGGAAGGAGGCAAGAAGGATAACGAGATACAAGAGCAGGTTGAGAGTATGGTAGGTGAGGAAGATGAGGGGAATGTTGAGAGCGATGTGGAGTCTGATAGGGTTGATGAGAAGGAAGAAACAACACCAGTTGTCGAGGAGGAAACCGGAGATCGAGATACAGAGATAGGGAACCCCAGTTGACTAGAGAACGGTTAGGAGACAGTCACGTCGGGCTAAGAATTGGGAGAACCCAGTGCCGGCCAAACTGCAATGGGAACTGAGGCTGAGCGACTCCGAGGAAACAGGGGACGATATTCCCCAGGCCCAGGAAACTCCGGAAGGTGCAGAGGATGTCTCTCCAGAGGCCCTGGAGAAGAGGTACGAAGCAGAAAGGAAGCGTAAGGGGAAGCAAGAAGCTAAGCCCCATAAGAAGACTGTGTTGGTCGATGAGGCCACTCCAGAGACAATCCTAGTTCCGTTTGCCTCACCGACTGAAGAGGAAGAAGCACAAAAGGAATCTGAAAATGAGACCGAGGACCCCCAGGAGGAAGAGGGTGTGTTCAAAAAGATGGAGGTCCTTGTTACTAGAAAATTGTTGGAAGCGATGGTCCACTTCGAGGACCCCAAATAGAGCATGGCGTGCGAGGGAAGAGTATCGAATGGGAAAGTGG
This sequence comes from Salvia splendens, assembly GCF_004379255.2. NCBI lineage: Eukaryota > Viridiplantae > Streptophyta > Magnoliopsida > Lamiales > Lamiaceae > Salvia > Salvia splendens. The sequence goes on from NC_056034.1 coordinate 14,492,397, forward strand.
CTAAGTCAGGAAAAAGTCTGTGTTTCTCAGACCTGAGGGATCTAGGTGTGGAGGAGAAGTTCATCTCCTATTTCAAGAGCATCGGGTTCGAGTGGTCTGGACCACTGCATGGAAGAGGTACCGGTGGCTCTGGCAAAGGAATTCTTCACATCCTTCAAATTCAAATCTACCACAGATCCCGACGCAGACTCAATTACATTCCGACTATTCAACAAGGAGATGGTGATGAGTATCAGAGAGTGGTCACTGAGGATGGGGCTATTTACGCCCGAAGAGGATGAGGAAGGGGCCTGGAACGAAAGAGAGATTGAACCACCCAAGAAGACAAAGGGCTTCGTAACTGAGGAGGCCTGGACGATGATTGCCCACAAGAAATGAGGAAAATTCAAGACAAGCTGCTCTAAAAGAATACATATCACTGACCAAGTCCTCCGCCTGGCGCAAGTATACATCGGATACAATCTGCTGGGTCAAGTAGGCGCAACTCTCACCACTCCAGAGTTGTACTTTATGTGGTGCATGCTTAAGGGCGTGAAGGTGCATCTAGGTTATTGGATGGCCCAAGCATGCCACCTGGTCAGGACCCACTCAGATCGCCATCTCTACACTTGCAACCTCCTAGGAGCCTTCATCAAGAGGAACGTGGCCATAAAGATAGCTGATTCAGTCACCCACATGCCCCTGTGCGATGCCTCAGGGAGTTTCGATCTCCCCTTTCTTCAACAAGGGACTCACCATAATTAAGGATGACGAAGTCCGATTCTATGAGGTCGGGAAATAGGAGGGGGTGACAGTGAAGACCGAGAGAGAGGAGGACGAGGCGCCAGCGAAGGTGGCTGATGATGGGTGGAAAACCAGGATGGAGGAAATGATGTTGAAGCAGGGCGAGAATGCAGTGGCTCAGAGGGGACTGATGGAGGTGCACACAGAATGACCCAGGCCGTCGATGTGATAATGAGAATGGTCGTTGTGGTCGAGCAGCACATCCTCTCGGCCCAGCAGCGCATGATTCCTAAAGTGCATGTAGAGCCCAAACAGCAAGCCCCAGGAGCCACCCCAGTGAAGCCAGTTTCCAGCTCCCCAGCAACTACTCTAACCAAGAAGAGGAAGGATGATGAACCAGCACCACCACCACTTAAGAAAACAAATATGGTAGTGAGGAAGTCTGTCCCCTTAGGGACCAGAGTCAGAATTGATCGCCCCCTATACACCACGTAATTTTAAGTTTCCGTTTTAGTTTTTATTTTTAATTAAGTCGTATATATGTTATGTGCCATCTCCCACTTAGGCCATTGCTGGGCCTAAGTGTGAGAAGTTTGTGTGTCTATTATGTGTTTTGTTAGTCTATATGTTTTAGATATACGCTCTGTCAAGGATGTTATGTTTTTGATTTCTGTTGTTCTGTGTCTTTTCCCACTTAGCCCAATGTTTGGTCTAAGTGTGAGAAGTTTGTGTTTTTCTTGTGATTGTTTCTGTCTGTTTTTGCGTGTGCACTAACTGCCATGTTTTCCACTTCATCGGGAATGCTTGGGAATAAGCAAGAATGAAGTGGGAGGGGGGGTTTGTGTGATAAGTGTCTGAGCATGCATGTTTCTACTAGGTCTAGGAGTCGGTAGATTTTTTAGATTCTATGTTTATCCATAACTGGTGAAATAAAAAAGCAAGTGCCCCTTAATGAGAGTGATTGAAGAGAGAATACATGTCAATTTGTGAAACCCTCTTCTTTAATAAATTGAAGTCATTTTGGACGAAGTGAGGATGATTGAAAAAGCCTTAATTTAAGCCAACTGTGAAGCCCTCTAAGAGTGAGTTAGAAGCGTAGAGTAGAACACTTTCTACTAAACACTAAAAAAACAAAGTGGCTGCCATTGATGCTAAGAGAAAAATGACACAGGTAGTAAGGACTAAAGGCAATAGGGATAGCCATTTGAGCTCAATTCTTTCGAACCTGCTGAACCTGCCTCATTGGAAAGGCACCCTTTAGTGAACACTTTGGGCCTACACTGAATTTTTCCTATTTTTTTGGAACCATTAGCCTTCATGCCATGTGAACAAGGGGACATGGATGGAGCAGCTCACCATTTGGGGTACGAAATAGGATGATAGAATAGGGGAGAAAAAGAAAAAAAATTAAGAAAAGAAAACGGGTAGGAAAAGTTGTCACTTGACCCAAGAAAAAAGAAAAAATCAGAAAAGAAAATGGGCAGGAAAAGTTGTAACCTGACCCAAGAAAAAATATATATGTATATAGAAAAAATTAGCAAAAAAAATAGAGAGAAGAAAAACAAAGGGCAGAAAAAATTTTATCTGACATGGTGGAAAAGAGTAGAGAATAAGGCTAATTAGCCAGGGAACATCTCCAAATTTTGGGAAGTTAGAATTGTACATAGGGAGGTTGTTTCCAATTTTTTTGTCCCAAAGTTCACATGTCCGCAGTATGTTTTCACTTATACTTCTTGAACTTATGACCCATAGGACTCTCACCTATATACATTGTAATCCCCTAGCCCCATTACAACCTAATGAAAGACCTTAAGGAACTATTCTGTGTCAGTCGATCTCAAGGCATTAAAGTGGTATGGCAAAATAATGAGTGAATGATCCTAATATCCCTGCTGAGGAATGAGTGATCGAGTGAATCCAACGGATGGTAAGGACTAAGGCTATCTTGACGAACTGACAACCTGACCAGATAGAAGAAGGGATGGGGATGAATCTGAGGTTGTAGAGGCTTGAATTGACCTTAATCTTGTGGGGACGGCTGCTAGAAATTAAACCAGTTTATGCATTATGTGTCGATGTGATTTTCTTTGTTTTGTTGTTTTCTGTATGTGTTTTTGTGTCTGTTTTCTTTGTCCAAGTCTTTTTGTGGGTCTAGGAGTTTATATCTTTTTCTTTTCCGTAGGGTCGGTTAAAAGGGGAACCATGCATCGAAACTTGCCTTATTTCTTTTTTCTTGTCTTTTATACTTGAGGACAAGTATGGTTTAAGTGTGACCAGTTTGATAAGGCTCGTTTCATGCATTGGTTTTAGATCAAAACTCTGTGTTTTCGGTGCTCTAATGTATGTTTTTAAGTTCAGGTGCTTGAAAAATCTGCCGGACCTACGAAGCGCATATAAATTATAAGGGGCAGAGAAAAGGAGGAAAATGAAGTGAAAAACGCCAACAATTTATCTGACCGGGGAGATGAAAAGGAACGCTGGCAGAATACAAAATTGGAGCAAGGAGCAAGTATAAGGATGGATGAAGGGCAAAAAAGACAAATTATGAAGAGGGAGTGCCCTAGGGATTGCTGCATATATAAAGGGACGACCCCTTTTAGAAGAGGAGCCTTCTTTTTAGCATTTTTTCGATCTTTTACACTTATTCTCCTTAGTTTCACTCTCCAATCACAGTTCACTTCACTTCACACGCACTTGGCACTTATGGGGTGACTCCCGGCTACCGTGGTGGTTCCTAGCTAGTTTCTGTGGTGTAACACCGTCCTCACGGGGGTAAAGATACAATTTGCTTTTATTTTCCTTTGTTTATTCTCGCCGTGAACTTCCTTGCCGGAAGCTCAGCGACTGCTTTGTGTTTTGGAATTTGTTCTCGTGGATATAGTAGTTTCTACTTTTTGTTTTACTATGGTTTCTGATGTTTGATGTTGTTCTACTGATTTTGGATGCTTTTCGCAATTGACTGTTGCATTGGAATTGAGATTGGTTGAATATGAGGTTGTTTGTTGAGTGGTTGTTTGAATCGAAGTTCATGTTCCTGGATCTGAAGGTTGTTGGGTTTGGATCGGTTGGATCTGGAAGGGATTGTGAGTCGGAGTTGTGGATCTGATACGTGGTGAATTGAATCTGCATGATTATGACATTTTTACTATTGTTCTCGCATCTGCTAGGCCCAGTAGTTTAGATTTGTTGAGTTTAGCCTTTAATTCCTTGTTTAATTTCAGATCTGGAACTTGCTCTATTTTTATGATATTTATTACTCTGTTTTATTCTGTTTTCCCGATTGGATTCCTGAAGAAGATGAAGTTTGTTAGTAGTTAGGATCAAATCTGCGATCTGTCTGTTTTCTCTGCCTTGTCCTTTACTTTTCTGTAGTTTTTTCAGAACCTAGACACTTAGGGAAATTTGGTCCCCACTTTCCTGAACATGCATGTGCCGTACACACCCGTTTCCTGGACCCAGTAGATAGAGTAGTTAGCTTTCATTTCCTAAGTCCAGTAGTTTAAAATTCTCGACCCACTTGTTGCGAGGCAGCAGTCGAACCCTCCCAAAACCCTCCAAATGTATGCTAACTCATCCGTCCTCGTGGGATCGATTATTTACTTCTCTATACTAGCCAATAGTGTAGTGGGTTGAGGTTTTTGAAGCGGAAAAGTGTGTGTCCAACGACCGAATTCTGAAGGTTCCACGATCTCCTAGACCAGGATCTAGTAAATCCTCGGGACCTAGGGGTTTGTGATATATCAATAGCACATCGCACTATTCTTCTACTTCCAGTAGTCCTGTTGCCGCATGTTGGGAGTGGCACCTAGGAAACGCGTAGAGCCATGGCTGACCTTGTTCTCGGAAATTTGGAAGCTCAGTTTTCCAGCAAAGCTTTGTTAACACCTGTGGTTTAGATTTTAGCTCTATTTATAGTAGTGCAAAGGATGATCTCACATTTGGGGAATTGTTCAATTCAATTGGTAATGAAATTTGGAATAATTTATCCTTTCTCAATTCTTTTATAAATTTTATCTTAACCTTTCGAATGTTTATCTATTACACTCTGATAAATTCCAATGAAGTTTAGTCGTGTACTTTTTTAGTTATCTAGTTAAATGACTATGTATTTTTAATGTTGCTTTTGGTATACTATTGTTGTTGTTTATTTGTGTGTGTGTGTGTGTGTTTAATCTCATTAATTAATGCATTAGCCACTAACACCAATGTGCCAAATTACACACACATACAAAAAATTGTTTATATTTTGGATGGCTATATACTATGGATGTTTGTGTTCCTTCTATTTGTATGGAGTAGTTTGTATCCTAAATCATCGGTTCTTGAAATGAATACTATAAAATAAACGAATTATTTGAGACCAAGCAAAAAATTTCAAAATATCATATTATTGGAATCTGAAATTCAAACCATGACAAATATTGCATGTGGTATAAAAAATTAAAATGATACATGTTGGAGTCACATCTCAAAAAGTGGTCTTAAAAAATCGAACAACAGATACATTTGTTAATTTGTTCATATTATTTGAGACCAAGCAAAAAATTTCAAAATATCATATTATTGGAATCTGAAATTCAAACCATGACAAATATTGCATGTGGTATAAAAAATTAAAATGATACATGTTGGAGCCACATCTCAAAAAGTGGTCTTAAAAAATCGAACAACAGATACATTTGTTAATTTGTTCATTTCATTATCCATGCCTCGGTTTTACTGGTTGAATCTTATGAACTAAACACACTATAATATTTAATCTCGGGATACAATTTTGCGAATCGAATACTCCATACAAAATTGACTACGTCAAAGAAAGAAACGCTTGCGTTGAATATCTTATTTTCAACCAAGTATTCTACTAACTTCTTTTTTTTCAAAATCCTTTTCAACTATCTTAAAATTAAAATAAAAAAAATGAATACAACTACGAGTGGTATAACATTTTGGTTGGTGGCCACCTAACCCAAATTCTTCATCACCAACCCAAAATCGGAAATACGAAGTACTCCATCAGCTATATATATATAAAGTGCAATTATACATGTGATCATTGACTCGATTCAAAAGGAAATTCATTTTAGCATAATGGAGTATTTTAGTTTTTTTAACTACTGGAGTACTATATATTAGTAAAAAAAATATAAGAATTTATGTTGCTTGTATTTTTGATGTTTTACCCTCGAAAAAAAAGGTGTACCGATAAATTATACTACATCCGTCCCACAATAATGGTCATTCTTTTCCATTTCAGTTCGTCCCACAATAATTGTCACACTTCATTTTTATTTTAAATGATAAGTAGGTTTCACATTCCACTAACTCATTCTACTCACATTTTATTATAAAACCAATATAAAAAATGGGTGTCACATTCCACTAACTTTTCCAATCAAATTTTCTTTACATTTTTTAAAACTCGTGCCCACAATAAGAGTGACAATTACTGTGGGAGGGGGGAGTAATTCTTTATATTAGAATCCTCAATGATTTCTTGGAGTATGAATATGTGTGAATCGTAACCAAACCAATTTAACCAATGCACTAATCTAAAAATAATTCCTTGATTAACAATGTGAAGGTCAAATAATGGTTTATTTATTCAAAAAGTTTAATACTAATGATAGGTTTACTAACCTAAATAACAGTCTTTGTTCTTTGACTCACAAACAAAACCGAGCCGAGCCGCATTTCCACGTGCTGCCATTTCTACATAAACCAATCGATCCCGAAGTCCTTCAACTACCACTCAAACACCATCTCCCTCCTCCTCCTCCGCGGCTAAAATGGATGCGATCGGCGTTCTGATGATGGGCCCCATGAACAGCTACTTGGAGCAAGAGCTCGACAAGCGGTTCAAGCTCTTCCGCTACTGGACCCAGCCGAATCAGACCGAATTCCTCGCGCAGCACGCCGACTCGATCCGCGCGATGGTCGGGAGCTCCGGCGCCGGCGCTAGCGCCGACCTGATCGACGCGCTGCCGAAATTGGAGATAGTCTCGAGCTTCAGCGTCGGATTGGATAAAATCGACTTGGACAGGTGTAAGGAGAAGGGGGTTAGGGTTACCAATGTGAAAGTGTGTCCATGCAAACTACTGGAGCTCGGCTTCTGAGCTCGGAAATGAAGCTCGGCTTTGAGTCCGGTTGTGATCGAGTGGTGGAGCCTCGGCAGCTCCGAGAAGAGATCAAGAAATAAAGCTCGGCTTTGAGCTAGCCGAGAAAGGCAGTTCGGTTGATAACCGAGAAAGGCAGTTCGGTTGATAACCGAGAAAGGCAGTTCGGTTGATAGCCAAGAAATGCAGTTCGGTTGCTAACCAAGAATGGCAGTTCGGTTTTAGCCGAGCAGCGGTTATAACTAACTTTGGGAAATAGAGTTAGTTGGATTTTATTTCTTGATTGCATCTTGTATAAATAGCTCGATAGAGCTCAGTAGTGAGAGACGCAGAACACAGATTACACACACAATTAGAAGAGAATTCTTGCACTAGCTAGCGTTTGCTTAGAGTGATAGATTGTGAGTGTGAAGTTCTTGTATTGAGAGTTCCATCAATAAGATTCCGGTCATCTTCTCCGTGGACGTAGGTGGATTATCACCGAACCACGTTATATCGTTTGCGTGCTTTATTTCCTCGTTCGTGCGTGTGTGAGATCGGCGGTATCACGACCCAACAAGTGGCGCCGTCTGTGGGAAGACTTCCACGATTTGCCGATTGATTGGTTTCTGGGTGAGTTCGTGTCTAGAGGTTCCGTTGTATAAGCTGATCTTGGCGATTGCCCACCGCTCGTTTTGAGAAATGTCTACAGCCAAGTTCGAGGTGGAAAAGTTCACCGGGAGAAACGATTTTGGGCTGTGGAGGCTGAAGATGAAGGCCATCTTGATGCAGCAAGGCCTATGGGATATCTTGAAGAATGAAGGTGACGCTAAAGAAGGCAAACCTGATGCTGATGAAAAGGAGAAGCAAAGGCTTCAAGATATGCAGTATAAGGCTTATAGCACCCTGATCTTGAACCTCACGGACAGGGTGCTAAGGGAAGTTTCCAAGGAGGAGACGGCTGCAGGAGTATGGGGGAAACTTGAGTCATTGTACATGACCAAGTCTCTGGCGAACCGGTTACATTTGAAGCAAAGGCTTCTTGCTTTCAAGTTTTCAGATGGGAAGAGCATTTCTGAACAGCTCGAGGAGTTTGGGAAATGCATAGATGATCTTGAGAATATCGATGAGGTCATTAAAGATGAGGATAAGGCATTGATGTTGCTCAATTCCCTGCCTAAAAGTTATGAGCACTTCAAGGATGCAGTGCTTCTTGGAAGAGAAACCAAGGTCACCTATGAAGAGATTCATTCTGCATTGAAGATGAAGGAATCGCAGAAGGCTAATAACAAACAAACTGATCCAGTAGCTGAGAGTCTGCATGTGAAAAATAATCAGAATAAAAGGGGTTCCAAGAAGAAGTTCCAGAAGAAGGAAGAAGGTGGAGTATGGAAGGAGAAGAGAAGCTGTCACTACTGTAAGAAACCGGGCCATTTAAAGAAGCATTGTTTTGCTTGGAAGAGGAAACAAGAGCAAGAAAAGGCTGGGAACATAGAGACTGCTGATCTGGCTCAGGATGTTGAAGATAATGAAGCTTTGAATATCCACTCAGGGGCCAAGATTGAAGAATGCTGGATCATGGATTCAGGGTGCTCCTTCCACATTTGCTCACACAAATCTTGGTTCCAAGAATTATCAGCTTGGGAAGGATCAGTGATGCTAGGAAATGATCAAGTGTGCAATGTCAAGGGCATTGGGAACATCAGATTGAGGATGAAGGATGGGAGTATGAAGACTCTCACAGAAGTCAGATTCATTCCTCAAATCAAGAGAAATTTAATATCTCTTGGAATGCTAGAGTCAAAAGGGTGCAGATTCAACTCTGGTGATGGGATCCTCACAGTAACAAAAGGCACCAGAATTGTGATGGAGGCCCAGAGAAAGAACAGCCTATACTATTTGCTGGGTGAAACCGTGGTTGATGCTGTGAATCTTGCCCAGACAGAAGACCTGCATCTATGGCATGCCAGGCTTGGACATGTGGGTGAGAAAGGCATAAGAGAGCTGGCTAAACAAGGAGTGATGAAGTTAAGTGCATCAGACAGCCTAAAGAAATGTGAATCTTGCATTCTAGGAAAGGCAAAGAAGCTGCCATTTTCTGGTGGGAAACACACTTCATCAGCCCCATTTGTGTATGCCCACAGTGACTTGTGGGGGCCATCCCAAACTGAATCCATAGGTGGAGGTAAGTATTTCATCTCCATCATAGATGATTACTCAAGAAAAGTGTGGATTTACATTCTAAGAGAGAAGTCCCAAGCTTTTGAAAAATTTAGAGAATGGCATGCTAGATATGAGAATGAAAAGGGCTCAGTGCTTAAATATCTAAGGACTGATAATGGCATGGAGTTTCTGTCTGCGGAGTTTGATAGTTTCTGTAAGGTGAAAGGGATAAGAAGGCATAGGACCGTGCCAAGAAATCCTCAACAGAACGGGCTGGCAGAAAGAATGAATAGGACATTGCTAGAAAGGGTGAGGTGCATGCTATTCTACTCTGGAATGCCAAAGAGATTCTGGGCAGAGGCTGTCTCTACTGCAGCTAATCTGATCAATAAGTGTCCATCATCTGCTTTATCCAATGAGACCCCAGATCAAAGATGGTATGGAAGCCTAGGTGATTACTCAGCCTTGAAGGTGTTTGGGTGTGCTGCTTATGCACACATTAAGCAGAGCAAATTGGAGCCAAGGGCAAAGAAATGTGTGTTGTTGGGATACCAAGATGGGGTAAAAGGATACAGATTGTGGAATTTGGATAGAGAAGGCAGAAATATCATTGTGAGCAGAGATGTGACATTCAATGAAGAGGAGATGCCATTTAAAGATGATGGGAAGCCCTCTGGTGGTGGCAGTAGCTCTGAAATGCAAAACCTTGAGTTTGGTGGAGAATCTGCTGGAACAGACACTGATGAGGATGTTGTGATCACAGGAAATCAAGAAGAAGGTGGAGCAACTAGCTCTCAACATACTCAGAACACAGGTGAGCAGGAGTCACCAGTGCAGCAAGCTGCTGCAGCTCAAGGGGCCAGAAGAAATCCAAGAAGAAATGCAGGCCTACCTAGCAGATTCTCAGATTATGACATGAGCTTCTTTGCTCTATGTGTAGCAGAAGTACTCATGTTTTCAGAACCCTCAACCTATGAAGAAGCCATGAGTTGCAAGGAAAGTCAGAAATGGATCAAGGCCATGGAAGAAGAAATAGAGTCCTTGCTGAAAAATGGGACTTGGATTTTGGTGACTGATCCAGGGACTCAGAAGCTGATCAGTTGCAAATGGCTGTTTAAGAAGAAAGTAGAGGTGGGGGAAGTTGAAAGCATACGGTTTAAGGCAAGGCTGGTTGCTAGAGGATTCACACAAGTAGAGGGTATTGACTACACAGAGGTGTTCTCTCCAGTGGTGAAGCACACTTCCATTCGGATCTTATTGGCCATGACTGCTCATTTCAACTGGGAGCTGCATCAACTTGATGTGAAGACAGCATTTTTGCATGGAGATCTAGAGGAAACAATCTATATGATGCAGCCTAAGGGTTTTGAGAAGCCGGGAGAAGAAAAGAAAGTTTGCTTGTTAAAGAAAAGCCTATATGGGCTCAAGCAAAGCAGCCGGCAGTGGAACAAGAAGTTTCATGAGCAGATGGAATTGATGGCATTTGAGAGATCCAGTTTTGATAGCTGCGTGTATGTCAAGAGAAGTGGAAATCTAATACTGGCCTATCTACTGCTGTATGTGGATGATATTCTGCTGGCAGGATCAAGCAAGAGTGAGCTGCTGTCTGTCAAGGAGGAGTTGAAGCAGAGATTTGATATGAAAGATCTTGGGGAAGCCAAGAGAATCTTGGGTATGGATATTGTCAGGAACAGAAAGAAGAAAGAACTGAAATTGGTTCAGGCTGATTATATCAGAAAGGTGGTAGAAAAATACCAGGTAAGGAGTGAAAAGTCAGTATCCACTCCATTGGCTAGCTGCTTCAAACTCAGTAAAGAACAGATGCCAAAGACAGCTGAAGATAGAGAAGAGATGAGCAGGATACCCTATGCAAATATAGTGGGAAGTGTGATGTACTTGATGATATGTACAAGGCCGGATGTGGCTCATGCCATAAGCGTTGCAAGCAGATATATGGCTGATCCAGGTAGGGATCACTGGGCAGCACTAAAGTGGATTCTGAAATATCTGAAAGGGTCTGTCATGGTTGGCTTGAAGTTTGGTGGTGGAGTTTGGTCTGAGGAGAGGGAAGTCCTAGAAGGATTCTGTGACTCGGATTATGCGGCTAACTTAGACAACAGAAAGTCTCAGAGTGGTTACATCTTCACACTATATGGCACAGCAATCAGCTGGAAATCAAATTTGCAGTCTGTGGTTGCACTGTCCACAACCGAAGCTGAGTATATTTCTCTGACTGAGGCTGCAAAGGAAGGAAAATGGTTGCAAGGAATCTTGGAAGATTTAGGAATGAAGCTGGGAGCAGTGAAGATTAACTGTGACAGCAACTCGGCTATATGTTTAGCAAAACATCAAATGTTCCATGAGAGGTCGAAGCATATAGATGTGAGGAGACACTTCATCAGAGATGAGATTCAAAGTGGAAAGATCAATGTGGTGAAAGTTCCTACCGAAGAAAATGCATCAGACATGTTGACAAAATCTCTGCCAACTTCGAAATTCAAACATTGTTTGAAGTTGGTTGAGATTGTGGAGTGTTGAAGCTTGTAACAAGGATTGAGAAGGGAATCCAGATATTGATGGAGTTTTGCAAGGACAAGGTGGAGATTTGTGAAAGTGTGTCCATGCAAACTACTGGAGCTCGGCTTCTGAGCTCGGAAATGAAGCTCGGCTTTGAGTCCGGTTGTGATCGAGTGGTGGAGCCTCGGCAGCTCCGAGAAGAGATCAAGAAATAAAGCTCGGCTTTGAGCTAGCCGAGAAAGGCAGTTCGGTTGATAACCGAGAAAGGCAGTTCGGTTGATAGCCAAGAAATGCAGTTCGGTTGCTAACCAAGAATGCAGTTCGGTTGCTAACCAAGAATGGCAGTTCGGTTTTAGCCGAGCAGCGGTTATAACTAACTTTGGGAAATAGAGTTAGTTGGATTTTATTTCTTGATTGCATCTTGTATAAATAGCTCGATAGAGCTCAGTAGTGAGAGACGCAGAACACAGATTACACACACAATTAGAAGAGAATTCTTGCACTAGCTAGCGTTTGCTTAGAGTGATAGATTGTGAGTGTGAAGTTCTTGTATTGAGAGTTCCATCAATAAGATTCCGGTCATCTTCTCCGTGGACGTAGGTGGATTATCACCGAACCACGTTATATCGTTTGCGTGCTTTATTTCCTCGTTCGTGCGTGTGTGAGATCGGCGGTATCACGACCCAACAACCAACACGCCAGATGTGTTGACGGATGACGTGGCGGATCTCGCGATCGGGTTGATGCTGGCTGTTCTCCGCCGGATTTGCCAGTGCGACAAGTATGTGAGGAGTGGGGCTTGGAAATTGGGCGACTTCAGGTTGACTACTAAGGTATTGCTTTCCCCTAATTTATCTTGCTTTTGATGCTGTTGAAGTTTATGATTTTGTTAATTTGATGCATCGTAGTATTACATTTTGGAATTGGATGATTGATTTCACTTTCATTAGGGATTGAGAGCAGTTTTCTTCATATAATGTTCATGATTAATGATTTGTGTGAGAGCAATACTTTCTTAGCTTGTTTGCTTGTTGTTACTGCTCTGCAACTGCAAGCATTAGATAGTATGGGGTAAGATGCTGATTTTGGTTTATATGAAGATTTTCAATTCTGAAGAACGATGCTTTATTCTTATATGGATTTTGACAATTTTTTGGATGAATCATTTCATATCTTTCGTTCCTCTTTGCATAGGGTGAACTAGGAGAAACTTATGTATCCTTCTTGAGCTCTTATTATGTGAGAACATACTTATGTACTTCCTTGGTTGCTATTCATCTGCGTATCATTCCGTATTCGAGTCTAGGTATCCATAACCGGTAGAATGCATTGCCCCGAAACTCTCTCTATTCATTGGATGGAGGTCATGACTATATCCCGTTGCATGCTTTGTTTACTGATGAAGTAGAATGAGTCTTGGTGCAATCTTTCGTTTGTAAGTTTTTATTGAGCTTCTTCATTACGTAGTGATGCTTCATGCAGAACTGCTTCAAGCATTAGGAGAAAGGCACGCATTAGTTTGCGAATTAGTGTCGTTTTGGGCATTTTTTCGGATGCAAGTGTTTATATATGGTCTTTATCATTCAATTGGACCACATTACCTTTTTGGGCTTGCTTCCGTTGGTGGAGTGTTGGTCTTTGACGGTGATTCACAGTCGCATTTTCTCAATTAGTCCATCTTTTGATGCAGTTCAGCGGCAAAAGAGTTGGCATCATAGGATTGGGCAGAATCGGGCTAGCAATTGCCGAGAGAGCAGAGGCATTCGACTGCCCCATCAGTTACTACAGAAGATCCAAGAAAGCTGACACCAACTACACGTACTATGGCAGCGTTGTCGAACTGGCATCAAACAGTGACATCCTAGTGGTAGCATGTGCCCTGACACCAGAAACAACCCACATTGTGAATCGGGAGGTGCTCGATGCTCTGGGTCCAAAGGGAGTCCTGATCAACATCGGGAGGGGACCCCATGTTGATGAGCCCGAGCTGGTGTCAGCTCTTGTGGAGGGCCGCCTGGGTGGCGCTGGACTTGATGTCTTCGAAAAGGAACCTAAGGTGCCGGAGCAGCTGTTTGGCCTCGAAAACGTAGTTCTGTTGCCGCATGTTGCGAGTGCCACCGAGGAAACTCGGAAAGTCATGGCTGACCTTGTTCTGGGAAATTTGGAAGCTCACTTTTCCAGCAAAGCTTTGTTAACACCTGTGGTGTAGATTTTACTCTACTTATATCAATATCATAGTGAAAGGGTGAAGTGAACTCATAAAATTCAATCGAAAACATCCTTAGTCATCATTGTTGAATAATTTCACATTTTCAATTCTTTTCATTATCAATAAATTTTATTCTAATCTTTTCAAATGATTATCTATTATATTCTCAAAAGAATATACATTTTGAATAGAAATCAGGGTTAATTGTGGGTAAAATTACAAAGTTTCACTCAAATTCAAGCATTTTTTGCATCTTTTAAAATTTGAATGACAAAGTTAAAACTTCCAATTCTCTACTGACGATGTTTTAGGCAAATGCGATGTTGAATTGACGCACACGTATAAAATTTATTTTGATAATATGTATGAATAGTACGTATGTGTATTAATATTATGACGTCGATGATTTTCATATGTAAATTTTTTATAAATTGATGAGATGGCACAATTAAAAATTTACAAAAAATTGTGATTAGCTCTTTAAAATTTAAAAAAAAAGATATTAACTAGATATAATTTGTTTTACATGGTAGTAAATTTTTAGAGAAGAAATTATGATTAATCATTATTTGTAGATATCACAAGTCATAACTAATCCCTCTCTCAAAAACCCGCGAAACCCAACTGCAATCCGCCAAACAGAGTGAAAATGGAGACTGCTTCAAATCCAATCGGCGTTCTCCTACTCCGGCCGCTGTCGCCGTACATCCAGCAAGAGCTCTCCAAACGCTACGCCCTCTTCAAATTCTGGGAGTCTCCGCCGCATCTCCGCCGCGATTTCCTCGGGGAGCACTCGAGCTCGATCAGGGCGGTGGTCTGCAACGGCGTGCAAGGCCCCGACGCCGAGATGATCGACGCGCTTCCGCTCCTCGAGATCGTGGCCAGCCACAGCTCCGGCCTCGATAAGATTGATCTGGATAGGTGCCGGACGAGGGGCATTAGGGTAACTTACACCCCCGACGCGTTGACGGATGAGGTGGCGGACATGGCGATTCTGCTGATTTTGGCTACTTCGCGCCGGATTTGTGCGGCGGACCGGTATGTCAGGAGGGGCGAGTGGAGGAATTCTGATTTCAAGTTGTCCTCGAAGGTGAATTTTGTTTTTCGATTTATTTCGATTGCTATTGCGATAGGATTTGGGGATTTTAGGAATAGGGTTAGCTTGATATTTTGATTTTATTTGCCGTGTGTTATTTTTTCCTCGAATTTTTCCCTTATTGCACTTTCCTATAAACATGTACTACAAATCATTCTGTTATTTACAGTCACTGGAATTTAATTAACATTGATTGAGATTTTTGTGGGAAATGAAAAGCAAAGGATGAATTTTGAAGCTTCAAATAGAATGATGGCTTTGAGATTTTACAATGTTGAGATGATATTTTCATTACTGCACGAATGAGTTCTGCTTAGGCGATTGGATTTGAAAATGAGGCGTTTTTGAAACTTTTGTTGTGATTTTTAATGGTAAATCGGCCATTTTGTGTTCGAAGTTTTCTTGGAAGGTTTATGATGATTATTATGTTAGATCAATGAAGTAGTAATCTTGGTATCTGTTTCCTTCACATTTCATTAGTTCAGTGGGAAATCAGTTGGTATTATTGGATTGGGAAGGATTGGCTCAGCCATAGCTAAGAGAGCTGAAGCTTTTGGGTGTCGAATCGGATACCACTCTCGTTCACCAAAACCAGATTCAAGATATAACTACTACACTTCTGTCACTGACCTGGCCTCGGACTCCCAAATCCTTGTTGTGTCGTGTGCACTAACGCCTGAAACTCACCACATTGTCAACCGTGGTGTCATGGACGCGTTAGGTAGAGATGGGATTATCATCAACATTGCAAGAGGCTCCCACATTGACCAAGCTGAGTTGATCTCTGCCCTTGCTGAAGGCAGGTTGGGAGGAGCCGGTCTAGATGTGCTGGAACACGAGCCTGAGGTGCCTGATCTATTAGCTCAGCTTGACAATGTAGTCCTCTCACCACATGGCGCAGCTAGCACATATGAAACACGCAAGAGACTGGCGGACCTCATCATTGGACACCTGGAAACACATTTTTCAAACAAACCGTTGCTTAATCCTGTCATCTAAGAGTCGCACCACAGCTGATAAGGTATGGTTTCAGCTAAACTCACTTAACATTAGACAAATGCATGCTTTTTGTTCATGAAATATGTAAGTAAATTATAATTCTGTTTATTAGTTCGTATTGTATACGTGGTCGGGACTCAATGGTGATTGAAGATGTGAAGATTGGATCAATAATGATAGGAGGTCGGTCCATACGACTACTGATTTAAGTAGGTTGTATGATTCTTTAGTCACACTCACTACTTCTGTCATCATCCAAAACACAACATTGAGGGGATTTGTTTTATGCTACCTCATGTGCTTCTACTGAAACAACTATTGATTTTCAAGTATTCTATGATCTTCTTGACTTGGTCCCCCCCCCCCCCTCGTTTTGCTATGAACTCCATTGACACCAAAAACTTTTTAAAAAGTTAATGGTTTAAGATCAAACCTAATAGATCACTTTATCCCATTGTCGTCTTAGTTTACTCTAGAGTTAATTGTTGGAAATAACATTGTTTATTGCCACTTCCACGAGATTCTAAAAATGTCGAAATTATAATAGATTTTGGGCATCTTTATAGTGGTAGTTTTAGACAGAACATGATGGTAAAAATTTTGTGTTATTAATAAAAGGATAAAACAGACAAGTTGTAACTAAAACATTTTTAAAATTCATTTAAAGGCCTGCATATTCAGTTGAACATGGTGTTATCTTGGATAATTAATCATTTCCTTAAAGAGACAATAGTAAGTTTGCCAAACAAATTTGTTGAAGATTTCTTCTGACAATACAGTTAGTTGTGCCACGTGAAGCTTTAGAGCATCCGCAACGCGGCGTGATATCATCCTGCGTTCCGTGCCGGAGGGACGGAACGCCCGCGAGACGCGTTGCGGCACTCCGTCCCGCCCCGGAACCGTACCCATCTCGTCTCGTAACCCGTCCCTGCGAGACGCTGGACGGGCTGTCACGCCACGCGCCCCTGCGCCATGCGTGACGCCCACTAGCCGGCCCGCGGGTAGGCGTCGTCACGATGACGCAATAAATCTTTTTTTTAAATTCGAATTAAAAAAATAATAATTTTTTTATTAAACGGTAATATTACCTTTTATATCCGTTTTTTCTCTTTTTTTTAAATTTTTTTTCTTTTTTTACTCTATAAATACTCCTAATTCATCCTCATATCACACACAACTACACATCTATTCTTCCTAAATCAATTTCATTTCCTCTCCAATTTTCATCTAACATCTCATCACAAAATGTCCAGCGACAGCAACTCCGGCGGTGGCGGCTCCGGCGGGTGGGATCTCAACACGTTTAACGATTGGGAGACCATGTACAACACACTGGGTGGTTCCGGTTCGTCGACGTCGGGCACCCAGGGTTCGGCGACGCCGGGTGGGTACCAACCAGTGTTGTTAAAATCGCGCCCCGAGCGCGCTTGGGTCGCGGGTCGCAAGGGTCGAGACCGACATCGCCCCGATGCGGCGGGGTCGTGCGAGATCCGTGGAGCGACGGTGGGGCGCGCCTTGGTCGCCTGGGTCGCCGTGGGTCGCTTGGGCCATCTGGGTCGCCGTGGAGCGAGCCGATTTTTTCTTCTCCTTTCTTCATCAGCCACCACTCCTTCGACGTGGGTCTTCTTCAGCAAAAGCAAAAATCACTTTATTCTTCAGCCACCACTCCTTCGACGACTCGACGTCCAGATTTTCAAGGTTTATCTATATGTACAAGCATCAAAGTTTTTTTGTATTCTCCTATTTTCCATCGTTTTTCTTGGGTGGACTCAAATTAAAGTTTGGCTTTTTTATCTTTCTTGCATCGGGGTTTGTGAAAAAAATGAGTGTAGAGGTTGAACATGATTTGGCAAGAGGAGAATGAGAGTTGGTACAGGTGTAATCTTGTCCAAAATCCCATAATCAGCTTGTGGAGTTTTGATTTGAATAATAAAAAAGGTGTCAGGATTAAATATTCTATAAATTGTGTCAGCTTTCGTGAAGCAAATCAAGAGAGAGATAAAAATTTACAGAGGCTTCCGTGAAGCAAAGCAATTATGTGTTACTTTTTTCCAACTTTTTTTCTCTCATATTCCATTTTTTACAACATGTTTCTTGGCCTTTTTTGTTTTTTTAAAGCACTTGTTCACGAGGTCATGTCGGATGAATAAAAATAATTATTAGTTTTATTAGTTTTTCTATCAATAGCAATTTCATACATTGTGAATTATCATTAATTATAAATAAATGATTGTTTCTTTCTACATATCATTTTTATACAAAATGTCTCAAGACCCCGCTAGGAAATATGCAAGAGCTGATCCGAATACCAGATATAAACTTACATGCAACTTTCTACATATCATTTTGGAACTTTGATGATTTTTTATAATAAAATTCAGTTATTTAGTTATGTTATGTTGTTTAAAATTTTATATTTTTCGTCTAATCTTCTTTTTTAATATGGAGTAATGATGTATGTAGATTTATTTGATGTGATAAACATTCAAGCAATAAACTTATAAAAGAGATACAAATATAATCATCATTCGGCTATTCTGGCGCCCCGATTTGTGGGTCTCTCGCCCCGTCGCCCCATTGCCCCGCGACCCGGGGTCCCCCCTCATCGCCCCGGGGCGCCCCGCGACCCTAACAACACTGGTACCAACCACCCACTTTTGACGTGGATGCATACGCACGTCCCTCCGCCCCGCGGTATTCGCAGGGATTATCCCAGATTCGGGAGGATTTCCCCGTTGAACCCACTCTGGGAGGAGGCCGAGGCGGGCGAAGCTCCAGGGCGGAGTCGGAGGCGGGCGAAGCTCCAGGGTGGAGTCGGAGGCGGGCGAGGAGGAGGATCTAGGCCGGCATCCGTACAGCAACAACGAAACGATGGCGGTGTACAACGCTTGGATCACCGTCTCGTACGATCCCGTCGTCGGGAATCAACAACCCAACAAGTGCTTATGGGAAAAGGTCACCGAGATCTACCACCAGATGAAGCCGAAAGGGTCTCGGAAGCGCACATATAAGATGCCCCGCTGTCACTTTGGCCGAGTCGACAAACAGGTCAAAAAATTCTGTGGCATCTACTCGACCGAAGCGGCGCACTACCAAAGCGGAGCTTCGGGAGCCGACATTCTGAGGGCGGCTTTGCGCTTCTACAACCAGGACACCGGTAAACAATTCAAATATGTTGATATTTTGCAGGTCGTCAAGGACGAGGAAAGGTGGGCCGGCGGTGTCCGCTCCAGCTCGGGCTCAACCTCAAAGCGCACGAAGCACACGGCGAGTGGCCAATACGCATCTGGTGACAGGGGTGAGGGCAGCGGCGCACAAGAGGGTGCACCGCAGGAGTTTGTGGGCACGGCCAGCGATGCCGCGGTATCCAGCCATGGGCGCCGTCGGCCGCAAGGGACCAAGGCGGCGAAGGCGGCTAGAGCGAGGAAGGGCCGAGGCGAATCAAGCCAGGCGGCCCCGGGATCGGGCTCGGGGGTCTCGAACACCCTTATGGCGGTGTACATGACCGCCACAATGGCGGACACTTCCCGTTTCTCGCCCTCCCAATACCAAGCCTGGTGGAACGGAATTGTGCATATGGCAGCACAACTTGGTCTTCCGCCTCCTATTGCACCTCCACCGCCTTCAGGGGATGATTCGCCGGCGGAGTAGTTTTTTTATTTTCTTTAAATTTGTATTTTAAATTATGCAACGTTTAATTTTTTAGGATTTTAATTGTGTGTTTTTTATTTTTTAAAATTTTAAGTTGTAATTTTTTTTATGTTGTGTGTTTTTTAATGAAGTGTGTTTGTTTTAATTGAATTGAGTTGGAAATAAAAATAAAAAATGAAATTGAATTAATAGTAATTTAAGGAATGGTTAAGGAACGGATAAGGAACGGAGGGTTGCAGGTTCCGTTTCTTAGTTAAGAAATGAAGTAAAAAAGTGCATTGAGGTTCGCAAATAGTAGTTTAAGGAACGGTTAAGGAACGATATAGCAACAGCGCCGTGGATTGCCATAGGGACTAGCTAAATATTATACTACCATTTCCCACAACAGAGTTCATTATTCTATTGCAGACATAAAATGGCACTTAAATCTAGATTTTGTCGTCATTTTTTAAAACCGTGCTCCAAAAAACTAGTAGCTAGGAATTAGGATGGGCACTTAGATATAGATTCTTGTTGTCATTTTTCTAATCGATTCTCCAAAAAACTAGCTAGGATGCTAAGTTTCACCTTCTTGAAACTTAGTTTTTACAAAGAGAATTGATGTCTGTCTTGTATTCCACTCCACTCCACTCCCCCCACTCAGTCACAGCAATTGGTGATTTGGAATCAAATTAGATGCCAAGTGTAAACATTTTGTGTTGTGTTTTTGTGTCGGCAAAACAGAATATGGAATCACATCATTTACAAGTTGAGTTGTGGTGCAATGTGTGCACAATGTAAAAGATGTAGGTAGGAATAGGAATATAGGATGCAAGAGAAGAGACTGATGATTGCAAGTGTTGAGCTTATCCACAACATTCATCTTCTAGATAAAACATTCCACAAATATTTTCCAGATAAATGATTTATAGAGCTTCAAGACCTTTCTGATCATACAAACCTCAGTCAAATTTCTTCTCATGAACATGCCCAGATCATTATATCATATTTTGTTACAGCCTAAACTTCTGCATAAGAGGAGTATCAAAAGGAGTTCCTCAACAGCAGAAAAAAGTTAGAAAAGGAAATGAACACTTTGTCTTCTTTCCTATAGTCCTAACACACATTCCACAACACCCTCTGTCTCTCTCTACCACTAGGAAGCACCTTTGAAGATGAGGAAGTTGAGAGTCTCTAGTGTGAAATATATGAAGCTCCCTTTAAAGTGAGTGAAAAAACACCCAAAGTTGGATCCCACCACACACTGCCATCCACTCCCATACTTCTTGTCGAACTCCTGCAACCAAACAGACCTTCAGCCCTCAGCACCCAACATAAAAAAAACTGAATCTTGAAATACCCAAAAACAGAAATTAGAAAAATATCTGACCTTCTTGATGTGGGCAGCTATGGATTTGCATTCAAGAACATCGTAGAGATCCAAAGCCTGAGAAGCAGATGCCATTGCCTGGATCTGCATCTTCAATGGCATATCTGTGTCCTCAATCAAAGCTTTCCCTTCCAACATCTTCCTGCAAAACTTAAATCCCTCTTCGACAAAACTTTTCTTTGTTGGTGTTTGAATCTCTCTCACTCTCTCTCTGTGTTGCAGAAAAGAAGAGTAGTAATGATTTTATAGAAGGTATTGCAGGAGGATTGATCATAATCTACTCAAAGCCTTGTAAGTATTAATGCATTTAAAATATGTGTGAGATATTGGAGTGATTTGGCACATTTCCCAATTATTTTAAATGTCCTTTTTCTCCCCTCTTTAAGGACTTTATTGGCTTATTCTATTCTGGGACTCTCTTTTATGGCGTCATCCATCAAAGAGGATAACGATGTTAGGGATAAAGCTGGTGAGGCCCAAGAGCATCTTTAACGCAAGGGGCCGGGCCGCATCTCGCGAGTCCCGGCCCGTCCCGAGCGTTGCACGGAGGAGAGTCACGGCCCAGGCCCGTCCCGGGGCCGCGTTCCCGGCCTGTCGCGCGTCCCGCGTCCCGGCCTGGGACGGCGTTGCACGGTGACGGGCCGCAACTGTAGAGTCCCGGCCCAGCGTTACACGCTCCTCGGGCCGGGCCGCAACCAATTTTTTTTTTTAAATTCGAAAATTTTTTCTATAAATACTACTCCATTTTCATACACATTCAACTTCATATTCAACTTCAAATCTCTTCCTTGAATTCGAAAAAATGCCTCCACGTCAAAGAATATTCGAAGATCAAATGTCTCGGTCGTTAGCAGAGGCGCTACCGGCAATCCAAGAAGAAATCAACAACGAAGTTGAACGCTACCAAGCTGTTATGTTTTTCTGTTTTTATGTATTTTATTTTCAGTTTTAAAATTTCTATGTTGTAATTTTGCAGTATTCGATGAAATTAAATTTTCCGTGTTATAAATTTCCAGCGTTTTTTTATTTTACGAGTTAAATAGGTTGGAGTTGTGAATAGTGTCATTTATTAGTTGCGGCCTGGGCCGCAACCTGCAGGGTTACAGCAGTTGGGTCCTGGGCCGCAACTGTAGAGGAATGATGACGTGGAGGGGACTTAGGGCCGGAAATGGGGACGGGGTTAATGATGCCCTAAATCAATCCTACCTCTCTTTTTTTTGTTTATTAATTTCTATTTTATTGCCACTATTTTGGAAAGATCAAGAGCATCTTCATAAAAATATTTCTTGCTTTTTGTTTGATTTATCTCAATTGCCATAATTTTTGAAAGATTAGCTGAAGATGACTAGAGTGAGAAAGACAGAAATTTGGCAACTGCCAAGTCTCCTAATGAAACAAGTCTTGCTTGAAGACCACGGGTGTGGAAATGCGACTTCAGAAAATCTTATAAAAAGCACAAAGTTGGTTAGGATGGTGTTCTCGTAAGATTGAGTTTTATGAATGTTGTTCGATATTGTGGATACGGCCTTGGGACAATATTAATCTTGGGTCAGCTTAATTTTGAGTAAACTATGAATTTTTTTTTATCTTAAGCAGTCAAACCAATTGTATCTTAAAAGAGTATATTGTGGAAAGGGAGAATTTCATTCATTCAACGTGTTCGATTTACAGAGGCATATACACGGTATTAAGTAGTGGAAGAAATAGCTAAACATGGTAAAGATTTACCCTAACTAATTTCCCCTTCTCCACGGTAATTCCCTAATCTCAGGGATCTTTCCTTGATTTTATTTTATTTACTTTCCAACATTCCCCCTCAAGTTAAGTAATGAGATCACTCATTCTTAACTTGCCCAATACTTCGCGGAAGCTTCTTGAGTCCACAGCCTTTGTTAGGATATCGGCTAACTGATCTTCAGACTTTACAAAGGGAAGTTCTATGTTAAGGACCTAATTCCTTAACGGAGATCGGCGGTTGTCTGCTCGGCGATCAAGGGATTTTTCCGGCGTCTCGAGAGGAGATCGGCGGTGGTTCTAGTGTCTTGCTGTGCGCGGAACTCCTCCATCGGGCAGCAAGACACTAGAACCACCGCCGATCTCCTCTCGAGACGCCGGAAAAATCCCTTGATCGCCGAGCAGACAGCCGCCGATCTCCGTTAAGGAATTAGGTCCTTAACATTCTACTATTCTGGCCTCTATGTTGTCTTTGATGAAGTGCATATCCACCTCTACATGCTTCGTCCGATCATTCTAAACTGGATTCTCAGATATACTGATTGATGCCTTGTAATCGCAGAACAACTTACACGACTTTTGCGAATTCATGCTTAACTCCATCATTAGCTTCTTCAACCATAGGATCTCGGTTAGGCCACTCCTAATCCCTCGAACTTTGCCTCGGCACTTGACAAGGCAACCACTTTCTGCTTTTTGCTCCGTCAAGTGACAAGATTCCCTCTTACAAAGGTAAAGTACCCCGCAGTCGACTTTCTATCTTTTGGATTTACAGCCCAATCAGCATCCGTGAAACCATGAATCTTTATGTGCCCGTGGTTTTCAAACATAATCTTGTGTCCAGGTGTCCCCTTTAGATATCAGACTATCCTCAGAGCTGTTTTCCAGTGAGCTACTTGAGGTGCATGCATGAGATACCTTGTTCGAGGAGTTGGCTCAGCTCCTTCAACTATCTGTAGTCCATGATTCTACACCATGGGAGTGTCATCCGGCTTACAGACTAACAATCCTGTTTCTGCCAATAAGTCGAGTACATACTTTTTGTGGTTGATGAAGATTCCCTTGCTTGGCCTCAACACCTCTATTCCTAAAAAGTACTTGAGTAGACCCAAATCTTTCATTTGAAATTTTGCAAACAAATTTTTCCTTAACTGATTGATTTCCTCTGCATCATCTCCAGTAAGGATCATATCATCCACATAAATAATTAAGCACGTAATCTTTCCTTTCCTTTTCTTCAGAAATAGCGTGTGATCAGAGTTACTTTGCTTGTACCCATACTTCTTCATCACATCTGTGAACCTCTCAAACCATGCTTTGGGCGACTGTTTGAGTCCATACAAGGTCTTCTTCAATTTGCAAATCTTTCCTCCTTCAAATTCCCCTGTAAATCCAGGTGGTGCCTCCATGTATATAGGTTTTGACAGCTCCCTGTGTAAGAATGCATTTGTCACATCAAACTGGTGTAGTGGTCACTCTCTGTTTGCCGCTATCGAGAACAACACTCGAATAGTACTCATTTTTTCGACAGGTGAGAAAGTTCCAACACAGTCAACTCCGTAGGTCTGAGTGTACCCTTTTGCTACCAACCTTGCTTTATATCGTTCAATGGACCTATCTGGCCTTCTTTTGATGGTAAAGACCCACCGACATCCCACAGTGTGGATTCCCTCAGGTTTCAGGAAAACTTCCCATGTTTTGTTCTTCATTAGAGCCTTCATTTCTACCAACATCGCTTCTCTCAAATGGGTAATTTTCATGGCTTCCTCTGCGGTTCGAGGGAGCTCCTCCTCTTCATAAAGGGCTGTTGCGAATGCCCTTGCCATCTCACTCAAGTTTGCTTTAGCCAAATTTGCCATCGAGTACCGGCTTCTCGTGTTAACCTTGCTGGGCTATAACGCTTAGGCGGTACACCACGATTGACTCTTGGAGGGAGTATGTATCATCCAGTGTCACCATCAATTGCTGCATTCTCCTCTTCACCAGAATTGTTAGAGGTAAGAATTGTACTATCTGAGCTAGTTTCAGGAATTACCTCAGATATCACTGGAGGAGGACTTAACTGCGGTGTAGGCGGCTGAGGAGGCTCTACAGCGGACATGATCAGCTCGGCGGTGGCACTAGCTTGCTCTGTTGGTTCCACAGTCGAGTCGCATGAATGTGGTAACACAGCCCAAGGAAATGGTCTAATACAATCTCTCGGATTCTCCCCTGACTGATACAACTCTCTCCATGACCCCGAGTTTGGGTGTAGAAAAAATACTCACATTCTAGAAAGTTACAGTTCATGGTTGTAATTATTTTTCTAGAAACTGGATCATAACAACGATACCCCTTTGATTAGTCCCATACCCCCAAAAAACGCACTTAAATGCACAAGCAGAAAATTTACTTCTTTCATGTTTAGGAATATGAACATACACGGAGCATCCAAAATTCTGAGCGAAAATGTAAGAGGTTCTACAATTTTTGCTAGGGCTGAAAGTACTTGAAGAGGTGTTCGCATACCCAAAATTTTGGTACGAAGACGATTAACTAAGTACACAGCAGTAGCTACAGCTTTAGGCCACAAGAATTTTGGAACAATTGAATCAAAAAACAGGGCTCGAGTAACTTCTAGGATTATCCTATTTTTTCATTCTGCTACTCCATCTTCGGGGGTATATGGACAAGTCGTTTGATGAACCAAGCCTTTACTCCTATAAAACTCTGTCATTTCTTTATTAACAAATTCCCTACCATTATCAGATCGAAGTATCTTAATAGTGGTTTGGAACTGCGTTTGAATCAAGGTGAAGAAAATAGCAAATTTTTCAAAAACCGCCGACTTATCCTTCAAAAAATATATCCAAGTTAGTCTAGTGCAATCATCCACAAATATGAGAAAATATTTAAAACCATGATCACCAGTAATAGGCGCTGGGTCCCACACATCAGCATGTACTAACGGGAAAATATCCTTAACCCGTGTCTCACCAGACTTGTAAGATTGTGTGTGGCTTTTTGCCAAAACACATGATTCACAAGAAATATCTTGAAACTTAGAAAAATTGGGAAACAAAGTTTTAAGATAATCCGAGGATGGAGTCTCAATCTGCGGTGCCACAACCAGACTTCTCGATTAGCAAATCTGTGAGCAAGCATCGTTGTACCACCTTGTAGAGTAATCTCATCCACATAGTAGAGGCCTTGACGCTTAGTGACACGCCCAATTATCCTACTCGTCATGATATCCTATAATACACAGAAATTGGGATGCATCATTAATGTACAATTCAGTTCTTTGGTCACATGACTAATGGACATAAGCTTATGGGACAATTTTGGCACATAAAGACAATTGGAGAGTTTTAAGCTCGGTTAAATCTCAATAGTCCCACTCCACTAACAGTCATGAATTCCCCATCAACAGTTTGAATTGAGCTTTTGGTGGCCTCATTAAACATAGAAAAATCCTTTTTATCATAGGTCATTGTATTCGTAGCCTCACAATCAAATATCCACCCATTTTTCTTAGAATTAGTTTTACTCTGGGCCATACATGCAATAGAAATTTTTTCTAAGGGCGCAAACGGGTTCGGAGTCACAAATGCTGTTTTTGGCAGTTCTGGGGCAGAATTATGATTTATCACATGTTTAGGGCTAATTTGAACACATTTATCTCTATAGGGGGCAGATAAGGGTATAGGCGTATGATGGGGTATGTTTTTTGAAACATAATAATTTGAAGGACCTTTCTGCAAAAATATTGGTGGATTAGGATTATCAAATCTCAATCCAATACCTCCATGAGCGGCGCCCCCTTTTCTCTCGGCGAATGTTGCCCCGCCGATTACCTCCGTCAATTCCCCACGTCTGCCGCCCCCCTCCGTTCCGGGAGTCTCCATCTCCGGTTCTCGGGCGAGGATTGGTGGCCTCGCGGTTGCCTCCTCCTGTCGGGAACAATCCACCGCCGCTGCCATCGTCCATCCCGATTGCTAATCGGGCTTTCGCCTTTTGATTTTCATCCCACCATTCGGGAAATCCAACCAAGAGAAAACATGATTCTCTGGTATGTTTATGTTTACCGCAATGAGAGCACCACAACTTGGATTTGTCCGGTTTGAATCCTCGTCCCCTGCGGTTGTGTCCGGCGGCGCGTTGCGGTGGTTGTTGGTTGATGCGTTGTTGCTGTTGGGGTTGGTTTCGGGCAGTGAATCCTAGCCCCACTCCGCCCGATGATGAGTCGTCACTGACTGTTCCGGTCGAGGGATCTGAGTTTGCTGCCGGCGGCATGATTTTGAGCCGGGTAGCTTCTCGTTTCACCCACCCGTATGCAGTTTTGATTGAGGGCAGGGGTTCTCCTTGAGGATATCGTGTCGGATTCCGTCATACCGGTCATTCAGTCCGGTGAAGAACTTAAACAAACGCTTTGTTCCTATGTAGGTTCGGAATTGCCCAACCCCTTTGTCACAGCAATCAATAGGGCGATTCTCGCATCGATCTATCTCGATCCAGATCCCATGGAGACGACGCCAATAGGTTTCGAGCCCTTGTTCTCCTTGCACTATCTTACTTGCTCTTTCCTCCAAGTCGTATAATAGGTACGGATCAGCGGTGCTCGCAAACGTGACAGACAAGCTTTCCCACAGGGCCTACGTTGTTTGGTTGTGTGCGAAGTCGACGATGATATCGGTTTCGATATTGTCGATTATCCAAGAGAACACAATCATGTCGGTCTCTTCCCATTCGGTATAGCCTTTCGCCCCTAGTTCCGGAAGCACAGGTATACCCGTGAGGTGCCGGAGAGCTCGTCTGCCCACAACGGCTATCCTCATTAGTTTCTCTGCCAGAGAAGGTAGTTGTTTCCATTGAGTTTGACCGCCAGAGTAACATTCTTACTCATTCTCAATCTTGAATCGTTGTTGTTGTTGGGTTTCTCTTCATCGTCTGAATGATCTACCATGGCCGAGATTTGGTATTCTCAGGTTGTGATGAATCTTATTCTAAGCCTTGCTCTGATACCATGTTAAAAGAGTATATTGTGGAAAAGGAGAATTTCATTCATTCAACTTGTTCAATTTACGGAGGCATATACACGGTATTAAGTAGTAGAAGAAATAGCTAAACATGGTAAAGATTTACCCTAACTAATTTCCCCTTCTCCACGGTAATTCCCAAATCTGAAGGATCTTTCCTTGATTTTATTTTATTTACTTTCCAACAATTGGAAATGAGGAAAACAATACTGAGTTCTTGTTGTATGTTTTGTCTATGTAGTATTAAATGTAAATAAAGTAGAAAAATTAAAAACAAGATTTTTATTGAGGTTTTAAAATAAATAAATACGACTACGTGATAACATATTTCATAATTAGAGTTACAATTTGTGACGTTTAATATAAAATGGACAATATTAGAGGATAATCTAAGCAATGGATTTAATAAATCATCAAAAATCATCAACGAATGAGTTGGAAAAATTTTAGAACACTTGGATATTTAGGTTTTGATTTGTAATTACAATTATCTGAATTTTAATTGGTAGAAAAGTTAGTACACTGGTCCATGAAAATTGAAGCCAGAAGAAACAAAAGGATGATAAAGAGGTTATGGACGAAGTCAGATTAGATTAGTCATTTCAATATTTGCATTTCAGAATATAAAATTCATTCTCTCACTAATTATTGGGCATCAATGATTGCACAATCTTCTTTACTTAATATCTTATTCTGTACTACAGGTCATTCTTACATAGTTCATCGGTCTATTGAGATTATTTTTTTTAAATTGAATTCAATTAAGATAAATTTCATCATAAAGTTAAGAATCACATTAAATCTAATTTAAACTCTATCTACAACTGAAATAATCTAATTTAATCTATTAAATCGAACATTTTAGAACCTTCCAAGGATATATTAGACTCATGTGAAAGTGTACGATAATGTCTATATACACTAGGTTACTTTGAATTGATGATTAAACTAATTATTAGTCTATATGAATTGGATTTTTGCTAGTAAAAGGCAATGGTACGTTTAGGTGGGGCCGGAGTCTACTTACACCGGCACATAAAACTAAAAAATTTCATTAAATTCAATCTTTGAAGCTATTGTCAATCACGGGATATCACAACTCCACCTAAATCCATCTTGGGGTTGACTTGCATTATTATTTGTCATTTGTTATTAGTGACGACTGTCGCACCGTATTCGCCTTCCAATCACAACGATAATCTTGTTCATTGTGTCGGGCAGTTCACATGATTTCCTTCATCCGTGAATTGCAGAATTACTAAAATTACCATTGAAAGCAATCCGTCTGTTTCGAGTTTATGTGGGGAACGGTGAATCATTGTTATGCTCTTATGCCAGCTTGAAGACGGAATTGGTGATTCAGGAAACTACTTTTCACATCGACTTGCACATACTGCCGATCCACGGTCCAGATATTATTTTGGGAATGGCTTGGCTGAGATCCCTTCATAGGGTGACGACAGATTATGACGGGGGTACCATCGAGTTCCTGAGAGACGGGGCTCCCGTCTGCCTAAAAGTGGTGTCGCCTGGTCCGCGGGAAGTCTCCCTACGGATGTTTGCTTCGATAATGATGCATCAGGGGGACGCGGAGCAGGGAACGTTGTACCTGCGTCGTTGATGGCATCGAAAAAGACCCAGCCGCCGAATACACCGGAATCGTGAGAGCTGCCGAGGACACCACTAATTGCGGAAAACGATACTGAGGGAATTCTGGTAACTGTGCACTCGGCAAAGTTGTGTGCGGCGGTTCGGGATCCGGCCGTGGCGGCGGGCGCTGCAACGCCGATCGCCGATTCAAATCAGCGAGTTCCGACTCAAATCTTGCCATGGATGCCAAAATATGTTCGAACATGGTTTTCGTCGGATCCAACGGTTGAGTCTCCATCATCTGCGATATCACCGGGTCTGCTGACACCGGAAGCGAAGATAACGGAAGGGTTTCCGGTCGGAACTGCGTCGAAACTGTGAGGGACATGGTTCGAGATAAAGGCACCAAATTTAAAGGGATCGGTTCCCTTAATCGTTCAACCATCAACGAGGGCTGCTCGTCGCTGAGACGGTGATGCTGTCGCTTGCGAGATCCGGTGATCACGCTGAAGTAGGGCTTGCGGAGAAAATAAAAGATGCATAAATAGGGTAAATTATGATGTTATTTCTTGGATCTCAAAAATAACATAATCCTCCCCTTTTATATCTAAGGGCCCTAGGGTTGATTCGACTCTACGATTCGGGAAAGAATCAACAAAGAAAACCCGAAAATGAGCTTATAGATCCGCTCGACTCAAAATAAATATTCTAATGTTTAAAATAAAGAAAAGTAAATAAAACATAAATAAAATACTAATCTAAATAATCTTCACTTGATCAGCGTGAGACATACTCTCCATACCACACGGGCAGCCGTGACTCCCTCCTCGGCCGTCCGTTCCTCGCGTCAGCAGTATCCTCCGGCGGTTCTCTCTCCATTGTCTCGAACACCTGATACTCTTCCCTTCGTGACTGCTCCGGCACCTCCGGGGGTTCTCTACTCGGTGTGTTCTCACCTTGTGAAGAAGTACTCGTATCACGGGCTCTACAAGTTATGCCATGTAGATCCACCATCGGTGGTAAGTCGACATTATAGGTGCATACTTTTATAGAAACAAACATGTTGGATGGTGAATGGGCCGAAGTTCCTAAACAGACTGGGCTTCAATTTTGTTTTGATTGCGGGCTGAATTGAATTGGACCATCATTAATCATTTGTCGCATTATTCAGTATCATGTTTTGTATGTATACATTTTCCTTGCCGATTTGTTCATAAAAATAAAAATTCTATTTTCCATGACTCCATAAGTTGAATCAATAAACTGTAATTGAATGTAATATATTTAGATTAAAATTGGTCATTTACATCAGCCGTTTGAAAGGTTTCCCTATTCAGTAACCTTCGAATCTATGCTTATTTTCAACTTCCCAGAGCATTGATCGTTAATTCGTTATAGACTAATACCACGATCGAATCCCAGAAAAGCGGATCTAATTGAACATCTTGAGTAACAATACCTTGTTGCCTTTTATTGAATACCAATATTGTTTTTTATCCTATTATAGACATCCAGATCCAGTCTATAGCAAAACAACAAAATGCTGTCGGAGGAATAAATGAGAACGAAAAAACAAAAGAATGTTGTGGAGGGTGTCCTCATAGGTAAATGTAGAGGGTTTATAAGTTTTTTTTTAGATTTTATTTAGGATTTAGAATTTAGGGAAGCTAAAAGCTTATAAAGAGGGAAATTTTTTTTAAGTTCTATTAACAAGAAATTATTGATTTAATTTTATATATTTATGTTACTAATATAGATATAGGGATATAATTAAATGCAAACTTTAAATATTGTACAAACTTCAAACTATAATCTTGACCGTTAAAATATGTCAGCAGATGACCATATAATACCAACAAAAAATGTCAACACAATGTCAACGGTTGATGTTGGGTTGACACTGTGTTGACATTTTTTTGCTGTTATTTTGTCATCTGTTGACATTTTCTAACGGTGCAGCTCATAGTTTGAAGATTGTACAATATATATTTTTATGCATTTTATATCAATATGGTGATCTATGTGTGTACGTAAATAAATACTACTACTTCTCCCGTCTCATGTTACTTGTACTTTTCTATTTCAGTCCATCCCAAACTACATATAATATTTCTATTTTATGTAAGAATTAGGCTATTTAATTAATATCTTAGAAATTAAATATTTCATTATTAAATAATATCTCATATTACACTTAAAATACTAATTTGATCACAAAGGGAGTGAAATATAAGCATTGTGAAAATAAAATTAAGGTGACATGGACGTCAAAGTGGCGTAAATGGCTTTGCGTCACCAAAATTCAATTACTGACTCCACCCTACTATATACATTTATTTTATAGTAGTAGGACTGTAGGATGTGGTCTCCAATCCAAGTTCGTAATATAACAACAAAGGTGATAACTACACTTACTTCATGAGTTATTATTTTTTTTATTTTTATACTAAACACAATAAATTGAAATAACGATATGACAGGACATATGTTATGCCAGCTAGCAATATTGAATTATACAGAGAAAAATATAAGCAAAGAATACATATATTGCGTAGATGGAAGATGCAATCTTCAAATTGATGGAATCGTAGAAGAACGAGTAGTTTCAAGGTTGAAAGTGAAATCAATTTAAATTTAGAATGGAAGTTTGAAAGTACTCCTTAAATTTTGTAGATGGAAGATGCAATCTTCAAATTGATGGAATCATAGAAGAACGAGTAGTTTCAAAGTTGAAAGTGAAATTAATTTAAATTTAGAATGGAAGTTTGAAAGTACTCCTTAAATTTTGTAGATGGAAGATGCAATCTTCAAATTGATGGAATCATAGAAGAACTAGTAGTTTCAAGGTTGAAAGTGAAATCAATTTAAATTTAGAATGAAAGTTTGAAAATACTTAAATTTTGTACTATACATTAGTACTCCATATAGTAAGAGATTTCATGGAGTTATGATATATTGATATTATTAGACATTAGTAGAATACTTCTTTTTTTATTGGTTCGAAAGGAAATTATGATCAGAATAATATAGTCTTACGTGATGTGATTATAGTGATTTTAAGCATTATTGCTCGGTGCTGAGCTTGGGAAAGGACTGTTAGCAGATTTAGGATTGGGGATCGATCATCTGACCGTTTGGTTAAAGATGCACGAGTCCCATGTCATTCGATCACATCCCTTGGATTCGAACGAGACATTTGTAGTGCTAAATGATCCTCAAAAGAGTGTCGTAAATCTATTACTAATAATACAGTAATACTACTAGACGATAAAATGAGATGGGATTGACCCTGTCTCGTATTGTTGCCGTCGAAACATAAACCAGCTAAATCAAACCATGCATGAGGGCCCCACTTTGCGAGAGCGACTCTTTGCTGCCGACACTCATTTCCAATTCTAAGCAAATCGCTTAGGCTCGGATCCAGGCTCAGCCTCGGAGCTCCCTCTTTCTTCCCCATGTAAAACCACACCACTTTCCATCTCTGCTTGCCGCCATGCACACACACTACACGGCACACGCACTCTTCACACTCTGCTTCTTCCATTCCTATTCTTTCCTTTTTTTTCTTCTTCCTCACATTAAATTACACGCTTCTGTTGATCCATTCCTCTCTCTCTCTCAGTTGAACGCTCAAATTCTCTATTTTGCGGTTTAATCCAACAGAATTGTGCCTTTTTTTTAATTAGGGTTTAAGCATTCAAAACCTTTCATCAATTCCGACTAATCCGATCTCACTAGTTAACCCTCTCGACTGATTTAAACCCCAATTGAGATCGTATTTGAACTGACACACACTTCTCACAAAAAAAGGGGGAAAGGAATTTGCAGAATGCAGCACACAAAATCAGAATCCGATCTAGCAAGCTTAGCTCCGTCGTCGCCGTCGCGATCTCCGAAGAGGCCGGCGTACTACGTGCAGAGCCCGTCGTCGTCCATGCACGCGACCCCCAATTTCACGAGCCCCATGGAGTCCCCCTCCCACCCCCACTTCGGCCGCCACTCCCGCAACTCCTCCGCCAGCCGATTCTCCGGAATTTTCCGCTCCTCGTCCGGCCGCAAGGCCGGGGCCGCCCGCACCAAGCCCAACGACAAGGGCTGGCCCGAGTGCCATGTCATCGTCGAGGAGGGGAATTACGACGATGACAAGGCCTGCACGCGCCGTTGCCAGGTGTTATTAGCCTTGTTCGGCTTTGTTGTGTTGTTTACCGTCTTCTGTTTGATCATCTGGGGCGCCGGGAGGCCTTTCAAGACCGAGGTTTCTGTCAGGGTAAGCTTTTGCCCGTTTTTGAATTTGGGGATTTCTGTTGAAATTGAGAAAAATGTCATGTGTTTAACCTTGTTGCTTTTGTAGTTGATTAATTGCAACTATTGAACTTCTTCGACTTAGCTAAGATATCGAATCTTTTACTATACGATTCGACTCTTTAATTACTCGATGGAGTTATGTCCAATTGATGTGATTTGTAGCTGAAGCGCTAACACTCTGGATGCTGTGTGCAGACCTTGATGGTCAGCAACATGTACATGGGCTCGGGTGCAGACTTCACTGGTGTTCCAACGAAGATGCTGAATGTGAACGGCTCCTTGAGGATCAGTGTGTACAATCCTGCAACATTCTACGGCATTCATGTCACTGCTACACCGGTCAATCTCTTCTACTCGGAAGTCGTTGTTGCAACAGGGGAGGTAAGGCATCTGCGAACATCCTCTGTTTCGCTTCACAGTTTGGTAGCTATGTGTCTACTCTGATTGTGTGATCCTTCAAATACTCTACTATATTTTATTTACTGTTTGTGATGCAGCTGAAGAAATACTATCAACACCGGAAAAGCCACAAGAATGCGGTGGTGCACATAGAGGGAACCCGAGTCCCCTTATACGGGGCTGCATCGAATCTGATAGTTGAAGATGGTGGTGCAGTTCAGGTCCCACTGACGTTGGAGTTTGAAGTGAGGACGCAAGGCGATTTGGTCGGGAAATTGGTGAGGACAATGCACCGGAGAAGAGTGTCGTGCCCACTGATCCTCGATTCAACGAGGAACAAGCCCATCAGGTTCAACAAGGATGATTGCACTTACAGCTGAAGTAACCTACTTGAACCACATTTTGTATACTACTACTATTCAACTTGTAACAGTGAAAGCAATATTCTTTTTTTTCAGTTGTGAAAATAGGAAATGTGAAGGTTGTGGTAACAGTTGTATCCTGTATAATGATTAATGTGCCAACAAATTCAGTTTAGTTGAAAGCAATGATCAGCTCAAAGTGACCATGAGTATAGGATAGTAAAATCCTAAATGAGATTAGTACATGATGGTTGGGCGAATTTTTGATGGTAGTAAATGCAGGTAATGAATATAGAACACGACACAAGGAATTACGTGGTTCGATTTACTGAGGTAAATCTACGTCCACGGGAAGAAAGGAGGGCAAGATTGTATTGCTTGATCTGGTTTTCCAGCTTACAAATACAGACTTGCTAAATAATATTTGATGTCTAGAGCCTTTCTATCTGATCTAAGTTCTATTTATACATTGAACTAAGATCGTGGCTTGCATCACCACTAACTAGGTCTCTAACTAGGTAGTGGATGTCGTGGAGGTCATGAGATCCTGCATGGGTCCACTATCTCTTTGTTTGGTCCGCTATCCTGCATGAGTTGACACCACTAAATAGATCGTGTAGTGGAGGTCGTGGAGGTTCTGCATGAGTCCACTATCTCCCAGTTCGGTCGAATACTGAGACCGAACTGCTGAACTATTGCCGAGCAGCTTTTGCCGATCTGAGAGTAGAGCTTGATTGGTCGGCTTTTACCGAGCTGTAGGCTGGGGCCGAACTCTTTGGTAATGCCGAACCGATTGGTTGGCTTTTACCGAGCTGTGCTTTTACCGAGCTGTAGGCTGGGGCCGAACTCTTTGGTAATGCCGAACTGATACTCTTCCTTGGGCTTTGGGCTGATGGGCCGTCACTGCTATTGGGCTTGTTTAGTACGTACCCCATCACTACCCCCCCCGAAAAGCGAAGTGAATCACTTCGGCGAAGCGAGTCACTTCGGCATTCTGGATAAAGGTACGGGGGAGGCTGACGTCAGGGGACGTGCCTTGCGCGTGACTGCATTAAATGCGACAGTAAAATCCGGCCGTTGAATCCTGAAAAGGTGGGATTCGAAACGGTGCGATGATTTTGAAATCTTCTCCGAATCTGATAAATACGTCCTTTCTTCATCATTTGAACACTTTTGCTATTGCTTCTTCTGCATTCTCTCTCTCTTTTGCGTAAAAAATTTCCTTCCACTTTCAAGAATTTCTTCAGAATTTCTTCAGAATTTCTTCAGACTTTCAAAGAGTAAGAACCATGTCTTCTTCTTCTTCTTCTGAGTCAGGTAGCGGTAGGAAAGGGGGTAAGGGGTCTTCTAGCCGGAAAGAATCCGGGGAGAAAACCGTAGAGTATTTTCACAGCATCTTGAGTAAGGATACTGTGATATCCTTACACGAAAAATATTTTTTTCCTGGGGGGAAGGTTGCGATTCCCGACGACCTTCATAGGGCTGACTCGCCGCCGGAAGGTTACGCCACCGTTTACGAAGCCGGCTTGGAATGCGGGCTTCGTTTCCCTCTTCCCCCTGCCTTTGTAGAGCTGCTAGATTTTTTTCAACTCCCTTTAGGTCAGGTGACTCCGAACTCTTGGAGGCACTTATCGGCCTTTGCTGCCGAACTGCGTAGGCTAGACAAGGATCTGTCTCTGAGGGCAATCCTTAATTTCTTCCAGTTTAAGAGGAAGGGATCTTGGTTTTACTTGATCCCTTTACAGCCCTTTAGAGCCTTTTGTAAAACCAAATGGCCGAAATGGCAAAATCGCTTCTTTTTTTATAATAGGACTTCGGCTTCGGACTTTTCCTGGAGAGGGCCGAAGTCCGTTATTCCTCATCCTCGGGTAGAACCGTTGGACGAGCTCGAGGGCGAGCTCAATAAGATTCCTATGATTAGGAAGCAGTACCTGGAGTCTGAGCTCGTCAAGGGCGACTTCGTGTTCGACTCCTCGTCTTCGGATGAAGAGACCGAGGGTGAGGAATTCTTTTTTGTGCCTTACTGCTTTTGTGGCGAAAACTAACTTTGCTTTCTTGCTTTTTGGCAGTGTACATGCTGAATAAGATTAGCCGCAAATCCTCCGAGCTTAAGGAGCCGGAGAAAGAGAAGGCTACCAGCTCGGCGCCTGATGCCGAGAAGAATCCGAAGAGGCAAAAGACCTCTTCGGATCCCAAGAAGCCGGAGTCGACTTCGGCAAGTAGGAAGGGGAAGACCCAGAAGCCCCCAAGAGCGCCAGAGAAAGACGTGGTCTTGGCGCCTCCTTCGGAGCATATCTGTGAGCCATTTTTATGGCCCACGGACTTCGCCGAGGTGAATTGTCTTCTTGATTTTCTGGCCTTGCTTTTTTCCTGTATTTTTTGTGGCCCCTCGGTTGACTTTTTCCTTTTTCCATTTTCAGAGGAACGATATGCTCTCCAAGCTCGTCGCCGTTGAACTCTCCAAAGCGTCCAACGATTATGCTGAGATGCAGAGGAAGTTGGCGGCTGCTCGTCACCAGGCCGAACAGGCTAAGGCAGACTTTGAGAAGGCCAGAGCTGCTAGGATCTCGGCCCAGGATGAAGCCCAGTTTGCCAAAAACCAGCTCGTCATCCAGCGAGAGCAGACGAAACGGAGGGATGCTGCCGCCGTGGTTGCCCAAGGGGAGGTTCTCCGTGCTTTCGCGGAGAAACTCTTTCTGAGCAATCAATTTTCGGCCTTTGTCGGTGATCTGCTGAAACTGATGACCGATAATGCCGAGCAGGGGCCCGAAGTCGTTCTGCCGCTGTACGGCCAAGAGATAGCAGCTCGTCTCCAGAGTCTGCCGCTCCTTGAGGAGCTTGCTTCGTCCTCGGTCCTGCTTTCTGCTGACCGAGTTCGTAGTTGCCGAGCTGACCGGGACGAGAATATGGAGGCTATCTTTGCCTCCTTAGGGCCAGTTTCACCCGCTCCAATTTTCCACGGAAAGGGTGAGACCGAGCAGCTTGATCAGCAGACCGGAGACAGGCAGGCCGAGCAAGAGGTGCTGCTGATCGGTGATGGGGGCACCGAGCAGGCTGGGGAGAGCAGGGAGGCCGAGGCTGAAGCTGAGGCAGACAAGGAGAAGGAAGCTGAACCTCACCGAGGAGGCGGAGACGAAGCTGGCGGAGTATGATTTCGTCTCCCTTCTCTTAGTTTAGTTTCTTCCTTCTTGTAAAATGGCCTTGAAGCCCTCCTTGTGTAAAAAATTTTTTCTTATGAATGAAAAAATTCTTCTTTCTGCACTTGTGTCTTCGTATAGCTTTTCGTACTCTCTTTTACTCCTGTTGTGGTTTACTACCTGCTCAGTAAACTGAAATGCCGAACTGACATAGCTGCTTTGTATTCTTAACTCTTTAAGGAGCTGGAGGTACTTCACTGGAAACGGCTGTACTCTTCCGCTTTAGACGAAGCTGAGAAAAAAGCCATAGCTGACCAGATGAAGAATGACGAACTCTTGGCTTGTTTAATGAAGCTGGAGGCCGACAATAAGGACTTAGAGTCCGAAAAGAAAGATCTGGAGGCCGAGCTGAACACTGCCGTCGCTGAGAGGACTGCGTATGAGGATTTCATCTGCAGGCGCGGGGGAATGACCATCTCTGAAGTTCAGGAACGAGTTGACGAACTGTGGGAGGAATATCATGTACTCCGGAGGAACAATGCGCTGGAGAGCTCGGCTTGCCAACAAGTCGTGAAATCATTGCGGCGCTGGGCTTCTCGGTACGACATCATTCTTTCCCGGCGTCCCTCAATCGAGAGATTCCTTAGGCATTTCCCGCCAACAGATGGTCACACTCCAGCTCAAACCCCTGATTCACTTGCTCAAAACCTTACTCCAAGTCAGCAACGAACTCAGGAACAGCCGGAAACGTCAAGACGAGAACGGACTCAGGAGCAACCGGAAACGTCAAGACAAGGACGGACTGAAGTTCGTAGAGGAGCTGTGATTATGAGTGAGCAAGATCAACAAATGCTTCGTGAAGAGACTCTTCGCCGCCGAGGTGCTAGAGCTTCCCAGGCTCAGGGAAGAGGCGGTAGGTCGATTAGAGCATCTCGTCGACCTGCTTATTCTTCAGCTGCCGAGAACGCCCGAACTCGGCTTCACGAGGATTTTGTGAATAGATGGCTCAACTTTAGCAACCAGGGACAGTAGAATAGTCCTTTGTAATGGCGTAACGCCTTCTCGTAGGGCAGCGGAGTTGTATGCCGAACAAGTTTTAATAAATGAAATCTTCATTTCGCTTCTATTACTGCGTATTTACAGCTTAGCGAAAAAATTTCATCGTGTTCGTCCTCGGTCTTATGAAGTAGACTTTTTTGACCGGACTCGTCCTCGGTCTTATGAAGTAAGCTTCTTTGACCGGACTCGTCTTTGGTCTTATGAAGTAAACTTCTTTGACCGGACTTGGTCCTCGGTCTTATGAAATAAACTTCTTTGACCGGACTCGTCTTTGGTCTTATGAAGTAAACTTCTTTGACCGGACTCGTCTTTGGTCTTATGAAGTAAATTTCTTTGACCGGACTAAGCTTGTGTCCTAATTTGGCGAGTTTTATCGCTTGGATCGGACTTTCCCTTGTCCTAATTCGGCGAGTTTTATCGCGTGGATCGGACTTTCCCTTGTCCTAATTCGGCGAGTTTTATCGCGTGGATCGGACTTTCCCTTTGTTGCAGTTCGTTTCAGACGGACTGCTTGTTTCTTAAGCTGAATTGTGGTCTTGTATCCTCCTTAGAAGCTTGGACTCACAATCGTTGGCTTATATATGTTCTAAAAAGGGGATCAGCCTTCGAAGAACAAGATACCTCAGTAACATTTGTAAGAGACGACACGCACATAGACAAAACGCACATAGACGAACAAAACGCACATAGACGAACATGAAAAACAAGTAAAAAACAAAGAAAGCACATACCCCTAGGACCGAACTAGACACAAGACTGACTGACCGGACTGTCTCTTACAAATGGAACTTCTTGAGGTTGGAAATGTACCATGTTCGGGGTACTTGTTCTCCTGACATGTGAGTCAATTTGTAAGACCCTTTGCCGAGGACTTCTGACACCCGATATGGACCTTCCCATGTGGGTTCGAGTTTGCCCAGCTTTTCTGCTCGGCTTACTTCGTTGTTTCTCAAGACGAGATCTCCCACTTGAAATTGCAGCTTTTTCACCCTTTGGTTATAATACCGGGCTACTTGCTCCTTGTACTTGGCGGCTTTTATGCAGGCCAATTCTCTTCTTTCTTCGGCCAGATCTAGTTCGGCTCTCAGTCCGTCATCATTCATTTCTGAGGAGAAATTTAGAGTTCGGGGACTGGGTAAGCCGATCTCAACCGGAATCACGGCTTCAGTGCCGTACACCAGACTGTACGGAGTTTCACCGTTGGAGGTTTTGGGTGTAGTTCGGTAGGACCATAGGACTTGAGGGAGATTTTCTACCCATTGTCCTTTGGCTTGTTCTAACCGAGCTTTTAACCCTTTCACCAAGATACGGTTTGTTACCTCCGTTTGTCCGTTTGCTTGTGGGTGGGAGACCGAAGTGAACCGCTGTTGAATATTCAGCTCTTGGCACCAATTCTTGAATGTCTTGTCGGTGAACTGAGTCCCATTATCCGAAATGAGGATGTGGGGTATGCCAAATCGGCACACTATGTTCTTCCAGACGAAATCCAATGCCTTCGAGCTCGTTATCGTAGCTAATGGTTCAGCCTCCACCCACTTCGTGAAGTAATCCACGGCAACGATAAGGAATTTCATTTGCCGAGGAGCTTGTGGTAATGGTCCTACTATGTCTATGCCCCATTGCATAAAAGGCCAAGGGCTTTGCATAGCACATAGATCGGTCTGCGGCATCCTTGGGATATTTGCATGAATTTGGCACTTCGTACATGTCTTGACGAGCTGCACTGCTTCTTGTACCAAAGTTGGCCAATAATATCCCCATCTCAGAACTTTTTTAGCTAAAGCTCTAGCTCCGATGTGGCTACCGCAAGATCCTTCATGAACTTCTCTAAGGATGTAGTCCGTCTCTTCTGGTCCTACACATCGCAATAACGGTTGAAGGTAGGACTTTCTGTATAGGACTCCTTCATGAAGTTCATACCGAAGTGCTCGGCATGTGATTTTCCGAACTTCTCTCTTATCCTCGGGCAGTTGTCCTTGATCTAGATACTGTAAGATCGGCGTCATCCAGTTCGGCGAGCTGGTTACTGAATGTACCTCAGCTTCATCAATGCTTCGGTGTAGTAATTCCTCCACCTTTGAGCTCGGATATGAGGCCAACTTACTTAAAGTATCTGCTCGGCTGTTTTCCGCTCTGGGAATGCGGATTATCCGAAAATAAGAGAAACTTCGGCTAATGCTTTGCGCTTTGTCCAAGTATTTTTTCATCCTCTCATCTCGGGCTTCACTTGTACCCAGCATGTGATTCACTATGACTTGTGAATCACAATGGATTTTGAGAGATTTGACAAATAGACTTTGCGCTAATTGAAGTCCGGCAAGGAGGGCTTCGTATTCGGCTTCGTTATTAGTAGTTGGGAATAAGAACCGAAGTGAATAAGTTACCTCGTGTCCGTCGGGAGCGATAAGTAGAATACCAGCTCCACTTCCCGTCTTATTCGAAGCTCCATCTACGAATCCACTCCAGCAGTCCAGCGGTTCTACTTCGGATTCTTGGGGCTGTGTTAGTTCGTCATTGGCAGGATTTTTCTGTTCGGCAATAACAGGGATTGCTTGATCGAACTTTGCTTCTGCAAGAAAATCTGCCAAGGCTTGTCCCTTGATGGCTTTCCGAGGTAGATATTCTATTGAGTGTTCTCCCAACTCTATGGCCCATTTGGCGATTCTGCCTGATGCTTCTGGCTTGGTCAAAACTTGCCGAAGTGGCAGATCGGTTAAGACACATACCTTGTGAGCATAGAAGTATGGCCGCAGTCTCCTTGCTGCATTTACTAACGCCAGAGCAATTTTTTCCAGAGGTTGATACCTTGTTTCTGGACCTCTTAATGCTCGGCTTGTAAAGTAGATGGGAAGCTGCTTTAGGCCTTCTTCTCGTACAAGCACCGCGCTAATGGTTTGATCTGATGCCGCTAAGTATAAGAATATCACTTCGGCATCTGTTGGAGCAGAGAGAATTGGAAGCTTGGCTAAATAACTTTTGAGCTCGTCAAAAGCCTTTTTCTGCTCGGCTCCCCACTCAAACTTTGGTGCCTTTTTCAACACTTTGAAGAACGGTAGTTGCTTTTCGGCTGCTTGGGAAAGGAATCTATTCAGTGCGGCTAGACATCCAGTTAGTCTTTGCACATCATGTATGGACTTCGGCATCGCCATGTTCTGAACAACTTGAACTTTTGAGGGATTTGCCTTGAGTCCGTCCCTTGAAACCCAACAACCCAGAAACTTTCCCGAATCTACCAAAAAGGTACATTTTTGGGGATTGAGTTTGAGGTTGGCTTTTTTGAGCACGTCGAGGGTGGATTTGAGGTTGTCTTCGTACTCCGAAGTGCTTCTGCTTTTGACGACTATGTCGTCAACATACACTTCAACCTCTTTTCCGATCAAATGCCGAAAGAGCTTATCTACCATCCTTTGATATGTGGCTCCGGCATTCTTTAAACCGAATGGCATCTTTTTATAAGCAAAGATGCCGAAATCAGTAATGAAAGCCGTTTTTGAAGCATCATTCTCATCCATTAAAACTTGGTGGTAGCCTTTGTATAAATCAAGAAAACAGAAAATTTCGAAGCCGATCAAAGCTTCTACTTTTTTATCTATGTTCGGAAGGGGATAGCAATCTTTAGGACAGTGCTTGTTTAGATCGGTAAATCTATGCACATCCGCCATCCTCCTTCTTTTTTCTTGATCATCACAGGATTGGCCACCCAAGAAGGATATTTCACCTCGAATAATACATCCGCTTTCAGTAATTGGCGGACTTCGTCATGGATGACTTGATTTCTTTCTGCCGCAAAGAGTCTTTGCTTCTGTTTTATAGGCCGGACTGAAGGATCAATATTTAATCGATGAGTGATTACCTCAGGGGGCACTCCGGTCATGTCCAACGGAGACCATGCAAAGACATCTTTGTACTCCTTGAGGAGCTGGATGGTCTTTTCCCAGAGTAGGGGCGTTCCCGCGAAACCGATCTTGACCGTTCTGGATGGATCATCTTCATATAACTGAACGGTCATTGAGTTCGACTCTGGTGTGACTTCGGTCATTTCGCTTGCCTCTGACTCCGGCTGCTGTGATTGCTATGCTTGATGATGCCGATCTGATTGCTCGGCACTTTTAAGCGCAATCTGCAGACACTCTTTTGCTCTCTTTTGATCACCTCGGATGACCGCTATCCCACCTTTAGTGGGAATCTTGATGGTGAGGTGATAAGTAGAGCAAACGGCCCGAACTGCGTTGAGCCAGTCTCTTCCCAAGATGATGTTGTACGGGGACCGAGCTTTTACCACAAAGAACTCGATCATCGTACTGGAGCTTGTAGGCGCTTTTCCCACCATGATTGGAAGGCTGATAATACCTTCAGGGCGGGTGTCCTCCTGGGCGAAACTTTTCAGAGGAAGTGGAGCCGGACTGAGCCGAGCTGGATCCACTTCTAGTTTATCGAAACATTCTTTAAAAAGAATGCTGACTGACGCTCCGGTATCCACAAACACTCTGTGGATCAGTTTGTTTGCCACTCCGGCTTGGATGACAATAGCGTCTTGATGAGGAGAGATGGCCGGGACGGGATCTGCATCTGAAAATGTAATCACTTCGTCCTGCTTCAGCCTTTTATGCGTTGGCTCCTCTCGATTGAAGCCTCTGCGCTCTGACTTCAGGGACGATCTAGTCTTCCCGGCAGGGAGAGCATCAATAGTCAGGATTACTCCATCATATTGCAGCTCGTCATCGTCTTCGGGGTCCTGTTGCTTTTTCAGATCCTGAGGAGCGCAGTTTGCACCTCTCTGCTTTTTGTTCTTTTTCGGCTGCTTGCTTTGGTATTTTTTTAACGTCCCTGCTTTCACAAGAGCATCAATACCTGCAGCCAAATGTCAGCACTCCTCGGTATCGTGACCGTGGTCTTGATGGAAAGAGCAATATTGATCCTGAGGTCGACGCGCGGCCGATTTCGTCATCCGCTTTGGTTTTTCGAACATATCGGAATGCAGTTCGAAAATTTCCGCTCTCGACTTGTTCAATGGTACGAACTGAGCGGGCGGCTTCTCGGGATTGAGACGTGGCCCCAATCGGTCTTGCACCGGAGTCCTTTGAATCCTTTCAAAAGGAGTTCGGCGAGGATGTCCCTGATCGCCAAAAGGAGTTCGGCGAGGATGTCCCTGATCGCTATGATCGGGCTTCCTCCTGTCTCCTCGGGATGAGCTGTCTAAAGACCGTTTGCGACGGTCTGCCTCATCGGCACGGGAGAACTGGTCCGCAATGTCCCACATCTCTTGAGCTGTTTGCGGACTGCATTCTACGAGCTTTCTGTAGAGAGCTCCGGGCAGGATTCCATTTTGGAATGCCGAAATGACAAGTAGATCATTGAGATCATCTACTTGTAGGCATTCCTGGTGGAATCTCGTCATAAAGTCGCTGATCTTTTCGTCGCGACCTTGACGTATAGAAAGCAGCTGAGCCG
Organism: Salvia splendens; assembly: GCF_004379255.2. Lineage (NCBI taxonomy): Eukaryota > Viridiplantae > Streptophyta > Magnoliopsida > Lamiales > Lamiaceae > Salvia > Salvia splendens. Next base: position 14,536,271 of record NC_056034.1, read on the forward strand.
AAGTGATTCGGGCTTCCGCTTTCTGAAAGAACCTCTTTCTGAAAGAACCTCCTGTGGAAAGCATCCATTAGATCTCGGTAAGATCTAATGCTGCCTTGGGGGAGGCTATCGAACCACCTTCTTGCGTTCCCGATAAGCAGCTCGGGAAACAGCTTGCACATATGGACCTCATTGAGACCCTGGTTCGCCATGTTATACTGATAGCGTCCCAAGAAATCATGAGGATCCACTAACCCGTCATAAGTCATCGACGGAGTTCGGTAGTTCTGTGGCAAGGGAGTTCGGGTGATATCGTCCGAGAACGGAGTCTTCAATGCTCCGTACATGGCGAACCCGACATCTCTTCGGTATGGAGGAGATGGAGTTCTCCTGTGATTCCGGTGCCGAGGAGGAACAGGAACATGTCGGGGTTGAGGATTCTTCTTCCTGGAAGACACAGCACTACTGCGGTAGTGACTTTCATGTCTGGATGAGGAGGGAGAATCCACCGTTTTCGTCTCCGGCTTTTGGCTCTTTTGCAGGAAGATTAAGAACTCTTCCTGCTTCTCGGCCAAAAACAATTTGACAGCCTCGTTCAAATCGGGCTGCTGGGACGACTCGGTGCGATGAGTCTTTGAGCGGCTTGTTCCTTCTCCGTGAGAACTGGAAGTAGATTTCTCCCGAGGCTGTTTTCCAGACCTGCGGGCTGGACTAGCTTCCTCATGGTTATCATGAACGGTATTATGGGTGTTACGCGATCTGGTATGCATTTTTTTTTTTTTTTTTTTTTTTTTGGGGTGGAAAAAGGGTCAAAAATTCGCTTTATCACAAATTTGGTTCTCTGTTTCCCACAGACGGCGCCAGTGATGGTTGGGCGAATTTTTGATGGTAGTAAATGCAGGTAATGAATATAGAACACGACACAAGGAATTACGTGGTTCGATTTACTGAGGTAAATCTACGTCCACGGGAAGAAAGGAGGGCAAGATTGTATTGCTTGATCTGGTTTTCCAGCTTACAAATACAGACTTGCTAAATAATATTTGATGTCTAGAGCCTTTCTATCTGATCTAAGTTCTATTTATACATTGAACTAAGATCGTGGCTTGCATCACCACTAACTAGGTAGTGGATGTCGTGGAGGTCATGAGATCCTGCATGGGTCCACTATCTCTTTGTTTGGTCCGCTATCCTGCATGAGTTGACACCACTAAATAGATCGTGTAGTGGAGGTCGTGGAGGTTCTGCATGAGTCCACTATCTCCCAGTTCGGTCGAATACTGAGACCGAACTGCTGAACTATTGCCGAGCAGCTTTTGCCGATCTGAGAGTAGAGCTTGATTGGTCGGCTTTTACCGAGCTGTAGGCTGGGGCCGAACTCTTTGGTAATGCCGAACCGATTGGTTGGCTTTTACCGAGCTGTGCTTTTACCGAGCTGTAGGCTGGGGCCGAACTCTTTGGTAATGCCGAACTGATACTCTTCCTTGGGCTTTGGGCTGATGGGCCGTCACTGCTATTGGGCTTGTTTAGTACGTACCCCATCAGTACATTTTAACTAAGAATTAAGATAAATACTTATTCACTTCTTTTGAGAAGTGCACTTTACATCAATATTATTTGTATTGTGAGTACTACGTAATTGAATATGTTGTTTGAGCTTCAAATCAACAGTATTTTTTTTGTATATAATTTTTACATTTTAATTATTCCATTAATTTGGATTTGTCGGAAGCCAAAATTCATTAGCTTAATTTTATATTCTCATATTTTTTTTAGGCTTATATGCATGACTTCTGTGAGCAGTATGTATGTATAAAAGCCATGGATTTCGGCTCTCACACCATACACAATTTCCTCCCATTTCAATCAACGGGATGATTAAAGAAAAATAAAAAAATATGATATAATTGGCTAATTTAAAATTGTGTGAGAAATTATGTACTACTCCATATTAATTAAATTCATGATTTTTATGATAATTTGACAGTTAAAAAATCATAATTCATGGTAAAACTTTCAAGAAGGGTGTAATTAATTTCAGAAAAGATGGAATTTTTTGCTGAATTTAGACAAAAAAGTGCCTATCGCAGTAAACTCAGATTGCGTCGGTCAAAGCAGAGGAAAATCTACACTCCAGCACGTTGCCACATTAGTTTCACACTCTCAAGTCTCAACTATATAAACTATCCAAACAACAGATCTCACACCAAAAAAAGTTCCCATCTTTACTTCAAGAATCTTGTAAATTAACCCACAAATCACCATGTACAACCCCAAATTCAGCTCAAGAACCCTTCTTCTCCCCTCAATTCTACTCCTCCTCCTCCTCACTGCCGCAGCAGTTTTTTCACAAATCGAAGATGCTGATGATGATCTGGGCGACATTGATGAGCTCATCGCATACGACGAAGAGCAAGAAAATGGAGAGAATTCGCAGCCCACAGCAGCCCATTTCGAAAGCAGAGAATCTGGGAAGAAAACGGATGTGCTGAGCAGAGCTCAGCGAGTGGTTCTTGAGCTCAACGGTGACACCGCGAAGAGGGCAATTGAGGAGAATGAGTATGTGCTGGTGTTGGGGTACGCGCCGTGGTGCAGCAGAAGTGCTGAATTGATGCCGAGGTTTGCTGAGGCTGCGAATGTGCTCAAGGGTTTAGGGAGTAGGGTTTTGCTGGCCAAGATTGATGGCGACAGGTACTCGAAGGCGGCTTCCAGCATCGAGATTAGAGGGTTCCCAACTCTGTTGTTGTTTGTCAATGGCAGCTCTCGGCCTTACACCGGTGGATTTTCATCGTAAGCGTTTGATTCTTGGTTTTATGTGAAGGGGTGAATGTTTGATGTATGAGTTCTTTGAATTATTGCATTGCTAGGAATAATTAGCAGATTTTGGGACTAGCTTGTGTAATTTCACTGAGTGTGTGATGTAGTTATAACGTTTTTGTGGTTGGGATCAAGATTCTTGATTGAAAAGAGGGTGATTGTGATTGGTTCATTTGCATTGGTGTAGTCATTTATGTGTTATTTGGTGGAGTTTGGTATTTGAGTTCTTGAATTATTGCTTATGTTATCTCAGTGACAGTGTGATGTGATTATTAAGTTTTATGGTTCGAATCAAGATTCTTGCTTTAGAAAAGAGTGGTCGTGATCGGTTCATTTGCATTGGTGTAGTCATTCTAGGAATCTAGATTCGCATTAATGTGTTATGTTTGTGAAGATATACTGATATGGAGCTCTCTCTTGGTGACATTTTGTGAAAAGGGAAGAAATTGTGTTGTGGACGAGGAAGAAGACGGGGGCACCTGTTATTGAAATAAGCTCAGTGGCTGATGCGAATGAATTCCTGAAGCAGCACTCCACTTATGCAGTTGGGCTGTTCGACAAATTTGAGGTGTGTGGGTGTTAAGAGCGTGATTATTTCATAATATCGTTCGTTTGTTATATCTTGAATCACTTTTGCAATGGATTCCATACAGTTGATATCTTTGTCCGAGACATTGAGAAAGAGATTATATTCAGGGACCTGATTATATTCCAGAAATACTGACCCAAGCTTGTCATTTCCTAGTCCAAGTTGGTGCAGACTTACTAAATCGTACATAATATATTCAGGGACCTGATTATGGAGAATTCGTAAAAGCTGCTGCTGCTGACAATGAAGTCCAATTCATAGAAACGAGCAGCGCTGAGGTAGCCAAAGTATTATACCCTGTTGGCACGCCAACTAAGCCTTTCTTTGGTCTTGTGAAAAGTGAACCAGAGCATTACGCGTCGTTTGGTAAGTTCATTTAGGGAAGATGGTTTCTCCCAGCTTCATTTCTAAAATGTGATCAATATACAAATGATTGCGATGGGAATTTTACTTATTATTTGTGCATAAATTCTTTAGCTCTATGGTTTTAGCAATGTTGTTATTCAAATATTATTTTGACTAAAGTGGTGATTTGTTTGGTTTACAGATGGACACTTCAGTTCTGATGAAATCTTGCATTTTTTGGAGAACAACAGATTCCCGTTGGTTACTGTAATGACTGAGCTCAACTCTGCTAAAGTGTATTCCAGCACAAACAAGCTACAGGTTGCTCTTCCATCAATTGCAGACATTTTTCTCCAGTTTTATTTTTTTATTTTTCCTATTTGTAAAAGTGTATTTTTACAACTGTGTGTTTGTATAATCATGCGAATAGAAGTTTTGGATCCCGTTCAAAGTGCATTTTTTAAATTCCCTTATGTTCGAGTAGGTGTATGTCTTTGCTGAGGATGACGACTTGCAGAAGCTTCTTAAGCCATTACAAGAAATTGCAAAGAAGTTCAAGTCACAGGTTGACCAAGCTGTGGACTTCTGCTCTTAGTCTCTGTTTTTGCCATAACATATCTCGTAAAAGGTTCCTGTGATATTGCAGATGATGTTTGTAGCTGTAGATATTAGAGAGGAAAACCTCGCGAAGCCCTTCCTAACTTTATTTGGTCTAGAAGACTCGGAGGATGCAGTGGTAAAGTCTCTACGAATTATTGCATCTCCTTCTTGTACAATTCCCGGTTTAAATTCATACTTCTTTTGTACTCCAGGTTGTTTCTTTTGACTACAACAGCAACTCCAAGTATCTGCTAGAATCTGACATATCATCAAGAAATATCAAAGTAATGATTTTCTTCTGTCTTGTTTTGATTTTCAACTATCATGTGTTTTCTCGTTCGATCATTATATGTGTTGGCGTTGCAGGAATTCTGCACTGGCCTCGTGCAAGGAACGTTGAAGCCATACTATAAGTCGCAAACAATTCCTGATAATGTGAGTTCCTGTCGATTGAAAGTTACTTACCTTTGTATACTTACCAAATTGCTTAATTCGGGTATTTTTAGTTTTCTTTAACAATGTTTGTAACAGACTCGAATTTTCTGCAGAAAAACGCCAGCGTTCTGACTGTGGTTGGAAAGACATTTGATGAGTTGGTCATTAACAATCCAGCAAACATTGTTTTAGAGGTTTGTTCATATCCTGGCTTCAAAACTATCTTTCTGGTATTCTGTTTTCGTTCTTTGCTTCTCGTTCATTTTGTTCATGAGCACAGAGCCACACAGTTCCACAATAAGCAGAAATCTTGACACTCCTCGTTTTTAGGTCCACACACCGTGGTGCATCACCTGCGAAGCCACGACCAAGCATGTTGAGAAATTGGCAAAGCACTTCAAGGGGTTGGATAATCTGGTTTTCACAAGAATAGATGCTTCAACAAACGAACATCCAAAACTGCAGGTACGCCCTTGTATCTTCAGTTCTTATGTCATAACTGTACGAACACCTCTTTTATAGTACTTACTTAAAGTTGAAACGGCTATGTAGGTCGAGGACTATCCAACGCTGCTCTTCTACCCTGCAAACGACAAGTCAAACCCGGTAAGCTATTCTTAAACGTTCAACTCCTTATAGTCGAGCCTTGTCTTTTTAACACGTCTCACGTCTCATGCACAGATTAAGCTCTCCCCAAAGTCCAACTTGAAGGAATTGGCTGTACTTATCAACAAAAATTTGAAAACTCAAGATGGCGCAACCAAGGATGAACTGTAGCCGAGTGCTGATTTACCACCTCCGGGGTTATACGACGAACAAAAACCGAGATGATTTTGTAGATTGACACAATTTGTCAACATACATATATATACATCTATAAAATTTGGTGTGTGACAATTGCAATGAGCAGATGTTTCTCTTTTCTATATTCAGTTATAGAAGTTTGGTAAATTTTTGAAGAAATATGATTTCTGGGCTTTCAAGATATATATACTCTTCATTTACACTTATTCTTGTTTTCTCTCTGTCGTGAAGTCTCTCTGACTAATTTAAATTCTCATGTGATAAAATTAATAATTTAGGTTCAATACAATCTCAAGCAATATTGGGAGAAGTTAATCTTCGAGCAATATCGAGACAAGTTAATCTTAAACAACCGAACATTGAAAATATGAAATACTAGTCTCTATCTTCGGTCGATGTTTCCGGCACCAAGAAACCTAACTTATTTCCATCCGCCGTTCCCACGTTCTCATTTCATCCGACGTGGTCGTCGTCGGAAAAATTGACTGATGATAAATTCAAGATATATTGACATATTAATTCTTGATCTTAGTACTTATGTCACCAAGAATGAAAATATAAGCTCTCTCACAACAGAGAAAAACAGGACAAAAGTATAGGTACATAAGTATGTGCATGAAATGATCTTCTGAGGCAGCAACTAAGACTTGTTGTATTCACAAAAGCTGTAAAACCACATTTCATATCCGCCGTCGACGTTTCCAATGATGTTTTCGATGCCAACCCAACCTGTCCGAAATAGAGTAACATAAACGATTTTCCCCACTGCTGACCTGAGCTAAAACGAAACGAGAAGATACAAAAACGAGCATACCTGGTGAAATCGCGCTCACAAAGATGGTGAAGGCGAGGATGAAGATGATCAACGACGCCCTACCAAGTATGCTAACGATCTTCCTTACCACGTGCAGTCCGATCAATGCAGCAAAGGGAGCCACTACGACAAAATAAAGGGCTGCAAGAAAAACAGATGATTTTAACACGAACGAGCTGTCCATGATTGGGATCATCTGTAGTGAGGTTTCTCGACTTTGCAAATGTGGAAGAGCGTACCGTAGGATGGAGGGAAACGCCTCAAGAGGTAGTATTGTATGACAGACATGGACGCGGAGAATGCCATGACCAGTGTTGCTGTGGCACTCGAAACCTGCATTTCAAGAACTCGAATAAATTAGACATATGATCAAGATTTCCTCGATGAGAAAGAAAGAAATGCACCTGTGGTGGAACTCCTAGCTCGAGGAACAACGGGCCTAAGATGAATCCTCCTCCGAAGCCAAGCAAACCACCTACTACGCCAGCTAATACTCCACAGAAACAGCAAAGAATCAACTGGTATACCGTCCAATTAATTCCTGGTTCTCCTTTGGATGCGACCATGCTCCAACAATTGTATAAACAGACAGCCTGATACCCGAGGCTCCAATTGTAACGGGGATCTACAGACAAAGAGAAGAATGATGAGCTGTGGAAAACCCCGAGCTAATTCGATGTGTATGGTTTGGAGATGTTTACCTGCAATAATGTTAATGACCAAAATGCAACTGAACAAGTGTTCATGAAGTCCTGCAGAAACGTGTTTGATGTTATAGACGGGGAATATTTGATATACGGTAAAAAAACAGTTAAGATTTGACAGAATGGTTCGAAGATATACCCTGGAGACGTGGAGCAAGAAGATGACGAGCCAGACAGCAAGGAGAAAGCCGAGCTTCTTCCATGATACGTTGTTGATTGCTGAAACCTGCAGAGTTAGGCAATCCACTTCAGCAACTAATCTTTTAAAGATGGTGAGGCTTTGATCTCATAACCTATAATGGTTTTTCCTCGTTGAGATTCACTCGATTTTCATCAGCGGGGCCTGTTGGTAGAAGCTTGTACGGAGCTTCTTCGCTTCCATTAGCTTGTGCTGAATTGATTACAAGTATTAGTGGTTTCTGTAGCGTGAGCATAAAGAATTCAAGAATCCAACTTACAATCAGATGTGAACCACCTAGCAGCTTCCTGTAACGCGAAAGGAACGAGCAAACTGATCAGCTTAAACTTGTAACACAGACACTGAAATTAAGTAGAAATTTCACACCACCTTCTTTATTATGGTTTCCTTCTTCCATGTTTCGACACCTTTGAAGAATGCCTTTGTCGAGGTAGCTATCAAATTGCAAAACAAATAAGCACTATCGTAGTTAAAGAGAAAAAGGCAGAGCCTGCGTAGGCAAGAATCAGTCGGTTTACCTATGAAAAGAACTATGAGCAAGACAGTTACCATCCATTCTGCCAAAATCACATTGAAAAAAACTCCAATGCTAATGCCAAGAATAAGCATTGGCTGGAAAAGAAGAGCTAAATCATAATCAATTACGGATAGATACAGTAGCGAACGCAGCACCGGTTATCATACCTGATCAAGAAAACGATACTACGCTTATGGAGGCAAGAAAACAAAGGCATACTACAATAAAGCACATGCTACACACATTGATGTGTCTATCAATCCAATTCTCCTCAAATATATATGGAAACTAGTCCATGTCTAGCACTAAATCTTACACTTCAACATAGCATTCGAAGGTTGGGGGTCGAACCCTAGGATCAACGACAGCATAGGAACAAAAATGCCACCTCCACCAACATTAATGTATCTCCATCAAATCCAATTCTCATCAAACATATATGCAAACTAGTCTATGCCTAGCTCTAAATCTTACATTTCGATATAGCAGTCGAAGTTTTGGGGTTGAACCATATGATCAACGACAACATAGGAACGAAAATGCCACCTCCGCCAACACCTCCAACACTAGCAAGAGCAGCACCAAAGAATCCAACCACAGTACCAAGAACTATTCTCCATCCAAATTCAATATCCTGCAAATTCCAACCCTTACATCAACAATTTGCTCAAATTTCTCAAAATTTCATAAAAATTGTTGGATAAAAAACATCTTACAGGCCAAACAGTTCTTGCAAGCAACTCTCTACTTTGCTTCAAGAATCTGATTATTCTTGTGGAATAATCAGATTCAAAGGCACCATTTCCTTTTGTAGTAATCACTTGCTCAAGATTCTCTTGAGCTGAAACAATCCCACAAACAAAAGCAAGTAAAGCAATAAAAATCAAAGCTTTTCCACTCAAACCCTTGTTACATCCTGCCCCAATCTCAGCCATGAATTCCTCCAACCAAAACCCTACCTTTTTTTCACCCTGTAAAAAAGATCAAGAATCTTCCTTGAAACCAACCCATTTACCAAAATCAACTTAAGAAATCAAGCAAACATCAAAATTCAGACAAAGATAAAATGTGGGCCTTTGACCTATCATAGTGAACAAGCTCAACAACTGTGTGAAAAATTCAATTTTCTTGATTTGGGTGGTGAGAAATGAGAATCAGAAGCCACAGATTCTATCTTATAGTCCTCAAAGAAACAAATAATAATACAAAAAATAAAAAGTGGCATGCAAACAAGTTTCCCCTCTTTCTTCTTCCTACTCTGAAAATTTTCTGCAGCAAATACAAACACACACAAACCTTTAAATGTTTCTTTCACTATGAAAAAAACTCCGCTGTTGCTGTCAACACTCAACAGAGAATCTTATGAAATCTTATTAGTGAAAATTACTCTGCTTGTTTTCTTGAATTAGGGCATCTGCAGCTGTGCTTAGATCAGCCATAAACTCCTCCTGCCACATCATCAGCATTAAAAATCCTCCTGTCATATCATCAAGACAAGCAAATAGCCCATCAATAGCTCAGGAATAGTCTAGCCACATCACCCCTAATTAAATTCGCTCGCCGAACGCTCGCCGGTCCTGAGCCGGCAATTCAGCATTAAAAATCCTCCTGTCATATCATCAAGACAAGCAAATAGCCCATCAATAGCCCAAGAATAGCCTAGCCACATCACCCCTAATTAAATTCGCTCGTCGAACGCTCGCCGGTCCTGAGCCGGCAATGGCGGCGAGCGGACCGGCGAGCGCTCGCGAATCGGCCAGCGCTAGCCGAATTTTTTTGCCGAAATGGCGCTCGCCGGTTTCAATGATTCGGCGAGCGGACCGGCGAGCGCCGGAAATCGGCTAGCCGGTCAGCTCGCCGCCACTGGGGATGCTCTTAGTATCATGCTTTCCTTTTGTCATTGTTACTAAATTCGAGCCATAAATGCATCTTGCATTAATTTAGTTAATTAGTTCCAGTAGTTTGAAATTCATGAAATAATAAAGAAAATACGATATTTTTGTGGCAACAAATGCTGCAGATGCAGCTCAAGTAGTTGGACTTGGACTTGCTTTTTTAAATGAGTGATGCTAAATGGTCATATTATGGTCAGCCATAAAATTAAAGTAATAATAAAATTTTGATGTATTTAATGCTGATTCAATTTAATCAATTCACCTAAAATAACTGAAGATATTTATAAAAGATGTGGAAATTGGAAAGCGTGGTTTTCTTAAAGTTGTAAAATTTTTTTGTACTTTGTAATTTGTTTATAATTTTATTTATATTACACATATTATAGTTAAATGCAATGATGACTTAAAAACTATGATAGCATATTATAACTATATGATATTATTACTATTGAATCGGGAAATAATTTGATAATAATTATTACGATGTAGAGGTATACATGTATCCTAAATTCCTAATATCTATTGATAATTTAAAATTACATAAGATATCATCATTTAGATATTGAATTGCTTTTTATTACTCTTTATGTCTCACAAGAATATGTAATCTTTCCTTTTTAATCTGTCCTAACTAGATTAAAATTATACAATGAAATACCTATTTTTACTATTATTCAAGTAAACTTGAGTACTATAACCTTGTAATAGACGAGTAAATTTATAAATTACAGTGACATTTTGATTTATATGGCCTTTTCATTTCTTTTATTTCTATTCCTATTTCTATTTTTACGTATTGTTATTTAAATTATTTAATATGTACGATTATTTTAATTTAATGTATCAATATATTTTATGATATTTGATTCATGTTGTTAATAATAATTTGTGTTTAGTTTTACTTATTTAAAATTACTTACATTATATAACTAATTCAATTGTACTACATTTTATTGCTTGTACTAAATTTTTTTGTAAAAATAAAATATAGATCTAATACAGTGTCAGTAATCAATACTTGTCTTCTAGTTAAGAAGGAATAATATTTTAGTATTAAATTATATAAAATATATATTATTTGTAAGTGAAATATAAAATTGACAGTAAAATTTACACCATCAATTATTGGATTATATTTGATAACAAGTATAGGTAAAATCAATGACAATTCATAAATCTAAGTTGAGAAATAATATGTTACATACCTTATGTGAGCACCTTATATATATGAGCACTATCATCCTTTGTTACACATTTATCATCATTGATTTTATATATATAATTTATTTTGATTTTAACTATTAAAAAAATAATCAAAAGTAAATAAAAATTGAATCTAAATGTAAAACTAAATTAATAAATAAAAATATATTGTACTAATCTTAAAACTAAAATAGAAAAAACACCTCTTCTTGATCTAACAACGACTTCCATCTCTTATCCAAGAAAATCATCTAACACACATTATCGTATTATTATAAATAATAATTTATGTTAACAGAAGTATAATTCTAATAGGTGTTCTAAAGGGGAGTTCATGTTTGAGAGGAGCTCTCAGTTGGGCTTCATCCTTAGCTGTTTTATGATGAATTATGTGTTTATTACATTCGTTAGACTTTATTGTAATCGGATATACCAAAAATCTTTTTCTACTAAAAAAATAAAAAAAAATCTTTTTTCATAAAATGGTCCAACTGAAAATAATGTAGTCATATTTTTTTTTAATCTATGTTATAGTTAGTAAATACATTGACATATGAAAATAATATTACAGAAAATAAATAAATTAGTAATAAAATTTATTTATTATTCTCATATGTAATACATATTGTGATTTTTATTATAAGATCAGTCGTAACCAAGTGTTCAACTAAAACCCAAATATATCTAATCCTCCATCGTTCGATTAATAGAAAATCAATTGAATGTCAAATTGAATCTCTATGTAATTCTAGGTTCAACTAAAAAGTATAATTATTCAATTTAATCTAAAATCAATTAAAATCTGTTGTCGTTCAATTAATAACCTAATATAATTTAATACTATCAATTAAGATTCATAATAACAAAATTTGTATAGTGATAATTTTATTTTCAAATAAAAATAAATCCAAGTGAAATCTCCAAATTTTAATTGAAATGATGACCAATTGAAACTCTTAATCATTATATTAATTTCAAATTCAATTAAGACTCGTAATAAGTAGTGAAAGTGAAAAATTAGTTAAATAAAAAACAAATCAGAATAATTAGTGAAAGAGAAAAGGACGTATGACTCTTGTAATTAATTAAAAGACTTAATAATGTAAAAACCAAAAACATAATATCACTAAAATAAATGATTAAGGGTAACAGAGTAAAAACATTCGAGCATTGAATGACACAATTAAATTATTAATGTTTACTTTATATATATTTACAAAAATATCCTTTTATGGCCAGCCATATTATGGCTGCATAGCTTTATCCTTTTTAAATACTAGGAGTAGTAATCATTTTATTTTTAAAAATTCTAACAAATTAATTATCTATCAAATTTCATGTCACATTAATTTGTACCCTAATGATCAATCGAGCGAGCCGCAAGTCTTAAACGGAAGTTTACCGTCAATGTGGACGAAAAGACCAGCGGCTCGAGTCGCAAGGGTGGCTCTTGAGCCACGTTGGTGAGACGCTCGATTGCAACATTCTCAGCTAATGGGAGTGCGACTGTGCGAGTGAGAGAATTTTGGCTGACTTTTTTTTCTATCTTGAAATTAAAATTTTAAGATCAGTAATTTTTATTTTTTTCTCTTTTTAATAGCCTCCATTTTATTTTAAAAAGTTTTATCTATTCTCTTTTTCTTTATAATTATGTATTTTAAAATATTTTATGATTTTAATTATGCCATTTTTTATTTGAATGGAATTTATTTTAATTGTGTAATTGCATTTTATGTGAAATGCAGTACTAATAAAGTAAGATAATGTTCTTTGTCGTGAGTGTCTAAACAACCCAACTATTCATATTAAACGAAAAGTTACTTTCCGTGTAATTATAATCGGTATCATTAGAGTGTCCACAGTGGGGGAGCCGCGGTCCGTGGCTCGGGTGCGCGGCCCCCACTGCAGAGAGCCACGATTCGCGGCTGAGGGCCGAGAGCCACGAGGGAGCCGCGGCCGCGGCCTTCACACGGCTGAGCCGTGTGAGTCGCGGCCCTACACTGCAGCGGGCCACAAAACGTGGCTGGGCCGCGAATTTTTTTTTTTTTTTTTGAAATTTTTTTAGAAATACTACCATTTCCATTTCCATTTTTTCCACTCCATTTTACACTTCAACACCACAAAATCTTAATTAAAATACTACCAAAGATGCAAGGTGGAGATGGTGATTCCCCGAGGTATGGAGACTCGGGATATGGCAACTTCCCAAATCAGATGTGGAGTCCACAATCTCCGCAATACCGGGTTCAGTTGTCCTCCCATCAGCAGAGGAATGTGGTTCGCCAACCATCGGGGTTCGGTGACTACCGGCCAAATATGGACGCGATCAACAACCCGTCTCAGCACTTCCAATCCTCCCAATTCCAATATACCCAGTCTCCTTTGTCTGAATCTGATAGATTCACATGGGAACAGTTGATGGGTACACCGGAGACCCCGACATCCAGTAATGTGGAGGTGGAGGCCCCCACCGGGGGTGGCCGAATTATTAGGCTAATTAAATTTGTTGTAGTTAAATTAAAAAATATAATTAAAAAAAGTAAACAAATTAATTTTTTTTGGAGAGGGCCTCATTTCGTTGTCCTTGTTGTTTTTGTTTATTTACCATTGCGGAGGGCCATGGAGAGCCACATTTCGTGGCCGGGCCAACTTTGGTGGCCTTCGAGGGCCACCATTGTGGGCTCTTAGTGTCCTTTTGATTTAACTTAATTAGTATTTTAGTATAAAAGATTATGAAGCTCATATTATTATCGAACATACGAAGTGAAACCCAATAGTACTGCTTATTACAATAATAATAATAATTATTATTATTATTTGGAGGACTGTTAAGGAGAATTTGCAAATCGATTAGCTATATTGGTATTCTTATTATTACTACGAACGTGGCTTTGTTACGTAATGTTTCTATTACATTGGGTTTAATCAATAATTTTACATTGTTTTGTGTTTAGAAATCTGTGCGGGTATTCACACCCGATTTTGGCCGAAATGGCAGTCCCGATACTCATCCCACACTGAGTCGGGTATAACCTGATACTCGAGTCGGTATCCCGCACCCAACACCACGGGTACCCTACCCACAACATTTTTTTTAAAAAAAATTCTTTTTTTATTATTTATATATTTTATATGATTTGCATAATTCCATAGTTCCAAAATTCATATGACCTTCTGTACAACTAATATGACTACAGCACATACTTTAAATTTAGGCATAAATTTCGTTAACAATAATAGTACAATATTAGAAACTAAAATGCTCCAAAATACCAAGACAATATGTCATAAAACATACCAAGTATTCAAGCCGCATATATGCTCATTTCTTAATAAAAAATTATGAAATGCTCCCAAAACTAAAATGCTCCCAAAGACAATATATTATATAAAAACACGTTTATTACTAAATTACTAATAAAAAATTATATTCTGACTACAGATATTAAAATTAAAAATAAAAAATAAATTAATAATCTACAGTATCATTCTATAACCTACTATGATTTGGGTAGGCCCATCACTTATATATTTCTCTTCTACTACTTTTTTTAGTGGATTAAATGTTTGATTGATAAAGCACTCAATTTTCAACCAAATAATTAAATAAATTTAATAGTCCAGTTGAGAAATAATTCCAAAACATTTAAATGTCATTTGACCCACAAGGCTATAATAGGGCACATGTTTTCGTCCCAATTTAATTGCATCTATTCTTCTATTTCAGCTGCATTACACGCAACGCGTACTACTATAGTACTACTACTAACTACTCCCTAGTATATACTCCCTTCGTATTCAAAAAATAGAAACATTTGAAACCCCACGAATTTTAATGCAAAATTGATAAAGTAACTGAGAAGAATTGGTAAAGTAAGAGAGAGGAAAAGAAAAATGAATAAAGTAAGAGAAATGAAGAGAAGAAGTAATGAAAGCAGAGTTAGTGGATTTTGGGGTCCATATATAAAATAGAAAGATTCTAAAGTTTCTATTTTTAAAGAACAGCCCAAAATGGAAATAATTGCTATTTTTACGAAACGGATGGAGTATCACAAAAGTTTCTATTCGTCTAGTCATTTTCATTTTTGGGGGAAGTTTATTACTCCTTACTCCCTCCGTTCCCTCATAATTGAGGCGATACTTTTCGACACGGAGTTTAAGAAGAGAATGTTGAGTGTGTTAAATAAATAGATAAAAAAGTACGAAAGAGAAAAGGTAGAGAGAATAAAGTAAAATGTGAATAAAGTAGAGAGATTAAAGTAAGAGAGAGTAAAGTAAGAAAGAGAAAAAAGTTATTATATATGCAAATGACTCAATTATGAGGGAACTTCCCAAAATGGAAAAATGACTCAACTATGAGGGGACGTGAGGAGTATTAGATAAAAGTATCATGACAAATCGATAATGCTAACCATATGTATGAATATTTTTTTGGGTAATAAAAAGTTGCAAAAGCCGCTTACAAAACAATTACCGAATACATGAAACACATAATCTATTATGCAGCAGCCAATCACTAAGTTTAGTTGTCCACAAAAATTAACCTTTTATATATTTATGATAAGTTTCTCTCTCTAATGAAATCAATCTAATTAATTTTTCGCTAAAAATATATCAACCATTTTTCTGTATATTTCTCTTACTTTATCAATTTTATACTAAAATTTTTATCAATAGTACTGGTCCCTCTGTCTGCGATTAGAAGTCTGGTCTTTCTATTTTGGCATGTCCGTCAATAATAGTCTCAATTCATTTTTACTAGGTCTCATATTCAGCTAACTATTTTCACGCATTTATAAAAATAGAATTATATAAAAAAGTGAGACTCACAATTCACTATCTTTTTCTATTTAAGTTTATTTATACTTTTTAAAATTTGTACCAAACTCAAATGAGATTTCTATTCGCTGACAAATATATGGAGTTATCAATATACCCCACAAATAAACCTAGTGTGTCCCTAATGCCCCACAAATTGGTGATTGATAACCCAACTAACTTATATGTAACGAGTCTCTTCAATATAATGTGGACAGAGGGATGTCAATCGGGCCAGCCCACCGGGTTTCGGGTCAACCCTATTCGGGTTGCGGGTTAATCGGGTGCGGGCTAATCGGGTTGTGATTTTTTCGGGTTATAAAAGTTCAACCCTAACCCTAAAAGCTCGGGTTTCGGGCTAGCCCATCGGGTTAATAGGGTTGCTACCGATAAAATTAACATGCGATCAATCCAATAAATAATGGTGAAAATTAGTTATATTTATAAAATATAAAATATTTAATTATGATAAATTTGAGATATATGCTTAAACTCAAACGTAAATATGATCAAATACTAATATTTGAGATTTATGCAAAATAAAACATAAATATCAAGAAATTTTAAAGCATGTTTAGAAATTTAAATATATTATTTTAGTAAATTTGAAGTTTCTAATTCATTTATCTATTATTATATTAATAAAAACTTAACATATAATTTATATATTTAATACTCCCTCCGTCCCGCGTTACTTGAACGTTTCCTTTTCGGCACGGAGATTAAGGAATGAGTGGTAGACAACGTCAAATATTACGGCTGTTGGTGATAATTTTTACTAAAAATGGAAAGAGTGCAACTAACTTGGGACGCCCAGAAAGGAAATACGTGCAAGTAACACGGGACGGAGGGGGTATATAAAATGGAAAGTTATTTTTTCAGTAATCTATATTATAAAATAATCAATGAAGTGTCGAATTAGAGTCAAACAAATAGAACAATAGAAATTTTATCGGACTTCCGGGCCAGCCCATCGGGTTTTCGGGTCTGACCCTAACGGGTTGCGGGTTAATCGGGTGCGGGCTTATCGGGCTGTAATTTTATCGGGCTGAAAATTTTCAACCCTAACCCTATAGATTTGGCGGGCTATTCGGGCTAGCCCACGGGTTGCGGGCTAAATTGACATCCCTTGATAGTAACACACAAGCTAGTACTAGTATTAATTTGGCTTTTGTAAGTTTGACGCGTGTACTTAATTGACTCTAATCCATATAAGTTGAGTTCGACAATTAAATCAGAACACTATTCACTTGAATAATCAATTTAAATAATCTCATCAATCAATACAAAATCAATTATTGTAGGATATACTATATGCAGTGTCAATATCAACTGTTCTAATCCATATAAGTTGAGTTACAACAATAAAAATAGTCTCTCCGTTTGCAACATACTAATATCTAGATTTGACTTAGATGCAAGTTTTAAGTAGAAGAAAAAAATGAAAGAAATTTAATGAAATATAGATCCTACTTTACATGCCTCCTCGGAATGCCAATAAAAGTCTAGTTTTATAATTTAGTCAGTCTGCCACTAAGTTATAAGTACGTTTTACATTTCATTAATTTATTTTACTCGTAGTTCATTATAAAAATTAATACTCCTATTACTAGACTATTGGAATATTAGTTTAATAATGAATTTGAATAAAAATTAATACTCCTATTACTACACTATTGGAATATTAGTTTAATAATGAATTTGAATTAGTAAAGTGTGGGGAGTATTAAAATTGTTAATGTAATTACGTACGATATTAGGCCATCTGCAACGCTGTCTCTTAACCGTCTCATCCCTTAACTATTCCTAGGCTTCACTGTACTTTTCACTCAATCTCTTAACTAAGAGACAGAACCTGCAACCCTCCATCTCTTATCCGTCTCTTATCTCATCCCTTAACTATTCATTCAATTTCATTTTTTATTTTTATTTCCAACAAATTAAATTAATAAAAGCACACTTCATTAAATAAAATAAAATTACAACTTAAAATTCTTAAAAAAATTTAAAAAAACATAATTAAAAATCCTAAAAAATTTTAAAATACATAATTTAATTTCTTCCGCTCACTCTCTCTAAATTCAAAATCTCAAAGCGCAAAGAAACAGAAGAAAGATCATGTGCGTCTACCGGTTGTCAAATTTTGCTCAAATGTGCTCCATTAGATCATCTTGGAGTTGGGCTTGGGCGGTGGAATCGCGTGTCCTTGCCTGAATAGACAACCGATCTTGCAAAGATGGATGCATGAATGGATTAACTTTGATTAAAGAATAAAAAAGATGATTTGAGATGAAAATTGGAGAGGAAAGAGAGATGATTTGAGAAGAATAGATGTGTGTTTGTGTGTGTGAAAGATGAGTATTTATAGAATAAAAAAAGAAAAAAATTTAAAAAAATGAAAATTATCGTTGAACAGTCATATGACCGTTTTTAATTTTTAATTTTTTAAATTTTTTTTATTAAATTCGAATTTTAAAAAAAATGATTTATTGCGTCAGCGTGACGACGCCCACTCGCGGGCCGGCGAGTGGGCGTCACGCATGGCGCCGGAGCGCGCCACGTCGCGCGAGCGCGTGGCGAGACAGCTCGCGTGCCGTCTCGGTGGGACGGACGTCTCGGCGGGCTAGGGACGAGACGTGACGTTGCAATGCGTCCCGCGGCCGTCTCGTCTCGGAGGGACGAGATAAGGGACACCCGCATTGCGGGTGCCCTTAGACCATGTTTATCGGAGACTTTGGTCCCTCTCTCTCCTCCATGTCATTTTAAAAAAAAAAAGAAAATAGAAAACGGTCTCTCTCTCTCTGACCTGTGGTCGACCAAATGAAAAATGAGATCTATGGGTCGCTCCCTCTCTTCCATGCATTCAGCAATGAGATTTTGCCATTTGGCATAATTTCATTGGTACTTAATTATTTTTTTAATAAATCATTTATCTTTAATATATTATATTAAACAAAATTAATAATTATACCAAAATTTATAGTTTTTCGTTCTCTATAAATAGAGATCAAATTTGCTATATTTTTTTATAATTTTTATCTTTCATTATAATCCATTTTTATTTACTATAATTTCTTTTTTTAGTACTATCAATTATTTACCCTTAATTTTGTTAGTACACAATGCAATTTTGTTTTTGGTTTGTTTGTCTATATTTTTTTAATTTGTTATTTTTGTGTTTTAATAATTTTACAATAAAAAAATAATTTAAAACAAATAGAATCTATTATTTACAAATAATATAAAAAATAATATAAAAGTAAATATATAATAGTGTGGTTGGGTGGTCATTGATAAATCATGAAAATATGTGTGGTTGGGTTGGATGAATATTAATGATGTGGAAGATGACGTGGAGGAGATATTAATGAATTAAATATTAAAAAAGTGGATGGTTGGGTTGGGTTGTAGGGTTGCTTATAAACATGCTCTTAGCGTAAATTGCATGAAACATGGTTTATGTGTGTCCTCTCCTATACGCTATAGCCACGTCAACATTTCCCAAATTGCCCCTCTTCCTTGACATAATTCCATCCATGTAAGCGTGCGGGCTCCAGCACTACAGCCATAACTATCTTCAATTCGACACCTCCCTCCGCATCCAAAGTCCCAAGCCCTCTATTCGCGACGAGACGTCGGAGGATTCATCTCCACCGTCGATCTCGAAACTGCGTGATCTGATGGCTGAGGCGGCTTCAGATATGACCCTTTTAACGGATAACTTTTTGACAACTAATCAACTATCAGTGTAATAAAAATGTTAAACAGTGATATGTGTATCTCAGTACTATTTTTGTGTTGATATTTAAATATAAATATAACGATATAATTGATATAGTTATATCATTGTGAATACTGAATTTATAGTCATTAAAGTTATCACATTAAATTAGTTATCATCTTAATTTAATTTTGATTGACATACTGGAAATTGTTAAAGTAAGAGATAAGAGAAATAGTGGATGAAGTATGAGAGACTAGAAAAAGTGAAAAAGAGAAACTTTCTATTTTTAAAAATGAAATTGCTGAGTAATTTTTTTGGACTATCTAAAATAGTAAATGAGACTCTTTTTCGCCGATAGTTCCATATAAAACCTACAAAATAAAGAACAGTACTGAAAACCATGTATATAGCTTTTTCATGTATGTAATAATAAGCTCCACCAAATTTTATTTGATTCTTGAAAATAAACGAAAACAATGATATTGAATTATTTTTCTTTTTTGTCTGGAAACTCCTAACTTATTTCCAATATGGAGTAATATAGTTTCAACCCGAAAGGCAAGATAAAAACAAATTTGGCATAATATTTTATCTATTTCCACAAAAAATCTTATGAAGTCTTTGTTATCAAAATATTATGAAAGAAAAATTTTAAAAAATGGTACTCCCTTCTTTAATAAAATGGTCGCTAGTAATAAATTAAAATGGTCGCTATGCCTTGGTATTGTGGTTGTCCTAGTATAAGATAGGTGAGCAATATTACGCAGAAAATATAAATTTATGTGTTTGTTTGGTTTAAAATATTTTAAAACAAATATAAATGTTTATCATTGGTCAAAGTTTGATTTGCGTCCTACGTTTGCCGACGAAAAATCTGTTAAGAGCATTTCATCCATACTCTTTGACCATCCATGCTTTTGTCAAAGAGTATGAATGTGGGTCCGAACCCATTTTTATTATTTTTTTACTTCCTACTTTTCTCTAAGAGCACAACACTCACATCCATGCTCTTCCGCAAGAACATGCTCAATGGTCTCACCATTCCATTATTTAATTTAAATACTTCAATTACTAAAAACATTTCTACAATATAAAAATACATTAAAAATACTCAAACTACTATTACAAATTTTAAAAATATAAAAATTACATAATTAAATACTAAAAAAAAAATTACATAATTAAAACCATACAAATTAAAAATTACATAATTAAAGGCTAAAAAATACCCTCGTGGAAGACTAGTTTTCTGGCCTTATCCCCAATGTTTGTCGGAGATCTCATATCATTGCATGATGCGCTTCAAGTTGCTCGGGAGACATGTGAGACGTCTCGGCCATATTGAGTTGGGCCAAAAGGGTCCACAATGAGTTGGTGGGGGTTGAGGTGGCACAAAGGGAGCGGGAGCGGCGCGAGGGCGATTTGTTGTCGCATGTTTCCTTCCTTGCGGTCGGCGTTGGGAACTGCTTGGGCCGGCGTCGGAGCTACCCAAGTTAGCTCCGGCAAGCTGGCTAGCCACCTCATCCTCGCCGGCGTCGGATAGGGATACCGACCTCGACCGTTTGCTGGAGGAGCTGGAGGAGGATGATACGCCTCCCTTATACTCCGGATGATGGCGCACCTCCTGCCAAGCGTTGAGGTACTTGAATGGTTTGTAATGTTGGGATTGGTAGGTCGCCAAGGTGGCACTGACGATGTCGAGCTCGCTCCAGCCGCTCCCCGCCGACCGCTCTTCCTGGAGGTAATACCCCTGGAACTTTTGGATTTATTCGTTGGCTCTGAAGATGACATTACGCACCATACTCTCAATTCGAGGGATGGTTCCATCCGACCGGTTTTCATTGTACTAGCGAGAGACGCGGAACCAAAACTTATCCCCGGTTTGGTTCATGCCAACCTCCGGATCTTCGGAGATAGTCAAATAGGCTTTGAATACCCCCGCTTATGAAGCATATGTCGCAGCGAATACCCCCGCCCCTCCTCCTCAACCAACTAGATCAACTCGTTGCTACATCCATCGTGACCGGGAAGGAGCCCACGAAAGGCTCGTTGGCGACTATTTTGTCAACCCGCAGCGGTTTCTGGAAGATTACTTTAGGCGCCGTTTTCGCATGTCAAAGCGCTTGTTTATGCGTATTGTCAACACATTGTCCGCCCGTGTTGAATTCTTCCAAACAGGTCCAATGCATCCGGTCAGCAAAGTCTCTCGGCGTTGCAGAAGTGTACGTGTGCCATCCGAAAACTCGCTACTGGGAAAACGGCCGACCTCTTCGACGAGTATTTGCATGTCGGAAAGTCCACTGGAATCCTTTGTCTTAAAAATTTTTGCGAGGGAGTTCGTACAGCTTTCGGTGATGAATTCCTTCGGGCACCCACCACCGATGATTGCCAACGGTTGCTTCGTCTTCACGAATCAGTCCATGGCTTTCCCGGAATGCTTGGCAGCATTGACTGCATGCATTGGAGGTAGAAGAATTGTCCGACTGCTTGGAGGGGGCAACACTTAAGCGGCCACAAAGGCGGCGGCCCAACACTTATCCTTGAAGCGGTCGCCGACTACCGCCTATGGATTTGGCATGCATATTTCGGTGTTTCCGGATCCAACAATGACTTGAACGTGCTTTATTCTTCACCCATCTTCAATGATGTATTGAATGGTGTAGCACCGGCGATCGACTTCACCGTCAACGGAAATGTATACCACATGGGTTACTATCTCGTCGATGGTATCTACTCAAGGTGGTCGACTTTCGTGAAGACGCTCAGCAATCCGCAAGACCCGAGATGGGTTCTTTTTGCGCAGCATCAAGAGTCCGCGCGGAAAGACGTCGAAAGAGCCTTTGGGGTCCTTCAAGCCCGATTCAACATTGTGAAGGCCCCGACTCGGCTGTGGTACGTGAAAAATATCGCCGACATCATGTACACGTGTATTATCTTACACAACATGATTATAGCCGACGAAGGACCGAGGGCGGCTAGCTTCTATGACGAGGATGGAACCGGAAGCTCAAGCGCGAGGTCTCCCCCACGCCGAGGTGTGCATACGACGGTGGGTGAGAGGATCGAAACAAGGCACACAATGCGCAATACCCAAACCCACGTTGAGCTACAAGAAGACCTAATCAAACACATGTGGGCGAAATTCGGCCACGAGTAGCGGGTTTTTTAATTTTATGAATTTAATTATATAATTTTTAATTTTTAGGAGTTTAATTATGAAATTTTTAATTTTTAGGATTTTAATTATGTAATTTTTATTTTTTTAAGATTTTAATTATGTAATTTTTAATTTTTAATGTATTTTGTAATATTATTCCGGGTATGTGTAATGTATTTTAATTTTGTGGAAATGTTTTTATTTAAATTAAATAATGGAATGGTGGGACCCTTGTGCTCGTCCTTGCGGAAGAACACGACTGTGGGTGTTGTGCTCTTGCCTAATAGCAGACAGAAAAAGTGGGGCCGGGCCCACAGCCGTGCTCGTTGGCAAGAGCACGGTCGTGGGTGCTCTTAAAATGAAATTGATAAAGTAAGAGAGAATGTGAAAAAGTGATTGAAATAATGTAATGGACGGTGAGACCCATAAATGATAAAGAAAAAAGGGAGGAAAATTCCATAAATGTAAATGGATTATTTACATGAGACATATTGAAAAATAAAATTTAGCCTATTTTCATGGAAAGGAAAGGAAAGGAAGTACATGAGATGCTCAAGTGACACATGAATAGTCGATGGAATTTTTGACGAATTCGTATGAATATTTGTCTTGTGTAAAATAAAAAAATAACCTTTTAATTATTGTGTCTCAATTTCATACAAACTCATAAAGTAAAATAAAAAAATAACCTTTTAATTATTGTGTCTCAATTTCATACAAACTCATAAAGATATAAATGTTTTTTGGTCTCAATTTCGTACAAATCCGTCCAAACTCATGTGACCACAATGCACCCACCGTTAAATCTTTCATTTATTCAATCTTTGTTACTGTAAGTCTGTTACCACCATATTTTTTTTTAAGAATCCAATGCAAATATGAATCCAATTATTTATGAAAATGGGGAAAGCATTTTTTTCCGTGTATAATTTATGTATTGATAAATTTCCCCTGTCAAAGACTTTTTAAAATTAGTAACGTGTACTCCCTCCGTTTCACCATAGTTGAGTCATTTTACCATTTCGGGAAGTTTCTTCATAGTTGAGTCATTTTCATAAATGGTAACTTTTCTCTCTCTCTTACTTTACTCTCTCTTACTTTATTCTCTCTACTTTATTCACTTTATACTTTATTCTCTCCACCTTTTCCTCTCTCTTACTTTTTTATTATTTATTTAACACACCCAACATTTCTTCCTAAAACTCCGTGCCGAAAAGTTCCGCTTCAACTATGGCGAAACGGAGAGAGTACTATTTGAGATGTAAAACATGAAAATGATTTTCCATGATTCCTACAATAAAGTTAAAAGTGACATCATATGTTACTATAGTAAATACTATTAGGGAGTAGAACTTAATAATATGGGGGAAGTAAGTGCATTTCTCTAAAACAGATTCAGATATTGATGGTACCACCTATCTTTTTAATAAAAAATTAAATTTTATTTATAGATAATACTCCCTCCGTTCCCTCATAGTTGAGGCGAAATTTTTCGACACGGAGTTTAAGAAATGAATGTTGAGTGTGTTAAATAAATAAGATAAAAAAGTAAAAAAGAAAATAAAGTAGAGAGAGTAAAGTAAAAAGTAAATAAAGTAGAGAGAATAAAGTAAGAGAGAGTAAAGTAAGAAAGAGAAAAAAGTTACTATTATATATGGAAATAACTCAACTATAAAGGAACTTCCCGAAAGTGAAAAATGACTCAACTATGAGAGAACGAAGGGAGTACCATATAGTCCAATAACGTTTTCTTCAAATAAATATTTCGAAAATACTTCCTGCAAATACTTAAAATATATTAATCTCAATTAGAATTTAATTAGTATACAAGAAAGAACATAAGCACAGGCCATGAGTTGATTAACAGAATGCTAGTTATAAATAGCAGCAGCATAGTGAGAATATATCCAACTAACCTACAAATAATTCACATCAGAAATAATTTACACAGCTTTTTCCCCCGTTGCCAGTTATTCTCAAGTAACATCTTCAGCAAAAAATAAAAAATAAACAAAAATAAAATGCAGACTATGTCACTTGTATGTTTCTTAGAACTTCGCTGCTAGAGCCGGAGGGCCGGAGGCCAAATTCACTAGTCGGGCCGCTGTACTCACTTACAGTGTGTTCAGCACTTTCTAATGCCATCTTCCTGAACTTTATCAGATCCTCTCTGTACTGTGTGGTGTCATATAAGGAGTCGTAGTCTGAGCTATCGTGAGAATCATTGTTTAAAACGTTCTGCCTTGATAGAATGGGCTCGGTCAAGTCATCTAGAGGCAGCTTTCCTTCCAAAGCTAGTATTATCTGTATCAAGATTCAAGAGTACAAAGTTTTTTAAAGTTGGGGACATTTTAAATGCAGAGTAGGGACTAGGAGCTTGTTGGGTTGTTCTTGGCAAGCATATATAGACGTACCTGACTCATCTTTGGCCTGCGTCGAGCCAAATGACAAACACAGACAGAAGCACAAGCAACCATCCGAGCCATCTCTACAGAGTCGTAATCTTTCTGCAACCTCGGATCAGCCACGCAATCAAAGTTGTTATTTTCCAGAGCTTGCGAAAGCAAAGGCCTTGCCTGTATTGATTTAAACAAGTTATACGTCTGAAGCACGTGCAGAGCCACCTAACTAAAAGGAGGGGATGATGAGCAGAAAGCATGGACACGAGCAAGAAAATAATGGTAGTCGGAAAGCATGGATTGATTGATGCAGAAGTCCTATTAACTCATGGCTAGCTTTCTTCAACGAGCTTTTACAAAGTTGAAATTTCCAGGAATTAATTATCAACAAGCTTTTATCTTATATGTGTCTCTTACAATTGACATGTATACACAAGCATATAGCTTGTTACAAAGCTCAACATAACTCCACTAGAATTAACGCAAATGCACGTGGATCCTCATAGTCTATATTCAGTAAGTACAAGGACAAGATCGAAGAAATGCTCACCCAATCAATAATGTTATCATCAAGGTAGTTTTGTGATCTATCGATTGGCCTGCGACCAGTAATCAGCTCCAAAAGGACAACGCCAAATGAAAAGACGTCTGACTTCTCTGTCAGCTTTCCAGTAAGAGCATATTCCGGAGCTAAATAACTGCAAATAATGAGGTATACATCAATGAAATATATTGTGTCGTCAAATAAGATTTTACAAAATGACTGATATTTTGAGACAAAAGCTTTAGTCTATATTTCCTTTCAAAGTTTAGCAGTTTAGGCATCACAACCATGAGTGAGAAGTAGAAAGCGAGTCTCTAGAAGCTTACCCAAAAGTTCCCATTACCCGAGTGGAGACGTGAGTATCAGTATCTGAATAGAACCTAGCCAGGCCGAAATCTGCTACCTGGATTTCAATCTTAATTGATGAATGCTGACTTCATTTAACATAAAAATTTGAATTTCACTTAAAAAAGAGCACAAAATTAGAGGATTTAAGTTCAAATATTAGCAGCAGACCAGCAGTCATCTTTCTTTCAGAGACCAGGGTCAAATAGGTAAAATATGAAAAAGTAAGAAATAAGCAATTAAAAGAAAAAAATGACTGCAAGCTTCTTTACTACTTTTCTGTCTAACCGATTATCGTAGACAACATATTTTCCTACGGTTTAGGAAGAAATTATTGAATATAGTTAATCAACTGTATGATCAAAGTTCTTTCTAACTAAAGCTGTCTTCTTTCCTCCTTTTTATGCTCTCCATGATCTTGACATACTCTTTTTAATTAAACTATGATAGTAACACCTATGACACAAAGACTAGATGTCTTTTTTACATCCATATACTTACTACCAATGCACCTAACCATTTCCGGCTTATTAATATCTGAGACTTATAGTAAACTCCATCAATCCAAGAAGACCGTTTCCCCTAACTTTGGAGCCTTTGTATCTCTGATCGCAGTCAAATATTTGATGTACGAATTCAAGTATTTTGGATTTCTGTTTTGGCCACGATTCGAGCGCAATGTTTGACTTTCTCCTCTCTGATGGAGTATAGATTCCAAGCACTTATCTTTGCGTTCTGTTCACTTTTTCTGTTTTTTTTTTCTCTCTCCATTACTACCCACCATAGAGAATATTCTATACGAATACCGAGTCAAAATATGGTCAAGATCAAGTACTCAGAAAAGTACAGTTGCAAGGCCAAATGGCCAATAATAACTCCTTATAGATCATATAAGCTCACCTTCGCCTCAAAATTTTCATCAAGAAGAATGTTAGATGACTTGATATCACGGTGTATGATCTTAGGATGACCTGTTAATATCATCAACATTAATGTGATTAAGTCCTTTATGCAATAGAGTAGAGATAATGTTCATAAGTAGGAGCAGGTAAGACATACAGTCCTCGTGCAAATATGCCAATCCTTTTGCCGACCCCAGGGCAACTTTCATCCTAGTAGCCCAGTTTATAGGATGTTTGCACACCTTCCCTGCATCATACACATCTCAGATTATACAGCAGTTAAAAAAAAGAGATGGAGCATGACAAATTACATCAACACTTTTAGCTCCTAAGGTTGAAAACAGAGTTAAATGTTGCAAGTGGAAAAGACTGCTGATGAAAATTTAAAGAAAGTATCAAGTATTTAGGCAGAAGTAAAGCTGTGTATATGGCAAACCTACTGCAAAAATAATCAAGCGAAATCCATCACATACCATGTAAGTGGAACTCCAGAGTTTGATTAGCGACATATTCATACACAAGCAATCTTCGAGCCCCTGAAATGCAGTGCCCAAGTAGTGATACTAGATGGCTG
This sequence comes from Salvia splendens, assembly GCF_004379255.2. Taxonomy (NCBI): domain Eukaryota; kingdom Viridiplantae; phylum Streptophyta; class Magnoliopsida; order Lamiales; family Lamiaceae; genus Salvia; species Salvia splendens. Next base: position 14,563,635 of record NC_056034.1, read on the forward strand.
TGATGAACACGACTTATAATCTCAACCTCTGCCTGAAATTCACGCTCCCCTTGACCACTCCCCATCTTTAGTTGCTTGATTGCAACATCTCTGCCATCATGAAGCACTCCCTTATGAACATATCCAAAACCACCTTGACCAAGGAGGTTGGAGTCAGAAAAATTATCCGTTGCAAGTGCAAGTTCTTCATAAGTGAATGTAGTTTTTGTGGAATCCAAGCACGTAGGAAGGGTTGTTTGTGGAACATCCTCTAAGGAGTTCAGGCTGCTACTAAAAAAAGGTGGAGTAGTGGATACATCCATAGATTGGTGAGAATTTGACGAAACAACCCGTGGGGGAGTAGGCTTTGGAAGTTCAAAGACGTTGAGGTTAGATGGTGGAGTAGGCGGCATGTTGTACGGTGGACCATGATAAGGATCATCTGTAAAAGCAAAGAAGACAATCTCATAAGGTATGCATGGAAAAGAATACTTACTACAAACAGATACATGGTCATAGCGACAGAAAGGGTGTCGTAGAGTCAATAAAAATTCCTGTTATTCTCAAAACCCTCTTAAGATTGCTGCGATCCCTTGTAGTATGAATAATCTCAAACAAAAGTAACAAAACCTCATAATTAAGAAAATTTCTTTCCCATTTTCATCCTTAGACCACCATGTTCTTCAAAGTTGATGACGGTTTCAATCAGCAAGAGATTCACTTGAAGCAAGAATTTCTAAGTGCAGAGCAGTGTAGCAAGATTCACTATGTAGTAATCATTATGTCATTAACATTGAAGATAAATGCATGCACTGAAGAATGTCGACATCCATTTGGGGCTATTCACACACAGAAAATGCCAAACGATTAAATAAAATCACTTGGCTTGGATTACATGAAAATTCCAGCACCAGAATCTAAAATAATAATTTTAAACCTAATCTCATCAGCAAACGAATACTCTTGAAACTATTTTATTCTAAGATCCCCAAATCATATGTCAATTTGCAGACAACTGTAGTCTCTTTTGTCTTCACTAAGTCAACCAACCAACAAAGAGTCTCCCCAACGACTTCGCCATTACTAAAATTATTCCACACCACACCATATGCAAGAGCAAGCAATAAAAAATCAATAAAATGCTTAAAATATAAAAAAATATCATCAACCTTTGGGATTGAGCCCCTGTTTCTGCGAACGACCATAACCAAATCCGTCCTCTCCAAAACGCTTCCTCCTCCTCCTCCTCTTGTACCAAATCACAAAAATACCAACGCAAACCAGCACGATCGATCCGCCAATCCCTATCCCCACTCCCAGCGCCACCAGCGTCGCGCGGTTGTTTGACGCTGCCGTAGTCGGCGTAATCGCCGGCGGAGTGATATTCCCCGAAGGCGGCGGCGGAAGCAGCAGCTCCGCCGGGGAAGGAGGACCGGGTGGAGGCGGCGATGACGTCGGAGCCTCAATTGCCACCAGCGGCGGCGGCGTAGACATCACCGGAGCTGTATCGCTTCGGATTTTCCTTTCCTAGAGAGAGAGAGAGAAAAAGGCTTCCTGAGACTGCAGAAGCTGCTTTAACACATGGTGAAGATGGAAAGCGACGCAAAACGGCATCGTGTGGGTTCCTTCTGCGCAGCGGTGGGAGTGGAGGTGAGAGGGATGAGGTGACGTCGTTTAATGCCTTAATTTCGATTTTTGGAAATAATTCGGAAATCTTTCTTTTTCTATGCACGTAATTAAGGGACGTCGATTTCTCTTACTTGGATTATTATTCCAACGTTATGCATAAATTATTAGTATTCCAATTTTGGTCTTCTTTCCAATTATAATCACATTGCGATATCAAATAAAATCTCTTTCGTAAAATACTCCTATGTTCCTTAAAAATAGGTCTACTGTAATGAAACAGGATTTCAATATAATTTGTTCATATATTATGATTAGAGAAATAATATTAATATAATAATAAACATTTAAAAAACATATCCGGGCGAGAGCGCGGGGCAAACCTATCCCGAGTTTAGGTTTGACTCGACCAAGGAAAAATGGGTAAACACGGCTGAGGGTGGGTGAGGAGAGTCCGGAGACGCAACTGAGGTGGGGGTAGCAGGACACCCACATAGAAGAATTCATTTATGTTTGTAAATTGTCATTCATTGTCAGCAATGATCGTCGCACTGTCTCTATCTTCTAATATTGGTGACGACATTGTTCACGAGGTCCGGATTTACAAGTTTATTTTCTTAATCTAAAATATAAAATCTTATAAAAGTTTGGAGTATGGATGGTCTAGTGTTTGGCTCATGAGCCTACATGCTATGAATTCCAACATTTGGGTACTAACATAAAATCTTGAATCATGCAATCTTGGTCACGGGTCGTATGTCACGTAATACACAATCAAAATTAATGAATGCTACTCTATTATTGATCACATGTATTGATGGAGTACGGACTAAACAAGCCCAACAGCAGTGACGGCCCATCAGCCCAAAGCCCAAGGAAGAGTATCAGATCGGCATTACCAAAGAGTTCGGCCCCAGCCTACAGCTCGGTAAAAGCCGACCAATCAAGCTCTACTCTCAGACCGGCAAAAGCTGCTCGGCAATAGTTCAGCAGTTCGGTCTCAGTATTTGACCGAACTGGGAGATAGTCAACTCATGTCAGAACCTCCACGATCTCCACTACACCCACGATCTATTTAGTGGTGTCAAGCAGTCATTAACTCATGCAGGATAGTGGGCCCATGCAGGATCGCATGACCTCCACGACATCCACAACCATCATTAGTGGTGATGCAAGCCACGATCTTAGTTCAATGTATAAATAGAACTTAGATCAGATAGATTAGGGGGACGCTCTCTCTCGCTCTCTAGGGATAAAATATCAAATAGCAAGTTTGTATTTGTAAGCTGTATAAAACAGATCAAGCAATACAACTCTGCCCTCATTTCTTCCCGTGGACGTAGATTTACCTCAGTAAATCGAACCACGTAAATTCTTTGTGTCGTGATCTGTATTTTCCTGCATTCACTAACATCAGAAATTCGCGGATTCATCACTGGCGCCGTCTGTGGGAAACAGAGAACCAAATTTGTGATAAAGCGAGTTTTTGATCCTCTTCTACCAAAAAAATGCATACCAGATCACATAACACCCGTGCCTCCGTCCGTGATAACCATGAGGAAGCTAATCCAGCAGCCCATAGGCCTGGAAAGCAGCCTCGTGAAAAATCTACTTCCAGTTCTCACGGAGAAGGAACAAGCCGCTCAAAAGGTCCACACACCGAGTCTTCCCAGCAGCCTGATTTGAATGAGGCTGTCAAGCTGTTCTTGGCTGAGAAGCAGGATGAGTTCTTAGCCTTCCTGCAAAAGAGCCAAGAGCCGAAGACGAAAAGGGTGGATTCTCCTTCCTCCTCCAGACATGAAAGTCACTACCGCAGTAGTGCCGTGTCTTCCGGAAAGAAGAATCCTCAACCCCGACATGTTCCTGTTCCTCCTCGGTACCGGAACCACAGGAGAACTCCATCTCCTCCGTACCGAAGAGATGCCAGTTTGTCTGAAACGAACTGCAATAAGCCAACGATTGTGAGTCAAAGCTTCTAAAGAGGATACAAGACCACAATTCGGCTTAAGAAATAAGCACTTCGTCTGAAACGAACTGCAATAAGGGAAAGTCCGATCCACGCGATAAACCTCGCCGAATTAGGACGACCAAGTTCGGTCAAAGAAGTTTTACCTCATAAGACCGAGGACGACCATGTCTAGTCAAAGAGGTTTACTGCATAAGACCACTTCGGTTAACTGGGGAAGTCCGATCCACGCGATAAAACTCGCCGAATTAGGACAAGGGAAAGTTCGATCCCGGCGACGAAAATCGCCAAATTAGGACACAAACCAAGTCCGGTCAAAGATGTTTATTTCATCAGACCAAAGACGAGTCCGGTCAAAGATGTTTATTTCATCAGACCAAAGACGAGTCCGGTCAAAGATGTTTATTTCATCAGACCAAAGACGAGTCCGGTCAAAGATGTTTATTTCATCAGACCAAAGACGAGTCCGGTCAAAGATGTTTATTTCATCCGACCAAAGACGAGTCCGGTCAAAGATGTTTATTTCATCAGACCAAAGACGAGTCCGGTCAAAGATGTTTATTTCATCCGACCAAAGACGAGTCCGGTCAAAGATGTTTATTTCATCCGACCAAAGACGAGTCCGGTCAAAGATGTTTATTTCATCAGACCAAAGACGAGTCCGGTCAAAGATGTTTATTTCATCAGACCAAAGACGAGTCCGGTCAAAGATGTTTATTTCATCAGACCAAAGACGAGTCCGGTCAAAGATGTTTATTTCATCAGACCAAAGACGAGTCCGGTCAAAGATGTTTATTTCATCAGACCAAAGACGAGTCCGGTCAAAGATGTTTATTTCATCAGACCAAAGACGAGTCCGGTCAAAGATGTTTATTTCATCAGACCAAAGACGAGTCCGGTCAAAAGATGTTTATTTCATCAGACCAAAGACGAGTCCGGTCAAAGATGTTTATTTCATCAGACCAAAGACGAGTCCGGTCAAAGATGTTTATTTCATCAGACCAAAGACGAGTCCGGTCAAAGATGTTTATTTCATCAGACCAAAAACAAACATCAACTTACCCCGTACCTTTATCCAGAATGCCGAAGTGACTCGCTTCGCCGAAGTAATTCACTTCGCTTTTCGGGGGGGGGGTAGTGATGGAGTACGGACTAAACAAGCCCAACAGCAGTGACGGCCCATCAGCCCAAAGCCCAAGGAAGAGTATCAGATCGGCATTACCAAAGAGTTCGGCCCCAGCCTACAGCTCGGTAAAAGCCGACCAATCAAGCTCTACTCTCAGACCGGCAAAAGCTGCTCGGCAATAGTTCAGCAGTTCGGTCTCAGTATTTGACCGAACTGGGAGATAGTCAACTCATGTCAGAACCTCCACGATCTCCACTACACCCACGATCTATTTAGTGGTGTCAAGCAGTCATTAACTCATGCAGGATAGTGGGCCCATGCAGGATCGCATGACCTCCACGACATCCACAACCATCATTAGTGGTGATGCAAGCCACGATCTTAGTTCAATGTATAAATAGAACTTAGATCAGATAGATTAGGGGGACGCTCTCTCTCGCTCTCTAGGGATAAAATATCAAATAGCAAGTTTGTATTTGTAAGCTGTATAAAACAGATCAAGCAATACAACTCTGCCCTCATTTCTTCCCGTGGACGTAGATTTACCTCAGTAAATCGAACCACGTAAATTCTTTGTGTCGTGATCTGTATTTTCCTGCATTCACTAACATCAGAAATTCGCGGATTCATCATGTATATATGTAGCACCATATTGTTTAGGATTAATTACAAAGCAAAATCCAATTTCAGCATTATTTTGAATTGAACCTAATTCTTAAAGCGTAGCATTGATATTTCAAGAGTTTGATAACAAAATCGTCCCTCGTATTCTCTTACACAAATATGGAAAATTAGACATTATGAAAACTCAATTTTTGAAATTCGTGGTTTAAATTGTTTTCACATACTATCAATTTTATAGTCATCGGCATCTCGCTTTGATGTCATGATAAAAGTCTTTGAGATTCCATCTTAAAATTAATTAGTGATAGGAGTAGCTAGTTAGTTCATAATTTATATAATGAACACATATAGACTTTAAAAGTCTCAATAAATTATGAGAAATGATGTTGAATAAATATTCAAATCGGTCTTTGTATTCAGATTAATCATTGATGTACAGTTATACTCCGTATGTGAGTTCAATGAGACCACACTTCCATTTAGAACAAGATTCATGGCATTCTTTCATTTATGTCATCTTGAATTATAATTATCTTTCATTTATGTATAATGCATATGCATCAATTCTGTGTTTTATTATTCTTTTAATGCATATTAACTCTTTTGTCATGTTGATCCGTTTAAACGAAAACCGTTTTTTTCATAACATTAGAAAAATGATCTTCCTGGATTAATAACATGTGTAATTTTGACCATTATAATAACTTCCTGGAGTAATAACATGCTTAGGATATGTCAAAATGAAGTTTGTTTATAATTAAAATCAGTCATAGGGGTGTAGACGAGATGAATAATTATGAGATAACGTGTAATATAGGCATCCTGAAGACATGCCAAGATATCGAAAAGATAGCCAAACAAGAGAGTGGTTATTAGAATAGTCCGGAGTTATTTGTCAATACAAAAAGTTAGAAGTAAAGATGACAACCAAATGGCACTAGAGTATAACACTAAAGAAATAGTTGCGACAAACTGGCATTAGCAAATCAAGAACTGGCATTAACTAATGCTGAAATAATTAATTAATGACTATGAACTGGAGTACTGTATGGACACATAAACTATTTATCAATTTCTTCATAATCATAAATTTCCCTATTTTCTGTAAAATCACAAATTTAACAAATTCTTGAAGATTTCTGCCCCATTCTGTATACCCATTTCTAGGTTCTTCAGTGATATGGTTTTCTCACCTAGCCACTTTCTTTGCCTCAATTAGCATCTGATCCAGCAAATGTGCATTCAGCAAGCTTCGTAGATTTTGAGGCGTAAGCTCAGCAATCGTCCGAGCAATACTGTCCGTGCTACAAGAACTGTCCAGCTCAAAACCACATAACATATCGCTCTCCCCTTTAATGCTTGCCTTCTTCTCAAGAATCATGGCAAGATCTTCGCAAGTTAGGTCGTCGAACGGTAGCCTTGTTGAGAACCTTCTGTACAAATTGAGGTTGCACTTCATGTATTGGTTCAAGGCCCAGTGATTCCCGGCTAACATGATTGATGACTTTCCCTTGTCCATTGCAGCAATGAGCTCCTCCATTGTATCCGAACTAATGGGATCTTCCTCGTCTATCTTCACAAGCAGTAAGCCGCCATTTGCATCTCTCATCTGGTCATGTCAACAATACTTTGTTGTGTGGTGTGATTCTAAGAAATTCTGTACTATTATGCTAAACAAAACAGTTCTGAACCTTTTGATGTCCTTGCATTTCAGTCAGAGTGTATGAAGACAAAACTCCGGCCAAATAAAATAGTTTACCCATTATTCAAGCTACTGTGGACATGCCTGTTATGAAGGTTGCAGATAGCAGTGAACAGTTAGAAACAAACACGAATAATCGACAAATTCGGTAGGTATATATAGAGCATTGTGGATTTTCCACCTATACACACCACACATTTTCAAAATTAGTTGCATAGAAGCAAGACTTCATTGTATTCTCACTATTCGTTTTCCAGATAAATTTTCTTGAGCCTTACCTTAACAGGTATATGAAACAGACATGAAACATCGACAAATTCAGTAGGTGCATTCACATCTCACATATTATAATGACAGTAACATTTCCACTTATATACACACCACAAGTTTTCAAAATTAGTAGTTACATTTCATTGTATTCCAGATAAATTTTCTTAAGCATCACCTTAACAGCTATGCAACACTGGCTATCTAATTTTTCATGTGTAACTTGATAAAAACAAGTAATGGCAGATAAACAAAATTCAACTATCCAATCCAATCAAAGAAAGTTGCTGCCTAAAAGGATATGATACCTATAGATAACATCCACAGCTAAAATAAATGGACAAAATAAAAATAAAATCTCCTTATTCCATCTCAAATCCAAATTTTCCATCAAAGACGATCATCCACTAATTACCCCCCAATTACTGCATAATCACACGCATTTTTTTTGCTCATTGAACATAACAGCTCCTGATACGAAAATGCACATAAATCACGATTGAAAAACCGCGATTGATTGCAATTATGGAGGCGTACCTGTTCCATTTCTGCCGACGAACACCATGTGAAAGGGCTTTGGAGGTACAACCCTAAATCCGTCGGCAGCGTCCTTCTCCGCATCAATTATTTTCTGCAGAATTGATTCCAGCTGCTTTTTGATCTCCCGCAGTCCCACAATACTGGAAATTTCACGCTTGACTTCACCCAACTGATGGCAGAAAAAACACGGATAAATTATTGTGATTAACATGCAAAACAAAATTTTGAAGGGAAGAACGAAATCAAGGTACCGTTGGTACGTCTTCGTAAAAAGTTTCACAGTTGCTAACCGACATTCTTCGTCGATATTGGTTTAGATGTGTGATTTCGTTTTACGATTTTTTTTAATACAATAATTTAGAGTAATAGTATCACGACCACATCTTACTAGTAATAGTGAGCCTGACTATATCGTGACTAAATAAACTTGAAGATTAAAGAGGTAAGCATAAATGGAAAGTCAAGTTCAAACATTACTTTCAAAAAGCGAGAGTGATACATGGCAAAACAAAAATCAGAGTACGTTAACTAGGTTTATAAACTCCTAGTACAAAATTTCTAATGCATCGGAAGAGACCAAACCAAGGCAAAGAAGTATGTGTAAAGACGCACTTCTTTGGGCTACCTAGTGCTAATTATTTGTCATTTCTCAACATCTTCGCCCCCTCGTTCACGTTCAACCTGCACGTTAGAAAGGAAACATGCAGGGCTGATTACTTGATATACTCAGTGGACATATTGCCAAAAATCATAAGTTTCATTAAAGATTTGTCAGCCACAGTTGAGTGAACATGTGGTTTTATTTAAAAATGCTAGTCACTAAAATTCCTTTAATTTAATAAAATTGATTGCGCAATCACATAACATAGATACCATATCTGAAGCATATGTGAACTGGGAATGTGGCCACATTCCACGACGGTCACTGGACCGGACAACTCGAAAGCTAGCTCACGATATCCATATGTGTACACTAGTCCAAGTAGGGTTTGCGGCTCTACTGGGATCCGAATTCGATTTAACATTGATTGCGCAATCACATAACATAGATACCATATCTGAAGCGTATGTGAACCGGGAATGTGGCCACATTCCACGACGGTCACTGGACCGGACAACTCGAAAGCTAGCTCACGATCTCCATATGTGTACACTAGTCCAAGTAGGGTTTGCGGCCCTACTGGGACCCGAATTCGATTTAACATAATTGACATAGCCAAGCAGATAAGTATTCGTAAAAGTAAAACATGGCATGACAAACATGTATAGAAAATTTCACGTATTCACGATAAAAGTCACATTTTGAAAAGAATGCCCACCTCAAACGCAATTCCCTAACCGAAGTTTCCTTGACTCGGTCTTACTCAATGTGCGAAGACGTCCCTTTAGGAAGAAAAAAGTGTACTTAAATTAGGCTTTGGGAAGCCAAATAAATTTGAAGGTGAATGCATCCTAAGTGCGTGCTCATTTTATTCTTTTTCTTATTTTTCTAGAAAAAGTTCTAGGATCCTTGAACATTAATTAAATCGGGAGGTTTAATTCATCGGGAATGTTTGAGAAATTTCTCGCTTAACTCAAAAATACCTTAATCTCCATATATTCATTATTCATGAAGGTAGATAAATCCGGAAATTAATCTATCGTCTCAGACATTACTTAGCGAACCATCACTTCATCCTAATTAAATGATTGAATAATTTGGGCCCAATTCTTACTTTGTTAAATCCTCATGTGGGCCAAGAATTAAAAAAGAGGGCAGCCCACTTCTTAATTAAATCCTTAGTCCATGCATTGAATTAAAGAAGACCCAAAGCCAAATTAAAAGGAAAAGCCCAAAACATCTCCTCCACTTCCATCGGTCAATTCCTTTCCCTCCCCAATTCACTTCTTCTTCTCAAATCAAAACCCCATTTCATTTCAAATCCCTAATTCACAAATGGATCCCCAAATTGAAAATGGAAATCCCTAGATTGGAGAGGAACCAGCAGCGCTGCACCTCATCCTTCGCCGTCCGCCAATCGCTGCTCTGGTCGGCGCCTCCCTGCGCCTTGTCGCCGCTGGTGTCGCGCCGTCGGAAAAGGAGAGGAGGCATCGCCTCTCTCTCTCTCTACGCACACGGCTCCGCTCCACCAGCACCGTCGTGATGCGGTTCCGTCTGCCTCTATCTCAGCCGGTTTCACGCCGCCGCCTTCAGCTCATCCGGCCTTGGCTGCTCACGGTAAGCGTCGGCTACCGTGTGTAGGCCTAGTTGACCTCGTCGCCGAAGTCCAGCCGCACACATCTTCGCCCGTGGCTGCTCCGTCGAGGATCCCGTCCTCCTGAGCCATTTCTAGCCCTCGGACAGCAGCTAAGTCCTTACCATTCTCTCTTATTTCTTTAAAAGTCTAGCTAGCATTTGGGATTATAGCTATTCACCAATTATGGAAGCAAAGTTTGAGGGCAAGATGTGATTTTTAGTTTTGTTTGGGGGTTGCTCTTGCTTGGTAGCTTACAACCTAAGTTGTAGTACGTATTACTACTATTGCCTAAATATTATCAAGATGTGCTTGCTATTATATTATGCTTGCTGAGGCAGGAGATCTTAATTTAAGCTATAACCTGTGTTCTCCTGTGAAACCTTAACATAATGTGCTTAAAAATTTCTCATACTTGTGTGTCCTATGGTTGAATAAGGAAAGAAGATAAGGAGGGCGGTGGAGATTACCCTTTTGTGTTTTGAGGTTGCCAAACATTGGTGTAGAAAAAAGTGAAGCTCCTCTTGCTTCGTCTCTTTACTCACTCACTCTCTTTCAGAAAAAGCTTCTTGAATATATTATGATAAATAAATTATTTATAAAGTCCAATATTATGCGCGCCTTATGTTTATTATGTCTATTTTACTGTGGCTCTGTCAAGTGTGACAAGTGGGAGAATCGAAAACTTTGTGTCTCACATGTTCGCCAAGTGGGAGAATGTAAGTTTTGTGTCTCACATATGTGACATGTGATAGAATCCTAAATAGAATTGGATTTTTAGTATAATACATTAACTTGGTATAAGACACATTTTTCCCTAATTAATTAGCTATCAATTGAATATATTGATTTAAATGAGACGTTTCCTAATTAGTCACTAATTATTGACTAATATATATGTTTCCTATTAGTGTATTGCTATAAAGGAAATTGAGATATTTATATATAATAATATCTTAATTAGCATTAATTTAGTCAAGAATATATATGGTTTTGATTGTCATGAATTTGACATTATTATGTTATTGACTAAATTAATGCTAATTAAGATATTATTATATATAAATATCTCAATTTCCTTAATAGCAATACACTAATAGGAAACATATATATTAGTCAATAATTAGTGACTAATTAGGAAACGTCTCATTTAAATCAATATATTCAATTGATAGCTAATTAATTAGGGAAAAATGTGTCTTATACCAAGTTAATGTATTATACTAAAAATCCAATTCTATTTAGGATTCTATCACATGTCACATATGTGAGACACAAAACTTACATTCTCCCACTTGGTGAACATGTGAGACACAAAGTTTTCGATTCTCCCACTTGTCACACTTGACAGAGCCACAGTAAAATAGACATAATAAACATAAGGCGCGCATAATATTGGACTTTATAAATACTTTCATCATTGGCAAACATAAGTATTATATTAGAGAGACTACTAATGCGGGTCATGGCGGGCGTATATCATTCAATCGATATAGTTCCTTCCATGTACCACATCACCAATATCCACTCTAATATAATCTATAAGTGACACCGCGTCCGTAATTGTCTTATTTCAAGACCTCCTGCATTAATACTAAAAACTTTATATATGTATATCAATAATAAGTTTATGCAGGAAAAGTAGGAACATCATTTATTGAATTCAAAATATCCATAACTTAAGTGTCTGAACCAACATGGAAACATAATGATTAGACGTTTCCGTACCCAAGACCCATTCTGTTAACTTATTCCATAAATGTCTTAGGCGGTAACGCCTTAGTCAATGGATCAGCTACTATAAGCTGTGTGCTTATATATTTCATAGATATTCTTTGTTCCCAAACATCATCTTTCACGACAAGAGGCTTTAATTCCATGTGTTTAGCTCCTTTGAATACTTGTCATTCTTACAGAAAGATACGATTGCACTATTATCACAATACAATTTCAAGGACATTGATATTGAGGAGACAATACCAAGGCCTGAAATAAAATTTTGCAATCATTAATGCTTCAAAGCAAGCCATAAATTCAGCTTTAATCGTGAATGTTGAATTAGAACTTTGCTTTACACTTTTCCATGATATAGCTCCTCCAGCCATAAGAAGAATGTAATCAAAAGTCGATTTTTTAAAGTCAACACATCAATCATAATCTGAATCGGAATATCCAATCACTTCTAATTGATCAGATTTCCTAAACGTGAGCATAAAATCTTTTGTCCCCTTTAAGTATCTCATTGTCTTCTTTGCAGCTCTCCAATGTTCAACACCAGGGTTACTTTGGTAACGGCCTAGCATTCCAACTGCAAAGCTGATGTCTGGTCTAGTACAGACTTGAGCATACATCAAACTTCCCCCAATAGATGCATAAGGAATATTTTCCATCTCTTTACGTTCCAATTCAGTTTTTGGACATTGATTCAAACTGAATTTGTCGCCTTTATGAATTGGAACAACACTTGGAGAACATGCACTCATCTCATATCTCTCTAAAATTCGATCTATGTAGCTTTTCTGAGACAATCCTAACATTCCACGTGATCGATCACGTGATATTTCTATCCCAATCACGTAGGATGTCTCACACATATCTTTCATGTTGGAATTTTTTAGAGAGATAATTTTAGTGTCATGTAGTAATCCAATGTCACTACTAGCAAGCAATATATTATCAACATACAGAACCAAAAATATGAACTTGCTCCCACTAACCTTGAGGTATATGCACCGATCAACGGTGTTTTCTTTAAAACCAAAAGCAGTAATAGTGTCATGGAATTTAAAATACCATTGTCGAGAAGCTTGTTTCAGTCCATAAATTGATTTCTTAAGTTTGTAGACTAAATTTTCATTCCCTTTCTTAATGAAGCCTTTAGGTTGTTTCATGTAGACTTCTTCCAAATTATCATTCTGAAAAGCAATATTCACATCCAATTGATGTAGTTCCAAGTTAAAATGGGCTACAAGTGCCAAAATAATTCTAAGTGAGTCATTCTTTGATACAGGAGAGAAGGTCTCTTTATAATCAACACCATCTTTCTGAGTGTAACCTTTGGCAACAAGTCTGGCTTTAAATCGTTCGATTAAACCATCTATGTCGAATTTGGTCTTGAAGACCCTTTTTACACCCAATACACTTTTGTCTATCAGGTAATTCGACAAGGTCCCAGACTTTATTATAATCCATTGATTTTAACTCTTTTATCATGGCATCAATCCATTTATTAGAATTATTACGCTTAACGGCTAGTGAATATGAAACTGGATCATTGCGGATTTCTATATCACATTCGGATTCTTGGAGATATGCCACATAGTCATCAGAAATGGCCACCTTCGTTCTCATTAAGAAAGCATTAATGGCACTTCTGGAGATGTTTCTTCCACACCTATGTTCAATGACTTTGGCATCATCATTAAGTGGTTGGTCATTCAAATGTTCAATATTGTTAGGCTATTCAACAATATTTGGCACACTTAATTCTTAAGGAAATGAGGGAAGAGAGAAATCTACCCTTATTTCACTAATGACCGCATTATGAGTGTTAAAACTCCTACTGATCTCACCATTATCAAAGAATCATATATTTCCAGTTTCTACAATTCTCATGGTATCATTAGGACAATAAAACCTATATACCCATTGGATTTTTCTGGTAACCCATAAAATAACCACTAATTGTCTAAAATCCAATTTCTTTTCTTGCGAAGATTATACTTTAGTTTCCGCTGGACAGCCCCAAACATGAAGGTGCTGTAAATATGTACACTGTAGTTCTTAGAGCATACTTCCACAACGATACGGGTAAGGTAGAATTGCTTAACATACTTCTAACCATTTCCATGAGGGTTCGATTACGTCTTTTAGCAACACCATTCTGCTGAGGCGTACCAGGCATTGTGTATTGAGCACAAATGCCATGCTTTTCTAAGTATTTGGCAAACGGTCCAGGTAATTGACCCATTTCAGTGGTACGACCATAAAATTCACCACCTCTATCAGATAGAACAATTTTCACCTTTCTATTTAATTGTCTTTCAACCTCAGTCACAAAATGTTCAAGTGTTTCTGCTGCCTGAGATTTTTCATGCAATAAATATATCCATAACGCGAATAATCGTCAATAAAGGTGATGAAATACTTTTCTCCACCAAAAGTTGGGACATCAAAAGGTCCACAAATATCTGTATGTATAATTTCAAGGAGCTCAGTGCTTCTTATGGCATTTTTCTTATTGTGTTTGGTTTGTTTACCTTTAATACAATCCACACAAAAGGTAAAGCTTGTAAAGTTTAAATTCAAATGAATATTATCCTTTATAAGCCTCTTAATGCTTTCACTGGAAATATGATCCAGTTTCTTTATGCCATAAGAATGATAAATTCGAATGAATATTATCCTTTAGACACTCCTTTAGTTGCAATGTGAGCTTGAGATGCACTCATTCCATGCTTCTTCAGCTTTTGCTCATCCTGGACCAACATGTTTATCAATTCATAAAAGTCCACTTATCATTTATAGTGTTATAATGAATTGGGAATGGTCCATATTGAGGAGGTAAGAAGGTTAGGAAGAATTGGACAAGGAAACCCCCGTCCACTGATAATCCTAACTTTCCCAGCTTGGAAGCATTATTCATGTACATCACATGCTCGTACATGGTCCGAGAACCATCATATTGCATGCTCATGAGATCCTTCATAAGTTTTCCTGCAAGAGACTTATATGCAGGTTTGAAGCGATCTTCAACATTCTGCAAAATATTCTTTTGCAACATCAGTTACTGGGAGGCTCGCCTTAATATTATTGGCAACGAACATTCTTATGAACTTTAAACTTAGCATGTTAGTTTTTTTTTTCCAAGCATTATGGAAAATCAGCCGAACTACTTTCATCTGTAAGATTGGCTGGCTTGTCATTCAACAGTGCTAGGTCCAAGTCCATTACTCCCAGTGTGAACTCAAGTTTTTCTTTCCATTCAGAGAAGTTGGTTCCATTAAGTTGGGGAACGTTTGAGGTGAACATACTAGTAGAAAACGATGCTTGACATTGTAGAAAACAATAAGAGAATGAATGCTCACATATAAAGCTTTGAATAATAACACGACCTTTAATTTGAAAATCCATATATTAAGTAACTATGAAAACTCCTTTGGGTAGTCTTCACACAATAATAAACACCATGCTTTTAATATTCATATCTTAATTCAATAATTGAGTAATAATAAATTGGCGTTACCTTTGGGTAATCGACACCAATTTAAATTATTAACTCCATTAGTGTTCATTATGTCGCAAAGACTATTTCCTTTGGGAATCTAGACCTTTTATGACAAACAAACTATTTAGATAATGAATAGCCACAACAAGCATGATGATTAATTGCATACATAGATTTTCATATTAACTTGATTATAAACTTTCTTATTTTACCTCACTTTGGTGATTGCAAAATAAACATAATATAATCAAGAGTATATTGATTAATGATTTAAACAGATTTTCACCGTACTAATTTGATTATAAACTTTCTTCTTATTTTACCTCACTTTGGTGATTGCAAAATAAACATAATATAATCAAGAATGTATAGTGATTAATTGTTTAAACAAAATTTAATATGACTTTGATTATTGACTCTCCTTATTTTACCTCACTTTGGTGATTGCAAAATAACCGTACTATAATCAAAAGCCATACCCTTAAAATATGAATTGAATCATTTAATCATTCATTCCATATCATATAAACTCAATTCACATGAGATAATTCAATTCAACAGCAATTCCAAAAAATACGTGCACAATTATGTATACAAAATTACAAACTTAATTCATCAACTAAAAATAAACATAGTAAGAGTGCATATAACATTGATTCACGGTAGTGAGCATACAAATGTGAATTGACAATTCATCAACTAAAAATATCCAAAACATAATGCGTGCATAACAAGATTCAAAATACACACAGTATAACATATTCTCTCGAATCTATGGCATCAAATAATCATCATCCAATTTAATAACTAAAAATATCCAAAACATAATGCGTGCATAACAAGATTCAAAATACACACAGTATAACATATTCTCTCGAATCTATGGCATCAAATAATCATCATCCAATTTAATAGCATTTTTTAATTGATAAAGCAATTAATGTCACGTAATACATGAATAATTGAATCAACAAATCTTGAATTTATAATATGCTGATCATATTAAAATAATCGATTCAATCCATAATAATTTATCAAAAAAATAAATTCAAAAAAATGGTTTCAATAATACGAAAATACATGAGTTCTCAACCATGCTCTGATACCACATGTTGGAATTTATTTATCATAATATATTCAAGAATACATAATTGAATATGAATAAAGCAAGATCTTTGAACATCATGTATTTCACGTATTAACCATACACATAATGGATCGAAACTTACCTTTATGATCCACAGCGGAAGCGATTGGGGAAGACGGAGAGAACTTCCTCGGACTTTGGTGTAGTGGCGCAACTCCAAGGATTTGTTTCTCTCTCTTTCCCTCGTTTATGTGTTCACTGTAATGTGTGTGATTTGATGGGATCCCACACTTGTATTTATAGGCAGAGAGAGGACAAACACTAATTATAAAATATTAAAGCCCTTTCCATCAAAGTGGCTATTTAATTAGGACGTTTCTTTTTGACCAAGTAATACTAAAATCAAATTCTATTTAGGATTCTATCACATGTCACATATGTGAGACACAAAACTTACAAAGCTCACTCTCATTTTCTTTTCTTTGATTGTGTATGGGTGATATGAAGCTGATTTGAGTATGTGTGCGTGAGTACATATATAGATGAAATTGATCTACAGGTTATTGGGATATTAGCAGAAAATTAAATCCGCAACTGTCTCTCTGTACTCGTGGGAAATAAATGGGACTGCTCCCTCTTTTGGTTTTTGCTGACTTTTGTTGGTCCTTCACTGCTCCTTTCATTAAAATAATTGTCACTTAGTGAGTACTAGGTTGTCTGACTCATAGAAAATCTTGTTTTGGTGTGGCAGGAAGAGTGCAGCTGTCATTCCTATTTAGGGCACGGTGCCTTTCGTCCAGCAATAGCTCAGCCACAAACTCCTCCTGCCACATCATCAGCATTAAAAATCCTTATGTCACATCATCAGGACAAGCAAATAGCCCAGTAATAGCCTTGCCGCATCACCTCTAATTATATAAAACAAATAATTGACAATCACACAAAATACGGAATTAAATGTACGACACAGATACAGGAAAATTCAATAATATTATTTAAATTAAAAAAAAAGTACAATAAAAAAATACATTAATTTAAAAAAAATTACATTAAAAAAATACATTAATTTAAAAAAATACATTATTTAAAAAAAAAACACGACATCTGCCTCACTCTTCGTCTCCGCCGCGTATATATAGTGTTTCGAAAATTTTAAAAAAAATTAAATTCGTTCGCCGAACGTTCGCCGGTCCTGAGCCTGCAGTGGCGGCGAGCGTACCGGCGAGCGCATCGGCGAGTGCTCGCGAATCGGCCAGCGATAGCTGATTTTTTTGCCGAAATGGCGCTCGCTGGTTCCAATGGTTCGGCGAGCGCCGGAAATCGGTTAGCCTGCCCGCTCGCCGCCATTGGAGATGCTCTTAGGCAAGTTGTTGAACATCTCAAAACCCTCCATTGTTTTGTAATCAAAGTAAAGCCCTATTCATTTATCATAAGTACATTGCTGCAGCCTTGTACCTTAGGGAATTGATGATATTTGTTTTCATTTTCCAGTTTTGCTTATAGAATGGGCTGGGGTGGTGACGAATTATTTGTGAGTGGCTGGCTGCCCTTGGGCCTAACATGCCAGGTGTGGATGGCCGAAGCTGTGGGCTCTTTTAGGTTGGGAGGAAGAAGTCCAAAAGTATATTTGTAACTTAAACGATTCATTTGTTAAAGATATTCCTTTATCATGTATACGTCCTTGAACAAATCTTTAAATTATAGTTGTTGGTATATCGATACTTAAATATTAGGTCAAGCCTAAGAAGACAGGGTGAACAATCATCTAATTAAGCTCCAAAAGAAAATCTTAGAACCGCATGCGTTTACATTTCAATTTGTCCCGAATGGTTTAAAGATCTACTTTTAGTAGATTTGAGCTCTCGATTCATTAATTGATGTTTTTGTATGGGTTTTGGTATGTGTTTTAGGTGTTTTTCGATTAATTGATGTTTTTGTACGTGTTTTTGGTATTTTTCGGTCAACATTTTGTCGATTGTACATTAGGAAAACTGATTTTGGTGGATTAGTTACATCATTGCTAATTTTTTGGTCAAGCCTTATAAAAAATGTTGCGAATTCTTTCGAGTTTGACTCATTTTGGGTGATTTGAATCGGTTATTATTGAATACTCCCTCCGTTTCTTGTTAATAGATGCATTTCTTTTCAGCACGAAGTTTAAGAATAGTGTTTTAAATTGATGGTGAAAAAAGTAAGAGAGAGTAAAGTAAGAGAGTTGAAGAGAGAATAAAGTTGAAGAGAGAATAAAGTAAAATGCAGAATTACTTTTTGCCAAAAGTAGAAATGACTCAATTAACTTGGAACTTTCCAAAATAGAAAAATGACTCTATTAACATGGAACGGGGGGAGTATCATTTTTGTCAACATTGAATTTTGATAGAGTTACTTTGGTCATTTGCAGTAGAATCCTATAGCAGAACGAAATTGACAACATGGTGAAGAGAGGGCGAACATCCAAGAGCCAACCAACCCAAAACACAAGTGATCGATAAGCTACATTATTTACTACTTAAATGCTACATTATTTCTGCAAAAAAGTACATTGTGTGCTACTTTTATGCTACATTAGGCATCGATACATTTTTTTTTCTGCAAAAATTTACATTATTTTCTACTCATGGGCTACATTAAATGGTTTTTACATTATGTGCTACTTTTATGCTACATTAGGCATCGATACATTTTTTTTTCTGCAAAAATTTACATTATTTTCTACTCATGGGCTACATTAAATGGTTTTGTAGTTTGGACTATATATAATTCATTTTTAGTTTACAATAGATGGCATTATCTTACCACATCGTGCTCTGTTACGTTATGTTGGTAATTGTTTACATTAGTAGCTACTCATATGCTATATTATTGTGTGCTATATAATGCTCTGTTATATTAATACGCGTTTTTACTTAAATTACCGGCTATATAATGTTACAGTAAATATGCATACAATAAGCCTTTACACATTGTTACATTAAATATTTACATTATTTTGCACTGGTGTGTTACATTATTATTTGTTATTGGTAGTAATTTGAATCTGTATTAACTAAGTAATATAGTAACATTTTGGCTAATCAATGTATCTGTTTATGAATAGATACAAAGAGGGCGCGAGTCAAATTCGATGATAGTGAGGAGTCCACTTGTATTGGATTTCCCTTTTATTGTGTTTGTTGTAATATGATGGAAACATAAAACAACGAATGCTTTGTAACTTAGTTTTTGAAAACATATAATGCTTTTGAAACTGTTAAATTAGATTTCAGGGATGTAAAAGAGGTGTGATGTACATTCACGTCTAAATAGTGTAACATTTATATATCTAATAATGTACATTTACGATCTAATAATGTAGACAGAGAGGATCCCAACATCATATGTTGGTGCCCCAATATTTTGATAATGTAAATATACTTCAAAGTAATGTAAATCTTTAGTAGTAATTAGTAATGTAGAATCACAATAATATTATGTGTAATATTATAATGTAACAACGCATGAAATAATGTAAGAGACATATACATTAAATCCCTATATTTGTACATTATAATCAGTACGAATTCAACGAAGACTAAGTCAAATACGAACTTTGATGTCTGTTTTGGTACTATGCCCTAGCTCCAGAGATAGCTTAACCCTAGGGGATTGGAACAATTGTAACACCCCAAAAATAGGCTTAGACGGAATTTGCTATTCCAATTAGAAAATCCGTGAATTAATTTTTTTTTCGATGAACAGTTTGATATAAAAAATGATAATAATTAAAATTCTATATTTTAAACTATAGTTTTGTAGGAAGTAAGTGATTGAATGGAAAGATGAATTAAGATGATGAGAATCTACATTAATATTTCAAAAATTGTGGAATAATATTGTTGATCGGTTTCTAAGAAATGTCCAAAAATTTATTAAAGTACTAAACTATTTTTATACCATCAATGAAGAATCAATATTGAAAATAAAATAGGAATATAGTATATACGTATGTGCGTGTGTCATTGTGTGCATGTACACTTAGATGTCATAGAGTATATATGAGATAACTATGTGCGTGTGTCATTGTGTGCATGTACACTTAGATGTCATAGAGTATATATGAGATAACTAATTAATGAGCATGTGCATGAAAGTATATATTAATAAATAAATTTGGTACATGGAAAACATATATTCATAAATATATGTGCATGGTATATAGATATGGAATCTTTAAATAATAACTCCCCATGAGAAATTAATCCCCAAGTTGGGCCTCCTAATGGTCAAACTTGTGACCTCTAAGATGACGCGGTATCCTTGCCTCCCTCCTCAACCACTTGAGCTAGGTTATGTGTTATATTGCATAATCTTCTTTAAATGGTTAACTATAACTAAGTTATAAATGATATGCATAATCTTTAAATTGTTAACTATAACTAAGTTATAAATTATATGCATAAGTTCTTTAAATCAAATGCTAAGATCATTCAACTCTAAATATCAATACATTAATACATTGTACAAAAAATATAAATAAGGGTATTAAGAGCATCCACAATGGGACGAATGTCCCAGTGGAATTTCCCAAAACACCTCCTGCCACGTCATAAGGACATCCCACTGCACTGCCACGTCATAAAGACATTCCACTACACAATGGCGGACATCCACAAAAAAATAATAAAAAATCGGGACGTCCGTCGTGTCAACCCGGAAAGCCGCGGAACTCCGGTGTCCGCAGCGGACGTCCGTATCCGTATGCATGCTGCCTAATGGCGGACGTCCGACACGCCGGTCCGACGTCCGCCGGGACATCGGATGCTCTAAGGTCAATTAACAACAAATTTGTTATAACTAACTTTTAAAAAATATCACAAAACTTTAAATGCATATAACTATCACAATTTAAATTATTTTTGCACACAACATATATCAAATTAAAGATAATTTTATAAGGATTCTAACGAGATCTAACTTGAATATCTTCCAATGTCAAATTTTTGAAAAAAATTCTTCAATTTTCGAATTTTTATGTAGCAGTTTAATGTCAATGTAATTATCATAATATGTATAAAATGTCAATTTGAATTTGTATTGACATATTCAAGACATCGTATTGATATGTTTAATACACTACATTGACATTTTGACCCAAAACCCTAATTTTGAGAGTTTTAATTATCCTTTTAAATTTAAATAATAAAAATAAATTTACACATGATAAATTATATACCACTAGATCTCTAAACATTTTATGATTTCTAATTAGTTGTAGATAGCAATTTAGGGAGAGTTAGCAATTGATCACACACACATGCGTACATGTGTTTACTTTGATCTAAAAGAAAATAAAAAATAAAAATATCCTAGAAATATGTAGAGAAATGAAACGTTGGCATGAGAAGATATTTTCTATTCATTTCTAGGAATATTCTGGAAGTATAATGATGGTTATAAATAAACATATTTTAATACATTAAATAAGAAATAAAGAAAATTCTAGAAAATTTGATATCCCTATATATATATATAGAATGTTAGCCTCTTATTTAAAGGGGAGGACACTTCGATCCCCACCTCCCCTACTCAAATTTTGAAATGCCCAAATAATTTTGAAATACCCAAATTTTAGAACAATATTTTGAGTTTGAAAATTTGAGTGTCAATAGCTTGTATAGTTCAAGAAGCTGATGGGTAATATAGTACATGAAGTTGTATAATTGTCACTTGAATTACCATGTGTTATTTCTTGTTCATCAATAAAATAGCTAGTAATTTAAATAGTATATATAGACTAATACAGAGTATTTAATATTATTATATTTTGAGGTATGGAAAGTTGTAGTTGGAGTTCACGTAGAGCGTGTGCTCACAGTGAGCGTGGATAATAGAGGAGACCGGGTGGAGGGAAGGGAGAAGGGTTGTGCGCACATCACTGTGGCGCGGAACCAAGTGTTTGTCTAACAATGGGTGGCACGTAACTATCTCCATTCGAAAATTTATCAGACAAATCGCAATATTCAGCATATACTCACCATATCACAAAAACACTAATACTGAAAATGATGATGTTCGCAGACATATTTACAGGTACTGAAAATGTCATGGAATAGAATGAAACAAATAAAAGACCAGTAACCAGAGTTACCACCAAGTTTGATTTATTTTCATACTAAGGCACTGATCAGATTCAGTTTACCTTACGACAGTGAAGAGGGACCTCGCCTTCATCAGCATGATGAGCACGGAGATGCGAAAGCTTGAACATAGCCAACGTAAATTCCTTGAGGAAGTTGTTAGCATCTTTTGCAAATGCTGAGACCCAAGACCTCGTAGCGTTTGTAGCTGGGAGCTGCTGGTCCAGGGGCGGAGCCAGGATTTCAATTCGACGGGGGCAAAAATATATCTAAGAAGAAATTTTAAAAGTTTGAGGTGGGGCATTTATAAAGGAAATCAAAAAATTTTAAAAATTACTCCATGAAATACTACTTGAAATATATTGAGGAGGGGCAAATGCCCCTTATCCCCTCCTAGTAGATCCGCCCCTGGCTGGTCCCCATCAGACTACTGTAGAACGCATCGCCAAAACCGTTTTGAGCTCTTATCTTCAGTGCTTGCTCCCCCGATTGATGGCTGCATCGTGATCTTAAAAGCCACAGATAATCTTTACTTGTTGAGTGGTCTGATGTTTTTGTTCCGTTGAAGTTATATAGCCGGTCTTCGATGAAATTGCAATGAAAATTTCCGATGTTGTGCGTACCTAAGACCAAAATAAGAATTTCAAGAGAAATCACATAACGTTTATTATGATTTACTATTCCTAACAATATATAGGTAGTTAAAAGGCTTGCAAAGTAGAGGCAACTCGGCTATTAGGCGTTAAGTGATAATCCCAAATTCGAGATAAAACTAAATTAGTAGATCGAGCGACTATTTCTCTGGCATCAAATCACTTGGCTGCTGCAAATGACTTGAGCGCTTCCCCGAAATTTGGCTTATGCTTCCGGTTAAAATAGGATAGACTAGCTTATTGAATTGGATACTCGAGAGGGAAGAAGTAGTAGACATGGTTGGGGATTGTTTTTGTATATTATTCATCAATGGAGCACGCCTCTTAATATAGAGAACGACTCTAATTACATATGGTAAGGGATCCTCTAATTTTGGTGGTGCTATCAATTACAATTAAGTACAAGATCCTTTCCTAAGTTACATGATTTGATTTCCCCATGATTTGATTTCCATATTCTAACACTCCCCCTCAAGCTAAGTGACGGCATCTCCGATGCTTAGCTTGCTTATTACTTCTTCAAACACCTTCGGGTGGACAACTTTGGTGAAGATATATGCCAGTTGATCTTCTGAGCGGACAAAGGGCAACTCAATAATCCCCTTCTCTATCTTTTCTTTGATGAAGTGTCGATCAATCTCCACATGCTTCGTTCGGTCGTGCTGGACTGGATTTTCGGCTATGCTGATTGCCGCCTTGTTGTCACATAACAGTTGACTTTTCTAAGTAGGTGGGAAGCCTATTTCTGTCAAGAGTCTTTGTATCCATAGGATTTCAGTTATTCCACTTTTTGCCCCTCGAAATTCAGCTTCGGCACTAGAAAGTGAGACTACCTTCTGTTTTTCACTCCTCCAAGTAACAAGGTTGTCTCCTATGAACATGAAGTACCCGGCTGTTGATTTTCGATCAATCAGATTGCTTTCCCAATCTGCATCGGTGTAGCCAGAGACTTCCAATTGTCCTTCACTCTTTAACAGAACTCCATAGCCAACTGTCCCTTTGAGATATCTCACTATCCTTATCACCGCATTCATGTGCTCTTCCTGTGGACTGTGCATGAATTGACTTACCACTCCAACTGCATATGCGATATCTGGCCTTGTATAAGCTAGGTAGATCAATTTACCAACCAAGAGTTGGTAGTGTTCTCTGTCCGCCGATTTTGCTCATTTCTCTATCTTCAAACCATGGTTTTGTACCATTGGTGTCTCTGCTGGCTTGCATTCTAGTAGCCCTATCTCCGTTAGGAGATCGAGGACATACTTCTTCTGTCGTAGGAATATCCCCCGTTTTGATCGCAGGACCTCAATTCCCAGAAAGTACTTCAAGTCTCCTAGATCCTTCATCTCAAATTCTTGGGAAAGATTTTCTCGTAGCTTCTTGATTTCTGCTGAGTCATTTCTTGTGATTATCATATCATCCACATAGATTAGAAGACAAGTCATGTTGGCACCTTCTTTCTTGAGGAAAAGAGTATGATCTGAGTTGCTTTGTTGGTATCCATACTTCTGCATTGCTTGGCTAAACCTTCCAAATCATACTCTGGGTGACTGTTTTAGACCGTACATCGTCTTTTTTAGGAGACATACTTCTCCTGGGCAGAATTCACTTGAATAACCTGGTGGGACCTCCATGTATACTTCTTCCTCCTTTTTCAGTTCTCCATGCAAGAATGCATTCGTAACATCGAGCTGATGTAGAGGCCAATTTTGATTTGCTGCAACAGACAATAGAATTCTTACTGTGCTCATTTTAGCCACTGGTGAGAAAGTCTCGGCGTAGTCGATCCCATAAGTCTGAGTGTAACCTTTAGCTACCAGCCTCGCCTTGTATCTCTCAATGGAACCATCGGCTCGCCGTTTTATGGTGAAGATCCATCTGCATCCGACCGGTCGTTTCCCCTCTGGTAGTACACATTTCTCCCAAGTTTTGTTCTTGAGAAGGACATCCATCTCTTTTTTCATGGCTTCTCTCCAGTGTTTGTGCTTTATTGCTTCCTCTACTGAGTTTGGTATTTCATCTTCATATAGGGCAGCCTCAAATGCTCGTGCCATTTCAGTCATCTGGGCAGTCATGGAGTAGGCAATGGGATAGCGAGCTTTTCTTCCCTTCCACTCCGGGGAGTATCTTTTTGGGGGCACTCCTCTATTGCTTCGCGGTGGAAGGACCTGCTGTTCTGATGTGTCTGGCTCATCTATGATGTTTTCCTCTCTACGCTCAAGGTCAGTATCAATAACAGTTGAGTCACTTGGATTAGAACTTCTTACCTCAGGATTATCAGTTGAGACGATTGCGAGTTCGTCACTAGGTTTAGTGGCCTCTGACGGTGTGGTTGAGGCCTGCTCTGTGTTAAAGCTAACCTTCTCTGTTGGACCCACATCGAGACTGGGACTTGGCGTAGGACTGGTAGGGATGCTAGGAAACAAACTTAGCGGGTCACTTACGATTTCTGTTGGTTGATTTCCCTTCCCCTGACTGCTAAGTTGGTGATAAAAATACTCATTTCGAAGAAATCACAGTTCATTGTGATAAACATGTGTTTGGTTTTGGGGTCGTAACACCGGTACCCCTTTTGTTGTTGGGCATATCCTAGGAAGACACCTTTCACGGCGCACAGTGAGAACTTGGATCTCTCGTGTTTAGGTATGTGAATAAAGGTAGAGCATCCAAAGATTTTTGGTTCAAGAGTGAGTGGGAGAGGTATTTGTGTATGGTTGGATAGGACTTGGATGAGAGATTTTTTGTTGAGTCCTTTAGTGGGTAGACGGTTTAGGGTGTAGACAGATGTGGCCATGGCTTCGGGCCAGAAGGATTTTGGGACTTTAGATTCTATAAGGTGGGCTCTGGTCATTTCAAGGAGTTTTCTATTCTTTCGTTCTGCTACCCCGTTTTGTTCTGGTGTGCGAGGGCAAGTGGTCTGGTATACAAGGCCCTTTTTGGCAAAAAATTATTGCATTTGGGCATTGACATACTCCCCACATTATCCGATCTAAGGATTTGGATATTTTTCTTATATTGGGTTTGAACGAAGGTGTAGAAAAGGACAAATTTATCAATGACTTCTGACTTAGATTTCAAAAAATAGATCCATGTCATGCGTGAACAGTCATCAATAAAAAGTATAAAATATCTAAACCCTTGACCGCCCGTAACAGGTGCTGGTTCCCACACATCAGAATGAATAAGGGAAAAAACTTGGTCCACACGGGTATTATTAGACTTAAAAGAATGTCGATGACTCTTAGCCAAAAAACATGTATCACAATCCATACGAGTAATTTTATCAAAACTAGGGAACAAAACTCTAAAATAACCTAGTGATGGGTGTCCTAATCGCCGATGCCATAGTCAAGCCTGTCTGTCCGCGGATCCGTGAGTCAGCATCGCGATACTTTGTTGAGCTACCTCATCCACATAGTAAAGACCACGTCGCTCAGTGCCACGCTCAACAATCGTCCCCGTCTGAATATCCTGTAACATGCAAAAACATGGGTGCATTAGTAAGGTGCAATTCAGTTCTTTCGTGACATGACTGACAACCAATAATTTATGGGACAAGGTCGGCACATATAGGGAGTTCGAGATTTTTAGAGCGGGTGAGATATGAATGGTTCCCGTTCCATGGACAGTAAGTAGTTCCCCATCGGCAGTTTGGACGTATTTTTTGTGAGGTTTGGACATCCCAGTGAAATCAGACTCATCAAAAGACATAGTAGCGGTCGCCCCACAATCAAAAATCCAATATGTATCCTTATATGAGGATTCTGACATACTACAGGCTGTAGACATATTCTCAAGGACTTGAAGTCTATTTTTGCAATTAATTTCAGGCTCAAATTAATTTTCTAGAGTCTAGGGGTCTTTTTCCAACAATGTGAGAATATATGGGGTCGATTTCTGATTTAGGATTATCTGGGGACCGCATAATTAAAGAGTGGGGTATTTTCTGATATTTTCCGGATTTAGGGGGACTCAATTGCATTAGATGAGAAGGTGAGGGACTCAATTGTATTAGATGAGAATGTGAGGGGTTTAATTTAGGATTAAACCCCTCATTACCTGCCAAAAACCTAGCCGACGCAATTTCATCCCATGTTTGCGCCGCCGCTGCATTTTCTGATCCGGCGGTTTCGCTCCTTCCGGTGGTGGTGGCTCCGGTGCTGCCCGTTGCATTCGCAGTGCCGGTAGCTCGGTCCCCCGCTCTCGGAGTGCTTCTGTTTCCCCTGTTCGACCAATTTCTCGAAGCTCTCTGTTTCTTCATTTGTCCCACCAATCGGGATAGCCAACGAGGAGAAAACGCTGATCTTTGGTGTGTTTTCTCCCTCCACAGTGACCGCACACAAGCCGGTTCTTATCCTCGTCGTTTCGCCGGTCTTCTCATCGGTTCGGGGTCTGCCTCGGTCGTCCGCCGCCACGTGACGCAAGTCCGATCCCGATTCCGCCGCTAGTTTGAAGGTCTCTTCCATCGGTGGCCTGGGGTTTGAGGTTTCCTTCGTTCGTCACTTCTCGTCGGACGATCGCGTAGGCGTCCCGTACTGAGGGCAGAGGTTCCCATTTGAGTATGTCTTTCCGGGTTGCTTCGTGTCCGTCATTGAGCGCCATTAGAAACTGGAAGAGCTTGGTCTCTTGTCTTTCTCGGTTGTAAATCGCAATGTCTTCTGGGTCCTTCATCGGATTCGGCTTCTTTCTATCAATCGACATCCAAATGCTTTGGAGTCTATTCCACAATTGTTCGAGGGTTAATTCCCCCTGTTTGATGTTGCTTGCTTTTCGGTGTAGGTCGTATACCTGGAGCGAGTCGCCTCCGCTGCCGTATGGCGCGGCTAGCCCCTCCCAAAGTTCTCGAGCAGTTGGGCATTGTGATACTTCATTCACGAGCTCGGGTTCCATGTTGTTGATGATCCACCCGAACACACAGTGATCCAATTTTTGCCATGTTTCATGGCTGGGATCGGATCTGCCGGTGGCTCTGAATCCTTCGAGATATGGGAGGTTAAGCCTTTTCCCCCAATCGTCCGTTTGATCAGGTTTGCCCACAGTGGGTAGTTATCTCTCGATAACTTGGTTGAGATGACTACTTCACCGAGGTTATCTGCACTCACGGTCGTCGGTCGTGGGGTGATTGGCGTGGTCTGAAGGTTTCGGAGGAACTCTACAAACTTCATTGTGATATCGTCGGGGACGTTCACCAACGAACTCTTGTTCCCATTGTTGTCCGAGTCTGACATCGTTTTTTCTGATGATTGCAGGTTTCTGCCTCTTGGTCTGGGTTCGGGATTGGTATTTGGACGATGATGATGTTAAAATCTGAGTCCCTATTGCTCAACCTGCTTTGATACCATATTGAATTGGATACTCAAGAGGGAAGAAGTAGTAGACATGGTTGGGGATTGTTTTGTATATTATTCATCAATGGAGCACGCCTCTTAATATAGATGATGACTCTAATTACATATGGTAAGAGACCCTCTAATTTTGGTGGTGCTATCAATTATAATTAATTACAAGATCCTTTCCTAAATTACATAATTTGATTTCCCCATGTATTGATTTCCATATTCTAACATAGAGGTTTTCCAGGAGGATCCACTATAACATACAATTCCGCTCTATTTCCAACTTAGATAGCATCAATGTATTTAAATGTTGTTTCCTTAGAGCATCTCCAATGGCGGACGTCCGGTCGGACGTCAGCGACGGGCGACCAGGAATTCCGCCATTGTGGCGTCGAAGGTCGGATACGGACGTCCCGTGAGAACGTCGGGTGTCCTCGGACTTGCGGGCGACGGGCGGGCGGACGTCCGCCATTGTGGAGTGGGTCGGACGTCCGGGTCGGACGTCCGGTAATTAATTTTTTTTTAAACTCTATATATACGGCTCGTTAAACTTCATTTCATTCGCACCACTTGTGTTAACAAGTTTCTCTCTTCTTTTACTACAAATTTCATTTCTACTTAATGGAGAACGATAGGAACTCCCCTGCCACGAGCGAGTCGCAGACTCCGGCGTTTCCCATCGACCTGGAGGGAAACGTTAGCAAAAATGCGATAACAGTTCCGACAATGTCGGGGATGGGTGGAATGGGTGGGATGATGTCCCCTTATATGTACAATTGGATGGGTGGGATGGGTGGTATGATGCCCAGGGCTGCGAGGATGGGGGGCATGACCCCAAATATGATGATGCCGGGGATGGGGATGGGGATGGGGATGGGGGGGCATGACCCCAAATATGATGATGCCGGGGCCGGGGATGGGGATGGGGGGCATGACCCCAAATATGATGGGGATGGGTGGGATGATGCCGGGGATGATGGCAGGGATGATGCCGGGGGGAGGGGGTGGCAGGGGCCCACAAGCGGACGATGTCTATCGGCCAGTTATCGATATGCTGTCTACTGATACCCCCTCCACTTATGTTCCGGAGACTCAGTTCACCAGCTTGGAAACTTTCTCTTTAGAGGAGTTGGGGCTATCTCCAGTCAGAGAGACTCCAGGCAGGGGGAAGGGACGTGGCAAGGGCAAGGGAAAAGCCCCGGGCTCTTCCTCGCGAACGGTGCCAGAGGAGGAGGATGAGGATGAGACGGGAAAGAGGACGGTATGGAGCCCGTGGGAAAATGTCGCGCTTGCGAAGGCTTGGGTTTCAGTAGTCGAGGATCCCTATGTCGATGCCAACCAACATATTGACAGACTGTGGTATCGCATCGCTGAAGCCTACCACACACACAAACCGGCTGGGGCGAAGCGTCGCGTTCCCGAACAGTGCCGAAAACAGTGGGAGCGGTTGAGGCCTAAGCTTAGTCGATTTGCGGGCCACTACCAAAACAATCTCCGCCAGGCAAGCAGCGGTATGTCCGAGGAGGATGTCCGGAACCGTGCCTTTGCTCAGTACCCCTACAGAGCCTTGAAGTTCAAACAATTCGATCAGTGGGAGGCCTTTCTCGTGGTGAAGGATTCCCCAAAGTTTTGTGGGGGAGTCGAATCGGGCTGGGCGAAGCGGACGAAGATCAACGCTTCTGGTGAATACAGCAGCAGTGCTGGTTCGCACGAGCTCCCAGAAGCCGACGAAGTGTCCCCGCTACCTCAATCAGATTTTGGCCCCGTCGTCGCCCGGTTGGGCAAAAGGCTGCGCAGCGGAGGGCTAGGGGAAGCAGCAGCGGGTCGTTCGAGGTCCAATCGGAGGCCCCTGCTCCCCCAGAAGATATCGACCGACTCGCCCGCGCGTAGTTAACGACTAGCTTGGTCCGGACCATGCATAGGTGGCATAGCACGACCGATCCCGTGTACAAGAGGATGTTGAAGGATGCCATCGATGGATGTCGGCGCGATTTGGGGATGCCACCCATTGGAGATGATGGCGCCGAGATTAGCGGCGGGGACGACGGGGCCGGCACAGGCGACGGGGGCGGCACGGGCGACGAGGACAGCGCGGAGTGAGCAGGGGATATTGGACTATGTATTTTTCTTTTTTTGAATGACTATGTATTTTGTTTTTTTTCTAACTATGTTTTTTTTATGTTTTATGACTATGTATTTTTGCCCGTATTTTGCTTTCCCGTATTCCGTGTCAAAATTATAATTCCGTTTTTACGTAATTACATTATTGTGATTTTTTTTATTGCGGGAAGTCCTAATGGGAAGGGCGGATTGTGCAGGGGATGTCCTAGTGACATGGCAGTGGGATGGGAAGTCCTAGTGACGTGGCAGGAGGTATTTTTGGGATGTCCGAGTGGATGTCCGAGTGGGACATCCGCCAATTAGAGATGCTCTTATATCGACTTGGCAGAGCGTCTTCTGAGCTACATCAGGAATATTCCACACACAAATCCCAACGCAAAGCACAATGGTAAAGCAACAGAGTATCTTGTTAGTAGTGACCATCTCTGAATGTGTGTGTGACTTTGTTAAAATATAAAGTATAAATCGAAACATAATTTTGAATCCGACTTATAAAATTGGAATAAAAAAATTTCAAGCAATCAGTTTCACTTATCTTTTTCGGGAATTATTCTTAGGAGATATACTATTTTATAGTAAGTCTTTAGTTAGGAACAAGTAAAAAAAGTTAAATGAAAAAATAAATACTACCTCCGTCCCATAATAAAAATTACATTTTGTCATTTCGGTCTGTTCCACAATAAAAGTCACATTTCACTTTTATCATAAATAGTATGTAGGCTCCACATTCTACCAACTTATTTCACTCATATTTTATTATAAAACTATACTATATAAGTTGGACCCATAGTCCATTAACTTATTTTGGGATGTTAAAAAAAATAGTATCATTTCTAAAAATGGAAAGTTTTCCTCTCAACTTTTTCCCACTTTTTCTCTCATCTCTCATACTTTACTTATTTTTTCTCCATATCTGTTTCTTACTTTACCTACTTCTTCTCATTCTCTCTTATTTTACTAATTTCTCATTAAAATTAGTATAATCCTAATACTACCTCCCGTATTTTAAAAATAACAACTCTTTCCATTTAAGACGTCTCTAAAAATAGAAACTTTCAAACTTTCTATTTTAGGAAATCTTTAAACCCTTATACATCAATTTATTTACCACTTATATCACTACAATAAAGTGGACCCCACAATCACTAATATTAATTCCATTACTTTTTCTCTTCTTTTATCTTACTTTACCAATTTTTCTCTCCCCCCTATTACTTTACCAATTTTTCTCTTCATCCCTCTTCCTTTACCAATTATGCATTAAAACACTTGTAGTTTCAAAGGTTTTTAATTTTAAAATATGTAGGTAGTATAAGAATATCTATAGATGTAATAGAAGCAATTAATTAGATACTCATTTAATAAAAAAATACTCCCTCCTTCCATGAAAAATATATCACATTTGTCTACGAAAAATAGACAAAGTTTGAAAAATGACAACACATTTGCTACCTAACACAATTAAACAATATTAATAATTCTACTAACACGTCATATCTCTTACTTTTTTCCTTTTCTCTTACTTTACCAATTCCACATGTGACACTTAATGTGGGACGGAGGTAACAGTTGATAAAAAAACTCATGCATTCTATGTTCTTCCATTGTATCATAACAAGCGCTCACATTTTGGGTAAATTCCACGAATGTACGTCATGGGAGATAATATCCGTCATTTGTACCCGGAAAAAAAATGTTTCTAGTGATGGGAAAGACGCGTGAGCCTCTTGCGTGTTTTGAAACACGAATTTCACCCGGCCGGGTGATTTGAAAGTTAAAATCACCCGACCGGGTGTTCTCTCTGGACTCCTCATGTCTTAAATATTTCACCCGGCCGAGTGTTTTGAAACTGGAAATTCACCCGATCGGGTGTTTTCAAACACGCATGAGCTTGATGCGTGTTTAATTAAAACACGCATAAGAGTAACGCGTGTTTTGTATACACGCAAGAGACTATCGCGTGTTTGGTTTATCAAAGACGCGAGAGCCTCACGCGTCTTTCCCATCACTGGAAATGTTTTTTTTCGGGTACAAATGGCGGATATCATCTTCCATGACGTACATTCGTGGAATTTAGCCCTCACATTTTCGTGACTGTAGGAATGACTGGTATCCGAGGTGTACTTTTCATTATACAATCAAGAGTCAAGGTAAAGATTGCATTGTTTATAAACAGTTTGTGCATATATTTTATTTTCGTCTAAGTGGTGATAGGTAAAATATTTACTATATGTTTGTAGGGGTCGTGGTCAAATTGATCTGAGAGTTGAGTCGTTTGTCAAGATGTTAAATCAAGCTCTACGAAATGGCTAGCGACGAATTTAAGGTGGTGAGTTAAATCTTTTCTGGAAACTACTGCATTATGAAAAATTCATTTCTCCCACGTTCTACTTTGAGGAAACCTTGACATTGAGAGAGTAACGTTAATGCACTTATTGAAATGAAGCACAAAAACGTACGTGAAGAATCTAGATTCTACTGGCACCTTGAAATTTGAAATAAGTTCACTCAATATATGAATTATTAGGACAATGTGGATTTCATATCTCCTATAGTTTAGAGGCTTTTGTAGTTCCCCCACCTTCACCCTGCTTTTCACTATAACCTCAACCTGCTCGATATCTCATGATTGTTATGTGAATTGCCAAATATTATGTTGCTCATCAATAGTGGCAGATCGTGGTGGAAGTGCTGCTGGTGTTGGCTGTTGAAGTCGACATCAGAGGGAGGGAGGGTGCTGGTTCATCCGAGTGGTCTGAAGGTGGTAGTGAGAATGCATATATATCCAACATTGCGAAAGACACAAAATTGGCCTCTTCACCTAATACATGAGTTTACTATTTAGCTCATGTTTTTGGCCTAATGTAGGGTTGGATAATATATGACTTTAATTTGTTATGGAACTAGATGTACAGTTATACATATTCAAGTAAAATCTCAACCTATTACCATTATAATAAGTTCGGTTACGAGAATTTTGAACTCTAATTATCATCCAATTTTCCTAAATTGCAAAAACATTAATGCAACCCAACTAACTACAAAAAAACATCCTTCTTCAGATCTTTTTAACAATCCCCGCCCCACCCAAATCTCACTGCTTAAATGATTCACAAAAAGGGTATTGGTTTGGTTGAAATACCACTAATCATATACGTACAACTTACTTGGCATAAGATAAGGTTAACAAAAAATTGATACTAGTAGTAGTATTTTTTTGCAATGGCCTTTCGTCAAATAATTAGTTGATACATCACCATCCCACGTCAAATCCAACCATAGCAAAACCAATTAAAATTATTCCAAAAAGTTTATATTAAAAAGAATAAAATGAAACTTTGCAAGTGACGATACCCAGCCTGTACTTTATCATTGCTTCTTACCAAACTGTAGTTACAACGGCTTGTCTTAGATTCAATCTTAAGGCAAAACCAGCTCCACTATCCTCTTTTCTGTCGAGAGATTTCGGAATAAGGGGTTAATTTCGCTGACCTTTCGAAATTTAGGATTCATTTTGCTGACCTTTCGTAATTTGGGACGGTGACATGCGTATTTTTCAGAATAAAGGATTTTTGATTTCTTCTACTTTTTCTATTCTTTTTTAATATTATTTTCCTCCAACCATTTATCAATTGTCTAAATCACCCTCTCAAATATTTTACCTAATTTCTACAATATCAACGCCATTTCTGTGATCACTCCCAAACACCCGCCTTTTTTTGTTCCAAGCCTGCTTCTCCTCTCCCCTCCACGGCGCCTCTGCTCTTCACCGCCTTCATCGCCTCTTTTCCTTAATCCAGACCTGTCTCCACCCTCCTTCACGACGCCTCTGCCTCCGTCTCTCCAACTCAAAACAGTCGTGATTCTATAAGGATGGTATATGGTGATTGCTAATTGTCTTGAATAAAATTATTATTCCAAGGGACTAATAGGAGAAAGATAAAAAAACGGCAGGACAAATCGTTGTAGAGACGGCACTGATTTTATAGAAATTAGGTAAAATATTTGAGGGGTGATTTAAGTAATTGATAAATAGTTGGAGAGAAATAATATTTAAAAAAATAGAAAAAAGAGAAAAAATCAAAGATCCCTTATTTTGAAAAATACACATGCCACTATCCGAAAGATCAGCAAAATTAATCATAAATTTCGAAAGGTCACCCGAATTAACCCAACCCCGAAATCTCTTTTCTGTCGGCAGCTCTCCCCACCCCCTTAACGAGATTCAGACCAAACAACAAATCCACACTGTAGTCAATGCTACACTGAATTTCCCAAGACTCAAACTTTTTTCTTTTTCCGCGCCTCCCTCACCGCCACACCATTTCCCTTCTTGCTAGTGCGTGCTGTCTCTTGGTTTCTTGGTGGGGGTTTCAAAATTCAACTTACACTCGAATTGATTGAACCCCCGAAAATATGCTAGTCCAAGATCGCATTTTGCCCACTTCTGATTCGCCAAAACTCCACAATCGTCGCAAACCCTTTTCCATTACGTCCAAGAATCTCGATCTATCCACGTGGGCCTCCGAGAATCTCTACAAGATCGTCACGATTCTCCTCCTCATCGCCACCGTCGCCGCCCTCTTCTTCCTCCGCAACTACTCCACCGCCGGTGGTGACGCCGCGGCGCTGCTCTGCCTCCAGTCCACGCAGTCCCGCACGATTCATCCCAAGTTTCCGAATATTAATTGGAACTCTATCGACCGCATTGTTGACAAATCGACGCCGTTTGCTAACTTTCGATCGGAGAAATGGATCGTTGTCTCTGTAGCGGATTACCCTTCTGATTCTTTGAAGAGAATGGCTAGGATTAAAGGATGGCAAATTCTTGCCATCGGGAATTCTAGGACTCCCAAAGATTGGGAATTGAAAGGTATTGCATTCAATTCTCAGCTTATGTTACTGATTTGAGCTGGATTTGCTATTTCAGTTCCCAAGTGTTTCCTTGTTAAGTTTTAGATGGCATTGATCCTTTTTCTCTGTGTATGTGTTATAATTCTCAGCTTAAATTAGTAGTTGAAATTGAGCTAGTTGGATTTGCTTTGTTAAGTTCTAGATGTATGTCATTGATGCTTTCTATCTGTGTGAATGTGTGTTATGATTTAGATTTGTAAGTTAATATCGCTAGATCGAATCTTTTAGGATATTGAGCTGTATTCTGTTGCTTCAACAGGGGCGATTTATTTATCATTGGAAACGCAAGCTCAATTGGGGTTCAGAGTGGTTGATTACTTGCCTTACGATTCATATGTTCGTAAAACTGTGGGTTACTTATTTTCCATCCAACACGGTGCTCAAAAGAT
This sequence comes from Salvia splendens, assembly GCF_004379255.2. Lineage (NCBI taxonomy): Eukaryota > Viridiplantae > Streptophyta > Magnoliopsida > Lamiales > Lamiaceae > Salvia > Salvia splendens. The sequence continues at coordinate 14,599,542 of NC_056034.1, forward strand.
CTATGATGTTGATGATAGAGGCAACGTGATAGATGATGATATAGGAAAGCATTTTGATGTCGAGTTGGTTGGTGAGGGTGCTAGACAAGAGGTTATTTTGCAATATAGTCATGAGAATCCCAATAGGACCGTTGTGAACCCTTATATACATTTTGGGCAGCGATCTGTTTGGCCGAGGGGGTTACCGTTGGAAAATGTGGGTGATATTGGCCACGAGGAGTTCTACACAGAGGTCTTTGGGGGGAAACAGTTTATACAACAGGGTATTTCCAATGGGCTACCTGATGTCGATTCTGTATTTTACTTCACTAGGAAGGCTTCATTGGAGGCGTTTGACATTAGGTTTGATGACCGTGCCCCTAAAGTGGCATTCCCTCAGGGCACAATGGTGCCTGTCAATTCATTTAACACGATATTCCATTCGTCTGCATTTTGGGGTTTGATGCTTCCTGTGTCGGTTAGCACAATGGCCTCTGATGTCTTGAGGGGGTATTGGGCGCAGAGACTTTTGTGGGAGCTCGGTGGATACGTTGTGGTATATCCACCCACTGTACATCGGTATGACAAAGTTGAAGCATACCCTTTTTCAGAGGAGAAAGATCTTCATGTGAACGTGGGGCGTCTGATCAATTTCTTGGTGGCGTGGAGATCTAGTAAGCATAGTCTGTTTGAGAAAATCTTGGAGTTGAGTTACGTTATGGCCGAGGAAGGCTTTTGGACGGAAAAGGACCTGCATTTCACTGCTGCTTGGCTTCAGGATCTTCTTGCTGTCGGTTACCAGCAGCCTCGTCTGATGACGCTCGAATTAGACCGGCCAAGGGCAACCATTGGTCATGGCGACCGGAAGGAGTTTGTTCCTCAAAAGTTACCATCTGTGCATCTTGGAGTTGAGGAGATCGGAACAGTGAATTATGAAATCGGGAACTTGATTCATTGGAGGAAGTATTTTGGGAATGTAGTGCTCGTGATGTTCTGCAGCGGACCTGTTGAGCGTACTGCATTGGAATGGAGGTTACTATATGGCAGGATATTCAAAACAGTTATTATATTATCTAAGGAGAAAAATACAGATCTTGCCGTGGAAGAAGGCCAATTGGACTATGTTTACAAGTATGTGATTCTGAACTCTGATTTCCTCTCTATTATGTACTCCACTTTTGTTACTCTTTCCCCCTTAATTTGTATGTAAATGGACATCATATACCACTACACGTGCAAAGGGCCGCAACTTGGTTAAGAAACAGCTCGTCTAGAACTAGTCTTGTCAAACTTCTCATTGTAGGCTACGAGGCTTTCTTTTGTTGACTTTTTCTTTGCTGAAGTAGAGGGCAAAAAATCTTAAGCTCACTAAACTCAGTACAAAGCAACATTTGGCAACATTCACCATTTTTTAGCTTACATTTTGTACGCTTTTAGTTATTGGTGAATGAGGGAAGCTTGTGATCTTCTTAGTTCTCATTTAGATAATCTCTCTATTGTTTTCAGGTATTTGCCAAAGGTTTTCGACAGATACTCCAGTGCAGACGGCTTTCTGTTTCTGCACGATGATACCATTCTTAATTACTGGAACTTGCTCCAAGCTGACAAGTCTAAGCTCTGGATCACAAACAAGGTAAATATTTGATTTTTCACTCAAGTACACATTGATTGACTTAGAAAAACTGGTGATCTCGCCCCATCTTATATTAATGGATGTGTTTAGGTGTCCAAGTCGTGGACAACTGTCTCGGTTTCTGGGAACTCGGATTGGTTTGTGAAGCAAGCTGATATGGTGAAGAAAGTGGTTGCTGCAATGCCTGCTCATCTTCAAGTCAATTATAAAGAGAGTGTAAAAGATCACCAAAACCTCGTAATCTGCAATTCGGAAGTATTCTACATCCCTCGACGTTTTGTTGCTGACTTCACTGATCTTGTCAGTCTCGTGGACGAGATGGACGTCCATCACAAAGTTGCTATACCAATGTTCTTTTCAGCAATGGATACACCTGAAAACTTTGACTCGGTGCTCAACTCAATGAAGTATAAGCAGAAGCTACAGAGCAACTCGACGTTGTTCTACTCTCCCGAAGCCCCTGCCATTCACCCCTGGAGTGTGACGAGCGAGCACGACTTCATCAAGCTGATCAGAATCATGGCAGCCGGGGATCCTCTGTTGATGGAGCTCGTCTGATGTCGAAAATAAAGTTAGACTTTTTTCCTGCTATTATGTATTCAGTTTCATCGACAATAAATACATACTACACAAAGTTTTTGTTTGTACTAATATTCTTTCAGGAGGAAGAAGGCTTCCTTTGTAGATTTTTTATTTTGGAAGCATTGCTTAGGTGTAGATCTTGCCTAGAAACAGTTAGTTTTGCTTTGGTATGTTTTCTTGGAAAATGTAATGTGTACATTCGATTTAATGTTCATTCTTATAACATATTACATGTTGCTTCCATCAAATTTTTTAATTTTGGTCTCCAAAATGATTAGAGTCATGCAGCAAATGCTTGTTTGATAAAGTTGAAAATTTATGTGAAATCAGTATCTTGACATTGCTACAAAGAAGCAAACCAACAACCCTGTGGAAAATCAATACAATGCGGGCAATTGGCAAAAGAATTCAAGCAGACAGAAGAGCCTAATGTTATTTGCAGTGGAGAGTAACAGTTTTGTTTTGAATGTAAATCTCAACGATCAATTCCTTCAATCTTGTCTTCAACTTCGGAGTAAAGCTGCCTTAACCTCTCAATGTTCTCTTCAGAGGTCTCCCAGTATCCTCTCCCGTTGGCCTCCAAGAAAGTTTGCAGCAGCTTCCTGAAGGAGTTGGGGTTGGTGCTCATCAGCCTGTTCAGCATCTCCTCGTCTTGGATAAACGTCGTGTTCGCCTCCTCATACACCCAGTTGTCGACTTGACCCGATGTTGCACTCCACCCTACAGTGTTGGTCAGCCGCTTCTCAATCTCCCGGACCCCCTCGTACCCGCTCGACAGCATCCCCTCATACCACTTGGGGTTCAGCAGTTTCGTCCTCGCGTCCAGCCTCACAGTCTCCGACAGTGTACGTACCTGCACCATCACCACGCCAAGCCAGCTCAGCCAAAATAGAGACAGTTTTCATGGTTATGGTTAGAGCAAATGGAAACTAGCTATTACCTGTGCATTGGCTGTGGTGGTGTCTGCAATGTATGCACTCGGCTTCTTGCCGTCTTTCCGGAGGTTCTGCACGAGGTTCGTGGGGTCCGAATCAAAGTAGTGGCTAACGTCGGTGAGGGAGATCTCCGAGGAGTCGAGGTTCTGGAAGGTGGCGTCGGCCGTGCTGAGAGCCATCTCGAAGATCTTACGCTTCTCAGTCATGCCCACACCGGGGGCGTCACTGTCAAAGGCGAACGACTTCCGGCTCAGGTACATATCCTGCAGCTGCTTCTCGTCATTCCACGAGGAGTTCTCGACGGCAAGGTTGATGTTGGAGGAGTAGGAGCCGGAGGCGTTTGAGAAGATGCGCGACGCAGCCTCCCTCACCTCAACTCCCAGCTCCTTGGCCTGCTCCAGCGCATGCTTCCTCACGTAGTTCTGTTCCACTGGCTCATCCAGCTCCGCCACCATCTTCACTGCCCGGTCGAGAAGATTCATCTACAAAATGTAAAGCCTTGTTAGCAAATCAGGTCGTGTAGTGTGATCGATTACACAGCAAATTTTAGACTCTTGGATACCTGGTTGATGAAGAGGTCTCTGAAGACACCGGAGCAGTTGACAACGACATCAACCCTAGGCCTCCCGAGCTCCTCAAGGCTGACTATCTCCACACGGTTCACACGTCCAAGCCCATCAGTCACTGGTGTGACTCCAATCATCCAAAGAACCTGAGCCAGAGATTCACCATATGTCTTGATGTTATCAGTCCCCCATAGCACCAAAGCAACCGTCTCCGGATACTTCCCTCCATTGTCAATCTTCTGCCTCTCGAGCAGCCTGTCCACGACGACCTTAGCGCTCTGCATAGCTGCAGTGGTTGGGATGGACTGTGGGTCCAAGGCGTGGATGTTCTTCCCTGTAGGCAACACCTTCGGGTTTCTGATGGGGTCCCCACCTGGCCCGGGCTCCACATACTTCCCTTCCAGCGCTTGCTTCAAGCTCCCAACCTCGTTGTCCGCCACAATCAGCCTCAAGCATTCTCCCAAGAACTGGAATAACACTCTCAGCTTCTCTCTGTCTGCCCTGTAAAACTTGGTGTTTGATAAGTATTGAATCCATGGCTCATTCACACCAAAGCCAAGGATTGACGTCAGCTTATCAGCTACCTCGACAACCTGGCCTTTGCTGTTGGTGGATCTCTCCACAAATGCAGTGATTGCCCCACGTGACGTCTCAGTGATCTGCCGGAGGAGCTCCACATCGCGTAGGACTCCCTTGTCGCTTCCTCTGTAGATATCTTCGATATCTCTTCCCACAGTCTGAGCCAATATAGACGGGAGAGATGTAATCTCCTCCTCTGCTCGGTCCAATGAAGCAATGTTAGCTAGTGTTGCCACAGCCTCCATTGCAGTTGGAGGCTCACCAATGACATGAAGGCCACAGGGTAGCAGCCTTGATTCAATCTCCATGATCTTTGCATACACCTTTCCTACGACAAGATCACGCTCTTTCTGAGCAAGCTCGACTCCCTCCTCGGGTAGATCCACGTCCTTGTCAAGATTGCACTGCTTGGCAGTGCTGATGATGGAGCTCACAATCTGCTGGCCACGGCCCGAGTCCTTAAGAGACTGGTACGACGAGATCAGCTCACTGAGCTGCTTGAGCCCTTTGTAGAGGCCAGCATTTTCGGCAGGAGGGGTCAGGTAACTGATGGTGTTTGCATAACTACGCCTCTTGGCCACTGTAGCCTCAGATGGGTTGTTGGCAGCATAGTAGTAGATGTTAGGGATGTTCCCGATGAGGCTGTCCGGGTAGCAGGCATCACTCATGCCTACTTGCTTCCCGGGCATGAACTCAAGAGACCCGTGGGTGCCAAAGTGGAGGACCGCGTCCGCCTTGAAGATCCTCTCCACATACGAATAGTATGCAGCGAATCCATGGTGGGGGCTGGCGGATTTGGAGAAGAGGAGGCGCATGGGGTCTCCCTCATAGCCGAAGGTTGGCTGCACACCAATGAAGACGTTTCCGTACTGCTTTCCATAGACAAGGAGGTTCTCCCCGTCCGAGTTTAGGTTACCGGGGGGCTTCCCCCAGTTCTCCTCGAGGGCAGTGGCATACGGAGTCAGCTTCTGGTACTCACGGACACCCATCTTGTAGACCACGTTGAGGTTGGGGCTGTTGAACTGCGCCTCCTTGTCGTGGATGATCTCCTCGATCAAGGCTTCGGAAGTCTCTGGAAGGCCGTCGACATTGTAGCCGTCTCTCTTGAGCTCTTTGAGCACAGAGTAGATGGAAGTGAAGACATTCAAGTAGGCTGCAGTTCCTACATTGCCTTTGTCTGGTGGGAAGCTGAATACAGTGATTGCCAGCCTCTTTTCTGCCTACAAAACAGATATCGTGATCAATATTATGATGAGCATCTTAAGCTCAATAATAGAGCCAGCATCTCTCTCTCTCTCTCCAAACTACTCAAGAAAGAGATAAGTAAACTATGCTGATTGATACACAAGGCCTAATTTGTTGAGGTTCTATGAACAAACTACTTTGATCACCTTATTCTACTAGTATTGCACATGACAGCAAGCAATACAAATTTATAAGAAAAATACTACTACTACTAGTACTACTTAGTATTTTAGTGAGTAGCATATAAAATAAAATCAGTAGGTACCTTTGTTTTCCTCTTGAGCTCAGCCCATCTGATAGCTCTGGTGCACAGCTGCTCCACTCTCTTATGAAGAGCATGTGATTTCCCTGTCCTCGGATCCCGGCCCGAGAAAACAATAGGCTCCATGCCACCATCAAGCTCAGGGAGAGCTACCTGCAGAGCCACCTGAATAGGGTGCAGCCCCAGGGTGCTGTTGAGCCACTCCTCCGTCGTCTGGAACACCAACGGCAACGCCACAATGTAAGGCACGTTGAGCTTCATCAAGGCCTCCACGGCCCTCGGGTGGTCCTGCCTGGCAGGCCCCCCAACAAGAGCAAAGCCAGTAAGCGACACAACCGAGTTGACCATTGGCTTCTTGGTCACCGGATCAATGAAGTACCTCTCCACAGGCCCAGAGAAGTCGAGCCCCCCAGCGAAGATCGGTATCACCTTGGCTCCCCTAGCCTCAAGCTCCATGATCACAGCCACATAGTGGCTCTCATCACCAGTCACAATGTGACTCCTCTGCAAAACCAGCCCAATCACAGGTGCATTCTTGCTCTTGAGCTGCTCATTAGCATCTCTTCTCGTTGCATACCAATTCAAATACTCCTTCACATCATCATACATACAAGGAGCCAATGGGTGCCAAATCCCACTATCCAAGTACAGAACAGGATCCGAATACCCGATATTCGCCCCTTTCAAGGCCGGCACATATGAGCCCGAGATCATCTTCAAGAAGTTCACCAAATTATCTGGTGATCCCCCGAGCCAAAACTGCAGGCTGAGAATATACAGCCTTGCATCTTGAGCCTTATCACTAGGCAGATACTTCAAGACCTTAGGCAAAGTTCTGACAAGCTTCAACATGCTATCAGCAAAGCCTGCATTCGATTTGCCCTTCTTCTTGAAGAGCTGGAAGAAGGGGCTTTTCGATTGCCCGAGCTGAGACATACTGAAAGATCCGAGCTTGTTCAGCCTCATGACCTCAGGCATTGATGGGAAGACAAGCACAGCATCGAGCCTGTCTCTCTCCTTCTCCACAGCAGCCTTCACCTTCAATGCGAGCTCCTCCACGAAGATGAGTGATCCGATGAAGATGTTGGCATCTTCAAGGTCCTTGCAGAAGCTGTTGTAGTTGTTCACGTCTCTGAGCTCCTCGACGAGGTAGCCCACGAGCTCGAAGGAGGCGTACTGGTTGCTCTTGTTGAGGGATTGCACTGCTGCTGTGAGGGAGGATTGGTACTGAGCCTCGAGGACAACATACACGACCTTGACGGTGGTGAGGTTCGATTTCTCAGGCACGATTCTGCGGACTTCCTGCGTGGTCTGTGTGAAGAGGCCGTTGCCAATGGCGGCGCATTTGAATTTCTGGTTGGTTTTGGTGGCGCTTCTCTTGGGGAGGAAGGAGTGGAGGAGGTAGTGCTTTTGTAAGAGGGATGGGACCTTTACTGCTTTGGAGTTTGGGAGTGTGAATGGCGATGAAACCAAAGAAGACGCCATTGCTGCAGGAAACAGAGCACTGTGTTTCTTGATTGAAGAGACTGATAAAAATGGAGTCTTGATTGTATTAACAGTGGGAGAAAACAATGGGGAAATTGTGTGTGTATATATATATATATATGTTAGTTGTTCTTGAAGGAGGAGAATTGATTGGAAAAAACGGAGTGCGGAATGGAAATCTTGAACGAAATTCAAGAATTTGTGGTGTTAATTTGTTTCTCAAACTCTCCCTTTCTCTTGGGGGAGGGAGTGTGGTTAGCTTTTTATAAAATTGTGGTAGTTTTTGAGTTGATGGTGAGAAGAGGGACACGTTTAATAGCATCAGCACTGGCGCGGAATTCCCTGCGGAATTCTCAAAAACACCTTCTGCCACGTCATACGGACTTCTCACTGCACTGTCCCGTCATAAGGAATTCCCACTGCACAGTGGCGGACATCCCCAAGGATATCCCGAAGTACTTCCCACAATTAAAAAAATTAACAAATTCACAAATTAAACAATTTCCGGAAGTAAGAAATTTACGGAATTAAATAATCGACACGAATACGGAGAAAATGCAACTACTTTATTTTAAAAAAAACATACTTCATTATAAAAAATACATAATTACTAAAAAAATTACATTATTAAAATAAAAACCGGCTTCTCACTCCTCGGATTCCCTGTCGCCGTCCCCGCCGCCGCCGTCCCCCTCGCCGTCACCGTCCGACATGTCTCCGAACCCCAAATCGCGTTGCATACTGTTGATGAGGGGTTTAAGCGACCGCTTGTAATGGGGTCGGTCGATTGGCGTCATTCAACCATTGCACGTAACAAGGTTTCATGTGCCGCGATGCGGGCGAATGAGAGGTTCTCGGGATTGTTTTGGGCGGATGCTGCCGATTGGGCCTCGACGGATCCGCTGGTGCTTCCCCTCGCCATCCGCGCCGCGGACTTTTGCCCAACCAGGCGCCGGCGGCGGGCCGACGATGTGGGTGTAGGGAACTCTGCCTCGGCGGGGGGAGTTCCGTGGAACCGGCACTGCTACTGTACTCTCCGGAGTCGCTGATCTTCGTCCGCTTCGGCCAGCCAGATTCAACACCCGCAGTGAACTTGGCCGAAGACTGCACCACAAGATACACCGCCCAATATTTGAATTCCCCGAAGCCCAACTGAGTATCGGGGAACTGCTGATGAGACAGGAGCTTCACATCCTCGGCAAACATGCTGCTGGTTGCCGAGCGGAGGTTGTTTGTGTAAATGCCGTCAAATCGGTTGAGCTGCCTCTTTAGCCGATCCCACTGTTTCCGGCATTGCTCTCCGTTGTGAGGCTTCCCCCCCCCTGGCGGTTTGAACTGGAGGCATCATCCCCGGCATTTTGGCACTCGCCCCGGGCATCTGGGGCATCATCTCATACTACTGTGTGTACATGTTGTAGTACCCGGGCATCATCCCGATGGCATTTGAGATTGGGGCATCATCCCCGGCATTCCGGCACTCCCGCCGAAGGGAAAATAAGGCACCAGTGACTCGCTAGTGGGAGAATTGCTATCGTGGTGCTCCATTGCTCTTCGAAATAAATGTATTTTTAGAGAGAGAGATACTCGTTAATACAAGTGGTGCGAATGAAATGAAGTTCAACGGGGCGTATTTATAGAAATTTAAAAAAAAACATTTAATGCAATAAACGGGAATTCCGCGCGGACGTCCGTGGGAGTCAACGCAATGCCGGACGTCCGCGCGGCATCGCGACGGAATTCCGCTTAAACGCTGCAGAACTGCGTTGTCCTCGGCGGAATTCCGTATCCGTGCCTACCATGCACAATGGCGGACGTCCGCCGCGGAATTCCGGCATATCGGTCGAAATTCCGCTGGGACGGACGCCATTGTTGATGCTATGAGGGGGGTTGGCTTACTTGTACTTTGTTTATCTTGTAGAGCATTTATGATGAAGCTCCTCGCGCTCTGATTGGTTGAGCTGGATTACATCGAATTGCAGATGCAAGAAAGTGTGGATGAGAGAGGGACTACGGGTGCTTATTCTTGTGACCCTCCTTCAACAGGCTTGATATCTTTTGGGTCCCAGAATACTTTAATCTTTTGTTTTATTGATGAATGCATGATTTATTTTCCACCATAACTTGATATCTTGATGAAATCCTTTTTTTTAGTGAGTCGAACATGTAACATAGTTGTTCAATACACAGATACACTTGGCTCAGCTTCAGTTTCACGAGTTGTTTTTAAAACAAGTTTAATTTTAATTTAGCTACTTGTCAATTTTATTTCAGGCCACTTGTTAGAAATGTCTACGAGCACTAGCAACAGCAGTAACATTTTTAAAGTTTGTAATAATCTTTGATTAACCAACCATGATTACCATCATAACTTTACAAAACAACCACCTAAAATTGCACGACTTAATTTAAGCAAATCCACACAAGTAAAAACAAGATGTAGTAAAATTGATCCCAATACCAATATCCATAAGTAGAAGATGAATAGCTTTTATATATTGGGGTCAAAGTCATGATTTCAAATTGCAGGCAATGGGCCGCTGCCGGTCTAATCAACAAATAAAACCCATTTGGGTTCGTTCGACTGTATGCTGTGTGATGTTTTGAATTAGTTCTGCAGTTGTCAAAAAATAGGCTCATCTGTTGAGGAAACAATGTATGTGTATGTTTCCTTCCCTCACAACTTATGTAAAGCAGCAGCATTAACAATTTTCACATATGATTCAAATTTGGACGAAAATACAGCAATTTTCAATTTTTCATACAAACTTAATATAGAAACATTTGCTGGTTGTTGCTACAGTCATCCAACAGCGTGTCAAATTTCACCTCACCATTAGGTATTGAACCCATACAAGTTACACAACAATCTACTTCACACAAGTCTAAAATGATTTCACCAATTACAATGGAATCTGAGAAAAAAATTCCTCAAGTTTACTCTCCCCAACTAGCACTCCAAGTTTTTGGGTCAAGGCTGTGTCGACTGCATCAGCTCCTATGCTCTTTACGACATCAAGAGAGGACATTGCCATGTACTCGTTCAAGTTGTGGGCCGTTCCATCTGTCACAGACAAAGACAGTTAAGGATACCATTGCAGAAGAATTGAGCATGTTCACTGCAAGAAACTACCCTTCACTTAGGGTAGGAAATACACGCATTAAATTGCTTCGACTCTGCTTAAGTTCAGGGGAAGGTCTTGTTTTCCATGGGATTATGTTCATTTTCAACCATTGTGAATATGATTACGGTTATTCACCTGTTCTTGAACAATTAGAAATCAGAATAATGTCATAAAGCAACTTCTTCAGTTTATCACATTTAGATAATGGTGCCATCTTATGTCCATGGTTATAAATAATTGACTTTGGAAGCAAAAGGCTATGAAGGTGATTCACTTGGTTTTTGCATGGTTTTAGAGAGTATTTTTACTTGGTTTTGATCATATATTGTGTACTTTGAGGTATGGTTATAGCTACTTCTCTACTATGTTGGTATTTTGACCATTATGTCAAGAATGTGTAGAAAAATGTACAATATATGTGAATGTGCAACAACTTTGGTTCAAGACAGTTTTTCTGGAGATTTTGAGGTCCGATTAGCCCATAATGCATATCATTCTCTTCGTCTTTGAAAGATCTTCGCGTGGATATCTTAAACATCTCAATCGGAGTTCGGTAGAAGAAGTTATGGCCGTTTTACAGAGACTGCACGGAGCTGTGGCATAGCTAGCGACCAGCCAGGTTCGCGTGCAAACGAACCTGGCAACCCGCCAGTATCGCAAAGGAAAAACGCCGTAGGCAGCTGGCCACTCGCCAGCTTCGACACACCGAACCTGGCGACCCGCCAGCTTCGTCGGACAGCTTATTTCGCGCCCAAAGTCAACCCTAAGTATATAGTATATGCTTAGGAAACGCCTCCCAACACAACTTTTACGCCTCCAACCCCAAAAATCACAGTTTTCCGCCTAGGAAGAAGAGAAGAACGAGCCGAGGACGAGTATTCATCGCAAGATTGAAGACGAGACCTCCAATCCGCCCAATCCAATTCCAGGAGTTCATATTTTTGTTTTATTTTTGTTCAAACAATGTTCTTGAATATTTCTTTGAATATTTCTTTGACTTTTGTGATGAACATGAGTAGCTAAACCCTCCGCAGAGTTCTACGGGGAGATACAATGATTCTTATGTTTAATTTATTTCCTTTTTCTATGCCTTGGCTCATGTGGTTATTTTGATTTCTTCTGTGCCTATACATTTATTTGACTGATCACCTTATAAATGCATGTGGATTTTACTACAAGAACTGAGGAGTGAGTAGTTTAATTTGAAAAAAGAAATTGACGTCTTTGCCAATATAATCGAGAGATTTGAGCCTTTGAATGAAGCTAAGTATCTTAGGAGCTATTAGGAGTTGTTGCCTTAATTCTAGGAAGGAGACTTCGGTTCTAGGTAGCAATCTACAAATTATATGCTTCGAGAGAAGATATAGTTTTACTTTAGTGATAACTTAATAACCCTTGAGACCCTTTGTTGGCATAGTTTGGAAATTAGTTGGGCATAGGATAGTTGTTATCGATCCCGTAGGATTCTACCTTCCTCATCCTTGATCTACATCCGTTACCTTTCTCTTGCTTTTATTTGTCTAAGTTGTTTTTATTTGCTTTAATTATTGTTTATGCTCTGCTTTCAAGTAGATTTAGAAAACCAAAGCCTTCCGATTCTTCTAAATAGTAGTTAAGATTGGTTCGTGGTACTAAAATTAACACTCATTGTCTCTGTGATACGATACTCTTGCTTACTATTTGCTACAGTAGCCCCGTACACTTGTGGGTATACTAGTGTTAAAAATAAGTTGAGTCAGAAGGACTTCTACCTTCAGCAGTGATTACATCATATGAAGGTGGCGTGGCAGTCCAGTTTCCAGAAGGATCTTTCATGTGCCGTCTGTCTGATGCGAATGACTTCAAGAAGATCGGAGCATGTACAATCCGGAAAACCCTGAAATTATTATCAACGCAGCATTCTCAATCAATCACAGATTCACAGAGGACCCCCAACATGCAATGAGACTAGGATTGGAAAGCATTTTTGTGGACACAACAGGCCTCAATTTGTGTTGTATTCGCGAATATACCAGCAGTGATTTGAAGAGAAATGAACACCCAGTTATGCTGTTATTCTGTACTTCTTTCTATGCACTCGATAGAGTTACAGATTCAAACATATAACTCACCTCTGGAACTCAGAAAACAGCTGAAATGAAGGCCGAATAGTTTCTGCTACGTACGTTGGTAGTGGAGATGGAATAGGAAGATTAGAATCTAAATCCCACACCAGATCAGGCAAGCTGGTTTCTTTCCTTCTCTGTAACAGACACCAAGAAACAAGAAGTGACAACAATTATTCATCTAGCTATCCACACAAAGACCTACATTGTTCGTCATACAGTTCGTCCATCCTCACAAGATAACACGAATCAAGACTCTTACTTGTACACAGATAACATGATAATCCCACAGAATCACCCCATCTGCTCTGTGGCTCGCCCTCTGGTGCCATAACGGAATCTGATAAAGAACTCTCCCATTAAGCAATGCAAAGATCTCAAACAAAGTGTGCCCTTCTATAATTTCAGTAGTCCACCATTTCAGACAATGTCTAAGATCTAACAACATTTACTTGCCTGATTCTTTTCATTAGAAATGAAAACTACGAAGAGGTCTGAACCATCGGGTTTAGCTGTCCCATCCTCACTCAGCTTCTTACAAAGCAAGTATATATTCTCTTCACTGACAAAATAAAAATAAAAATAAACAAAACTCACAAAATTCGTTTTTTAGCTCGTAGAAAAATCTGATGAATTCTTAAGCTGACTGACATGAATACAAAATAAAGTTCATAATCAAAACTGATCAAAACAGTTTATTGGCATTTCCTTATTGATTACACATACATATATTGAATAATGCAATCAACTAGTAACGATAATGATAATCCAGAACACCATACACGAAGTAAATTCGCACAAACGAGTATTCAGAGAGCAGTAGTAGAAAACAGTAATCAAAATTTACCAGTAATAAGGAGTGTGCTGGAAACGAGCAATTCCCAAAGGGGCAGCAACTGGTGTTGAAGAAGAAGACGACGATTCCAAATTCAAAGTCGCCATCTTCAGCTTCTCACAGTATTTTTCCCCAATTTATATCACAAGTAAATGGGCTTTTGTTTCGAGTAAAGTAAACAGCCCAATCATTTCTTTTAACATATCGCTAATGTGTATCTGTACACTAGCCCAATGGACTCGCCTGAAGAAATCTCCTCCTCAGCCGGCGACGGCGGAGATGTTCACCGGCGAAGGACGTGCACAGACGGATGCGGCCGCCCTATAAACGTGTGCCTCTGCCACGCCCTCCCTTCAGCTCCCGTCCCCACGGCCACGCAGATTGTCATCCTCCACCACCCCCACGAGCGCCGCCACAAGCTTGCCACCGTCCCCATCCTTGCCAAATGCCTCCGGAACTGTGAGATCATCGTCGGACGCAAGCTGAAATACGGGCAATCGGAGCTTCTGGATTCTCTCCACGATCAAGCCATAGAAAACCCTAATTTGCCTCTCCCTCGAGCTGTTTATCTCTTCCCTGGTATGGTAGTTCCGCTCAAACTGAAAAAAGCTTTTTCCTTTCTTTATTTTTTGCTCTCTTGTTTGAGCTGCTGCAGTTGAATGTTGTAGGTAACTTGTGCTTCATGGTTGTACATTGTTTTGTTCAATCTTGAGAAGCCTAAAACCATCTTATCAGCTGCTCTCTGTGTTTTTTGCCATAACTAATTGGATATGTATATATGTAACAATGTAGCATTTGATTTATTTAGTATGGCAAAAAAAAGCGTCTTGATTCTTGAATTTGTTTTTAGGTTTAACCAAACCATTTGAGAACTTATGTTTGTGTGGAATGACCCTCCACCATCTGCTTATTATTTTTAGCTCCTGCTTATTAAGAATTTGAAATTTTTCATGCAAGATTATAGCTTGAATGATATAAGCCATAATGCTTGAATTTTTATTTTTTTGGGGGGGGGGGGGGGGGGGATTTGTTTTTTACTGCTTTTCTATGCTATGCACATAATATGTATTAGTGTTTTCTGGTTTTGATGGGAGTGTGTGTGCAGGTCCAGATGCACTGCCATTTGGAGAAGTCAGTCGTATGCATTCCTCTCTCGATGATGCAGGCAGGGAGGGTCTTGTTCTAATTGTTTTCGATGGAACTTGGAAGCACGCCAAGGAAATGCTGGTTGCAAGTCTATCATTTATATCCAACTTTGCTGTGCCAGTTTGTTTAGATTTTGATGCTGCAGCAGATGGTGGCACTATTTTTGACTCGGAGTTGATTCTAAGGAAAGAGCCGTTTGCTGGGTGTGTGAGCACAATGGAGGCGGTTGCCAGGTGTTTACATGTACTTGAGCCTGATGGCCCTGATATTGCGTCGAGGATCATTGAAGTTTTGAGAGCTAATGTTAGTTTCCAAGCTTGTTACTTGAAGCCCTTGAGGCCTAGAACTAAGTTACTGAAAAATAATGCAAGGCAAAACGAGATAAATGAGAATGCTAGAAAATCTCTGTTCCCATAATGTCATCAAATTGTTATATTTATGTGGCAATGATGAATTTGCTTCTCAAGTCTCTGTTTCATTGCTCCTTTTTCTTGGTAATTGTAGTTTCATTGTTGTATGTTTCCACACATCATATGGATAATTAAGATTTCAGCTATGGAAATAAAATCTTGGGCAATAATCTAATGTTTGCTGCACGAAATACGTATAGTATTTGCTAAACATTTCACATCAGTACCTTGATTCCTGCTTCAAAAAAACTTCTCTTAGTTGCTTATATAATATCACTATCGTGTCTTAATTGGTGATGGAAATCATGTGATATGTGGGCATATAATAAGCTTCATGCCAACTTACCCTTTTGATGAAAGGTTTCGAATATCTTTCTGTTGCCACCTACCTTTGCAGTCTAATTTGCTGATTAGGCAGCATTATGAATTCGAAAGCATGTATATTTCACTCCCGTTACACATGGTTGACATTTCGTACATACGTTACATAAATTCGCATGTTTGCTTAGCTGGACCTTTCATGAGGTATGGTTGTGACTTGTGACTGATTAATAGTTAAAACATCTTCCTTTATTGAAGCTGAGGGCCTGCATTAGATAGGTGGTGGAGGTGGTCCTCATTTTGCTTTTATCTTTTGTTTCCTTTCCTTTATCCCATGATAAGTGTGTCTCTTCTTCGAAGTTCTGGTGTAGCCATCTTTGTTGTCTCCATGCTCTGGTACACTGCCTCAGCAGCTTGCCACTGCTGCCTACACGAGGAGGTCAAGATAACAAGCTGAGATGGCTCGTTTTAGGAAGTCTTGTTGCATTCCTGACTTGGGTTTGTGTCGGAGTTCTTGTAATACTGGCTTTGGAAGGAAATGTAGATCAGTAGATGGATTGGTTTGGGTGGAGATGATATTTCTTGAATTACAAGATTTAAGCACTAGCACTAGATAGTAGATTTCTAATTAGCTGATCATGTTTCTTATCTGTTTTATGTATTTTTCTTGTATTAGATGTTTTTGCTTATTTAACATTTACTACTAAATTACTAATGCATGCATCAAATAAGGGAGTAGTATAGTATACTAGCCAGCTTGTAATGACCCACCACGCTCTCCTGTCGCCAACATCCAGTTAAATGTGATTACACTCAATAATGTGAGTCTACTTATAGAAATACTATGGCCTAAAGCTAAAATTAATATAACGGTAATTTTACAATAAATCAAATTTTAGTACTAATAATTTCATAAAAACACGATAATCGCTAATCAAAAGAAATACGTACATCAATTAGTAAAAAATCCATATTTGATTTAGTATTCATATACAGTTCATCTAGATGAATTAAGTATGTAAGAATATGAAATTATTGAATTGTAATATTAGGTCAAATCAGAGTGATAAAACTTGAGAAAATAGATGTAATTAGTGTGGTCAAAAGAGAAGCATGAATGCGCAGTTTTTGTTGTTGGGTCCGTAGGAGACGTCATTTTCGGACTGCTAAAGCCGCCGACCAAGCTGTCCAAACTAAGAGCATCTCCAATGGCGGACGTCCGGTCGGACGTCCGCGACGGGCGATCGGAACGTCCGCCATTGTGGCGTCGAAGGTCGGATACGGACGTCCCGTGAGGACGTCGGGTGTCCTCGGACATGCGGGCGACGGGCGGGCGGACGTCCGCCATTGTGGAGTGGGTCGGACGTCCGGTAATTAATTTTTTTTTTTAACTCTATATATACGGCTCGTTGAATACAGCAGCAGTGCTGGTTCGCACGAGCTCCCAGAAGCCGACGAAGTGTACAAGAGGATGTTGAAGGATGTCATCGATGGATGTCGGCGCGATTTGGGGATGCCACCCATTGGAGATGATGGCGCCGAGATTAGCGGCGGGGACGACGGGG
Source organism: Salvia splendens (assembly GCF_004379255.2). Taxonomy (NCBI): domain Eukaryota; kingdom Viridiplantae; phylum Streptophyta; class Magnoliopsida; order Lamiales; family Lamiaceae; genus Salvia; species Salvia splendens. The sequence continues at coordinate 14,616,312 of NC_056034.1, forward strand.
CCGGCACGGGCGACGGGGGCGGCACGGGCGACGAGGACAGCGCGGAGTGAGCAGGGGATATTGGACTATGTATTTTTCTTTTTTTAAATGACTATGTATTTTGTTTTTTTTTCTAACTATGTTTTTTTTTATGTTTTATGACTATGTATTTTTGCCCATATTTTGCTTTCTCGTATTCCGTATCAAAATTATAATTCCGTTTTTACGTAATTACATTATTGTGATTTTTTTTTATTGCGGGAAGTCCTAGTGGGAAGGGCGATGGGAAGGGCGGATTGTGCAGGGGATGTCCTAGTGACGTGGCAGGAGGTGTTTTGGGGATGTCCTAGTGGATGTGGACATCCGCCCACTGGAGATGCTCTAAGAGTGTCCACGATGAGGACACTTTGATATACAAGCCACAAATCACATTATTTTATCAATGGTTGACATATTTTAATTCAGTCTACAATAAAAATTATCGAGTATAATAATTAGAAAAATACACATAATTTAATTATAAAAAAATTAAAACACATAATTTATTCCCACACAATTTTGTGTTTTAAAAAAATTAAAACACATAAATTAATACACACACTCTCTCCACTTCATCTTCCCCAAATTTCTATCTCTCTCTTCACTTCATCTTCCCCAAATTTCTGTTTCTCTCTTCACTTCATCTTCCTCCACATTTATAAACCTCCACATAGAACAAATGAGGAAAATAAATTTAAAAAAGAAAAGAAAATCGAATTCCGGCGGCCGCGGCTCAATGGGCCGCGCAATTACTCGTCTGAGGGCTATCCTTTCCACGATTGGAAAATTCGAAACCAATTACCACATTAAATTAGATTTATGGAGTAAATATTCATAATTATAAATGAAAAATGAAAATGGAAAATGAACTTTACAGATTATTATAGAAAAGAAACAACAATTCTTGTAATAATAATTTGTGTAGTTAGTTATACTATTTTTTCCAATAGAACAATAGACATAGTTTTAGGTCCGATCAAATTTATTTAAAAGCGCATATTTAACAAATAAAATAAATTTCAAATTTACTTTTAAAATGTCGCTTACAACAACGCGGCATATATATTGATACTATTTGCAGTTGCAGCACCCCGGATGAAGATCTCAACATGCCCTATTGACTTGACATAAAGCAAGAGTCGTGTGGTAAAATTGGGGAAAATGTGAAACAACTTTATCACTTCCTTTTGTAGAATTACACAACAAACATTTGATGGAGGAGTTTATTATGATTTCTTGGCGGATTTGGTGGGGCGCGCAACCAAGCAGCATGTAGTGAAAATTGTGTTCCACCCGGAGTAATAGTTGACCAAGCTCGGGAAACGCTTGTAGAATGGCAAACGGCACAACGTGGAAAACATACATTCCTTCCCGTAGACGCCACAGCTCCTCGCGAACCTCCACAATTCGCAACTGGAACAGCCCCATCCGAAAGCTGGCGGTGTTATACGGATGCAGCTACATTCGCAGAGTCCAAGATGATCGGCACAAGTTCTTTATTGCTATCGCATGATAATTTATTTCTTCATACGTTTTCATCTTGTCAATATGAGATTTTCCCTCCCCCGTGTATCTGAAGCGATAGTCGTACGTGCTATACTTCAATATGTTTCTCAACAATGCCCTGGGCCAGGTATCATATACACAGATGCATAAGGGGTAGTCTTCTCCAATCAATTATGAACACATCACCCGATTGGTGCGAATACGGAGCCGTCGTATCGAAATGTCAACAATTATTACTACAAAGACCTAATGTGGTAGTTGCTTGGGTTCGTCATTCAAACAATATATTAGCACATATTATAGCTTGTAACTCCTTTATGTATCCTCATTCTAATGTTTTGGTCTTTTATTTTGGATTGTATCATTGAATACTTTTAGGGCCCGTTTGGTTTCCATGTTAGGCATAGATACACCTCTCTATCTACCCTATTTTTTGTGTTTGGTTTCCATGTTAGCTATCTTCACAACCCGGTTGTTGCATCTCATTACCCGATTCAGGAGGAGTTATGTAGTTCGAAAATGGCGATAACTCCATCCCTCGTTCACCATGCGATAGGGAGCTGCAATTACAGGTGAAGAATTCAAATTTCACCCAATTGTCTTGATTACCCCTCTATTTACTCATCTCCATCCATATTTACACCAAACTCAACCACCAATTGCTACTGAGTTTTCGAGAATTTGGGGTTTGTTCAACAAAAATCGTAGTTGCCGTAGGTGCTTGTGTTGTTTACAAGGTCGTATGGGCTGAGGCAATTGCGTATTCTCACCACGTTTCGCTACTATTTGTAGGTTGCAATTTAATTTCCGGGAAATACTTGCGCCGACGATTCATGGAGAATAACGACGCTGCTAACCAGGTAAGTTCCTCACTTTAACTACTATGATGTCAAATTCGTTTCATATTGAGTGGAAGTGGCCTTGACGATTCGTGAGTCGGTGCTCGAAATTTGTTGCGTTAATTTTGTAGCTCGACATTGACAAAAGTTGCAGCTTTGTATCGGATGGTATAGATGGCTTGGCCTTCACAATTTGTGTCAATTGCCTGACCTAATGTTCTCTGATATTTGCGAAATGTTTTGGGGGGGGGGGTCATTATGTGAATGTTGTTGCAGATAATAGTCGACGATTAGATGATGTGTCAACTATCTCTTAATGCCTAATGATTTATGCATCCGTTGCATAGGGGTGTTGAAGATTCATCATTATAAACGATTAGATGATGTGTCAACTATCTCTTAATGCCTAATGATTTATGCATCCGTTGCATAGGGGTGTTGAAGATTCATCATTAGGTTTTTATGTCCATTGTTCTGAGGTTGTGGTGTATAAAGCAATCTGTGGAGCCTTAGCTGGTATTTGTTCATGTAGGTTGCTATAAATGAACCAACCGAACTATTGATCTTACTTGAGGAAATACTAAGGAATCATCGGATAAACATGCTTCTTGTTACCATGCTTATCAATCTAGCCAGATCCAATGCATACAAAAGGAAACGGGGGGGGGGGGGGGGGGGGGGGGGGGCAGATTAACCCCAGAGGTAATGATTGAATCCATCCCGGCTCATGTGAAGCAGCTGGATAGGCTGGTCTGGGTTTCTGATCGGTCCTGTGTAGACAACTTGCGGATGGATAAAAATACTTTTGGAAGATTGTGTCGCATTCTACGTGACCGGGCAGGATTAGTAGACCAAAAATTTGTCACCGTTGAGGAACAGGTTGCCATGTTTTTGTCCATTTTAGCTCACCACAAAAAGACTCGGGTTGTAGGCCACGATTTCATGCGTTCTTCTGAAACCGGAACCGGTAGGTGATGACTGCACGGACTCAAGATGGAAGTGGTTTAAGGTATGCATAATCTAATGTCTTTCTTATTATAATTTATACGAAACGTAGTTCAGACGTCTCAACCAACTAATGTTTGTAGGGTTGTCTTGGAGCTTTAGATGGAACCTACATACACGTACGCGTGCCCGTAGCTGACGCTCCACGTTATCGTAATAGAAAGGGGCAAATATCGACCAACACCATTGTGGACGAAGAAAAGGGATGAATGTGGGCTAATAGGACAAACGCGTGACCGATGCAGCTATGATTGTTAGTACCGCAGCATATGGGAGTGTAGTATCTGTATTGAAAGGTGTAAAAGCATATTTTTTAGAAAACTTTGTTTTAACTGATTAGCATTTGTTGTTCATGTATCCAGACATTAGTTGAGCTTACATGCCTTGTTGGGCACTATAAATCATCCTAATAAAGGATTCATTAACATCGCATTTAATATGCAAAACATACAGCCAAACCCCATCAGTGCAGTCTCCACTGTAATATCGCGGAACAAATAACATACCTAAAACCGCTCATTCAACCATAGATTCTTCATTCCACGTATTACAACAACATATTACTACGTAGACAAAAGTGTTCGAGACTGTTCGGGGGCCAAAAAGTAGGTACTTAAGTCGCGGATTTGCGCGATGTGCCTGCAGGACTCCATGACGCGCAAGATGAGCCTTTCGCCGATGAGCCTGCAGGACCCATAAGTCCAACAAGACCTCCAGCAATGCTTGGTGAGCCTTGTTCGAGGTTGGTCCATTCCTCATCGGCGTACCATTGTAGATGGATGAACAAACGGCGAATTGACTTCGTCGGGGTCAGTTGGCGAAGGAACATGCTTCGCACGAGTAGGGGCATTTGGTGCGGGGGAATCGGTTATCACAATAACCTCCGTTGTGTCGGAGATGGCTATCACCGCTTGCGACGTCTCCTTCTTCTCATGCCGCATACCAAACATGGTCGTCAGGCGGCTATATTCCACCTCGTCTCGGTAATAGTAAGCGCCGGCGAGGGGGTTTGTCTATACAAAAAATAAATAAAGTGTTAAAACCGGTAAGCTGGTTAAACGACATGATAAAAACACTATGACAACACATTGTCAATATGGAATGTACGGTATACCCGAAATATAAACTTCCAGGATTCGTTGTCTGCAACAATCCGTTTCTCATCGAGGTCCCAGCGGACTCCCGGCATGCTAACTACTTCGTTGAAAGTCTGGAGGCGAACTCGGAGTAGCTCCAACCGACTGACAATATCAGCACAAGTAATTGCAGTAGGAAATCGAAGATTGATTACCTTACATGCCTCGTTGAGCACCGAATCCGTCACACCGTCATCGCAAGATGCGCTGCTATTTCGCAGCGTGATCACAGTAGATAGTAGTAACGTATCCATTGCTGTGTTCCACTTGCCCCTGTAGAAGAAGGTCGCTTGATTTGGGATTAGTGGGTTCATGTCGAGGGACCTGAATGGCTGTGTAATTCAAAATTTTATTGTGTGGATATGCACTCAAACGAGGGTAGTTTATGTAGTTGCTAAATGTAAACACCCATATGTAGGTCGAATACAATTGTTTTGTAGGCTTATTAACTGAAGTTAGATAAAGGTCATTTCAATTTATACTTGACTTCCAAAGGCAACTTTGCATGTTCATTTGTATGGGTTAAAAGCGCATGTTCTCCACCTTTTTTACCGCATTCATTTTCTTACCCACCCATATGATGACGAATTTAATATAGCTTGTATTATAAATTGAATCCCCAACCACCATAAAGTTAGAGGCAGAAGCTGTGCCTAGCTCGTTTCACACGCCATCCCTGGTTGGTCAAACACATAATCAGACAAAATAAAGTTTCAGCCTAATACACAACCCATTTGTATTTGTAGTCATTATAGACGACGATGTTGACGGAGGCCACGACCCGGATGCCGATTCGTCCGAAGAGTACGTGCCTTCGAGGACTGAATCTGAAACAACAATGGACGAAGGCTATGTGGACGATAGCGGGGCACTAAACATGGACGGTATCCCTACATTCGCAGTTACCCTCACCTCGAGTAACATCAATCGGAGCCTTGAAATCCCCTACGGCTTTTGGCGGCACCATATCCCTATGGGGGCAATACAAGCAGGGGTGAACCTGATTACACACCGAGGGATGTGGACATGTTCTCTCGAGCACAACTCGAGTAGGATATGGGTGAACCATGGTTGGCGTCGCTTCAAACACGACCACAATATTGTGATAGGGGTGTGTTGCCATTTCAAGCTCGTTGATGCATTTGTGCCACAATTCCGAGTGTTGTTTGATCGTCCCTAAGTTCGTTGAAACTAGTCGTATTATATGTATGCACTACTTAGTATGGTCCCGTTTTCAAGTAGATTTGATAAGGTTCCTTGTGAGGGAAACCTTCCATGTGCCCAAGAAATACCCAAAGCGGTGTTTGATTTCAATTTTTTTGTGTTTTCAAAGATAAAGTAAAGATAAAGAGCCTAGCCTCCAAAAACTAAACTCAAAATGGTCTTGGATGGAGAGAAAGAAGGTGAGAAGAAAGTGTAAAGAATGAGGAATCCTCTTTGAGGACCTATGACCTCCCACAAAAAGATGTGGGCAACCCTAGGCTACTTTCACCCAAAGCAAATACTCCATTGGCTCCACATTCATGACTACACAACCATAAATGCATACCTATACTTGATTTAGCCAAATGAACATAAAACAAGCAACCTACAATGTAGGAATTTGGATAGAAATCTCACATGGGAGATGCTCTCAAAGGAGTCTTCATAATAACATTCATCCAAGTCTGCCCTTAAAGTCTTACAAAGAGGATATTTATAGTTAGGGTTGGAAACCCAAGAAAAGGGCTAAAAAACAAGGAAAAACGACTGTAAAAGTTGAATCGCCCGGCCGGACGTTTTGGGAAAGTGAAATCGCCCGGTCGGGCGAACTTTCTGGATTCGGCGCTGCTTCTTCAAACGCCCGGTCGGGCGTTCTGGGATGGTGAAATCGCCCGGTCGGGCGAACTTTCTGGACTGTGGACGATGCTCAGCGCACAAACGCCCGGTCGGGCATTTTGGAGGTGTGGATTCACCCGACCGGGCATTCCATCTGCCTCCTCAATTCCCCTCCTAATGAAGTTTGAAACGCCTTCCCGAAGCCTTTGTCTCATTGATCTCGTGACGGGCCTTCCGGGCAGCTTAAGGGGAGTCGTGGTTGGGTCAGCCCGGGCCTTGGACTTCCCGTTTGTATCATCCTCTCCCTCTTGAGAAGGATTTGTCCTCAAATCTGGGTCGTCCCCTACAAAATCAAACGGGCTCAAGTCAGCCACATTAAAAGTACAACTCACGTTATACTCACCGGGAAGATCAATGATGTAGGCATTGTCGTTCACACACTCTAGGACCATAAATGGGCCATCCCCTCGCGGGGCAAGCTTGGATCTTGCTTTGTCGGGAAAACGTATTTTCCGAAAGTGTACCCACACCCAATCTCCAGGGTTGAACAACATTTTCTTTCGCCCTTTGTTCACCCTTTGAGCTACTTGTTCCCCCATCTTGCGGATTCGTTCTTGCACTCGAGTGTGCACGTCTTGTACAAACTTGGCCTTCTCCACCCCACCTACATCAACCATATAAGACAAAGGCAAATCGGCCGTGGACAAGTCCAACGGGGTGAGTGGATTGAAACCATAGACAACCTCAAAAGGGGATTGTTGGGTGGTGGAATGTATGGTCCTATTATAAGCAAACTCGGCTATAGGCAAACATTCTTCCCAATAAGTTTTATTTTCAAAAACCAAGGCACGGAGAAGAGTTCCCAATGAGCGGTTTACAACTTCCGTTTGACCATCCGTTTGGGGATGTGCGGTGGTAGAGAAAAGGAGTTTGGTACCCATCCTACCCCAAAGTGTTTTCCAAAAGAAACTCAAAATTTTGACGTCTCTATCACTTACAATAGTTCTCGGGACCCCATGGATTCTTACAACCTCCTTAAAAAATAAACTAGCAATGAATTTGGCATCACTTGTCTTCCGACATGGAATGAAGTGAGCCATTTTGGAAAACCTATCCACCACCACAAAGATGCTATCATTTTTCCGAGGAGACATTGGGAGACGTAGAACAAAGTCCATGGACAAGTCTACCCAAGGATGTGTAGGAGTAGGCAAAGGGGTGTAATGACCATAATTGTTAGATTTAGACTTGGCTTGCCTACACTCTAAGCAACTACTACAAAACTTTTCAACATGCTTCTTCATGCAAGGCCAAAAGAAATGCTCACTTAGTATGTCAAAAGTTTTAAGCAACCCAAAATGACCCATTAGGCACCCTAGGTGAGCCTCCTTAATCAACAAATTTCTCAAAGAGCATGAAGGTATGCACAACCTATTCTCTCTAAAAAGATGGCCATCCAACTTATAGTATTTATCAAAAGCACCTTTTTCACAAGCTCCGTAAATAGAAGAAAAGTCATGATCATGCTCATAAAGGTCTTTAATAAACTCAAATCCAACATAATTGGAGGCACACATAGTAAGCACACGCTTTCTCAAACACACGGTATCACTCACAAGTAAAGTGCCATCATGCAAGGTCTCAAAAGGCTTCCTAGAAAGAGCATCGGCAACCACATTGTCCTTTCCCTTCTTGTACCTAATGACATAGGGAAAAGTCTCTAGGAAAACACTCCATTTAGCATGCCTTTTATCAAGTTTATGTTGACCTCCTAAGAACTTAATAGACTCATGATCCGTGTGTATCACAAACTCCTTGTGCATCAAGTAGTGTTGCCAATTCTCAAGGCAACGGACTATAGCATACAACTCCTTGTCGTATGTGGGGTAGTTCAATTGGGCTTGATTTAGTTTTTCCGAGAAGTAAGCTATGGGCTTACCCTCTTGCATGAGAACTCCCCCGATCCCCACACCACTTGCATCACACTCAAGTTCAAAAGTTTTATCAAAATTAGGGAGTGCTAGTAAGGGAGCATGCGTGAGGTCATTTTTCAAAGTACTAAACGCTCTCTCTTGCTCCTTCCCCCACTTAAACTCAACATTTTTTTTGACAAGGTGGTTCAAGGGTGAAGCTTTGGTGGAAAAATCCCTAACAAACCTCCTATAGAAGCTAGCAAGGCCATGAAAGGACCTAACCTCACTCACATTCCTAGGTGTTGGCCATTCCCTAATGGCTTTCACCTTTTCCTCATCTACCCACACTCCTTCCTTTCCCACAACAAAACCAAGAAACACAACTTCCTCAACACAAAAAGTGCATTTAGGCAACTTGGCATATAAAGTATGCATTCTCAACACTTCAAGCACATTCCTAAGATGACTAGCATGCTCTTCAACACTACGACTATAAATCAAGATATCATCAAAATATACCACCACAAATTTCCCAATAAAAGGACGAAGCACATGATTCATCAAACGCATGAATGTAGAAGGGGCATTAGTTAAACCAAAAGGCATCACACGCCATTCATATAAGCCAAATTTGGTTTTGAAAGCGGTTTTCCATTCATCTCCCTCTTTCATGCGAATTTGGTGATATCCACTAGCCAAATCAATTTTAGAGAAACATATAGAGCCACAAAGATCCTCTAACATGTCGTCTAACCTAGGTATAGGGTGTCTATATTTGATGGTGATTTTGTTAATTGCCCTACAATCTACACACATCCTCCAACTTCCGTCCTTCTTAGGTACAAGAATGACGGGTACGGCACAAGGAGATAGAGATTCACGAATTAGACCTTTGGCAAGAAGTTCCTCGACTTGCCTTTGTAGCTCTTGTGTCTCCTTGGGGTTCGCCTTGTATGCGGCCCGGTTTGGGAGTGATGATCCCGGTAAAAGGTCAATTTGATGCTCGATCCCCCTCATGGGAGGGAGTTCACTCGGGAGTTCCTCCGGGAATACATCTTCAAATTCCTGCAACACACTTTGGACAATCAAAGGATACGGGTCAAGGTTAGTAGCTAAGCATAAATCCTTACGGACCATGAGGAGAACGAAGAGGTGATTGTTTAGTGCCCACCCAAGGTCGGTTTTACTAGCTATCAAACATTCCTTTCCCCCTCTTGTTTGTGGGTGCTCTCCTTTGGGCGCTTTTATTTTTCTCTCACCACCCCCACTCTCACTTGGCTTTTTTAGCTCACATTCTTCTACTAGCCTTTTTTCTCTATCTCTCTCTCTTTCCTTTTGTAGATGTTGGCTAACCTCAAACACGGCACTAGGTAGCAATGGCTTCAAACGAACCTTTAACCCGTTGAGCATGTAGAAATACTCATTCGTGAAGCCATTTTTGTAGGCCCTTCTATCAAACTCCCATGGCCTCCCTAGCAAAACATGACATGCCGTCATAGGAATGATATCACATAGGATTTCTTCCTCAACTTCCCCAATCTTCAATGGAACTTTGCATTGAGCCTTCAACCTCAACTCTCCGGAGTCCCCTAACCATTGCAATTTGTAGGGGTTTGGGTGTTTAAGTACCTTCAATCCCAACTTGGCCACCAACCGGTCACACACCACATTTGTACAACTCCCTCCATCTATGATGACCAAGCACGTCTTGGACTTCACCTTACACTTCATATGAAAGATGTTGCACTTTTGCTCCTTATGCTCCTCAAGGTTGGGTTGTACATTGAGCATTCGGAGTACAACCATAGCCCTTAAGGGTGTATCTTCTTCTTCGCCACTAGAAAAAGCTATGTCGGTGTCCGGGCTCACTTCTTTAGTGCCCACACCCTCCCCATCTTCTTCATCTTCCTCACTATACACGCTACCATCTTGCCCGATAACCATTACCCGTTGGTTTGGGCACTCGCGTGCATAATGGCCATACCCCTTGCACTTGAAACATTGAACCTTCTTGTCTTCCATAGGGGCTATAGCTTTAATAGGTTGAGTACCCGGTAAAGCCTTCGCGATCGGCCTCCCTTGGGTGTTTGGATTGGCCATGTTTTCCACCTTCTTGCCGGGAGCACTCCACTTGCTAGTCCCCGTCCCTCCGGTTTGGCTAGACGCCCATTTAGCCCGGCTAGAAACCAACTCCTTACTTTGCCTCTCAAAAGTGTCGGCAAACCCAATCACCTCATCCAAGGAAATTCCCCTCAATGCCTCCACTTGCACCTTGTGCTTCAAGTTGATGTTAAAGCCATGGATAAATCGATCTTGAGTCGCCTCTTCTCGCTCCTCCACCCCTACCTTGCTCATCAATGATAGGAGTTCATAGTAGTACTCCATTACGCTCTTCGTCCCTTGCTTCAAATCTTGAAACTCCCCTCGAAGTCGGAGGAAATAGGACTTTGGTACAAAGGTAGTCCTCATGAGCTCACACAACTCCGCCCACGAACCCACTTCTCCTCCCCTAACCATTCTTCTCCTCCTCATCATATCATTCCACCATGTATCCGCATTGCCACGAAACTCGGCTATTGCCACCTTCACCTTATCACCTACCGAAAAGTTATGGAGTGAGAAAATTTTGCTCATTTGTGACTCTCATTCCAAGTAGGCCTCGGGATCAAACTTGCCGTGGAACTCGGGAAATGTGTGCTTGATAGACTTGGTGGGATCATCGTACCGCGGCTCCATCTCCTCCTCATAGTTTCTATATCTTCCATGCCTACCATTCCACCCATGGTGCCCCATGTTTCCATTCCCTCTTCCGCCCATCATGTTCCCGAACCTACCATTCCTATTCCCATTCCGTCCTCCTCCTTGTCCCCCACGCCCCCCATGATCGTACCAACCATATGGCTCTTCCTCTCCATTACTCCCCTCGGAGGCATTGTGATGTGTGTGATTGCTCCTAGGGGTGTTTGACCTTGATAGTTGCACGGCCTTCAAAGCGTTGAGCTCGTCGTGGAGAAAAGTTTGGTTTTCATGGATGGATGCTTGGTTCTCCTTGAGTTCCTTCAAATCCCCGAACATAGCATCTTGAGTGACATGCATTGTGGTTTGGCCTTCTTTTAGATCCCTCAAATCCGTCATAATTTTTTCCATCAAGTTTTTCAACTCATCCCCCGCCACACTAAGACTCGTGCTCGCACCCGGTTGCGGATCCCCCATCGTGGTGGATCTAGTACGAGGTGGCATTCACAATGGTACCTACAATAAGAAATAAAAATAAACTAGGATCTAGTCCTAAGGGTTAGTAAAATCCACACTCACACACACAAGAATGGGAGATTTTAGTAAGAACTCACTTCCCAATTGGTAATCCCACCCCCAATTCACTCACCAATGTCACTCGGAAAAAGACTTAGAATATAGTGAGGGCTAGGTTCACTCACTCTCAATATCCAACTTCCTAAATGCAAGTGCTAAGACAAATCATTCAAGGTATACACATAGGCAATATAACCAAGCAAGTAAAGCCAATCAAGCATGTGAAAGTAAGGTTCAATGCCTAAGGAAGCTAACAAACAAACTTAGTTGAGCTGAAAATTTATGTAACACTTGGCTGATCTTTAGGAATTTTTTTGATATGGCTACCCAACCCCAAAATTGATGAAACTTGGTAGATAACAAGATTAAAGGGTTTAGAATGAGGGAAAAATATCCCCAATATAGCAGGTTTTCGAGAAGACCCTCGATTTTACGTTTTCCCCAAATCTGTCAAACTAGGGCACAAAACAGGGCAGCAACTTCACACATTAATTTGACCTATCAAATGATAGAATTTTTGGCTGAGATTTTTCAAGAAAATAGTTCATATATCATGGTTCATGCACACCAAAAATCAGCTCAAACCTACAACAATTGACCAATAAACAAGCAAAGACTAAAACAAAAGAAATAAGGAAAAATAAGGAAAATGAAATTTCATAGAGGTTTAAAATCAAACACTTGGTAGGCACCTAGGCTCTAGATACCAAATGATAAGGTTCCTTGTGAGGGAAACCTTCCATGTGCCCAAGAAATACCCAAAGCGGTGTTTGATTTCAATTTTTTTGTGTTTTCAAAGATAAAGTAAAGATAAAGAGCCTAGCCTCCAAAAACTAAACTCAAAATGGTTTTGGATGGAGAGAAAGAAGGTGAGAAGAAAGTGTAAAGAAGGAGGAATCCTCTTTGAGGCCCTATGACCTCCCACAAAAAGATGTGGGCAACCCTAGGCTACTTTCACCCAAAGCAAATACTCCATTGGCTCCACATTCATGACTACACAACCATAAATGCATACCTATACTTGATTTAGCCAAATGAACATAAAACAAGCAACCTACAATGTAGGAATTTGGATAGAAATCTCACATGGGAGATGCTCTCAAAGGAGTCTTCATAATAACATTCATCCAAGTCTGCCCTTAAAGTCTTACAAAGAGGATATTTATAGTTAGGGTTGGAAACCCAAGAAAAGGGCTAAAAAACAAGGAAAAACGGCTGTAAAAGTTGAATCGCCCGGCCGGGCGTTTTGGGAAAGTGAAATCGCCCGGTCGGGCGAACTTTCTGGATTCGGCGCTGCTTCTTCAATCGCCCGGTCGGGCGTTCTGAGATGGTGAAATCGCCCGGTCGGGCGAACTTTCTGGACTGTGGACGATGCTCAGCGCACAAACGCCCGGTCGGGCGTTTTGGAGGTGTGGATTCGCCCGACCGGGCATTCCATCTGCCTCATCCATTCCCCTCCTAATGAAGTTTGAAACGCCTTCCCGAAGCCTTTGTCTTATTGATCTCGTGACGGGCCTTCCGGGCAGCTTAAGGGGAGTCGTGGTCGGGTCAGCCCGGGCCTTGGACTTCCCGTTTGTATCAAGATTTCTTCTAGTATCCATGTGTATGCGGTAAGGCAGTTTGTGTACGCTCTTCATGGCAAATTTTCAAGTGGATTGCTATGATTGTGAAAATGAATTGATGTAATTTGTGGTCTTTTTTGTGGGCGTAGGCAATTTAGACTCATTCGCCATATACACTTGTGCTTATTTGAACGTGGCAACCCCGTAACGAAATCGAGAAAAATAACAATCCATCCAAATGAGTCGAGTATGGCATGAATTTTATTTCGTAGCATACCACATACTAATGAATACCGTACCTTGAATTATCGCCTCAAACACGATGGCTCACTTTATGTTAAATTAACGCATAAGCGCATCCACACACATTGTATACCCACTGAAACATTTAATTAATGTGAATATATTAATATCATGCAAACCAACCCCTCCTAATTTCTTGCAGCCTTTGCATATTGAAGTGGCTTGTCATAATAGTAAATGGAGTAGGTGTTGTTATAGGAACAAGGCTAATAAATATGCTTGCCAATTCCTCACCATTTTCAACTGCTTGAAAGCTAGCTATGGCGGATGAAGATGCATACGCCGCATACCACAGGAGTCTGTCGTTCATCAAAGTGTTTTCCGGCCATCGCAACAAAGAGGAGTTGGTATGCTTCTATTTACATGTTCGTGTTCATACATTCCCCAAATATAATGGGTTACTTATACATATACTTGGATTGCTTACGTGTAACGTCTACCTCCACAATGGGTTGCGGAGTATGGAAATGACCTGCCGGTCGATTGTCAACTCGTTATGCCGAATGGAACCCGCTGGGAGGTCCGGCTGGTGCAAATAGCCAGCGGATGCCATTTCTGCGTTGGTTGGTCGGACTTCCGGCGTGGGAATAATGTCTCACATGGTGAGAAACTAACCTTCACCTTAGTCGATGTGGGAATTTTCCACGTAAAAATATACAAGTCAGGGACCGGTTGCCCGCCACGCTCTGATATAGACATTGAGTATCTTGTTTAAAAGCTCCGTTTTTCTAATTTCAGTTTCAGATAATAGTCCAATGATTTGGTCATACTCGTATGTGTGAATTAGGACTGACGGAAGAAGAAGAGGACAATGAGGTCTACACCCCTGACATTGAATCTTCGGACGATCATCCCCCATCCGGTGTAGAATCCGATTCGGCAGACGGCAGTCAGTCATCCGATGATAGGGGTGCCCCTGATGAAGACGAGTATCCCACATGGACGCTGAAACTGACGAGGTCACACATCAAGCGAACTATAGAACTCCCTCACGAGTTCTGGCAACTACATTTGCGTGCCGCCCCACAGCAAAATGTCGTGCATTTTCTAGTGGATGGGCAAACATGGCGAGTCCTACTCAAGCATAGCCCGGGCAAGATATGGGTGAAGCATGGTTGGCGCGGCTTCAAAGATGCAAACGCTTTGTTCCCTGGGGTGCGTTGCCACTTTAAGCTCGTCGATGCGCAAGACATCCAGTTCTATGTATGGTTTGATCGTCCGTAAGAAGCGTGTGTTTTTACGTTGGGCTGAAGCGTGTTGTTGTTGGTGTGGTTTGATGTACGTTTATGTTTTTGAACACTGTGTTGTGCCAAGTTTCCTTTGTGTAATAACATAACCACCTAGTTATATAACTTAATTGCAATGTTTTGGAAAATCACAAACAAAAGTTGTTCACCTGGAATGTTATTCCGACGGGAACTCAACAAGGCAATCTAAAGTAATCTTTTTTATTAGCAAAGCTGAAAGCAAATCCACCAATCAACACATTCAACATTGCGTTTACAATTTCAGCAAACCATAATCGCAATAACACAACAAAACAACAATTGTCAGTGCACCCCCATGTTAGCCGCAAAAAATGGGATGCAACATTACAGCTTGGATCAAGGTTTTAGCCATGATATGTTATAAAATAACAAAAATAGATACAGACAACCATTTTCAAAACATCCCATCCGTTTCTAGGAGGTCGAACACAAACGCGGCTCGCGCCAAGTCATCCAAACCCCTGAACTGATCCATAAGCTCAGGCTCCTTCACTAACTTTTTTGCGGCATAAAATTGTTGCTTGATGGTAAGACCGGGCATCCCTTTCAGCTGATTGAAGACTTCAGTTCTCTTTGTGCTTAGATCAAATTCATAACCAATTCGGGTAGAGATGTCCTTCAACCGCTCATTCGTGTCTTCGTGGATACGAGTCATCAACTCTAGTACGCTGTCCATCTTGTCCTCAGTCTTCCTCTTCTTCGGTGCTTTGCTTTGTACCCTCGAATTTGCACGAACAAGAGCCGGTGTGGAGGTGCTCTCATCAACCATCTCTGGCAGAACACCGCTCGGAAAAACTTCATCAGGGAAAAGTTCCTCTAATGTGATTGGGGAAGACTTCGCTGAACTATCACCTACGTTCACCTTTGAACCATAAATCTTATGCACCGCCTCGCCAGTGTCCATACCCTTAAGCCCCTCTGCACGGTCCTTGCCGAAAATCTCCTTCCAGTCATTGAGCATAGGCCACGACTTATTCCTCATATACCGGGCATTGCTATCTTTCTGCCACATATTGTAACACAAACACAAATTAGAGATTGCACACCACCAATGAAGCATAAGCAAAAGTAGATGTCTTATATTTGTATTTTTAACAATTCGGTAAATGATTTAAACACATACACGAACACCTACAGCTTAGCATATGTGAACAATATTACCTGCATGACTTGTGACCATTGTTCATCGTCGATATCGAGCTTGTACTCACCATCCGCATTGAAACCAACTCCACTTCGGTCAAGTATTTGCATTAGCGAATAGTAATTCTTCTTCCAAGTAGTGATTTTCGACTTTATGTGAGGGTGGACAACAATATCAGTTTTTGGAAATTCACGTTTCAGGGCTTCCAGAGCACGGGTTAGATACCCTGAACGGAAACCATTATCCGACTTCCAGCCGGTGGCAGCCAACTCCTTCATAGCCGCCAAAAGGATGGCCTCCTCGCGTTCTGTCCAAACCCTTCTAGCGCCGGGTGCTACCACTCCTCTGTTCGTGATCATATCAGAGCAACCTTCACATAAAAAATGGTTAACTACCACGTGTGTACCAAGAACAAACAATAGGGGGTAAGGCGAAGGCAATACCCTCTGGTAATGGGCTGCCGTCGGTGTCATTACCGCTGTTATGTTGAGACGCCATAACAGAAGATTGTAGCTGCGACAAGATCGTCGTATGTCTTGCAACAAACAAACCAATTAAACCAAAATGTACTCATTTAACTATATGTTGCTGCAAATTCGACTTCAAACATCAATCACAAAACTACCGAATAATTGGCAGCAAAACAAGTAAGTAATGCTTGAAATAAACTTATTGCTGTAATCTAAACCATCAAGTTTGCTTCCGATTCAACACTTTCGCGTTTCGGACAGAATCTGCCCATCAGTGGGACCTTCAGTACAATAAGGCCATATACGGCTAACCCGACGAATAATACTTGGTATCCTTCTGCGGATGGAACTCCAGGCGAGCGAAGAAGCTTCAAGACGCCGGTCACCACCACGAGTGTTGATTTGCTATGAAATTGGGGATCGGGCATTAGGGTTAGAGATGAAATCGGTTTTCAGCGCCAAAACTTTGACTAAGGGCAATATTGGAATTTTGAAATTTGTCTGAGGATAAATCCGAGAATGAACATTTGTATCTCTATTTCCGAATCGGTTACCAAACGGCCATATCAAAGGGGAGAGGATACGTATCTGTACAACCAAACACCTGCCCGAGATTATTAACACAATCTTCAATCCAGTTATTGGAGGTTACAATCTCCTAACATATGTTGGCCCAACATGGAAACCAAACGGGCCCTTAATCATCATTGTTCCTTCAAAAAGTAAAAAATTTATTTTTCAGTATAAAAATGAGTTTTATTTTTATTAATAGGAGTAGTACAGGTGAGACGACTTCCCCCGAAAAAAAAAACTTTGAACACTATAAACTTTAGCATGTTAAATTTATATTCCATCTATTTCCTGGAAAAATATATTTGATCAAATATTATTATATGGCAATTGCAAAATAGTGTCATGCATTGATCATATACATGTCCCATCAAACATTAGAAAGGGATAATTACATGTTTCATACAAAATGTTTTACCTTTATTCAATTTAGTACAAAAAGTATTAAGTTTACATATTTCATAAAAAAGTTACATTAGTGTTTCAAATTAATACATTTCCGTTAAATATTTTAAACACCGTTAGTTAGTTTATAATTTGTCAAACTTATCATCATAATAAAAGAATAATCAGAGATTTAATACAATTAATCACTCTAAAAACATAACGGTCAACACCAATTCTTCCAGCAATTGATCGTGGTTTAAAAATTTTTATCTCTCAATATACTCTATTTTTTTATTATATTCTTTATAGAACAAAGTATAAAATAAGTCCATATTTCATCTTTACAAAAATGGCTAATTTGAGCTTCAAATAGTCAATAAGTCAATATTTAATTTTTATAAAATGATTCAATATCTTTTTAGTTGTATTCTCCATTGTTACATGAGAAAGCTTCGACAATAAAATGCAATTTGCTAATTTGATGGTGAATAGTGTTGATTTTTTTTCTATGTGTTTTTCATTTTTGTAAGTAATAAACTGTGTTTGAAATAATTAATGGAAATTTTAATTTAAAACATTTTGTACAAATTTGAAACATTGATGAAACTTTGTATATGTATGATGTAATTGGAAGTAATGGTGTTAGTAGGGACTTAGCGGAATGTATTAATTTAAAACACTAATGTAACTTTTTGTATGAAATACGTAAACTTAATACTACTTTTTGTACTAAATTAAAACAAAGGTAAAATATTTTGTATAAAACATGTAATTACCCCGAAAAGGGGAGTATAAAATCTGATTAAAGCTATATAAATAAATAAACAATGAAACAGTCAAACAGATAATGTAAAATACATTAAAAAATTGTACTCCATTTTAAAGTTTTTGGAAGAGTAGAAATTGACAGATATCAATTGTTTAAAGTTTTTGGAAGAGTGGGAGTGACAGATATACCCTCATTCATGCACTTCGAAAATATCCACATATTTAATAATCAATTTGGATACTTTCGTCCAATACCAGTATTTTTTATTAGACCATATATATTTAATACAATATACAACTAAAATTAATAAAATCTGAGAAATAAAATAGATTCTAAAATCATAAACTTTAATTAAAATTTGGTATATATTTTCCATAAACTTTAAAATTAGTCGCAAAAATCAACTTAGGGTTTAGTGAATTATCCATGAAACCATTTTTTTCTAAACTTATAGGAAATTCACTATAAGAGATAAGTTCATGATTTTGGTGATCAAATTTAAGTTGATGGGAAATATGAAATATCAAATTATGTCAAAGTTTGTGATATTATGGATCAATTAACTTTACCAAGCCTCCTATTTAAATTATGCGAAAATATAAATTTAAATAAATTGTATACATGTAATTCTTTATTTTATTTAATTCTGTGTTTAGGATATAATTTATGACTAATTTATCTTTACGTATATAATATGGATGTTTTTAATGTGTATTTTTTATCTATAAATTAAATATGTATATGTATATTATGTTTTTATATAAATTGATTTTTTTTTTTTTAAAAGTGTAATGTTAGATTTGAATTCTTAAATACCAATGAATTTATATCAAGTATACTTTCAAGGAGTTCAGAGGCAAAATAAAAAATACTACTTTATAAATAAATAAAGACCTTAAATATAATTAATGATTTTTCAGACACATGTAGTGATATTTTTTTGAGTTAAAGGACTTAAAACATGCGAACCTCTAAATTCACTCTAAAAAGAAATATGCATAGTCAAAATAAAATGAAATTATGGTAATCGTATATCACTATCCAAAATTCCAAATCACATTTGCGTTGGAATTTTATGAAAAGTAGCCAAAGTCACGGCACAAACTATTATCTTGTGATTAACGCAGTACGATTACAATATTAATCACTCCTTTAATCTAATTTACTAAATTTCACTGTCAAAACGTTTTATACTGAAAATGAACATTCTTCATTACCAAAAAAAAAATAGAACACAATCATCTTCTTTGCTGGGAAATGTGTGTGCTCTGTTTTTTTTTTTTGCAATTCTCTCCATATACTACTATCTTTCTGGTGTATATGATGCACATAATAATGGTATAATCGCATATACTGTCTGTCTGAATAAATTCAGCAGCATATCTCAAAAGCCCCACAAAGTTACTAAAGTGAGAAATTAAATCCAGATTCATAGTAAAAAAGAATAAAAGTGAATATTTATACTACAACGAAGCAATTATTAATTTCCCCGTTTTTGTGTTAAAATAAGCTTTTCGCTCAATCTCTCTCCACCTTTTCCCCATTTTGCCAGCTCTCTTACCTCTATTCTCATATCCCCACCTATAAACCTTTCTCTTTACATACACTTTCTCTCTCTAAAAACTCCGGTCATCAATATTTCGTAGAGAGCGACAGAGCTGAAGTTGAAGAGATCTCTCAAAGGTTTGCGCTTTGCTTATTGAAGTTGGACCAGACACCTTCCGTTTTTAGATCCATTTTATTGTTTTTTCTGTTTGGTTTCGTGAACTGTTTGCTAACTTTTATACTATGTGGCTAGCTCCGCGATTTTCGGATGTGATTTCTTTTGATCCGAGTTTTAGGGTCTTGTGAGATGAGTTATTTGCTTAATTTAATTCTTGCTCATCGTTTATTAGTTAATCGAATTCGAAAAATAATGTGAAAAGATTTACTTTTGCTGTAACTAACCTCTGCTAACGATGAAATTCCAACTGTTTCTGGATAGATTGCTTGCAATTCGATTCACCGGGAACTGAAATAGTTTGTTATGATCTCTTATTTTTATGACGCGATGTGATAGTGAGTTGAAGTTGGAAGCTTGAGATTTTTTGTGTCTCAAGATAATTACTTGAGGGATTGTGTCTCAAGCAGGACATTAGGATATACCGACCTATATCGAATGCAAATTACAGTCTGGTGTAGTCGGCTTTTTGCCTCAAGGATTGAATGATTACTGTTTTCAGAATGGCATGTGACCATTTTGTCAATGTCATATGAATTTTTCCATTTTCTTCTGTCTTTCTGATATTGAAATATGTGAACATGCTGTAGTCAATTCTATACTAGAAATCACAATATAACAATACAGAATTTTTTCCCAACTCTGCTGCCTATTTAAACTTTTAGTGGATAGAGATTAGGTCATGCATTGATACTGCTTGCATCCATACCTGTACGGATATCGTCCATTTCATACTAGATACTGAACTGCTAGACGAGGACTTCATTCTTACCTCGTTCAGAATTTTTTATTTGAGTGATACTGGTTGGCCAGGTTCTGAAACTTAACTTTCTGGTATCCATTTGCTATAGATCATTATCTTGGCTACAAGCCTACAAGCAATAGGGATCTTATGTCCTGGTGAATTCATTCCTTCCTGATTCACTGAACTGGTTTAGAGAGAATATTGAGAAATGTATCATTGGCTGGAAGTCTTAAACAATTGGATGCTAGCAATATAATCGTGCTATGAAAATGTAATGAGGAGGCTCTGGCAACTGGCTCAAGTTTATTATTTAGTTTGGTGTTTCAAAGAAAACCTCCCCCTTAACTAGTCAATAAAATGTACAAGCCTGAAGTGATACACTTTGATCACCCTGCTGCTGTTAATATGGTTAGTCAAGGGAGTTTATTATGTAAAACTCTTGAATTAGTAGTAGTTGGGCTATATTCCATTACTTGTGTGCTGTTGTTGGGAAAAATTGGTCTTCTATATATCATTACTCAAACCAGCCTAACATACTGCTGTCTTTCTCTTTTCTTGTCCTTAAAAGGGTTAGTCGATTTTTTCTTGCTTGCTTTATGTAAATTTTCATTCTCTGCTCTTATTTATCTTTTGAATGACTGCAGAGGCTATGATAGGAGAATTTAGAGTTTACACGTCATCGTTTTGCATTCAGCCTAATCTCTTTGTTCTGGTTACTGCTTTCATCATTAGGAGCTTGGAGATATTATCCCCTGTTTTGAAATTCAGAAGGATATCATACAATGTCTAGCTCAGCAAAAGCTTTGGAGCCTGCTTTTCAAGGAGCGGGTCAGAGAGTGTATCCTTACATATGGAAGCTAACTAACATGTCCAGCTTGATTGTATATTTAAATATATAATTTAAGACTTCTAAATATTAGCCATTTCAGACTTCAGTTCATTCAGTTTGATTTGTTAGACTTAATACCGAACAGAGGGACTGAGATCTGGAGGATCGAGAACTTCCAACCGGTTCCTTTGCCAAAGTCCGACTATGGTAAATTCTGCTGTGGAGATTCGTATATTATACTTCAGGTGTGCTTGTCTGATTCCTCATCTTATTGAGAAGACAACTTCGTTAAATCTTTTGGAATCATTTTATTTTTAAGGGATTTATGTTCTGGATCAACCTGCTTCTCTGTGCAGACTAGTTCTGGTAAGGGAGGTTCTTATCTCTATGACATTCACTTCTGGCTTGGGAAGGACACTAGCCAGGTATTGATCTTGTTCACATTTGTATTCATAGTATACTTTCTTTTTATCTGCTTTGGAACTCAAATATTTGCAATGCTTTAGGATGAAGCAGGGACTGCTGCTATTAAAACTGTCGAACTTGATGCTGCTCTAGGAGGCCGTGCTGTGCAGTACAGAGAACTACAAGGGCATGAGTCTGACAAATTCTTGTCTTACTTTAAACCATGCATCATTCCACTGGAAGGTGGTGTTGCCACTGGATTTAGAAAAACTGAAGAAGAAGAATTTGAAACCCGGTTATATATTTGTCGAGGAAAAAGAGTTGTTAGGCTAAAGCAGGTAGGATTAGAGCATTCTACTACTACAACATCATAGCGACATGACTAATTTTCCATGTCGTGAGCATCAAAATATAAGAGTATCATGTAGAAAATTTCCAAATAGATAATCAACTGGTTTTCCTTAAACTGCAGGTCCCATTTTCAAGGTCCTCACTGAACCATGACGATGTTTTTATTCTTGACACCAAGGATAAGATATATCAGTTCAATGGTGCAAACTCTAATATTCAGGAAAGGGCCAAAGCACTAGAAGTGATTCAGTTTTTAAAGGATAAGTATCATGAAGGGACGTGTGATGTTGCAATTGTTGGTAAGTGCAGTCATAATAATATCTAGTATATTCTGTGTCTTGTTCCTCTATATGGAAGTCTATTATTTTTCTACGGTTTTGTATTCATTTACTAATAGCATGCAAATGCCATTCCAAACTTCAGATGATGGGAAATTACAAGCTGAGACGGATTCTGGTGAATTTTGGGTACTCTTTGGTGGGTTTGCTCCAATTGGTAAGAAGGTTGCTACTGAAGATGATATCATACCAGAAAAGACCCCTGCCAAGCTTTTTAGGTAATTAGTTGTGCTTAATGGCGGTATCAAATCTAAATATTTCAGCATTCAACACATATAGCTCTCTTTTGGACGTAACATTCTATGAGGATGTTGAGCTATAAAATACTTGCTTATTGACCATATATCAGTATGCAAGTATATCAGTATCAGTTGTTTTCCTTGGAGGTTCATCTCACATGGCACATGCACCTAACATAATCATAATCATAATCGTCAATCCTGTAATGTGGTTCTTGGATTGGTTACATATCAAACAGTTTTTTTCTAGCATAAGGAATTGTTTGTTTTTGTTAGTTGGTTCACTTTTCACACGTTTCAAGCTTTAAAGTGCTTGTATGTGCTTTCTTATGTTAATATTGTTCACTGTTTAAATGTCTTCTTATTGTATGATTATACAGCCCCAGAAAGTAAATGCTCACCACTTCTTTCATTTGCCTCTTGACAGTATTGTTGATGGTCAAGTTAAGATCGTGGATGGCGAACTTTCCAAGTCACTTTTGGAAAATAACAAATGCTATATGTTGGATTGTGGTTCTGATGTATTTATATGGGTTGGCCGAGTTACTCAAGTTGATGAGAGGAAAGCCGCCATTCAAGTTACAGAGGTAGGGGACTGTAACCTCAACCTCACATGCTGGTATTACAACTAGTACTTGTAAACTCATATGCAAATCATATCTCAGGATTTTGTGGCTAGCCAAAATAGGCCTAAGTCAACCCATATAACTCGGCTAATTCAAGGTTATGAGACTCATTCATTCAAGTCAAACTTTGATTCCTGGCCATCAGGATCTGCTGCACCTGTTGCTGAGGAGGGAAGGGGAAAAGTAGCAGGTATATCCT
The DNA here is from genome assembly GCF_004379255.2 of Salvia splendens. Taxonomy (NCBI): domain Eukaryota; kingdom Viridiplantae; phylum Streptophyta; class Magnoliopsida; order Lamiales; family Lamiaceae; genus Salvia; species Salvia splendens. Next base: position 14,639,784 of record NC_056034.1, read on the forward strand.
GAGGGGTTCAGTCACATGCTACTGCAAAATGTCTTCCAGTATTTAACATTTCCAAGAATTTTGCAGCCTTACTGAAGCAGCAAGGTGGTGTCATGAAGGGAGCCAGTAAAAGTGCCCCTGTAAATGAGGAAGTCCCTCCCTTGCTTGAAGGAGGTGGAAAGACAGAGGTCTAACTTTGCGCTGGTCGGCTTAGTAGTTTGTTTCTGACATGGTAAAATGTGACATTTATTTTACATTTCCAGGTTTGGCGCATCAATGGTAGTGCCAAAACTCCTGTACCTACTGAAGATATTGGCAAATTTTACAGCGGGGATTGCTATATTGTCCTCTACACATACCATTCTCATGAAAGAAAAGACGACTACTACTTGTGTTGTTGGATAGGAAAAGACAGCATTGAGGTATTATAAATTGCCATTATAGTGTGAAAGCAATGCAAATTATTTGAGTATGTCAAGAATTTACATGTGTGTTTATGTGAAAAACTCGTGAGTGATTTATTGATGAGGCGGAACGCACAAATTCAGCGCAGTAGCTATGTTATTATACAAATCTGGCTAAAAGTTATTATGTCAATGTTCTGCATGATGGCTTACAAAACTGAGCTAACAGTTGGTAACCAAAATTTTAGGAGGACGAAAAGATGGCTGCAAAACTATCCAACACAATGTATAACTCACTGAAAGGGAGGCCAGTGCTGGTAATGATAAACTTCATGTTTGTGATCAAAGCAATTAGATATAGGAAATTAAGCTATAAACCATGCATCGTGCAGGGTATGATATATCAAGGGAAAGAGCCGCCACAGTTTGTTGCAATCTTTCAGCCTATGGTGGTCTTAAAGGTGAGTTTACTTCATCGAAGGAAAGAAACATTTGTAATAAATGCAAAGAAACCTTGTACAATTATCATTTTCCCCATCATTCTGAAATTGTTTTGTTAGGGTGGAATGAGTTCGGGGTACAGGAATTATATTGCTGACAAAGGTCTAAATGATGAAACATACACTTCTGATGGTGTGGCTCTCATCCGCATATCTGGGACTTCACCGCATAACAACAAGGCTGTTCAAGTTGAAGCAGTAAGAATCCTTGTTTGAACTCTAGTTATTTCTGTCTGATTTCTCTGTACCTGGAACATTGATTATTCACTTGTCTACAAATTCTTTGACATGCTTAGATCATTCTTCATCAGTAGTTGGACTGTGCTCTCGTTGCTGGATAATTTTTAGCTGAAGCTTCATTTGATGCTAACATAAACTTAAACCCTTGCGCATGGTGGGCAAGAAAGAAAGATAGGACTGTGTTCATGGACTTGAGAAAGTTATAGCTTTATCTAAGATTTTATCTTAAGGATCAAAAGTAAACAGTGGTCAGATAACAACTTACTGGCTTCAACTTAATGTCAAAACTAACTGTGAAGAGTTTATGAGTTGTCCTATGTGTTTATCCTGCTTGCCTGTACTGATTCTGCTTTTCTCAATTTGTCTTATCTTCTTAGACGGCAACATCGTTAAACACAAATGAATGTTTTCTTCTGCAATCTGGATCTTCAACTTTTAGCTGGCAAGGTAATCAATGCACCTTTGAACAGCAACAGCTGGCAACCCAAATTGCCGAATTTTTGAAGGTAAGCATTTTCTTGCAGTAAACTTCAAGATCTCAGGATCTTATTTAAAATTGATTTGCACATTTGTATAATATCATATGTCTGCTTGGTTTTTGAAACAATGTGGCAGAAATATAAATCGTGTGCTCATACTGTTGTTTCACTATGGATTTCTTTTGTAGTGTGGTTATATTATCTTAAGAATTAGTTTCTCTGTAGTTGGTGAGATATTTGTCTGAAAACATTGAATTCCCATATTCTATTAGAATCAACGTCTGGATGCTTAACATGAATCTTAAGTCAGCTCTTTGTCTTTATCATTTAAAATATCGTATAATGTTCATAACCTCAGCCGGGATCAACCATTAAACACACCAAAGAAGCAACTGAAAGCTCATCCTTTTGGTTTCCTCTTGGAGGAAAGCAAAGCTACACCAGCAAGAAGGTTTCATCCGAGGTTGTCAGAGATCCCCACTTGTTCGCTTTCTCCTTCAATAAAGGTACCAAGTTTCTTAGTGATACTATTTTGGACTAATGGCATCCTGAATGCAATAATTTTTGTCTGGTTCTAACCTTTTTCCATTTTGATGCACATGCTGCCACATGTACTCCCAGGAAAGTTTGAGGTACATTGGATGTAAATTGATTCAGAAGTTTGTTTTAGCTGTTTATACACTACAACTATGTATTCTGACATAACATATAATTCCACAGGTGGAAGAAATATACAACTTCTCTCAAGATGACCTTTTAACTGAAGATATATTGATACTTGACACAAATGCTGAAGTGTTTGTTTGGGTTGGCCAATCAGTTGACTCTAAAGAGAAGCAAAATGCTTTTGAAATTGGCCAGGTAGTAGAAAGTCTTACATTCAGTTAATTGTTATTTTCTGTTTTGTGGTTCATTGACCAGCGAAGCTTATGCAGAAATATATTGAACTGGCTGCTTCCTTGGAGGGGTTGCCCCCAAAGGTTCCATTATACAAAGTGACAGAAGGAAATGAGCCAAGCTTCTTCACCTCCTATTTTTCATGGGACCCCGCCAAAGCTAGCGTATGGCATCTCTCTCTCTCTTTGGAGTGCTATATGGTTATCTTGTGTTCTATTTCTTTTTGTAAACCAAATTTGTGACAAACTTTCACGCCTCACAATTTCTTAGAATTCAAGGTACATTTTTGTTTCTGAAGATATTGATTTTGATAGATGGTTACTCCTACTTGTGCTCATGCCCATTACGTTTCAACACTAAAAACCACCATTGTAGAGCTGATCTATGGATTGGTTGGATGAGCAGCCTGATTCTTGTTAAGGGTGGGGTCACACACACACCCAATATTTTTTTATTTTTACACTAGTAAAAATCTCATGATTAGTCGGAAATTTGCATTAGTCCCTGGCGTGGCTAGAATACGTCTCTCATTCATGCAAGTGCCGCGTTATCACTTTATCACACAACAATAAGACCCCCTCAAAAAAAATTCCTGCACCCACCACTTTATAAGCATAAATGCGATTTGCATGTCATTGTAATAATGCAAACCAAAGAATTCACTATTCTGTTTCAGCGGTAACTAGACCAACAGAGTTAGCCTATGTGAATGTGTTTTACAATGAGTGTCTGTTGGTTTTATCTGATGGTTTTACATAGGTGCCAGTTTTAACCAATGCTCTCTTTTTTGTTGATAACAGGCACATGGAAATTCGTTCCAGAAGAAGATCATGCTACTCTTTGGGGGTGGTGGTCATGCTGCAGAGGTGAAATTGAATAGTGTGCTGTTATGTGTATAAATGTTGAATTTCATCCTTGTGCAAATTTTCTCCTTGAATAACTGTTTCATTTGATTTTGGATTTATTTTTGCCTACATTCTAAAACATAAAATACATTTTCTATGCATACTACGATTGTTACTTGATTGGAGAATGACCAGGGCTTTGTTTGAACTATAATTGACTTGGTTTAACTTATCTGCTAATCAGGAGAGGTCCAATAGTTCGAACAATGGGGGGCTGACTCAGAGAGCATCTGCTTTAGCAGCTTTGAACTCTGCCTTCACTTCAACTTCAAGTTCAACTTCGTCTCCAAAAGCTACTTCGGCCCCTCGGTCAGGGGGGAAAAGTACAGCTTCACAGAGAGCAGCTGCAGTGGCTGCTTTATCAAATGTTCTGACTGCCGAAAAGAAGGGACCAGCAGACGTCTCTCCTTCCCAGCCAAGTAGAAGTCCACCACGAGAAGCTCGCCCTTCTGGTACTATAGGATGTCATTTCATGCATCATGCTCTCTTACCCGGCCAATCTATAGTCGTATAGCTAACACTTTGAAAATTTCAGTTTCAGCTCCAGTGAAGAGTGAAGATGAAAATGAGACTGAAGAATTCCTAGAGGACGTGAAAGTCAAGGAAAATGAGACAGTTGAGACCGCACCAGAAACCAACGGGGAGGACTCAGGATCAAAGCCAGAGGCTGCCCAGGAGGAGAACGGCTCTGAAAGTGGTCAGAGTACATTCAGCTACGACCAATTGAAGGCCAAATCTGACAACCCTGTGACCGGGATTGATTTCAAACGAAGAGAGGTTTGTTAGTTCTTGAATAGACATTTATCCACCTCATATCCACAGGCACTGATTCTTTCTTCCAAATTGTGGTGTTCAGGCTTATCTTTCGGATGAGGAATTCATGTCAGTAATGGGAATGACCAAAGATGCTTTCTACAAGCTGCCCAAGTGGAAGCAGGACATGAACAAAAAGAAAGTGGATCTCTTCTAGAAAACAGAGATGCAATTCAAAAAAACGTATTCCTGCTTCGCCTCAAAGCTTTTGGTTTGTCTCTCTCTACACCTATCATGATGCCTGGATCTGCACACATCTATATTTTAAGTGTTCTTCCTTACAAATCATCAAGTTTTCTTCCGGTATTTGGTTTTGATTATGTGATGTCTGCGCTGAAGAGTGATTTCTTTTTTCCTGTCTTGTCTTCAATATACGTTTCATGACTCCGTTTGTAGTCTGAAAAACAGGAAGCAGATTTAAATTCTTTGATTTGGTTGGTATGTTCATCGGAGTTCCTCATTCCCTTCATCCTTTTAATCATCTTATATTTGTCGAGTTAGAAGGGTGTATATGTATTTTACTTTGTACATTGCTCAATGAATGTAGATGAAGTTGTTTGTCATCACTTTGTATGAAATACTGTACGTTATGTTATGAACTCTCTATCTTTCTGCTTTCTTTTCCTTTTCCTTTTGAGAGTTTTGAGTGAAAAAAACCATTGATTTTGATCATTAGATTTATATTTTGCCATGCTTTCTTTTGTAGCAGAAGCTAATAAAGTCTTATCATTTTGTGGTTCGTTCGTTTGTAATTTGTTTACCAGACCATTTTGTGTTTTGGATATTACTCCTATTAGTTACTGTTTCATTCCCTTTTTTGTTACTACTTTATTTTCGTGTAGAATATTTTGCTCATATTATGCCAAAGTGTAACTATTAACCTTTAATCACGACAAAAAATGAGGTGCCCCAGCAATCGGAATCATTATTTGGAGATATCTTGATTTATGGTCCAAAAAATTTTAAATAATTGTTTGCAAAATGTCAATTGAAATTTAAGTGGTGTTTGATTTATTGCAATTAAACATATATGTAGTGATTCACGACTTCTTTTTTTGGAATTTTAAGTTGAAGGCTTATCCACAGTCCATACCAACCATCATTTCATATAATTAAGAGTTGCGCCATCGTAAATTCGTAATTATTCTTTGCTAATCATTCATAATCCTGCATGTTGGTTTGCCATTATTGCTTCCTTTATTATTGGCATCATTCATCTTTCTTGATTCTCTATCATCCACGGTTTATAATTATTTTATTTTAATTGTCTTGATCGGACAAAACAGGAAATAGTTAATAAAATTTCAATCATAATTTGGAAAATTGTCTGCAGTTGGACCGTGTAAAGAAAAAAAGCAATCTCAAGTAGGGGTACATTACATATGATATTTAAAAATCGAATAATCAATCTTAATTAAATTAAAATATCAAACTTAGACAAAATCTATTTCTCACAACTTGTGTTTGAGTGGTCGAACTAGTGACCCAATCAAAATCCAGCCAAATAACTGGAATAGATTAAAGGCAACAAAAATTGGAGCCATCTTAAATAATTGGAAGAGATTAAAAGTCCAAAATTTTCAAATAAACCTAGATATACATTAATCTCATTCATGTGCAGTCCAAAAATATTAGCAGTAGGCAATGGGTGGTGGTGTGGTCACGGGGGAAATTTAGCCGAAAAATGTGTAGAAATCACGTGAATTCAACACAAATCACAACCCCAAATTAATAGATTATATTTTATAGAGCAAGTATTTCATCAGTTTCTTTGCTACATTTGTCTCAATAGTTATGAATGCGGCATGCATTTCTATCAGTACCTTATTATTTGCATTATTTTTGGGGAAGTTTTCGATATATCTCCTCCAATTATTTCTGCATCTGCCATTTCACAAGATGTCATTTTAAACTATATAATTCTTCTTTCATCAATTTATTGCGTATACGATGGTGAAATATAGATGTAATCAAATACTAGAATATAGCATAAAACCTCATATAAGAAGAATATATTTTAAACTCTAGTCTCAAACTACTAGTGTATAAGTACGGCAGAGAAGAAAATGGTTATCTTGAATAAGACGAATAGAGTATGATTTACAAACAAAAATGTCTCAAACTATAAGCAATATGCGCTCATTTTGTAGGTTTCGAGATTTTGTTGTAACTTGTCATTATTTTTAAATATTAGAACCAAAACGAAGTAGTCTTTGAGTTATTTAAAAATATAAAATTTACAGTCACATCTGAGTACAAAATTTGGGAGTCAGAAAAACAAACGCAGATATAAACACGATAGTTTGAGGTATAGATAATAGTTTCTTATAGTTGGGAATATATTTGTTATTGTAAAAACTAAAAAACATTACTATAACTCAGGGGTGTGATCGAGTGGCCTCGTCCATCCTTAACCAAATTATCAAGGGATCAATCTTTGCTTTGGGTATGAAGCAACTTTAAATCCTTGGGTCAGTTACCCAAAAAAAACTAAAACATTACTATAATACTCCATCCGTCCCGGACTACTTGCACATTTCCTTTTCGGCATGGAGATTAAGGAATGCGTGTATAGCAAAGTCAACAATTGCGGCTGTAGGTGATAATTTTTACTAAAAATGGAAAGAGTGCAAATAACTTGGGATGCCCAAAAAGGAAATAAGTGCAAGTAGTATGGGACGGAGGGAGTATTATCTAGGATTGAAAGAAAAAAAAAGACAAAAACGACCATTTCATGGATATATCGTGGAACCTAATTATACAATCAGTATCAATCCTTTTAAACAATAGGTGCAAAAAATAATGTTTCCATGCATGTAATTGTAGTATATTTTAATTCCATGCAATATTGTTTGTCATTATGCGATAATCATTGATTAAATAGAGTATATGTAAAGATTTTATTTTTTTGAAGCGAATATGTAAATATTCTTGTCGCATACTGTATTTATATGCAACTTGTCCAGCACTGAAAATCATGTGAGGTGGTCCCATGGAAGATAGATGCATTTAGGCTTATCATGATTTTCAATATTTTCAAATTTATACTGTAGGAGTATTTAATTATCAACTCCATTGCTTTCAATCGATTATATATGCAGATATCCAGATTAGTTTTTGAAGACAAACATATGTACAACTACAAGTTTGATTTTATTTGTATTGAAAACTTAATGTATGTACCGTCCGAGCAAGAGTAGGGGTTAACACCGGTGCTGCAAAGACATAGACAAGGAACTACTCTTATATCTGAAGCAGAGAGGGATGTGGATGAATCGAAACACATTCGAAAGAGAGAGATTATGAAGATATGTAAATTTGGAATTGCATATTTAACTCATACCAACAAGGTGAATCTTGGACGAGTTGGACACTTTTTTTATTGGGTTGGACCAGCCCTCTATCGAACTGATCCAAATTTAAAGTCTAAATATATTGTCTAAATATACTGCTAGGGTCAGATAAAATTAGCCCACAGTCAGTGACTACGATTCTATCTTAAAACTAATTAATTATAGGAAGAATGAATTATTAGACTTATATAATTATTTTAGTATTTTCTTTATATCGATATGAAATCCTATTATATTACTCCTTCCGTCCCACTTTAGAAGTCTCACTTGTGTTCGGCATGGGTTTTAAGAAATGTAAAAGAAAGTTGGTGAAAAAAATAGTGGAATGTGAGTCTTATTTTTATATACTAGTTTTATAATAAAATGTGAGTGAAAAAAAATTAGTAGAATATGATGTTTATTACTACTTATGAAATATTTCAACTGGAACTCCTAAAGTGGGACATCCAGATATGGTTAACAGGGACTCCTAAAATGGGACGAATGAAGTATTTATTTATCAATTGCCAACATGAAGATGCACGTTTCGATATTAGCCTTGAGCGTCACATAAGTTGGATTCTAATTAAATTTTACACTAGTATGTTTTGGCCTATCATGAAAATTAGATTAATTAGTCTTCACTTATATAAAAGAGTTAAAAAATAATGATGTCAACGTGTGAGACAGAGGCAAGACGAAAGTGTGGGTGTAGCTATTTCAATGATATGCTCGAGATTGGTACCATATACTAATTAGCTAAACAATTTTGACTTCTCTTCCTACATCTCTGTCTGTGTCTCTCTCATTTACACCCATTTATACTAGGAGGAGACCTACAAGTCACAAATCCCATTAATCATTTTATAATTAAGTTGGATTTATTTTTAAAAAATATGGATGCCATAGATTGAGATATGTGTATTTATGATGAAGGTGAGCGAACACATCAAGTATTTCTCTCTTACTAGTTTTATTATGCTCATGTAAATACATACGTATAAATGATTATTATTGTGTGCCCCCTCTTTTTTTATTTCTTTTCTTTTCTTTTCTTTTCTTTTCGGTTCTTGTTCTCATCCAATAACATATATGGCTTCTTCAAAAAGATTTGGATCCTATGTTTGTCCCCCACAATGTGAGGATATTTCGACTCAGTTTTTCCCATTTTCAAATACTATGCAATTATCACTAATTGTGCGCCGAAAAAGAAGAAGAATAATATGAAAATTGGAGGGTAAGTGGAATTCATTATTTTTGTCGGTGGCCTTTTGTAGTTGATTTTTCGTGATGGAAATGCGATCATCATGCACTCGCTTTCGTAATCTTCAGCTTGTATCAATTTTTCTAAACAGCCTCAGTAATTATTTTCTATTCACAATGAATGCAATAACTTTACATGTTTATTATTAAAGTTCTCACAAATTAAATCGTATAAGTATTCATTTTTACTAGTCCCCTTCTTATTATTGCATTGCACTATATTAATAAAATTACTAAATTTGTTGTATAATTTATTGAACTTAAAAAATCGCCACCCTCCAAGATTCAAATCTATGTAATTTCGTTTTTTTAATTTAGTAAACTATACACCATATCTAGTTATTTTATATAACATGTGCAATAATAAAAGAGGAATTGCGGATTCATGATAAGAAGGTGATTTATTCGATACCCTCAAAGAGACCACCACCAAAATTATTTAAATATGAAGTATACTCCGTTTTACAAGTAAGATACAAGAATGTTGCTGATTCTCACGTTATTATATAATATATCAACCACTCCAGTCTCCAAGTTGAAGACAAGTCCATAAAATAAATTCACAATTTGTGAGAAGTTATTATTTTTAAAATTTATTTTTAATTAGTAGTGATCGAAAATACTACAATAGGATGAATATGAGGACTGGAGATCGATTACTTAATTGCCTTCAAAAAATTCAACGCTTTTGCTTTTATAAATGCTTAATTATTACTACGATTTACGAGATTTTCTAAGTTATCCTAATTCAATGTTGCTATCTTAGTAGTAACTCAACATTTGTGATCAAATTTTAATTTGAACAGATACTACTAATCTAATCCCGGACCTAATTTGACTGTTACCCATTCAAGGCGACAGTTGGTCACTGACACAACCATATTTACCACTTATTTCCTGACTCTGTTTTTTCAGTCAAATACTAAGTTTTAATGTAGTACTAGTAGCAATTTTAAGTAGAAACAAATTAGTTAAATAAATGTCGAAATCAATTAAAGCTGTAAATTAAAAACCACCAGAAAAAATAAACGAATCTTTTCAAGAATTTAACTAACCGACATTGAAAAAACATCTACAAGCCAAAAAAAAACAAGAAACAGTTCAGTGCAGTGCAGTGCAGTTGTTTAGCCCATGCAAATTAATTGAAACAAAATTGATTTTCTAAATCATCACTGTATTATCAACAAATTCTATAAAGTATTTAAAAGAAAAAACAAATTCAGTACCGACATTCACTATAAACTGTAGAATCTATTGGAAACGAGCATAATTGGGTGATTAAGGTGGAATTAACATCCAAAGTGGTATTCTTCCCACGCCTAATCAACCCATGCTTACTCCTCAACAAATTATGTGAACTCACCTCGCCCAGCGACTCAGTTGACACGATCAAGTTCACTTCCTTCAAAACGTAGTCGTTTCCAACGAGTTGGTTGAAAACACCCGACTCGCTCACCGGATTCTTCTTCTTGACTCGCTGCTGCATGGTAGCCCTCACAATATCAGTCAACATTTTGCTGCTTACTCTCCGAATCCCTCTCGACCCGCCCATTAACACGCCCGAGTCGACCCGAGTTTTCTCCGAGTTTCTCTTCCCATGTCTGCCCACGGCATTCACTAGGACCGACTCGGGACCCTGACTCCTGACTCGGCCGAGTGGGTCACCGAGTATTAAAAACTCCTTCACGTCCACTAGCATCACATGCTTGAAATTCCTCCTGACCCGACCCAATAGCATCGGGTAGCAAGCCCATCTCCTTAAACTCATTGGAACATGATCCAAAAACCCGGATAGCGAGTTCTCCGGGTCGAGTTCCTCCACGTCGAAACCCGCTACCGAGCCGTAACTCAACCGGGCCGACTCGTTTCCGGTGGAATCGCTTCGAATTCTCCGACCCCAGATTGTTTCGCCGCTTTCTCTCTCTCTCTTTCTGAGTTTCGTGAAATGGGTTACATCGAAACTCGCTGACGAGTGAGAAACATTGCTCGATTTGTAGCGAGTTAGGAGCTTGAGGAACGAGTCGTTCTCTTCGAGAATGGCGGCGTCGAAGGCGGCGGTTTTGGAGGGGAATAGGATCAAAAGATCGGATTTTGCGGCGAGGGGGGAGCGGTGGAAGAGGCGTAGGAATGATTTCAAGTCGTCCCGAGTTAGAGAGTCGAGTGCATGAGCGACGACGAGTTCGGTCATTGCTCTGGTGCCTCGTCTGTAGAGAGTGCCCATTCCTTGCAGTGCATGAGAGGTGTTGGAGGAGAATTGAGGGGATTTGGAGATTAGGTGGCGGCGGCGGGTGGCGGTGGTGGTGGCGGAGGGGAGGGTGGAGATGGTGAAGAGGAGGAGAGTGGTGAAGAGGAGGAGGAGGCAGATTGAGATTGTGGACTGGGCTTTGTGGATTAGATGTGATGAATTTGTGCGCTTGAATGATGCAGAGGTTGAGAATTGATTGAGATTGTTGGATTTTCTGGTGTTGGGTTCTTGATTTTGATCTTCTTCGGGGAACAAAACGAGGAGGAATCCCATTCCCCAACCTTCGCCATTGCTCCTGCTCTTGCTTGTCATTCCCATCTCACTTTCTCTCTCTAAACCACACAGACGAACAAAAGTTTCGATCTTTACCTCATTTTCTCTTTTTGCTCTCTCTCTCTCTCTCTCTCTCTCTTATTTCTGGGGAGATGGATTTGCTAAATGCGTTAAAGTTCAAATAAAAGGATTAATGAGTGTTAGTAAGATTTAAGAAAAGGTGGGAACTTTCTTAAAGAGTGAAAAACAAAGAGGGGAATATAGAGCTTTTAATGATTAGACTTTAGGGGAGAATTTCACTCTCCATTAAACTACTACTACTATTTAATACTTTTAACAAATTTTCCCCAACTTTGTTGTAAATTATTAAGGTCGTGATTTAAATAAATGGGAATTAATTGATGGGTAAAATTACGCTGCGCTATTCAGAAACTTATCCAACAAAAAAAACAAAACGTTCGCATCAAAATTTCAATCCACTTTTGTTCCCTATCATCCAGTCATGCACAATTAGCAAATATTTGAAAATCTCTTACACTATGTACTACATCCAGATCAATGAGACGTTTTCTCATAAAATAACTTTATATGAACTTATACATTTCATCTCACGTCCTTTATGACATCCGCAACGCATCCGGATAGTGTCATCGCAGAGGAGCGAGACACAGGGGTTGTCCTTTCCACTCCCCTCCCCCCTTTGGAACAATAAGCCCACTCGATTCCTTGCGGGTGGATTTCAAAAAACTTTTTTAAAAAAATTAGAAATTATTAATTTATACCTTTCATTCAAAATATATATTTTATACAATAGAACTTTTTTTAATTTTTTTTTCATTTTTTACCCTCTAACTACTTTTTACACTCAATTGATAATTTTTTTCACTCATTTAATCTCTCCTGCATTTGCTCAAATCCAATTTCTCTTTCAATTCAAGTATAGATCCGAGTTTAATGGGGTGCATATATGAGATACATAATTAAAATAAAAAAATTACAGTAAGGTGTGCGTGTCTTTATGTAAGAGTTTTTAATATAAATTCCACAAAGTGTTCTTGTTTGTTTTTTTAAATCATATCGCTATCAAGTAAACATCCTCGCATGTTGCAGTGCTTGTGTTTGTTGCATTTTGTTCAATCGGACGACTCCTACTTGACTCCACACTCGTGCTCTCATTCACGTCGTTGCTTGGAACGGGGTTGGTTGAGCCGCTGGTAGAGAATTGGATATTGGAGGCGTGCTTCGTTCTTTTCGGTCTGATCGTTCTCTTGTATGCCCTCTTTTCACAATGATGAATTTTCTCTTAAGTTTGTGTGCACTTGAAAGTTTTTCTTTTTGTTACCTTGATAGGTCCATACAAACGTCTGAAAGTTTTGTGATAATTAAGTAAAAATGTTTGAGTTTTAATTAAGAGTGTAGACATATCCAACTAGTAGCAAATTTTATTAGACTTTTTAGATATACATAAAATTAAAATGAATGTGAATCATTAGCGAATAGTATTGGAGTATTATATAGACGGAAACACATAATGATAATATTAAATTTATTATATTAAATTAATATTAATTTGGAAAAGATTATATGTTTTGTACTATATTTTTGTATCACATTAGTCAATTTTAAGATTATTTTTGTACTAATATTTATAGGATGTCAATTCAATATGAATAGTTTTGAAGAATAATATTACTATATATTATTTCCTAATTCATTATGTTTTACTTAGGGTAACATATCATTCCACCAAGGTGGTGAGTGAAAACCACATGAAAGCAGTCTAAAGGCAAGATCTGAAAACAACAAATCCATTAAAAGCAGCAACTGGCTTCTAAACGAAAAAAAAATTCAAATTGGTGTGTGTGAGTTGGCCAAGTGATAGAGAGGTATGTCTGAAACTAAAGGTCTCGGGTTCAAATTCTCCGTGGTGCGACCTTTAAATTTATGTTCATTTACCCATCCAAGAAAAAAGCCTCAAACTAAATGGAAAGAAAAACAAAGCAAACACTAAAACCCAAGAGAATAAGATCAGCGCATCACTAAGAGAGCATATAAGCATATCAAAGCAACCAAGTACCTTACCCTCCGGTCCAGTTTCCGAGGTCGCTCAAGGGTGAAGGACTCTGTTGGGATAGTGAAACTCATACACCAACGTTTAATCCATGATTTAAGACGTCATATAAGTCTTTCATTATTTTATTCAATTGATCAATTAATTTTTGTCTATTGATATATATCTTAAATGTCATTTCCCCTATTGATCTCCAAAATTTGTCAATTTTTGGTAGATACTATTATCCATCTAATATGCCAGAATCATGATGTGGGAATACGTTATAGGAGAAAAGATTTGCTGCATAATTAATATGGGCGTTTGTGGGCGACTAAATCATATGTAAGCTACTTTCCTTAATTTTAGAATTTTACAAACAGAATATAATTCCCTTACATCTATCTCCATGTCAGCAATATTATTTATTTTCTTTTATAACTTTCCTTTTTTCTCTTTTTAGTTATCGTATCTGTGTTTGTTTTATATACTCCATGTTTTCTCCTAGGTTTTTATTACTCCATAACTTTCAAAGTGTCGTCTCTCTCGAGGAGTGCTAGCATAAGGTTAGTTTTTAAGCCTTGGTCTTCATATATGCTTGGAATTTCTTACATAATTTACATGTTTTTTAGTTTTACTTGTTTATATCGTATATGCTTGATTAATTTTTTTAAATAGTTTCATGTTTTAATTGTCTCTTGACTGAATCTATACTTCTAATGATACCAATTAGGAACCACCAATTAAGAACCTCTGGCTTATCATAAAATTATCAATTTGTGTTTTTTAAATTGTTTCTATTATTCTGTTTGCTTACATTAATTTTTTGAATGTATTTTCTTAGTGTTTTGAGTGAAAATATGAACGATCAATTATATATTCCTCAAGTTGCAAATGATCGAAAGCCAAAAATTGGAATGCAATTTGAATCAATAGATGATGCGTTTGAATTCTACAATCAGTATGCTCGTGAAGCAGGTTTTAGTGCAAGATATAGCAATAGCAGAAAGAATAAGATGACGAACGAAGTTGTTTGGAAACAATTAGTATGCTTTAAAGCTGGTCAAACTGATGAAGCTCGTTCAAAAAATCGAGCACCAACTGGTGGTCTGATTCAGATAAGAGTTCGTGGTGAAGTTAGAACTAATTGTAAGGCAAATATTTCCATTGTCAAGCAACAAACTGGATCCGAGTGGAGTGTTAGCGTCTTTATGGAAGGTCATAATCATGGACTCTTTACTCCGTCAAAGGTGCATTTACTCTGGTCACACCGTAGTGTTTCTGCTGTGAAGAGAGTGTTGACTCAACAATTTTCAGAAGCTAATATACCAACCTGTCAACAAATGCAACTATTGGAGATGGAGTCTGGGGGGCCCGAAAGTGTAGGTTGCACAGAAAAACATATCAGGAATTTAGAGAGAGAATTAAGGGATGAACAAAAGGGGATCGATGCTGAAACTCTTATAGAATTCTTTACTTCCGAGAAGGAGAAAATTTCATCATTTTTCTTTGACTATGAGACAGATTCAGATCATATATTCAAAAGATGTTTTTGGGCAGATCCTAAATCAAGTAGGGCTTATGGAGCATTTGGTGATGTTGTTGTGTTTTATTCCACTTATAACACTAATAAGTATGGAATGATTTTTACACCTTTCGTAGGGGTTAATCATCATCATCAAACAATAGTTTTTGGTTGTGGATTTCTAAGTGATGAGAAGACAGAATCGTATATTTGGTTGCTTAATAAGTTTATGGAAGCTATGTCAAGTGATGCACCAAAAACAATCATTACTGATCAAGATCCAGCTATGACGAAAGCACTTGCACAAGTACTGCCAGAAACAGTGCATCGTTATTGTTTGTGGCACATATTGAACAAATTTTCAGAGAAGATTTCTATAGTGACTTTCCGAGATTATTATCAGAGCATAAGAAATATTATTAAAAATTCAACATCTCCCGAGGAATTTGAGAATGGATGGAAAGAGGTTATTAGATGTGCTAACTTGGAACAAAATAGTTGGATATTGTTATTGTATGGAATGCGGCATAAGTGGGTTCCAACATATTTTAGTCATGTATTTTTTGCTGGGATGTCAAGTAGCCAGAGATCAGAGAGTTCGCATTCATTTTTTAAAAAAGTATGTCTCCCACAAGAACTCATTGATAGATTTTATCACACGATTAAATCGGGCACTAAGACGTCAAAGACACAATGAGTTAGTTGCAGACCATGTTGACATGAATGAGCAACCAAAAATCAAAACAAATTGGCCGATGGAAGCTCAAATGGTTAAAGTCTACACGAAAAAAAAATGGACGGAATTTCAAGATGAAATTAGTCGAAGTCATGGTTACTTTGTGCAGTAAGCCTCTACCAGAGATGATATTTTGATTTACAATGTGATGAGTTTCCAAAGTAGTTCGTCCTCAAAACCAAGGCTACTGATGCATGATAAAAATAGTGACCATGTCTCATGTAATTGTGGGAAATTTGAGTTTGATGGTATTTCGTGCAGACATATGCTAGCTTTCTTCTGTGTCAACCAAATATTTGAACTACCTGACAAGTATATCCTTAAGCAATGGACACGAGAAGCAAAGATTGGTGTTGCTTATATATTAGATGATGAAAACTGCAATGATGATCCAACAAGATTTTTTTATCTCACGACGAGCCAAGTTATCTTATAAGGCCTCAATACTAATTGATTATGCATCTTTGACTGACGAGGGGACAAAGTTTTTGGATGAACAACTTGATTACATACATGGTAAAATCAAGGAAATGGGTATTAGTCCAACAACTATGCACGGAAGTCAAACAAGGAAGAGCTTAGATAAAACCAAAACCATTGGTGATCCTTCTAAGATAAGATCAAAAGGATGTGGAAAGCGAATGTTATCATCAAAAGAAAAGTCAATTTTAAAGACTAGGGCTTGTCGTGGTTGTGGACTACATGGTGCATCACATGGTAAACGTGATTGCCCAAAGTTGCAAGACATGTATGTGAATTATTGTTGAGTTCCATTATTTACATTGCTTAGTTGTTTTAATGACCAATAAATTTAATTTACTATTTTTGCTCTCATCTTTATATTTCAGATCAGTTGCATATGACCATCACGACATTAGTGAATATGCAAATGAAAGAGCTTGATGTCCATAGCTAGTTATTTTTTTATTCTGTTTGCTTAGTGTTGCTAAGACAATATTTTAACCTTTTGATGAGTTTATTGTATTGAAACAGATTTTATAAGAATACATCTTATTTTTTCATAGTACTTCGTGGTATCTAATTAATTTCATCCTTTTAAAGCCTATTGCATTCAAAATCTGAGTCCTTAATGATTTTTCTTCCAAAACTTTCGCAATACTAGTTTAAAGTAATTGGAAAACTAGTTTTACATTGAGACATTAAATATCATTTAAATCATTAAATTGAAAAAAGTAGCACTATTTTTTAAGATCATCAAAATTAAAGAGTACATCAAAAAAAACGATGCTATTTTATTTGATCAGAAACTAACCATGAAATAGTCTAGGTTAGGTGAAGAAGAAAGTTAATTAGGAGTAGTATTCATGCGATGGTAGAAAGATAAAGAATGAGAAGGATCAAATCCATAAAGGAAAGGTATAAAAGAAAATAAATAATATTGCTGACGTGGGGAGATAGATGAAAGGGAATTATATTCTGTTAGTAAAATTCTAAAAGTGAGGAAAGTGGCCTACGTGTGATTTAGTAGCTCACAAACGCCCATATTAATTATGCAGCGTATCTTTTCTCTACGTTATAGAATAATAAGTATACGATAAAAACAATAAACTCTACATATGGGGAAGCTTATAAAATCATTCAAACAATAAACTCTATGCATTTTAAAAATACGTAGATACACAATAAAGTTTGATTTCTAATACGAATTAGATTAATTCATACTAACCAAATTTGATTGTACACGTATTTAATATGCATGATATGAATTTATCCCATATCACCGTAACAACAAAGCTTTATAGAATGACAAAAATCATAATATCAGTCAAATGTGAATAAAAATTGAAGTAACAACAAAGATGGACCGAATTAAAAATGAGTTGAACAAATGCAAAATTTCATAGAATTGAAGTATACAATAGTAGTGGTGGCATTTTCAATTACAATCAACACACCGACACTCTCTTCAACCTATCCATCCTCTTCTTCTTCTTCCACTGCAAAGGAAACAACAATCAACAATCAGTCTCATATTTCAAACACAATAGAGTGAATCTAACTATTATATTCACAAATTTTACTATACCTTTACCAAAATGGCAAAATCTAATCGATTTTTTAGTAGAGGAATCATGCTTCATCCAGCAAACAAAACAAAACAAAACAAAAATCAAAAGAGCATAAATTTTAAGCTTAATTCAACCAGCAAAAAATGAAACAACGTCCCCACAATTTGATAGGGCGGTGGGAGACTAAATTCAGACTGGTTATTGTACTCTCAATTCAAGGTACAACTCTTTTATGAGCGTGGAAGAAATAATAGTAGTAGTAGTAGTAGTACTACTAATAATTGTCCATACTTTCATAATTTGTCTGATTTATGGTTGGTTGGAAGGAGAAAATTCAGATACCATCATCACCATAATATGTTTAATAAATTATTTGATTTCATATTTGAAGCTGTAATTATACGACAAGATAATTTTAGTGGTTTGGATGATCCTTTGACTAATCGTAATAGTTGGAAATGAATCATCCACGAAACATGTGCCAACATTCTAACCATGTTCATTCACTTAATTATTTTAACCTAGTACGTACCAATCCTTTTTGAGCTGTTTATATCGACATGTTCAAAAAAACTACTCCTATATTAATAAAAACTTGTGTAATGAGGTCCCCAGGGCACAAGTCCCTTGTGATACGATATTACTATGGGGCTGACCATGACACTTACAAATCATAATAAAAGGGTTCTTATTTAATTGTGATTAATTTAATTAGAAATCATGATATTGTGAGAATTTATCGATAAGTCAATTGATGAACAATACGTTTTATGATTTGAAGAAGGGGAGTCTCTTGTACGCTACATAATACATAAGATTAGTATAATTAATCCTTAATAAAATAAATTAATAGTATTATGTACGTATTTATTTTCTTAATGAAGTATATGTGCTGCACATTTTAGTTATATTTTGATTATAAATAATAGAGATAAATGTTTGAGTGAATATGTACACTCTATTCTAGTGTTTTTACATATGATCATTTTAATGATGATCCTATAATTTAACACAGCCAACCATTTTGATTTTTGTATAACCTTATAGGAGTATATAATAATTTATCAAATATTCTTTTCAATTTTAAATTCCAAATTATTTTTATGCGAACAAGCTATTGAGCTATTCTAAGCTCCTTAAAGTATAATAAATTTTAGGAGTGACAATTATTTTTAAGAATATCATATTTCTAGACTATTACTACTATTTACTAGTATGTATTTATGAGGCATTCTTGGCATAGACATAAAGTTGATCACAAGTTTATAAATATTTGATAGGCTATGTATTAATGAGAAACAGTAAATTAATATATTTGAAGCGCATATTTATTGCGTATACTAGGATGAATACTTGTAAGATTGTCGTTGTCAACAATATTATTACGACGTTGTTACTTTCACAAAACAAAGAAAAAATTAAATGTGTATCTATCATCACAGTTACGCATTATGCGTGTATTAAAATATTGGAAGCTATCCTGCGCATACATACATTATTTAAAATACTGGAGTACTATATTGTTGCGTAGTTCGACTAACTTTAATTTTCCTTTTTAAAACAAAGAAAGTTGATAATACTCTCTTGGTCCCATTAGTTAATGGTTCCGATGCGATCCGATCCAATCCAATCCAATCCAGATATACCTACACTACACTACACAATTTAATGCTGTCACGAGGTTAAATAAAAAACTCTCATTTCTATTTTTGTAGGTTTCATTCATTTTTCCCGATAATATTACTTCTAGAATACCTCCACAGTTGAAATAAAAAGAAGTTTTTCATTGAATTTTGATTTAAAGAGTGTCGATAATTGGTAGCGTTTTAACAAATATTAAATTATTATTACTATTTCTTTATGTTTTGATACTAAAATATTTATGTGAAATGTGTTTTATTATGAAATGGAATTGCAAGACTTACACTAATTGATGAATTCAATATATATGGCCTCTCCATAAATCGACCTAATTAACTACACAAATTATTAAATTCTTGTACTTATTATGCCTAAAAAAATTAAATTCTTATTTATTATAGGAGTAGTATATATGAATATAACCAAACATTACTCATCCTCTATTTATATATGTGCATAGGATTGTATTAAGATGACAACTACTTTTAAAATGACAATGTATCACCAATGAGGACTCTTAGATTTAAGAGCAGATTCAACCTTAGCCTGCCACGTGGCAGGTTTGTTTGCCTATGTATTGCAGATTGTTTGATTATCTGGGATTCCGTATCGCAGATTGCTTGGAACCATATGTCGAGTTGCGTGCCCATGTATCATAGATTGCTTGTCTATGTATCACAGACTGCTTGCTTAGGTTGTCATTTTAACTATAGTGCCATCACAGTGCTCTGATTGCGTATCTTTGTTGCTTGGAACCTTATGTTGAGTTGCTAGCCTATGTACCGTAGATTGCTTACCTATGTATCACAGATTGCATGCTACGTTGTTATCACGTTGTCACTTTAAGAGTGGTGTCATCTTAACACACCCCTGCCCCTGCCCTGTGTGCATAGACTTAAATGACATGTGATGCACTCATATCACAACATATCACCATATTTTCAATCCATCATCTGCGACAACCCATACCACCACGGCACACACTCATATCACCACATTTTCAATCCATCATCAACGGCGATCCATACCACCACACTCATATCATAACATATCACCACATTTTCAACTCATCGTCCACGACGGCCCATACCACCACCGCCGATGACCCATAACCACTCATAATGCTCCGGGTGGACTGGAGCATGTGACCGGCTCTGATACCAATTTTATAACACCTCGAATTGAACTATTTCGCCAAAATAAGGCTATTACTACTATTATAAACCACATATTTTATCTGATAATAAAATAGTGTATAATGCACTTATACCACAACAGCTTTATTTGTGAATTAAGATAGTTTTAAAGTAAGGGATTGCCCCAATGCGAATCGAGTATGGAGAGACAGGAATTGTGGAGAATATATTTCCAAATCTCATAGTATTTGACTTTGTCTTGACAGGGGTTGCAACTTTATGCATTTTATTTTTTAATAATGACCAATTAATATTTTAAAGAATTCAATCGTATCAAAGTTAATGAGCTTGTTTGTTAATTCGGTAATCGGTTGCAACTTTTTTACTAAACAATTTATGTTGCTATTGGGCCTCAAAAAGAAATTAAAGGAGTTGGTAACTATTTGTAGAATAGAGAGGCACATTAATTATATTGGGCCTTCTATTAACGCACACTAGCTTCAAAGCCCAATGAAGTGAACTGTGTTTTGGCTTATTCTCGTCTATTTTCTTTCTTGCACGCCTATCTTCTTTCTTTTCGCTCTTTCATCTCTCCTGCCTTTTGGGTTGGACAATACTCTCTCTCTCCTGTCTCCTAGAATAAAGACTTTCATTTTAGAAAATGTACACCAGAATCTACTAAAACTAATTTCACTATTTTTTTTCTATCTTATTTTATCTATTTTTTTTCTTCATCTCTCATATTTTACCAATTTTACATTAAAAACACGTCATTTTCAAAGTTTCTATTTTTAAGAAACAGAAGAATTATATTAAACCTTAAATTATAATTGTTCAGCTAAAAATTAGGTTATTTTCTTCCAAAAAATTAATGTCACTGTAGCTTATCGAAAGATATTATGTAAAATTATACATGTATCAAATCACACTTGCACAATATTGAAATTATACAATATTTAAACTCGGCAGAAAGATTTATACTATCAAGGAGAAATTTTACAATCTTTATATTCCTAAATTATAAAAATTTAATTGTTATAAAATCAGGGTGTGTCTGGTAGCCCCTAAAATTTGGGGGAGGATCGCCTGCTGTGTTAAAAAAACACAGCAAGGCCTGCTGTGGTTTAAACACAGGGGCTTCCAAATGAAACGCAGCAAATGATTTGGAGTGAGAAATTGTGGGATGGCAATACTCCCTTTTGTTCACCCTCTTTAATTCATTTCTTTATTTAATTAAATAAGCGCTCGGTCGGGATAATATTTGGTGGAGTAGCTATTAAAAAACTTTTTTAGTATTTTGTTTTACAATCATGATATAGTCGTAATAAATTACTTTGCATATGTAAAATTTCCAACATACAAACACAAGTTTGCATTTTTTGTTATTGATGCATCAACACGCAACACAAACATTATTTTCGTTCGATTACTAATATCAGTGTATTGATCTAACGACAACTTAATTCATAGTTGTAGGATTAGCTATTTACCAAATACACACATAATAAATTATTTGTATATTTTTCTAAAATAAATTATGAGCTTTGAATAGGTAAAGAATAAAAGTTTAAACTTTATCCTTTCTCCAACCCTTAAAATATAAAATACTTTCCTTATAAGTTTTGTTCCTTAAAATTATGATTTTTTAAAATTTAGGGAATATTTTTATCTAGTGGGATTTTCTAATTTATTATAACATTATCAAAAATTTTAAGTGTTTTAACCAATAAAGTTAAGTAAATTTTATAGTACTCCCTCCGTCCCATGTTACTCGCAATTTTTATTTTAAGTCATAAATTTGGGATAGATTTTTAGTGTAATTAAGTTAGTATCTTAAGTGTAATGAGACATCACTTAATAGGGGAACACTTAATTAACTCTAACATATACTCCCTCCGTCCCGTGCTACTCGCACGTTTGCTTTTCGGCTCGTCACAAAGTCCTTACACTATTTATAATTTAAGTTAGAATTAATGCATTTAATTAATATGTTAGTTTAAGTTAAGAGCTCTTTTATTAAGTGATGTCTCATTACACCTAAAATTCTTTTTTAATTACACAAAAAAATCAATCCCAAATTTACGGCCTAAAATGAAAAGTGCGAGTAGCATGGGACGGAGGGAGTATTAATTAAAGAGTAAACACCAAAACAGGTCCTAAACATATGTCCATTTTATGATTTTGGTCATATACTTTATCTTTTAAATTTTTGCATCCTGAACATTTCAACTCGGATCACAATTGGTCCTATACTAACAATTTCATCAATTTTCAAAAGGTTTAACCTGATTTTGACCGATTTTTAAACGGCTTGAACTCGATTGAGACTGTTAAAACCATCAAAATGGGTCAAAATCGGGTTAAAACCGTTTAAAAATTGACGGAAGTGTGAGTGTAGGACCAATTGTGATCCATTGAAATGTTCAGGATGCAAAAATTCAAAAGGTAAAGTATATGACCAAAATCGTAAAATTGTTACATGTCCAGGACCAGGTTTAACCTTTACTCTTAATTAAATGCCCTAGTTCTCATTTAAAATAGAAATGATGCAAATAGTTTGAGATGAGCTGAAATAAAAAAAATGCAAATAATAGTGAGGGAATACTATATTTTTATTTGAATAAAGGAAATATTGCAAAATAAAAAGATTGCATACTTTTTTTATAGCTTGCGAAAAATGAGAATGGCCAAGAAAATTAATTAATAATTACAGAAATGGGGTTAAAGCAATTAACTTAATGGTATTGCTTAATATGTCTATTTTAATTAGTTTTTAACTTTGTTACAAATAATACTTTTTAATAGGTATATAAAGTAAAAGTGGTCTTGGTATCATGATTAAAATAAAATACTGTACTAAAAAAACATCCATGATAATTTTAAAAGCTACTCAGTGAAGTAAGTTACCCCGACCGTCGACTGCATATTTTAATTAAATAAAGAAATGGATAAAAAAAAAGAGTGAACAAAAGAAATAGAAGTATATGCGTTTACTATTCTTCCATCCGACAATTTCTCACTCCAAATCATTTGTTGCGTTTCATTTGGAAGCCCCTGCGTTTAAACCACAGCAGGCCCAGCAGGCGATCCTCCCGCAAATAATTATCATGGGTACCTGACAAATGGGCTTTCAAGAGTTGGTGGAGAGAGTTGTAGGTAGTTTGGTTCAGGCCAAACAAAAACTATAGCCCATTTTCTAGAGTTTGGTTGAATTGGAGTACGGCGGAAAACAAATTTTGCAGCCCTAAACTACCCATCTTCCGCTTCTGATCCACAAATCACTCCTCACTCCCACATCCTCCGCTATCCGCCGCCGGAGAACGTCAGCAAGTTCGAAGCCCTCACACGCCGCGGAAAGAGCGGGAGGAGCTGCTGCCGCTGCCGCTGCTTCACCCTCTCCACACTCGCGCTCCTCGTAATCGCCGCCGCCATATCCGTCGGAGTGCTCTACCTCATCTTCAGGTTCAAATCGCTGAAATACGCGGTCAGTAGCCTCGCGACCAAGGGGACGAATTTGACGACGGCGGCGCCGATCTTGCCTGAATTCGACGTCATCGTCAATCGTCGAAAAGTAGCCTCGACCAAAATTGACCCAGCTACGGAACGAAATATGCTTCGGTTGGAGAATTCGGAGGGCAAAATGGTACAAATACAACCTTTTCAGCCAAATCGGGAGGCCATATGCAATGTTGTCTCTTATTCGTCCCTTAAATTACTATTTATGGGTCTCACTGTACTTTTTTACTACATCTCT
This sequence comes from Salvia splendens, assembly GCF_004379255.2. Classification (NCBI taxonomy): domain Eukaryota; kingdom Viridiplantae; phylum Streptophyta; class Magnoliopsida; order Lamiales; family Lamiaceae; genus Salvia; species Salvia splendens. The sequence goes on from NC_056034.1 coordinate 14,663,986, forward strand.
TAACTAAGGGACGGAACCTGCAACCCTTTATCTTTTATCCATCTCTTAAATTACTATTCATTCAATTTCATTTTTTATTTTTATTTCCAACCAAATTCAATTAATAAAAACACACTTCATTAAATAAAGTAAAGTTACAACATAAAATAAAAATACAACATAAAATTCAAAAAAAACAAAAAAAAACACATAATTAAAATCCTAAAAAAATAAAAATTACATAATTTAAAATACAATTTTATAGAAAATAAAAAAACTACTCTGCCGGCGAATCATCCCCCGAAGGAGGTGGAGGTGCACTGAAGCCACCTGGAGGCGGAATACCAAGTTGTCTTGCCATAAACTCAATTCCGGCAAGATAGACTTGGTATTGGAGAGGCGTCATGCGGGAAGTGTCCGCCATTGTGGCGGTCATGTACATGGACATTAGCGAGTTCGAGGGTGCCCCCGAGCCCGAGCCCGCCTGGCTTGGTTCGGCTCGGCCCCTCCTCCCTCTAGCCTCCTTCGCCGCATTTCTCCCTTGCGGCCGACGGCGCCCACGGGAGGACCCCCGGCATCGTCTGCCGTGCCCTCAACCTCCTGCGAGGCAAACTCTTGTGCAGCGCTGCCCGAACCGCCCTCACTAGATGAGTATTGACCACCCGCCGTGTGCTTCGTGTGCTTCGAGGTCGAGCCCGAGCTGGACAGGACACCTCCAGCCCACCTTTCCTCGTATTTGATGACCTCCCAAACACCGATAGGTTTGAATTGTATGTCGGTGTCGTCGAAGTAGACTCACAAAGCCGACCTCAGAATGTCGGCTCCTGTGGCTCCACTTTGGTAATGAGTCGTTTCACTCTTGTAGATGGCGCAGAATTTTTTGACCTCTCTGTCGACTCGGTCAAAGTGAGCGCGGAGCATCTTAAATGTGCGGCGGCGGGACCCCTTCGACTTAATCTCGTGGTAGGCCTCAGTGACCTTTTCACAAAAACACTTCCGGGATTGTTGATTCCCGATGATGGGATCGTACGAGACGTTGATCTAGGCGTTGTACACCGCCAGCGTTTCTTTGGGGCTGTACGGATGCCGGCTTAGATCCTCCTTCTCCTCGTCCGCCTCCGCCCTGGAGCTTCTACCTCCTTGGCCTTCTTCCGGAGTGGGTTCAACGAAATAATCCTCCCGAATCTGGGATAATCCCTGCGAATACCTCGGGGTGGAGGGACGGGCGTATGCATCCATATCTAAATGGGGTGGTTGGTACCCCCCGGCGTCGACGAACCCTGGGTGCCCGTCGTTGACGAATCGGAACCACCACCCAGGACATTGTACATGCCCCCAGTCGCCGAACGCGTTGATATCGAACCCGCCGGAGCCGCCACCGCCAGAGTTTCCGTCGCCGGACATTTTGTGATGAGAGGTTAGATGAAAATTGGAGAGGAAATGGAGATGATTTGGGAAGAATAAATGTGTATTTGTGTGTGAAATGAGGATGAATTAGGAGTATTTATAGAGTAAAAAAAATAAAAAAAATAATAAAAGAAAAAAGAAAAAACGGTAATATTACCGTTTTGTTTTTTTTTTTTAATTTTTTTTAATTCAAATTTTTTTTAAAAATAATTTATTGCGTCAGCGTGACGATGCCCACTCGCAGGCCGGCGAGTGGGTGTCACGCATGGCGCCGGAGCGCCACGTCGCGCTGGCGCGTGGCGAGACGTCTCGCCATCCGTCTCGGCGGGACGGAATGCTCGGCGGGCTGGGGACGAGACGGGGCGCTGCAACGCGTCACGCCGCCGTCTCGTCCCGGCGTGACGGATTACGGGCCACCCGCGTGACGCGTTGCGGGTGGCCTGAAAACCTCTTGCCTTATACCTGCTCAACACCGTGATGGTTAGGGCTGGCAATTTTCGACATGACACGATAATCCGACACGAATCCGCACGAAATTATTGGGTTGGGGTCAAGTCTTATTGGATCCGTGTCCTTATCGGGTTGACCCATTAAGAACCCGATAATTTCGGGTTGGGTTCGGGTCGGATGCGGGTCGGATACGGGTAACCCATTAAGAAATAATATTATTATTTTTATTATTATTTAAAAAAATATATATTACTTTAATGTTTTAATTTCTTATAAATTAGGTTTAAATAGTATAAAACGAATTTTAATTGTGTAAATTAGGATAAAAATTAAGGTTTAATCGTGTAATATTAGGTTTTAATCGTGTAATATCAGGTTCGGGTTGTTATCGTGTCGTGTCAACCCATATTATATCGTGTCGATAACGGGTTCGTGTCGGGTGCGGGTCGTGTTCGGATTTGAAGGTAGCAGGTCGGGTTCGTGTTCGGATTTACAGTTTCCTTAACAGGTCGGGTTCAGGTTATGCCTTATTGGGTTGGGTCATTATCAGGTTGACCCGATAACGACCCAATCCACACGACTTGACAACCCTAGTGATGGTGTTGACACGAACTCGCGGATGTATACTGGGTCGCTGGAATTCTGCAGGAGCTACCAAACGTTAGAAAAGAGGGGTGCAGGGTGGTGTTTCAAGGGTTTTCGGGGCTACCGAACGCCCCCTCGTATGAAAAAAAAGAGTAGGGTAGAGTAAGAAGAGAGTGAAAAGAGAGAATTGAGAGACTGAGAGGGTATGAGAGAAAGGAAAAAGAAAGTGTTTAATGCCTTATTTAAGGTTTAGGGTAAAAATGAGAAATCTTGACGAAATGTGTAAAGTACTCCCATCCAATAACCAAATTCGAAATTCACTCTAAATTTAAAATAAGAACAAATTACTCATATTGTAAACGTCCGTTTATAAAAGTTTACAATAGTATATATACATATCATACTTTTTTGTACGGATATGATTAATAAAATTTTATTATCATTTTTTTTTAAAAAATGTCTCTAAATCGATGTAAAGCAATGCGGTAGGGTTCAATACTTCAATTTGAAGATCGTCTTCCAAAACCCCTAATAAACCCGAGTTTACTACTAAAATAACGAAAATGCACCTACTTTGTTATTTCTTCCATATATGGAAAAACTTCATCCTAGTTGGCGTCTTAGTAAGTAAAAACGTCAACCAAGTAGGCATTACTATTTATTTTTTATTTTATGCAAACACAATATTTATTTTAACACGCCAAATGAGCCGGCGTGTTTAATTAAAAAACGCCATCTACATTGGCGTGTTTAATTAAATATAGGGAAAAAATCCATAATCCTAATTATAGACGTCGATCACGTTGGCGTTTTTAACAGTAAAACGCCAACCTAGTTGGCGTGTTACCGTTGAACCAGATATCAATCAGATTTCTCTCCAAAATCGCGTACCCTAATCCTTTACCCTCCCCAAATGCGAAAAACCTTAAGGTTGCGCGAAACCCTTGCTCGGGTCGACGCAATCGGCGATTTGAGCGTGAAGATTTCGATTTTGGCTCATTCTTCCACACATTAGTCTTCCTATTCGGTTGGTATATATAATTTTTGACCAATATTTGATGGATTGTTATGATAGTATATATTGTAGTGTAATTAATAGAAAAATATTGATGATATATAAAGTTTCCTCTACATAATGATGAATGTAAAAATAATACATATTTATTTTGTGTTTTACATTATTGCAGATAGTATGACGTGGTGTGTCAATTTATATTGGAGTGGAAAGATAATTCCCGAAGTAGTTATTTCATATGATCCACCTTTTTCAAAAGGATTCATTATGTTGGATGAAAGTGTTTCCTACGATAAGCTTGTGGGTACAATTTGTGAAAGGATGAGGATAAACATATTTGAAAACAAAGAAATAATATGGAAACGTACTATATGCGTTGGATCCAGAGTCACGTTTATAGGTACTCTACTAGAAGAAGTATGCATGCCACTAATGTCCAGTGAGAGTATGGCTACAGGAGGTCAAATTGAATTATTTGTTGAGTATTCGGCAATTACTCAACAAAATAGTCATCATGTCATAAGTTATGATGTTGGTACGTCTACGAGAGCCCAAGAACCAAGTTTCGCTGCAACACAAGATTTTGATGTTGGAGGCGTGCATTTAGGAGACAGTGACAATTGTCATGTGGTTGATGACATTATAGGTCCTGATAAAGCAGGCTTTCTTGATCCACAATCACCTTATGATTCAGAAGATGTAAACCTTGTTAGTACTGACTCAGATGGTGATCCGTCTGATGATGAACAATTTGTTGATTCAAGACCATCCATTCCAGTTGGAGAAACAACAGTTGGAGAAACAATGGTTGGAGAAACAGCAGTTGGAGGAAGAGTAGTTCCACAGTTCCCACAGTGTGGAATGAGCTATTTTCGCACCTTACACCATATGATAGTTTTGATCCAAAGAACTTTGAGGCTGCTGATCCCAGTGTGCATTATTGGAGTGAAAAAAGATCCTAGCAATGTCAGTTTGTATACTAAATTTAGAACGAAGTTGGAATTGAAGACAGCCGTGACTTTTGGCATTTGAAAAAAATCCGACAATATACAGTTGCTGAAAGTAAAGGAAAGAGATGGCATGCGGTTTGTAACTGGCCACAAGGAAATCCGGAAGATAAGTCATTACCGAGATGTTTGTGGGAGTGTCGAGAAACATTGAGAAAGCATGGTGAACACTGGCAAATTAGAGTGTTTAGCACTGCTCATACTTGTATGGGGGATCGTAATTATAATGGGCACACTAATCTTTCGTCGTCCATGATATCATTGAGTGTTCGACATCAGATAGAAAACGATCCTGCCTACAAGGTAAAAGCTATTGTGACAGATATTGAAAATAGATTTCATGTGAAAATTAGTAACAAGAAAGCATGGTATGCTCGGAGGACAGCTATTGAGCTTGTATATGGTGGATGGGAGTGGTCATTCAAAGTTTTACCGTCTTATTTGAATGAAATGCAAAGACAAAATCCTGGTACAATTGTCGAATGGTTGCATGATGACAGATTAAACCACAGTATGAACAAGGTATTCAAGTACGTATTTTAGGCTTTTGGACCAGCTGTGGAGGCTTCTCAACTATGCAAACCAGTTTTAACAGTTGATGGAACTCTTCTACGTGGACGATGCCGAGGTAAAATTCTTATTGTCGTTGGATTTGATGCTAATAAGAAATGTTTGTCTATTGCATATGCCATTGTTGATGAGGAAACCAAAGAAAGTTGCAATTGGTTTATGGAACACATAAGACTTCATGTAACAAAGCATGAAATATGTGTAATATCTGATAGGTATGTGGGAATCATAAATGCAATGAATTATTCCATATGGAAAGAAGAACTTAAAGGTCATCACTGGTTTTGCTTGGTACATGTTAGAAGGAATGTTCTGCAGAATCACAAAGGTATCATGGTTAAAAGATTGGTTTGGAAAATGGATATTGCTACCAAAAAGCGCAAGTTTAAGAAAAGACGTCGTTTACTTCGAGACGTCAACAACGAGGCTTTGCAGTACCTTGATACCGTGGAATCTTACAACAATGTGTTGAGAGGCGCAAGAGAACTCCCAATCAAAGCTTGCATTGATATGACATTTTGGAGGACAAAGAATATTTCAATGAGCGGTCAATTGCATCAAGACAGTGTGCGATACCACTTACCCCGTAGGCACATGAAAAGGTGTGCAAAAATGATGCAAAAGGTCAATTACATAATGTGAGAGCAACAAATACAATTTAAGGGATTTATGTGGTTCGAACAAGACGTCGAATTGGTGGAAAGGGTGGTAACAAGTGGAAGGTGTTGTACTTGGAGTCGAACTGCAAATGTAAAAAGTGGCAGATGTGGAGACTTCCGTGTTCACATGCAGGGCAGTTGCGCGGTTTAGAAATTACAACATGATATCACTTGTTAATCCCGTATACCACACAAGTGTATGGGTACACCAATATTCTGGGGTGTTCAATCCACTCAGACACCCAGATTATTGGGACGTGCCTGAATGGACTTTGCAGTGTTCACGAACTCAGTTAATGCCTCGAAGTCACGGTCGATACCGTACAACTAGGATTCCTAATCAGATGGATGTCCATGAATCTGACCAGCCACGAGCCCGACGCCGTTGTAAAAAATGCCGTCAACTTGGTCACGACAGGCGCAACTGCCCGACTTCTTGATTGTTTATACTTATGCATTGATTACTATTTGGACTTATGCATTGCTTACTATTTGGACTTATGCATTGATTACTATTTGGACTTATATATTGATTACTATTTGGGCTTGTGGTATTTTGTCTGGACTTATGTAGTATTCAATATGTTGCCTAATGTATTGAATACTATTTGCATGTATTGTATTGTAATGGTGGCTCTGCAGGGTATGTTATGAATAAAATTGGTTGGGGAAATGTTTCTGCATTAAAACGCCAATCCCGTTGGCGTGTTATCCTTAAAACGCCAATGATGTAAAACGCAACCAAAGTATAAAACGTCATTCCAGTTGGCGTGTTATACTTTAAAACGCCATTCCCGTTGGCGTTTTTAAAAATAATGTAGAAACGCTAATGATGTCGGCGTTTTACTACAGAATGTTTGGAACCAAGTTTTAAACAACGCAACAACAACCATTCCAGTTTCTACCCAATCCTACTTATTACAATGCTTATTCAAAATATTACAATCATTCCCACCCATTATATAACATATTCAAAATTATAAATAAGAATAGAAAGAGGAGTTGTAAAATTATCAAATATAAAGATTACAAGGTTCACAAACACGAAGATCAACTCAATAACCAAATAAAAATAGTTCTAGTTTAGTTCAATCGTCTCGCCTTCTCCGCATAAACAGGCCCCGGATCCACTTCCTAATTATGGAAGTAGGGAGTCTAGAGGGAGGAGTATCTTGAACAACAACATTCTCAAAATCCACTCTGAAAAAGTCATCTCATACAGAAGACCGAGGTGGAGAATGGTAGACATCACTGAGACCAATATCTTCACCTATACCACCAGTGTGGCTGACAGAATGACGACCTCGAACTGCAGATCTAGGTGGAGGCACAAAATCTTCATCAGAATCATCTACCAAATGAGCATCCATCCTTGAAGATGACGACTCTCCACAAGCAGTTTTATTCTTTCCACGTCGTTTCCCTTTTTTGCCTCACAGGCATGACAATGTCCAGCTCAGATCGTTGGGAAAGACGATAGTCCATCATCTCAGCCTCCTCAGATACCTGCAGACCATCTTCAACCATCTTCGAAATTGTTACCAAATCCGGTCGTCCTGTCATATCTTGCCCACTTAAAAAGTGACGTATTTTTTGAAGCGTTTCCACCTACAATTTTCAAAGTTAATTACATTTCATCATATGAATTTAAATAATTAATATTGGTTTCAATTTACCGCGAAGCTATGAGAAGATGCCGTTTCATGGAAGCCCTCTTGAGCATGCATGCCAAGTTTAGTTAAGTACACCACAGTTATTCTACGAAACCAATTCATATATTCATCTGATGCAATATGCTCATTTGAGTACTCCAAATCAGTCCATACCAAGTTGTGCCTATTGTCCTACTCATGTATATAATTGTGGTGGTACTCAACCCAATTTCGGTCAGATTTACCACGACGATCCTATTTCACAAACTCTTCTAGGTGGAACCGATTGACGATCGGGATATACGGTTGGACAATCCCAAATTGTCGCAACACTCGTTGTGGCTTCTGTGGCTCAACCAAATTCCATCAAATAAGGGATGTTATCGACATCCATATAGGACGACCGTCAACGCAATTATCCGGCAAGTTTCGCATGACATAAGGCCTCCAAATAAACTACATATGAAACAAATTTAGTCAAAACAAATTCAATCAAAACAACAAACAAAAAACAATTTAAGTTACATAAATTACTTGGTTGGCGTGCATTTTGGAGAACTGATCTCTGTAATTTTCAATGCAATGCCTGGGTGCTTTTACATATGACGGCAGACCACTCCATCTAAAAAAATTAAATTATGAGCGAATAACACGGAAATTAATGAAAATTATGCTTAAAAAATTAATTAGTGAACAACTTACGCAACTGCACATGGTGCGTAGTCTATATGCACGGGATTTATCATCTTCGGTCTAGTATTTGGGATTCTCTCTCAAGCCCACGATTGTAACAAAGTACAAGCTCCCCCGACATCAGTCCTCCTATCAAGGGCAGCTTCACATAAATTGTGATACAAGCAAGCAAGAGTCGCACCACTCCAGCTATAGCTAGAATATCGTTCTACATCCATGAAAAATTGCAAGTAGAAGAATGGAATTTTATTTACGGAGGCGTTCGAGATCATCAGACCACCAAGTAAAAGCAGACAATAAACACAAGCTTGTCTGTTTCCAAAACCATTTCTTTCAACTCAACTGTATCTGGTGTAAATCCAAGATAATCCAAAGAAAGTCGCATCCAATAGTTGGCATCCTTAGTGGGGATGTAACCCGTCAAAGCATCACCGTCAACTTTGAGGCCACATAAGACCTCCACGTCTTCCTATGTAACTGTCGCTTCACCAACTGGAAAGTGAAACGTGTGAGTCTCTGGCCTCCATCGTTCAATCAAAGCGGTGATAAGATGGTGTTCAATGTCCTTTGGTTGAGCACACCTCAATATGCCGCCAAAGCCCATCTCGTCTATTATTGTCAAAACACGGGGATGTAGGGGAATATCCCAAATGATTCCTTCATATCTTCTACATCGTACGTCTTGTGATTCACCCCCTGCCCATATATTATTAGAGACGTGGTGTCTCTGAAGATACAATACGGAAGGGTACTCAGGACCACATAAGAGTCTTCGACGAGAAGTTGAAAATATTGCCATAATTCACCTACACAACAGTCACAATTCAAATTAAACAATACACAAACCTAAACAATTTCAATAATTGGATACTATTAAACCCAATATCACAAAATGGAACACCAATATAAAAAATGCACAATAGCTCGTGTCTGCCACATTACACAAATTCACCTTCACAACATTACACAAATTCACCTACACAACATTACACAAAATTGTAACACAATTCACCTACGCAACATTCACAATTCAAACAAAACAATATTAATAAACCTAAACAATTTCAATGATTCGTCACTATTGAACCCAATATCAAATAATGTAACACCTAAATCCAAATAGTGCAACACCAATTTAAAACCCACATAAACCAAATCAAGTTGCCCAATTTTTAAGCTAGAACAATACTACCTAGTTTGGTTTTTAATCAAATTTATACCCTAACTAACACCAATATCTCAACTATTAATCAAGAATAATGCCATTCAAACAAGCCAATATGCTAAATAATAATGCAACACAGAATTTCAACTCAATTTATAACTCATTACAAACCCTAAGTAACTATCAAACAATTACTCTAATATTGTAAAAAATAAGCATACTAACCGAAAGAATAACACTCCTTGTTGATGCAATTGATGGAGAGAGGACGAAATCACCGAGAAGCCGCCGCTGTGTGTGGGTTTCACGATGTGTGGTGTGGGTTTCGCGATTTGGGGGATGAGAATCTGATAAAATTCATTCTGCCTAAACACGCCAATGATGTTGGCGTTTCTAATTTAAACACACCAATGATGTTGGCTTTCTAATTTAAACACGCCAACGCGATAGGCGTGTATAAATTATAATTTAGGATTTATTTTATCCGAAATTTGCTTTAAAACGCCAATACAATAGGCATTTTTTAATACACACCAACCAAGTGGACGTGTTACGATAAATACTTTATTTGCATAAAATAAAAAAGAAATTGTGAAACGCCATGTAATAAGCTGCCAATAGAAGTGGTGTTTTTCTCATAGACGGAAGAAATAACAAAGTGGTACATTTTCGTTATTATAAGGCCATCCACAATAGGCGCCCAGCGACCGCCCAGCCGAGCGCCGGCGCTGGGCGGTTCGCTGGGCGATCTATTGCAGCCGCCCAGCGGGCGATTGGAGAGAGAAACCGCGCAGCGCTGGGCGGTCCGTTCGGCGCTATTGCAGCGCCCGGATCGCCCAGCGCACCGCTTAGCGCGAAAAAAAAAAAAAAATTTTTTTCGAAACACTATATATACGCGCTTTGTTCGTCATTTTCATTCGCACCACTTGTTTTAACGAGGAGTGAATTGTCACTCCTTTTTATTATTGTATTTTTTTTAAAATTTATGTATTTTTTTTATTATTGCATTTTTTTTAATTAATGTACTTTTTAAATTTTAATAGTATTATTAAACTTTTCCCGTATATGTCTCGTAAATTAAATTTCGCATATTTTGTGATTGTTAATTATTTCATTTTGTATATATTTGTTAATAGTGATGTGGATATTAGTGGCTAGGCTATGGCTGGGCTATTTGCTTGTTTTGATGATGTGGCAGGAGGATTTTTAGAGCATCCACATTAGGAGGAAAGGGGGCGGACGAAAAAATGGGGCGAGAGTGGGGCTGTCTATAGTGGAGAGAACGTCCGCCCCGTGGCGGACAAGAAAAATGGGGCGAGGGTGGGGCGGTAGAGGCTTCGCCTCCTACGGGGCGATCGCTGGGCGATGGTGGGGTCCGCGGGGCGAAATGGGGCGATGGGTGGGGCGGTCTATAGTGGGGCGTCGGGCTATGGATGTCCGCCCCACTTTGATTTTTTTATTTTTTTTTAAAATTTTTTTCGAAAATTACATCTATAAATACTCCTCCTCCACTTCTCATTATTTGCACACCAAACATTCCACCTCTTCACACACATATTTTCTATCACTAGAATTTGTAGTCTGAAATGGACGATTTATGGAAGGACGCGTGGAATTATCTGATCGAAGAGGTGGAGTACGATTTCAGTGATATGCGCAGGAGCACATCACATACCACACTCCAGGCCGATTTGGTTGAAGAAGTTTGGGCACGTAGGGGAGGTGCCGGTGCAGTGTGAACACTATTATGATGTTTAATAGAATAATATTTCGTTGTATACTTTTACCCCCACTTTAATACAACGAAAATGTGGTGTTTAATTTTAATTTCTTCACTTATACCCGTTTTTTATAATTACGTATAGTCTGATAAATTTAATTACTTATTATAATTGAATTAAAATTAAAATAAAAATTGGTTATAAAATTTTGGGGCTATTGGAAGTGTCCGCCTATAGTGAGGCAGTGGAGGAAAAAATTGGGGCTATGGACAAAAAAGTGGGGCTGTGGACAAAAAAAGGGGGCGGGGCGATTGAGAGCATCCGCCTACAGTGGATGCTCTTAGTGCTGCTGATGTGGCAGTGGCTCTGATGTGGCAGTGGCTGGGCTATGACTGGGCTATTCCTATTGTGGATGGCCTAATAGTAGAGTGCCCCACGGATCTGAAAAACTCTAATAAACCCTAACCCATTTTTTCTCAGGCAGTTGCCTCAGCTCAACTCAATTTACGTGGTTCCGCCGCCGTAATGGAGGACGACGCCCTTGAAGCACCACAGTCATTCGTTGCGGAGGCTGACATATGCCAACAGCTTCTAACCCGCTACGCCCGCTCCTCAGCTGCGCAGCACCGCCACCTCTGCGCCACCGCTGCCGCCACCCGCTCCATCATTCAGTCAGCTTCTATGCCCCTTACCCCGATATCATACTTCGCTGCCGCAATCACTTCTCTCTCCAATTATGAGAACTTAGACGCCGATGCTCTCGGTGCGGTCACCTCTTTCATATCAATCGTGCTTCCTTTGGTCGGTAAAGGCGAAATAAAACCGGAGAAAGCGCACGAGGCCGTGGAGGTATTGGTGACATTAGTTGAGGAGAGTGGTGGTAAATTGGGAACTTCTGGTCTCAGGGCTGTTGTGAAGTGTGTGGGTGTTTTGGTTGCGGAATTCTGCAATTTGAAGGAGTGGGGATCGGTTGGGCTAGGGTTCGAGTGGCTTTTGAGGTTCTCGATTGATAAGCGGCCTAAGGTTAGTATGAATGGCGTTTATGTACAGTGTAGAAAGTTTCGCGCAGTATATAATGCAATAAAAGCTAGGAAGGAAATGTGTTTTCTCTATTATATCTTTGATCTTGGTTTCAGGTAAGGAAATCTGCTCAGGATTGTCTCTTGAAAGTTTTCAAGTTGTTGGAGCACTCTTCTATCTCCAAGAAGGCGAGTAATTCAATTTACTCGTTGCTCAAACGTCACATGCCATTGGCTTCAGAAACTAGCAATTCAAAAATAGTTGATGGAAACAGGCATGAGTTAATATCGAGGTCTGAGCACCAAGAAGTTCTTCATTTACTGAACATAATGAAGCATGTTATTCCAGATCTCTCACCCAAGGTCCGCGAGAAGGTGCTTTCAATATTGTTGAAGATCCCGAGTTCCCAATCCATGGTAGCGGCAAGGCACGTCTTCGATGTCATGGCGGCTATATTTGAAACTTCAGAAACTAAAGTTATAATCTCGAATGCTGAAGACATCTTTAGGCTATTGACCTCTTACATAGCTCTGGGTGAAAAGAACCCAGCTGAGAGCGTGTTGTTTGCTGCAAATTTGTCAAAAACTGTTCTAGGAAGACTTCATAATGGTGATATAGATCAATGGGAGTCCGTTTTCCCTATGTTGGTTGAAGCTTTAGCAGGTAGGTTTGATGTTATCTTTTACTGATGCTCGAGTTCCCTGTGAATATATGAGTTAGGTATATTCTGTGCTAATTTTCTCAAGACATTTGTGATAGATATATCATATATATCTTGGATTCTTGATCCAGAAGGAAAGTTGTGGTTGATAAATGCAAGGAACATAATTGTCAAGTTACAATTTTTCTACCCCGTAAATGATAGTAGAGCATTTTTATGTTTACCAAGTGAAATGGAGAGGAGTTCCAGGTTTATGATTAATTAGTTGACACTTGACAAGTTACTTAGCTTTAGATTCCTGTGTACTGAGCCAAAGAGATAGAGGATGCCCTTTCGGGTATTTCCTTCTATCTTCTTGGTGATGTCCCAAACAATTAGAGCCGCTTTATATTGCAAGATCATGGAAGTTCTAAGTTCTGACTGATATTTGTACTGATGAAATAATAATCAGTATATATGTGAATGGTTATTGTTCTGTTTGAACATATTCTTGAAGATGACTTTTTAAACATTCCTATCAGGTCTGTTATCTTCCCCTAGAGATAATGTGGCTTTACAGGCTTCCCTCATTCTCAGAGAACTGATGGATCAGCATATTGTTGGAAAACGCTTCCTAACAATGGAAAGCAAAGAAAAGGGGGATGATACAACTCAAAGTGCAGAGTTTAAATCAGTACGAGTTGGATGCACCAAATTCTACAATTTGCTGTGTTCTTCATCTCCAATTCTAAATAAACACTTATTATCTGTAGTTTCTTCTCTGTTCCTTAAACTTGGTAAGTATCTGAGTTTCAACATAGAAAATATTATCACTTTGATGTATTCTATAGTTTTTTATTTTTAGATTACTTTGTCTATTTATTTACAGCTGATCCACGGTGTAAAAACTTTAGGGTGTTAGATAAATCACTTGGTTGTATCCAATAGAACCTGTAAAAATTGGCCTTTGTTCGAGCTCCAGATAAATGTGATGTGCTTCCTCAAGTGCGAGTTGGTTCTTATAAATAATCATTGAAGAGGAATTTTTTTATCCTTAAACACAGTTTTGGAAATTTTCCATTTCCGTGTGTTATTTTGCTTGCAGTGAGACAACAGATAAATTCCTCAGCATCACTTACATTTCTATTGACTGTATTTGCACCAAGTATTGGTTACTTTTGATCAGTCATTAGTTTTGTTTGGTCTACCCATTAAATCCTAATCTTTATATTGAATCTTCAATTTCTCATACATAGTATTTGAATAATGAATTTTTCCTGTATTTGAATAGTCCTCAAATGTTTGTGCTCCAGGTAAGATGTCAGATATCTTTATGAGGCCTATACTTCTTAAACTCGCTGATTTGATGAATACTACTTCCGTTAGTACTTCAGAAGTTATACACGTGAGCTTCCTTTTCCAACAAACTTTTGTTTATAATCAGAAAGTTCTCAATGCTAGTTGGTTATGTGCTGGTTGTGCCTTCTGAAATTATACTTATACCTTTTTTATATTTGCTTATATAACTATGTGGTGTATGCATTATAGCGCCACAAGTTTGGTTGGTGGTATGACATTTGAATTGGTTACCTTTTCTTATAGTTTTCTTTATAGCCTGCTAGTTTGACAGAAACAATTTCTTTTTTTTGTCTTGGAAATCTGACAGTTTTATATCTGGTTACATTAAGATTTATTTAGACCTTGAACTTGGACCTGGAGAAACATTTGTTTTATGTTATTGATATCACTATTTAAGTAACTTGGTCGCTATTTATTTGGAAGACTGTACATGAGGTTTGTTTTGGTTTTCCTTTGCAGTGCTTGCATGTTCTTTTGTAGCTATCAAGTTGATTTCATTCTTTCATAGTCTAGTTTGGCTGTTTCAGTTCTGCTTTTCATATTTTCTTCATTTGTGCAGCTCGAAGACTGCATCGGCTCTGCTGTTGTTGCCATGGGACCAGAAATATTACTCTCTCTTATACCAATTTCCCTCAATACAAAAGATTTTTCCTGTTCAAATATTTGGCTGATACCAATTTTAAAGAAAAATATTGTTGGATCATCACTACAATTCTTTATAGAGCACATCATACCTCTGGCTGAATCCTTTGAGAAGGGATCTAATAAAGGTATATTGCAAAGAGAACCTAAAGTTTTTCTTATTCTCTAATAAAGTAGTCTGATGCATAATAACATGTGAATCTACTTGCCAATTTTTCGTTTAATATAAAGCATATGTATTTCTGAAGATTCTAATAATATCTCTGCCCTAAATACTTGTCACATGTGGTGTTAGTTATGGTTACTGAGCATCCTTTTTCTTAATTCTTTTTCAAGAACTCAACACACGAGTTGCATAAGATAAACCAACAATTGTATTGAGACTCCAACATACATCCATCATAGCATGTGCCTCTTGATCCCAACAATGGCACAATTAAGTATATAGTTGATCTGCATGTCTAATGTTGTAGCATTCATTGCTCCTTTTGTGAAAATTCTTTTGAATTGTTTGGCTTCATAATTTAGAAAGTAATGTCTCGTATACAGATTTATCTTTGTTTTGATTTGTCTGCGGATGTAAACCTTTTCCTTCAATTTTTTTGTCATTCTGTCTTTAATCTATATAGCTTGGTAAATAATGAATCCTTATAAATTGGGGTTTTCCCTTTGATCTCTTGAATTTGAATTTCTGCTCCTTTACAGTTAAAAATCCAGTAATTGGCCAAGATCTGCAGGCTTATGCCCATGGGTGTTGGGGTTTGTTGCCTGTGTTTTGCCACTGGCCTATTGATACATATCAGAGTTTTCCCTCACTTTCTGAACTCTTAATCCCCTTTCTCAAGAAGGACTCATTTATGATCGAGAATATTGCCATCAGTTTGCAGGTACAGTTCTGATATTCCAACACTCTGCTCGCCAATTTTAATCTTTATGTTTTAACTGATTATTTTTGTTGTAGGGACTAGTAAATGAAAATAGAAGAGTGCTTGCCTCTGATAATGTTGGGTCTGCACAGTTGACTGATGTTCACAATTCAGGAAGTGTTGACGCTGCAATAGATTATGAAATAAGGCATGTCTACTCCAAAAAGATGGCGAACAAGAATATTAAGGCCTTGTCTTTGGGCGCCAAAGAGTTGCTTCTGCCTTTAGTTGATGTGCTATTTGAGTGCATTCCAGAGACTCGGGAACATCTACAGGTTGACTTTGCCTATCAGTGGATATGATTTCTTAACTACTACGGTTGATGTGCATGTATTGTATATGTCTCTTTTCTCCTGGTTCCTGTTTCTGATGCTGATCTTGAGAAGTTTCTAGTGGTATCTGACTAGTAATTCATTCATTCTTTAATGACTTTTAGGGAGCAATCAGCTGCTTGGTATCCATATGTGATTCTTCGGTAACCAAAGAGATATTTATTGCTTCACTTAAGAAGTTAAAGCTACTGGATGATGCTGGTGAACATGGAAAATTAGAAATCATTGCTGATGTTACATCCAAAGAAAAAGAGAGTGCTGGTGGTACTGATGTGGAGAGGTGATAACAAAATAAAGAATTTATCTTACTGTGAAAGATTATGGATATGCTATTCAACTTCTCGTCCTTGTTCCTGGTTTGACTTTCCCATGTCTACGTGTCTGGGAATGAAGATATTGAATCTAATGTTTTGTATGTTGATGTCGATCTGTCTATTTTTTTGTAGGTGTTTAATACTGGACCTTGCATCTTGCATAGTTGAGGGATGTGATGCTGATCTAGTTAATATACTATTTTCTCTTATTAAGCATTATCTGCAGGTTAGTTGAGTCCTTTTTACTTGTATTATCTACATTTATTTGATATGCTATTATGACAAGAATTTTTTGGATTTTAGGCAAGTGATGTGGTCAGTCAGATGGAAGCATATCAAACTCTCAGCAAAATTCTTGAGGTTTGTTGTTATACTATTACTGTATATTTTTTAAAGAAACAGTTATTGAATTATTCTTATACCATCCTCTGTGCAGAAACATTCTTCATTCTGCTCTACAGAATTTGATGTGGTGATGGATTTGTTGGCTGGAATGAAGCCTTCAGAAAACATTGAATTGGTTAAAAGCCGTTTTGCCTGTTTGCAGACCTTGCTAATTCATGCATTATCGGTAGGCTAGCTATTTTGCAGTTATTATATTCTATACAGTGGATCTACTGATCCATTTATTATTCGGGGTTCCTTTTAGATTGAAACTTGATATATAAGATGTACTCCTACTCTGCAGAAAAACCCGGATGAGGAGAATACAAAGGCATTCCTTATCCTGAATGAGATCATTCTCATGTTAAAAGATGTAAGAGCTATTTGATGTTTTATTCTCTAATCCCTATGATCAGATTTCTAAGATTGCTTAAGATTTGTTTAAAGCATTTCTTTCATGGAACTGGAACTTAGGAAACATCAAATATTGAAGTACAAAATTCATGTCTGGTATTGCAATCAAGCTTTCACATGTTGCTGTTCTATTTCCCTCTTAAGTATCTCAGTTTTACCTTTTATGCTATCTTTAAAAGCTTCAAAACCAGAGAAGAGGGGTGGATAAGGAAGTTTTGGAAGTATTTATGTGTTATTTTAGCATGAGTGGCAAACTTTCATACGGAAAGGAATATGATAAGCTATTTAGGTATGTCTAGGAATGTTCCATTGAGTCTGCAAGTTAAAGGCTGCAAAGTCTGCATGCCCAATGAGGACAGTCCATGCAAAGCAAGCCTATGCATTGAAACTACCGAATTCTGTGTATATATACTGCCTTTTTGACTCATTTGTGTTTCTTTGTGTTAGTATGGGATTATTTGAATGTTTTTACTTTTGAGTTTCTATTAACTGTCTTACCTTTTCCTTGCTGCTATATTTCTTAAACTAAGCGTCTAAGCATAAGTTTATAATGCTCAGTCCAGGGAAGAAGGCAGAAAGGCAGCTTATGATGCTTTACATGGATTAAGTTCCAAGTTGAGAAGTTCAGCTGATTCTTCTTCAAAAGAGCTCTATCACAAACTTATAACTATGGTGCGTGCAACCTTATCATATACTACTCCCTCCGTCCCTGAAAAATATGAACTACTCCCTCCGTCCCAAGATATTAGACTCATTTCTTTTGGCACAAGAATTTAGGAGGTGTTGTTTAGTGGTGTAAGTGGAGTTGGTAATAAAGTAAATTTTTACCATAAATAGAAATGGCTCAAGTATGTTGGGACACCCCAAAATGGTATACGAGTCTAATATCTTGGGACGGAGGGAGTATTTCCTAATTAGTCCGTCCCTGAGAAGTATGAACTTTAATTTTTGGAATTTTTAAACACGTTACCCATACACTTCATTTTATTTACTACTTATACCATTACACAACACTACTAATGATGTGGAGCCCACTCTCCACTAACATTGCTTACACTACCCCCTCTCTCTCTACCAATTATACATTAAAACTCATGCCAAACCAAATGTTCATACTTTTCAGGGATGGAGAGAGTACTATATATTTGATTTCTATCCTTACTTTCTCATAACTTATGCTCCAGTCATGTTACCATCGATCTTGAATTTCTATGATTCTATCAACTACAAAAACCCATTGCCGATTATGATGGTAAAATTGTCCATACTTATTATAGCTATATACTGGGATTTACGTCTGGGAAGAAAGCCATACAAGCTTGAACTGTGATATACTATTACGAATAGTTTTTATATATTGAATTGTTTTGTGGACTCCCATGTGAAGCAAAGTTATTGGGTAATCACAAATTGGGAAAAATAGGCTCTACTTCTAATTTGATGTTGCTATGTGCAGATTACAGGGTATCTTTCAGGTTCTTCTCCTCATATAAAGAGTGGAGTGGTATCTGCACTCTCGGTTTTAGTTTATAGTGATCCCGATATCTGTGTTACAATGCCTGATATTTTCCCCTCGGTTATGGAATTGTTACATAGCAAAGCAATTGAGGTTATAAAAGTGAGTTTTCCCTGACTCAAGACATCAACATAAACTATTCAGTTATTTTCTTTGATAATGAATGCTCGATCTAAATTGAACAGGCTGTTTTAGGCTTCGTAAAGGTGTTAGTTTCATCGCTTACTCAAAATGATCTGCACCATTCTCTTTCTGAAATCATGGATGGAATTCTTCGTTGGTCATCTGTCTCGCGCTATCATTTCAAAGAAAAGGTTTGTGAATATTGGCCTTTACTCGAACGTTAGTTGCTTGAACAGTTGTAGCAAAATATTGGTATATGCTGACTAGTTGAACTGCTGCTGTTTTCTGTTGAGAGATGCTGTTGTAATACTTGCTTTTATTTCTTGCAGATAATTGTGATCTTGGAGATTTTGATGAGGAAGTGTGGTTGTGCCAATGTGAAGGCCCTTGCACCTGAAAAATACAAGGACTTTGTGCAGGGTGTTGTAGAGGTACCTCCTCCTTCCACATGAACGAGTCTTTTCCCAACAGTGCTTTTAGTATTTTAGTTTACGAATAAATTGCTGTTGTCCGAAGCCAAAAATGTTCCCTATTTCTTGTTATTTCAGAAACATTCTTTCGTTGCCTTGCGCCGCACACTTAATTATGTTATATATTTGCTGCAGAATCGTCATGGCAAGACAAGGCCGGAACCTTCTGATAAGTCTCTTAAGGGGTTCGATTCTTCCTTCATCTTCAAACCTTAACATTTTTATTGGTCAGAAATTCTGCTCCCATTACGATTCTTGAGATAATAAAACTACCTATTTTTCCAGGCAGGAGAAAAGGAAACGAGATGAATCTGCCATCTCGTCCAAGGAAGAAGGATACACTGGACGACCTTGGAAGAAAAGGGACAACCAAAAGAACACTGGAAATTCCTCACAGAGCACTGGGCACTCTGATCGCACCAATTTCAGAAAAGGCGAGTCAAACAGACCTCAAGGTGGTGATGCAAAACGCTTCACGGGGAAGTCCTCCGGTGGAGAGAAGAAGCAGAAAGGGAGGTCAGCCTTTAAGAGCAATGAACGCAACCTCCATGCTGCTGCTTCTAGGAATCCAAAACACAAAAAATCAGCAAGAAAGAACTGAGGATCAACTGTGCTCGGAGAGGGGGAACGGGCAAAATCAGCCTTGGGTAGAACAACAGGAAGCACAGAAAATGGGTTGACAGGCGAAAATCTGCGATGGGTTGATAGAGAAAATTCTCGGACGAGGGCTATGTAGGTGAGAGAGCTATGACATCTAGGGTTTTGTTGAGGCTTTGTTTAGAGCATTTGCTTCTGCAGCATTTTAATGGGGGGCTGTAGGCTGTAGTTGAGAAAAAAAGGTTAGGTATAGATATATATAGATATACGTCTCACTCTCGTTACATAGTTTTTATGTTGTTACCGTTAACTATAATACATGATTTTATTTTATCCACCTTTTTTGTCAACAGTGCCATATTTTGTTTCTACTATTTACTTTTCTATATGTACACAAATCATGGAAAATAAACAATTTTGAATTTTAGAAGCAGCAGGAAAAGGAAAAGTTACTATGAAATGGTAGAATCATCTGACTTAATCCATTCTCAATAGCTATGAAATGGGAGCCTTAAGGTTATCCTTTTGTGTTAGTCCGACAACCAAATATGTAGCACTTGCACCGAGAATTCTCAAGTGTCAAAAAACAATCTCTGCCCTTATTTCATACAACACAATGAGGGAATGTTAGATACAGAGCTACAAAAATGAGATGTGGAATTGCCGATCACTCCTATCATTTTCTCAGCATTTAAAACATATCTGTCAGCCTCCATTACCCAAAATTTGTAAAGTTAAGAGAAGAAACTAACACCAAATCTATCAGAATGATTCAAATTGTACAATAAAACTACGTAGCTGCTGCATTGTCCACTTTCAGCAAACTATAAATGTGGGGCAAAAGAGATTTTGTTCTTGGATAAAGATGAGAGTTCAGATCATAACCACCAGATTTCATTCTGTCAAGAAGCTCCAAAGCAACTATCACTTTATCCTTAGATTTGAGAAGCGCCCCGACTAAACTGTTACAGAGCTGTGGTCTCAGTCTGTAGCCTTTCTGCAGGGTGTAGAGAAAGACATCGACTGCTTTATTGAGTTCTCCTTTGAAGCATAGAGCGCGAATCACCAGCACACACGAAGGGGGAGAAACGGGCACGTTGAACTCCTCAAGAACGTCAAACGCCTTCTGAGCCTCCTCTGCTTGTTTAGCTAGGCAAAGTCCGGTCAGCCAAATGTCATATAATGTTGAATCAAAATCTGCCAACTTGATGTCCATCTCAAGTAAGCTTCTCACAGCTTGCTCAAATTCATCCTTCTCAAAACATTCTTTAACTGATTGTAATACTTCGTCCTTCACACCAGCTCGGCTCTTCAAGTACTTTAACCAGAAACTAATGGTGACAGACATCTGCTTCCTCTTGCTAGACCAGCTCATGAATGTTTTGTACACGGACGAGCTAGGTTTGCATCCATTTGCATTCATCTGTTCAAAGAGCTTATACGCATCACTATCTCTATCAACCTTTAGGAGCGCATACATGAGTGTTGCATATGTCGGGAACAAGCCCTTGAGCTGGAGCTCCTCCAAGAGCTTAAGAGCAATATTGATGTGCCCCGCGCTGCACATGCCGTAGATCAAAGTGTTGTACGTCTCCACATTTGGGACGACCCCGCTGGCAGCAAGCTTCTTCAGAAGCTTGTAAGCTTTCAAAACCAACCCAGACTCCATCATATCTTCAACTTTCTTCTGTAGGCTTGCAGTATCAAGGATGCGATCAGCACCTTGAGAGAGGCGAAGAAATAATGACGGGCTCCTCCCAACTTCCATTTTATACAGCATTAGCTGCGCTTCCTCGAGCTTCCCTGCCTTGCACAACCCGTCAATCAGGGCATTGAACGTCACAACAGATGGAGAACATCCTAGCTTCTCCATGCTATTAAAAATCTGCTGAGCCTCTACCAGCAGACTGTTTCTGCAGAAAGCTCGGATAAGAATCGTGAAAGTGTACATGTTAGGGATCTGATTGTTCCGAGAAATCTCTAGCTTGAGAGATTCAGCATCATCTAACAACCCTAAGTCGCAGAACCCCTTGATCAACACATTATAACATTGAGTGTCAGGAACTATGCCTCTCCCTAGCATATCCCTCAACATACTAACTGCATCATTCATCCTTCCAGCATCACTCAATCCACGCATCATGATAGTGTACAAGACAATGTCGGGCTCTAACCCTACCTGAAGAACTTTCTGAAACAACACCTCTGCCTCACTAAACCTGTTGGCTTTCACCAACCCATCAATCAGACAGCTAAACCCCTTTATCCCAACATCATACTTGTCGTCTTGAAATGATTTCAAGAGCACGCAGGCCTCATCGATCAGGCCTTGCTTGCAGAAACCATCAATCAAAGTGTTGTATGTAGCAGAATCAGGTTCGCATCCACTACTCACCATCTCGTTAAACAGATTATATGCATCACTGGTCCGCTTTGTTTTGCACAGCCCTGATATTACCACTGTGTATGTTATCCTATTTGGCAGAATCCCTCTGTTAGTCATTTCTTCAAACAGATTGAGGGCAGCCTCAGTCATCCCATTCTTGCACAGCCCATCAATCAAAACGTTGAACGTATCGCATCCCATATCAATATTCAACTTAATCATCATGTTATAAACAGCCATTGCTAATACTATCGTATTTTCCTTAACCAAAACATGAAGAATAACATTGCAAGCAAATAAATTCGGCTTACAATCATAATCCTTCATCCTACCGAATGCATCCACCGCTTTCTCCACGTTTTTCAGTCTCCAATAACCCAAAATCAAGACCGCAAAGGCATCTGCTGAAATGCTCATCTTCTCATTCCTCAACTCATCAAGAAGGCCCCAGCACGAATCCAACGAATTCGCATTCCCGCTGCTCAAAAGCATGCCAACCATCAGTTTATTCGAGAAGTTACTTCGCAAGTGCGGCGTATCAGAAGCCCAGATGAAGAATCGGAAGCTGATCAGTGGTTCCTTCTTCAATCGGGCCTGAGATTGGAGGACTGAAATGACGACTTGACGATTGAGCGACGGAGATAGCTCGGCGAGAGCGGGTTCGATGGGGCGTTCAGAGTTGATGAGGGCGAGCACTTTATTCGAGATGGAATCGTCGAGAGCATGGTCAGAAAATGAGGAGAAGTTTGATTTGGCAGTTAAATGTTGGGGGCGGATTGCACGGAAGATTTGGGAATGGAGAAATTGATGCATAATTGAATGTTCATGTTCATCACCACATATGTAACTGCTCAGTGTTTAATTGATTTGGGTGATAGCAGCTTTTCAGTCGGAGGCGCGGCGGTGGAAATATGAATGCTGTAACAAAATTTCAGTATTGGGATCCATTTGAGGTAACCAATTTTGATTTTCCTAATTTTAGAAGATAGGAGTATAAATTATAGTAATGCGACATACCAATATGCAATTTTGTGTGTATGAATTGTAGTATGTCTGCTAGAGAAACAAGATATACGTGGTGGAGGGTTTCTTTTCTTTACTTGAAATTTCTAGTTTTAATCATTCTTTAGTATTCCAAAAATTCTTCTTAGCAAAAGTAATCCTACGAATATGAATCCATTTACTTCTATTAAAATTTTGAATTTTATTTTTTTATTTAAACACTAAGTAAAAAATATAATATTAAATTTAATATACATAAATACTGAAAGATAATATTATTTATTTGGTCATATTCTTTTTGTATCATTTCATTTTTTTTATAAATATAACATACTTCTCTTTGTTACTTTATTCTTTCTCTTATTTTATTTTTTTATCTCTTTTATTTTATTCTCACCTCACCAAACTTATTAAATATGTATTTTTTAATCTCCATGCTCAAAAGAAATGTTTCAATACTAAGAGTAACCACAATAGACCCGCGGCGGCGGCAGGCGTGTTGCGCGGCGCAGCCGCGACGATCTATTTGCAAGCTGTAGGGGAGCCGAGACGTATGGGGGACAACCGAGTATCCGGCGGAGGCGTGTGGAGGGCGGCGGGCGAGACGGCGGTGCCCTGACGGTCTATTGCGAGCCGCGCAGCGGTATTTTCTTTTAGAAAATTTTATTTTTTAATTTTTATCTATAAAATATTTATTCTCAATTCATTTTTTTCATTCTATTTATTTTGTCCAATTAATTTTATTTTAATCCAATTAAAATATACCAACAATTAAAAAATGTGAGGCATGGTTGTGGGCTATGGCGTAATTGTGACGTGGCCGGACAAGTTTTATGTGGTTGATGCATGACTGTGATGACAAGACGAATAAGTTTTTTTTGTGACTGAAGCGTGGATGTTCCACTATTGTGGACATTCTAATGGAATAGAGGGTGTAAATAATACATAGAGTATTTCTTAAAAATTATAATTGCACTTAACTAAAACACATATACAGATAAACAACAAATAACCCTTATATAGGCAATGACGATCAATAGAAAAAGTTAAACTTGCAAAAAAAATAGTGAACTAATTAACTAATTGACATAATCATAATTAATTATAATGATAAAATAATATAATTATTACAATTATAATTCTAGTTATTTATCATTATTATTATTATGTATAATTCATATTTTTAAATTAATTATAAATTTATAATATACTAAAAATAATAATAGTTGTATAAAATAATTAAATTATACTCTCTTCGTCCCACACATTTGGTGTGAGCACGAGTTTTAAGAAATATAAAAAAATGTGGGTTGGAAAAGTTTTTATAATAGTTTTATAATAGAATGTGAGTGGCGTGAGTTACTGAAATGTGAGAATAGTTAATATTGAAATAATTGCGGGGTTTCAATGACCCCTATCCTTTGCATATATGTTAGCCTATGATTCGATACAAAATTTAAGAAATATAACGGGAAGGAAGTAAAAACAATAGTGAAATATAGGTCTTATATATATAGGGTCCTGTTAGGTTGAGATTTTTTAGCTTAATTGAGAATTGAGATGCATTTTCAGTCACTCATCCACAACATTTTTGAAATGTCAACTGCAAGTAGATTATGTCAACTCGGGGGTATTATCGTCAATAGCCTGCACATCAAATGTCAATAGCTTGCACATCAAATGTCAACAATTTATAGTCGACATTATATGTATGTAGTTGACAAAAAAAATTTTAAAAAATTTAATTTTTTAAAAAAAAAGTATTTATTGAATAAAATGTACCATGAAATTACCATTCTGTCATTTCATAATTAATTAATCTAAAAATATTTTCCATGTGGAAAATTCTGGACCACTCATTTAATCAAAATGAGTGGCTGATAATATATCTCAATTCTCAATTAGGCTAAAAAATCTCAATTGATCACAACCATATATATATATATATATATATGAATAAAATATAAGTGAAAATACAGTAATGGAATATAGAGTGCTCTATTAAAAATAGTAAAAATATTACTCCAGATATTCCCTTCGTGTCCCATAATAAGAGTCATATTTTGTCATTTC
This sequence comes from Salvia splendens, assembly GCF_004379255.2. Taxonomy (NCBI): domain Eukaryota; kingdom Viridiplantae; phylum Streptophyta; class Magnoliopsida; order Lamiales; family Lamiaceae; genus Salvia; species Salvia splendens. The sequence goes on from NC_056034.1 coordinate 14,689,087, forward strand.
GATCCGTCCCACAATAAGAGTCATAGTATTTCACATTGAGTATAAATGGTAAGTAGACTCCACATTCCACCAACTTATTTCACTCACATTTTATTATAAAACTAATATATATATATATATATATATATATATATATATATAGGGTTGTGATCAATTGAGATTTTTTAGCCTAATTGAGAATTGAGATGCATTATAAGCCACTCATTTTTATTAAATGAGTGGTCCAGAATTTGCCACATGGAAAATATTTTTACATTAATTAATTGTGAAAGGGCATATTTGTAATTTCATCATATATTTTATTTAATAAATATTTTTTTTATTTTTTTAAAAAAAATTATTTTTTTTTCGATTTTTTATTTTTTTATTTATTTTATTTATTTTTTTATTTTTGTCAACTACATATACAATTCATGTCAACTACACACATGTAATGTCAACTACACACATATAATGTCAACTACATATACAATTCATGTCAACTACACATATATAATGTCAATTATAAGCTGTTGACATTTGATGTGCAGAGCTATTGACATTTGATGTGCAGACTACACATCGTAGTTGACATAATGTCTCAGTAGTTGATATCGCGCGAAAATTTAAAAAAAATTTAAAAAAAAATAAAAAAAATTAAAAAAATTAAAAAAATTAAAAAAATTAAATTTTTTTTAGTTGTTGACATTTTAATACGAGTTGTTGACATTTGATATTCTGGCTATTGAAATGAAATGACGATAATACCCCTTAGTTGACATAATCTACTTGCAGTTGACATTTCAAAATGAGTGGCTGAAAATGCATCTCAATTCTCAATTAAGCTAAAAAATCTCAACCTAACAAGACCATATATATATATATATATATATATATATACACGTGGGACTCATACTCCACTCTCATTTTTTACATTTCTTAAAATCCGTGCTATAACTAAATAAGACTTCTATTGCGGAACGGAGGGAGCAACATATTTTATATTACGGGCAAAAATAAAAATAAGTGATAAACTTTATTGGGCGGAGAGGGAGTTTGACAGTAACAAAGAAAACAGATGTCAAGATATGTCTAAGAGCATCCTTAACGCCACGGGCCGGACCGCACCTGGGTCCCGGCCCGCGGCCTCGCGCGCTGGAGATGACGAAGTTACGGCCCAGGCCGGTCCCGAGGACTCAGTCGCGGCCAGGGACCTTCCCGGGGTCCGGCCTGCATGGAGTTGCATCGCGACGGGCCGCACGCGATGAGTCCTGGCCCGACGTTGGATGCCTTCCGGGCCGGGCCGCAAGTCCCCAACAATTTCGTTTTTTTTATTGCCTATATATACTCCATTTTGGCACTATTTTTTCCGCACTTTCTCAATTTCAATCCTCTTACATTACAATATTTTCGGCTTCTATGGATTGGTTTAATAGCGATCAACGACAAATGGACGAATTTGTCAACGCCAACAACTGGTACGTCCCGCCGTCGCCGAGCCCTAATGCAACGCCTACGCCTACCAACATGGAAATAACATCGCCAGTTAGCACTGATGAGTACGAAATCAGTGATATGGAGCCCGCTGTAGGGAAGGGCAAGGCCAAGGTTGCGGATGATATGGGTCGAAGAAGTATAGTCCGCATGAAACATTGTGGCTGGCCAAGAACTTCGTCGATGTCTCCGAGGATCCTATCGTCGGCAACCAACACAACGACAAAGCATTCTGGGAGCGGATTGCGGAGAAGTACAACGCTGGTCGACCAAAAGGGTCGTTCGAGTGTAGCTACTTGAAGCTACGCAAGCATTGGGGTCGGGTCCAGAAGGATGTGAACAAGTGGAATGGCAAGTGGACTAACGTAGTCCGGATGTAGCCGAGCGGGCACAGCGAGCTGGACCTCATGGAGAAGGCCAAGGAGGATTTCTTTTCTGAAGTGAAGAAGCACTTCAAGTACTTCGACGTTTGGAAGCTTGTCGATAAGAGCCTGAAGTACACCAGTGGGGCAGAACCGGCGGCAAGTGGGGCGCTGAAGAGAACCAAAGTTTCCACCGCCGGACACTACTCTTCGAGCGAAGGAGGTCCGGCGATCGACCTCAACGTGACAGACGACAACGTCTTCCTCACATCCCCTAGCACTCAAAGCCGTCCGATGGGAACAAAGACGGCAAAGAGGAAAGCGAAGGGGAAGGCAACTGCGAGCTACTTCGCTATGCCGCCACCGCCGCCCAATCAGTCTCTGGACAAGATCGCCGACTCTATGTCGGAGATGAGTATTACCTGGCGGATGAGCCAGCTGACGGAGTTGACATCGAGGAATACCTCGACAATGTTGGAGTTCGATCTCGAATTGCACCATGAGATGATCGCCTATCTTCGTGCCCAAATGAAGAAGTAGTTTTGCTAGGATTTGTATTTTTTTTTTCTAGGACTTGTAATTTTTTTTCTAGGATTTGTAAAATTTTTTTCTAGGATTTGTAATTTCTTTTTTCGAATGAACAATTTATTTTACCGATTTTAATTGTTCGAGGTATTGCATTTACGAATAAAATAGGTTGAAGTTGTGAATAGTGTCATTTATTAGTTGCGGGCCGGGTTGGGGCCTGCAGGGTTAGAGCAGTTGTGGCCTGGGACTGAAATTTAGGGGAATGATGACGTGGAGGAGACTTGGGGCCTGATTCCGGGCCGGGGTTAAGGATGCTCTAGCAACATAGCCATGGTGAACTTAATAAAGTAAATTTATCAATGAGTAATACAGTTATACAGAGCACATAGACATCTCATTTTCAAAGTTTCAAAATTTAGTAACACATAAAAAAATTTCTTCAACTGATTTTGAATGTCTTCTGTCGGTTTGTAAATTGCAAATTTTGAAAAAGAGTAAACTAAGATAAAGATATTTTGTCGATACGTCATATTTGATTTTATCATATTTTTTTATTTTGGTTATTGTAGAACAACTGTAATTGGAAAATATGATTTTATACTGTTGTTTCAAACATAATTGGGCCGACCAAAAATCTGCAGGCAACAATTATTCCTAAATTAAAATGTGGTACAATAATTTGGGCAAATTAATTAGTGTAAGTAGTTACTCAAAGGTCCATATTAAAGACCTCAAATCGAGGTCGATACTTAAACTTACAGCTAGCTAAAATCGTTGTCGATTGATTCCGATAAGCTGCTACGGCGGAGGACGCTAGGTGTGCAAATCTTCGCCTAAATTTGAAGGCATTCATTAAATTAGTACGTGCAATAGTTACATTGACATTGACTTGCAGGTCTGAAGCTGGTGGGATCATAGTTTTCTAGGCTCAATACCTTTTGGTGTGCCTCGGTTTTTAATTTTCAGTGTTCCTGAATTTTAGTTTATTCAACATTCTGCTGGTATTCATAATCTTCTCAATTTCTTACTTTCCCTATGATTAACTAGTTTATACAGTCTACATGTAATGTGCGTATATACATGTCGCTCTCTTTCTGTTAACACCTTGTTTTCTGAAGTGATTTATGCATTATTTTTTCCCTTGTTATATGATTATACATTCTGGGGCATTGTCGCTCTCTTTATGTGAACACCTTGTTTTCTGAAATGATTTATGCATTATTTTTTCCATTGTTATGCGATTTTACATTCTTGCCTCCGGGGCATATTGAGGTTAGCGCTATATTTTTATTTCATATAGTTTTATTCATTTAATTGTTTATTCGTCCTGGAGTCCATTCATTATGTCCAGGATAGGATTCTGTTATGTCCTGAGTTCATTGAAAATTGCAAAAATTGCGCCCAATTTTGGCTTTTGCACGGAAGATGGTCATTTTGTGACCCGCCAAACTCCTCCTCACTTTTTCTCTCTGACTAACCTCGTGCTCTTGTACGGCTTTTTTTGTGCTTGTTAGAAATGAGCTCTGGTGGTAATGAAAAAGTGGCCAAGCTATTTGATGACGTGCTCGTAAGTGTTGATCACTCTCAAAATTGCCGCATGTCCAAGAGCTTGTCTTGCTTGTTGACAATAATGCTTTATGTTTTCTTTTTGTAGGATTGTTTTGATAGAAAACAATGTGAACAAGGTTTGGAGGTTGTTGAATCCATCTTAAATGAATCCCCTAGCCATATATGGTATTTCGTATATTTTTTTTTTGTAAGAGCTATACTTATGATTGTTTGATGTTGTTTTAGCTCGTCAAGCAGTGATTAAATGTTGACCTCTCTGATTTTGCTCTCCCCTTAGTCCCCTACCATCATTGACATTATCACTTTGTCGATTATTTTAAATTTAATTTTTCATTTGTGCAGGCGAACCCCACGTGTTCTTTTTCCTGGCAGATATATAGTCTTCTATATAATTCCAAAAGAGATTACACGAATGCACATAAGTGCATGGTTCTGGCAGTAAAAAGTGACGATTCTAACTTCCTCTATCTTAGGCAACTCTCTTTTTTAGTTTTATTTTTGGAGATGTGAACAATGTTTATTCCATTGTGTTGAAATTATATTATTTTTGGTTTTATTTTTCAGTTTTGAAATTATATTTTTCGGCATACACGTATTCGAAATAAAATAAAATTTCGTTATATTGTACCAAAGTTCGGTACGATATGCCGAAATTTCAATACGGTAACGGTATAGATATTATCCCTACCGAAATTTTGGTATACCGAAATTCGATATACCGAAACTTTCGATATGGTAAAAATATGAAATTCTTTCATATCAATATTTTTGATACGATAACGATACAAAATTTTTGATACAATATACCGTATCGACCCAACCCTAAATAATGCATCAAAGGCCGAATAGAGGAGTCACAATCATGGGTCATTGCTCACCACGATTGAAAATCTTTGTAGACATTTTCGCATATTTTAACAAAAATAATTTACCCCAAAACTATATTTTCAGATTTCATAATTATAAAACCAGGAATGTAGTCAAATGCAAACTCTATTGTACAAATTTCAAACTATGATCTGGACCGTTAAAAAATGTCAATAGATTACCAAATATCAGCAACAGAAAATATCAACACAGTGTCAATGGTTGACACCGTGTTGACATTGTGTTGATATTGTGTTGACATTGTATTAACATTGTGTTGACATCAAAATTTTGAAATTTTACACTGTGTTGACATTATGTTGACGTTGTGTGGACACTGTGTTGAAAAGTTTGGAGTTTGTACAATGTATGATTAAATTTTATCACTACCCTATAAAACCATAACTATGTGATGAAATTTTAATTCAAATAAATTACGGCCCAACAACTAACAATAAACTTAAGCGGGCCGTGATTTAAACAAATAATCGACCCAATAAAAAACCGTAACTTTTACGGCGTCGTTTTTCTATAAAAAAATAACATAACATAAAATAAATAATATTGCTACTGTTATAAGTTGAAGCTCGTTTGATCAAGAACAAGAAGAACAATGCAACACGATTTTACGTGGTTCGGTTTTGACAAACCTACGTCCACGGGCAATATTGTGTTTCACTCTTTATTGATGAATAAGTGGTGGAAGATTACAACTCAAGAACACAAGTATCTAACACTCTCAACACCTCTAATCTCACTTTACAACCGAAAAGCTAATCAAGTGAAGAGGATGATACTCTCTTGAATTCTCACGCATGAAGTGTGTGTTGTGATCTCTGCGTATTGTTTATATACTGGGCTACGCAGCGCGCTTTGATCCTCTCGACCTCAGCTCCTTCACGTTCCAACTTCATAACCGAATGTTGGTTGATAACTTCCCAACAACCTTCAACAAACTAACCATTCTTTAGCTCATCTTCAGCCATCCATCTCCTCCTTCGATATCCAACGGCTATGCAAAGATGATGCATGGTTAACTTCTAACAATCTCCACCTTAATCATGTCATCAACTTTGTGAACCTTGCCAAATCTCTGTCTGAATCATTCTTGGAGACCCACCAGCCTGAGACAATATCTGAACTTCTCAGCTAGCAATGGCTTGGTCAGCATGTCCGCAACATTGTGATCGGTTGAAACTTTCACCATCCTCACTTCTCCTTTCTTGACTTCGTCTCTCACAAAATGCATCCTCACATCAATGTGTTTGCTCCTCTCATGGAAAACTTGGTGCTTTGCAAGTGATAACGCACTACTACTGTCACAATATATGTCCACAGCCTCCTGCTTCTCACTAAAGTCTTCCAGAATTCCTTTCAACCACTTGGCTTCCTTTACCGCTTCTGTAATTGCAATGTATTCAGCCTCCGTCGTTGAGAGAGCTACTACATGTTGAAGTCCCGACTTCCAGCTTATAGCAGTACCATACAAGTTAAAAACATAACCAGTTTGGGACCTTCGATTGTCTCTATTTGATGCATAATCTGAATCACAAAAGCCTACGAGGGCTCCACCTTGATGAACATTCTCTGACTTGTAAACCAGTCCAAATTTTGAAGCACCCTTGACGTACCTCAGCAGCCATTTGAGTGCAACCCAGTGATCTCTTCCATGATCTGCCATGAATCGACTAGTCACACTTATGGCTTGGGCCAAATCTGGTCTTGTGCACAGCATTGTGTACATGACACTCCGTATGATGTTCGCATATGGGATTTTACTCATCTCCATCCTTTCTTCATCCGAACTCGGCCTTTGTTCCATGCTTAGCTTGAAATGGTTGGCAAGAGGAGTGCTCACTGACTTTGATTCATTTATCTGAAATCTCACCAGCAGCTTCTCAACATAATCAGTCTGAGCCAATTTGAGCTCCCTTTGTTTTCTATCTCTGAATATATCCATCCCGAGTATCCTTCTTGCCTCCCCCAAATCTTTGATCTCGAACTTCATTTCCAGAGACTTCATCAATGCTAGGAGCAGCTACTAGCATATCATCCACATACAAGAGAAGGAAAGCCACAACAACTCCCTTACTTTCCTTGATGTACACACAACTGTCAAAGTGTGATTTTCTAAAACCCATGGTGGAAATGTGTTCATCAAACTTGATGTACCACTGCCTACTACTTTGTTTCAACCCATAAAGGCTTTTCTTCAGCAGGTAAACCATATCCTCATTGCTCTTCACTGCAAAACCCTCCGGCTGCCTCATATAGATGGTTTCCTCCAAATCTCCATGAAGGAAGGCTGTTTTAACATCCAGTTGATGTAGTTCACAATCATATCTTGCAACTAAGGCCAGTAGGATCCGAATGGATGTATGCTTGACTACCGGGGAGAACACCTCATTGAAGTCCACCCCTTCTTCTTAAGTGAAACCTCTAGCTACGAGCCTAGCTTTATATCTGATGCTCTCTACCTTCCCCACTTCAATCTTGCTCTTGAAGATCCACTTGCAGCTGATCAGCTTCTGGATACTAGGATTCTTGACCAAAATCCATGTCCAATTATTTAATAGAGAGTCAATCTCTTCCTTCATGGCTCTGACCCACATTTCTTTGTTCTGCTTTTCATAGCTTCTGAGTATCTTGCTGGTTCTGAGTGCTCTATGACTTCAACAACACATAAAGCAAAAAAACTCATCTCATAGTCATTGAATCTTGATGGCTTTCTCACTTCCCTCCTGGCTTTGTCTCTGGCCAGCATATATTGGCTGTTGCTGCCTTGTTGAGTCTCATGCTGCTCAGCTCCAGTCACATCATTTGGGGTCGAATGCTCACTCTGAACACTCCTTTCCTCAGCTGCTGTGGAGGTCTCAGCTCCACCTAGATCAGTATCCTCAAGAATCACTGACTGCTGCTAGCTGCCATCAGCTTGCTGATCACCTTTCAGATATGTCATGTTGGACTCATCAAACACCACGCCCCTGCTGATGATAACTTTTTGATTCCCATTCTCAGTGCACCAAAGCCTATAGCCTTTTACCCCGGGCTGATACCCTATCATCACACACTTCAAAGCTCTTGGATCCAATTTTCCTTGCTTGCAATGAGCATATGCTCTACACCCAAAAACTCTTATCTTGCTGTAACTTGTATCCCTTCCATACCACCTCACATTAGGAATCTCATTCCCTATGGCAGATGATGGTGAATTGTTGATCAGAGTTGCTGCAGTGGTGACTGCTTCACCCCAGAAAGCTTTGGGCAGTCCAGATGAAAATAACACGCATCTTACCTTCTCAAGAAGTGACCTATTCATCCTCTCAGCCACACCATTCTACTATGGGTTGGCTGGTACAGTTCTATGCCTTTGAATGCCTCTTTCCTTGCAATATAACTCGAACTCAGTAGACAAGAATTCCAACCCATTATCTGTCCTCAAAATCTTGAGAAAACTTCCCTGCCTTAGCTTCATTTCTTGGCACCAATCTCTGAATTTCTCATAAGCTTGTGACTTTTCTTTTAGAATGTAGACCCACACCTTCCTTGAAAAGTCATCAATGATGGACAAGAAATACTTCCCTCCACCCATGGTACATGTCTGTGCAGGGCCCAGAGATCTGAGTGGGCATAATCCAATATGGCCGGCTGCTTCTTGCTTTTTCCCAGAATGCAATATTCACAATCATGCGGTGCACTTGATTCATCAGCTACTATAACTCCTTTCTTAACCAGTTGCATCAATCCAGATACGCCAATATGGCCCATTCTTTTATGCCACAATACAAGGTCAGATTTAACAACAACATTTAAAGATCCAATAACAGTCTCAGCAAGAAGGTAGTAGAGGCTCTTTCTTCTCTCAGCAATCATCAAAATTATTCCATCTTTTGACACAGTCATGCATCCATTCTTAGAGCTAAACATGTATCCTTTTGATTCAAGCATACCTAATGATATGAGGTTTCTCTTAATATCAGGGATATACCTGACTTGGGTGAGGATCTTGATGGCTCCACCTTCTGTCTTGAGTCTGATATCCCCAATTCCCTTTACATAGCACACTTGATCGTTCCCCAATATCACTGAGCCATCTGCATCTGCAAGATTTTCGAACCACTCTTTGTTGGAACAAATGTGAAAGCTGCAACCCGAGTCCATTATCCAAGACTTCTCAATTCCTGACTCCATCACATTCATTACATGTGCTTCCTCATTTTCTGCGGCTAAGTCAGCTTGATTCTGGGCAGTCTTGTCTTCACCTTGCTTCTTCTTCCAAGAATAGCAATCCTTTTTAATATGGCCAGGTTTCTTGCAGTAGTGGCAACTTCTTGTTTCTTTTGCAGGTGCATCGGCTTGCTTCTGATATGGACCCTTATTCATTTGATAGGGCTTCTTCTTTTTTCCCTTGTTGTGTGCCTTTATGTTTAAAGACTGACTGGATGAAGAATCTTGAGTTGAGCTTGCCTTTCTAAGCTCCTTGGACTTCATAGCACATTGGACTTCTTCAAGTGTGATAGTCCTTTCCCTGCCATAGAGCATAACATCCCTACGATGATCAAAACTTTTCGGCAAGGCGCTCAACAAGATGATGGCCTTGTCCTCATCTTCCAACTTAACATCGATATTCTCCAAATCATCCACGGATTTGTTGAATTCCTCCAGCTGCTCAACGATGGATCTATTCTCCACAAATTTGAAGGAATACAGTCTCTGCTTCATGTACAGCCGGTTTGCCAATGACTTGGTCATGTACAAGGACCCAAGTCTCGCCCATACCCCAGCTGCGGTGGTCTCCTTTGACACCTCTCGAAGCACATTATCGGCCAACGAAAGGATGAGAACACTATGAGCTTTATCCATCATCTCTTGCCGCTTCAACACCGCCTTTTCATCGGCGTCCGCGGCTTGCTCCTCCTTATCCGCTCCGTCCTTGATCACATCACCCAGACCCTGTTGGATGAGCATAGCGCGCATCTTAATACGCCACAACCCGAAGTCATTCTTCCCTGAGAATTTCTCCATGTCGAGCCTTACTGAGCTCATTTTTCCAGACTCAGCAACCCGCTTCAATTGGTCGATGCAGAGGGCGATTCGAACGAAGAGAGCTCCAATCGAGGGAAAAAGAGAGATCAAGAAAACGCGATCCAATCGATTCCCACAGACGGCGCCACTTGTTATAAGTTGGAGCACGTTTGATCAAGAACAAGAAGAACAATGCAACGCGATTTTACGTGGTTCGATTTTGACAAACCTACGTCCACGGGCAAGATTGTGTTTCACTCTTTATTGATGAATAAGTGGTGGAAGATTACAACTCAAGAACACAAGTATCTAACACTCTCAACACCTCTAATCTCACTTTACAACCGAAAAGCTAATCAAGTGAAGAAGATGATACTCTCTTGAATTCTCACGCATGAAGTGTGTGTTGTGATCTCTGCGTATTATTTATATACTGGGCTACGCAGCGCGCTTTGATCCTCTCGACCTCAGCTCCTTCACGTTCCAACTTCATAACCGAATGTTGGTTGATAACTTCCCAACAACCTTCAACAAACTAACCATTCTTTAGCTCATCTTCAGCCATCTATCTCCTCATTCGATATCCGACGGCTATACAAAGATGATGCATGGTTAACTTCTAACAGCTACGAACCAATTGGCACCTTCCCATACTCTAATTTTTATCAACCATTCAAGAAAAAGGCACCTTCCAAAAACCAAATGAATTTCTTGATGTCTCAATTTTATTAATGATAGAAATCCATGGGTTCCATCCTAAAACCAATTGGTGATAGAAGGAGAAGCCCATGAGACTTATATAGTGGATTAAGCTCTTTGTGTACACCGATATGGGATATTTTTTATGTTCATTTTATGTTTCAATTGCCAACACCCTCCCTCAAACCCTTCAAGGTGAATCTTGGAGGGGTTGGACTTTTTTTATGATCGATTGGACAATCAGCCCAATTTTTTTCCGATCGGTTGGACCACTGGCCCAAATTTTCAGCCCAGTTATACTGCTGGGTCAGTCATTTTTTTGGTTTCAGCCCAGTTATACTGCTGGGTCAGTCAATTTTAGCCCACAATCGGTGACCCGCTCTGATACCATGATAGAAATCCATGGGTTCCATCCTAAAACCAATTGGTGATAGAAGGAGAGGCCCATGAGACTTATATAGTGGATTAAGCTCTTTGTGTACACCGATGTGGGATATTTTTTATGTTCATTTTATGTTTCAATTGCCAACAATTAATTGCAAATTATTTCGTTTTATTAGACTGTTTATGTGTTATTGTGCCATAGAAAAATAATAATTATAATGCAAAATGGTTTTATCATATAACTCCATATATGAGTTATTTATCCTACCATATATATTTATACTCCTTCCATTCCCTAAAAATAAAAACTTTTGAAATGATACCAGTTTTAATGAAAAATTAATAAAGTACTTAAGAGAAAGGAAGAGAAGAAATTAGTAAATTAAGAAAGATGAAGAAAAAAAGTAGTGAAATTAGTATTAGTGGAATGTGGGGAGCTATTTCCTAAAATGAAGAGTTTATATTTTTAGGAAAGAGAAAAAAAGGAAAGAGTTTTTATTTAAGGGAATGGACGGAGTATATATCTTGTGCCAATCCTATGTAACTCATGATATCTATCAAAATATAAGATAAATACAATATTTTGTTAAAAATATTATACTACTACTACTTAATTGGTAACAATTATTTCAACCTATGTCTTTTAGCTAAAAGTTGCAAACTCTATTATTGAAGATATAAGGTATTCGAATATGAGTATTGATGGGATACGAACTAAACAACTAAACCCTAATTGCGAGTCCAATAGCAGTGACGGCCCATCAGCCCAAAACCCAAGAAAGAGTATCAGTTCGGCACAACCAAAGAGTTCGGTCACAGCCTATAGCTCGGTAGTATCAGTTCGGCACAACCAAAGAGTTCGGTCACAGCCTATAGCTCGGTAAAAGCCGACCAATCGAGCTCAACTCTCAGATCGGCAAAAGCTGATCGGCAAAGTCCAGCAGTTCGGTCTCAGTATTCGACCGAACAAGGAGATAGTGGACCCATGCAGGATCTCCACGACCTCCATTACACCCACGATCTATTTAGTGGTATTAAGCAGTTATCAACCCCACTACCAGGGCTGCAAACCACGATCTTAGTTCGAATGTATAAATAGAACTTAGATCAGATAGACGAGGGTTAAGCTCTCTAGATCCTGAATCTTATAGCAAATCAGTATTGTAATCTGTAAGCGAGACCAAGCAATACAAATTTGCCCTCTCTTCTTCCCGTGGACGTAGATTTACCTCAGTAAATCGAACCACGTAATTTTCCGTGTTGTGATCGTTTATTACTTGCATTTATTCCCATCAAAAATTCGCGACATCATCAAGTATATAAACAAAGAAAAAACTTTCCTTATAGATTATTTGAATATGAGTACATAAAACTAAGAAAAAACTTTCCTTATAGATTATTCAATCTTATGCAAATATGACTTGGATTCTCAATCCTCTTCCAATCGTAATTCGTAACAATATTTCCTTATAGATATTCTTGGTAGTTATATAAAATATTCAACTATCATAATTAAAATCATAAAAAAATGTCGTGGAAAGCCCGATGTTCAACTCGAGAAATCGAACTTTCGAAGACGAAGTTGCACAATCACCACAATCAAATTACACGTCGCTGAGAGATCTCAAGGTCGTATCATCAAACGAGCCAGGTTTATGGCTTAATACGGGCAACCCTCTATTGAGACCAGCGACGATGCTGTACGGACAGACCAGGGCTCCTCCGCCGCTCCGAAGATCCTCGAGCGTGTGTTTTTCTTCAAGGGTTCCGAGATGGATGAAGGAATTTATGTGGAATTGTTTTGGATTTAACATTGATTTGAGTGATGAAGGAATTTATGTGGAATTGTTTTGGATTTAACATTGATTTGAGTGTATAAAAGTAAGGAGTACTGGTTTATCATCGTGTTTGTTTATTGTGTTGGAAGTTGGAAATAGTGTTAGGTTAATTTGAAGTCTATGTAGAAACAATTGTATGTAAAGTTGCATGATTTCGGTATAACCAACAGAAACATTAATTTTTTATGAAAATTTCGACTTCTTTAGTTATTAATTTGATGTTGGGAAATAATGGAGTCTCTAGTCACAAATTTATGATACACGATATTGTCAATTTATTGGTTTGAACATATGCGATTTGGATGTTATTAGATTTTTCATAAAATTATTTTTAATGTACTAATAGATAACTTTTTTCTGCGTGATAAACTATAGTAGTAGTATTATTTGTTTATGGTAAAAATAAAATGTGACTTTTATTGTGGGACAGACAAAAATGACAAAATGTGACTCGTGGGGTGGGACAGATGGAGTATTATATATTTAAATATGCTAGAATCCCAAAAATTAGGAAAAAGAATTTAAGCAAAGTTGGGAAATCATAATCCTCTTTGTACAACTTTCCTAATTTTCAAGATCTGATTATTTCCCCATTTTATTAAGGACTTGTTCACTTAATCATTTAGGAAAACTCATATTTATAACTAGGACAGAATTGAATATGGATGGCCCACCAATTAATGGATCAAATATGTTCATTCGGTATATGAGATTTGGGTGAGTTATCATGTGGGCCCCACCAATTCTGGTTAACTTTCAAGCATAGAATTGAAAATCACGTATTTTGGAAGTTTTAAAACTGGAGAATGTTTAGATGAATAGTGCGGGCCGTGTTTTATATATTGGGCTTCACAGTTTCATAACTTAAAATTTGAACACCCATATTTCACCAGTTTTGAGCCCAAAACTGATCAAAACCGACAAAGTGAACTAGTCCTAAAAATCAAACAAAGCCGGAATTAAAAATTGAGGAATGAGATTACTTTCTTGCCTCAAAGAAACATGTCATATATGAGCTACCTCAAGTAGGAAAAGCAACGTGATTTCTTTCAAAACTACGTTCAGCAAACAATCATACATCCAATCACATAGAGGTTCTTTAACCAAGAGATACATCTTTGCCGGCAGAAACTCAGCTATATCTTCCATCTCTTCCTTGACAAGCAGCTTTCTTAGCTTCTCAAATGTGTGCCTCCCTGGGCGGATCCCTCGTTCCATCATCTCCTTCATCAAGACGCAAGCTCCAGAGGCCTCGCCCTTGTCACACAGCCCATTGATAAGTTCCGTAAACGTGTGTAAGCTTGGAGCAAACTGCTTCCTCCTCCATATACCTCCACACCTTGTGAGCCACATCCAGCTCATCTTTCTCATAGAACATCTTGATCATCATCGAGTACGTGTCTGCATCAGGCTCACAGACTCTAGACAGCTTCCAGAACACCTTAAACGCCTCATCAGCCTTCCCACGGCCAATCAGGTTGTTGATGAGAATGTTGCAGGTTCTTGAATTGGGACTCCCCCCTTCTTGTCCATCTCATCCACAACTTTATAGGCGTTTTCGAATTTGCTCACTTTGCAGAAAGCATTGATCAAGGAATTATACACAGCCACATCGACCTTCATCCCATTTTTCTCCATTTGAAGGAATGTATCATTGCCATCCTCAATCCTATTCTCAACCCCATATGTATGTATCAGAACACTAAAGATAAAAGATGTTGGTTGGCATCCTCTCAACTCCAACTGCTTCGTCTGTGTGCCGCGCCTTGCAGAGGATGTCGACCATGATCCCATACGTGACAATATCTGGTTTGCCACCTGAATCAAAAATCTCATTGAAGATCTCTCTGGCCTTAGGTAAATTTGGAGCTCTCCCCCATCCTTCAACCAAAATGCTATAACTCTTCGAATCAGGACAGAACTGATCATTCTTCATCGTATCAAAAATCTCCGGAGCCTTCCTCACATTCTTCGACTTGTACAAGGTGCTGAGCAAGCCATTGAATGCGGCCAGATTAGGAGGCAAATAGTACTTCTTCGTGATGTTGAACGTGTAGACAGCCTCATCCACCTTCTGTGCCTGCACGTACTTCCTCATGATGATGCAGAACGTCTCGATGTTCAGCATCCCTTTGCCCCTCATGGCGTTCACGAGATCCTACATGACCTCGTACTGCCTTATCTTGGCCATTGACTCAATCGTAGTGTGGTAGGCTCGGACACTATGCTCGTAGTTTCTCTGCTTCCTGGCCCACTTGAAGAACCTGTGAGCTACCATCCCGGCATTCTCGAACCGCTCAAGAACCTTCTCAGCTACATCTTCGGAAACACGAATGCCGCTTTGATCAAGAACGGTGCCCGAGGCCTAGTCTGGGGTAGGACATCATGATCTTGCACACCCTTTTTGTTACATCAGATGATACTTGCACTGGCTCGCCAGAACTATGTGTCTATGCAGCCTGTCATACAACACAAACCTGAAAATGGCCTATTGTAGCAGCGATATCTCATGATCATGATGCCCGATTAAGTAAAAAGTCGATAAATTTACCACCTGTAGGAAGTGTTTGGCCAAATAATCACGCTGCTTAACACATACAATCACCTAGCAATTTTACCGAACAGATGGCATGCAAAACTATAACATACATTACAACCGCCTAGACCTATCCGTATACTACTTATTTGTCATTTGTTGATCTTGATCAAGCTATTAGCTATTAGCTATTAGCCATTAGCTCAGCTCCAATTGTCTATACAATTCGTCGCAGAGAAAGAGGTAGAGAGTTTTTCCCCACAATTTCTATGTAGTAGTAGTAGTAGTAGTAGTATGCTTTTCTTTAATTTACAAATCAATGCTCATGAAATTTGTAGGAGGAGTACTATATAAAGAATAGGTGGGCCAGTAGCAGGCCCAAAAGATGGACAGCCCACCAGAAAATTACCAATAAAATACACTAAATAAAAGTCATGGTTCCATTATGATTATCCATCCAATTTCTTGTTTTTGCTTTTTAGCTGTATGACTTACTGTATTTTATTTAGCCATTTAAATTTTGCACAATAAATAGTATATGAGAAATTAATTGTTTGCGCTTTCCTTTTTAGTTTGTCCCACAAAAGATGTCACTTTTCCATTTTTGAAAAAAGTTTCCTCGTATATTAAAAATATCACTTCATTCTGTCAGACGGAAGAATCAACATTCAGTGGAATTTCATACTTTTGATTTGGAAAATATACTACTTCCTCTATCTTATAATAAAAACACATTTTGAGTGATGATACGAGGTTTTGGGATATGTTTTTTGGTGTGTTAAACGAATAGAGAAAATATAATTTTTGTATATTAATGTAAGAAAAAGATTCTAAAAAATATGATATTATTTGTGACAATAACATCTACTACTACTACTTATTAAGGACTTTAGTATTATACTTATAATTATGATAGGGAGTACTAGTAGTAATTATATTTATCATTTAATTTTCTAACAACACGCGCAAAGCATAAGCCACTTGTGTTGTGTCCTTTGTAATCACCATTATTATAATTTAAGGGGGATTGACTTAAAAAACATTATCCAGAATTTGACTAACAATCAAGTTGGAAATTTGATACGAGGTTGGCATAGAAAACCAATAGTGGGGTGGGGTGGGGTGGGGTGCTAATAAAATAATACTAATGGATTGACAGCCTTAATCAATGTCTTTATTAGTCCTAAGATATAAATGAATTATTCTTTTCACTCAGCTAAAATTAATATCTGAGTTCAATATAGTGTAAACTGTAATAGTAAATTATGTAGTAATTATTTAGTATAGGAATTCGTAATTACATATAACATGGAGTAGCAATTTATTGTTTGATTGAAAGCACAATTAAAATTCAATATAACTAGAATTAAGATTTGTATTAAATATGGTATGCACAATTTCACATACTTGCATTAATATTTGTAAGGTTTTGGTTTATTAAGGACGGCTTGTTTTGTAGGATAACTTAAAAATAAGCAAATCCTCCTGCAAATTCACATGATTTAATCAAATTAATGGCTTGATTTTGAAATCTAATTAATCTTATTAACTTTATTAATTATCACTAAGTTAATTGAATTAATCGGGCTACTTAGATTCAAAATTAAGTCATAGAATTTGGTCGAAATACATTTTATCATTAAGTTTTTAACGGAATTGTTAACATTGAACCAAACTTTATTGTTCGATACCAAAGAAAAATTCAGACTAAAAAGTTTTTTTTAAGGCAAACTAATTTTGGACTTTAGTCTTTCAAAAATAAAATTTTTCTCTTATATTTTATTCACTTTTCTTCCCTTTCTTATCTTTTCTTCTCTCTTTTACTTTTATTTTTACTTTTATTTTTGCTAATATTATTTTCTTTATCAATTTATCATTTTTTTTTGGACAAAGAGAATATGATTATAAAAAAATGTTTTAGAAAACAGATACCCCTCCGATAAATATCTGTTGACACATACTTAGCATCTTTCCAAAAGTCTTCGTTCAAACCAAATTTCATTCTCTCTCTCTCTATATATCTGAGTGGGTGCATATATAGAATCTTCATATGCTAGTAATATGTTTGCTTTCCCCATTGACTGGTGTCTTGTGTGAGTGCGAGGCTACACAAATTCTGAGCTGAGGGACCTGAATTTCCGCCATGGGAGAGAGAGAGAATATGAGGTGTTGGAGGAGACAATTGATGGCCATGTTGCGCAAGAACTGGCTCCTCAAAATTCGCAACCCTTTTGTCACTTGTGCAGAGGTCTCCACTTGTTTTTCTTCTTTCTTTCTTTCACACAGACACATAGTAGTACTAGAATTGCAGTCTTTGTGATCAGGTCTATAGATATATTTCCTGAACTGAAGTAGGCGATGGAGCTCTTGCATACTTCATTAATCGTATTTTGCGAATTTGGGTTTTATTTTACTATGAGTTTTGAAAGTATCCTATTCTCTGATTTCGTGGATTGGGGTGTTGTGAGTGCTCAATCTGAAGTCAGGGAACAACTCTTTTGTCTTGTTGGAGAAATCAAGAATTATTGTGTTTTTAGAGTCAAATTTTACAATTTCATGATTTTTTTTATTATTTTATTTGGTTTAATGCTGGTATAGATAGGTGCAGAGTGGATGTTAATTCATGTTGTTCTATTTGAATTGACAGATTTTGCTTCCCACCATTGTGTTGTTGTTGCTAGTAGCTATAAGATCAAAAGTTGATACAACACTACATCCTCCGCAGGCGTAAGTATCTTGTACTCTTTTAATGATCTTGTTCTCTATCTGCTTCGGGTTTATGTGATAATTTTCTCTCTTTTATTCAAGTTGATATTTTTCTGCCTTGTGTGGAGAGAATAAATTGAATCATCAAGCAGGTAGATGTATCATGGACTCTTTGGCTTCTTGTTACAATCTATGTTGCTAACTTTATTAACCATATTTGGAGTTGGATTATAGATGTTAAAAGTGAACATGTTCCAGTCCGTTGGCACTTTCAGTACTGCTGTAATTTCGACATACATAGTTTACTTTGATTGAATGTCCGGTGCAGGTATATTAGTAAGGACATGCTTGTGGAAGTGGGAAAGAGTGACATGTCTGCACCTTTTTCCCAAGTTTTAGAATTATTATGTGCCAATGATGAGTATTTGGCATTTGCACCAGACACAAAGGAGACATGGATGATGATTAATCTGCTGTCAATAAAATTTCCTTTGCTGAGGGTACACACTGTTTCGTTTTGTTTTGAATATCCCTTTCTGTTCCAGGCTTCCAGCACTCCTGTGTGATACCTTTTGCCTTTCGTGTTCCTTTATGTGCTCAAAATGGTTTACTGTATTTTGGGCTTCCATATGCTTGGCATGCATTCATTAGCATTAGATTTTCTGGTTTTATTTAAATCTGTATTAGCAATCCAATGCTAATACTGCATATTGCTTGTCTCATATTCCCTATGCCATTAAATTTTATGGTATCATTTATTTCAGTGTTGGTAATGTTACTTTGTTGTAGGTGGCAAGCAAAGTTTATATAGATGAAGAAGATCTTGAGACATATATACGTTCAGATTCGTATGGTGTTTTTGACAAAGTGAGGTCAGTCATGGTTTCTCTTATTCTTTGCTAGTATATTTTTTTGAGCGGGGAGGAACAAGATGTAGAGATTACGTTTGTAATGCTACTAGTATCTATAGTCATCATTCTGATAACCACCCTGCTGGTCTTAGATAGTTGCTTAGAGGTGGTTTACCTGTAACAACAGTCTAACCCTGTTTTTGATTCTTAGACCACCTCCATCGATGACAATGGAGGGAGGGTCACACATATAGGACAAAAAAGAAATAAATAAAAATAATTCTAAACTAAATAAACCCAACCCAACCCCTTCTTCCCGTGTCACCCTGCCGGCCCAAGCAAAAAGTGGGGGTCATGTACACATGGCTTTATCCTATTGGTCAATATTGAAATACTTTTTATTTTATTTCTTTACTTTTATTTATTGATTTATTTTATTACTAGTTGTACAAATTTGGTTATTTTATTTCACTCTTCATTATATTTTGATTTGTTTATTTCTATTATCGCCTTGTATTTTTTAACGTGTGTAATTTATTATTATATTGTGCTTTAATTATTTGAATATCTAATATTTTCTGTTTTAAATTTGAATCATATATTTTTTTATTATAATTTTTAGACATTATTTAATATATCTAAATTAACTATAAATTAAAATATTAATATAAAATATATGAAAAAGAAAATATTTAATTGGGTTGGGTTGGGGTCACTGATGGAAGTAAAAAAGTTGATGGGGGTTGAATTGGGGGAGAGTTGTGTATGTGGAGGATAGAGAAATGAATATTTTATTAAAAAGTTGATTAGGGTTGGGTTGGGTGAGTGTCACGGATGGAGATAGTCTTAAAGTGACTATATGCACAAGGCTGCAAAGTGAAGGTTCTGAGATGTTGCTCAGGGCAGAGAAGCTGAAGTATGTTATATAAGTAACTTCGCAATGCCACATGATAGATGGGAAGGGGCAGGTTTTGCGTCTCCTGTTTTAACTTGTGGATTGTTGGGCAACGGGTCAATGGTTGAGCAACCGGTTTTGACTAGGCACTAGTATAGACTAGGTTGTAAGCTACTCTCACTCAAAACAGGGAAACAATCAAAAGAGTGCTTTATTTCGCTGCTACTATCGAACTGTCTGTGTTAAGCTTATAAAAGGTTTGGATAGTTTTATAACTATCTTATTATTGGGGAATGTATGCCCTAGTGATGTGACAGATTTCAAAACAAACGGGAATCATTGTTTTTCTTTCTAAAGATGCTGTTTTATGGGCATCTGGAATTTTCTGTTAGAACTAGAGCCTGATAAATTCATCAGTGTTTTGGTTCTTATGTACTAGTACTAATTAAATTAATTAATTTCTTTCACTCCTTTTGCATCACTGTATTTATGGATATCTGGATTTATCATACTTGAGGGGTATCTTTTTGCATATGGTCAACTCTTATAATATAGTCCATGGCACCCTTTTTCTAATCAATAGTCATGGAGTATGGCAAGAAGGAAACTTATATTAACGTTGCTGCTTGTAGAAATTATACAAATCCAAAAATCAGAGGAGCAGTTGTGTTTCATGCTCAAGGTCCTCAGGTGTTTGACTATAGCATACGCTTGAACCACACATGGGCTTTTTCAGGATTTCCTGATGTTAAATCCATTATGGACGTGAATGGTCCTTATCTCAATGACTTGGAACTAGGGGTGAATCCAATACCAATAATGCAGTACAGCATCAGCGGATTTTTAACTGTATGGTTTCTTAATCCTTCATTTGCTTTTGGCAAATGGCAGTTCACATTATGGCGATTCTCTTAGTACATTGTTCCTTGTGTTGTGCAATCTCAATTGCTTATCTTCATATTTCATTCATATTGAAGCTTCAACAAGTCATGGATTCATTTATAATATTTGCTGGACAACAACAAATGGATAACTCGGAAATTGAAGAGCTATCATCATCATCTCCGAACTCAACTTTATTGGACACACGAATCAGCACCTTCTGGACGCAGTTTAGCCCTTCAAATATAAGACTTGTCCCATTTCCAACTCCTGAGTACACAGATGATGAATTTCAGTCCATTGTCAAGAGAGTTATGGGAGTGCTGTATGTACCTTGTGGACACTTTCTTTCTCAGGGCACACTCTTTCAGCATTTTATGTTATCCGTTGCGATTTGGAAAGTAGTTCATCTTTCCATGGGTTGGTGCTCTCTAACTTTTTCTCTGCATTCCTGAACAGGTACCTATTGGGATTTCTCTTTCCAATATCCCGACTGATTGGTTATTCTGTTTATGAAAAGGTACTCGATCTGCTACTTTGGTTCTGAGTGGAAGCATGTTTCCTGGAATCTTCACATATTAAACACTAAACACTGTTAATTACTCTTACACCAGGAGCAGAAAATCAAGGAAGGTCTCTACATGATGGGTCTCAGAGAAAATATGTTTAATATCTCATGGTTTCTTACATATGCACTGCAGGTTTGAGTTTTAGCATTTCATTATCAATTAAAGTACTGCTATTGCATGATCCGTTACCCCCATTGTAGTTTCGGTTGCAAGGGTTGGTTTCTATTAGCTCTCTTTACAAAAGAGCTTTTTGTTTTTATATTTCATAGACAATTACAAGATAGCTGTTTCATTTATCCTTTTGTAGTTTGCCATCTCTTCCGGAATCATCACTCTTTGCACAATGGGGACACTTTTCAAGTACAGTGACAAGTCTCTGGTGTTTGTATACTTCTTCTGTTTTGGACTGAGCTCAATAACACTGTCATTTCTAATCTCTACATTCTTCACACGGGCAAAAACTGCAATAGCTGTTGGGACACTTGCTTTTCTTGCAGCTTTTTTTCCATATTATTCTGTGGATGACGAGTCGGTTTCTATGTAAGTGTGCATGCTCAAGTTATATATGAAAAGTTAAATATTCTTTTATGGTGCTGTACAAATTTTATTTCTGTATGTCTGTAGGCTCTTTAAGGTCTTGGCATCTTTTCTTTCACCCACCGCATTTGCCTTGGGCTCAGTTAACTTTGCCGACTATGAACGTGCTCATGTTGGACTCCGTTGGAATAACATCTGGCGGGTATGTTCTTCATAAATTTTGTTTCGTCTTCTATATTCAGTTTTAATAAGTTCAACATAACTGCAGGGCTCTTCTGGGGTTTGTTTTTTGGTCTGTCTTCTGATGATGATGTTCGACACTTTCTTATATTGTGCAATTGGTCTATATTTAGACAAGGTAAAACTTCCTTGCTGATGTTTTATGGTCTTTTATCCCTAAGCTATACAAACTTGTAGTCATCTGACTGCACCTGCTATTTTTCAACATTCCAAGCTAAAAATCCATGTTCTTCACTTCTATGACTTATGGTAAATTGGTAATAGTAAGGTTTTTGTAATTCATGACAGCTTGATATTTGTGTATGATATCAGGTTCTCCATAAGGAATATAAAACGCGCAGTTCTTGGAGTTCTATGTTATTTAAGCACTTTTCAAGGAAGAAGAATACAAATGAAGAGTTCTCTTCCAGTTCACTTGTTAAATTAATTGATAGCAACTCTACTGAAGATGCTGGTATTTCTGGAAAAGATTCATATAAACCAGCTGTCGAAGCAGTAAGTCTCGAAATGAAGCAGCAAGAACTTGATGGGAGGTAAATATAACGCAGCTATACCTGAGTTTGCGTTCCAATCGATAAACAAAAATGTATTTTTATACCCAGTTACTTTGCATAATGTATCTCTCCAGATGTATTCAGATAAGGAATTTGCACAAGGTGTACACTTCTAAGAAGGCAAGCTGCTGTGCTGTCAATTCTTTACAGATGACACTATATGAAAATCAAATACTAGCTCTTTTAGGTAACTTATTATCTATATATTTTGTATTATGGGGGATATATCGCATCTTAAATGACTCATTTATAGATTTGGAGTTGCTTATTTATATCATGCTTTCTTGGTGAATTATATCAAGGATTATCTTGGCATGGATCCCACTCTGACTTTATCATGGGAAACCAATTTTTAAGCATAAGTGATCTCTCTATCACTTTATTGACTCTAATCGCACTATCCATAATCTCAATACATTGCCAATCAGCACCATATTACCTACTAGACCTTCTTTTATTAATACAAGTTTGGTTAAGATATTCGATAGTTTATCAAATATTTTACCTTGCTAGAAGTTTCTATGGTCCTATTAGTGCCATGTAGGACTACTTGTGCTTTACAGGTACAATATATATTAAATTGGTTTTATCTTTGCTAACAACTTAACTTTTTGACTATAAGTTTCTGGTCCTGAACACATTCTAGTCCTTTTACAACCCTTGCATTTTTCACAGAGTAATACTTATCCTCCTTAGGTGAATTAATCCATCCATAATGGCCCATATGCTTTCAAGAAGTCACCCTCTTACTATTGGGATGCTCATGTATAGATATTGCATTTTCTTCTTTACAAATGAATCCTTTGTATGGTTATCGCTTGTGGTGATTGAGCTCAATTAGATGTTCTGCAGGACATAATGGAGCTGGTAAAAGCACAACAATGTCGATGCTTGTAGGCCTTATCCAACCTACCTCTGGAGATGCATTAGTTTTTGGAAAGAGCATCTTAACTGACATGGTAAACTTGGTGATTTATTATGCATGTATATTAAGTTCAGTGAACTTTCATTTTTTATTTTGTGGTATATATTCTTCAAGGGGTTAAACTGCAATTACACTGTTGGTTTTGCAGGACGAAATACGGCAGAGTTTGGGTGTATGTCCTCAGTATGACATTCTTTTTCCAGAATTGACTGTAAGAAGTCCCTCTCTCAAGCTTGCATATTTTGTTTTTAACTTTCATCCCCAAAAACTTATTGTTAATCTCCCTGTTGTCAACTTGTTGTATTTCTATTATTTTCATAATATCACATAGGTCCTTATCATTCATTTATGTAACTCCATTCTTAATTGACCATCATCTATCACTCTTTTTATAAACTAACCAAAAGTTAATAATTATAACATATTTAGTTGTATCTCACACAAATGAAACCAGTATAGCTCTTTAGTATTAGTGATTTTTATTTATGCTTTATTGCTTCGACATGTCGGAGTTTACATCGTGGAAGTTAATTATGTCTGTTTCTTCTTCCCATTTTTGAACCAATATCTGCTCTCCCTGTATTTTCTTCCTGCAGGTGAAGGAGCACCTTGAATTTTTTGCTAATATAAAGGGAGTTAATGAAGATTGTCTGGAGAATGTTGCAATTGAAATGGCTGAAGAAGTAAGTTTCTTTCACAGTTTTAGGAACTTGACCCTCTGATGCAAATTTGTTTTCAACAGCGGTAGTGAAATCATTGAGTAATTGTTACTTTCCGTGGGGTTTTCCATGAGATTTAAGTTTACTATTTCCAACAAAACACAAGGGGTAAAAAAGAATGATTGTTGTGTCTATTGAAGTGTGACTTTTACCCTTGTTTGCTTTACATATCATCACATGGTGCCCTAATAGCATAAAGTTTGTAATGAAGAGCTACATTTTGCTGCACCCGAGTCTTCTTATCGCTGACTGGAGACGCTTGTGCAATCATCTTTCATTAGGTTGGTTTGGCAGACAAAATCAGTACTCATGTAAGGGCTCTTTCTGGAGGCATGAGGAGGAAGTTATCTCTGGGCATTGCACTAATTGGAAACAGCAAGGTTCAAATAACTTCTGTGAATATCCTCTGATTCTGACTATAACTCATACTATAATAATTACTCATGTAAAACAGGTTATTATCCTTGATGAGCCTACAAGTGGAATGGATCCGTACTCAATGCGGTTGACATGGCAGATGATCAAAAGAAAAAAGAAGGGGAGAATAATACTACTAACTACTCACTCCATGGATGAGGCCGATGCACTAGGAGATCGGATAGCTATCATGGCTAACGGTTCTCTAAAATGTTGCGGAAGGTTTTTGCCTAATTATGTGATCCCTCCCTCCCCACCCCCCAACAGCACATATATGCACACACCCAAAAAAAGCATTCACAATTAAATTGAGAAAAGTGAGAACCAGCAGAACTTTAGGAGAATATGATAATTTCCTAGCAGAATTAATAGCTTGCTGTTATGTTTATATCTTATACAGCTGCATAACATCTCATGCATCTTTCAACAGTTCCTTTTACTTAAAGCAGCACTATGGAGTTGGTTATACTCTCACCCTCGTGAAGGTATTGAGCAATCACTCCACTTATGCTGTTAGAGTTCATAGATCTTCCAATAATTTCCTACATGTTTACATCTCCAGACTACACCAACTGCCTCTGCAGCTGCTGATATTGTTTACAGTCACATTCCATCAGCAACATGTGTGAGCGATGTAATTCTCTGACCTTTTCTGCTCAAATACGGTCTCTCTCTGTTGGAGCACCTTTTCAACTAAAGTTGACTTCTCTGTCATTTTCTTAATATTTGTATTACATGCATTTTGAAGATAAAATCTACTGTGAGAACAATGCTATATACAATAGGTTGTTGTGGCTATTCTACCAAACACACACTGGCCTTATCTTTTGCAGGTTGGTAACGAGATCTCATTCAAACTCCCTCTTGCATCCTCATCATCCTTTGAGAGCATGTTCCGTGAAATAGAAAGCTGCATGCAGAGATCAAGCCCGAACCTTGAGAATCCCAACTATGGAAGGAGTGATTTTCTTGGCATTGAGAGCTACGGTATCTCTATCACAACACTAGAGGAAGTGTTTCTAAGAGTTGCTGGAGGTGATTTTGATGAAACAGAGTGCCCGGTTAATGAGAATCCTCATGATACACCTGACAAACATGTTGGACAACTTACCGAAAATAATGCTTCAGAAAGGATGTCTAACACCAAACTCTCTAAAAATTATGCCAATATTATTGGCTTCATGTTCTCTGCAATGGGAAAAGCTTGTACTCTTTTTCTGGAAACTACTCTAAATGTTATAAAGTTCCTGACGATGCAATGCTGTTGCTTCGGTGTACTTTCAAGGTCTACTTTCTGGAGGCACTCAAAAGCATTATTGATAAAGAGAGCTGTTTCTTCTCGGAGGGATCAAAAGACAATTGTTTTTCAGCTTATAATTCCTGCAATCTTCTTGCTTTTGGGTATTCTTATGATAAAGCTTAAGCCTCATCCTGACCAGCAATCAATAACGTTCACAACCTCATACTTCAATCCTTTACTAACTGGCGGAGGTGGAGGCGGTCCAATCCCTTTTGATCTATCCTTGCACATTTCAAAAGAGGTTTCTATTTTCTGTTTATGTTTGTTCTGTCAAATACAAAGAACGATTTTACTTGTCAAATGTTTTCCATTTCACATGTAAATTTTATCCACTGCATAGGTTTCGGAGCATGTACATGGAGGTTGGATCCAAAAATATAAAGAAACTACTTATAGGTTTCCTGATTCAGAGAAGGCATTGTCTGATGCTATTGAAGCTGCAGGGGCAACCCTAGGCCCCATTTTACTTTCAATGAGCGAATATCTCATGTCTAGCTTTAATGAAACCTACGAGTCAAGGTAATTTGAATTCTGTGCTTCTGAATTTTCGTTTCAAACCTTTTCTATATCTTCAAATAGATTTGTGAACTAATAGATTTGACAGCTGTTAAACTAATACAAGCTCCCATACACAATAAGTAGTAGGCGTTGTGAACAAGTTCTGGATCTTTATATAGCATTCTAGACATCCTTAGCAAAATTTGATCTAGATTTCGATGCAGGCCAATCAGATCCTCTGAAGAAAATGAATGCAAATTAAATTGCCTAGTAGGACCTTTGAATCTCATCGATCATGCGCGGCAATTTTAAATGATTATGTCTCGTCTGCTTAGTGTCTAACCAAGTTGCTTGAAAAGTCAAATTTCTCTCTGTGTCATATAAATAGTTCGAGGGTTGTTATCTCTTAGACGTTTACACTTGTTTTCTCACAGGTATGGAGCAGTTGTGATGGATAAACAGAGTGGAGATGGGAGTCTAGGATATACTGTTCTTCACAACAGTACTTGTCAGCATGGTGGTCCGACATTTATTAATTTGATAAATTCAGCAATACTGAGGCTAGCTACTCTTAATGAGAATATGACAATTCAAACACGTAATCACCCATTGCCCATGACAGAGAGTCAGCTTCAGCAACACCATGTATGTTTAGGATTTTTTTAGTTAATTGACTTCGAAGAGATATGGTCTTTGAATATCATTATTATTTCTTCACAAGAATCTAATTTTCTTGTTTACAAGTGTCTGCATTCAGGAGACAAATGGTTTCCACATATTCAAGATTTATTAATCATTCTGATGTCCTATAATAGTGAAGTTGTCTAGTTCTCCAATATATTATTTGTTGACTATAGAAAATTCATTCTTGTAATTACATGGGCTGTACACTCAATTTCTTTGATTGTATTTTTGAGCTTCTATGTGCAAGATGAGATGAGATCAAGTTAAATTTATCTATTAACTTTTATGAATAAATTCTAGGATCTGGATGCATTTGAAGTTGCCGTGGTTGTTACTATGGCCTTCTCCTTCATTCCTGCTTCATTTGCTGTGGCTATTGTTAAGGTAAACTTTTTAGTTATATTTTTTAGACAGTGAAAATTCCTTAATGTAGATTGTGTGCTCAGTCAATTCCCCTGTACCACTAGGATGCACACATTATCAAAATCTTGTATGCAATGTTTGAAGCTATAGGCAAGCTCACAAGCACTCCAATAGCATGTTCTTGCTATATGTTTGTGTTATTTCTTAAGGTGGTCTGTATGTTCAGCAGTATATATTCTTGATGCAGGAACGTGAAGTAAAAGCTAAGCATCAACAACTTATCAGTGGGGTATTACTATTTTCCTTTGAGGTTTTAACTTTAGTTATTTCAAGGCTATCTGAGCTGGCACTCTTCATGCTTGATATTTTCAGGTATCTATACTGTCATATTGGGCTTCAACATACTTTTGGGACTTTGTCAGCTTCTTATTTCCTTCATCTTTTTCCATACTCCTCTTCTACATATTCGGTACGCTTTAAACTTTGTGCCATCGCTTTCTGAGTTACATTATTGTCACAGTATATTTTCTAGTAATACCAGCTTTTATTGGCTCGAGATATTGTAGGTGTTTGCAAAAACTACATCGCATGACAGTAAAAACTTGACAAACTCTAAGGAGTAGTTTATTATGCTTGTAGCTGTCATAAAATCTGCTACTAAATTTTCCTTCGGTCACTGTCATTTTCTCAATAAAGAAACTTTTAGCTCAGCATTCCTTTCATGGTTCCATAACTTTCTTGAGTTCATCGTAATGCAGGTCTAGAGCAATTCATTGGGAGGGAATCTTTCTTCTCGACTGTCCTCATGTTCTTGGGATATGGATTATCAATAGCATCATCTACTTATTGTCTCACTTTTTTCTTTTCTGAGCATAGCATGGCACAGGTACTTGATTCTGATGTTGTGCTTTACGTAGTTGGGATTCCAGTCAGTTGCTGAATCAATTTGTGAATGTTGCAGAATGTTGTCCTCTTGGTGCATTTTTTCACTGGCCTTATTCTCATGGTTATATCTTTCATAATGGGGCTTATAGCATCAACAGCACAAGCCAATTCTCTTCTCAAGGTTGGAATATTTAGTCTGAACATTAGGTTTATCCTTTCATAAATGTACAGCATTACAGACTAAAAGTAGTCGGACAAGATATTTATTAATTTCCCTTTTATTACTGAAACTGTATTCATTTCCCATCCTTCAACTTTACATCATATGACCAGCCTTGAAACATGCCCCATTATATAGATATGCTAGCTCAAATTTTTTATATCTGCCTGCTCTTTCACTTGGATTTGAAAAATAATACCTTTAGTAGGACTAGAACTTTTAGTCTTATTGGGGTAACATCACGAGAAGGTTGTTGCTCTGAGTTGCGTTTGATATTTTTTCACTTTTTAAATGTTTGTAAGCACATGCGGGGTGGAAAGTAATATGCCATCTGAGAAAGGGATCTTGATTTTGCAGAACTTCTTCAGATTGTCTCCTGGGTTCTGCTTTGCGGATGGGCTAGCATCTTTAGCTCTTATGCGACAGGGGATGAAAGAGGGATCTGGCGACAGTGTTTTTGACTGGAATGTCACTGGTGCCTCTATATGCTATTTGGCTGCTGAGGTGCCACTTAAGCCACATTATCTCCAATCAGTTCACTGCTATTATTGTATAGGGTCACACTGAAACATCATATTCCAATATAACTGCTGGACTTTGGCCTTAGTTCTGTCTGCATTGCTACTTTATTGTTCTGTAAAAAAAATTGGACTTTCAATGTAGCACATTGGTGGTCTGAAGATTGTTCTATTGTTAATTCTCGCATCTTTTGAATTGCTTCTATGATTTTCCTACATGTTCTGCACAAGAACACGCTCTTGCATTTTATCATCCTCCGTTGTGATATGTTACTATATTTCCTTTTTTATCTGGTGTAGGGCATCGTTTACTTTGTCATCACACTATGCCTTGAAGTTCTGCTGCCTTTAAAGATAAATTTTGGAACAGCTTCCAACTTGTGGATGAGAATAAGAAGATCTCTTACTCCTCATAGTTCCTCCCTAGAACCTCTTCTTACATCAACAATGGGAGAAAATTCCAGTCTTGAGGAGGACAATGATGTACGTGCAGAAAGAGAGAGAGTACTCTCCAGTGGAGTTGATAGTGCTGTTATCTACCTTCGTAATCTTCGAAAGGTACCCTAAGCACATACAACTATAAACAATTTTGTTGAACTTCATTTAATCCTAATAAGTGGTATACATGTCTTGTTTCAGGTGTATCCAGGAGAGAAGCAGCTTGGTCCTAAAATTGCTGTTCACTCATTGACTTTCTCAGTACACGAGGGAGAGTGTTTTGGGTTCCTAGGAACTAACGGAGCGGGAAAAACAACTACTTTGTCAATGCTGTCTGGTAAAAGTGTTTTCTAGTTCTTTCCTGCCTATATGTCTCACCTCCGTGGGAAGTACATATAAATTCACTAAGCCAAAACACGAGGCATGCCAATAAAATATATTTCTTTCATATAATGAAATCTGACAAAAATGAAATATTTTGTTTTTCAAATTGTTGAGGTCAGGTGAAGAATATCCCAGTGATGGAACTGCATATATTTTTGGTAAAGATATAAGATCAAACCCAAAGGCTGCTCGTCAGCATGTATGTCATGGTGTTCCTGAATAATTTCGTATAAAATACTTAGCTTGGATAATAGATTTAGTGTTAAAAAGGGTTGAGATCTGATTGATTCTTTCTTGTTACTTTCCCCTGCCAGATTGGGTATTGCCCTCAATTTGATGCTCTGCTTGAGTTTGTTACTGCCCGGGAACACCTTGAACTCTATGCTAGAATAAAAGGAGTTCCAGAGTATGAGCTTGAAAATGTAAGTTGTCATTGAACATATTTCACATCTATGAATTCTTTGTAGTCGAAATCAGGATGTTGATTCGTGGTGTATTATTGGTGAGCATGTGCTTAAATTGTTTAGTGTCCACAAGTAGGCACTGTACCAAGTCACTTCGGCAATTTCATGTGACTTTTTCTTAAGTGAAAATTAATTTCCATGCTCGATTTGGTGAATACAAAGGTTTCTAGCCTCTTAGTGTGTTCTGTTTCAAAGCAAACTGAATATGCATCTAACTGCTTTGTGATTGATGCAATATCATGTGATGATTGCTGGTTGTAATGGAAACAGGTTGTCATGGAAAATTTAGTGGAATTTGACTTGTTAAAACATGCCGATAAGCCATCATATGCATTAAGTGGAGGGAACAAACGAAAGTTATCAGTTGCAATTGCGATGATTGGAAATCCTCCCATTGTCATTCTTGATGAGCCATCTACTGGTACTAACATCTGTTCATTCTCCTTTCCTAGTATGGTTGTTCATATGCAAAAACAAGTTTGTCTTAGTTTCTGTATGTGTGTGAGAGACAGACAGAGAAATCCAAAGAGTGGCCCTAATATTAATATTAAGAACCTTTCATTTCATTCCTATCACTTGATCCTTGTATCTAGAAACTTTATTTTAAACCGTTAATTCTCTATTCTCAAAGACATTATGTTTGAGTTGAATGCTCCATAATCATTGTTGTTATCTTACTTAAGGAATGGATCCAATCGCCAAAAGATTCATGTGGGAAGTTCTATCGCGTTTATCAACCAGAAGAGGAAAGACGGCTGTTATACTCACTACCCACAGCATGAATGAAGCTCAAGCTCTCTGCACCAGGATCGGGATAATGGTACAGTTCTAGAGATCTACCCAAAATGTGACTGGCTCCGTGTGAAATATTTATGTATTAATTCTCATTCATCTGAATTGCATTTATATTAGGTTGGAGGCAAGCTCAGATGTATTGGGAGTCCACAGCATTTAAAAAATAGATTTGGCAATCATCTCGAGCTAGAGGTAGCTTTTCCTACAGTTCATTAATTCTATCAATGTGTTTTCGTCATTTGATCCTACCTCTCTCGTCATCAGGTTAAACCTACTGAAGTAAGCTCTTTGGAATTAGATGTGATGTGCCAAACAATTCAAGAAAAGTTGTTTAACATGAATTCTCCGCCACGAAGTATACTCAATGACCTTGAAGGCTGCATAGGACGTGCAGACAGCAGTGCTGCTGAAACAGTGGCAGAAATCAGCTTATCGAATGAGACGATTGTGGCAATTGCGCGGTGGCTTGGCAATGAAGAACGAGTGCATACACTTGTGTCAGCAAATAGAGATTCTCGTGGGGCTTTTGGGGAACAGTTGTCAGAGCAGTTGCTCCGTGATGGTATGGAGACCCTCATGTCTAATAAATTTGTCTCCAAAGTCCCATATGTGCTCGAGATTCATACTGATGCTTAAGTAAATTCATATTCGGCCCACCATTTCCCACAATATCTCATTGTCTTTGTCTGTCCTACTAGGAGGGATTCAACTGCCGCTATTTTCAGAGTGGTGGTTGACCAAAGAAAAATTTGCAGCAATTGATACATTCGTCCAATCCTCCTTTCCCGGCGCGACATACCAAAGCTGTGACGGGTTGAGTGTTAAATACCAGGTAAACTTCAGGAGCATCTGAAAATTCTCATTTCTATTTCTGGAAATTAGTAACCTAAGATTCATAGAAGCTGATTTTGAGTTCATATGAACTTGATTTTGTCAATTTCAGCTGCCATACTATGAAGATCTCTCACTTGCTGATGTTTTCGGACACATGGAAAGGAACAGGTAAGGAGAGGAGAATTTACAACTATGTTTACTCGTCCGTTTCTTCACTTATATGATCGACCACCCTTTCTGCAGAAACGCGCTTGGCATATCCGAGTATAGCGTCAGCCAATCTACACTGGAGACTATATTTAACCATTTTGCGACTAACCCATGAGGTAAACCATCACATATCACGTTTCTCTACCCATCCGTGTATAAGCTCTACAACTTGTTTGACTTATACCGTTGTAGATAATAGCACACTTGATAGTTTAACATAACTGAACAACACTACTTATTATCTGTAACGTTTAATTGGCCGAGTTATGAAGGAATGAGGCAACGTTATTATTAGAATTGGGCTCATCATATCGTCACAAGGCCTTATATTGGGCTTACTCTAATGCTTATTATTAGAAACAGGCCCACATCTGCTTTAGGGTCTAGGGCCCACATCTCCATTACTCCTATTATGTCTATGTCTAGTTTATATGCATTGATGAAATCAAATAAGAGAACATGAATCTGAAATCTTGGTGCTGTGAGCTTGTGTAATAGATTATGGCTAATGTTTTAATTAATTATGTATCATTTAATGGCGTGATTAATAATGTCTGATGAGTGGCAAATATAATGTATAATTGTTATTTCTTCAAAAGTATAGTTTGCTAATTTGTCTTATTCAACTATTGACAAATTAAAAACGTGGGCACCGCATATTAGTAGATAATGGTGAATTTATTACAACTTGTGTATAAAATTATGCTCAAGTTGTATGCGTTAGCATTATTTTTCTTATACTTCATACATCATAAATTATTTTTAGATATATCAAATTTCTTAATTAAATTGTATTAACATTATGGTCGGCTTCTAGTTATGTAATTTATGTAACCGTGTTTTTTCTTCCACATAAGGTTCTAACTATGTCTAGAAGCATCAAAAGTTGAAAACTTTACTATACTTGATTACTAATATTCCATGGTCACTTAGGTGATAAGTAGACTAGTCTACGGCAAACAATGTGACGATTAAAGGTGTGTTTAGTAATATTATCGAACTGTTTTGGTAGGAAAGATCAATCTATCATGGAGGCTGTGATAGGTGGAAGGCCCCTAATTTATAGATCACGTGTATTAATCGTCATTGAAGGCATTGGACCATGTGTATTAATCGCCAAAGAATATGAAGAACAATGGAGATAAATAATTAAAAAAATGATTGGATGTTGAATTTTGGGCTTGACTAATTTAATGTGTATGTCTATCTTTAGTCGTCCAATTAAGTGATCTATTAAAGATTAAGTATGAGCTAAAAAGTATATTAAATTTGTTATAAAAATAAGTATAGATATCATATGGCTGGGATTTTCTATATTGTGATGACGTGACTCACCAAATAGAAATTGAAGGTCTCATATTTTCTTTAAATATAAGCTAGTTCCATAGTTCTGTATTCTTTCTGCTATATATTGATAAAAACATCTCTGATAGTCTAGATAATCATAACATTGGAAGAATATGGGAAAATGATATCTATAGAAGAGGTAATGATAATTAGAAAACTAAACTAAACGGTAGCATCTCATGAAGTTATTAAATGCAAACGAAGTAATGGTAACTATTTTTGTGGTTTTAGGTAGTTGGAACATGTTAATTAAACACGTATTATGCATTTAATCTCATCAAATTCCGTTTACTTTGTTTTAGTCAAATTTATAGTAATAAGCGACTTTGTCAAATGAAGTTATACTCGTGTATTGTATTGAAATCACTTGATATCCACGAATTTTTTTTTATGTAAAGTTGTAGGAATAACCAATATTTTTCCACAATATGACCATTGGAAGTTTCTCTAGAGTTTTTAAGAGATTTGTCGCCTTTCATATGCCATCATTTTCCATTTAAACAAAAGTCAGTTACACTGTTCACATACTTGAATAAATAAAGCTTGCATTGCTTCAAAGTTATTGACTTTTTATAATGGCTTCACATAAACTCTTTTATTGCTAGGTTCGAATGTCAAATTTCATTGAATATTACCAATTGGTTTGTTAGTTTAGATGATGCTTGTTTTCCAAATTGGATTAAAGATTTTCGATGGGATGTGTCGACTTCTAACAAGCCCATCAGACACACTCATGTCGTCTGATTCTTCTGCTATATATTAGGAGTAACTGAACCTCACGAGAGCAATAAGATTTTATGAGTAAAAATTTAGTGGTTCGAACGTATTGTCACGTGTGTATTCAACCAATAACAATTTAAGAAAGATAGAGAAAAAGGAAGAAAGACTATTTTAACAATTGAGATTGATAGGACTTACCACATGACAATTATTCAGACCACTAAATTTTTATTCAGATTTTAGGCTAAGTTGCAATTAATTATGATATTACTTCCCAATATTGCGGCCAAACTAAATTCTCATTAATGTGTAAGAACTTGATTCGAAAAATCAAAGATGAGTTTTTAGAACTTGGAGGAGAACCAGCATTAAAACATCATATGTAATTACAACATGATGTTATAAGAAGAAATTAGAACTTAGCAACAGCCATCAATTTGATATATATTTCAAATTAATATTGAGATAATTAAGTGTTATGTAAACAAATTTAGAGCATTATATATCACATTGGCAAATGTAGCTGTTTATGAACTGCATCCTTTACAGTTCTTCTTTCTCACACAGTATCTTTGAATTACACAATCTACACAAGTTGGGTGATTTTTCACCCAAATATGAGCCTAAAGTTAAATTTTGTTGAAAACCTTAGCACACAAAAATCAATAATTTGCATGAATGAGCATTCCAGCAGCAGTCTTACTTATTTCATGAGCCCTCTTTCTCTTCTTCATTCCCAATCTCACTCCGAAAAGCTTTGGCCCTTCCTCCGCCTCTGCCTCCGCCTCCTCCACCAAATCAAGAAGTTGTTTGCATTTCTTCTTCATGAAGGCCAGCTCCGAATTCAAGACTCCATTCTCTTGCTTAAGCCTTCTGTTCTCATCAATGAGTGTTGTGAATTCCGACGAGGATGACGTCGATGATGATCGTTGCTCGTCGTCCTTCGACTGTGGCGGCGCTGCTTGTACATTCTGCTGTGGCTTGTTGTACCACGCCTTTCTCCGGCGGATCTCACAGAGTTGGTCCCTTTCACCTTTCCGGAACATGTCGTTGCTGAACTCCCATCGGTTGGTTGCAACTTTGTGAAAACCCTATAAGTATAATTTACCAAATAAATTAATGATTTCAAAATTTAGCGAAAAATAAAATTGAATACGCTCATATGTGTATTGATTAACAACATCTTAAAATGAAATTATTAACAATATTAGTAATTTATATAATTGGGTAATGAAATTATGTATAGGTGGATGATGATAGGTCATCTCCAAAGCACGTGGTTATGCCACTAGATTAACTTCAATGATGGATATATGTACAACCACCATGTTATATATATATAGTTAATTACTTTTGCAAGTAGTCCCTAAAAGCTACTTAATCTTCCTCCTAATTTCCTGATTATATTAAATCACAAACACGTACACGCCTTTAATTAATACTAGTATATTATTCTGAAAATAATTCACGTTCATATATAATCACACGAAATTAAGTTTAATTATTTAAAAGAGGTCCATTAAATTAGTTTTTCTCGACAATATGATTAAGACAAGCGATTATGATTTATAAACCATTGGTTTAATATAACAAAAGAAAATCAACGAAATAGGGGCAAGTATTATTAAATACCATGATCATATAACGTCTATCACGAGAAATATAATACTACTAATTTGCCTCGAAACGAATTATAGAAAACAAGACCAAAAAACAGTGTATGCCCACTTGGGAAAAAAAAGCAAGAAATTAATGAAAAGTGCATTAAAAACCAAAAAAAAAACTTACATAAGTGTTGAGCTGCCTAACAAAGCTGGAGAAATTGCTGTGTTTGAAGAGGGTAGGCAGCAAATCCCTAGCAAACTCCGCCGGCTGCCACACCACGAAAGCCGTGCCATCGGCGTTCCACGATACGACGTTGTCCGTCTCCGGATCCTCCACCAGCATGTACGTCTTCAGCAGGAACGGCGGCGGCGACGCTTTCCTCAAGTACTCCACCACCGCCTTCTCTCGCTCTCCTGCCTCCATCATATGGATATAAATATATATATATATATACAATTCTGTTTAATTATATATGTGTGTGTGTGTGTGTGTTAGTTAGTTAGTTAGTTGTAGAGAGATAGAGAGAGAGAGGCGGAGAGGTGGTGGCGGAGGGCGGCGGAGAAGAGAAGCAGGGCGGTTAGAAACTCCCAACCCCAGCAATAGAAGCCCAACACGACTGATCCACAGTTCATGAGAAATGCAACACCTACTTTTCTCTCTCCTTTGATCACACAATCAACCAAATCGCCCTATGCGTATAAAACATACTACCTCCTATGTCTATATATATTTGTGTGTGAACGTAATACTCCTATTTAATTAATTGTGTTTATGAATTATGACTGTGTGTGTGTGAGAGAGAGAGAGAGAGAGAGAGAGAGTTTTGAAGATAAACGTGTCAAGTGTAAACACAATTTTTATAATGTGGAGAAGTATGTATTTCTTTCGTGTACATGTCCATTGTAAATAGACGGATTGAAGTTGGAATTTAATAAAGAAGATTGATGAATTTTGGGAGCAGACAGATGACTTTTGGTAGCCAATTATTTTCATCTTTGAAAGTCCAGTCAAGTTTTTTTAATATTCATGGAAATGCTCAACCCCTCCCAACTTCTAACAGATTACATCACAATTACTGTATTAATAATGGAATTATTTTAGTTAATCCATCTAATTAGTCTTTCAGAAACGATTTTGATTTTTCTGATGTAGTACTAATATATGTCTCATATTTAATTTTTAAGATTTGTTGTGAAACTAGGATTAATTGTTTATTAAACTAGCTTGATGAGAGGGAAAAAATTTCTTCTAGAAGCTGGCAAGGCGTGGTCTTCTTATTAGATTATAAAGTGTAAAACTAATTAATGCGCAAGACCATAGAATACACGTCGATAAAAAAAATAAATATTAGCATTATGACCAATTCGATTGAATTCTACCGTAATACTCCCTCCGTCCCACATAATTTGACCCAGTTTTTCATTTTGGGTTGTCCCACATAATTTGACCCATTTCACTTTTACCATTTTTTAGTAGTAGACCCCACATTCCACTAACTAATTCCTACTCACATTTAATTATAAAACTAATATATAAAAGTGGGACCAACATTCCACTAACATTTTCAACTCACTTTTCATTACATTTCTTAAACCCGTGCCCGGTCAAAGTGTCCCAAATTATGTGGGACGGAGGGAGTATTATGTAAATATAAATCTTCAGTTGTTATTTTACCGGTACAAATTTTGCACTCTTTTATGTGGCGACATATTTATGAATATGAAACAAAATGAGTATTAACACAACGTTTTTTGTAAAGAAAAATTATAGGAGTAAATTTTATTTTCTTTACATACAATTGCACCGACTGTAATTAAGCACATAATCATTCAATTGAATTCCTAATAATTAATTAATTAAGGAGCTAAGGTGGGGTAATAAGAATTTATTAATTTAGAATTGATTAATCTATAGATATACTTAGGTTTATATCGTTCCAACTTAAACTTGATTATGTTTTGGATTATTCTCTGCTACAGGTGACCTTTGTTGACTTTAAGCCATTACCTCTCTCTCTCTCCCCCATTTAATCATTTGTCTAGATTATCTCTTCCTAATTAAGATATGACATTAACTGCATTTGGCCACTAATCCAATTCAACATCGTAATGAAGGAAAAAAAATGAGGGATATTGTGTTTTTCCTGAAAAAAAGGTCGATTATTTTGTAAGAAACTTTTTGTATCTAGTTATCCAGCTCGATCATTTTTTTATTTATCAAAAAAATTATATCTAGTTATCCGCTACAAAAAAAAAAACAAGATTTAGTGAGCAACATTTTGCTCAGCAATTTAGAAAATTTACTCGGTAGCACAATTTTGGTGTGCAAATGTCGAACAACATAACTGCTCGGTACATTGATACGAGCATTATTAGTTAGATAAATTAGGATTTGCATATCTTTTTCATATCTCTGTTTTCTTGTTCATTAAGTTATTATTAGCATTACAAATAGGAGTTATTGTAATCATTTGAGAAATCAATCAAGAATATCAATATTATCGGTCATTCTCTTCTCCAAGTGAGAAAACCGTCGTGCTCGACGGGCACTCGCCCGCGACAAACATTTATCGATCGCCGATCTACGGACGCCGATCAACCCGATAGGAGGTTTATCCTATCAAATTGGTGCTTTCATTACGATCTCACCCTCCAAAACACCGATCGAATCACAGCTATGTCGCTGCCCGACGGGAATCCACCGCACATAGCAACTAGCCACACCGATCGAACCATACCGCGCACAGCAACTAGTTATGCATTCCACCATCTCGAACCAAAGTTGCGCCGCTGCCCGACGGAAGACGTTCCGCGCACAGCACCAGATTTGGTTGCCGAGTTCCCACCTTGAGGACAAGGTGGATTTCAACCGTGGGGGAGTTGATACGAGCATTATTAGTTAGATAAATTAGGATTTGCATATCTTTTCCATATCTTTATTTTCTTGTTCATTAAGTTATTATTAGCATTATAAATAGGAGTTATTGTAATCATTTGAGAAATCAATCATGAATATCAATATTATCGTTCATTCTCTTCTCCAAGTGAGAAAACCGTCGTGCTCGACGGGCACTCGCCCGCCACAAACATTTATCGATTGCCGATCTACGGACGCCGATCAACCCGATAGGAGGTTTATCCTATCATACATGTCCGAACAATTACCAAGTACGAGACCATTATTGTACTTAGTAAGACCATCTTCAACCATTTATACCAAATTCAAACTCATTTTTTAGTATACGTAACATTAAAAAGTAGTTTTACTCTTACCATTTACACCAAATTCAAAATTTACACCATTGAGTTTTTGTCTCACAAAATTTTTACAGTAACACCATATTAGGTGTTGTTTCATAAAAAACACAAAAAATGAATTTGAGTTTGGTGTATGGTTGGAGAAGATTTCTACACTAAAACTCATTTTTGGAGTATGGTTGGAGATGGTCTAATGGACTCATTCCTTATAAGTGATCCTCTTGGTCCATTTTCCAACAACTACCACAACACAAAATAGAGACTCAATACTCTTGTGCGCATTGGAAATTTTTGAAAAATAACTAAAATTTAGGATACAAAGAATAGTGCCCTTAAATCATTTTGTCAGACATCTTAAACTTTATTTTTTTAGATGTGTTGTTTGCGTCCCTTTATTTAATTGGAACGCCGAGAATGTAGACACTTGTTATAGCATAGGCTACATAATTAAAAACACAAATTAACGTTATTAGTGGACTAAAAATATCTTTAGCCGTTTATTGTTGTAGTGAGCACTCTCTACTCTGTAAATTGGATGATTATTTTTATACTTAACATTACCAAGTAGAACATTGTTCGGGGTTGTGAACTAGTATTGTTTAGTGTAATAAAAATTATTGAGTATATATTTGATCGATAGTTTTTTTTTACCATTTTTAATACTATATTTCTTCTCAAAAATAATTAATTTACCGATTACAGTTCTTTCCGAAAGTCAATAGTAAAATCAAGTGTCAAAGCAATCTCCCACTCAGAAATACTTGTAGGTCATGTTTGTTTGACGGAAAAGTAAAGTTGACAGAGAATAATTTATAGGAATATGATTCCTAACAACTTTACTTTTATGTGTTTTGAACAATATCAAGATTTTAAATTATTTAATTTAAACATTAAACTAAAAATATAACAATAATTAAATCTTTTATTAATAAAAAATAAAATAATTATTATATTATTATTTTTATTAAAGTATAATTATTATTATATTTTTAGTTTTCATCGTTACTCACAAACTGCTCGTTGAATGGTCTCGCTACCGTTCATGATTTTTGTAATGATACTTCGATTATCATAATCATTATATCATTAAACAGAGCATTAATATATCTCATCATTCGACGAGTCAAGATTCACCTCTATACAATAGTAATATGGACATGCCAGTGTATTAAAACGTGTTAATTATTGCTTGATTGCTTCGTGAACAAAGAATAACTGATGCTCGTTCAATTTTTGTGGACTGCAAGGGGAAGTTAAACGAATATGTACGACAATGTGAGGTTTAATTAATTTAAATAGGTACCCTAAAAATCAGGACAACAAAGAGTTCAGTCCAACTCTTCGTATCATGGCAATCAAGATAAGGATTAATAAAAAATCACGAAACAAGAGATAGAGATAAAAAATCGAAATTTGTAGAATTTGGTAAGTGGAAAATGATGAATCTTCGAACCACGTCAATTACGTGTTGGACGACTCTTTATTCAGCTTTAAATTCAATTTACGTTACCCAATCCCATATATGGTGTAATACCATACGTCCATATGAATCACGAGCATCCCCAACGCGTCTCGTGCTGTTTCTATCTCGTCTCGAAGAGACGAGACGGCAGCGAGACGGCGTTGTTCGGTCTCGTCTCGGCGGGTGTCTCGTCCCGGAGGGACGGCTGGCGCGACAGCTCGCCACGCGCCAGCGCCACGTGGAGCGCTCTGGCGCTAGGCGTGACGCCCACTCGCCTGCCCGCGAGCGGGCGTCGTCACGCTGACGCAATAAATAATTTTTTTAAAAAAATTCGATTTTAATTAAAATAAATAAATAAATAAATAAATAATTTAAACGGTAATGTTACCGTTTTTTTTACCGTTTTCAACGGTATTTTTTTTCTTTTGCTCTATAAATACTCTTCTTTCATCCTCATTATACTCACAAACACTCATCCATTCTTTTCAAATAATCTCTCTTTCCTCTCCAATTTTCATCTCAAAATGTCCGGCGACAGAAACGAGGGCAGCTCCGGCGGATATGACTTGAACACGTTTGGCGACTGAGGGGCATGTACAATGTCTTGGGTGCTACCGGTTCCGGTCGTCGACGCTGACGGCGTACCAACCACCCTATTTTGATGTGGATGCATATTCTCGTCCCTCCGCCCCGAGGTATGGGCAATCGCAGGGATTATCCCAAATTAGAGAGGATTTTCCGGATGAACCCAATCCGGAAGGAGGACGAGGCGGTGGAAGCTCCCGGGGTCGCGCATTCGACGTCGTGGAGGAAGAGGAGGAGGCGGCCGAGGAGGAGGAGGATATAGGTCGTCATCCATACAGCCGCAAGGACACGATGACTTTGTTCAACGCTTGGGTCAGCATCTCATACGATCCCATCGTCGGGAATCAACAAACCCGCAAGTGTTTTTGGGAAAAGGTCACCGACGCCTACAACGAGAACAAGTCGTCTTGGTCCCGCCGCCACACCATGAAGATGCTCCGCATTCATTTTGACCGAGTCGACAAAGATGTCAAAAAAATTTACGGCATCTACAAGAATGAAGCGGCTCAATACCAAAGCGGAGCCAGTGGAGCGACATTATGAGAGCGGCTATGCGAGTCTTTTTTGACGACAACGACAAAGAATTCAAACATGTCGATGTTTGGGAAGCCGTCAAAGACGTTGAAAGGTGGACCGACGGTGTCCAATTCAGCACGAGCTCGATCTCGAAACGCACGAAGCACACGGCGGGTGGCCAATACTCGTCTAGTGAGGGCGGGTCAGGCAACGCCTCACAAGAGGTTGAGGGCACGACCACCGATGTAGGGGGCTCCTCTCGTGGGCATCGTTGGCCGCAAGGGACCAAGGCGGCGAAGGCAGCTAGAGGGAGGAGGGGCCGAGGCGAATCAAGCCAGGCGGGCTTGGTCTCGGGCTCGAACACCCTATTGTCCATGTACTTGACCGCCACGATGGCTGACACTTCCCGCATGACGCCTCCCCAATATCAAGCCCATCTTGCCGGAATTGAGTATATGTCAAGACAAATTGGTATTCCGCCTCCAGGTAGCTTGAGTGCACCGCCACAGCCTTCGGGGGATGATTCGCCGACGGAGTAGTTTTTATAATTTCTATAAAATTGTATTTTAAATTATGTAATTTTTTTTTAGGATTTTAATTATGTGTTTTTTCTTATTTTTTTAAATTTTAAGTTGTAATTTTATTTTATTTAATGAAGTGTGTTTTTATTAATTGAACTTGTTGGAAATAAAAATAAAAAATGAAATTGAATGAATAGTTAAGGGATGAGATGATTAAGAGATGGTTAAGAGATGGAGGGTTGCATGTGTTGTCTCTTAGTTAAGAAATGAGATGAAAAATATAGTGGGGGCCATGAATAGTGAAGAGATGAGACGGATAAGAGATAGCGTTGCGGATGACCTAATTCAAATTATCAGATACATCATTGATTTATCACATAAATAAAAAAAAGGAATAAGCCAATATTTACCGAGTAATTAACTTGGCCAATATTCATCGTAGCATGGTTAACCGCGTTTTTATTATTATTTATTTTTGTCTACGGAATAATAGAAAAATGTGAACGTATTAGAAAGTTCTTAATTTAGTTGGGCAGCTGAGCATTCTTGACATCAATTTTCTCCCTCTTTTTTTATGTATATAAATACATTAATTATATGAGACAAATGAAAACCTGAAAATTCAAAATGTTGCACCTTATTTTCTGACCATGCATGTATAATTCACACATAAATTGGAAAATCAAGGCAAAATGATGTGTATCTGCAGTGGTGGTGTGGAAACCCGCACCCGATTTTTGTTGATTTTCCCAACACGATCGAACATGCGGGGTACTCACACCCAACCTGTATTTTGAATTTGAATAATGCTATGCGGCCACATTATGGCCAGCCATAAATTAAGTAAATAACAAAAAAAATTAATTTTTTTTCAAATTTTTGGTTTAATACTATTTGATTTTACTTTTATATCATCTTCATTATATGTTGCTCAACATGTTAGTGTTGTTCTTTCGTAGTTTTTGCTCAACTTATTATTACTGTCATTTCTTGATTGTTGCTCAACGTATACAGTAATTCGTGATATTAATGTGTTTTACGTAATGGAATTCAAAGATAAGTATCAACTCACAAGTCCATTCACACACATATAAGTTTATATCGGTAATTCTAATTTTTTTATACATGTAAATGGACTAAATTAACTTTTTATGGCCGGCCACATTATGGCCATTTAGCATCACTCTTTGAATTTTTGGTATATTATTAGACAAGTTTATTCTTATGTACAAATTATAATCAACCAAGAAAAAAACCAAATTTCAAATTAGTTTTAGGTTATTTACAAAATCTAGTTTTGATGTCATCATTTTAAGTCATTCTTTATTAAAACAATATATAAATAAACTAACAGTCCTAAAAATGTCCTCATGATTTTGTTATGAGTTTCTGTATTTAGATCCAGTTTTATATGGATCAAAATCATATATATATATATATATATATAGGGAGATGATCAAAGTACAACTAATATTAAGTGTATAACTAGAGAACAAATCTCAGCCACACATTATCTTAATCCAATGACCAAAATAAGTAAACATTTTTAGTTAATAAAAACTGCATAGGGGTATTTTAGGAAATCAACTTTGTTATCATATTTTCATATATACACACCATTCACCCTCACACACAGACACACACTCTCTCCGTCTCAAAATGAAACAGAATTTAACAGAGCTCCTCCCCCCATAGCTCTCGTCGATCCCTCTCCAACCAAGTCGAAACACAGATCCCCAAATTTGCCAAAGCAGGATCGATGCCGACGTGTTGTCGCTGTTCAAGCGAATTCCAGACCGAGCAGCTCCAATTCATCGCCTCACACGCACCTCCGGCAGCCCCGAATTCACCCCGCGAGATAAGTTGTTAAATTTTTTACTTCTTTATTTTTGGTTTCCCCAAATGGATCTGTAATTACCGAACTCATGAGATGCAGTAATTGAAGAAAGTGAGTTGGTGTTGAGTATGGGATATACCTTTGAACGAATTGACCTGCAAAGAGGTTGTGGCTTGCAGATTTCAGAGAATAAGTTGCAGTTTTACTTTCTGTAATTCGGATTTGAATCTACGATTCAAATTCCAGATCAGAGGTGCGGAGCATTCAAGTAGCTGAATTTCTGTTTTTCTATAGAGAAAGATGCCTGGGCATGGGGAT
Source organism: Salvia splendens (assembly GCF_004379255.2). Taxonomy (NCBI): domain Eukaryota; kingdom Viridiplantae; phylum Streptophyta; class Magnoliopsida; order Lamiales; family Lamiaceae; genus Salvia; species Salvia splendens. The sequence continues at coordinate 14,733,424 of NC_056034.1, forward strand.
ATGGATAGGCAGATAGAGGCGGAGGTGAAGATTTTGTGAGATCAGGCGCAGACGATTTTGGTTGAGGAATGGAATGAGCTTTGATTTTGAATTCTCTTCAAATTTTTCTCTTCAAATCTTGAGTTTATGAGCTTTGATTTTGAATTCTAAATCTCAATAATTGTGTATTCTACATGTTTTTACTTCATTGAAATAATAAAACAGTGCACTATAAACAATTTTCTTCACTGAAATATGAAACATCATATTTACTTCACTATATACTATATACATCACTGTACGTTCATTATACTTCACTGAAATGAAAACAAGGATACACTCTGAGCATATTTTTACTTCACTGATTTTAAAAAAATAGATCACTATAACCCTGGACGCATCACTATAACCATGTTTTTACCTCACTGGTGTTAACAAAATACATCACTATAGCAAAAACTCAAAGAAACATCACTCTAACCCTGGAACGCATCACTATAACCATGTTTTTACTTCATTGATGTTAACAAAATACATCACTATAGCAAAAACTCAAAGAAACATCACTCTAACACTGGAGCACATCACTATAACCATGTTTTTACTTCACTGATATTAACAAAATAGATCACTATAGCAAAAAAATCAAAGAAACATCACTCTAACCGTGGAGCACATCGCTATAACCATGTTTTTACTTCACTGATGTTAACAAAATAGATCACTATAACAAAAAATCAAAGAAACATCACTCTAACCGTGGAACACATCACTATAACCATGTTTTTACTTCACTGATGTTAATAAAATATATCACTATAACAAAAAATCAAAGAAACATTACTATAACCCTAGAACACCTCAACGCCCCACCATTTCAAATAAAGTGAGACGCATATTGCCGATGACAGAATTGGAGTATTATCATTTATTGTCAATTAATTGAGAAATTACATTCATTGAACCTTCAAATAGGAGTATATATATATTTCCCCCCAAAAATTCATAAATCCATACAAAACTATAGTGTTGGAGATTAATTACACACAAAAAAGTCAATCATCCGACTAACTGAATGTCGCCGAGATCAAGCTGCGCGGCGATCTCCTCCAGTTGCTTCTTCACGCTCAAATCGATCAATTTCGAGTCGAATTCCCATACCGGATGGTGATTCCGGCGAGCAACGACTTGTCGATCACCATCTTTAGCTTCACATTCTTCGCCCCGGTCAGCTTCTACATGCGCTTCGCGATCTCCGCCAGATGCTGTGGGTCCACCTCCACCACCGACGCCACCGTCGCCACCTCCGTCTCTGACAGCCGGTTCGCGATCAGCTCGAACTCCGCCGCGATCTCCTTGATCAGATCCACTCGCTTCATGTCCACCAAGATGTTCACGAAGTTCGCCACGTGCGGCTGCAGCCCCAGGGAGCGGGAGATCTCGTCCGCGAGGTTAACTTTCTGTGCAATGACCATTATACCCCCGCCTTGTTATCGTGAAGTAAATTTTTGATAGAAGGAACTAATTTCTCATTTAAATTAAAAAATTACATGTATTAATACTAGCCCTTGATTTTCTTGATCTTGTAGTTGATTTTCTTGATAGAAGGAACTAATTTCTCATTTAAATTCAAAAATTACATGTATTAATACTAGCCCTTGATTTTCTTGATCTTGTAGTTGATTTTCTTGATCTTGTAGTTGTGATTTGTTCTCTAGTTATGTTGTTAATGGACATTTTCCCTATATCATTACTTTATATATATATATAGGGGTGCGTTATTCTCCTTTTCACCTCTTAGATACTTTTTCCTTCTTAATATTACGCGTTAGATCTAAGGCATCAACGGATCAGATTGATTCTATAAATCTGGTTCCGTGTTGCATTATAGAAGGGGGTTGTATGCATTACAGGGTTATTATTGACATTTGACGGAAAAGGAACTGCCACATTTTGTTATCTGCGAATAATGCACCACATGGTAACGAGTAATGCATATAATTGACTATATAATGCACAATATGTGAACTACAATGTTTCGTTGTTTGGCACACGGTCCTTATTTCTCCTAAGGGTTGAATAAGTTTAGGGGCTAGGGTTTAGTACGTACATATTAATAATGAATTGTAAACCGCCACGAATACTGCACCACATGGTAACGAGTAATGGATATAATTGACTATATAATGCACAATTTGTGAACTGCAATGCATACGAACAAGATGTGCTGTGTTATGATGTTTGACACACGTTTCTTGTTTCCCCTAAGGGTTTAATAAGCTTAGGGGATAGGGTATAGTACGTACGCATTAATAACAAATTATAAAACGATACGAATAATTCACCAAATTGTCACGAGTAATGGATGTTATTAACTATATAATGCACAATATGTGAACTGCAATGCATACGAATAAGATGTACCATGTTATGATGTTTGACACACGTTTCTTGTTTCCCCTAAGGGTTTAATAAGCTTAGGGGCTAGGGTATAGTACGTAGACATTTCTAACAAATTGTTGTTATTGGAATATACGTATGTGCATTATTTGGTTTAGGTAGTGCATTATGTAGCTGTTAATTGTCATTATCTAAGTATATTATGCATTATTAGAGGTATTGTGTATATGGGTTAATCAACACAGTGAAGATTACATACGTGCATTTAGTAATGTCTACGCACTATACCCTAGCCCCTAAGCTTATTAAACCCTTAGGGGAAACAAGAAACGTGTGTCAAACATCATAACATGGTACATCTTATTCGTATGCATTGCAGTTAACATATTGTGCATTATATAGTTAATAACATCCATTACTCGTGACAATTTGGTGAATTATTCGTATCGTTTTATAATTTGTTATTAATGCGTACATACTATACCCTAGCCCCTAAGCTTATTAAACCCTTAGGGGAAACAAGAAACGTGTGTCAAACTTCATAACACAACACATCTTGTTCGTATGCATTGCAGTTCACAAATTGTGCATTATATAGTCAATTATATCCATTACTCGTTACCATGTGAAGATTACATACGTGTCTGCGTACTATACCCTAGCCCCTAAGCTTATTAAACCCTTAGGGGAAACAAGAAACGTGTGTCAAACATCATAACATGGTACATCTTATTCGTATGCATTGCAGTTAACATATTGTGCATTATATAGTTATTAACATCCATTACTCGTGACAATTTGGTGAATTATTCGTATCGTTTTATAATTTGTTATTAATGTGTATGTACTATACCCTAGCCCCTAAGTTTATTAAACCCTTAAGGGAAACAAGAAACGTGTGTCAAACATCATAACACAGCACATCTTGTTCGTATGCATTGCAGTTCACAAATTGTGCGCATTATATAGTCAATTATATGCATTACGCGTTACCATGTGGTGCATTATTCGTAGCGGTTTACAATTCATTATTAATGTTCTAGCCATTATTAGATTACTATTGTACCCTCATAATGCACAAAATAGGACCAATAATGCAACACAAGATTAATTACCCAATGTTGATCTTAACCGTCCATTTCTCTAATCTAATGGCTGATATTAAGAAGGAAATATGAGAAAATATAGGAAAAGGAAATGAATACATCTATATATATATTCACTATTAATAAACATGAACTTTTGAATTCCAATCCGTTGCATGCTTAATAGAGTACTATCTTCTTTTGAGTCGCCTAATTCATCATGAAAATTTAAAAGTAGAAACATGATAGTGAGATTGATAGTGAGATGATTGTCTCACCGTGAAGTTTCATCAATTAGCTGTCTAGCACCAAGCTAGGTGAGGACTACCGCAAGATATAGCGAATGACTAGAGACCAAATGTGGGAATTCAAAATCAGAATGCGAGTGAGAACATAAATTACAAAATTATAGTTCGACTGTAAAACATGATATAAGGAAAATTTGAAAATTGAAATCTAAAATGTCAAAGATTTATGTTATGTGGGTAAATTTCTAATTAATCGAGTAATTCGCTATTAGTCGATATACCTGATACTCCCTCCGTTCCTTGTTAATAGAGACATTTCTTTTCGGCACGGAGTTTAAGAATAGTGTGTTAAATGGATGGTGAAAAAAGTAAGAGAGAGTAAAGTAAGAGGGATGAAGAGAGAATAAAGTAAAAAGAAGAATTACTTTTTGCTAAAAATAGAAATGACTCAATTAACTTGGAACTTCCCAAAATAGAAAAATGACTCTATTAACATGGAACGGGGGGAGTACTAGATTAGAGCATCTCCAATGGCGGACGTCCGGTCGGACATCCGGTCGGACGTCGCGACGGGCGACCCGGACGTCCGCCACTGTGGCGTTTAGGGTCGGATACGGACGTCCCGTGAGGACGTCGGGTGTCCTCGGACGTCCCTGCGACGGGCGGGCGGACGTCCGCCACTGTGGCAAGGGTCGGACGTCCCGCTCGGACGTCCGAATTTTTTTTATTTTTTTTAAACCCTATATATACGGCTCGTTGAACTTCATTTCATTTGCACCACTTGTTGTTAACAAGTTTATCTCTTCTTTTACTACAAATTTCATTTCTACTTTTAATGGAGAACGATAGGAACTCCCCGGTCACGAGCGAGTCGCAGACTCCGGCGTTTCCCATCGACCTGGAGGGAAACGTAAGCGGAAATGCGACAACGGTACCGGGAATGGGACAGATGGGGGCCATGGGTGGGATGATGTCCCCTTATATGTATAATTGGATGGGACAGATGGGTGGTATGGGTGGTATGATGCCCAGGGCAGCCGGGATGGGGGGCATGACCCCAAATATGATGATGCCGGGGATGGGGATGGGGGGCATGACCCCAAATATGATGATGCCGGGGATGATTCCGGGGATGATGGCGGGGATGATGCCGGGGATGATGCCGGGGATGATGCATGTGGGAGGGGGTGGCAGGGGTCCTTAACCACTAGCGGACGATGTCTATCGACCGGTTGTGGATATGCAGTCTACTGATACCCCTTCCACTTATGTTCCGGATACTCAGTTCACCGGCATAGACACTTTCTCTTTTGAGGAGTTGGGGATATCTCCAGGCAGGCAGACTCCCGATGATATGAGCGGGGGCAGGGGGAAGGGACGTGGCAAGGGCAAGGGAAAAGCCCCAGGGTCTTCCTCACGAACGGTGGCAGAGGAGGAGGATGAGGAGACGGGAAAGAGGGCGATCTGGAGCCAGTGGGAAAACGTCGCGCTTGCGAAGGCTTGGATTGCAATTGTCGAGGATCCCTATGTCGGTGCCAACCAGCATATTGGCAGACTGTGGCATCGGATCGCTGAAGCCTACCACACACACAAACCGGCTGGGGCGAAGCGTCGCCTTCCCGAACAGTGCCGGAAACAGTGGGAGCGGTTGAGGCCTAAGCTTAGTCGATTTGCTGGCCTCTACCAAAACAACCTCCGCCAGGCAAGCAGCGGTATGCCCGAGGAGGATGTCCGGAACCGTGCCTTTGCTCAGTACCCTGACAAAGCCTTGAAATTCAAACAATTCGACCAGTGGGAGGCCTTTCTCGTGGTGAAGGATTCCCCAAAGTTTTGAGGGGGAGTCGAATCGGGCTGGGCGAAGCGGACGAAGATCAACGCTTCCGGTGAATACAGCAGCAGTGCTGGTTCGCACGAGCTCCCGGAAGCCGACGAAGTGTCCCCGCTACCGCAATCAGACTTTCGCCGTCGTCGTCGCCCGGTTGGGCAAAAGGCTGCGCAGCGGAGGGCTAGGGGAACCAGCGGCGGTAGCGGGTCGTTCGAGGTCGAATCGGAGGCCCCTGCTCCCCAAGAAGATATCGACCGCCTCGCCCGCGCGCAGTTAACGACAAGCTTGGTCCGAACCATGCATAGGTGGCATAGCACGACCGATCCGTTGTACAAGAGGATGCTGAAGGATGTCATCGATGGATGTCGGCGCGATTTGGGGATGCCCCCCATTGGAGATGATGGCGCCGAGATTAGCGGAGGGGACGATGGGGGCGGCACGGGCGACGGTGACGGCACGGGCGACGGGGGCGGCACGGGCGACGAGGACAGCGCGGAGTGAGCCGGGGATGTTGGATTATGTATTTTTCTTTTTTTTGAATGACTATGTATTTTGCTTTTTTCTAACTATGTGTTTTTTATGTTTTATGAATATGTATTTTTGCCCGTATTTTGATTTCCCGTATTCCGTGTCAAAATTATATTTCCGTTTTTACGTAATTAAATTATTGTGATTTTTTTATTGCGGGATGTCCTACTGGGAAGGGCGGACATAGGAGGGGATGTCCTAGTGATGTGGCAGTGGGATGGGAAGTCCTAGTGACGTGGCAGAAGGTGTTTTTGGGATGTCCTAGTGGATGTCCTAGTGGGATGTCCGCCCACTGGAGATGCTCTTAGGTACACGCAATACCTAATAGTATTTCGACAACTATAGTACTATCCGATCCCGCATCTACACCCGATAATTTCGGGTATCGGGTATCCAACTTGACGAGTATCGAGACAGATCGAGTAATACTTGAAAACTCATTCGATACCCCTAAGTGCGTGAATATCACTTTAATCGGTGATGATATTGATGCTATTATTTTTCTAAAACCCAATATTAACTTTGATAGATCACACTTGGGTAAAACCATAGTACTACTATGTTAAATGACTTTCTTTATGACTTTCTTTTTTACATCATTAAATGACTCTTTTCTTTTTTACTTCAAATAAAATAAATATCAATAGTTATAATAAAAGTTCAGCAATAGTTATAATAAAAGTTCAGCATAAAATTATTCGTTTATCCATATTGCTAGTATGATTATCACAGCTATAAAAATAAAATTGACTAATATTTAGGGATGTCAATCCAACCTGAAACCTGTGGATCGGCCGGAATAGCGTGATAAAATTAGCAGGTTAGGGCCGTAATTTTTTAACCCGAATACAAAACGGGTTAACCCGAATGGGTTGGCGGGTTCGATGGGTTGGCCCGAACGGGTTGTGGGTCGGCCCGACGGGTCAACTTTTAATTTAAAATATTAAGTTTTAGGGATTTTTTTGTATTCTTTTAATTTCATGTGGCACAATCATTATTTTTCTTTAATCTTTCATTCTACACTTTTTCACTCGATCCCACACTATCAATTTTCAAGTTCCACCTCGACTCATTATTTCATCGTCCCATCATCTGTCACTAATGTCTTACCACCACCAAAGCCCATCAACACAAAATTAAAGATTAATCCATCAACATCTCAATATATTTATCATTCATAAAGATTCAGATCAAGTCAGTTTGAGACAATTGAGTTGAAACAACTACAGTACTATATACGTCATCAAAGTCTTGGATTTTTGTTTATTTATTCATTGTGCATGTTTAAATTTTCTGCATGGAGATACATTGCACTTCTGCTTCCAAAACAATATTGTTACTTTGTTTGTTTAGGATAATAGATTCATATATATAACCTTTAGATGATGTATACTCTCACTATCGGAAAAGTACAATTACTTTATTTGATATGAGACTAACATTGAGCATAGTCAAATTAAATATCCATTGTAATTATTGTTTGAACTACTCTAATCTTCCGACAGTTTGGTAATTGGATGGGTGATGGGTCTATCACTATTTTGTTTATCAACTGTATCATGATTAAGTGTAAATTAATTTAAGTTAATTAATATCCATCAACTATGTCTAATCACGGAACTGTATTAATAATATATAATTTTTTGTATATATATGATGTCTAGTAAAATGTGCATTATAAAATTGACATAGTATTTCTTAGTTGCTAAATAATTAGAGCATGCAAATCGAAAAACATAACAATAGATTTCAATATTTCATTAGACATTAAAGGTATCTATCATTTGTGAAGCCATCACAAATTTCACCAACCTAGTTTTGATTTATATATACAACTACAAAATTTTCACGATATAAATGAACCAACAGAAGATAATATTTAGTACAGTGTTTGATATCACCTTAAAAATTCTTGAATTCCAAATTTTAACAACGAATTGCAATTCAGTTTTTACTCTTTCGAGCTAATATACGTATTAGAAATTCGTTTAACCATATAAAAAATTAAAATTTATATCCTCTTTTTTTTAGAAAAGAGAAAAAAAAAATCAATTGAGAAATAAAAACTAATGGAGTATATTAGTACACATAATATTTTTTGCAACGCCCGAATGAAGATTTAGTTTTATAAAAAGCATAATAAGCAAATGTAGAGCATATTGAGAAATGTAGCTTGTGTGAAGCTATCACAAATTTGACAAACCAATTATCGATTTAGTTTAAAAGAATAAATTTGCATAATAAACTTGTAATAAATAAAAATTAAAGCACTTATAGTAATTATATATATGGACAATAATGGTCATTACGTACCACACCACCGGTGAAAACACTAGACGAATATTCGACGTGCATAATCATAATAAAATGACAAATACCGTTTCCATACGCGGACATTAAATGCGCAGAAATTTAAAAGTTATATACAAATATTAATTATTTTAATTACATTATAGGAATTTAATTAAGATGATCGTTGCCTTGTCTCTTCTGTTCACAACATGAGATGGAGCAAAGGACACCACCTCTAATAAGTAGACCGTGTTAATTTGAATTGACGGCGTTATAGTGATAACTATTTAAGTTGCTAACTCATTTATATAATGTATTAAAAATGTCAACACATTATATTGATGTTCAACAAAATTATGTGTTGACATTTTAATGTCATCGCGTTGACATTTTTAATACAATGCATTGATGAGTTAACGAGTTAACAATTGATCACACCCCTTGAATTGACTGTATAATTCTCTTATAAAAATAATTTTATTCAATTTTATTGAGCTGAATTATGTAATTCCAAAAATTATATCGAATCCAGAAAAGCTAGATCATATGTTCACTATCAAATATCAATAGTAATGAGAGAAATAGGACAAATATTATTATAGAGAATTATCATAAATGAAAAACAAGGAGTAATTTTTGTGATAAAAAAAGAATAATGTTTTTGGACGGAAAAGATTAAAGATTTGAAATGGAGTGAGTGGTGAGTGTGAAAATGGGTGTATTTGTATTTGTTTAGGAGATATCGTATATTCGTAACCAATGGCAGTGAGTCCCTGCCTCCACCCCAAGATAACAAACGGCATCGTTTCCGGTGCCGGACCTCAATTCGGATTCCGATTCCGATTCCGAGCTCGGCCAGTTACCACTTCTTCGTATCTCTCTGCAATGGCCACCTCTCCTTCAACTCTCTCCAGCGCCTTCTTTCCTTCTCGGAGCAATTTAATCTTCCTCAAGGCTGGGAACCGCTGCCGAGCCGCCGTATTCTCGGGCCGTCCGAGTCAACTCCGGATTGGAAACTCTCCGTTCCGCCTTGCCGTCGCGGCGGCGAGTTCGGGGGAGGAGCAGCCGACTTCTTCGGGTGCGTTTATTTTTGTTGGAGAGATTGGATTTGTGCGATTTTGACTGTTTTTGACTGAGTTACTTAGTGATTATTTTGCATCCTTAATTTGCGTTTATGAGCTTATATTTATGATTGCGTGTGGTGTTAGAGTTCTGAAGACCTTGATTGTGAGATTCCATATTATGTAAGCATTGTTGAGTTTCATTGATGGCAATCATGTGTATTATCATGAGTGACTATAGACTGTAGAAATCCTTCAAGTTAGGGCATGCTACTCATTATGTTTGATGTCCATGTTCACGTGACTCTTCTATGTTCAGAGAGAGAGAGAGAGAGATTGAGGTTATTGTGCTTAGATTCGTCTATCTTAAATTTGAGCGGGGTTCTGTTCCACTTTTCCTAAAACAGAAATGCCTATCAGTTTTTTTACATGACTCTTAATGCAACCAATATCTCTCTTTTGCAGCTGGGGGAATTGAGAATGTGGTAATAATAGGATCAGGTCCAGCAGGATACACGGCAGCGATATATGCGGCTAGAGCCAACCTGAAGCCAGTTGTGTTTGAGGGATTTCAGGTAGGTGGTGTTCCGGGAGGACAATTGATGACCACAACTGACGTGGAAAACTTCCCCGGCTTTCCAGAGGGAATAACGGGTCCAGACTTGATGGATAGGTAACTGAAATCAAGAACTGCTACTGGCCTGATCATGCCATGAAGAGGTTCTTAATGATCCTTTTTCTGACAGAAAATAGTCCAGATGTTGACTGTGTTTATTTGACCAGGATGCGGAAACAAGCTGAGCGCTGGGGAGCAGAATTACATCAAGAAGATGTGGAATTCATTGATTTGAAAAACAGGCCCTTTACTGTGAAAAGTAGTGAACGCAAGGTGATGCTTGTTTTGGTGGTTTTCATTTCTTTAAGATTGATATCTGGTGGAGCATTCTTGTGTTGTTGATCATTCATCATCTTCTTTAAAATCCAAACCTCCAATTTTGAAAACTAAGCTTTCAATATTTGTTTTACATGGCCTAATGTAGTTTACTTAGAATAATTGCATGAAGTGTCCGGTGTTATTGTTGCAGTAAAATGTAGGTCAAATCATAATGAAAAATGTTACATTTTTTACCATCTTTAGTTAGTGATTCACATCATACGGGCATTTCTATATCATTAATTCCGCATTTTTTGCATGTGTGCTAAGGCTTTCGATGTCTAACGTATCTAGACACAATGATCTAGGATATATTGATTCATATCTTTTCTCATCTGTCTCTCTGCATTTCATATATGAATTAAGTTCAGCATTTACTACATTCTTTGATTGGGTGTATCTCCAGCTCAATTTTTCAAAGAACCTTGAGCCTATTATAGAATCCCTTCTTGTCTTTCAAGGTAAATTGCCACAGTATTATCTATGCTACTGGAGCTACTGCAAGGAGACTGGGATTACCTCGAGAAGAAGAATTCTGGTGTAGAGGAATCAGTGCGTGTGCTATTTGTGATGGAGCATCCCCATTGTTTAAAGGCCAGGTCCTTGCTGTGGTTGGTGGAGGTGATACAGCTACTGAGGAAGCTCTGTACTTGACTAAGTATGCTCGTCATGTTCACTTACTTGTTCGTAAGGACCATCTTAGGGCATCAAAAGCAATGCAAGATAGGTAAGCACTGAATACATATGTACCTCTGCAATGTATCTTTTGAAGTTTTGTGGACTTTTTGCTTCAACAAGTGTGTTAAGGAGGGAATGGAATGGTCGTTCTTACCTCCATTTGATACCTTTGTTTAGTATTTTTTTTCTTATGAATCACAATTCCTAGTACTAGATTTGGAATACTAATTCCTTCTTCAGCCCATGCTATTAGCCATTCCTAATCCTTCTAAATTTATGTTATGACTAAAAGACCCTCATACATTTTATAACTTGACAAGTACAGCCTTTGAAAGTTTAGGACATCTCTTCTATAATTGACTCACACCTCTGCGAACACTCTCTATATTTTCTCTGGATTATATTAGAAAAAAAGAGAAAAATTGCTTATTCGGTAATTCAAAATAAGTTTATTTTTGTCTACCAATCATAGGGAATGTAATCAATCAAGGAATCATGATTCCTTTCCTTTCGTATTCCTTGTGCATACCAAGCATAAAATCTCCTAAGGTTTGTCATTCCATTCCATTCGCCCCTTATTCCATTTCATCTTACCAGGCACCTCTTTAGTGTTTTGAGAATATGCTATACTTACCTCACTGTATAAATTAGTATAGCATTTTAGAACTGCAAATAGCTTTTGTAGGTACAACTGCCTATATTACCATCAGGACATATTTATGAGAAAAAAAGAATGCTGTGATTCTACTTATGGCTTCTATAGATGAATATTATTGACTGTTTTTTTGGGCCCATTCAATTACTAATCAGCAATGTTTTTTAAGTTTCAACTACCTGAATGTTTGTTTAACAGGTTGATTATGGCGAATGTTTCAGAGTACTTAACAATCCAAATGTCACCGTCCACTTCAATACAGAAGCAATGGATGTTGTGAGCAACAACAAAGGGCAGATGTCAGGCATATTGGCCAGGAAGATTGACACTAGAGAGGAGTCTGTTTTGGAAGTGAAGGGCTTGTTTTATGGGATAGGTCATTCACCAAATAGCCAGTTATTGGAAGGCCAGGTTGATCTCGACTCCACTGGCTATGTTTTGGTCCAGGAAGGTTCTGCTAAAACTTCAGTAGAGGGTTTATTTGCCGCCGGTGATGTGCAGGTATAGTATTGCATAGGTCCTTCTCTGACGCATTACCTTGATATCTTTATTGCACTTGACTAAAGATATGCTTTCTGCAACGAAACCCTAAATAAAGCTATTCTAGATTGAGTACCCTGGTCTTTCTGGATTGTACTCTATGACTTTACAAGTTTGTCAGTTGTGTGACTTGTGTACCTCAGATAATTAACAAGCCGCAAATCAACTGATTTTATTGCAAAAACCTTAATCACCATTCTCCTCTGTCTGTTGACGTCATGAACATTTTTTTGGTCCCATTGGAGAAAACTTAACCAGCAGCATAGTTATTACTATGGCTGAAATAAACACAAAGTCTTGAAATGTTTCAGAAACCTACAGTTTGTATTATTAAGAGTATTAATCATTCTATTTGTGCTTTTATAATGTATTGTATGATCCTGATTTCAACGTTATTTTGAATTTTTTATCTTTGATCAGACGTATATCTCTATGAAATATACAAATCAGAGTCCCGATGAAATCTTCCATAGGCTGAATGCATGAGTATGCACTTATAAATTTGTACAGTTGCATTCATCTCTAATTTCTCACGGATATGTTGTCATGCTTTATGGTATGCAATTTAAATTTTGTACAGTTTCATCCATCATGTTATTGTATATTTCTTGATTCTGAAGTATGCCCTTGTAAAAATCTCATTGTGGCTTTGTAAAAATCTCATTGACTACGATTTTATATGTTATCTGTAAATAGGATCATGAGTGGAGGCAAGCAGTAACTGCGGCTGGATCGGGATGCATTGCCGCTCTCTCTGTTGAAAGATATCTCACAAGCGAAAATCTGCTGATTGAATTTCACCAGGCAAGCTACTACCATTGCTACATCAGACTTCAACTTTCATTAGTATTGATTAAGCGAAAACTAACAATTGAAAAAGTTGTCTTTCGAGTTAATTTGTGTCTCTACTTGAGTTCTTGTAGACGATCTCAGCTAGTAACGTTTAGTCTAGTTGGTACACTTTAGTCTTTACTGCTGGTGAAAACTATCTTATATTTCTGCTGTGTACAGCCTGTTACCGAAGAGGTTAAGAAAGAATTCACTGACAGAGATGTTCAAGAAGGTTTTGATATGACAATAACAAAGCACAGGGGTCAGGTAAGAATTTTCCCATTCAAGAGAAGCTCATTTATTTGTCTGCTTGTTCAGTCAATAATATAATTTTATGATTTTTCCTTCGCTTTCCAGTATGCTCTACGGAAGCTGTACCATGAAAGCCCGAGACTCGTATGCGTGCTTTACACATCACCGACATGTGGTCCTTGTAGAACATTGAAACCAATTCTTAGCAAGGTATATTTCTCATTCTAGTCTATAATCTACAGTGCACATGTTTTGGGTTCAGACTCTCTTGATGTACTATTTGGTTTAATAGAAAAATTAATTCCAAATGCATAATATACATAAAAAGATTTAAAATAAAATAAAATAGGTGGAGACAGAGAACAACTAGTTTTAATCAATAATAAAGAAGATGATTGTATATCGTGATGATGAAAGTTTTTTTAATCGTTGCATATTAAATCACAAATGCTATTACCTTGATATGGCAGGTCATAGATGAATTCAACCAGCATGTCCATTTGGTCGAGATTGACATTGAGGAAGATCCAGAGATAGCTGAGGCCGCAGGAATCATGGGCACACCTTGTGTACAATTTTTCAAGAACAAGGAAATGATCAGGTTGGTTAAATTTGAAGGCTCAAAGATGGCATTTTTTTCCGTAACCATCAATATTTCGACTCCTTTCTGGACATAACCTAATGCATTCACCTCGGACATAGCACCAACCACATTTCTCATATCTATCTAAATAGCTTCTTCGCACATGGAAAATGAGCGCCTTGTCGTTGATGAGGCCACCACCTTAACGACTCTGAGGAAGTTGAGCAAAACATATGTTTATGTTTATGTTTATGTTTCTGTTGATCTTGATTTTGATTGAATCTGCAGGACTGTATCGGGTGTGAAGATGAAGAAAGAGTACAGAGAATTCATTGAAGCAAATAAATAAGGAAGAAGAAGCTGAGCTTCGTTTGCAGTAGGTACCTTGTTTTATTCATTAGCTATGTGTGACTCAATTTTGATGTGTAAGAATTGGCTATTCAAATATACTCCTACCATTTACTTGCGGAAGAAAAAAGATAGTATGCCATTTCTTTTGCCATTGCGATTGTATATTTCGAAACTCAAGTGTACAAACAAAACCGCTCTTTCTATTTTTCGTGCTTCAACTTGTTATTCTTTGGCTTGTATTGCTTCTCTTTTGTAAAATTCATTGAAAATTTTGGATATATCTATTTCTTTAAATCCATATGATATTACAACTTGAACTCGATTGAATTTTCAAGAAACAATCAGATTTACTAGAATAAATTTTCTACGTTTTGAGCTAGTTTTGCGAAATTTATCAAGTATTTGAATGTTTGAACCACAATATTTACATAAATAACTGATTCTAGTCAAGTACTCATTGGAACGTGATCAAATGCAAACTCCAAAATATGATATGGGCCGTTAGAAAATATCAATAGATGCTAAAATAATAGCAATAAAATTAGCAATAAAAAATGTCAACGGTTGTTGTGTTGAAATTGTATTGACATCAAAATCTTAATATTTTACACTGTGTTGACATTGTGTTGATATTGTGTTGAAAAGTTTGGAGTTTGTACAATATATGAGTTTGCATTTTATCACAGACTAGTAGCGGTTTACTTACTGTGATTGGTCAAAAGTAGTTGCCACATATATCCTAATATTATATTAGTATAATCAAATTTAAAATGCGAACATGTATGTACTTGTTGGTGGTGTGTGGCTGTGTGGAAATGAATTCACCTCCTAGTGTGTAATTTATTGTGCAACAAAAGCCTATTACTAAGTGTAATAATTAGGATTACAAATTAAGTGATAGTACATTATATATATATATATGGGTGGGGATCTTATCAAATAGTATTATCTTGGCTTGTCATGAATTAGGATTCCTAGTTCTAATAATAGACTTTTTTATGTGGATGATTTTAAGTTTTATAATCATTTTGTTTCCCCCGTGTTTTGGGGGAAAGTTGATCAACACTAATTAGTGTAGTGAGACTCTCATACATATTGCTAGTGCTTCCCCCACCACATAATCATCAACACTATGTATTCCACCTTCACTTTAATTACCTTGAGTAATAGTAATTCCAAGTTTTACTAACAGTAGTATAATATAATTGCGTGAGATCAAATATGCAGTGGTTAAATAAAAATCCATTGGCCACATCCAAGTAGGGCTGGCAATTTTCGACACGACACGATAATCTGACACGAATCCGCACGAAATTATTGGGTTGAGGTCAAGTCTTATTGGATTCGTGTCCTTATCGGGTTGACCCATTAAGAACCCGATAATTTCGGGTTGGGTTCGGGTCGGATGCGGGTCGGATACGGGTAACCCATTAAGAAATAATATTATTATTTTTATTATTATTTAAAAAAATATATATTACTTTAATTTTTTAATTTTTTATAAATTAGGTTTAAATAGTATAAAACGAATTTTAATTATGTAAATTAGGTTAAAATTAAGGTTTAATCGTGTAATATTAGGTTTTAATCGTGTAATATCAGGTTCGGGTTGTTATCGTGTCGTGTCAACCCATATTATATCGTGTCGATAACGGGTTCGTGTCGGGTGCGGGTCGTGTTCGGATTTGAAGGTAGCAGGTCGGGTTCGTGTTCGAATTTACAGTTTCCTTAGCAGGTCGGGTTCAGGTTAGGCCTTATTGGGTTGGGTCATTATCAGGTTGACCCGATAACGACCCAATCCGCACGATTTGCCAGCCCTACATCCAAGTACAAATCACAAAGAACAAAGTACAACCTCCCTAAGCGCAACGCAACATGTTCTTTCTATTTTTATAATACATCTAGTACACCTCAATTTATTTCATAACCCCAACAAGCAAACCATATATTTGAAGGATAAAAAAGAAAATCAAATTCTGAGCAAAAAAATACTGAGCTCGGGGCCACCATTTCCATCTGGATTCAACATGTAGAAAGCTTCGGAGTCACGGCTGCCGACCACCCTCTCGAAGCGGGCCCTCATATAGAGCAGCTCCCCCTCCGCCGCGCTCCCCTCGTCCACCACCGGAATCACTCCGGCTCCCACCGACACACTCTGCACCGTCCGCAGCACGTGGCGGTCGGAGTCCGTCCAGTCCCTTGCCGCCGCGTAGCCGCACTTTCTTCCGTTGCAGTACATCGTCCACGCCGCCTCCGCGAAGAGGCGCTGCGAGCTCCCTCGCCCCTTCTCGCACTCGAGCGCGATCCTCACCAGCCCCGACGACATCTCCTTGACCAGAGTGGAGGTGGAGAGGGCGAGCTCGATGAGGAGGACTGGCTCCGAGCGGGGGTCGTCTTGGACCGCGAAGCTGACGTGGCCGCGGTGGTATCCGAAGAGGGTGCCCGTGACCTTGCGGCCGAGGGAGGGTGGGACGGTGAGGTGGGTTGGCATGTGGAGCCAGCGGCAGGCTGGGAGGAAGGATGGGATGGTGAAGATGGAGATGAGGGAGCGGAGGAAGGTGGACACGCCGCTGCGGGTTTGGTGAGTAGGGCGGCGGACGAGGGATTTTTGGTAGAAGCCATCGCCGCCGCCACCGGAGGACCGGGTGTAATTGGCAGGGATGATCTTGCTTGTGCTCTTGCAGCTGCTGCTTCTTGGAAGACTTGCCATTACTATTTGCTCTTGCTTCATCATGGACTTTGTGTGTGTGTGTGTGTGTTTTCTCACTAAATATCAAGAAATTCTATGAGTGATCAAGAATAATGTTGTATATGTGTGATTAAGAAAATCAAAAGTAACCATTGAATATTGTAGTGTGTGTATGTGTTTTCTCACTAGTGATCAAGAAATAGTACCAATGAAGGGGAGGTTTCTTTTGGAGAATGTTGAAAATGGGAGTTTATATTTTCAACAAGGTTTGAGAGGAGAGAAGAAGAAATGGTGATTAATGGAGGGAGGGGACAGGCATGATGATGGTTTTAAATATAAAGGGGGAGTGTGGAGGTTTGTGATAATGGTTTCATCAATGATGCTTATTTATATGCAAACTCCATAATTGTCTTTCATATCCATATTTTAATAATCACATTTGGATCCTTTCTACCCATTAACTATGATACACGTGCGCGCCAATTCCCTCAACTCCCTTCTCTTATTTTGGATTGATAAATGAATAAAGATTTACGGACCGCACAATAAACTCTAACTCGAGATCTTTAGCTTCAGGCACTAACCATCCCACCTCTTATTATGAATATATGCCGTTCTTAGTTACTAGCTTTATTTATCATCACTTATAATATCGAATTCGATTGTAAAATGAAGTTTGATATTTTGGAATTTCATTTTGAGTCGAGACATGTAGTATGAGTTTGCAATGTAGAGATCATTTTTTATCTTTGTTTTGAGCCTTTCTTCTAGTAAAAACGTTCCGATTCAACTTTCATATTGAATAAATCAACAAAAAGTAGATCTAATAATAAATATATAAAGATGTATTCGTATCAATTTCTATAAATACCATAGTTAATATATTTCATTGAGATTACAAAAGGATATAAAACATTCATTACGTCCTTCTTCTTAGCTAGTTAAGAGTCTACTCCTACTATTAATATTTAACGTTCTTTAGTCAATCGATACAGATAGTTATAATATCACACACAATTATAATACTACTATAAACTAATGAAACTAATTGGTAGATTAGACTAGGACAGGGGAATATGATTAAGAGCCATTGCAATTTTGAAATAGCAAATCCTTTTCCAATAATTGAGTTTAGACTTTCCAAATTCAAGAAAGGGGCCCAGACCATAGAACAACTCCAAAGGGATATTATAAATCAAGAGACACTCTTACGTAATAGTTCTAATTAAAAAAATGAATATTTTAGCTAATCAAAATTTGCAATAGTATTATTTCCCTCTGACCATTAATTTGTTTACGATCACCATGGTGGGCTGTAGTTAAAGATTGACAACGACCTAAATCGGTCTATTCATAAAAACATTCAATTATTTATAAATATGTCTTTTCCTTGATATATATATGAATTTCTCGTAATATTTCTTGAATTGGATGGTGGTGATCATACAATGAATTAACACATATCATCCATAAAAAAGATTAAAGTCATTTTTCATATAAAAAAATTAGCTTAAGACTGAGAGGTCAGTTTGTCACTGTCCATTTGGATTAAGCTAAAAAAAGATAACAAAGTATAATAATAAAGGTTGTTGAATAGTTTAGATGATTTATTAAATAAAAAATTGGGCCGGTTCCAAACAGATTAATTTAATTTGGGCTATTTCCCTATTGGTTGGCCTACCATTTTTACGGCTGAGATTAGTTGCATGTTTAGACGCGTGGGCTCTTTATTACCACAATTATCCTTTTTATGGTAAACTTTTATATGTTCGTCACCGGTTTCGTTTTTATTTTTTATTCTATTTTTTGTGTTTTTTAAATCACTTTCATTGTCACTTGCTAATAGTAATAGCTTTTCAAATTTCAATGTTATACCTTAATTTCAAAATTGAAACAATTCCAAAATTGGTTACTTAATTATATCAAATCCCTTTTATTTTTTAAAAGTACAAAGTAGCATTATATATACAACATACATAAAATATTACTCCCTCCGTTCCATAATAGTGAAGTCATTTTACCATTTTGGTACGTTCCAGAGTAGTGAAGTCATTTCCCTTGTTAGTAAAAGTCAACATATTTCTTCTCACTTACTTTACTCTCTCTTACTTTATTCTTTCTTCATCTCTCTACCTTTTTCATTTCCTACTTTATTCTACCTTCACTTAACTCACTTATCTCAATTTTTCTTAAGCTGCGTGCCAAAAAAGATATGCATCTACTACTATGGAACGGGAGGAGTTATACATTTCAATTAGAAAGAAGAAATGAACTTCAGAGATATTATACTAAATCCCTTTTTGTATACTTCTTTTAGTTAAAAGAAAACTTCAATTAAAGCGTATACCAATTTAATTTTTTATGTTACCATATCATCATTATTGAATTTGGACCACAAAACCACTATCACCATATATTCATATATTGTAATTCTATTCTAAAACCATGTTGATGAGCTCTCATCATGAGGATCCTCGTATCTAAATTATATTTTTTGGGAAACTGAGAAATTGAGTTTTTTTATAATATTAATGAAGATTGGAAGGACCACTTCAGATATTTTTTTGTTGCATTGATTATTATTTTAAATATGTTTGAATAATTTGTAGAGTACAATTGTTAATATAATTAATCATAACTTGGGCTAATTCAATTATACAAACACACGCACGTAAATATGACCAAGATTTAGCATTTTCATGAATACAGAATATATATTGCAATAATTAATAATTCATGATTATTAGGAATTAAAAATTATGGGACGCATGTCGAATAAAAGCACCTAGAACAGAAAATTCATTTTGGTGGGTGCGCCGTGCATAGGTTTCGACTTTGCTTCTGGCATGCTTACAAAAATGTTGAACAAAAGTTACAAAACTAGATAAAAATTTATCTTTATATGCTATGCACACCATTTTTGTTTATGATATCCTAATTAATATAATGTCTAATTAGTACTATTAGCTAGCTTCAACTTAATATAAGTAGGGTTACATATAAGAGCATCCGCAATGGGGCGGATGATAGGCCGCCCGATGCCTCGGGCGAGCCATCGTCCGCGCCCTATAGATCGTCCACGGACGATACGCGGACGATAAGACATCGTCCGCCCACTGTGGGCGACGCGGATGATGCAACACGTTTTTGTTTTTCTTTTTTTTTATATTTTTTAAATTCAAAAATTATTTTTATATAAATACCCCCTACCCCACATTCACATTTTTAACATTTCCATTCACATTTCCACTCTCAAATTACACTATAAAATGGATTCCGGTGAATACCCAAGTCCGAATAGTCCGATGTTTGGGGGTGGTACACGTTGGCCGGGTACAGACCCTGACGAATATCGGCCCTTCGACTCCAACACGCAGTACGATCCCGAATTCAGTACGGATTCGTACGGTCTGTCCGATATTGAGCCGTCTCCAACCCGCCCTCCGCACCGCCGCCGCCGCTGCCCCCTCCGCCGCCCCCTCCCCCGCCAGAAAGAAGCGGAACCGGCACCGGGCATACAAGTTGCCACTTCCGGAAACGAATGAAGAGTACGCCCCCGGGAGGACGAACTACCAATCGGATGAAACCCTCGTCTTGGTGAGGTGTTGGTGGATATTTGGAGGACCCGATGTTTGCGAACAACCAAAAGCAGGTTGCGTACTGGGAGCGCATCGTCTAGCGCTACAATGAGGCGAAGCCGCCGAGCGCGTGCAAGCGCCATAGGTAGCAGCTCCACAAGCACTGGGATCAGGTGAAGAAGCAAGTCAACCTGTTCTCGGCGGAGTACGAGAAGTGCTTGAGGGAGCATGGAAGCGGCGAGAGTTTGAGCGATGTGCGCGATAGAGCGTTGTTGTCATACCAGTCATTGTACGACGACTTCAAGCATTTCAACATCTGGGTGCTCTTGAAGGACAAGCAGAAGTTCCAAGGCGGGATTCTGCCATCGGCTGCGCCAAAGAGGACGAGGACCACCGAAGTCGGTACTTACACGAGCAGCGAAAGCGGCGCATTTCCGGTGGACCTCAACCGGACGATGTATAAGGAGGAAGAGAGTTCCGACATACCGGTTTCCTCCCGGCGTCTCGTTGGCGTCAAGGCTGTGAAGAACAAGGGGAAGGTGAAGGCAACATCCTCTTCACAAGCCGCGGCCGCCCCCCATCGCTCCCGACCCCAACCCCAACCCCGACGTCACTTGCCTACGCGGAGTTGGCAGCGGCCGCCAACCGGAGGACGTTGTTGGACACGCACAACGCCCTCATGCAGTGTCAGGACCCGACCAAAGCCGAATACCTCCAGGGGATGATCGATGAGCTGCGCCGCAAGTTGAGACTTTTGTAGAGTAGTCAATTTTTTTTTCATTTCTAACTCATGTAACTTTTTTTAATCAATGTAGGATTTGCCGTTTTTAATTAATCGTGGTGTTTTTTAATTATTTTGCGTTGACATATTTGAAAACATTTAAATTAATTAACAAAACAATAGTGAAACATATAGGGCGACCTTTAGGGCGGTTTATAGGGCGCTCCACTGCAGGTGGAAGGATAGGAGGATAAAATGATGATGTGGCGGTGCATAGGGTGTCCTATAAGGCGCCCCATTGCTAATGCCCTAACGAAGTTTATATTAGAAAAACAAATCGAAGTTATGGATTAGAGATAGAAGGAAAATTTATGGATAATTACTAAATAGTAGTAGTATATTTATTTAGAGACAAATACAAAATTAATTACTAATATCTTATTTGCCTTTTGGCAGTTTTTAGGGATAAACTATGTAGTACATGCATACGAATTTTTATGGCAAATATAATAAATTACATGATATTTACAATTTTTGCCCTCTTGAAGAGTGGAGCAGTCGAAGAAGGAATTGTAAAGTCTTAGTTGACCATTTCTGCAACTTGATTCTTTTACTATTCTTTAACTTTTTTATTTACTTTTCCAATGCTGATTGAGCATATGCATGCAATTTGAAAACATAAGAAATGTAACTGGAAAAATAAGTCAAAATTGAATATGACCCAAACCATTCAAAAGCCATTATCTCTAAATTTGTTCCTCAAATCAAATCTTGAAAGTTGGATATGGAAGAATTTTCATACATGTGACTGGATTCGGTGAAAGAATAAAGAAATCTACACAAAATATTGTTTAAAGCATGATAAACAAATTTAAACATTATGATCATAGCATGCATGCGTATACATCTTTTTCTCACAAGGGAAAAGGGAAAAAAAATAGGATTGTAACCACAGGTTTTGATGATCGACCAGCAAAAATTAAACAAAATAAATACTAATGATGACCATTAATCCAGATGCATGACATCGTTGGATTTTTCCAGCTTCGGCATTTTCGTAGCCTCCGAAGCAATAGCAGAAATAGGTGAAATTCTGCAAAATAATATGAAGATTCAATTGAAATTATTGAATAGGAGTAACATTTATAAATAGGAGCAAATATTAATACTATAATTATACATACCCTAAACGCAATGAAGTATCTGAAGCAACTTCCTTGGATCTCCATTCATGCATTGAACTCGAACTAAGGCAACAATCTTTGCTCAAACTCAAATGATTTTCAATATTGCTGCTTACCCTTGCTTGCTGTCTAAGCTCCTCAATCTGCAATTTTCCCCCAAATAATAATTAAATTATAGGAATTAATATCATTGACCGATTAATCAATCAGTTCATTACTAATAGTATTACATATCATTGGATCGTTGATTAGCATGATGGAAATAATCATTAGACCTAATCATGATTCGGACTATCTCTAGAAATAGAGTGCTTTGTTTTGGCTTTTTTTTTCTCATACCTTTTCTAGCAGGGCCTCATTTTGCAGCGCAATTTTCTTTTCCTATATATATATAAATAAAATAGCAAAAATAAAAAATGGGATTTCAATGAGTTCAGAACTATGGAGATTGAGTTGTACTAGTACTTATTTAGTCTGTGATTAAATTAAAAATAAATTATTATATTTTACGCTATGAACAATGAAAAAGATAAAAAATAATTAAATACCTGTTGATTTGATCTTTCCATCTGCTCCAAGATTAATTTCTCCTGGAGTTGGAAATAAGTTGAACTATTAGTCTATTACTTCAAATATAAGTATTATTTTAATAGATATGAACTCATACTATACACAGATGAAATAATAACAATAATAATAATAATAATAATAATAATAGTAGTAGGAGTGAATGCATACTTTTCTATCTTTAATAGAGAGAAGTCCTTCTGCAAGCTGATGCTCTAATTTATGCAATTCGTTGTAGGTCAACTCATCGAGCTCTTTTCCCATCATTCGTCTTCAACATGCAATTAATATTCAATGACAATAAATAATACTCCGATAACAACTAGATTTAATTCGACTTACAAAATTGTAGCGTGTATAAATATGTAGCCCATATTATAAAACAAAATAATTAGATTAAAATGTACCTGTTCATCAAATGAAGCTCTTCGATCTCATGCCTGAGGGCTTCGATCTCAACCGTCGGTTGTTCATGCTAAAATAATTTGAAATTGGACCAAAATATATGTTAGACCAACATAATTAATTTAGAAGGGCTCTCGCTATTTGGTACATTCAAAAAATTTAATCCAACTCAGGCCCAAAATATCGATCAATATTACTTCTACTAATCGTCTTTTATAGATACACATATTATTGTCACGTATTATTAATAAATAAATAAAAGTTGAAGTATTAATGTAAATTCTTACCAAAATAACCTGATTATCTGGTTGCACATCAGCTGCGGCAAGTTGTAGGCGTCCACGGGTTTGGTGGTACCTCGCCACAATTTGCTCCATGCTTCAATCAAATAACCTTACTAATTATTCATCACCCATTAATACTCAAAATAACATTTGGATCTTAGAATTAATCCATCATTTAATACTCTTTTTTTTATTACTTTATAATTCCCAAAATTTATTGCATAATTTAAACATGGCATTAATCTTTGGATGCAAAAATAAAAGTAAGGAATACCAATAGATAGCTAGAAAATAAAGAAAAGTATTATCACATCAATACTTTACTACTCCCTCTATCCACAATTAATAGTCATATTTTTTTCATTTTCAACAACCATAAAATTAGCTATTCTATTCTTTTATAAAAAGTTTTCTTTATATAAATTTCATTTTTCACTATCAATACTCGCTCATGTCCCCATTAAATGTACCATATTTGACCGGTGCGGATTTTAAGAAATTATTTAACTTTGTGAAGAAAGTGGGTAGAAAAAGTTAGTAGAATGTGAGTCCTAGTTTTATACTCCCTTAGTCCGCCATTAAGAGTTCCATTTATGGGCGGCACGAGTTTTAAGAAATGTTAAGGAAAGTTGATGGAAAAAAATTAGTGGAATAATTGTCCACTTGTATAGATTATTTTTAAATAAAATGTGAGTGGAATGAGTTAGTGGAAGGTGAGACCCTATTACTAAAAGTGAACCGGGACTCCTATTCGCGGACGGACTAAAATAAAAATAATGAGACTCCTATTCGCGGACAAAGGGAACATAATAGTTTTATAATCAAATGTGAGTTAGAATTAGTTAGAGGAATGTGTGGTCCACTACAAAAAAATGGTAAAAGTGAAATGAAACATTTTATTGGAAACCGTGCAAATAAGAAAATATGACACATTTAATAGGGATCGGAGAGAGTATATCACAATTAGTGCTTACTTTTTCTCACCATCTCACCTACTTTAAATTTTAAATTAAAACTAGCATTACCATTATAAACTATAGTAGTACATAGAAAAGTTATTAGAAAAGAAGAAAAATACTCCGTATATGTTTTGCACTTTTTTTAACCAAAAGAAAACATCAGAAAAGGGTTATTCTCTTCTACGCGCTTATTTGCACACCCCAAATTACAGTCAAGAACCTTGATTAACACTTAATCATTCTAATTAAAACTTAATTAATAATCAAATTCTGTAGTTAATACTTAGTTAATGGCAGCGCGTAACGAGATCGCGCGCCTAGAGAAGTAGTATTGCTCTTCTAAAAAATATTTACCAAACAATTGATTATAGATAAATTTAAATCGAAAAACCGAACAATTCGTTGCTGGTTGTTTCGCCTCCCCCAACAAAAAAAAGAGAAGCCCAAACCTAAACAGCCAAATCAAATTAAATTGGGATCTCCAAGTAACCACTAACTACTGCCTTAAATAAACTCAGTTACTACTATTACATAATTAATTTTCTAATTCTTATAAAATTTAAATATTGCTTATGTAAAAATATTAATCTGCAACAAGATCAAAAGAAATCAACCAATCCCAATTCGTATCAACAGCTGTATCCATCCTTTCCCATTCTAGAAAATTTCCATCTAAAAACTTCCTCCCAAAAAAAAAAAAGATGAAGAAGATACCAAGAACTGGCGAACTCGTAGAGTTTTCCGGTGCCGGAGAAGATGATAACGGCGACCTGAGCGTCGCAGAGAACGGCCAACTCGTTCGCCTTCTTCAGCAATCCGCCGCGCCGTTTCGAGAACGTCACTTGACGGCTATTCACGTTTTCGATCTTCTTAATCTCTATTTTTCCTCTCCCCATTTTTGATTCTTTAATGCCTCCAATCCTTCTTCTCCTTATACAGATTTATATATAGATGTATGTATATCTGTGTGTGCGTGTGAAGATATATATATACACATAAAAAAGTGGGGTATAATAAATAACAATGCATTTTTCCTAAATATGGAAATAGATACGATAGAGTAAAAATATAAAAAAAGTGGGGTATAATAATTAACAATGCATTTTTCCCAAATATGGAAATAGATGCGATAGGTAAAAGTATAATTGTTATTAGAAATTACTTCAATGTGTGTTAGATATTAATATATCACAATTCTCATGAGATATATATATAAAGGGTGTGACTGGATTACTATGAGGGGAAATTATACCTTATATGGTAACGCCAAATTTTTATTTAAAAAAAGTGTAATTGGGATGGGAAACACATATTTAACAATCTTTTGAGAATTTATATTCTGATTTGCTTAGCTATTGATTAAAAAAGGGTTAGAGATATACATCAAC
This sequence comes from Salvia splendens, assembly GCF_004379255.2. Lineage (NCBI taxonomy): Eukaryota > Viridiplantae > Streptophyta > Magnoliopsida > Lamiales > Lamiaceae > Salvia > Salvia splendens. The sequence goes on from NC_056034.1 coordinate 14,759,441, forward strand.
TTGTCTTTCTTTCTTTTAATATTTTTTTGTTGTTTGAGAGACTATGCTCAAAATCCGAGTATAAAATTTTAAATTAAATTTTTGAGTTCGGTATTTGTTCGAAATAAGGGGGCCTAAGTCACTTTTCTAAAGGAGGTGAATTGTTTTAAAACACAATAGCCACTTAAATTTATACTACTACTACTTTTTAAACGATTTTAGAACGTTATTTTATAACGCCATCTTTTAACTGCTTGCTTGCAAATATACAACATTATTTATTTAGCTTTTGAGGCTACAACAATATCATAATTTTAAAATAAAATTTTACTATTTATTTTTAAAAAAATTAACCCAAATACAATGAAGAAGCAACAAGCCAACAACAGTGACAAAAAGTGGGTAAGACTCATAACTGATGTATGCCTGCGTTGCATGTGTGAATGAAAAACCAAAGAGCTTTAATAAAAGAATTTTTTTTATTTGAAGGAGAATTAAGGTGTAACTGACTAACTACGTTACATCTTCATACTATATAGTTGGCATAAGCAGAAAATAATAGATAATTAAAAAAATAAAATATTCTCCCAATTAATTTTCCATCATGAAAATGTATCTAGTAAAATTACAATTTTTAATAATGTCTATAGTTGAAAATTGACAAAAATAAGTTATAAATATAATTGGGAAGTGATATGCTTTTGGCAAGTTAGTCATTTTCCCACTTGTGGTCTGATGAAGGAAAAAGATAATGGAAAGAGTATGACTAGATTTAGAAACTTAAAAATGGAAAATAAAATAAATGATGGGAACGGAACATTCCTAACTCGGTAATTTGGTATATTTCAAACTACTAAGTTTAATATTGTATTTATTTCATATGTAAAGAATCCTTTGTGAATACCCTTTCCTTTCTTAGGGCATATGAATTTAAGACCAAGCATAGGTTAGATAAAAAAAGAATCAAAAACAGAGTGGAAGGCTGTATTTGGAAATCACACGTCATTTGTGCTAGCCATTATACTTTGTATATTTGAGTTGGTTTAGTGGTAAATTACACTACAAAATTCAAGTATTTTTCAGGGATACAAAAATTAAGTCGCCACTACTTGCGTTGGAATTTTTTTTTAAATAACAACAATTTATTTGGGATACGAATAATGACACTTTTTGAAACGTTAGTGGTATGTTTATAAACACAAATTAGCATCCTTAATTGATTAAAAATGCCCTTAACAAATTTTTTTGTTGTAATAGTAGTTAATGCTCGAGGATAAAAATCTCGTATTAGTCCACGGTGCAACGCGTTTTAAATTTATGTCTATTTGCCTATAATAACAAAATACTTTATGATTTTACATCAACAATAATGGAGCGCTATGAACAATGAAGCATAATTACCTACATTTATTTTTCTTATTTATTTCGCTTTCCCTTAGTTTATAATACTATATAGTAGGAGTAGCAGTTAAATAAAAATACGATTTTCATAAAAATAAAAAAATCACATAGTTGAAATCATAAATTACTAAATAAAATAAAATAAAATACATTCTAATTGAATATCAATAAACAAATCAAATTTACTAATCTTAAAATATACGTATAAATCTAAAATAAATCAAAAACATTAAAATATTTTAATATGAAAAATAATTATAATTTTATTCAAAATAAGACATAACGATTTAAAATAAACCCAAAACATTTAAATTTGAAAAAAAATTCAAAAATAAAAATTAAATTAAAAAATAAAATTTAAATCTAAAATATAATAAAGAAAAAAAATTAATAAAGTCCACATTTTTTAAGTTGGTCGAGTTGTGGCCATAGAGAGCGACGCACACGTGCCTCTTATCGGACGCAACCGGTGAGTGACCGCCACTCTCCTACTTCGGCAAGTAATGTACGCGTGTGCATATTAACACAAAGAGTTGTGTAAAGTAGTGTGCGCGCACACCCGACAATTGTGAGGCACGGTAGGCCACCCGCAACGCGTCACGCGGGTGGCCCGTATTCCGTCACGAAGGAACGAGACGGCGCGTGACGTGTTGCGGCGCCCGTCTCATCCCCAGCCCGTTCCTCGTTCCGTCACGCCGTGCCGGTTGGCGAGACGTCTCCCCACGCGCTGAGGCAACGTGGCGGGCCCCGACGCCATGCGTGACGCCCACTCGCCGGCCCGCGAGTGGGCATCGTCACGCTGACGCAATAATTCATTTTTTTTAAAAAAAAATTCAAATTAAATAAAAAAATTTGAATTAAAAAAAATCATTTTTTTACTCATTGGGTGGTTCCGGTTCGTCGACGCCGGGCACCCAGGGTTCGTCGACGGCGGGGGGTACCAACCACCCAATTTTGACGTGGATGCATACGCCTGTCCCTTCGCCCTGCGGTATTCGCAGGGATTATCCGAGATTCGGGAGGATTATTCCGTTGAACCCACTCCGGAAGAAGGCCGAGGCGGGAGAGGAGGCCGAGGCGGTGGAAGCTCCAGGGCGGAGGCGGAAGCGGAAGCGGACGAGGAGGAGGAGGAGGAGGATCTAGGCCGGCATCCCTATGGCCCCAAAGAAACGCTGGCGGTGTACAACGCCTGGATCAGCGTATCGTACGATCCCATCGTCGGGAATCAACAACCCCGGAAGTGCTTCAAGGAAAAGGTCACCGAGGCCTACCACCAGATTAAGCCGAAGGGGTCCCGCCGCCGCACATATAAGATGCTCTGCGCTCACTTTGACCGAGTCGACAGAGAGGTCAAACGATTATGCGCCATCCATAAGAATGAAGCGGCTCATTACCAAAGGGGAGTCGGCTTTGCGGGTCTACTTCGACGACACCGGCACACAATTCAAATATGTCAATGTTTGGGAGGTCGTCAAGGACGAGGAAAGGTGGGTCGGCGGTGTGCGGTCCAGCACGGGCTCGACCTCGAAGCGCACGAAGTACACGACGAGTGGCCAATACTCGTCTGGTGAGGGCGGTTCGGGAAGCGGGCCACAAGAGTTTGCCTCGCAAGAGGTTGAGACCCCGGCAGACGATGCCGGGGGGTCCTCTCGTGGGCGCCGCCGGCCGCAAGGGAAAAATACGGCGAAGGCGGCTAGAGGGAGGAGGGGCCGAGCCGAATCAAGCCAGGTGGGCTCGGGCTCGGGGGGACCCCCCAACTCCCTTATGGCCATGTACATGACCGCCACAATGGCAGACACTTCCCGCATGACGCCCGCCCAATACCAAGCCTAGCTTAACGGAATTACGTTTATGGCAGCACAACTTGGCATTCCACCTCCTCACGGCTTCAGTGCACCTCCACCGCCTTCGGGGGATGATTCGCCGGCGGAGTAGTTTTTTTTATTTTCTATAAAATTGTATTTTAAATTATGTCATTTTTATTTTTTTAGGATTTTAATTATGTCTTTTTTTAATTTTTTGAATTTTAAGTTGTATTTTTATTTTATGTTGTAATTTTATTTTATTTTTAATGAAATGTGTTTTTTTAATTGAATTTGGTTGGAAATAAAAATGAAATTGAATGAATAGTAACTTAAGGGACGGTTAAAGGACGGAGGGTTGCAGGTTCCGTCCCTTAGTTAAGAGATGGAGTAAAAAGTACAGTAGAGCCCGCGAATAGTAATTTATGGGACGGTTTAGTGACAGCGTTGTGGATGGTCTTATGTGTGAAGTGACTGTTATACCTTTATGGCTATGAGCTTCTCTAGTTCACTAGTTTAGAATGACATAATTCTTAAATGTGCTAGCTCATAGGAGTATAGATACTAAAATTATCACACATTAATTAGTTATATGATGAGTTATATAAATTAGCACACATTAGTAATTTATTAATGAACACACACATTAATTTATTTATATGATTATACTATTCGGCTATAGTTCACAATTAGGGTCAGGGTTATTTGATTCAGAGAGTATGTGAGATTTTTAATCTTACTTTACACAAATCTCAAAGGAAAAATAAAATAAAACGGTGGAATATGAAGTGCTCAATTTGGAATGGAATGGAGGGAGTAGGAAATTTCGATCATGATTATCAGTTACGAATTTCATTTCTCCGTCAACAATACCACATAGTATCACATTGTCTTCGATCTTGTTTAATACTATTAACTTAAGTGTTATTTGGTTGCTATGACTCATTATCATATAATTATTCATTTATGATTAAGTTGTGAGATTAAATCTTATACACCAAACATAATACGTATTCAGTAATAAGATATAATTTTTTAAACTTGAACTGACCCTTATTTGTTTATGCCACGTGAAACAATTGATTCCGCATAATTTCTTATTCAAACCAAACTATTTACGTTACAAACTCTTATCTACCTTTAATTGTGTGTTTGCTGCTTATATTTGTCTTAGTTAATAGCCCGAGTTATCTTTATGGTCTGAAGAAACCCGCCTTGAAACTTATATTTCAACCTAGAAATTTAACCCAAAATTTTGGTGGGTTATACTTACATAACATCTTTGGAAATTAAACTAAGATAATATATTATTAAGTTGTCCTCCATCTTTCCCACACTCAATTTATACATACATATTATTATTGAGGTTATTTAGTCAACACAAAATTTAAAATGGTATTTTATCTTTGCACCAAACATAAATTAAAGATAGCTTAAAATTTATTAAATTATTAAACACATCACTTAAAATTATAATTAGCACAAACCATGTCATACAAATATTATCTCAACTAATCCTAATAAGGATAGTCTACCAAACGAGTCCTAAATTTAGTATTTTGAAATGAATTTGATGCTAATACAACAATCTAATATTGTGATGTAGATATGATTAACGGAAAATTGTGAAATATTTGATAGTGTATAGTTTTGTTATATTACTGAGAATACATATAATGAGCATCATGTTGAAAAATAATATGCCAATGAAATAATGTTTACATTAGTGCTGTAATGCAATTATACAACTTTTCTTATAGGCTATCAATAACTTGCACAATTTATTTTGGAAATTTTTTTCTCCAAATACCTAAAAAGAGTAAAAGTGACCAAATATAAAGACGAAAAGAGTCCGGTGGTGGAATAATTTCTATGTATATAAATCGTCTTTATTTGGTGTGTGAGCTTTTTTCAGGTACTTGTGATAACATATTTTGCTATTTATACTCATCTACCTGTGTTGGCTATAGTTGTATTTATTACTACTAGTGTATTTAAAGAAAAATGAATTGCCCTAATTTTATGTCACTCCCACTTGTTAGATATAAGTTGGCATATATAGTAGAATTTGTTTCGATTTTTTGTCCATAACAAATTTTAGTTATTAACCGCATAGATATACGTCATTTTTCTATGTATATAATCTAGCATCACTAGTGGGATATCAATTGAGTCAGCCTAGTAAAATAATTTAGGTCAACCCATTTCAGATTATCAATTAATCAGATATGGGATAATCGAGTTGTGATTTTATCGGGTTATATAAATTCAACTCCCTAAAGGTTTGGGTTTCAGGCTAGCCCAATGTACTAATCAGGTTCCTATCGATAAAATTATCATGTAATCAATACAATGCATAATGACGAAATATGGTCATATTTTAGGATGTAAAACATTTAATTATGATAATTTTGAGATATATATTTAAACTCAAACATGATTAAATATAAAATTTATATAAATACTCCCTCCGTCCCACTCAAGATGGCCACATTCTTGAGTGGCACGAGATTTTAGGAAGTGTTGTTAGGTGGAATAAAGTAGAGAGGAAAAAGGTAGTTGAATATTTTAATGAAGAGAGAGGAGGTTATTTCCAAAATTGGAAAGTGGTCATCTTGATTGGGACAAACATAAAAGGAAAGGTGATCATCTTGAATGGGACGGAGGGAGTAATAAACATAAATATGTTTTTTTGAGAAATTTTAAAACTATGTTTAAGTAATTAAAATATACGTATCTTATAGTGAAATTAATTTTTTAATTTATTCATATATTATAATAATAAAAATTTATATATATTATATTTAATAGATAAAATTGAAGGTTATTTTTTGTTTAGTTATTTATATTATAAAAATTATCAATGAAGTACCGAATTGGATGTCAAATAGACTAAACAAATAGATTATAGTTGTACTAAGGTCCAACCCATCAGGCTAGTACATCAGGTTCTGGGTCAACTCTACTTGAGTTGCAGTCTAATCAGATGCGGGCCGATCAGGTTTTATTTTTATCGGTTAGAAATTTCCAACCACAAAACACTCTAGATCTAGCAAATTATTCGGGTCAGCCCACGAATTACAGGTTGCACTGACATCTTTATTCTTTAATTACCACTGTCACTAAATATGAAAACAAACAATAGCTTCAAAGTATCAAATTAATCAATTTTGCAAACCTCAAACACTCCACATAAATAAACTCTTGAATTTAGCCTTGATTGGACAAATACATAAAAAACTGAAGATGATTATATTTATAACATTGCAATTACTAGCCGCAACTAAGGCTCCAGCATATTAATTAGGAGTGAGGAAAAATACTAAAATACCGAAATACTATACCTATCGTACTAAAAAAATACCGAATATATCATTTTTTCGGTATATCGCAATTTTCGGTATGGTATATCACAATTTTTTGTACTGTAAAGGTATCAATTTTCCTATATCGCACAACGTACTAAATTTTCGGTATACTGCCGTATACTAAATCCTTGTTACTTATCGAAAATTGATATATATTGAAATATTATACTATATATTATATTATATTTAATATATTTATACACAAATAAGAATTAAAAAAAACCCTCCAATATCCTACTTTTAAATATATGGGTATAAAATAAGTTTTTTTTCCCAGTATAACAGTATTGCGATATACCTGCCGTATATCGCAATAACAGTAAGGTAACGGTATAAAAAATCAACCATGCCGAATTTTCGATATACCGGTACATTGAAAATTCGGTATGGTCAATTTTCGGTATACCAATATACCGAAAATTTGGTATAATATCGGTAGGATATTTTGTCATACCGCAGTTTTTTGGTATGGCGTTCTCGGTACGATAATATCAATACTATGATAGGAGTATTTGTTATTTCCATTTTTTTCATGTTATTTTATTTGTATGTTTTTTGTTAGACATGAGATTTTAAAAAGTTACTACTCCCTCCGTCCACGAAAAATAAAGAACATTTGCTACTTTTAGTTGTCAACGAAAAATAGAGCACATTTAAAAAAGGAAAGTTTTCAACAACTTTTATCTTGCTAATAATATGGACCCCACATTCCATTACCACTACTTCTCTCTTACTTTTTTTTTCCTCATCTCTTACTTTATCAATTCCATATTAAAATACGTGTCATTCACAATATGTCCTATTTTGGAAAATAGCTCAAATAATTTTGGACAATTTAAAACAAAATACTACAAAAAAGAGTATTTTATCCTTACATGTCGTAATATTAGCATTTCATTACGTTGAATTTATTAACAATATACAAAATATAAAAGTTAAAAATTACTACACAAGTCAGGAAATAGTAAAATAGCATATCAAAAATCTAAATATTAAGATATTAACACAAACTGGTTTATAAATCTGATCTATTTTAATACATGCTGCTAATTTTGATAGTATTTCACTCTAGTTAAAACAATTGATATGGAAATAATATAAAGGCCCAAATCGGAGCCCATGAATAAGCCATAAAGCAGTTTTACACAAAGGCATTAGAGCATCTGTAACCCTTGGGGCCGGGCCGCAAATTGCGAGTCCCGGCCAGTCCCATGCATTACACGGAAGGGCGGCACGGCTCAGGCCCGTCCCGGTGACGCGTGACCGGCCTGGGGAGCGTCCCGAGTCCCGGCCCGGGACGGGGTTGCACGGAGACGGGCCGCAAGTCCCGCGTCCCGGCCCAGCGTTGCACGGTGACGGGCCGGGCCGCAACCAAATTATTTTTTTTTATATTTTAAATTCGAAATTTTTTTCTATAAATACTACACCATTTTCATACACATTCAACTTCACATTCAACTTCAAATCTCTTCCTAGAATTCGAAAAAATGCCTCATCGTCAAAGAATATTCGAAGATCAATTGACCCGAGTGTTAGGAGAGGCGGTACCGGCAATCCAAGAAGAAATGAACAACGAAGTTGAAAGCTTCCAAGCTGCTATTCAAGCTCGGAACGAACAACGAACCCGGGTACCACGTACCCGGATGTATATTCACCGAGACCGTGAACAAGCTGCCTTGCGGCTTTTCACGGATTATTTCTCTAGAGATCCGCGATGGAGTGATCAGATGTTCCGTCGCCGGTTCTGGATGCGGAGGCCTTTGTTCATACGCATTGTCAACGCCGTTGTAGCTCGTGACCCGTATTTCTGCCAAACTACCGATGGTGTGGGCCGGGAAAGTATATCGACGTTGCAGAAATGCACGTCTGCCATTCGTCAACTCGCTTACGGAACTACATCAGATATGTTCGATGAGTATCTCCATGTAAGCGAGCCTACTGGACGGGAGTCCCTCGCTAGATTCTGTCGGGCAGTCGTCGAAGCATTCAAGGATACGTACTTGAGAAAGCCAACCACCGACGACGTTAGCAAGTTGGTCGACATGCACGAGCGGGCCCACGGCTTCCCGGGGATGCTTGGAAGCATCGACTGTATGCACTGGCAGTTTGAAAATTTATATGTTGTAATTTTGCAGTATTCGATGAAATTAAATTTTCCGTGTTATAAATTTTCAGTGTTTTTTATTTTACTTTCAAAATAGGTTGGAGTTGTGAATAGTGTCATTTATTAGTTGCGGCCCGGGCCGCAACCTGCAGGGTTACAGCAGTTGGGGCCTGCGCCGCAACTGTAGAAGAATGATGATGTGGAGGGGACTTGGGGCCGGAAATGGGGACGGGGTTACTGATGCCCTTAGAGCATCAGCAGTGGCGCGGAATTCCCGGCAGAATTTCCCGCGAAATTCCCAAAAACACCTCCTGCCACGTCGTACGGACTTCCCACTGCACCGCCACGTCATACGGACTTCCCACTGCACATTGGCGGAATTCCCCGCGGAATTCCCGACGGACTTCCCACAATAAAAAAAATTCACAAATTCACAAATTAAACAATTTCCGGAATTACACAATTTACGGAATTAAAATTTCGACGCGAATACGGAGAAAATGCAACAACTTTATTAAAAAAAACATACTTCATTAAAAAAATACATAATTACTAAAAAAAAGTACATTATTATTAAAATAAAAACCAGCTTCTCAATCCTCGGATTCCCCGTCGCCAGTCCCCCCCCTCGCCGTCGCTATCCGACATCTCGTCGAACCCCGAATCGCGACGCATACTGTTGAGGAGGGGTTTAAGCTTCCGCTTGTAATGGGGGTCGGTCGCTTGGCGCCATTCAACCATCGCGCGTAACAAGGTTTCATATGCCGCGATGCGGGCGAGTGAGGGGTTCTCGGGATCATTTTGGGGGGGTGCTGCCGTTTGGGCCTCGGCGGATCCGCTGGTGCTTCCCCTCGACATCCGCGTCGCGGACTTTTGCCCAACCGGGCGACGGCGGCGGGCCGACGATGTGGGTGTGGGGAACTCTGACTCGGGAGGGGGGAGTTCCGCGGAACCAGCACTGCTACTGTACTCTCTGGAGGCGCTGATCTTCGTCCGCTTCGGCCAGCCAGATTCAACACCCGCAGTGAACTTGGGCGAAAACTGCACCACAAGATACACCGGCCAATACTTGAATTCCCCGAAGCCCTTGTCAGCGTCGGGGAACTGCCGATGAGCCAGCAGCTTCACATCCTCGGCAGACATGCCGCTGGTTGCCGAGCAGAGGTTGTTTGTGTAAATGCCGGAAAATCGGCTGAGCTGCCTCTTCAACCGATCCCACTGTTTCCGACATTGCTCTGCGTTGTGAGGCTTCCCCCTGGCGGTTTGAACTGGAGGTAGCTTTGGCTAATGCGCCACCACATCCGGTCGATGTGCTGGTTCGCTCCGAAGTATGGATCCTCCACTACACTGATCCACGCCTTCGCCAACGCGACGCACTCGTCCATGATCCAGACGGTCCTCCTGTTCTCGCTGGATCCCTCCCCCACCTCAGCCGCCCGCACCTTACCACCGTACACCGGGATGCCCCGTCCCCTGCCCCTCCCTCGCGCGGTCCTCCTCCTCCTCACTGTCGCCGGTGATGCGTTGGTGGGAGAATCCCGGATCAGAGAAAGCCCTAACTCCTCAAGCGAGAACGTGTTATTGCCAGTGAACTGAGTCTCGAGAGGAGAACTCGTCGGGTTGTCCGTCGACAGTAGGTCCATATAGGGCCGATAGACGTTGTCCACCGGCGATTGGGGAACCCCCTGCCTCCTCCCCCCGCAGAGACAGGCGATCCCTGCATCATCCCAGGCATCGTCATCCCCGGCATCTGGGGCATCATTCCCGGCATCTGAGGCATCATTCCGGTACTCGCCCCGGGCATCTGGGGCATCATCCCAAACCACTGCGGGTACATGTTGTAGTACCGGGGCATCATACCCGGTGGCATTGAGATTGGGGCATCATCCCCGGCATTTGAGACATCGCAGTGGACATTGGCGTACTCCCGCCGATGGGAAAATGCGGCGCCGGTGACTCGCTCGAGGCGGGGGAATCGCTATCGTGGTGCTCCATTGTTCTTCAAAAGAAAGGTAGTTTTAGAGAGAGATACTCGTTAATACAAGTGGTGCGAATGAAATGAAGTTCAACGGGATGTATATATAGAAACCGAAAAAAAACCATTTAATGCAATATACGGGAATTCCGCGCGGACGTCCGTGCGAGTCAACGCAATGGCGGACGTCCGCATGGAATTCCCCGCGGAATTCCGCGGAACGCCGCGAATTCCTTATCCGTGTATGCCACACACAATGGCGGACGTCCGCCACGGAATTCCAGCACGCCGGTGGGAATTCCGCGTTGACGTCCGCCACTGCTGATGCTCTTAGCAAAAAACTCAAAAGAAATATGAACGGCTCGTAGCTATTGTCTATTGAACTACGTTCCTGGATATGAATTCATTAATATGATCAATTTATACCTATTTTTGTCTGTTAAATGTGTTTCTATAGTGTGATCGATCTAGAATATAATTTGATTTATTTTTTATTATTTCTGGAATATTAGAAATTATTTTTTTCATGCTCTTTTGGATTTTCAAGAAGATGGTCGTGACATGTATCAAATGTGTCAGAAGTCAGGATTTTAACGTTGTACCTCAAACTAGTAGTGTTAATAATTATTGGGTATTTTTTGATGTTTGCGTTGTTGGAAGCAATTGTAGCATTCACAATAGGGGTGAGCCGATGAAAGATGCGTAATGAGAAATAACTAATTAGAAAATGAGTGATTAAAGTTGAATAGAAAACAAATTTTGAATAGGGTGAGCCGATGGTAGGAATTTATCTTCTAATTGAAAAGAAAAATGAAAGCCAAAAATACTTTAATAGCAGAAAACAAGTTGAATAAAAAAGAAGTAAAATACCTTAATGGCATAAAAAGAAATTGATATGCTGAACAAAATACAGAAGTTGATATACTGGACAAAATACAAAAATTGGTTTAGTACTCAATCTCCATTCCGTCAGACCTGATCGTATAAATTAATTTTATGCATATGCCCAAAGAGAGTTGATCAATGTTGAATCAATTTTAAAAACCGAACTACAGACCATATTATGGCCATTAGATCTAGTTTTTTTATGAGATGTGGCTGCTATGTAAATTATTTCAGTTTTCATTATAAGCCTATTTTTCTTTATTGTATTAGATTTATTACTTCATTTCTATACGTAATAAATCTAATACATGCTTCAACACATGCTTCATTTTTTTATGAGACGTGGCTGCTGTGTAAATTATTTTTACTTACTCCCATTAGGTTTTGAAATGATTCAACACATGCTTCATTCGAATTCATTAACCTGAGTTTTTATTTTATTCACTTTAAAAAATACAATTTATTCCAGTAGGTTTATTACTTCATTAAAAAACATTATTACTTCATTGGACAAGGTTTTTACTTCATTCCAGTAGAACTTCAAATGCTTCTATACATACTTCATTCAAATAGTTTATTACATCATTCCATGAGCTTATTACACCATTCAATTAGGCTATCTTTCCATTTTGTTGTCCGCATTGTAGCGGCAGTGGTAGACATTGTAGAGAGAAAGAATGGTACGCGGCGGTGAAACTGCCTTTATGTACTGGAATGAAGTAATAATCCTATCGGAATGAAGTAAAAATGTACTAAAATGAAGTAATATATTATGGAATGAAGTTAAATCCTCCTAATATGTTAGTATCACTTATTTGCACTCGGCTGAAGTAAAATATGCTGGTGATGAAGACGAAAATAATTTATAAATTTGCTCATCTCATCCATAAAAAACAAGATCTAAAAACCCAAATTTGATATAGTTCCGCAATTCAACCATAAGGCTTGGATTTCGTCAAAATATATAAATTTAGTTGAGTTTAATGTAGATCACAAATAATATCCAAGCCAAGTTGCTCTAGTGGCAACCAGCGCTGGATATCCGTGTCCCTTTCCCAGGTGGTCGCGTGTTCGACCCCTGGTAGACGCAAACAATTTCACCCTTCCTCCTTATTTAGGAGTTAAAAAAAAAAAAAAAAAATGTAGATCACAAATATTTTATCCATATCATGTTCTTGTGGGACATCCCTTAAATAACAAAACATGCTACTGCAGAATAACAAACTTCAGTCAAATAATTTAATCTTTCTAAATTACAATTTGTATATGGGAATTGAGAATTGATTCTTTTTATCGGGTTGTACGACAGCTTGGAAGTTGCAAGCCTATCTTTTAATTAGTCGATACACAATTTATGAATTTATTATGCACCATAAATATAAGGATATTAATTCAGCCAATCGATTCAAATTCGTTGAGCTATTCGGTTATGGTTTTATAAGCTCGGGTTGAATGGATTGTGAAATTTTTCAATCTTTACACTATTCGTTTCAACCAGCAAGTTTGGAGTTGTATAGAAGTTAAATCATTGGATAGTCACTTTCAAAACAGTAAAATCAAATAAGGACAAATGAATTTTTTTGTGATTTAGACATGACAATCTTAAATCATTTCATCTTTGGTACTGACATAATATATGCTTCAATTTTCACTTTTGACCCCTGACATGAATGAAATATAATTAGTCTAAAATTTTAAGATCCCCTCAAAGCTGTTACACATTTTTACCCTTAGTAACACTATGAAAAGCATACATTATATTGACAATTTTCACCTCTAAGTTCCTTCCCAATGCAGAACAAAACGCAAATACTCTGTGTACTGATTTACAAAACTAAGACTACACTAAACTAAACAAAAGAATGTGTCAAAGACATAGGACTTACACAGATAGTCGGCGCATACGCCTATTTTTTCGAGCTCTGGTGAAGTAGTAGGCGCGAAGCAAGCGCTTTTGAAACCTCCCAAGATCCAACCTCACATTTTGGGAATCAAGATAGATTTTCTTGGTGAATTCCCATCCCTTTTTGTTCACACTGTCTGGATCCATCAGAATAGGATCATCCTTGCTGTAATCTTGATACAATGAGCTCTCTTTAGCAAGAATCTTGTAGCCAATGTAGTTCAACCCAAGCTTCATAGCCGGCTCCCCATAGTAAGTAGCTGCAGCCCAGTCTGTGCCTAGTGGTATGACTTGAATGAATACTGAACCAGGCTTCATGAAGAGGAAGTGAGTCATGGCAGCACCGTGGACCCCAACCACAACGTCACTTGAGTTGAGAACCCGGTATATTTTAGCAAGCTCGGTGCTCCTCTCAGGCTTGAGAACTTCCACAAAGAATCCAATCTCCTCTGCAAGTCTCACCAATGCATCTTGATTGGTTATAGCTCTGGAGCCATTCCTGGCTACTATGACCAGTTTAGGCCTGGTTAACCGATGCACGTGTATCGCAGTTCCTGCCTCACGCTCCTCGTCTTGAATGATGCTGCTGATACGAGGCTGGTAGGAGCGGTCCAAGAGGTCATGAAAGTCGGATATGGTCCTATTCTGGCCTGGCATCAAGGCAGGATCAACGCTGAGCTCATTGTGGATTCTCAGCCCCACGATGGCCTCGGGGAAGCAGTGGACCCTGGTGTCGTTGCTGAAATCTATAGGCGGGTAATCGGAGAGCTGAGACAATATGTCACCATACTTTGTGATCCACCAGTAGTGATATTCAAGAATCACAAACACAACCTTCTTGTTGAACTCTTGGGAGGTTATGTAGAGGGGGGTGATCCCGTCGTTGAACTCGTGGTAGAGATTGCCCGTGAAGCCTCCGGTGGAGAAGAACACAGCCGGGACGTCGTGGACGACGTCACAGCTGTGGTGGGCCCCTGAGCCTGTCTTGACAAGGAGGTCTAGTTCGTCAATGGTGTGCATGACATGGCTTTCCCATTTTCTTGTGTATGGCCTAATCTTTTCGTGTTGGATGGCCTCCTGCCGCCCGCCGCCATAGGCGGTGTGGTTGGAACGGTAGAGAGTGATGGAGGAGGTGGCAGGGTCAGTTCTTACATCCCCTTTCATTATACATGTATCCGACCTTCTGCTACTTCTATCACAACAAAGAGTTTCTGCAATTTGAGAGATATCTAAATTAGTATGATAAAGAATCCATCTTTCATCTTTGCTTTGTGGGATTAACAAAAATTGAATAAAGCGGAAGAAAAGATTTAAAAAAGTAGGTGATTTGTGATGCTGTTAGCCTAATTACCATTGAATATTTGAATCAAATAAATCAATCACAGAACTAGAATCATACGATATTTTTCCATTAAATCTGTCTTCGAGAAAAGTAGGGGAAGAGGTGACTAACCGTTAGGAACAGACAAGCAAAGGAAAGGTTTCACACCTCTTTCAGATTCATCTGCAAAAACAAAACAAGTGAATAAGCTAAGCAAAAAAATGAATGAAGGAACATGATGAAGCGGCGAATTTTCGATGGTAATTAATGCACGTAAAAATAAATTACGACACAGAGGTTTTACGTGGTTCGATTTACTGAGGTAAATCTACGTCCACGGGGAGAAATGGGGGCAGGTTTGTATTGCTTGATCTGCGAATTACAGCTTACAACACTGGCCTGCTTTATGATATTCTCTCTAGAGAGCTTTTTTAGAGTTTAAAAGAAGAAGCCGAAGACCTTATCTATCTGACCTAGGTTCTATTTATACAGTGAACTAAGATCGTGGCATGCAGCATTTATTAGGTAGTGGATGTCGTGGAGATCGTGGCGACCTTGCATGGGTCCACTATCCTGCATGAGTTAATGACTGCTTGACACCACTAAATAGATCGTCGGTGTAGTGGAGGTGGAAATCTTGTATGAGTCCACTATCTCCTAGTTCGGTCGAATACTGAGACCGAACTGCTGAATTATTGCCGAGCAGCTTTTGCCGATCTGAGAGTAGAGCTTGATGCCGACCTGAGAGCAGAGCTTGATGAGTTGGCTTTCACCGAGCTGTAGGCTGGGGCCGAACTCTTTGGTTGTACCGAACTGAACTCTTTAGTCACGCCGGACTGATACTCTTTAGTCATGCCGAACTGATACTCTGTCTTGGGCTTTACTGCTGTTGGGCTTGTTTAGTACGTACTCCATCACTACCCCCCCCGAAAAGCGAAGTGAATCACTTCGGCATTCTGGAAAAAAGTATGGGGTAAGTTGATGTTTGTCCACGGTCTCATGAAGTGAACTCTTCTTTGACCGGACTTGGTTTGTGTCCTAATTTGGCGAGTTTTATCGCTCGGATCGGACTTTCCGTTGTCCTAATTTGGGGATCGGACTTTCCCTTGTCCTAATTTGGGGATCGGACTTTCCCTTGTCCTAATTCGGCGAGTTTTATCGCGTGGATCGGACTTTCCCTAGTCCTAATTCAGGCAAGTTTTATCGCGAGAATTGGACTTTTGTTGCAGTTCGTTTCAGACGAAGTGCTTGTTTAAGCTGAATTGTGGTCTTGTATCCTCTTTAGAAGCTTTGACGCACAATCGTGGGCTTGTTGCAGCTCGTTTCAGACGAACTGCTTGTTTAAGCTGAATTGTGGTCTTGTATCCTCTTTAGAAGCTTTGACTCACAATTGTTTAGCTTGTATATGTTCTAAGAAGGGGATCAGTCTTCGAAGAACAAGATACCTCAGTAACATTTGTAAGAGACGACACGCACAGAGACAGACAAAACACACAAACAAAACGCACAGAGACAAATAAAGACCAAGTAAACCAAATAAAGCACATTGAGCAAACAGGACTCAAGACTGACTGACCGGACTGTCTCTTACAAATGGAACTTTTTGAGGTTGGAAATGTGCCATGTTCGGGGTACCTGTTCTCCTGACATGTGAGCCAATTTGTAAGACCCTTTGCCGAGGACTTCTGATACCCGATACGGACCTTCCCATGTGGGTTCGAGTTTGCCCAGCTTTTCTGCTCGGCTTACTTCGTTGTTTCTCAGGACGAGATCTCCCACTTGAAATTGCAGCTTCTTCACCCTTTGGTTGTAATACCGGGCTACTTGCTCCTTGTACTTGGCTGCTTTTATGCATGCCAATTCTCTTCTTTCTTCGGCAAGATCTAGCTCGGCTCTCAGTCCGTCGTCATTCATTTCTGAGGAGAAATTTAGAGTTCGGGGACTGGGTACGCCGATCTCCACCGGAATTACGGCTTCAGTGCCGTACACCAGACTGTATGGAGTTTCACCATTGGAGGTTGTGGGTGTAGTTCGGTAGGACCATAGGACTTGAGGGAGATTTTCTACCCATTGTCCTTTGGCTTGTTCTAACCGAGCTTTTAACCCTTTCACCAGGATACGATTTGTTACCTCCGTTTGTCCGTTTGCTTGTGGATGAGAGACCGAAGTGAACCGCTGTTGAATATTCAGCTCTTGGCACCAATTCTTGAACGTCTTGTCGGTGAACTGAGTCCCGTTATCCGAGATGAGGATGTGGGGTATGCCAAATCGGCACACTATGTTCTTCCAGACGAAATCCAATGCCTTCGAGCTCGTTATCGTAGCTAATGGTTCAGCTTCTACCCACTTCGTAAAGTAATCCACGGCAACGACTAGGAACTTCATTTGCCGAGGAGCTTGAGGAAGTGGTCCCACTATGTCTATGCCCCATTGCATGAAAGGCCAAGGGCTTTGCATAGTGGATAGATCGGTCTGCGGCATTCTTGGGATATTTGCATGGATTTGGCACTTCGGGCATGTCTTGACGAGCTGCACTGCTTCTTGTACCAAGGTTGGCCAATAATATCCCCATCTTAGAACTTTTTTAGCTAAAGCTCTAGCTCCGATGTGGCTACCGCACGACCCTTCATGAACTTCTCTGAGGATGTAGTCCGTCTCTTCTGGTCCTACGCACCGCAATAACGGCTGGAGGTAAGACTTTCTAAAGAGGACTCCTTCATGAAGTTCGTACCGAAGTGCTCGGCACGTGATCTTCCGAGCTTCTCTCTTATCTTCGGGCAATTGTCCTTTATCCAGATACTGCAAGATCGGCGTCATCCAGTTCGGCGAGCTGGATATTGAATGTACCTCGGCTTCATCAATGCTTCGATGCATTAATTCTTCCGCCTTTGAGCTCGGATCTGAGGCCAACTTACTTAAGGTATCTGCTCGGCTATTTTCCGCTCTGGGAACGCGGATTATCCGAAAATAGGAGAAACTTCGGCTGATGCTTTGCGCTTTGTCCAAATACTTCTTCATTCTCTCGTCACGGGCTTCACTGGTACCCAACATGTGATTTACTATGACTTGTGAATCACAATGGACTTTGAGAGATTTGACGAGCAGACTTTGCGCTAACTGAAGTCCGGCCAGGAGGGCTTCGTACTCGGCTTCATTATTAGTAGTGGGGAATAGGAACCGAAGTGAGTAGGTTACCTCGTGTCCGTCGGGAGCGACGAGTAAAATACCAGCTCCACTTCCCATCTTGTTTGAAGCTCCATCTACGAATCCGCTCCAGCAGTCTGGCGGCTCTACTTCGGATTCCAAGGGCTGTGCAAGTTCGGCATTGGCAGACTTTTTCTGTTCGGCAATGACAGGGATTGCTTGATCGAACTTGGCCTCTGTAAGAAAATCTGCCAAGGCTTGTCCCTTGATGGCTTTCCGAGGTAGGTACTCGATCGAGTGTTCTCCCAGCTCTATGGCCCATTTGGCGATTCTGCCTGATGCTTCTGGCTTGGTCAAAACTTGCCGAAGAGGCAGATCGGTTAAGACACATACCTTGTGAGCATAGAAGTATGGCCGCAGTCTCCTTGCTGCATTTACTAACGCCAGAGCAATTTTTTCCAGAGGTTGATACCTTGTTTCTGGACCTCTTAATGCTCGGCTTGTAAAGTAGATGGGAAACTGCTTTAGGCCTTCTTCTCGTACAAGCACCGCGCTGATGGTTTGATCTGATGCCGCTAAGTATAAGAATATTACTTCGGCTTCGGTTGGAGCAGAGAGAATAGGAAGCTCGGCTAGATAACTTTTGAGCTCGTCAAAGGCCTTTTTCTGCTCGGCTCCCCACTCGAACTTTGGTGCTTTTTTCAACACTTTGAAGAACGGCAGTTGCTTTTCGGCTGCTTGGGAAAGGAATCGATTCAGTGCGGCTAGACATCCGGTTAGCCTTTGCACGTCATGTATGGACTTCGGCATTGCCATGTTTTGAATGACTTGGACTTTTGAAGGGTTTGCCTTGAGTCCGTCCTTTGAAACCCAACAACCCAGAAATTTTCCTGAATCTACCAAAAAGGTACATTTTTGGGGGTTGAGTTTGAGGTTGGCTTTCCGGAGCACGTCGAGAGTGGATTTGAGGTTGTCTTCGTACTCCGAAGTGCTTTTGCTTTTGACAACTATGTCGTCGACATACACTTCAACCTGTTTCCCGATTAGGTGCCGAAAAAGCTTGTCTACCATCCTTTGATAAGTGGCTCCGGCATTCTTTAAACCGAATGGCATCTTTTTATAAGCGAAAATGCCGAAATCGGTGATGAAAGCTGTTTTCGGAGCGTCACTCTCATCCATCAACACTTGGTGATATCCTTTGTATAAATCAAGAAAACAGAAAATTTCGAAGCCGATCAAAGCTTCTACTTTTTTATCTATATTCGGAAGGGGATAGCAATCTTTTGGACAGTGCTTGTTTAGATCGGTAAAATCTATGCACATCCGCCATCCTCCTTTTTTCTTGATCATCACAGGATTGGCCACCCAAGAAGGATATTTCACCTCGAATAGTACATCCGCTTTTAGTAATTGGCGGACTTCGTCATGGATGACTTGGCTTCTTTCTGCCGCAAAGAGTCTTTGCTTCTGTTTTACTGGCCGGATTGAAGGATCAATATTTAACCGATGAGTGATTACCTCGGGGGGCACTCCGGTCATGTCCAACGGAGACCATGCAAAGACATCTTTGTACTCCTTGAGGAGCTGAATGGTCTTTTCCCGGAGTAGAGGCGTTCCTGCGAAGCCGACGTTGACCGTTCTGGATGGATCATCTTCGTATAACTGAACGGTCATTGAGTTCGGCTCTGAAGTGACTTCGGTCATCTCGCTTGCCTCCGACTCCGGTTGCTGTGATTGCTATGCTTGATGGTGCCGAACTGATTGCTCGGCACTTTTTAGCGCAATCTGCAGACATTCTTTTGCTCTCTTTTGATCACCTCGGATGACCGCTATCCCATTTTTAGTGGGAATCTTGATGGTGAGGTGATAAGTAGAGCAAACGGCCCGAACTGTGTTGAGCCAGTCCCTCCCCAGGATGATGTTGTACGGAGACCGAGCTTTCACCACAAAGAACTCGATCATCGTATTGGAGCTTGTAGGCGCTTTTCCCACCGTGATCGGAAGGCTGATAATACCTTCAGGGCGGGTGTCCTCCTGGGCGAAACTTTTCAGAGGAAGTGGAGCCGGACTGAGCCGAGCTGGATCCACTTCCATTTTATCGAAACATTCTTTAAAAAGAATGCTGACTGACGCTCCTGTATCCACAAATACTCTGTGGACCAGTTTGTTTGCCACCCCGGCTTGGATGACAATAGCGTCTTGGTGAGGAGAGATGGCTGGGACGGGATCGGCATCTGAAAATGTAATCACTTCGTCTTTCTTCAGCCTTTTATGTGTTGGTTCCTCTTGATTGGAACCTCTGCGTTCTGCTTTTAGGGACGACTTAGTCTTCCCGGCTGGGAGAGCATCAATAGTCAGGATTACTCCATCGTATTGCGGCTCGTCGTCGTCTTCGGGATCCTCATGTCTTTTCGGATCCTGAGGATTGCAGTTCGCACTTCTCTGCCTTTTGTTCTTTTTCGGCTGCTTGCTTTGGTATTTTTTTAACGTTCCTGTTTTCACAAGAACGTCAATACCTGCAGCCAAATCTCGGCACTCCTCGGTATCGTGACCGTGGGTTTGATGGAAGGAGCAATATTGATCCTGAAGTCGCCGTGCGGCTGATTTCGTCATCCGCTTTGGTTTTTCGAACATATCGGAATGTAGTTCGAAAATTTCCGCTCTTGACTTGTTTAATGGTACGAACTGAGCGGGCGGCTTCTCAGGATTGAGACGTGGTCCCAATCTGCCTTGTACTGGTGCCCTTTGAATTCTTTCAAAAGGAGTTCGGCGAGGAAGCACCTGGTCGCTTTGATCGGGCTTCCTTTTGTCTCCTTGGGATGAGCTGTCTAACGACCGTTTTCGACGGTCTGCCTCATCCGCACGAGAAAACTGGTCCGCAATGTCCCACATTTCTTGAGCTGTTTGCGGACCGCACTCCACGAGCTTTCTGTAGAGAGCTCCGGGCAGGATTCCATTTTGGAATGCCGAGATGACAAGTAGATCATTGAGATTATCTACTTGTAGGCATTCCTTATGGAATCTCGTCAGGAAGTCGCTGATCTTTTCGTCGCGACCTTGACGTATAGAAAGCAGCTGAGCCGAAGTGATTCGGGCTTCCGCTTTCTGAAAGAACCTCCTGTGGAAAGCATCCATGAGATCTCGGTAGGATCTGATGCTGCCTTGAGGAAGGCTGTCGAACCACCTTCTGGCGTTCCCGATGAGCAACTCGGGGAACAGCTTGCACATGTGGACCTCATTGAGACCCTGGTTCGCCATATTATATTGATAGCGTCCCAAGAAGTCATGAGGATCCTCTAGCCCGTCATAAGTCATTGACGGTGTCCGGTAGTTCCGCGGCAAAGGAGTCCGGGTGATGTCGTCCGAGAATGGAGTCTTTAATGCTCCGTACATGGCGAACCCGACATCTCTTCGGTACGGAGGAGATGGAGTTCTCCTGTGGTTCCGGTACCGAGGAGGAACATGTCGGGGTTGAGGATTCTTTCTCCTGGAAGACACGTCACTACTGCGGTAGTGACTTTCATGTCTGGATGAGGAGGGAGAATCCGCCGTTGTCTTCTCCGACTGTTGGCTCTTCTGCAGGAAGGTTAAGAACTCCTCCTGCTTCTCGGCCAAGAACAGCTTGACAGCCTCGTTCAAATCAGGCTGCTGGGAAGACTCGGTGTGTGGACCTTTTGAGCGGCTTGCTCCTTCTCCGTGAGAACTGGAAGTAGATTTTTCACGAGGCTGCTTTCCAGGCCTATGGGCTGCTGGATTAGCTTCCTCATGGTTATCACGGACGGAGGCACGGGTGTTATGTGATCTGGTATGCATTTTTTTTTTTTTTTTGGTAGAAGAGGATCAAAAACTCGCTTTATCACAAATTTGGTTCTCTGTTTCCCACAGACGGCGCCAGTGATGAAGCGGCGAATTTTCGATGGTAATTAATGCACGTAAAAATAAATTACGACACAGAGGTTTTACGTGGTTCGATTTACTGAGGTAAATCTACGTCCACGGGGAGAAATGGGGGCAGGTTTGTATTGCTTGATCTGCGAATTACAGCTTACAACACTGGCCTGCTTTATGATATTCTCTCTAGAGAGCTTTTTTAGAGTTTAAAAGAAGAAGCCGAAGACCTTATCTATCTGACCTAGGTTCTATTTATACAGTGAACTAAGATCGTGGCATGCAGCATTTATTAGGTAGTGGATGTCGTGGAGATCGTGGCGACCTTGCATGGGTCCACTATCCTGCATGAGTTAATGACTGCTTGACACCACTAAATAGATCGTCGGTGTAGTGGAGGTGGAAATCTTGTATGAGTCCACTATCTCCTAGTTCGGTCGAATACTGAGACCGAACTGCTGAATTATTGCCGAGCAGCTTTTGCCGATCTGAGAGTAGAGCTTGATGCCGACCTGAGAGCAGAGCTTGATGAGTTGGCTTTCACCGAGCTGTAGGCTGGGGCCGAACTCTTTGGTTGTACCGAACTGAACTCTTTAGTCACGCCGGACTGATACTCTTTAGTCATGCCGAACTGATACTCTGTCTTGGGCTTTACTGCTGTTGGGCTTGTTTAGTACGTACTCCATCAGAACACAAAATCCAAGGAAAAAATAAAACTTACAGAAGAGAGAGAAGCTAGAGTTGAGGGAGAAGAGTGATGAAGCGGCGAATTTTCGATGGTAATTAATGCACGTAAAAATAAATTACGACACAGAGGTTTTACGTGGTTCGATTTACTGAGGTAAATCTACGTCCACGGGGAGAAATGGGGGCAGGTTTGTATTGCTTGATCTGCGAATTACAGCTTACAACACTGGCCTGCTTTATGATATTCTCTCTAGAGAGCTTTTTTAGAGTTTAAAAGAAGAAGCCGAAGACCTTATCTATCTGACCTAGGTTCTATTTATACAGTGAACTAAGATCGTGGCATGCAGCATTTATTAGGTAGTGGATGTCGTGGAGATCGTGGCGACCTTGCATGGGTCCACTATCCTGCATGAGTTAATGACTGCTTGACACCACTAAATAGATCGTCGGTGTAGTGGAGGTGGAAATCTTGTATGAGTCCACTATCTCCTAGTTCGGTCGAATACTGAGACCGAACTGCTGAATTATTGCCGAGCAGCTTTTGCCGATCTGAGAGTAGAGCTTGATGCCGACCTGAGAGCAGAGCTTGATGAGTTGGCTTTCACCGAGCTGTAGGCTGGGGCCGAACTCTTTGGTTGTACCGAACTGAACTCTTTAGTCACGCCGGACTGATACTCTTTAGTCATGCCGAACTGATACTCTGTCTTGGGCTTTACTGCTGTTGGGCTTGTTTAGTACGTACTCCATCACTACCCCCCCCGAAAAGCGAAGTGAATCACTTCGGCATTCTGGAAAAAAGTATGGGGTAAGTTGATGTTTGTCCACGGTCTCATGAAGTGAACTCTTCTTTGACCGGACTTGGTTTGTGTCCTAATTTGGCGAGTTTTATCGCTCGGATCGGACTTTCCGTTGTCCTAATTTGGGGATCGGACTTTCCCTTGTCCTAATTTGGGGATCGGACTTTCCCTTGTCCTAATTCGGCGAGTTTTATCGCGTGGATCGGACTTTCCCTAGTCCTAATTCAGGCAAGTTTTATCGCGAGAATTGGACTTTTGTTGCAGTTCGTTTCAGACGAAGTGCTTGTTTAAGCTGAATTGTGGTCTTGTATCCTCTTTAGAAGCTTTGACGCACAATCGTGGGCTTGTTGCAGCTCGTTTCAGACGAACTGCTTGTTTAAGCTGAATTGTGGTCTTGTATCCTCTTTAGAAGCTTTGACTCACAATTGTTTAGCTTGTATATGTTCTAAGAAGGGGATCAGTCTTCGAAGAACAAGATACCTCAGTAACATTTGTAAGAGACGACACGCACAGAGACAGACAAAACACACAAACAAAACGCACAGAGACAAATAAAGACCAAGTAAACCAAATAAAGCACATTGAGCAAACAGGACTCAAGACTGACTGACCGGACTGTCTCTTACAAATGGAACTTTTTGAGGTTGGAAATGTGCCATGTTCGGGGGTACCTGTTCTCCTGACATGTGAGCCAATTTGTAAGACCCTTTGCCGAGGACTTCTGATACCCGATACGGACCTTCCCATGTGGGTTCGAGTTTGCCCAGCTTTTCTGCTCGGCTTACTTCGTTGTTTCTCAGGACGAGATCTCCCACTTGAAATTGCAGCTTCTTCACCCTTTGGTTGTAATACCGGGCTACTTGCTCCTTGTACTTGGCTGCTTTTATGCATGCCAATTCTCTTCTTTCTTCGGCAAGATCTAGCTCGGCTCTCAGTCCGTCGTCATTCATTTCTGAGGAGAAATTTAGAGTTCGGGGACTGGGTACGCCGATCTCCACCGGAATTACGGCTTCAGTGCCGTACACCAGACTGTATGGAGTTTCACCATTGGAGGTTGTGGGTGTAGTTCGGTAGGACCATAGGACTTGAGGGAGATTTTCTACCCATTGTCCTTTGG
This sequence comes from Salvia splendens, assembly GCF_004379255.2. Taxonomy (NCBI): domain Eukaryota; kingdom Viridiplantae; phylum Streptophyta; class Magnoliopsida; order Lamiales; family Lamiaceae; genus Salvia; species Salvia splendens. Next base: position 14,783,812 of record NC_056034.1, read on the forward strand.
CTTGTTCTAACCGAGCTTTTAACCCTTTCACCAGGATACGATTTGTTACCTCCGTTTGTCCGTTTGCTTGTGGATGAGAGACCGAAGTGAACCGCTGTTGAATATTCAGCTCTTGGCACCAATTCTTGAACGTCTTGTCGGTGAACTGAGTCCCGTTATCCGAGATGAGGATGTGGGGTATGCCAAATCGGCACACTATGTTCTTCCAGACGAAATCCAATGCCTTCGAGCTCGTTATCGTAGCTAATGGTTCAGCTTCTACCCACTTCGTAAAGTAATCCACGGCAACGACTAGGAACTTCATTTGCCGAGGAGCTTGAGGAAGTGGTCCCACTATGTCTATGCCCCATTGCATGAAAGGCCAAGGGCTTTGCATAGTGGATAGATCGGTCTGCGGCATTCTTGGGATATTTGCATGGATTTGGCACTTCGGGCATGTCTTGACGAGCTGCACTGCTTCTTGTACCAAGGTTGGCCAATAATATCCCCATCTTAGAACTTTTTTAGCTAAAGCTCTAGCTCCGATGTGGCTACCGCACGACCCTTCATGAACTTCTCTGAGGATGTAGTCCGTCTCTTCTGGTCCTACGCACCGCAATAACGGCTGGAGGTAAGACTTTCTAAAGAGGACTCCTTCATGAAGTTCGTACCGAAGTGCTCGGCACGTGATCTTCCGAGCTTCTCTCTTATCTTCGGGCAATTGTCCTTGATCCAGATACTGCAAGATCGGCGTCATCCAGTTCGGCGAGCTGGATATTGAATGTACCTCGGCTTCATCAATGCTTCGATGCATTAATTCTTCCGCCTTTGAGCTCGGATCTGAGGCCAACTTACTTAAGGTATCTGCTCGGCTATTTTCCGCTCTGGGAACGCGGATTATCCGAAAATAGGAGAAACTTCGGCTGATGCTTTGCGCTTTGTCCAAATACTTCTTCATTCTCTCGTCACGGGCTTCACTGGTACCCAACATGTGATTTACTATGACTTGTGAATCACAATGGACTTTGAGAGATTTGACGAGCAGACTTTGCGCTAACTGAAGTCCGGCCAGGAGGGCTTCGTACTCGGCTTCATTATTAGTAGTGGGGAATAGGAACCGAAGTGAGTAGGTTACCTCGTGTCCGTCGGGAGCGACGAGTAAAATACCAGCTCCACTTCCCATCTTGTTTGAAGCTCCATCTACGAATCCGCTCCAGCAGTCTGGCGGCTCTACTTCGGATTCCAAGGGCTGTGCAAGTTCGGCATTGGCAGACTTTTTCTGTTCGGCAATGACAGGGATTGCTTGATCGAACTTGGCCTCTGTAAGAAAATCTGCCAAGGCTTGTCCCTTGATGGCTTTCCGAGGTAGGTACTCGATCGAGTGTTCTCCCAGCTCTATGGCCCATTTGGCGATTCTGCCTGATGCTTCTGGCTTGGTCAAAACTTGCCGAAGAGGCAGATCGGTTAAGACACATACCTTGTGAGCATAGAAGTATGGCCGCAGTCTCCTTGCTGCATTTACTAACGCCAGAGCAATTTTTTCCAGAGGTTGATACCTTGTTTCTGGACCTCTTAATGCTCGGCTTGTAAAGTAGATGGGAAACTGCTTTAGGCCTTCTTCTCGTACAAGCACCGCGCTGATGGTTTGATCTGATGCCGCTAAGTATAAGAATATTACTTCGGCTTCGGTTGGAGCAGAGAGAATAGGAAGCTCGGCTAGATAACTTTTGAGCTCGTCAAAGGCCTTTTTCTGCTCGGCTCCCCACTCGAACTTTGGTGCTTTTTTCAACACTTTGAAGAACGGCAGTTGCTTTTCGGCTGCTTGGGAAAGGAATCGATTCAGTGCGGCTAGACATCCGGTTAGCCTTTGCACGTCATGTATGGACTTCGGCATTGCCATGTTTTGAATGACTTGGACTTTTGAAGGGTTTGCCTTGAGTCCGTCCTTTGAAACCCAACAACCCAGAAATTTTCCTGAATCTACCAAAAAGGTACATTTTTGGGGGTTGAGTTTGAGGTTGGCTTTCCGGAGCACGTCGAGAGTGGATTTGAGGTTGTCTTCGTACTCCGAAGTGCTTTTGCTTTTGACAACTATGTCGTCGACATACACTTCAACCTGTTTCCCGATTAGGTGCCGAAAAAGCTTGTCTACCATCCTTTGATAAGTGGCTCCGGCATTCTTTAAACCGAATGGCATCTTTTTATAAGCGAAAATGCCGAAATCGGTGATGAAAGCTGTTTTCGGAGCGTCACTCTCATCCATCAACACTTGGTGATATCCTTTGTATAAATCAAGAAAACAGAAAATTTCGAAGCCGATCAAAGCTTCTACTTTTTTATCTATATTCGGAAGGGGATAGCAATCTTTTGGACAGTGCTTGTTTAGATCGGTAAAATCTATGCACATCCGCCATCCTCCTTTTTTCTTGATCATCACAGGATTGGCCACCCAAGAAGGATATTTCACCTCGAATAGTACATCCGCTTTTAGTAATTGGCGGACTTCGTCATGGATGACTTGGCTTCTTTCTGCCGCAAAGAGTCTTTGCTTCTGTTTTACTGGCCGGATTGAAGGATCAATATTTAACCGATGAGTGATTACCTCGGGGGGCACTCCGGTCATGTCCAACGGAGACCATGCAAAGACATCTTTGTACTCCTTGAGGAGCTGAATGGTCTTTTCCCGGAGTAGAGGCGTTCCTGCGAAGCCGACGTTGACCGTTCTGGATGGATCATCTTCGTATAACTGAACGGTCATTGAGTTCGGCTCTGAAGTGACTTCGGTCATCTCGCTTGCCTCCGACTCCGGTTGCTGTGATTGCTATGCTTGATGGTGCCGAACTGATTGCTCGGCACTTTTTAGCGCAATCTGCAGACATTCTTTTGCTCTCTTTTGATCACCTCGGATGACCGCTATCCCATTTTTAGTGGGAATCTTGATGGTGAGGTGATAAGTAGAGCAAACGGCCCGAACTGTGTTGAGCCAGTCCCTCCCCAGGATGATGTTGTACGGAGACCGAGCTTTCACCACAAAGAACTCGATCATCGTATTGGAGCTTGTAGGCGCTTTTCCCACCGTGATCGGAAGGCTGATAATACCTTCAGGGCGGGTGTCCTCCTGGGCGAAACTTTTCAGAGGAAGTGGAGCCGGACTGAGCCGAGCTGGATCCACTTCCATTTTATCGAAACATTCTTTAAAAAGAATGCTGACTGACGCTCCTGTATCCACAAATACTCTGTGGACCAGTTTGTTTGCCACCCCGGCTTGGATGACAATAGCGTCTTGGTGAGGAGAGATGGCTGGGACGGGATCGGCATCTGAAAATGTAATCACTTCGTCTTTCTTCAGCCTTTTATGTGTTGGTTCCTCTTGATTGGAACCTCTGCGTTCTGCTTTTAGGGACGACTTAGTCTTCCCGGCTGGGAGAGCATCAATAGTCAGGATTACTCCATCGTATTGCGGCTCGTCATCGTCTTCGGGATCCTGTTGCCTTTTCGGATCCTGAGGATTGCAGTTCGCACTTCTCTGCCTTTTGTTCTTTTTCGGCTGCTTGCTTTGGTATTTTTTTAACGTTCCTGTTTTCACAAGAACGTCAATACCTGCAGCCAAATCTCGGCACTCCTCGGTATCGTGACCGTGGGTTTGATGGAAGGAGCAATATTGATCCTGAAGTCGCCGTGCGGCTGATTTCGTCATCCGCTTTGGTTTTTCGAACATATCGGAATGTAGTTCGAAAATTTCCGCTCTTGACTTGTTTAATGGTACGAACTGAGCGGGCGGCTTCTCAGGATTGAGACGTGGCCCCAATCTGCCTTGTACTGGTGCCCTTTGAATTCTTTCAAAAGGAGTTCGGCGAGGAAGCACCTGGTCGCTTTGATCGGGCTTCCTTTTGTCTCCTTGGGATGAGCTGTCTAACGACCGTTTTCGACGGTCTGCCTCATCCGCACGAGAAAACTGGTCCGCAATGTCCCACATTTCTTGAGCTGTTTGCGGACCGCACTCCACGAGCTTTCTGTAGAGAGCTCCGGGCAGGATTCCATTTTGGAATGCCGAGATGACAAGTAGATCATTGAGATTATCTACTTGTAGGCATTCCTTATGGAATCTCGTCAGGAAGTCGCTGATCTTTTCGTCGCGACCTTGACGTATAGAAAGCAGCTGAGCCGAAGTGATTCGGGCTTCCGCTTTCTGAAAGAACCTCCTGTGGAAAGCATCCATGAGATCTCGGTAGGATCTGATGCTGCCTTGAGGAAGGCTGTCGAACCACCTTCTGGCGTTCCCGATGAGCAACTCGGGGAACAGCTTGCACATGTGGACCTCATTGAGACCCTGGTTCGCCATATTATATTGATAGCGTCCCAAGAAGTCATGAGGATCCTCTAGCCCGTCATAAGTCATTGACGGTGTCCGGTAGTTCCGCGGCAAAGGAGTCCGGGTGATGTCGTCCGAGAATGGAGTCTTTAATGCTCCGTACATGGCGAACCCGACATCTCTTCGGTACGGAGGAGATGGAGTTCTCCTGTGGTTCCGGTACCGAGGAGGAACATGTCGGGGTTGAGGATTCTTTCTCCTGGAAGACACGTCACTACTGCGGTAGTGACTTTCATGTCTGGATGAGGAGGGAGAATCCGCCGTTGTCTTCTCCGACTGTTGGCTCTTCTGCAGGAAGGTTAAGAACTCCTCCTGCTTCTCGGCCAAGAACAGCTTGACAGCCTCGTTCAAATCAGGCTGCTGGGAAGACTCGGTGTGTGGACCTTTTGAGCGGCTTGCTCCTTCTCCGTGAGAACTGGAAGTAGATTTTTCACGAGGCTGCTTTCCAGGCCTATGGGCTGCTGGATTAGCTTCCTCATGGTTATCACGGACGGAGGCACGGGTGTTATGTGATCTGGTATGCATTTTTTTTTTTTTTTTTGGTAGAAGAGGATCAAAAACTCGCTTTATCACAAATTTGGTTCTCTGTTTCCCACAGACGGCGCCAGTGATGAAGCGGCGAATTTTCGATGGTAATTAATGCACGTAAAAATAAATTACGACACAAAGGTTTTACGTGGTTCGATTTACTGAGGTAAATCTACGTCCACGGGGAGAAATGGGGGCAGGTTTGTATTGCTTGATCTGCGAATTACAGCTTACAACACTGGCCTGCTTTATGATATTCTCTCTAGAGAGCTTTTTTAGAGTTTAAAAGAAGAAGCCGAAGACCTTATCTATCTGACCTAGGTTCTATTTATACAGTGAACTAAGATCGTGGCATACAGCATTTATTAGGTAGTGGATGTCGTGGAGATCGTGGCGACCTTGCATGGGTCCACTATCCTGCATGAGTTAATGACTGCTTGACACCACTAAATAGATCGTCGGTGTAGTGGAGGTGGAAATCTTGTATGAGTCCACTATCTCCTAGTTCGGTCGAATACTGAGACCGAACTGCTGAATTATTGCCGAGCAGCTTTTGCCGATCTGAGAGTAGAGCTTGATGCCGACCTGAGAGCAGAGCTTGATGAGTTGGCTTTCACCGAGCTGTAGGCTGGGGCCGAACTCTTTGGTTGTACCGAACTGAACTCTTTAGTCACGCCGGACTGATACTCTTTAGTCATGCCGAACTGATACTCTGTCTTGGGCTTTACTGCTGTTGGGCTTGTTTAGTACGTACTCCATCAAAGAGCATAGGAAATAAGAGCAAGATGCAAGAAACGAGGGCAAAAAAAGCGAAATACAGAAACTTGGGCTTGAATCTTTTGGTGGGGCTGTGAGAAGAAGCGATTAATCCAAGAGTGTGTAAGGCCGAAACTTCATCTACAACGAAGATGTATTCTTTGCCTTTTCTCCAGTGGGTATGGAGAAAATCTTTGTGGTACTTGGCCATTTTTGGAAGAAGAAGAAGAGATTGGAGAAGAAGAGTTGTAAAGGAGGATAGGTTTATAGTGTGGGGAGAGAAGAGGAATATGTCATATGGTGCTGTCGGGTTTGCTTGTGAGAAAGAAGGTGGTGCTGGGGTGGCGCTCTCTGTATATTCTTGGATTGAGTGAGATAGACAGGTAGGAGAGAGATAAAAGTCGACTTTGGCAGAATCTAAGTGTCCAGCGAACGCTCCAATAGCCCCGTACCTTTTTTATCCACTGCCACAATTTTTTTTGTCCATAGCATCAAAAAATTGTTTCCGCCGTTATAGTGGACACTTCCAATAGCTCCAATCTTTTTTTCATTTATGTTAATTCAATTACAATTACATTTATCGGACTACAAGTATTAGAGCATCTCCAATGGCGGACGTCCGGTCGGACATGCGCGACGGGCGACCGGGACGTCCGCCATTATGGCAGGGGAGGTCGGATACGGACGTCCCGTGAGGACGTCGGGTGTCCTCGGACGTCGGCGCGATGGGCGGGCGGACGTCCGCCATTGTGGCGTGGGTCGGACGTCCGGGTAGGACGTCCGATTTTTAATTTTTTTTTAATTTTTTTTAAACTCTATATATACGGATCGTTGAATTTTATTTCATCCGCTCGGACAAAAGAAGTCATACTTTGCGAGCCGTCAGGAAGCAGCGCGCAAGGATGTGGAGCAGGCATTTGGTGTGCTCCAGAGTCGATGGGCGGTAGTCAAGGGTCCTGCACGGCAGTGGTATATTCCCAACATCGGCGATGTCATGTACGCATGTATCATAATGCACAACATGATTGTCGAAAATGAAGGTGCGGAACTGACTCAGTGGACCAATGAAGAAGATACGGGTGCAAGTCCAAGTCACTGCGTGGCCACCGCGAATGTGAATATGGGGTTACCTCATGGAGAGGTCGAGCGGATGCGTGCATTTGTCGACATGCGGCAAACAGATGCCCATGTTCGACTTCAGAACGATATTATCAAAGAGGTTTGGACGCGGAAGGGTTGACGTTGATGTTAGTACTTTTTTTGTTTTATTACTATGTAATTTTTTTTTCAAATCATGTATGTTTTTTTTAAATGAAGTTGTTAATTTTTCCCGTTCGTATTCGTGTTGAAATTTTATTTCCGTAAACGTAAATTGTTTTATTTGTGAATTTGTGATTTTTTTTATTGCGGGAAGTCCTAGTGGGAAGGGCGATGGGAAGGGCGGATTGTGAAGGGGATGTCCTAGTGACGTGGCAGTGGGATGGGAAGTCCTAGTGACGTGGCGAGAGGTGTTTTCGGGATGTCCTAGTGGATGTCCGAGTGGGACATCCGCCCACTGAAGATGCTCTTAATAGAATTGACTGACTTATTTACGTGCCGGGAATTTTGGAGATTAAGTTTCAACATTCATTGTCATTAAATGTGATGTGGAGTGTATAACTTAATATCTCTTTTACGCATTCGGAAATTAAAGTTTCCATTGCCATTTTTAGAAGAGGGCGAATAAACAATCTCACCTGTATTTGGAGTCCATCTTTGTATTTGTAGATGTTTGTTATGACCAATTATTAGTACGATAATAATGTAGGATTAAGTTGTTATAAAATTTTAGTTAGATGAAGTGATTATGACTAATTATCGTATGATTATTTATTTAGGATTAATTATGTGATTCAATCTCATAAACCTAACAATATACATACTCCCTTCATCCCATAAAAATTGAGTATATGACATGATACGAGAATTAAGATAAAATTGGTAAAGTAAAATAGAGAAAGGGAAGGGTAGTTGAAGTAATGTTAGTGGATAGTGGGACGCTCATTATTATTAGTGTTTTAATGGCGGTATAAGTTATAAATAATTTGGTGTATAGGAGTAATATATTGGGATAACTTTCTATAAATGAAAATGCTCATATATTTATGGGACGGACGAAAATGAAAAGTGCATAACTGCATATATTTTATGAGACAGAGAGAGTATATTTAATCATGAAATATAATCTTGAAAATTGAACAGCTCCATAGCCCGTTAGGTTTGAATGATTATATTTTATGATTCAATATGTACTCCCTCCGTCCCATAAAAGCTGTCTCACTTTCCTTTTTAGTTTGTCCCATTAAAAATGTCACATTTCCATTTTTAGAAAAAGTTCTCTCACAATGATATAAATAGTATATTTTCTCTTTCTGTCTAACATACAAAACAAAACCTCCTAAAATCTCATGCCGTCCCACAAGTGTGAAATCTTTGGTGGGACGGAGGGAGTATTATATTTGATTCATAAGATTGAATCTCATGACTTAATCTTAGATAGCTATTTATATGGTAATGAGTTATAGATACTTCATCCAGAGCTACAAAATAATTTACAACTTAATCCTATATGGATAATCATATAATAATTAGTCATAACAACTGCACAACATTGTACTCCGTAGTTGTTTACAATTTTTTAATATTACTACTCCCTCCGTCCCAACAAAAGAGGGATTTTGGAGATGGTTTGCAAAATTGGTAAAGTAAGATAGAGGTAGAAAGAAAAAATTGATTGGAATATTGTATTTGAAGAATGAGACCCACCTCATAAGAGAGAATAACTTGCTACAAATGCAAGATGACTATTTTTGTGGAACAGCCTCAAATAGAAAATGAAGATATATTTTTTATGGGATGCATGAAGTATTAATGTATTATTGAATGGTTAGTTCCAAAAAATTATACTTCGTGCATCCATTCATTGCCAATAATCTTAATAGCTAATGATAAGTGTTGGGAGATATGGCTGATCACAGCAAGTGAGGAAGCATGGAGACCGAGCATGGAGTCTACAACACACAATCAAGATAGAGTAGTTCAAAAATCAGTTGAGCTACGGCTACTAGCCGTTGGGGTTTCAGCGGCAGTTTCAACTGCATGGAGTGACTTCTTGTTCACTTCTTGATTAGTTAGATGCTAGTATAAATAGTGTTGTAGTAGATCAATTTAGATAGATCATTCCATGTAAACACTTCTTGAATACAAATCAATAAGATCACTCTCATTTTGGTTGCCAAGCTCAAGATTCATATTCTACTTCTAGTTACAGTTTTCTTCTCGGTGATCTGAGTTTCCAACAATTGGTGCCGTCTGCGGGAACGGTTATTCTCATCGATCAACGAGGTTATCAATGGCTGCAAGGTTGGAAATAGAGAAGATCTCCGGCAAGAACGATTACGGTTTGTGGAAGATGAAAATGAAGGTGGTTCTAGTGCAGCAGGGTTTAGCGGTTGTTCTCACGCCTGCTGACTCTGATGACAAAGGGAAGGCTCCTGCACCGGATGAAAAAGCTCGAGCCAAGATGGAGGAGATGCAGTTAAAGGCCCATAGCGCAGTGATTTTGTGTCTAGGCGATAAAGCCTTGCGTGAGGTTCAAGGGGAGACAACCGCATCAAGAATTCTCAAGAGGCTCGATGATGTATACATGGCTAAATCATTGGCCAACTGTCTTTATATGATGAGGAGACTATATTCATATAGTTTCTCTATGGAGAAATCCATAGTGGAGCAACTTGAAGACTTCGCAAAATCGGTTGATGATCTTGAGGTGGTTGATGTTAAGATTAGTGATGAGGACAAGGCAATCTTGGTTCTTAATGCCTTGCCAAGATCATACGATCAACTAAGAGATGCTATTCTTTATGGGAGAGACAAACAAATCAACAAGGGTCAGAACTCTGGAATGAAAGAGACCCGCTCTTGCCATTGGTGCAAGAAGCCTGGGCACTTGAAGAAAGACTGCTATGGCTGGAAGAAGAAGCAAGCCGAGGAAAGAAGGGCTCATTCTAATCAGATTAGCAGTGATGCTGAGGATGCTGCAGAGGTGATGAATATTGTGGATAGGATTGAGAAGAGGTCTTGGATAATGGACTCAGGTTGTTCATTCCACATATGTCCAAACTTGGACTGGTTCTTTGATCTGGTTGAATGCAATGGATCAGTTTTGCTGGGAAACAACAAGTCATGCAGTATTAGAGGAATTGGGAACATAAAACTCAGTTTAAATGATGGAAGTGTCAAGGTTCTTTCTGAGGTCAGGTACATCCCAGAAGTCAAGAGAAATTTAATATCTCTTGGCACTCTTAAAAGGAATGGATGCTCCTTTGTGTCAGAGAAAGGAGAAATGAAGATTTGCAAGGGAGGGCAAGTTAAAATGATAGCACAAAGAGCTGGTAGTCTGTATTATCTGCAGGCTAAGGTGATTATTGGTGAAGCCAATATCACTGTCAAGAATGATATGAAACATTGGCATCTCAAGTTGGGACACCTGGCTGAAGGCACATTAAATGTTATGATACAGAGAGGAGTCATAGAAGTTGCAAACATGGAGAAGTTGGGGCCATGTGAAGACTGTCTGCTTGGTAAAGCCATGAAGCTTTCATTTCCTTTTGGTACACATAAATCTACCTCTCCTCTTGATTATATTCATTCAGATTTATGGGGTCCTTCACCCACTAAGAGCCTAGGTGGAGGTAGATACTATATGTCCATCATAGATGACTTTTCAAGAAAGGTGTGGGTTTATATCTTAAAAGAAAAGTCAGAGGCATTCAACATCTTCAAGATTTGGTGTACTGAAATGCCGAATGAGAAAGGGCAGTTTCCTAAAGTGCTCAGAACAGATAATGAGTTGGAGTACTTATCAAAGGACTTTGATGCATTCTGCAAAGAGAAAGGTATCAAAAGACACAGAACCGTGCCTGCAAACCCCCAACAAAATGGGGTTGCAGAAAGGATGAACCGCACCCTCATGGAGAGAGTCAGATGTCTTCTGTTATCTTCTGGAGCAGACAAGAACTTCTGGGCAAAGGTAGTGAGTACAGCAGCATTTCTTATTAACAAGTGCCCTTCATCAGCTATTGGAGGATCTATACCAGATGAGAAATGGTATGGAGCCAGGTCAGATTACTCAAGATTGAGGCCTTTTGGTTGTAAAGCCTTTGCACACATAAAACAAGGGAAGCTGAGTGCCAGGGCCCTACAATGTGTGATGCTAGGTTATTAAAAGAGAGTGAAGGGGTATAGGCTTTGGTCAGTTGAACCAGGGAATGAAAAGGTGGTAATAAGCAGAGATGTTTTTATTGAAGACAACATGCCTTTTCTCTCTGGACACAATAACAAGGTGGCTGCTGATACCACACTAACTGAAGTAACAGCAGATCCTTCATCAGATGGAGGAAATGGTTGCAATGATGAAGAAACTGGAACTCAAGATGGTCAAAAGCTGGGACTACTGGTCTGCATCATCAGCAAGATGAGACTCAGGAATATCAGATATGAAGAGATAGACCAAGAAGAGTCAATGTTAATGCACCAGCAAGGTTTAATGATTTTGAGATGCTCTATTATCCACTCAACATAGCAGAACAGATTAAGGCCTCTGAACCTGGTTCATACTCTGAAGCAATTGCTGGACCAGAAAAGGATCAATGGATTCATGCCATGAAAGAAGAGGTTGAGTCACTGATAAGCAACAAGACTTGGGTTCTGGTGGAAAAGGCTGAGTTCAGAAAGATTATTGGCTGTAAATGGGTGTTTAAAAAGAAGATTGAAACATCAAGTTCACAGATGATAAGGTTCAAAGCCAGGCTTGTTGCTAAGGGATTCAATCAGCAAGAAGGCATAGATTACAATGAAATTTACTCTCCAGTGGTGAAGCATAATTCCATTCGAATTTTATTGGCAGTGGCAGCAAAGAAGAACTTGGAATTGGAGCAACTAGATGTCAAAATAACTTTCTTAAATGGAGATCTTCAAGAAACAATCTATATGGCACAGCCACGGGGATTCGAGATTCCTGGTTCTGAGCAGAAGGTGTGTTTGCTCAAGAAAAGTATCTACGGCCTTAAGCAAAGCAGTAGGCAATGGTATCTAAAATTTGGAGAGAGTCTGTCAAAGCTAGGCTTCAAAAGATCTCTCTATGACAGTTGTGTGTTTGTGACGAAAGAGGAAGGCAAGACACCAGTGTATCTTTTCTTATATGTGGATGATATGCTAATATCAGGGGCTGGCATTGTGGAAATCAGAAAGGTGAAAGAGCAACTGAAATCAGACTTTGAAATGAAAGATCTGGGCTGTGCAAGAAGAATTCTTGGAATGGACATATTCAGGGATAGAAGCAAGAAGAAGCTATGGCTATTCCAAACCGATTACATACAGAAAATATTGAAAAAGTTCAGAGTGAGCAACATGAGAGCCATAGCGACTCCAATGGCTATGCATTTTAAACTGTCAACTGATCAGAGGGCAAAGTCAGATATAGAAAGAAATGAGTTGCAGCTGGTCCCTTATTCTAACGTCGTTGGGAGCTTGATGTACTTAATGATTTGTACCAGACCTGACCTAGCTCATGCTATAAGCATAACTAGCAGATATATGGCAGATTTTGGCAAGCAACATTGGAATGCATTGAAGTGGATTTTAAGGTATCTGGGAGGTGCAGATAACCTGGCTATACTGTTTGCTGATCAAGGTGGAGCTGAGAAAGAGCCTCTGGTGGGCTATTGTGATTCAGACTATGCAGCAAACCTTGATACAAGGAGGTCACAAACTGGATACATTTTTACACTATTTGGATCAGCTATATGTTGGAAATCAAGTCTTCAAAATGTGGTGGCTTTATCCACAACAGAAGCTGAGTACATATCCTTGACTTCAGCAGTAAAAGAAAGCAAGTGGCTACTTGGACTAGTGGGTGAATTTGGTGTGCAGCAGAGGAGCATATCAGTTCACTGTGACAGCAATGGAGCCTTATGTCTTGCTAGGCATCAAACATTCCATGAACGTAGCAAACACATTGATGTGAGGCTACATTTTATTAGAGATGAGGTGGAGAGTGGTAGAGTTAAAGTTATAAAGATTGATACGGCTCATAATCCAGCAGACATGCTGACAAAGCCTCTCAGCAAGAAAAAAATTCAGTATTGTTGTAAGCTTGTGGGTTTACATGCAGTGGATTTGTGAGAAGCTTTGCTGCGATTAGCCAATGTGGAGTTTGTTGGGAGATATGGCTGATCACAACAAGTGAGGATGCATGGAGACCGAGCATGGAGTCTACAACACACAATCAAGATAGAGTAGTTCAAAAATCAGTTGAGCTACGGCTACTAGCCGTTGGGGTTTCAGCGGCAGTTTCAACTGCATGGAGTGACTTCTTGTTCACTTCTTGATTAGTTAGATGCTAGTATAAATAGTGTTGTAGTAGATCAGATTAGAGATAGATCATTCCATGTAAACACTTCTTGAATACACATCAATAAGATCATTCTCATTTTGGTTGCCAAGCTCAAGATTCATATTCTAGTTACAGTTTTCTTCTCCGTGATATGAGTTTCCAACAATAAGAGATTTAATACAAAATTGATGAGGCACGAAAAGTGATATTAGTAAAGAATAGAGCATCTTATTAAAAATAGAAAATTATCAAAAAGAAAAGAAAAATTATTATAAATAAAAGGACTAATTTATGTAATTTTATGTAAAACAACGCATTAATATACAAAAACATAAAAGATTGTGGATATGTAATAGTGTCACACATCAAAGTGACAAGCAACAAAATTATCTACTATAAAAAGGCTCTTCCCTCAATGCAATGTATAATACCCTTCTCTAATTTGAAGTATTATAACACGTAAAGTATAATCTTTTACTAATTCATAAACCCAACTATAAATATGAGTCATTGTAAAATTTTAGCAATAATTTGTTTTTTTAAAAAAATTATTTTATAAATAAATAATACTCCCTCCGTCCCTACGGAGTATGCATTATTTCTTTTTTCGTCCGTCCCAAAGAGTATGAACTTTCAATTTTTGAAACTCTCTTCTCTCTAATGAGGTGTGACTCATTCTCCACTACAATACTTAAAACTTTTTCTATCTATCTCTCTCTTACTTTACCAATAATGCATTAAAACTCGTGCCTAACCCAAGTTCATACTCTTTGGGGACGGAGGGAGTATCTTTTACTAATTCATAAACCCAACTATAAATATGAGTCATTGTAAAATTTTAGCAATAATTTGTTTTTAAAAAAATTTCATTTTATAAATAAATAATATTCCTTCCGTCCCTAAAGAGTATGCATTATTTCTTTTTTCGTCCGTCCCAAAGAGTATGAACTTTCAATTTTTGAAACTCTCTTCTCTCTAATGAAGTGTGACTCATTCTCCACTAACAATACTTAAAAAACTATTTCTATCTCTCTCTCTTACTTTACCAATAATGCTTTAAAACACGTGCCGAACCCAAGTTCATACTCTTTGGGGACCGATGGAGTAACAATTGTTGTAATTAAAATTGATTTTAATTATTTAAATCAATTTTCAAATTTTTTGACAAATTCTCGGCCACTCGCATGTCACACGAATCGCAAGCAGGGATTGATCGGTGAAGGGGTGTATGTTAAGAACATCCACAATGGCGGCTAGCGGACTGGCTAGCCGATTCCCGGCGCTTGCCGAACCATTGCAGGCGGCGAGCGGAAAATTGGCGAGAAAATCGGCTAGCGCACGCCGATTTTCGGGCGCTGGCCGCCATTGCAGGCTCCCGATCGGCCAGCTCAAATTTTTTAAATTTTTTTTCGAAACACTATATATACGCGATCTGTATGTCTATATTTCGATCTCAACTTTGAACCAGAAATCGATCATAAGAAGAGGCTGAAGACGAAGAGTTGCGTCCCTTCGTTTTCAAATTATTGCTAATTAGTCCTTCAGCTCGACCCCAGCCAGGGGCGCTGCCCCTTGGACCCCGCCAGGGGTTGCCGCCCCTTGGACCCCGCTACTCGGGGGCGCTGTCCCCGAACCCCGTCTAATCATAACGAATTCAAATAAGTGTACACTCCGCACTTCTAACTTATTTGATGTCTCATTATGATCATATTGATCAATCAAGTTAATCCAATTACACCAAAATATCCAACAATTTGCACGTCATTTTCATTCGCACCACTTGTTTTAATTGAAGAGTTGTGGGGGCAGAGGACTGCACGTCGTTAGATTTTTTTTGAATTAATGTAATTTTTTTAATTAATGTATTTTTTTAATTTTAATATTATTATTGAATTTCTCGTATCTCTGTCGTAAATTTAATTCCGTATTTTGTGTGATTGTTAATTATTTGTTTTTATAATTTTGTTTATTGTGGCTAGCCTATGGCTAGGCTATTGCTTGTCCAGTTGCTTGTCCTGATGATGTGGCAGTATGAGTTTTTAGTGCTGCTAATGTAGCAGAAAGAGTTTGTGGCTAAGCTGTGACTGAGCTATTTCTATTGGAGATGCCCTAATGAAGCATCCATCTTGCGGCTGTGCTATAAAAAATATAAATTGAAACAAATTTATTTATTTGGAATGCGTGACAATTTTATTTATATGATTATTGTTGTTCAACTCGTCACCGGAGACTGAAAAAGATCTATTTTAGCTTTTAAAATGTGTAAACAACGACAAAGGGTCAGCTAATTTCATTGCAGGATAATAAATAATTAGCCTTAAAATGTTTAGTAATAAAAAAAACGCGTGGCTCGATCTAATAACTAATGGGCTGTCCTCCCCATATTAATTTTATTTTAAATTATGTTTTCTAAGTTTTGAACGCATATATCCTTTTCAAATTATACAGTCATTTTTCTTATTAGTGCAGTATACTCTTTAGGAGCGTTCGGTTTACAAGATTATATTCTGGATTAAATTTATAGTGTGTTTGGTTCATGAGATTCAATCCCATATTTCAATTTAGATGGATAATCATGAGATAATTAGTCATAGCTAACTCTTATGACTAAAATAATCTCACCAAACTTAATCCTAAATTATAATTTAATATTATTTTATTTAGAAAACTGAAAACCACCTTATTGCATGATCATTCTTGCTCCTCATATTTGTAGTATTAAGAGATGGCGGCTCTAAATGGAATTGTCTTTTGACTTTTTGTAAAGGAAGACGTGGTGATCAACTCATCATTTAACTACTATTCCTCATTTAACTACTATTCCTCTCAAACGAAAATGTGTCATTTTAGTTGCACGAAGAGAGTACTACAACTTAACTAGATAAGGAGTATATTATACTGTATACAAGATGCCTCTAAAATGCTTCAAACTTAGCAAATAAAGAGAGCTTTCTTCATTTTGAAGGTAATTAGTTAAGCCAATCCAAAACTAAACAAAGATTCAAATCTTGAATAACTTTACATGTGAAATATCTATTATATCTTGGATAATTGGATCAAAATATACTACTAGTATATGAATATTCTTGTCAAAATCAAAGAGGAGCACATTAGTCAACCAGAGTAGAAACTGAAGTTGCAACTATTAAATATTTTCCTCAATTATCATTTTCCTTTCATTTCTGACACTCCGACCGTTCAAAAATTTAGATCTATATATGGATGATAAAAAAGATCTCGTTAATACCACTTACAACTATTAAAATATTCTTGGTTGTATTAACGAGATTTTTATTAATAATACAGTATTATAAAAATTTAGATCTATCTCGAATGAGACTATCAAAACTCGTTACATTTTTCACTCACTTATGAGTTATGAGCATTTTGCGCTAATTAATCATGCACTAGTATCCCACTAGATTCTAGATAGGTGGGGTAATTAAAACCAAATGGAAATTGATAGTTAATTAGTTGTAAATCTTATTTACATGCCACTTCAATTCCCAAGGCCTTTCATTTTTTTCCTGCAAATTTAATTAAAGGATACTCCATAAAAGTAAACTTAGTTCATATTGAACCAAATATTATTAATAAACCAGTTTTTATTTTTTTTAAATCCGTTTATGTGGTTGTCCATAATAGTAATATAATATGGTCATATAGATTTATTCATAAATTATTTCATCAAGCCTGTCTTAATTAATTACTACTCCCCAATCTACATGGGAATCTGATCTCGATACAAACACAGGATTATATAAGAATAAATTGTTTTGAAATTATAAAATGTGAAGGATAGAGCATAATATTGAAAAAAGTGGGTTTTAGCCAATGTTTTAAAAACCGGACCGGACCGGTCGGTTCGACCGGTCGGACCGCGAACCGGTTGGTAGTCCGGTCCGGTTCACCCTTTAAACCACTACTGCATTGAACCGCCGTGAACCGGTGGAACCGGCCGGTTGGACCGTGAACCGGAAACTGGTTTTCTATTTTTTTTTTCAAAATTTATTAAAATTTGTTGTTGGTAGAGGTTGAACTCATGACCTCTCTTCTAGTTAAGAAGACCTCTACCACTTCACCACATGGGCTCATTGAACAATTCGAACATTAAATATTTTTATACATTAATCATTAATTTTATCTACAAAAACTAATAATTCATTTTAATTTTATTATTCTTTAATATAATTATTAATTATAATATATATAATTATCATCCTTTATATTTTAATGATGCTCTACTTACCACCTATATTATTGTTAGTATCATATAAGATTCATTATTTACTATAAATAAATTTTTTATATTACATACTTAATTTATATACCCTAGCTATTGACATTAATGAATAATCTTATCTAAACTAATTAATAAATACTTAATTCGTATTTAATTATATATTATTTTACAAAATAATTTTTCTTAAATTAATATAAACATTATCTATTTTAATACATGAAATATTAAAGTTTTTATCTAGACTAACTAATATTAAATATATATATCTGAATATATTTACTAAATTTTAATATTATTTATATTTATACATCACTAATTATCTATAAGGTTTAATGTTTTGTGATATATTATTAATTGTAAATCATTTACTAAATTTAATATATTTTTATATATATTTGCAATAGTAAAACGGTTAGACCGGTGGTTTGACCGGTTGAACCGTGAACCAGTAACGTCGCCGGCTCGCTTGTCGGTCCGGTTTTTAAAACATTGGTTTTAGCACTCCAATGCCACTATTTGCAGACATGAAGTTATGGGACAGATTAATTTAATGCTTTTTTCAAATTGGATAAATGAAAACTTTTACTCCTTGCAAACGTATGATAGGTATTGCTTATACGAGACATATAACATAAATCAAAGTTCTATTTTAATACTATCATACTACAATTTGACAATCTCATAGTTAACGTTGTGTGGTATGAGATATATATGTATTATGTAGTACTACTTGTTATTCTTTTGTTAAAAATTAATTATGGCCTCTTCTGACTATTTGTTTTGTTTTGGTACAACTTTTTATTATTTGCGTTAGTTTTATCTATATTATACTACTACTAGAATACTATACTAATTTAAGATTGAAGGGAAATGCAAAAGAAATGGAAGAGAAGAAGCAAGATTAAAAGCCGACGTTGGCGGCGTCACGCACGTTTTATGATTTTAAATACTAACGTTGCCAAATGCTAAATGACAATTTTTTACATGAATAATAATGACACTTTTTTAATTAAAATTATACTATTCTCCCCTATCGGTATCTCCCTAACTGAAAGAAAGAAAATGACTAATTAAATCGTTAGACTATAGCAAAACATTAGTATAATATTACTGAAATCAGTAGTTTAATATATAAATTAAATAAAAATAAGTACTTAATACTCTAATAGTATCAGATCGATGTATGGATGCTAAGAAAAAAATATCGTTACTACTGTAAACAAAAAGGAAGTTATTGATTAATCAGAGAATATTTACATAAAATATCCAGAATGTGTTTTTTCAGATTTAAAATCAGAAAACCGACTACACATATGACGAAATTATTTTAAATAAATTGTATTGTGATATTTAATATACATTATGTTAAGTGCATTAATCTAATATATACTCTACAACGATATACGAATAATATGATGCATAAAAATGTTATGAACAGCTAATACATCAAGAAGTCAGTTTTGCAGCAGATCTATAATTTTTTGAAACTACTTAAAAACTAACACGTGTCAATTAATTTCTTTATACACAAAGTTAAGATATTAACTAATGACGGTGCAGACATCTAAAAGCATCTCCAACGGCGGACGTCCGGTCGGACATCCGGTCGGACGTCGCGACGGGCGACCGGGACGTCCGCCATTGTGGCGTTTAGGGTCGGATACGGACGTCCCGTGAGGACGTCGGGTGTCCTCGGACGTCGGCGCGACGGGCGGGCGGACGTCCGCCATTGTGGCGTCCAGTCGGATGTCCGGTCGGACGTCCCGTTTTTAAATTTTTTTTTTAAAACTCTATATATACGGCTCGTTGAATTTTATTTCATTCGCACCACTTGTGTTAACAAGTTTCTCTCTCTACATCTCTAATTTCAAGTATATCTAGAATGTCTAGTCAAAGTGATAGCGAGAATGAGTTGGAGTTCGCTGTTGAAGGTGCGATAGAGAGGCTGCTACAACAGAGGTCGCAGCGGCGGCAGCAGGCGGCGGTACCTCGGCCGATCCATCGTCGAACTCAAGTACCCCGTGACCACATTGCTGCACATATTCGGTTGTATGCGGACTACTTCGCTCCGCAACCGCGTTTTGGGGAAGCCTTATTCCGGCGACGCTTTAGGATGCATCGTCCGCTGTTTCTGCACATCGTAGGTGCTTTAGAGAGAAGATACCTGTATTTTAGGATCAGAGAGGATGCAGCTGGCAAACCCGGACTCACGCCCTTGCAGAAGTGCACTGTCGCAATCAGACAACTGGCGTATGGAGGCGCGACCGACATGTTTGACGAGTACCTCCACATTGGCGAGTCGACAGCCGTCGAGTGTCTGCAGAATTTTTGCGCGGGCGTGAGAGCGATATTCGGGGAGCGGTATCTTCGGAGTCCGAGCCCCGAAGACTGCCAGATGCTGATAGATATGCATGGGTCGGTGCACGGGTTCCCTGGGATGTTGGGCAGCATAGATTGTATGCATTGGGAGTGGAAGAACTGCCCCGCCGCCTGGAAGGGGATGTACACTACCGGCTTCAAAGCCAAGCATCCCACGATGATCCTTGAAGCTGTAGCTGACTACCGGCTGTGGATATGGCATGCTTATTTTGGAGTCGCCGGGTCCAACAACGACATCAACGTTCTCCAGTCGTCGCCCCTGTTCAATGCTCAGTGCAATGGCGTTGGTCCCGCCATCAGTTTCGTCGCCAACGGCAACCAGCATAATATGGGGTACTATTTGGCGGATGGGATATACCCAAACTGGCCCGTCTTTGTGAAGTCAATCAAGCATCCGCTCGGACAAAAGAAGACATACTTTGCAAGCCGTCAGGAAGCAGCGCGCAAGGATGTGAAGCGGGCATTTGGTGTGCTCCAGAGTCGGTGGGCGGTTGTGAATGGTCCTGCACGGCAGTGGTATATTCCCAACATCGGCGATATCATGTACGCATGTATCATAATGCACAACATGATTGTCGAAAATGAAGCTGCGGAACTGACTCAGTGGACCAACGAAGATGATACGGGTGCAGGTCCAAGTCACGGCGTGGCCACCGCGAATGTGAATATGGGGGTACCTCATGGAGAGGTCGCGCGGCTGCGTGCATTTGCCGACATGCGGCAAACAGATGCCCATGTTCGACTTCAGCAGGATATCATCGAAGAGGTTTGGACTCGGAGGGGTTGACGTGATAATGTATGAAGTTTTTTTTTATTAGTATGTAATTTTTTTTTTCGAATCATGTATGTTTTTTCCGATGAAGTTGTTAATTTTTCCCGTTCGTATTCTCGGTCAAATTTTATTTCCGTAAATGTAAATTGTTTTATTTGTAAATGTATGATTTTTTTTATTGCGGGATGTCCTAGTGGGAAGGGCGATGGGAAGGGCGGATTGTGCAGGGGATGTCCTAGTGACGTGGCAGTGGGATGGGAAGTCCTAGTGACGTGGCAAGAGTTGTTTTTGGGATGTCCTAGTGGGATGTCCGCCCACTGGAGATGCTCTAAACAGAAATAGTTTTCCTTTTTCGGGTACAATAAATATAATTAGATATTAATTTACATAAAAAATATGTTGAAATTGAGAGGAAATGTCTGACTACCAAATTATTTCATGCCAATCAAGTTTAAGAAACTTAGTTAAATTACGTGAACACGAGAGAAATCATGCCTAAGAAGTTCTTACAAAGATATTTGCATGTGTGTTGCACATATTTAGATCTCCCCTCACTAATGAATGTAACATGGACTAAAGCAATTAAAGTATAAATTCGATGCAAATGAAATAGGTTGGGATCTAGGCTGATAAAATAAATGCAAGTGGCTAAAGTGTCAAACTCAAAACTCAGTAGTTAATTTAAAATTGATTTATAGGTTACTCATATATATTTATCGTAAAATAATAAAATATAAAATGAATAAAATATGATAGATAAAGCTAAATTATCACTTTATTCTCTTTTTTATTTTATTATCTCTTTATTTAATAGTACAATAAATATGGTGACATTGAACGAGTATTATTCATGTTAAAATACATCAAATCCATATCAAAAGCTAAATTATCAGACCCGGGAGTCAAATATGTTATTTTCACTAGTTTTCTATTTTTTCAATTATATTGCAAATCTAAACTTATTTTTGTATTTTTCTACAGAACAATATATGGGTGTGTACTGTTCAGCCATCATACTATTACAAATCCAAACCTATTTTTGCATTTTTTTACATAACAATACCAACTGTGGGTGTGTGTACTATAGTCACTCCAAAATTTTTGTTAGACATATCTTAAAAATAATGAAATTTTGAATTTAATATAAATAATTTGAATAAAATTACTTTTTGTGTGATATATGTACTAAAAATAATTTAAGTCGATATAAATGGTAGGAAAAGCCTTAGAAAGCTAAAATAGTGATTCAAGGGGTTTGAGTTTGGGCCTTTTTTATATTGGACTCTCTTAATTTAAAGTAAGCCTCATTTTAATTGTAGCCCAATATTATGTAGTTTCTTCGTCCAAGAAAGATTACATATTTTCCTTTTTTTTTTATTTCCCCAACCACTTTAATTCATTACTGAAAGGAAAAATATTTTTATCTCTATTTATTTTCTCTCATACACCCCGTCACATTAAATATAGAACATTTGTTTTTCGGCACGAGAGTTTATGTAGTGTTTTTTGTGAGTTAACGAAGAGAGAATAAAATAAAGAAGAAAAAGTAGAGATGATTTTGCTTGCATTGTAGGAAGCATTTCATTTTTAATAGAAAATCAAAAAAAGAAAATATTTTATTTTTTAGTGGGACAACGGTAATATTTTATTTTCTTTCCACTTAACATACAAAATAACATTGCGTGAAATTTTATAGAAAAATGTTTTGGAGACATAATGTCTAAGACATAATGAGGTTAAAGTAGTAATTTTGTATTATATTGTGTTTATTATTAAATTAATGCTTTACATGTACACTATTTTACCCTTAATGGTATAAAAGGTATGTATGACTTCAATTAAGGAAGGTGTGTGTCTTAATGAGATTTGTGACTAGCAATTAATTAAATTTCAAAGATTTTTAATTCATTTTTTTATTAAGTTTTCTCTCCTCTTCTCTAATTATAAGTCTATCAATAAATTCTCTCTTTTTTCTCACATTATAATTCTCCATCAATGAATTCTCATTTTCTTTTTCTCCAAGTATTACATCAACAACTTATCTCTTTTCCAATTTGCTCATTTCTAATTTTCTATAACAATAAAAAATTTATTTATATCATTTTATCACATACAAATTAAAATATGCATTTGATTAATTCCATTTGTTTTGTCTCTTCACAAAATTAGTACTACTAACTTTTTATTCATTAGAACAAAATTATTTATTTATGAGAATAGTAACTTTATTTTCAAAATAGTAACTTTTATTTGCAATAACAATAACTTTTATTCCCAAAACATTAACTTTTATTTACAAGGATAATAAATGTTATTCATAAGAATAATAAATTTTATTTATTGGAACAATAATTTCATTTAACTAGAACTATAACTATTACTCCATCCGTCCCCAAAGAATATGCACTTTGGGGTCGACACGAGTTTTAATGTAAAATTAATAAAATAAGAGCGATGTAGAGAGAAAAAGTAATTAAAGTATTGTTAGTGGAGAATGAGTTCCACCTCATTAGAGAAAAATGACTTTCCAAAATTAGAAAGTGCATATTGTTGTGGGAAGGACTAAAAAGGAAATAGTGTATATTCTTGTGGGATGGAGGTAGTATTTGTTACAATAATGCTTTTATTGATTTAATATTTTATTAATTAAAATGATTATATTTTTAACAATTACAATCTCTTGTCAAATAGCAAAAATAAATAACTTTTTTCTGCAATAAATAACTTTTATTTGCAACAAACTAAATTAGTAAATTTATATAGTATTAAACACTAATTTTTCATAGTAAATGTAAATTTTATTCCCAATAACAATACTCTTTATTCTATGGTGAAGTATAGTAAATAACAAGCTCTCTATCTATCCAATAGACCAAAGGATTTGAGTCATCACATGTTAAATAGAAACCTATTATTGATCCTTTTTAAATAATAAATTTTATTCAAAAACAATAACTTTTCTTGAAAATATCAACACAGTGACATTAAAATATCAACACAGTATATTGAAATGTCAACAAAATTATTTATTGTCATTTTAATGTCACTGTATTGATATTTTTAATTCACTGCATTGATAAGTTATCAGAGTTTGCAACTTAAGAAAGTCTCCCCTGTAACAAAAGCTATAGAAAATAACACAAAAAATAAGATAACGCAAAAAATCTTCATCATAATAACTATATTATTTTATTATAAAATTCAAATTTGAAGAAGAAAAATGTTTTAATTTTTATTTTTTCGTATATTAAAATAAATTATTTCATTGTTGTATATTTAGAATATTTTTAAAAAAAAGAACAAGATATAAAAGAATAGTAGTACTATATTAAGTTATCAAATTATTTTATAATTAAATATAACATTTTAGTTATATAGTGTGTTAATTAATACTACTATAATGATAAATTTATAATCTGAATTAATATTTTTTAAATAAGTATTAAATTAGCATGACATAAGTATATATATACATATGATTTTTTTGAAATCCATTTATAACTTTAATGCATGATTCACGTTTATCTCTAATAAATGAGCATGCATTTAGATAAATGTATTTAATTTGATACAATTTTCCTTAACTAGATATATATCCATTTAATATGATATTAGGGTAGAATAGTCACAATATAAAATATAGTTATGGCAAAGTGACATAGGGGCATTATGTCATAGAGACATTATGTCTCTAAATCACTACCCAATTTTATAATGCCTAAGGAAGATATCATCTTCCTTGGAATGAATGAAGTATTAATTTGGACCACTATACAAATAAATATTGGATTCTCATCCTGAAGTATTAATTTGGACCACTATACAAATAAATATTGGATTCTCATCCTAATATCAAATTATAAATAATATATGAACTACCTTTTGACTAATTTATCTTCTCATGTATATAATTTCTATTAATTAAATATGTTACTTGTTTAAATTAATTAATATTTTTAGCTTGTTTAGTTCAATATATCATTATTTATTGTATTGAGATTAAATTTCATGTGGTCAATTTTATGTATAAAAAAAATTTTATTTTGAACTTCTCTTAGGGATAACATCAGTATAGTCACAATCAGGACTAATCGACTCAAATAACAATCATAACAACAAGTATAATATCACTAGACATTAATTACCATCAGTTTAAAATACCTTATCCATTGACAAGTCAAAAAATTGAATAATCAATTCTTGCTCAGTAGTATTTATTATATAGAATAAAAAATACTCCCTTCATTTCTAATAATTTATCATCATTTGACCTAATACGAGTTTTAAGAAATGTAATAAAATGTATATTGAAAAAATTAGTGTCATTTGAGTCACTTTTATATATGTTTTATAGTAATATGTGAGTGAGAATGAGTTAGTGGAATGTGTTTCTATTATAAAAAATGGTAAAAGTGAAATGTGATAAAATTATAAGAATGTATAAAATTAAAAATAAAAATAAGTGACAAATTTTTTAAATTTTAGTATCTCTGATGGACTGAATTGGGCCCCACCCATACTGAGCTTGGGCTTTGCTGGACTGGATTGGTCCAATCTGATTGACAACTCTATTAATTTGTATTAGTACCTAGATTTAGATGGCCCAAATAAGTTTGTTAATTGACAACTCCAAATGGGGGCCTAATAATTAAAGTTCAATAAAAAGTAATTTAATAACAATAATGAATAAGTGATTCATGTGAAAATACAGTGCTATCTTCTTTTCTTTTTTCTTCTTTCGTATTCTTGGAGGGTTGCAAAGTTGGTATTAATTGAGCTAAATAATTTGATTAATAATTTAAATTTTATTCCATATACAGTAAATCTTAATTTTGAAATGCTTTTATATAGTGATAACCAATAAGGAATCTATATTTAGTGTACGTGACAATAGTAACTCTATCCTCATTTGACGAGACTTATAGAAGGGGACATAACAAACTAGATGATTAAAGTGGTTAAAAACTCAAGTTTTAAGTTCAAACCTGAAACCAAAATTCAAGGGTCATTAGATAATGGACTCAATTTACATAAGTATTGTTTTGTAATGCTATCTTCTTTTGATCTGTTTGGTACGAAGGAATTGATCCCGGAGAATTGGAATTGAAACCTTTAATTCTAAATGTAAGGTTTGGTATTACAAAATATTTGGAATTGAATTACAATATCAATTCCTCCCAATTCTATAATTTGAATTCCATATCAAAAGTAGATAATTGAAATTCCAAATTGTTTTAAAATTATAAAGTTGAGCACCTTCACACACAAACACACCCTACACACATACACACATTGCATAAATTTCATATCAAATTTTCAATTCAATTATGTAGTATATCATTTTATCGAACAAATTGAATTCCAATTCAATTTTTTTTCAAATTCAATTCCGTAGAATTTGTGTATCCAACAGACCTTTATTAATTTTGAATTTGCGAATTGCAAAAGTGAGATATGATATGATTTTCCTATATAAGTGATCAATTAAGACTTGAAATAAAATAACATATAGACTATTTCTCCGAGATCAAGTTCATAAATTAATACTACTTATTCTAGATCGGCTTTGCTTTAAAGCACTACGAAAGTTTCTCAAATTCTTGTTCTAATTTTGCTTTGATTCAGAAGTCTGTGGTCTTTCATAAATTTTCTTCTTATTTTTTGGCTTTGCCTTAGAATTTCACCATTCACATATCATGGTCAACATATTTTTTGGCAAAAGATTTTCGGTGACTACTTAAAATATAGTAGTCGCCAAAGCAATTCCGTCAAAGACGCATTTCATAACTATTCAATAAGAAACCGCTATGTAAAAAAATAATCTATTCACTCCACAAATGCAAGAATATTGGAGATCCTCAAATAATGATTGAGAATTCCTAAACGAGCATTTGGGGAAAATTGCAAATTTCAAGAACTTTAGTGTGAAAATCCAAGTGGTCAGAACAGAAATTGAAAATCCAAGAAATGGTCAGAACAGAAATTCATATGAAAGTCGAGAATAGAATACAAACAAGATTTTTTTTGGGTAAATGAAATTGAATTTAAAGGCTAAACCATGGAGGATTTAAACCCGAGATCTTTGCCTAAGGAAAAGAGGATTCACCCAACAGTTTAATGTCCAAACTTCTCCCTCCTAGGACAAAGGCTCTAGAAAACACATGCAAGATTCTAGTATGACAAGTTGAGGGGAAGAGAGCCTCAAAACTATTTTTCCAAGGCTCTTCATACAGTCGACCAAAAAGAACAAACTCATTGATGAGACAGAAGTCTGGAAAAATCAGAATTGGAAATAGATTTTTAAATGGGGGATAAATCTTTTTACTTGGGAGGGGGATATTGGTGGAGATCTTTTTCTAGCCGTGAATCGCATTGTTTGGAGAGAGTACTTATAGCTAGAGGTGCCCAAGGTTTACGGTTTCGGCGATTAACCGCGAAACCGTAACCGGCAGTTACAGTTCCGAACCGGAAGCGTGAGATACCCGAACCGAAACCGTCAATTTTAGAACCGTGGTTCAGTTCAGGTTCAAAAATTCCCGAACCAAAGCCGTGCCGGAAGCGCAAAATATCGCTGGAAAACTGAGCCTAAACCGCAAAAAACCGTCGAAAACCGACGGTTCGAAATCGTTAAAAACCGTTAAAAGTCTCCTATTCGGAACCAAACCGAAACCGGTGGTTTTGGAACCGTAACCGTAACCGCAAAACACCCTTGCGGTTCGGTAATTTCCAAAACCGGAACCGGCGGTTCCGAACCGTAACTGCCGGTTCCAAAACCGTAGGCACCTCTACTTATAGCCATTCAATAAGTCAAATGCTTTTTCTTTATTTAACTTTGTTTTGTAGGTTAGTTGATGTCTTAATAACATAAGCACAACGACAAAAAATAAATGTCTTGCTTGGACAAATGTTGCCCCACCATTAACAATCTTATACATCTGATTCGTCCTCCAAGGAAGATTAAACACGAAGGTTACACTTCACGGATGATACTGAGAAATCGATCCATCGGTTAAGAGGTATGTGATGAGGCTCGTTTCATGCATGTGTTCTGTGGTTAAACTACATCAAATTCTGCAACTAACATCTAATTTTGAGCCAGGTGTGTGTGAAAAATCGTCATATTCAAAAAAGGAGCAAATCAAGTCAAGAAGGCAAAAATTATGGCGTTTGAGTTGATCAAGTCAAGAATCAAATGGAGCCAGCAGGAGTTCCGCATGGGAAATAGAGCTAAAGACCCCACCACAAAGTAAAGGACATGAATGACATTTCAGAGAGGATGGTACCCTAGGGATCAGAGCCCTACGCCTCTCTATATAAAGGAAGCCCAACACAAGAAAAATGGGGAGTCCCGACCAGTGGTGAAAGGGGGGTCTCATAGAATTTCTTAGAATATCATTAGGAATTCAGCTCTCTTCTAGGGCGGAAATCGGAGCTCTTTTACTTCATTTTCTTGATTTCCGTTGCACACACACACTTGGTCATAGTTTAGTTTAGTTTAGTTTAGTTGGCGTTTGGTGGTAGTTCCCCGCACTTTAACTTTCGGTTATGTTATTCCGCTCCGAGAAGGGACGATGAAACAATTTACTGCTTTCGTTGTTCATTTTCAGTTTACTTTTGGTGTTGTTGACTCTTTGATGTTTTGATTTAGTAGATTTGAAGCTACTTTTCGTTTCCAGATGATGTGTTCCGTTTCATGCATGATATTTCTGATCTGCTTTCGGTTTTCTTTTCATGTTGCATGTCTTAGCTCAAAAATGTCTTGTTTTGTTTTGATTTGGTCAGATTTGATGTTTTATGTTTGAGAGTTCTTAGGATGTTTAGATCTAGTAGTTTATGTTTCATTTCTGCATGATTATGGGTTAGTTTCTTGTTTACGTAGTCGTAGATTAGATCTTAGGAGTAGATTTGATTTATGTGTTGTTAGGATGTTTCATCTTCCGTAACTTTTCAGATTTGTTCTTTGTTCTATTTTCCATGTTGATTTGGTGAAGAAGATGAAGTTGTTAAAAAGTTTTTACTTTATCGTATACTTTGCAGGGGACTGACAGTCACTCGTTTATGCTGTTTGTCCATTTATGGAAGGTTTAGTTAAGTTGATCAAGTAGATTAGTTAAGCTTTCATGAGTTGATCAGTTTAGTTAGTTTAGTTTCTCAAGTCAATTAATTTAACTTAACCCACCCCCTAGAAAGCGTGCCGCAACCATACCCAAGTGGTGTCAAGCAAATAAATGTTAAGCACATCATCTCTGTGGGATCGATCCTTACTTCCCTATACTAGTTAATAGTATTGTGGGTTAAGGTTTTGAGAGCACTTTTGAGTTCTTCCATTCTTCTCACTCGAGTCGGATCTAAGTTAAATTGATCAGTCTGAGTTTCCACTGAATCCACTACGCATGTACTAGACACATATAAACTGGTTGGATCAGTTTGACTATCTAACTTGAGCAATCCACGACGATACAACAAAAAGATAATGGAGGAGAGTAAACGAGAGAAAAACAGCATTCTCAAAATGACCGATCAATTAGTAATGTAACCAATTACCAATGTATGTTCGGCACTGGTTCCGATAAAATAAATTTTCTTCACAAAATAAACTTTTAAGTAGTTTTTTTTTATAAAATAAAATCAATAAAGTAATGATTATTAACAGTATAAAAAATTACTCCGTTTGTATCTTCTTCTCCATCGAAACAGTAAAACTTGGCAAGACGAAAATGGTCATACATGTAACTGACTATTTGTGTGTGACAAATAAATTGAAAAACAGCCCAAAATTTCTCTCTCTATCTCGTCCTCTCAAAACCCAAAAAATTCACACCCCAAATTACAATCTTCCCATCCCGAATTGGATAATCTCCGCGCCCCCAATTCGAATAATTGAAAAGAAATGATGTCGGACTCGTACTGTCCAGACTGCAAGCGCAACACGGAGGTGGTATGCGATCACGCGGCGGGCGACACCGTGTGCTCGGAGTGCGGGCTGGTGCTGGAGGCCCGCTCCATCGACGAGACCTCCGAGTGGAGAACCTTCGCCGACGATTCCGGCGATCACGACCCCAATCGTGTGGGTGGGCCCGTTAACCCCCTTTTAGGAGACGGGGCGCTCACCACCGTCATCTCCCGGGCCGCCAACGGCTCCAATGCCGATTCCTCCTTGGCCCGCTTGCAGAACCGTGGAGGCGACCCGGACCGGGCCATCGTCTTGGCTTTTAAGGCTATTTCGAACATGGCCGATAGGTTTGTGCCTGTTTATTTTGTTTCTCAATTTTACTTTGTGGTCTGTTGGAAAAGTTTTGATTTTTAGTGGGATTCTTGAAAATTGATGTTAATTGGTGTTTCTGTGGTTAAAAATGATTATGGGTTCTGAATGGTTTTAGTTCATTCGCGAAGCATGAAGGGTTTCAGTAGCTTCTTATGGCAATGTTTGAGTAGATGGTGCAAAGATGTTACATTGATTTTACCACTAATAGGTATAAGCTGTTAAAAAAGGTGGGATTTCGAATTTTTTATTCTTTCTTGGATGTATTGTTATTTTGGAGCAATTTGTTTTGAAATCTAGAGTTGCTTGTATGGTCCTTCTTGATTATTGCTTGTGTATGTGTCATATATTATAAAGTTTGTCTTGTCTTTTCTAATGACGCATCAGAGTTATTCATCCGTTTGCAATCTAGTAGTAATGCTATATATACACAAGTTCTATGCTGAGCTATTGCTCATAGTTGTAAAGGATGAATGCTATTGATTCTTGTTTTGCGTTGTTGTTGTCATAATTGAATGAATGGATGATGTGATAATCTAGAGATGACACAAATCTTTCTTCTGAAGCAATTTTCCGCTTTTGGTATATTTGGTAGTAATCATAATAATAGAACTGACTTGGGTTGTTTCTTGCCTCTTCTAGGTTGAGCCTTGTAACTACCATTAAGGTATGCATTTCTACTGATTGATTCTCCATAATTATGGGAATTCACACCGACCGCATTATATAAATGACCTCATCAAGTCTTCACACACATAC
This sequence comes from Salvia splendens, assembly GCF_004379255.2. Classification (NCBI taxonomy): domain Eukaryota; kingdom Viridiplantae; phylum Streptophyta; class Magnoliopsida; order Lamiales; family Lamiaceae; genus Salvia; species Salvia splendens. The sequence goes on from NC_056034.1 coordinate 14,814,297, forward strand.
TTGTCTGAATGCTGCCAATTTTTTTTGTCTTGTTTCATTCTTTCCTCCCTCCCTCTCTTATAAATTATACTCTCGCCTATTTTCTCCTCTGAATCTTGATCTTTATGAGGCTGAAAGTTGGTTTGGGGTACTGTAGATATCTTAAAATTGCTTCAGTATGCAATGTGGTCTTGACTTTTGATGAAAAGAATATTCGTAATAATTTGTCTCCGTGCTCTCCCAACATCAATAGACTAACTGTTATGTATCAGTGACTTAAAGGCAATAAGCATTGTCCTTAATCCACAGTCATCAGAAGTGTAATAATATACTAGTAATTTCTAATTAACATTACAAATATCGGATTCGAACTTTGGTTTCTGATGGTGCTTTTGTTTAAAGGATCGAGCGAGTGAAATATATAAGAGGTTAGAAGATCAGAAGTGTACGAGGGGAAGAAACTTGGAGGCTCTTGTGGCTGCCTGCATTTATATTGCTTGCCGTCAGGAAGGCAAGCCACGAACTGTGAAAGGTGCCGCCATTAAATAAATTGCACACTAGAATTTGGTTGTGTACATATTGGCCTTTGTTGTAAAGTGCTCTAAAATCTGTGGGTCTCTACTAGAAATATGCTCCATTGTTGCTGGAGCCACAAAAAAGGAAATCGGTCGAGCTAAAGAATTTATCGTCAAACAGTTAAAGGTTGAGATGGGTGAATCAATGGAGATGGGTACCATTCATGCAGGAGACTATTTGGTGAGGTCACATTTAGGCCATGTCAGACTACATATATATTTTCTTAATTTTTATATCACTTAAGTATCATCTTGTGTTTCTATTTTGCTCTGGCCTGTAGAGACGTTTCTGCTCCAATCTTGGTATGAGCAACGAAGAGGTCAAAGCTGTCCAAGAAACTGTCCAAAAGGCAGGGGACTTTGACATTAGGTCTGCTTCCATTACCTATCTTAGTTTCAAGAGCTGGTTGTCTTTTGTGTATTCTAGAGGCATAAACTACATGTGGGTTGTGGAGCTCAGATTTTCTTGTCAGAGTGTAATGTAAGATACTCCCTCCGTCCTAGAAATAGGGGTCCCCTTTTGACTTGGCACGTGTATTAAGAAATGTAAAGAAAAGTGGGTGGAATATGAGTCCCACTTTATATATTAGTATCATAATAAAATGCGAGTGAAAAGAATTAGTGGAATGAGGGGCATACTTATCCTTTATTGTAAAAGTGAAAAGGGACTCTTATTGTGGGATGGACTAAAATGGCAAAAAAAGACTCTTGTTGTGGGACGGAAGGAGCATAAATCTGAGAGAAATGAATGAAAAGGTTGTTTAGTAGTACCTCTTTAGAAGATGAAATCACTGGACATATGAATGACAAGGTTGTTCAGTAGTAGTACCTCTTTAGAAGATGAAATCACTGGACGCTCTGATCTGAAATATTTGTTGAGTCGAGCTCATCATGCGTTGGTGATGTACATTTGAAGCTTTAAATGATTTATGAACATGATTTTGCTTCCATTGCAGGAGGAGCCCCATATCAATTGCAGCAGCAATAATTTTTATGGTAACACAGCTATCGGAATCAAAGAAACCCCTGCGAGGTTCTTATTCTAACCATCTTATTTGTGTTTAATGAAGGGATTACTATACAAATCTTGCTAACAAATTTCTTGATTTGGGCCTTGGTAAACGCTGTTGATTTTTGATATATGGGCATTGAAATGATAAAAGGAGATTGTATGGTTGCAGACATCTCGATTGCAACCACGGTGGCAGAAGGGACGATCAAGAATGCTTACAGAGATCTGTACCCGCATGCTGCTAGGATCATACCGGAATGGTACGCCAAGGAACGGGACTTGAAGAATCTCAGCAGTCCCAAAGCGTAAGTAAACTTCTTTTACATCCGCAAAAGGTTTCGGTGCTGCAATCCCACATCGGTTTTACTTGATATAGCTAGTTGATCAACTCTGCTGCATCCCAAATGAGATACTGTACTAATTTGATTGTCATGTTATATTATATTATGAGATAGTAATGATTTATTCACCCGGACTCTTTCTCTGCTCACACTATTCTCGCAAAAGGTATATTTTTATAAATTTAAATTAAGGAAATATTATTATGTGCAACATTATTATAGGTTTTCCATTAAAGTTGATTTAGATTTCAACGTTGTTTGGACCGTATTTGTGGTGCGAGGCTGGGCTTGTCTTGCAGACCAGCAGGGTGACGCAGCTGCGGTCCACACCACAAACCTATTTTATCGGGTGACGCGACTGTGTTGTGGCTAGAATTTAAGATTTTGGTAAAACGTTTATGTGACAGCTAAAAGACCGAGTTCTAGTTGGATTTGTTGTTTGAAATGAGACTGTTGTGAATGATCTAATGCCAAGGTTTGAGAAAAGTGATAGGCGTCAATGTCATCTAATGAGCTGACAAATCATGCGGGTTGAGTCACTATCAAGTTGACCGTTAAGGTTAATAATGTGATAATGACTAAACATGTTTAGGTCAAATTTGAACATAATTTGTTGAGGTAACCCTCGACCGGAACATTAGGCCATCTATTACGCTGTCTCTATACCGTCCCTTAATTGCTATTTGACCACTATTTGATGGCCCCACTGTACTTTATTCCTCCATCTCTTAACTAAGGGACGGAACCTGCAACGCTCTGTCCCTTAACCGTCCCTTATTCCGTCCCTTAATTACTATTCATTCAATTTCATTTTTTATTTTTTTTTCAATCCAATTCAATTAAAACAAACACACTTCATTAAAATTAAAATAACATTACAACATAAAATAAAAATACAACTTAAAATTTAAAAAAAAAACATAATTAAAATCTTAAAAAAATAAAAATGACATAATTTAAAATACAATTTTATATGGACATCCTTGAATGTTTTATGTTTCACTTTCGATGTGGGACAAAATCATTCTTGGATGTCTCTATAAAAGAGAAACAACCAAGAATGATTTTGTCCCAGATGTGGAAGTGAAACATAAAACATTCAAGGATGTCTCTATATAAGAAGAACAACCAAGAATGATTTTATCCCACATCGAAAGTGAAACATAAAACATTCAAGGTTGTCTCTATAAAAGAGAAACAACCAAGAATGACTTTGTCCCACATCGAAAGTGGAACATAAAACATTCAAGGTTGTCTCTATAAAAGAGAAGCAACCAAGAATGACTTTGTCTCACATCGAAAGTGGAACATAAAACATTCAAGGTTGTCTCTATAAAAGAGAAGCAACCAAGAATGAGTTTCATAAATTCGCAAGCCCATCAAATATATATGTGCTATTACGAATTTCTTGTATTTATTTATTTGTAAAAATTGTTTTTAAATATAAAAACAATTTTTATAAATATAAAGTACTATTTTTTTTTTAAATTTGATTTTTTTTTAAAAAAAATTGATTTATTGCGTCAGCACGTGACGACGCCCACTCGCGGGCCGGCGAGTGGGCGTCACGCACGACGCTGGGTCGCGCCACGTCGCCTAGGCGCGTGGCGAGACGGCCCGTCGCTTGTCTCGGCGACACGGGGCGCGGGACGGGACGGGACGGCGAGCTGCAACGCGTCGCGCGACGGACCTGTCTCTCCTGGACGGGTCGCGGGACGCCGGCGCGACGCGTAGTGGATGCTCTTAACCCGATTTGTTGTAGTATATTCAAACTTGAACATAATTTGCAACTGGCACGAACCTACGAAATTAGTATGTATCAACACAATCATATGGTCAAATTGGTCACCGGTTTCAAGATTGAGTTGTGCGTTTTGATGGCTAACTCCAGAATTTGGTCAGCGGTTTGAAGATTGAGTTGTGCGTATTCGTAATAACCATATGTTGGAAGATAAAATTTAGAGTCAAATTGGATTGTATTGGGGTTTTACCAACTCAAAACCCGTGTTGTTTCCCTTGGTTCCGGAAGAGAGACAAAGTAGGAACACAAGAAGAAGAAAGGCGATGGACAAAATACTCAAAAGCTTAGGAGCCATGGCTAGCTAATTTGATTGGTCTGTTTGGAATTGCAACTTGTTATAGATGCTTCAAGAGATTATCCTAGTACGTACTAGAAGGATTATTATATTTGTACTTTTCCTTTTACATGAAGGATGCGTAGGCGTCCATATTTGATTACCACATGAAATTACATAATTGTGGAATTATATTGCCATTATTAGACTGATAGATATCTCCGAACAATTATTTGCTAATATTAAGATAAACGATTTACTATACTCCATAAATTAAGGGGAACAAATATGATATCTTTGAGAAAAGGAGTTGCTACAATTAAAATGCAGGTCATTCATGTATATCCAATCTCTTCCTATAAACTACGATTAATTTAAGGGTTTATTTCCTATAAATAACAAAGAACATAGCATTTCTAATTTGTGTAACATCTTTTAAAATTTAAATGACAAATTAAGAAGTTTCTTAAATTTCAATTGTCTTATTTGACCAAATTATTTTTTTATTTTTTACTGTATTAATTTTCTAAAACTTAAAATATTCTCCTATATTGTTCACATCTAAATCACTATTCATCCACACCACCATAATTTTAAATATGTGTTTCAACTCAACATCACATTTCTTCAAAAAAAGTCATACTAGAACAATTATGAATTTTATATTTTTTGTGAATCTCTAGAGCGATGGAGGGAGTACATGAAGACGGACACATGTAGACTTGAATTGTTAGGGGACTTGGATGCTAAGGCTTGAATCTTGATCACAACATTCATGAACGCCCCATCTAAAATTTTTAAACCTTTAACTTTTTTTCATATATATTAAAAAGAATTCAATATTTAAAAAGTATAATTTCATGAACAATCAATATATTAATTGATCAACAAATGAAAAATATTCAGAAGCAATGCCTGATTTGAATAGTGTGTTTGGAATTTCAATCTGTGCCATATGATTGTTAACATTGTTTGTTTATGCAGCTTTCTATTTCCATGCAGATGATTAACATATTTAAGTATTTGTTAAATTAGTGCTAAACTTTAGGAACCACTATGCTTAGTGGAATTTATTTAGTTTGTTATTATCTTGTTCAAGATTTTAGGAATGACGCATTTTTCGAGTGGTTTAATAGTTGATTTACTAGTGGTAGAGATGAAAAGAGTGTTGGAGGAATTTTAGGAATTTATGGGGTAGTACTCCATCTCTACATCAAGCAACTCACCTCTCTCGTCGCACTTTCATCAGTCTTACATGTACCCTCCTTTTCCTTCAATCTAATATCAGCCATTGCACTCACCCAAAATTCATCTTGTACTGTCATATTTATTCACAATAACTTCCAAATCCAGGAAGCTTTACTGGGGACAGTGATTGGGAGGGGTAATCGAGTTGGGAACCTCTATATTTTTGAGTTTCCAGAAACATCATGTAATGATACAAGTGCAGCCCAGTCTTGTTCCAGAGGCAATGTTACATCAAATCTGAATTCTGCTTCTGTAAACTCCATTGTAAGTCTTGATGTTTGGCATCAACGTTTAGGCCATCCCTCACTCAATAAACTGAAGCTCTTATCTACTATTTTGTCTCCATCAAACTCTCATCTCACTACTTGCCAAATATGCCCCATTGCCAAACAAAAAAACTTCATTTTCCTGTCTCTACATACATCTTCTGCCATTTTTGATATGATCCATTGTGATGTATGGGGGCAATTCTCTACCTCTACACATGATGGTTTCAGATATTTCTTGACTATAGTGGATGATTTTTCACGTTTTGTTTGGACATTTCTTCTCACAAAAATCTGAGGTCCAAACAGTAATGACTCCATGATCACTAGATCCAAATCTGGCATCTTCAAGCCTAGAATTTTCACCATCACTACTTCCTCTCTTATGCCTAAATCTGCTCTTGAGGCTTTACTTATTCCTATTTGGAAATTTGCTATGCTGAATGAATTTATTGCACTTCTTAAAAATAAAACTTAGATTTTAACAACTCTCCCTCCAGGCAAGAACCTTATAGGCTGTACATGGATATTTAAGCTCAAATTTCACTTATCTGGTGCTATTGCTAGACATAAAGCCAGATTAGTGGCTTAAGACTTTTCTCAACTGTCTGGTTTTGATTTCAATGAGACCTTTACTCCAGTGGTGAAGCCTACTAGAATTAGAATCATCCTCAGCATAGCAGTCTCTCTTGAATGGCAAGTAACTCACCTTGATGTGAATAACGCATTCTTGAATGGAGAATTGAAAGAAGACATATACATGAAGCATCCTCTGGGATTTCAGGAAGGTGGACCTCATCTTGTCTGTAAACTCAAAAAAGCCATTTATGGCTTAAAGCAGGCTTCCAGAGCATGGTTTTACACTGTGCATTCTACCTTGCTTTCTCTAGGCTTTCATCAATCAAGAGCGGATGCATTCTAGGTTTTTCAGGCAACAGGGTACTGAGGTGATATATCTTTTGATTTATGTGGATGACATGTTAATCACTGGTAATGCTCCTGCCTCTATTCAACCGGTTATCTCTTAGTTGAATTCTTCATTTTCTTTAAAAGATCTTGGAGAGGTAAGCTTGTTTCTGGGAGTTGAAGTTGTAAAAACTGTTGATAATGGACTTCACCTATGTCAATCCAACTACATCAAAGATCTTTTGAAGAAAGCTAATATGACAGGAGCAAAAGGGTGTCCAACCCCTATGGTATCTAACTGTGAACTGAGCAAAAATGCTGGTGAGCTGATATCTTATCCAAAGCTCTATAGGAGCATAGTTGGAGCACTGCAATATGCCGCTATTACCAGGCCAGACATCAATTTTTCTGTGAATAAGGTGAGCCAATACATGGCAGCTCCATTGGATACACATTGGAGAGCAGTTGAGAGGATTCTGAGATATTTATCAGGGACTCTTGATTATGGGATTCAAATTCGGAAGTCAAGTGGTGATATTTCAGCCTTGTCTGACTCAGATTGGACAACTGATATAGATGATAGGAGATCAACAACTGGAGTATGTGCCTATCATGGAAGAAATCTGATATTTGGTGTGTTAAGAAGCAAACTGTGGTAGCAAGGTCTAGCACTGAAGCTGAGTACAGGAGCCTTGGTCAAGCGACATCAGAAGTAACATGACTTACATCAATGCTTGGTGAATTGAGGATCAAGAAAAAGGATCCTCCAGTCATTTAGGTTGACAACATGAGTGCTATTGCTTTAACATCAAATCCAGTACTTCATGCAAGAACTAAACGCATTGAGTTGGATATTCACTTTGTTCGAGATAAGGTGTTAAGCAATGAACTGAAGTTGAGGCATGTTCCCACTGCAGATCTGATAGCTGATATCTTCACCAAACCCCTGAGTCGTCAACCCTTCGTGAAGCTCAGAGAAAGATTGGGAATGGTTTCTCTAGGCTCCCTATGTTTGAGGGGGCGTGTTAGAAATGAATGCAAAGGTGGTGGAGCAGTGGCTTGCAATGTGGAGCTCATGGTTGAACAAGATCAAAGCAAAGCTCCTAACTGTGCATGAGAGAAGCCTTGTGCCAGCTTGATTCCAGCTCATTCCACACGAGCCAATCTCTCACGAGCTGAGCTCGTGGCTGTACCAGAAAGAGCATCCAAGGTGGAGGACCACTTGTGTATTTGGAGAGATGTGTTGATCAAGGGAATAAAGAAGAAAGAGTTTTAGTACAATTTGTTATGATTAAGGATTGTATTTGAGTTAATCTTGTACTAGGTAGATTAGTATGAGAATCTAGATTGTTCCAATGCTTAGTATATGTATAAGCTCATTAAGCAAAACAATTCAAGGAATGAAACAGTGAGTTCGAACATGAACTACTTTGCTCAACTATACTCTTTCTTCTTCATGAATTCATCTGCATGTTTTCATTAATTACTCCATCCGTCCCACAAAGATTATCCCATTTTTTCATTTTCGTCAGTCCCATAAAATTTGTCTCATTTCACTTTTTACTATTTTTGGTAGTGGACCCCATATTCCACTAACTCATTGCTACTCACATTTTATTATAAAACTAATATATAAAAGTAGGACCCACATTCCACTAACTTTTTCAACTCACTTTTAATTACATTTCTTAAAATCCATGCCCGGTCAAAGTGAGACAATCTATGTGGGACGAAGGGAGTATTGTTTTGGTGGGTAATATTATGGATGTTTTTATTGGGTACGAATGCAATTTTTGATAGTGTAGTAGTACAGTATATATAGCTTCAAGTATTGTTTGCATGAGATCTTCATTATAATAATCCTGTATTTGTTTTAAATATTTTGAGGTTTTGTTTGGCTTTCATATACTCAGACTCAGTTTGGTAGACTATCTAATACATACTCTAAGACTCAGTTTGGTAGACTATCTATCTTTCAACAGGGTAAGATAATGACCATATACTTTGTGCCAGCATGTATCAAATCTATTTGTATTTGGTAATTTAGTTATAAATTTATCCAATCTATAACTTTGCAGAAGATAAAATATCATAGTAATAAAAAGAGTTTAGCTGGAAAATACATTAGTTTTTGGTCAGTTCAGAGTTTATCACAAACTTTAAATATGGTGAAAAATACACCAACTTTTAACTTGCACGTTTCCCACAACGTCATTTAACCGGCGATTCCCTTAAAAGATGATGTTGTTTATAGGGCGAACTTAGAATGTTTTATAAAAAAAAATGCATGAAGTTTGAAATATACAAATTTTAATTCATCGAAAAATTGAAAATCGTGAAATATGTATGTCTAAGTTTGAAAGCTGCTAGTTCATTGTTTAAGTAGTTTTTTTTCCAAAAAAAAAGAGAGATTATTGTGAAAGAAGAAAATATGGTTAAAAGGGAGGAGGGTAGAGAACAGAAATAGCGTCAATATCATCCACCCCTAACTCCTTAAACTGCCCCATTGTAAGACTCGGAAACATGATAGCGTCCCTATCAGTGCTGTGACCCAGCCCAAGTATATGACCGATCTCATGCGTCGCCACCGTCTCAAAGTGATACATGTCCATCGTCCGCGGCTGAAACGACCAGTTCTCATCCGCGTCGAAGTGGACCCGCCCATCATCCGGCGGGAACGCGTGCGCCAGCACCCCCCTCGGCCCGTCGAACGGCTCCCCGTCCCCGTGCGCGCCCCTGAAGTACCCGACCTCGATGTCGCTCTCGAAGAACCCCAGGTTCTCGTAGAAGCTGAAGGCCGACACGTTGGCCCACCGCTCGAAGGCCGCCTCCATGTCCGCCTTCGCGTGCTCTGGGAAGCCCTCCGTGTACGTGTAGGAGAGGCGGGTGTAGGGCCACCTCGGCCTCCCCCTGAAGAAATCATAATAAGACGGAAACTTTGTTTCCGTCTTATTATGATGATTCGACATGAGGGCGCCGCGGCGGTTGGGGAGTATCATGGTATTGACGCCGTCGGTGATGTCGGAGACGCCACACCGGGGGATGAGCATCTTGAACATGGTTTCGTCGTTGAGTTCGCCGGTCCGGCTCAGCCCGAAATTCATCTGGAAGGTTAAGATGGCCACCTTCAGGATCTCATCTTGGGATGCTCCGAAATGCACGTGGGCACGTGCGTATTCCATGTACCCGTAATTTTCTAAGTATTTTAGGTAGTCAAAATTATTGATTGTCGAAGCTAGGTTGGAGTGGAAGGGCGATGGCGATGACGATGGTGATGGTGAAGGTGGGAAATTAGGTATGTTTCGGTTGGCGTTGCAGAATGAGGAAACGATTGTTAAGAAAAAGACAAAATGGAAGTAAGGATTGAGAGCCATGGATGAATCCAATCCTATAAATTTTAATGACTTACTAATTGATTGGGTGTCTAATTATATGTGATGTTTAGAGTCAACAACTTATTAACGCTACCTTTTTGTCATGCATCAATGACTAGTCCAAAATTGCATCTACTCAACAACGGCTTAATTAATTTGCCTGTTGGAAGATAACAAATTGTTCCATGATTTTACAGATATAGTTATGGCAATGTATGCACCATCTAATATTAGATGAACAATGCTAAACCCCGCGAATAATGGGGATAACAAATTTTTATCTAAACTCCTTTCTCAAAAAATAAGGTGATGGGATATTATAGCAAGAAGATGATCAAGTACGGCGGTTTAAAGGGAGAGTGAGAAGTTGGTTTCTTGAGAGAGAAACAATAAAGAAGAATTTAAGAGTTATTATATTTTTATTTTTGTCCAAGTTGATACACTGATATAAAATAGAATATCACAAAACTTTGGTTTTGTAAAAAATTCAATAATGTCTACCAATACTGCGCGCAATTAATTAAAAATCAAAACAACAAGCAACAAAAAATAATGAAAAAACCCAAAAATCTACAAATTCAATTCATAATTTCACAGCTATTCACAAATTCATTGGCTGTGATTTTAGGTTCAAACAAGAAACGAAAATTATTGAAAAAGCAAAAAAATCTACAAATTCAATTCATAATTTCACAACGATCACAAATTCATATCGATCGGCTGTGATTTTGTCGTCAAAGCAGCAGCAGGGTTTCTGTTGCAAGGATTCATGGAGTTGACGCCGATGTCAATATCGGGATTGCCGCATCTCGGCGCCATCATAGACGATAAGGTTTGATCATCCAATACACCGGTAGGTTTGATGCCAAATTTTCCTTAATACGTTTTGATGGCTAATTCCAGAATTTGGTCTTCTGAAGCACCGGTTCCGAGATTGAGCTGTGCTTATTCGTAATAACCATATCTTCAAAGATGAAATTCCGAATCAAATTGGGTTGTATGTTTTTTTGTTTTTTGTTTTTTTTTTGTTTTTTTTTGAGAAAGAAGAGTAATGAGCGTATAAATTGGGATGTTTTGACTGCAGGGGGTTTTACCAACTCAAAACCTGTTGGGTCGTGATACCGCCGATCTCACACACGCACGAACGAGGAAATAAAGCACGCAAACGATATAACGTGGTTCGGTGATAATCCACCTACGTCCACGGAGAAGATGACCGGAATCTTATTGATGGAACTCTCAATACAAGAACTTCACACTCACAATCTATCACTCTAAGCAAACGCTAGCTAGTGCAAGAATTCTCTTCTAATTGTGTGTGTAATCTGTGTTCTGCGTCTCTCACTACTGAGCTCTATCGAGCTATTTATACAAGATGCAATCAAGAAATAAAATCCAACTAACTCTATTTCCCAAAGTTAGTTATAACCGCTGCTCGGCTAAAACCGAACTGTCATTCTTGGTTAGCAACCGAACTGCATTTCTCGGCTATCAACCGAACTGCCTTTCTCGGTTATCAACCGAACTGCCTTTCTCGGCTAGCTCAAAGCCGAGCTTTATTTCTTGATCTCTTCTCGGAGCTGCCGAGGCTCCACCACTCGATCACAACCGGACTCAAAGCCGAGCTTCATTTCCGAGCTCAGAAGCCGAGCTCCAGTAGTTTGCATGGACACACTTTCACAAATCTCCACCTTGTCCTTGCAAAACTCCATCAATATCTGGATTCCCTTCTCAATCCTTGTTACAAGCTTCAACACTCCACAATCTCAACCAACTTCAAACAATGTTTGAATTTCGAAGTTGGCAGAGATTTTGTCAACATGTCTGATGCATTTTCTTCGGTAGGAACTTTCACCACATTGATCTTTCCACTTTGAATCTCATCTCTGATGAAGTGTCTCCTCACATCTATATGCTTCGACCTCTCATGGAACATTTGATGTTTTGCTAAACATATAGCCGAGTTGCTGTCACAGTTAATCTTCACTGCTCCCAGCTTCATTCCTAAATCTTCCAAGATTCCTTGCAACCATTTTCCTTCCTTTGCAGCCTCAGTCAGAGAAATATACTCAGCTTCGGTTGTGGACAGTGCAACCACAGACTGCAAATTTGATTTCCAGCTGATTGCTGTGCCATATAGTGTGAAGATGTAACCACTCTGAGACTTTCTGTTGTCTAAGTTAGCCGCATAATCCGAGTCACAGAATCCTTCTAGGACTTCCCTCTCCTCAGACCAAACTCCACCACCAAACTTCAAGCCAACCATGACAGACCCTTTCAGGTATTTCAGAATCCACTTTAGTGCTGCCCAGTGATCCCTACCTGGATCAGCCATATATCTGCTTGCAACGCTTATGGCATGAGCCACATCCGGCCTTGTACATATCATCAAGTACATCACACTTCCCACTATATTTGCATAGGGTATCCTGCTCATCTCTTCTCTATCTTCAGCTGTCTTTGGCATCTGTTCTTTACTGAGTTTGAAGCAGCTAGCCAATGGAGTGGATACTGACTTTTCACTCCTTACCTGGTATTTTTCTACCACCTTTCTGATATAATCAGCCTGAACCAATTTCAGTTCTTTCTTCTTTCTGTTCCTGACAATATCCATACCCAAGATTCTCTTGGCTTCCCCAAGATCTTTCATATCAAATCTCTGCTTCAACTCCTCCTTGACAGACAGCAGCTCACTCTTGCTTGATCCTGCCAGCAGAATATCATCCACATACAGCAGTAGATATGCCAGTATTAGATTTCCACTTCTCTTGACATACACGCAGCTATCAAAACTGGATCTCTCAAATGCCATCAATTCCATCTGCTCATGAAACTTCTTGTTCCACTGCCGGCTGCTTTGCTTGAGCCCATATAGGCTTTTCTTTAACAAGCAAACTTTCTTTTCTTCTCCCGGCTTCTCAAAACCCTTAGGCTGCATCATATAGATCGTTTCCTCTAGATCTCCATGCAAAAATGCTGTCTTCACATCAAGTTGATGCAGCTCCCAGTTGAAATGAGCAGTCATGGCCAATAAGATCCGAATGGAAGTGTGCTTCACCACTGGAGAGAACACCTCTGTGTAGTCAATACCCTCTACTTGTGTGAATCCTCTAGCAACCAGCCTTGCCTTAAACCGTATGCTTTCAACTTCCCCCACCTCTACTTTCTTCTTAAACAGCCATTTGCAACTGATCAGCTTCTGAGTCCCTGGATCAGTCACCAAAATCCAAGTCCCATTTTTCAGCAAGGACTCTATTTCTTCTTCCATGGCCTTGATCCATTTCTGACTTTCCTTGCAACTCATGGCTTCTTCATAGGTTGAGGGTTCTGAAAACATGAGTACTTCTGCTACACATAGAGCAAAGAAGCTCATGTCATAATCTGAGAATCTGCTAGGTAGGCCTGCATTTCTTCTTGGATTTCTTCTGGCCCCTTGAGCTGCAGCAGCTTGCTGCACTGGTGACTCCTGCTCACCTGTGTTCTGAGTATGTTGAGAGCTAGTTGCTCCACCTTCTTCTTGATTTCCTGTGATCACAACATCCTCATCAGTGTCTGTTCCAGCAGATTCTCCACCAAACTCAAGGTTTTGCATTTCAGAGCTACTGCCACCACCAGAGGGCTTCCCATCATCTTTAAATGGCATCTCCTCTTCATTGAATGTCACATCTCTGCTCACAATGATATTTCTGCCTTCTCTATCCAAATTCCACAATCTGTATCCTTTTACCCCATCTTGGTATCCCAACAACACACATTTCTTTGCCCTTGGCTCCAATTTACTCTGCTTAATGTGTGCATAAGCAGCACACCCAAACACCTTCAAGGCTGAGTAATCACCTAGGCTTCCATACCATCTTTGATCTGGGGTCTCATTGGATATAGCAGATGATGGACACTTATTGATCAGATTAGCTGCAGTAGAGACAGCCTCTGCCCAGAATCTCTTTGGCATTCCAGAGTAGAATAGCATGCACCTCACCCTTTCTAGCAATGTCCTATTCATTCTTTCTGCCAGCCCGTTCTGTTGAGGATTTCTTGGCACGGTCCTATGCCTTCTTATCCCTTTCACCTTACAGAAACTATCAAACTCCGCAGACAGAAACTCCATGCCATTATCAGTCCTTAGATATTTAAGCACTGAGCCCTTTTCATTCTCATATCTAGCATGCCATTCTCTAAATTTTTCAAAAGCTTGGGACTTCTCTCTTAGAATGTAAATCCACACTTTTCTTGAGTAATCATCTATGATGGAGATGAAATACTTACCTCCACCTATGGATTCAGTTTGGGATGGCCCCCACAAGTCACTGTGGGCATACACAAATGGGGCTGATGAAGTGTGTTTCCCACCAGAAAATGGCAGCTTCTTTGCCTTTCCTAGAATGCAAGATTCACATTTCTTTAGGCTGTCTGATGCACTTAACTTCATCACTCCTTGCTTAGCCAGCTCTCTTATGCCTTTCTCACCCACATGTCCAAGCCTGGCATGCCATAGATGCAGGTCTTCTGTCTGGGCAAGATTCACAGCATCAACCACGGTTTCACCCAGCAAATAGTATAGGCTGTTCTTTCTCTGGGCCTCCATCACAATTCTGGTGCCTTTTGTTACTGTGAGGATCCCATCACCAGAGTTGAATCTGCACCCTTTTGACTCTAGCATTCCAAGAGATATTAAATTTCTCTTGATTTGAGGAATGAATCTGACTTCTGTGAGAGTCTTCATACTCCCATCCTTCATCCTCAATCTGATGTTCCCAATGCCCTTGACATTGCACACTTGATCATTTCCTAGCATCACTGATCCTTCCCAAGCTGATAATTCTTGGAACCAAGATTTGTGTGAGCAAATGTGGAAGGAGCACCCTGAATCCATGATCCAGCATTCTTCAATCTTGGCCCCTGAGTGGATATTCAAAGCTTCATTATCTTCAACATCCTGAGCCAGATCAGCAGTCTCTATGTTCCCAGCCTTTTCTTGCTCTTGTTTCCTCTTCCAAGCAAAACAATGCTTCTTTAAATGGCCCGGTTTCTTACAGTAGTGACAGCTTCTCTTCTCCTTCCATACTCCACCTTCTTCCTTCTTCTGGAACTTCTTCTTGGAACCCCTTTTATTCTGATTATTTTTCACATGCAGACTCTCAGCTACTGGATCAGTTTGTTTGTTATTAGCCTTCTGCGATTCCTTCATCTTCAATGCAGAATGAATCTCTTCATAGGTGACCTTGGTTTCTCTTCCAAGAAGCACTGCATCCTTGAAGTGCTCATAACTTTTAGGCAGGGAATTGAGCAACATCAATGCCTTATCCTCATCTTTAATGACCTCATCGATATTCTCAAGATCATCTATGCATTTCCCAAACTCCTCGAGCTGTTCAGAAATGCTCTTCCCATCTGAAAACTTGAAAGCAAGAAGCCTTTGCTTCAAATGTAACCGGTTCGCCAGAGACTTGGTCATGTACAATGACTCAAGTTTCCCCCATACTCCTGCAGCCGTCTCCTCCTTGGAAACTTCCCTTAGCACCCTGTCCGTGAGGTTCAAGATCAGGGTGCTATAAGCCTTATACTGCATATCTTGAAGCCTTTGCTTCTCCTTTTCATCAGCATCAGGTTTGCCTTCTTTAGCGTCACCTTCATTCTTCAAGATATCCCATAGGCCTTGCTGCATCAAGATGGCCTTCATCTTCAGCCTCCACAGCCCAAAATCGTTTCTCCCGGTGAACTTTTCCACCTCGAACTTGGCTGTAGACATTTCTCAAAACGAGCGGTGGGCAATCGCCAAGATCAGCTTATACAACGGAACCTCTAGACACGAACTCACCCAGAAACCAATCAATCGGCAAATCGTGGAAGTCTTCCCACAGACGGCGCCACTTGTTGGGTCGTGATACCGCCGATCTCACACACGCACGAACGAGGAAATAAAGCACGCAAACGATATAACGTGGTTCGGTGATAATCCACCTACGTCCACGGAGAAGATGACCGGAATCTTATTGATGGAACTCTCAATACAAGAACTTCACACTCACAATCTATCACTCTAAGCAAACGCTAGCTAGTGCAAGAATTCTCTTCTAATTGTGTGTGTAATCTGTGTTCTGCGTCTCTCACTACTGAGCTCTATCGAGCTATTTATACAAGATGCAATCAAGAAATAAAATCCAACTAACTCTATTTCCCAAAGTTAGTTATAACCGCTGCTCGGCTAAAACCGAACTGCCATTCTTGGTTAGCAACCGAACTGCATTTCTCGGCTATCAACCGAACTGCCTTTCTCGGTTATCAACCGAACTGCCTTTCTCGGCTAGCTCAAAGCCGAGCTTTATTTCTTGATCTCTTCTCGGAGCTGCCGAGGCTCCACCACTCGATCACAACCGGACTCAAAGCCGAGCTTCATTTCCGAGCTCAGAAGCCGAGCTCCAGTAGTTTGCATGGACACACTTTCACAAAACCCGTATGGTTTCCCTTGGTTCCGGAAGAAACAGAAAGTAGGAACACAAGAAGAAGAAAGACGATGCACAAAATATTCAAAAGCTTAGGAGTCATGGCTAATTTGATTCGTCTGTTTGGAATCGCAACTTGTTAATGCTTCTGCATCTATTTAATTTATAGAGCCGCAGAGACTATCCTAATACTAGAAGGATTATTATTTATTATAGTATTTGTACTTTTCCATTTACACGTAGGATAGGGAAATATTTAATAAGTATAATCCATGAAATTAGATTATTGTGGAACTATATTACCATAAATGGATTTCCTAGTATTTATATGCGACAGACGATTTACTTACTCCATAAATTAAGGGGAACAAATATAACTTAAACAACTAGGCAATGCACATACTATATCCGATCTCCTCCTATAAAATAGGAGTATATTTAAAGCTTAAATGTCTACAAAGAAATCACGAACAATAGATTATTTTAGTTTATCTTCGGTATCTTTAAAATTTTGATGACGAATCGAGTAAGTAAAAAAAATCAATTATTTATCTGACTAAATTTATTTTATTTTATTTTTTATTTGTAAGTCTCTTAAACTTAAAACGATATTGTATAGCTGGTTTGTGCCGCTATTTATCCACATCACTAAAATTTTAAATATGCGTGCGAACTCAATATCACGTTTGTACACAGAAAATCATTACAAGATAGTTTCGAATTTTTGTAACTTTGTTTGTAGTTCAACTTTCGAATAATGGGAAACAAATCAGTTTGATCAAACTTTATAATTTTATAAATAATTAACCATATACTATTAATCAGTAGTAATTAATTATTACAAATAATTAATAAAAAAACATTTATGACTCGGCTCATATGGGTTATTATGGATTATTTAAACATATTTAAGTATAAAAATAAATTAACACTATTGATAATTATGGAGTACTAAAAATTAAATTGAAATTGATAAAATGTTCTTCCTATGTATTTATGTATAATTAAATTAAATTTGTGTATATTTAATAAATATTAATTCAGTTTTATTTTTGTTATCTGGAGTTGGACATCCAATTGCTTCGATTTGAATTATCTGGAGAATACCTAAGACCATCTCCAACTATTTACACCAAACTCAAAGTCTTAATTAATTAGGGACAAATTTAAAAGAAAATAGATAATGTGAGAAGAAATGAAAAATGGTTAAAAGGGAGGAGGGTAGAGTACAGAAATTCCATAGATGTCATCGACATGTAACTTCTTAACCTGGCCCGTTGAAATAGTGGGATACATGAGAGCTTCAATTTCGTCGCTGTGACCCAGCCCAAGTATATGCCCAAGCTCGTGCGTCGCCACCGTTTCAAAGTGAATCCCGTCAACATAACTCTTCTTTAACGACCATTTCTCGTCCGCGTCGAAGTGGAGACGCCCATCATCCGGCTTGAAAGCGTGTGCCAGCACCCCCCTCGGCCCGTCGAACGGCTTCCCATCGCCATGGGCTCCCCTGAAAAACCCGATCACGATGTCACTCTCGAAGAAGCCTAGGTTCTCGTAGAAGGTGAAAACCGACACGTTGGCCCACTGCGCAAAGGCCGCCTCCATGAAGGGCTTGGCCCTCTCCGGGAAGCCGCTGATGTAGGAGTAGGAGAGGCGGGTGTAAGGCCACCTCGGCCTCCCCCTGAAGAATTCATAATAAGACGGAAACTCTGCTTCCGTCTTATTACATTTGCGGCTGAGGAGTATCATGCTGTTGACGCCGTCGATGATGTCGGAGACGCCGCACCGGGGGATGAGTATCTTCAACATGGTCTCGTCGTTGAGTTCGCCGGTCTGGCTCAGCCCGAAATTCATCTGGAAGGTTAAGATGGCCTCTTTCAGGATATCACCTTGGGATGCTCCGAAATGCACGTGAGCACGTGCGTATTCCATGTACCCGTAATTTTCCAAGTATTTTATTAGGAAGTCAAAATCATTGGCTGGTGGCGATGGTGATGGTGGGAAATTAGGTATGTTTCGGTTGGCAGTGCAGAGAGCGGAAACGATTGTTAAGAAACAGACGAAATAGAAGGAAGGTTTGAGAGCCATGAGTGAAACGGTGTTTAATTATATGTGAGATTGCATCTGTTTAGAATCAACAACTAGTTAACGCTACCTTCTTGTCATGCACCAATGATTAGTCCAAAATAGCATCTACTCAACAACGGCTTAATTAATATATTAGTATTTGTTAAAATTAGTGCTAAACGTTAGGAACCACTATGCACTAACACATGTTATGTTTAGTGGTTAATTTATTTAGTTTGTTATTATTTTGTTCAAGATTTTTAGGAATCACTCATTTTGCGCTTAGTGGTTAATTTATCTAGTTTGTTAATATTTTGTTCAAGATTTTAGGAATCACGCATTTTGCGAGTGGTTTAGTAGTTGATTTACTTGTGGTAGATATGGAAAGAGTGTTAGATAAATTTTAGGAATTTGTAGGGTAGTACTTTTTTTTTAAAATTCTTGCGGAAGTATCTGTAGAATGAATCTCTAAAAAAAAGTAGAAAAAGAAACTCTACTTTCATTAAAAAAATACTAGTATTCGTTAATGTGAACAAGAAAACAAAAAAATAATGAAAAAGTAAAGAATCAACTAATTGAATTGACATTGTTAAGTCGTTGCCAAAATCGCCGATAAGGTTTGATCATCCAATTGACCGGTAGGTTTGATGCCAAATTTTGCTTGATACAATTTGATGGCTAATTCCAGAATTTGGTGTTCAGAGGGTGATTCAGGAATTAGGTCTTCATGAGCGAGAATGAGTTGCGCGCATTGGTAATGACCATATTCTCGAAGATGAACTTCCAAATCAAATTGGGTTGTCTTGGTTGCAGGGAGTTTTACCAACTCAAAACCCGCCGTCTTGTTTCCCTTGCTTCCGGAACAGTGACAAAGTAGAATCACAACAACAAGAAAGACGATGGACAAAATATTCAAAAGCTTAGGAGCCATGGCTGCTGATTTGTTTACTGTGTTTGGAATTATACTTCATTCTGCGTCTATTTATAGGCCTGATTATTAGTATCATATTTGTAGTTTTCCATTTAGTTTGGATACGTATACGGATATACATTCAAATTATTTTGACAAAAAAGATTTAATATACTCCGATCCGTGGAACAAATCTATCATCTATCATCATTATATTAAAGGCAAGCGCTTTTTATTTGAATAAATTTGAATTAATATTTAAATAAATATTTATTGTGATGGTTACAATCTAATCACCAATTATTTGGGGATAATATTTTTTTAATTCAATTGATTTCAATTTTTAATGCAATTGTAGTGGCTGTGTAGACCCTGAAATCATGCGCTTATTTGAATCAACATAAGTATAATAAAATCATTACGTTTAAATTTTTTTTTATCTAAATGTGTTTAGTAAATGTATAAAATAAAAAATGCATGGTAAAATCGACCACATTAGTATGTGACATAAAGTTATGAGTAAAAATATAAATACAAAAATTGTAGCTTTGCATTATCACATTAAGTATTTATTTAAACATTCATCCGTAGCTTTGCATTATCACATTAAGTATTTATTTAAACATTCATCCAAATTTATTTAAGAAAATATATAGCTGCCTGATAACATACTGCTATATAGTAGTATTGTTGAATTTTAGTTTTCGAAAGTGGTCAGTAAAATCACTTTGATGTTGCTGATAAAATTATTTATTTTTTTCTGTGGTCAAAAATTAAAGGTTTTTACCACGCACTGTTGGACGTGTTATTGTATTAAGAAGATTGTCACTTCCAAAATGTATATAATGTGAACATTCATCATAAATAGTAATATCAAATTATAACGCATTATAAATAGTATATGAAAATTTATTTATTATAATTAATCCATATAT
This sequence comes from Salvia splendens, assembly GCF_004379255.2. Classification (NCBI taxonomy): domain Eukaryota; kingdom Viridiplantae; phylum Streptophyta; class Magnoliopsida; order Lamiales; family Lamiaceae; genus Salvia; species Salvia splendens. The sequence continues at coordinate 14,834,428 of NC_056034.1, forward strand.
ATTAATAAAAAACTTTTATATATTTAACACAAAAACTACAAATGCACATTAACAGAAAATATATAATTCAATGGTGAAATACTATCATATAGAAATGAAAAAATACAATTAAAACTTCCTATGAAAATTATTTAATACTCCTTAATCATTGGTTTTGGAATATATATATATATATATATATATATATATATATATATATATATATATATATATATATATATATAGGGGAGCGTTATTCTCATTTTCACATCTTAGATCATTTTTCCTTCTTAATATTACGCGTTAGATCTAAGGCATCAACGGATCAGATTGATTCTATAAAACTGGTTCCGTGTTGCATTATAGAAGGTGGTTGTATGCATTACAGGGTTATTATTGACATTTGACGGAAAAGTAACTGCCACATTTTGGTATCTGCGAATAATGCACCACATGGTCACGAGTAATGCATATAATTGACTATATAATGCACAATATGTGAACTGCAATGCATAAGAATAAGATGTACCATGTTATGATGTTTGGACACACGTTTCTTGTTTCCCCTAAGGGTTTAATAAGCTTAGGGGCTACGGTATAGTACGTAGACACGTATGTAATCTTCACATGGTAACGAGTAATGGATATAATTGACTATATAATGCACAATTTGTGAACTGCAATGCATACGAACAAGATGTGTTGTATTATGATGTTTGACACACGTTTCTTGTTTCCCCTAAGGGTTTAATAACCTTAGGGGCTAGGGTATAGTACGTACGCATTAATAACAAATTATAAAACGATACGAATAATTCACCAAATTGTCACGAGTAATGGATGTTATTAACTATATAATGCACAATATGTGAACTGCAATGCATACGAATAAGATGTACCATGTTATGATGTTTGACACACGTTTCTTGTTTCCCCTAAGGGTTTAATAAGCTTAGGGGCTAGGGTATAGTACGTAGACATTACTAACAAATTGTTGTTATTGGAATATACGTATGTGCATTATTTGGTTTAGATAGTGCATTATGTAGCTGTTAATTATCATTATCTCAGTATATTATGCATTATTAGAGGTATTGTGTATATGGGTTAATCAACGGATTGAAGATTACATACGTGCATTTAGTAATGTCTACGTACTATACCCTAGCCCCTAAGCTTATTAAACTCTTAGGGGAAACAAGAAACGTGTGTCAAACATCATAACATGGTACATCTTATTCGTATGCATTGCAGTTCACATATTGTGCATTATATAGTTAATAACATTCATTACTCGTGACAATTTGGTGAATTATTCGTATCGTTTTATAATTTGTTATTAATGCGTACGTACTATACCCTAGCCCCTAAGCTTATTAAAGCCTTAGGGGAAACAAGAAACGTGTGTCAAACATCATAACACAACACATCTTGTTCGTATGCATTGCAGTTCACAAATTGTGCATTATATAGTCAATTATATCCATTACTCGTTACCATGTGAAGATTACATACATGTCTACGTACTATACCCTAGCCCCTAAGCTTATTAAACCCTTAGGGCAAACAAGAAACATGTGTCAAACATCATAACACAACACATCTTGTTCGTATGCATTGCAGTTCACATATTGTGCATTATATAGGCAATTATATGCATTACTCGTGACCATGTGGTGCATTATTCGTAGCGGTTTCCAGCCATTATTAGATTACTATTGTACCGTCATAATGCACAAATTAGGACAAATAATGCAACATGGGATTAATTACCCAATGTTGATCTTGACCGTCCATTTCTCTAATCTAATGGCTGATATTAAGAAGGAAAAAGGAGGAAATATAGGAAAAGGAAATGAATACATCCATATATATATATATATATATATATATATATATAGGGATGGAGTCGTGATCATATGATAACCCCTAAATATCGTAATAACCCTATAACCAAATCTGGACCACACATATTTCTAATCATGCGGTTGAGATTCAAACTTAGATTTACTTCATAAAAAAAACACGGGGGTAAAATTGTCATTTCCCTCATTTAATTTCTGAATTTCGCCAAATATCACGTAAAATGATAAAATGATAAAATGATAGGTTTATTGCATAGAATGATAGTTTTGAGATTCAAACTTAGATTTACTTCATTAAAAAAAAGCGCGGGAGTAAAACTGTCATTTCCCTCATTTAATTTCTGAATTTCGCCAAATATCACGTAAAATGATAAAATGATAAAATGATATGTTTATTGCATAGAATGATAGTTTTGCCGGATAGAATGATACTCTGAGTTGATAAAATGATACTTTTGACTGACTGATAAAATGATACTCCCTCCGTCCCGGGCTACTTGCTCATTTCCTTTTCGGTTCGGAGATTAAGGAATGAGTGTATAGGAAAGTCAAAAATGACGGCTGTAGGTGAAATTTTTTACTAAAAATGGAAAGAGTGCAAGTAACTTGGGACGCCCAAAAAGGAAATAAGTGCGAGTAGTGCGGGACGGATGGAGTATATGTTAGGTTTATTGCATAGAATGATAGTTTTGCCGGATAGAATGATACTCTGAGTTGATAAAATGATACTTTTGACTAACTGATAAAATGATAAAATGATATATGTTAGGTTTATTGCATAGAATGATAGTTTTTCCGGATAGAATGATACTCTGAGTTGATAAAATGATACTTTTAGCTCATAAATGTTAGGTTTACTGCATAAAATGATAGTTTTGCCGGATAGAATGATACTTTCAGTCGATAGAATGATAGTTTTGCCGGGTAGAATGATACTTTCAGCCGATAGAATGATAGGTATTTTTGGTGTATAAAATGACATTTTTGTTTAATAAAATGATACTTTTACCTGATAAAATGATAATCTAAGCGGATAAAATGACAGTAACCTTATAAAAATGATACTCTGAGTTGATAAAATGATACGTTTACTGCTTTGTAGGTTTGTATATTATGTATTGTGCCGATTATATTAGGTTTATTGCATAGAGTGATAGTTTTGCCGGATAGAATGATACTCTGAGTTGATAAAATGATACTTTTGACTGACTGATAAAATGATAAAATGATATATGTTAGGTTTATTGCATAGAATGATAGTTTTGCCGGATAGAATGATACTCTGAGTTGATAAAATGATACTTTTGACTGACTGATAAAATGATAGGTTTATTGCATAGAATGATAGTTTTGCCGGATAGAATGATACTCTGAGTTGATAAAATGATACTTTTGACTGACTGATAAAATGATAAAATGATATATGTTAGGTTTATTGCATAGAATGATAGTTTTGCCGGATAGAATGATACTCTGAGTTGATAAAATGATACTTTTGACTGACTGATAAAATGATATATGTTAGGTTTATTGCATAGAATGATAGTTTTGCCGGATAGAATGATACTTTAAGTTGATAAAATGATACTTTTGACTGACTGATAAAATGATAAAATGAGCGAAATTCAAAAAATTAAATGAGCAAAATTTGGATACGTAAATTTTATCATGAGCGAAATGACATATTTACCCCCGTGCTTTTTTTTATGAAGTAAATCTAAGTTTGAATCTAGACCACGTGATTTTAAAAATGTGTGGTCCAGATTTAGTTATAGGGTTATTACGGAAATTGGGGTTATCATTATAATGCACCCCTATAAGGATGTATTCATTTCCTTTTTGTATCTTTTGTTCTTTGTTCTTTTTAATCTCAGCCCCACGATTTTGTCATCCGACGGTTAGATTGGTGTCACGTGTCATTTAATAATGCAGATTTTCAGTTGAATAATGCACACCGACTAATAATGCACCATTATAGTGTAATAATGCAGATTTTCAGTTGAATAATGCACACCGACTAACAATGCACCATTATAATGTAATAAAGAGATCTTTTGGACCGTTGATGAATGAGATCTAACGGCACATATTAAAAAGAATAAAGGATCTAAGGGATGAATAGGAGAATAACGCTCCTATATATATATATATATATATATATATATATGGGTGTGTTAAGGTCCTTCGCAGCTTTTCAGTCCAAGCTTCTTTTTAATCACAACCCTTGGATCCTTGAATTGGATGGTTGTGATGATCTGCATTATTACACTATAATGGTGCATTATTAGTCGGTGTGCATTATTCAACTAAAAATCTGCATTATTAAATGACATGTGGCATCAATCTAACCGTCGGATGACAAAAACGTGGGGCTGAGATTAAAAAGAACAATAGAACAAACGATACAAAAAGGAAATGAATACATCCCTATATATATATATATATAGGGTGCTGTTAGGTTGAGATAATTTAGCTAAATTGAGAAATGAGATGCAATCTCAGCCACTAATCCACAAGATTTGTGAAATGTCAACAACTATCACATTATGTCAACACGGGGGTATAAGTGTCATTTCATGTTTTAATGTGTCGGATTGTTGACATGGCTTGTATGTCTAGTTGACATGACTTATAATTGTTGTTGACATGATTTCTATGTGCAGTTGACATGGTTGTATGTGTAGTTGACATGGCTTGTAACACAGTTGACATGGCTTGTACGTGTAGTTGACACGATATGTACCGTAGTTGACATGACATGTATGTGCCGTTGACACGATATGCACCCTAGTTGACATAGTGTCACCAGCTGACTAGTTTTATTGGGATTGATGTTTTGAGAGAGGAATAAAGTAAACTGAATCAAAATCTAAATCAATTCAATTCAATTCAATTCAGATGCTCTCACAATCAACAAATAAACACACACACACACACAGTAATATTTTATTGAAGAACAACAATTCAAGCAGGAATGAAATTCCCAGTCCAAATAATATCCTTGAGCGCCGGTCTCAGCTCTTTGCTGCAGAACTGGTTGTACTCCAACGTATCACCGCTCGACTTCTTCACCTTCACCACCACAACCGATGGCGCCACCGAGAATATATCCGCCGCGATCCCCAGCTTCTCCTTCCTCCCAGTCACAGATCCAGAGCGGCTGAGGAAAGAATCGTCGAATCGGCGTCGGATTGCGGCAAATCCGGAGAGGTTGAGGAAGGAATCGTCGAATTGGTGTCGGATTCCGGCGAATCGCGACCGGATCTAGGCTATCTGCTCGAGGCGTCGGACGACGAGCTAGGGATTCCACCTCCGGCGGCGTCTCCGGCGATTTCATACAAATCCAGAGAGATGTGATATGAGTCAGAAGAAAATACTTCGCCGACCATAACAATATCCCCTGCCTATACAACTCTATATATACAATGGATCCTCGCGAAACCCCCATCCAGATCATACAACCGCTCGACGATTCATCTGAATCGCTCTTCCGCCGCCGCGGCTGCTTCAGCTTCCCCTGCTTCGATCGGAACCCCGCGGGCCCCACGTGGTGGCAGAGGATACGCGCCGCGGAGATCTCTTCCAGCGACAACTCCTTGTGGCTTCGCGGCGTGGGCGCGGTGATGAAGATCCGCGAGTGGTCGGAGCTGGTCACCGGCCCTAGGTGGAAGACGTTCATCCGGAGGTTCAATCGACATAAATTGTATCCTTTCATAATAAATTTACCATTATACCTTTTCATAATAAATTAATCTAAAAATATTTTTTGTGTGGCAAAATCTGGACCACTCATTTAATAAAAATGAGTGGCTGATGTTGCATCTCATTTCTCAATTAGCCTAAAAAATCTCAATTGATCATTGACCTATATATATATATATATATATATATATATATATATATATATATATATATATATATATATATAACTGAGAACAAATCTCAGCCACATTTTATCTTAATCTAATGACTAAAATAAATAAATATTTTTAGTTAATAAAAACTGCATAGGGGTATTTTAGGAAATCAACTTTAGTTAACAAAAATTGCATAGGGATATTTGATTTGTTGGCATTTGCTTTTGAATTCATGGCGATGGCCACAGTGGGGGTGGCGCCGGAGAGGATACTGGCGGCGGTGGGGGAGCTGGCAAAGGCGATCGGGACGGAGGAGCTGTCCAACGCCGGAATCTCTCCCCTTTCCACCACCGGCTTCGCACTGCAGACCGGCGAATCTAGAATCGTCAAAGCGTCGTCGTCCTGGGGCGGCTGATTTTGGGGGCGCACGCACTGCTCCGAAGATCCGTCCGGAAATTTCTCCAGCGTGACCGGCGACTGCGGATCCGGAAAGGTTGAATGCGGCGGCGATTCCGATTACTCTGGTTGAGTTCACAGTCGACAGCTTCAATGGGATGCACGTCTACGACCTGAGCCTCGTGAAAGGATACAACCTGCCGATCCTAGTGGCGCCGGCACAAATTGCAGAAAGGCGGAGTGTGGTCACTATGCGACAAATTTATACGAATTAATTATGTATGACAAGTAGGGTTGATAATTATGGAATACTAAAAATTAAATTAAAATTGATAAATATTTTTTCTATGTATTTTACTTATAATAAAAATTAAATTTGTGAATATTTTATAAATATTAATTCTGTTTTATTTATTATCTATAAAAAATATTTTATAAATTTTAATTTTTGTATTATATGAAAAAATATTTTATGAATTTTAATATTTTTTTATTATAGGTAAAAAAATACTATTCCCTAGTCCTATTTGGTTTAATACTGGTTTTAAGAAATATAAAGAAAAGTGGGTTGAATAATTAGTGGAATATGAGTATCACTTATATGGAGATATGATCAATTGATAATTTTCTTAAATTGATAAATGACAACTATGTCAACAATCTACGTGAAAGTTGTCAATACAAAGACATTTGTATGCCAACTAAATGTAGTTGACATACGTATGTCTTTTGTTGACATGTAAATATAGATGTCAATAGAAGACATACATATGTCATGTCACGACCACAACTCCCTAGTGATAGTGAGCACAGCTATATCATGACTACACAAATAATAATATGAAAGAAAGGGCAACCGTGCCTGATAAGTCAAAGTCAAAACATCACTTTCAAAGGCAAAAAAGGGTACAAGGTCGAATTAAGGTCAGAGTACATTAACTAGGTTCTTAAATTCCTAATACAATGTCTTAGTGCAGCGGAAGAGAACAAGACAAAGTAACATGTGTGAAGACACACTACTTTGAGCTACCTAACTACTTATTAATACCATATTCCCAACACCTTCGCCTCCTCATTCACGCTCAACCTGCACGTTAGAAAAGAAACATGCAGAGCTGAGTACTTTAATATACTCAGTGGACATAGTGTCAAAATATAAGTTTCATTTAAATTTGTCAACCATAGTTGAGTGAACACGGGGTTTTATTTAAAAGGCACGAGTCACTAAAATTTCCTTTCATTTCATAAAATTGATTACACAATCACATAAACATAGATATCATATCTGAACATATGTGAACCGAGAATGTGGCCACATTCCACGACGGTCACTGGATCGACCAACTCGAAAGCTAGCTCACGATCCCCATATGTGTACACTAGTCCAAGTAGGGTTTTCGGCCCTACTAGGACCCGAATTCGATTTAACATAATTGGCATAGCCAAGCAGATATGTATTCATAAAAGATCAAAACATGGCATGACAAACATGTATAGAAGATTTCACATACTCATGCTAAAAATCACATTTTGAAAAGAATGTCCACCTCAAACGAGCGAAAGACGTCCCTTTAGAAAATTAGGTATACTTAATTTGGGCTTTAAGAAGCTAAATAAACTTAACATGAATGCATCCTAAGTGTGTGATCATTTTGTTCTTTTTCTTATTTCATAGGAGGGTCCTTGAGCATTAATTTAAATTGAGAGATTTAATTGTGTGGAGGCTTACAAAATTATTTGTTTAATAAAAGAGAGCATTACCTCCTATGCAAGTTATTCAAGCATAAAAAAATCTGAGGTTTATATTCATCATCGCCGAATTAATTAGTGAACCATTACTTAACATCAATTATTCGATTGAACAACTTAAGAGAGGCCATGATTTAATTAAATTCTTAACCCATACTTTTATTTTAGTTGGTGGCCCAAACTCCATAATTAATTTCTATTAAATGGGAAGCCCATTTCTCTAATTAATTCTTAGTCTATGTGGTTAATTAAAGAGGCCCAACAAAGAATTAAATAATCAAGACCAAACTTATACTCCTAGAAAATCGATCGAACCCTTCCTCAATTCTCAAATTGGGGAAAAGAAGGGAAAATCGGGTTTCTAGGCTAGTTTACGTTAAAAATAACGAAAATGTACCCATTTTCTTATTTATTCCATATATGGGAATATGGGCGTTTTTATAAGTGAAGACGCCACCCATATTGACGTTTTTTAAGTGAAGACGCCACCTACATTGGCGTTTTACAAGTTCGAACCGTATGACGCTGTATTGTATTGGAATACAGTATTTGTTAAAAACGCCTTCACCACTGGCGTGTTTCAAGTTAAAAACGCTATCCACATTGGCGTTTTTAAAGAAGAGACGCCAACACCAGTGGCGTGTTTTATTGAAAAACGCCAACCCCAGTGGCGTCTTTATCCTCTATAGCTGAAGTATATTTTCCTTCATTAATTTGTGTAACATCATTAATAAGAGGAGGCGGCGCATTTAATTTCTCGTAAATTGCCGAGATTCCCTTCACATTAGCCGTTTGCACATCCTCCAATTCAACATGCTGCTGCACAATTTCCATAAAAGAGGGAGGGTTGGTAGCTTTATTCTCGGTACTTAGAGGGAATGAAGAGGATGTAGTCTTTGCATTAAATGCATTCCCATTCCACATGGCAGTAGGCATGACATTTTTGATAGAGTTGGTGGGAGAATCCTCATGAGTGCAACCTTGATTTTCGGAACTCCTCACAATTGAAGAGGTAATGCATGTATACTCCCCATGGAAGCATGCAAGTTGGACTCTACGGCGATGCAATTTTCAAAAAAAGGCGTATCCATCTTCTCTGAAAAGGCGACGTCTTCTCCATGAAGCAATGATGCCTCGCCATCTTTCCCTAAATTCCCGTAAATCAAATCCTTCCTCAAACGAGAGACCCATTTTAAAAACGCCAATGGCATTGGCGTTTTATACTTTGATATTTCCGTCGCCATTGTTAAAAACACCCATTCTTTATTGACTCGCCACTCACGTTGGCGTGTTTATAAGAGACGCCAATCTCGTTGGCGTGTTTACTTAAAAACGCCAACTACGTTGGCGTTTTATACTTGCACTCTTTCCTTCAAATTTTTGCCGACGAAAACAGATATTCTGCATAGAGACGCCATTCCCATTGGCGTTTAACGAAGAAACGCCATTCAAGTTGGCGTCTTTCCTAAGTTAAACAATATTCTAGTTTCATATGGTAATTAAATATGGCCTTATCCTACATGTAAATGGAAAAGTACAAATACTATAATAATCCTTCTAGTATTAGGATAGTCTCTGCGGCTCTATAAATTAAATAGATGCAGAAGCATTAACAAGTTGCAATTCTAAATTTCCAAACACACTAATAAAATTAGCTAGCCATGGCTCCTAAGCTTTTGAATACTTTGTCCATCGTCTTTCTTCTTGTTGTGTTCCTACTTTCTGTGTCTTCCGGAATCAAGGGAAACAACACGGGTTTTGAGTTGGTACCATCCCCTGCAGCCAATACAACCCAATTTGATTCGGAATTTCATCTTCGAACATATGGTTATTATGAATACGCGCAACTCAATCTCGAAACTGCTGCTTCTGAAGACCAAATTCTGGAATTAGCCATCAAAACGTATCAAGGAAATTTTGGCATCAAGCCCACCGGAATATTGGATGATCAAACCTTATCGTCGATGATGGCGCCGAGATGCGGCAATCCTGATATTACCGGCGGTGTCAACTCCATGAATCCTCACAGCCGATCGATGTGAATTCAATCTGTAGATTCTCTTGGCTTTTTCATTATTTTTCGTTTTCTTGTTCCTTTTGTTTTATGTAATTAATTTCTGTTTTGTTGGACAGTAATGAATTTTTTTTAAACGAAATTAGAGTTCTTTTTCTACTTTTTTTAAGAGATGCATTCTACTAGTAATATGGAGTAATACTTCCGCAATAATAAAACAAAAAAAACGATAGTACTGCTCAACAAATTCCTAAAACTTCTCTTAACACTCTTTTCATGTATAAATAAATCTAGAACAAAATAATAACAATAACAAACTAAATAAACATAATATGTGCACGTGATTCCTAAATTCTTGAACAAAATCAACCACTAAGCATAACATGTGTGAGTGCAACAAATGGAGTAATATAGTACTAAGTTAAATCTGTTAATCACCTGCATGGAAATAGAAAGCTGCATAAACAAATAATGTTAACAAACATATCACAGATTGAAATTCCAAACACACTATTCAAATCAGCCATGGCTTCTGAATATTTTGTCTCTCGTCTTTCTTGTTTTGGAAGCAGGCATCACAGGCTTTTTTTTGTATTGTGTTGGTAAAACCACGTTATCAAATGAGCCATGAAACCTGGCAACAGAAACCCCGACGCACCGATGTGAATTGAATTCATACATTTTTTTCTTATTTTATGTTTTGTTGATCAATTTATATATAGATTGTTTATGAAATTACTTTTTAAATATTCAATATTTTTATATAGATATACGAAAAAAGTTAAAGGTTTAAGAAGTACGGAATACTACTTGATGATGAGACGGTATGATTTTGGCAGTACGAGAGAATTAAGATGGGGCGTTCATGAATGTTATGATCAAGATTCAAGAGCCTCAGCCTCCAAGTCCCCTAACAATTCAACTCTATATGAGTCATAAATGTTTTTTATTGATTATTTGTAATCTAATTTATTACTGATTAGTTATCTGTTAATTTATAAAGTTTTGTTTAATTCTCCCATAAATCGAAATTTGAACAACAAATCACAACGTTACAAAATTTCGCAAACGATTTTTTTTTTTTGCAAATGCGATGTTGGGTTGACACACGTTTAAAATTTTGGTGATGTGAAAGAATAGCGGCACAGACTTAATGACTAAACAATATCGCTTTGAGTTTAAGAAACTAAAAATAAAATAAAATAAAATTTGTCAGATAAAGCAATAGAGATTTTTTTAATTTCTTGATTTTTCATTCAAAATTTAAATGATACGGGGGACAAACTGAAAATAATATATTCTTCGTGATTTCTTTGTAGACATTTAACCTTTAAATTATTATTTAATAGGAGGAGATCGGATATATATGCATTATCAGCAAATCCATTTTTGAGAGTCAGTCTTACAATAATCTAATTTCATGGTGTATTTAGTATGTCCGTATCCTACATGTAAATGGAAATCTACAAATACTATCATAATCCTTCTAGTATTAGGATAATCCCTGCAGCCTCTATTAATAGATGCAGAAGCAATTCCAAACACACTAAACATATCAGCAGCCATGGCTCCTAAGCTTTTGAATATTTTGTCCATCGTCTTTCTTCTCGTTGTGTTCATACTTTCTGAAGCAAGGGAAACAGCACGGATTTTGAGTTGGTAAAACCACCTGCAGCCAATACAACCCAATTTGATTCGGAATTTCATCTTCGAACATATGGTTATTACGAATACGCACAACTCAACCTCGGAACCGGTGCTTCCGAAGACCAAATTCTGGAATTAGCCATCAAAACTTATCAAGAAAATTTTGGCATCAAACCCACCGGTGTATCGGATGATCAAACCTTATCGTCGATGATGGCGCCGAGATGCGGCAATCCCGATATTGACATCGGCGTCAACTCCATGAATCCTCGTTACAGAAACCTCACTGCTCAACTTTGACGACATATCACAGCCGCTCGATGTAAATTCAATTTGTAGATTTTTTTTCTTTTTCATTATTTTTCTTGTTCTTTGAGATTTATAATTAATATCATCTCTTATCCAAAACATTAGGCAATCTAAAGCCGTACAATTTAACTTTTCATTGTAAAAATAAATTAATAAAGTGATTGGGATGATGATGGGCATTTGTATGGATCAATTTTTTTTGGTAAAGGACTTTAATTGAATTCCATTTTAATGAAGAGCATTACTTGTATTCCGCCTCAGGGAGTGACGCATAAGAGTTATGCGTCACTAACAGAAAGACGCATAATAATTATGCGTCGTTAGTTATTGACGCATAATCGTTATGCGTCGCTAATAAACGACGCATAAGGGTTATGCATCGCTAATAAACAACGCATAAGGGTTATGCGTCGTTAGATATTGACGCATAACCATTGTGCGTCGTTTATTAACGACGCATAGTTCTTATGCGTCTTTATTTAGCGACGCATAATTCTTATGCGTCGTTCGTTGAGTTTTAAACCGGGCAGAAGGCAGAACCAGCCAGAAACGAACGCGCAGAAGCAGGGGACGAAATCAACGACGAATCCAAGCAAAATCTGGCGAATTTCCACCATTTTGCAACCATATTCCGGTAATTGTTCTTCAATTTGGCTAAATACATCCTTTAATGTTTAATTTGGGCAGGTTTTCCGTAATTTAGTAAAAGTAGGGTTTTTTATTAAATTGATGGATTTTTGGTATATTTTTGTTGTTTTGTTGTATATAATTAGGGATTATGATGAAATTATGGGTTATGATGAAATTGATGGAATTTTTGGTCGACTTTCCGTAATTTGTGTATTTCATATGGATTTAATTTAGCAAAATTAGGGTTTATGATGAAATTGTTGGATTTGTTGGTCGATTTTCCGTAATTTGGGTATTTCATACGCATATAATTGAATGGGTAGAAGCAATTGATTAAGTTTTTGTAATTGTGCCCCTTTTGATGGGCGATTTTATGTAATTTGGGTATTTCATATGCATATATTGCGCCCCTAAGTTGCAATTTAGTTAGCTTGTTGAGTTGTTATGAAAAAAATTGAATCATGGGTGAATGATTTGAAGTAGATGGCATCTGCAAGTTCCGAACAACAGTTATGCTATGGACCTGATGATCCATCACTACTGTTTCATCAGAACGAACATATTTCAGGCTCCTTGTTGGCGAATGGCACAACAAATGTGTTGAGAAGTCGTAGGACGGAGAGTAAGGTGTGGGCATTGCCAATACATGAAAATGTGATGTATTGGCTAGATGTATGGGGGTTCAGAAGCGTGGTTGAATGTGGAAGACCGATGAGGATGGACAATGAGCTAATAACGGCCTTGATCGAACGCTGGAGGCCTGAGACACACTGTTTCCACCTTCCAGTTGGTGAAGTTACTGTAACCTTACAGGATGTGCAAAGCCTGTGGGGTTTGAGAGCAGACGGTCGTGTTTTCACTGGCCGTGACTACCCTGTTGGATTTGAAGATTGGTCCAGCAAGTGTAGAGATTTGTTGGGATGGATACCTTACGCAGAAACCGAAACGAAGAACGGTGGTTTGTTGATGACGTCTCTGATCCACCAAGCGACGATGCCGTTGGGTGATGGGCTGCCTGAGTATGCATACATTCAAAGATCACGTATACATGCTTTGATCTTGTTAGGGGGGCTTATTTTACCGGACACCACAGGGTGCAAGGTCCCCTTTATGTGGTTAAATGCCTTAGACGATCCGGAAGATGTGGCTAATATCAGTTGGGGTAGTGCTGCTTTAGCATACCTGTATCATTATTTGTGCGAGGCTTCTATAGGCGGACAGAGAAGAGATGTGGGTGGACCTATGGTTCTCTTGCAGCTGTGGGCCTGGGAAAGAATGCCTACATTGAGGCCAGCCTTCTTGATATCGCATATGCACACGCCGTATACCCCGTGTGGAGCCAAGTAATGTTTTTGTTTAAATTAACTCACATAATTATGTATTTTGTTGATAACTTTAGACATTAATATTATGTATAGGTGGCACGGAGTTACTGAAATTGGAAATGCTCCCCGACATTCAGTAGCTCATTATCGTGATCAGTTATCACTGATCCGTCCTGGCCAGGTGAAATTTATTTGTGTTGTCTTAGTTAATGAATTTACTTACTATAGTATGAAATTAATTATGTTTTTTATTTTATTTGTTTGTAGTTTATGTGGACACCCTATGCAGACTGTATCCTCCCTGAGTACTGCATCGATTCGACTGCATCCTACTTGTGCGATACTTATTTGGTGTGCTGGTCATTTGTCGAGGCACACGAGGCTGGACGCGTTTCCCGACAATTTAACCGCTACCAGCGTATTCCTCGGTACTGTGATAGGATTCTACATAGCTCCGGCCATTTGAGTAAAAGTCACCGCCGAGGGAGGAAGGGCGCTGATTGGGCTAAGGTACATAAGTTCTTCATTGATGAGTGGGACTTGCGCCACGACAGGTTCCAAGTAACTTTTGACCATGCAACGGCGACAATGGATGGTCGCATTAATCCGGGCTATATGGCGTGGTACAATAGGATCACCGTGTCGTACCTAGTTCAACCTGGGACACAGTTAACTGAAGGGATGAACGAGGCAGCCCCTTCTAATTTATTGGCGGTATGTGATGTTTTTGTATATAAAAATGTCTTTAGTTTAAAGTTTGTATTGCTCACCGTGGTATGATGTCATTTGTATTTGTGTTATCTAGGTTGAGACCCTTCAGGGGATATGGCATTTGACCTCTGAACATGACACAGACCCTCGGTTACGGCAGATTCGAGAAATGGCTGCTTCGGCACTTCATGTGATGAACCATGCTGATGCGATGGAGTATCCATCTTCTCAACGGCGAAATGTGGTCATGCCGCCACGCCCACCAACTTCTCTTCGTCATGGACTGCCGGGTGTCCGGACGGGTGGGCACGGGATTACGCGACAGCATAGGTTGTCGCAGCAGCAGCAGCCGCAACCTGAGTATGCGGTACCAGAGCCCTTGAGTCCGGAGTACGATCCACCAGGATGGTCTCAGCTGAGTGGTGCAAGCCACGAGCCCTCGCAATGGGGAGCACGCGCGTCATGTGATTCATTCTTTGGCGGTGTGTCTGATTGGGATGCAGCTCAACCAGGACGTGATACGTACTTTCAAAATTATCAATTTATGGATCCGGTGGGGGAAGAAGAGGGTCAGGAAGAAGAGGGTCCGGAAGAATAGGGCGGGGAGGAACATGACGAAGTAATATTCCGACCACCGACCGCGGGTTCCTCACCACCATCAAGTACGATTGGGAGGGCTATGCAGAATGTATTCAGAGGATTTTCAATAAGGAAGAACAAAGGGAAAGCTCCGACAAAGTTCACGCCTCCATCTAGATAGATTTCGGTCATATGTTGGTATTTGTGTCTATTGAAACAGGTTGTGATCGTAAGTTGATTTTTGAACATTTTTTATATGATGAAACATAAATGGTGTGGAATGTTTTCTATGGTGGAATGAACAATATTATGATTTTGATAAACAAATATAAACAAATATCGTCATATGCCCGAAACATGTTTCAAAAATCAACATACGACCACACCGGGCGAAGTGGCTGGACTCGATACAAATTTACATAAAATCGCCCGACCGGGCGTTTTAGAAAAATAAAATCGCCCGACCGGGCGAAGTTTCTGGACTGAATAGTGCGTGACGGAATTCACCCGGTGACGCATAACCCTTATGCGTCGTTCTTTGGTGACGCATAACGATTATGCATCGTTCCGTGGTGACGCATAACAATTATGCGTCGTTCATTGGTGACGCATAATTGTTATGCGTCACTGGGTGAATGTCGTCACGCACTGTTGAGTCCAGAAACTTTGCCCGGTCGGGCGATTTTATTTTTCTAAAACGCCCGGCCGGGCGTTTTTATGTAAATTTGTATCGACTCTAGCCACTTCGCCCGATGTGGTTGTATGTTGAAATTTGAACATTTTTTATGGGTTGAAACATGTTTTGGGCATATGTTGGTATTTGTTTATCAAAATCATAATACTTGTCGTAATAACAATCATAATAACTGTCATAATAAAAAGCATAATGATTGTCGACAACATCTCACAAATGTTGAAACATACACATAGTAGCTATCACATCTCACAAATGTTGAAACATACACGTAGTAGCTATCACAGCTCACAAATATTTACCACGACTTTACTGAACGGCACCGGCTGAGCAATTTCTTCGGTCATGCCCCTCTATCCCGCAATTTCTGCAACGGCGGGGAGCTCTCGGTTCATCTTCCTCCTGGACATCCATTTTGTAACGACCCGCTAAATCGTTACCTACACGAAAGAATAAACCACGTATCAAATACACTTTCGACAACAAATCGAGACGAAAAGTTGGATAAGAACCGCGTCACATCAGGCACGTTTTCCAAGTGGATAAGAATCACGTCGCATCAGGCACGTTTTTCAATGCCGCATTAATTACGCGTCACATCGAAACGAAAAGACATGAATTTTTGTCTTTTATGAAAAAAATTTTCTATAAATACAACCTCCTTTCATTTCATTTCATTTCTTTCGCAATCGAGAATCCGAGAGAGAGAAGAGAGAGGAGGAGCCGATGGCGGCGGATCCACGACGGCGGATTCGTGGCAGCGGCGGCAGCGGTGAAGGGAGAGGGACGAATCGTGTCAACGTTTGTTTCTACCGTTCGTTTTTCTTGATTCAAGAAGGTATAACTAAGATTTTCTTCTCATCTCCTTCATTGAAACTTTATTCTTGAATCCTACATGCATATAGAGGGTGTAGGAATCATAGATCGCAAAGTTAATCGGTGGGAAAGTGAGTTTGCTTGAGAACTTTGATAGTTATGCGATTTTTGATTAAGTTGTGTGAAGTTTGATTTGAATCCTTGGTAAATGATCTAAGTTTATGTGCAAACATGTTAAGAGAGTCTTATCAAGCATGATTGTGTGTTATAAGCATGAGAAAATTTTGTTTGGATGATTGTGGAAGAAACCCTAATTTCGAAATTTTGAGTATGAAAATTGTGGTGTTCGGTTAGTGGATTCCGACGTGTATTTGACTGACCAAACGGTCGAATTTTGATACGAAAATTTTACTGAGTAAATTTGAAGGTGATTTCTGTGTCTCGTATAAATTTCAGCCCTTTTTGTCGAAAAATGAATTTTTGAAAAATGTTTGAAGTCGACTGCGCAATTCTGCCAGTAACGTGTGTTCTCGGCCAGAATGTTTCGAAATCTGTTTTACCGACTAAATGACCTCCGTTTGATGTGATTCTTGAACTAGATGAAAATTTGAAGTGTCTTCTGAGTCTTGTGAAAATTTCAGCCTTATTGGACATCGTATGAATTTAAGGTGAATTTTTCAAATAAACTGCGTAGTGCTGCTAGAATTTTATGTTCCGATCAGAGAGTTGCATAAATGTTTTGACTGACCAAATGATATGATTTCGGTGTGAAATTTTAACTGGGTGAACTTGAATGTGTCTAATGTGTTGTGACCAAATTTTAGCGTCATATGAGGAAGGATGAATTTTTGGTGAATTTTTGAAGTTGACTGTGCAATTCTGTCAGAAAATATTTTCTCGACCAGTAGGTTACGTTTCCGAATTGACCAACCAAAAGGGGGTATTTTGATATGAAATTTAAACTGGAAGTTATTTGATGAGTCTACTGCATTTTGGTAAAGTTTCAGCCCCAACGGAAGTCGGGTGATTTTATAGTGATTTTTACAAAATGGTTGCGCAGTTCTGCCAAATATTTATCTTTACAAGATGACTATATTGTTATGTTATAAGTGATATACATGATTTATATATGGGTAAGAGAATGATAAAAGGAACGATAGGACATGCATGATAATATAAGTTTACGAAAGGCTGATCTGTTTTGTCGTTGGCAAGGGTGATTGAGTATACGTGAGCTCGAGGAACGAGGGTTGCCTTAAATGGATATTGAATGGTTTAAGCAAACGAGGTGGGCTTTCTTTTACTAAACTCTTTTACGCTTTCAAAAGTATGATTATGGAGAAATAAGGGTGGTTTAAAGTGTTATGTCATGCCATGATGTTTTGTTTATGAGATTGTTGCCTGATGCCTAGTTCGTCTGAGCTTGCTCCGTTAGGCTATATGGCTGTAATGAATGAATGAAACGAATTCGGGTCTGAGTAGGGCCGCAAACCCTATCAGGCTGTGTACACAAGTGGGATCGTGAGCCGTCCTTGCTAGTCGGCCGGTCTCGTGGGCGAATAGTGTGGCCACACTTTCGTCGCACTATGGAAAGAGAATGTGATTGAATGATTGATGAGAAAGTGGGGAGATTGATTGTCTGGCCAGACTTTGAAATGTTTTTGTGTTCTCGTGATATTTCTTAACTACATATAAAACTCGAGATCACTGGTATGGATGACATAACTGTTTTTATGAAAATGTTTTCGGCATGAGCCCATTGAGTACAACAAGTACTCAGCCCTGCATGTGTTTTCCCTATGTGCAGGTTGAGCGGGATGTTGCGGTGGATGTTGAGTCGGCATAGGGAATTTGGATGCGTTGTGTCTTCATACATAGGCGTCATCCTTGACTCTCTTTGAAACCTTATTTCCGCTGCTATATATATTTTTGAACTAAAATACTATTCTTTTAAGCTAATTGAGCATTTCTTATGAACTGTTATTCTTAAATGCTATACTTAAATGTTTGACCCTAGGTCACGATCGCCTAGTTTGTAACACCCCTAGCAAGTGCGGTCGTGACACATTTGATTAAGTATCCTCCTTCTTCTAACTCGGCCACGCATTCTAGGAATCAAATGCTGAGGGGTGATGCACAACTTCCATGAAGGTGCAACTCAATACTCTTCGTGTCTTGGTGCATCAAATGAAACTTGAGTATAGTACTGTGATCTCCATGTACCTAGGTAGTACTTCTCATCAATGAGGTCAATCATAACATGACCTCGGTCTCTAGCAACCGCACAAGCATGCGAACAAGGGATTCTCCACATCTGCCACTTACCACAACTGCAACTCGATTCCAAATACCTCACTAATTGAACATTGTTGCCCTTTGACACTCCTTGTACGATTCTTCCTCGAGTTCGGACATGGTACTTCCCTGTATCTCGGTCAATGACAGTGATGTAATATTTTCACCCCTTTGAGTCATTCTTAGCAAGTTTGTCCCTCGCCCATGGGATTAATTCACCTTCGGTGTGTTCGATTGTTGTCTTCTTCTCCACCCACCATTTTACCGTCCTCCAAAATGTCAAATCAACCAACGCTCTAATCGGCAACTCTCTCACACCCCTCAAGACGTTATTGTAGTACTCCGACATGTTTGTTGTGGCCACCCCCCACCTAAGTCCACCATCGTAGCACAATGACCAACATTCTTTTGTAATCCTATTCAGCATTCGAACCGCACCACTGTTGACATCATGTAGTGCTCGACGTCTTCTGGCAAATTTACGTTCCTGAGAACTGACCCCCAACTTCTATATAATGGCCTTCACATTGGGGCCCTTGTGCTTCTTCAACACATTTGCCCTCACATGAAGCAAACAAAATTTGTGGTGTATCTGCGGGGCCCTTGTCATGATTTCAGACTCCATTGCATTCAAGAGTCCTTTATGCCTATCTGATATAATGCACACCTCCCTCTCGTATTTTACCACATGAGTTCTGACATGATCCAAAAACCACGACCAACTGTCATTGGTTTCTTCATCCACCACAGCATATGCAATAGGCAAGCATGTCTTGTTAGCATCAAAACCACAAGCAACAAGCAACTTACCTTTAAATCTTCCTCGGAGGTGAGTCCCGTCCACTGTTAACACCGTTGCAGCCTTCTGGAACGTATGTATTGCAGGCCCAAATGCCCAGAAAATATAGTTGAACACCATTGTACGCCTCCGACTCAACAACTCGTTATGCTTCCACTCAACAATTGTGCCCGTATTCTGTGACTGGAGTTCAAACATGTAGCTTGGCAACTGCCTAAATGATTCCTCTCATCCACCGTACACAAACTCTATAGCCTTTCTCTTTGCATACCATGCCTTTTTATAACTGATTAACACACCAAATCTGTCTTGAACATCAACTATTATTGAGAAGACCTTGAAATCGGCACATTGTCGCACATGATGTCGAATCAACAGAGCTATCATTGGGGATGAAAAGTTAGCATGATCTCTATTAGACCGATGGCCTACACAAGTATGTCGATCCTTCTACTTCCTAACTTCCCACATATCGTCATGCGACCTTTGTGTAACTGAAACCTCCCACCTACATTCTCTCGCCTTTTCAGCGTCGGTGGTGCTGATGATGCCTGCCCCTGTTACTGTCGTTCCTGCTGGAAATTAGCATACAACATGCCACCTTCTTAATTTGCTCTCGACAACCTTAAACTGTTTTTCATTCCACAAACTCCACATAGTTATAGCAGTCTTCACGTGTAGCTTGGAATCAAATTTTGTTCCCAACATAATCCGATGCGGCTCATTCTCATTCCAATACAAAAGGCTGTGTTCATTACCACCCACATCATCGGATACTCCAGAAGGACGACTTGGTAATTCACGAAAGAATCTAAACCCACTAGGATTGTATTCCGGAAGTGGTTGTTCACCTTGCATAACAGGTTTACATGGTACTATCTCATCATCAGAACTAGCACCGACATCATCAGCACCATCACCATCACTGACATCAGGGTCTGGCTCTGTCTCAGATAGTGGCATTGGCTCATCAAGATCATCTGCAACATCTACCTCATCATTCAATCCAACACCAACATCAGCAACATCTACAACATCTACAACATCTCTCTGCTCATTCATACTACGATCAAAGCTCATTTGATCCACCATCGCAGATGATCCAACACCACAGTCAAAACTCATTTGTTCAAATCTTGCAGATGCTCCAATACCATAATCAACAATTGGTGGGATTTCTGCACTCCTCACCGGTGAATACTCAACAAATAATTCAATACACCCACTTGAATTTTGAGCATTGTTGAACATAAACATTACACTTTCATCATTGCAAATCACAGAACATGTATAACTCATACCGGAAGCATAGACTATACATTGTCTCCATAATAATTCAATTGTGTGTTGGTTCATATCTATTCCCATCGCATCACAGATCATTGCTACCAACCCAGAATAGGAAACACCTGAATTTAATATGATGGAGTTCCTTGCACGAGGTGCTTCATAACCAATACTCATATGTGGTAGTTGAACTACTCTACCACCCCAATACAAACTCACAAATACTTGCATGATTTCTGCATAAAAAACATTTAAAACAACGACAATTAGGGACATTTTTCCTACAAGCCCTAATTTGTATAAATTGGGTAAAACTAACAAATGAAAGCACAATAAACATGAATAATGATGAATGTAGCTAAATTGATTAACAAATTACCGGATCTTATGGAGAAATCGCCGGAAATCGCCGAGAGAGGAAATGAAAGTGTGTGAAAGTGCGTTCTGTGAGCTGCATCTGCCTGGAGGGCGTTAAAAGCCGCCTTAACGACGCATAACCATTATGTGTCGTTCTTTAATGACGCATAACCCTTATGCGTCGTTGAGCGACGCATAATCATTGTGCGTCATTAAAGAACGACGCATAAGGGTTGTGCGTTTCATTAAGAACGACGCACAACCATTATGCGTCACTCCCTCAATTAGAATGAATCTATTCTCCTTCATTAATTTGGAATTCCATTATTTTTTAAGCACAAAAGAAGAAAGAAGTCGCATTTGTATACGGGAAAAATATGGAAAGGCAATGGTGATGAGCATTTGTAAGTGTATATGTACTAAAAATGATTTTAAAATAATCTCTGTGTTTTTAAAATTTGAAATTTTTATATGAATTAATCGGTCTATATACGATTTCTATGTTATTTAAAAATAACCTCCGTATTTTTAATCTCATCCTTTTATTTTTTATCCAATGATTTGGTCTCTAATTATGATTTAGTTATTTATTGATCACTATCCCCTATATATCAAACTCAATTCAGCCCTTATTGCATTTGCTAAGACTGATCATATATAGGCCGTTAGATCTACAATCCGAATGGTCGAGATCAGTATGGAGTATTTAAATACAGATTCGCGTTTTGGGGCATAATTGATAACGGAAAATTACCTTTTTCATCAATTATTCATAGTACATATTAACCACTTCCTCTTTTATAAATTTTTAAAAAAGATATAAATTTCACGTCACTTTCTCGATTTTATCTTTTTTCACAAAATACATACTGTATTAAATTAAAGAAAGAAAATTTAAATTAAATTATTTGAATACATCTTTACACATATACACACAAAAATTCTCACTAAAATTATGTCATTTGTCATTTAGCTTTAGTTGTTTCCCTTGTCCAACGTATGAGACAAATGAAACCAATTCGCTTGTACTTTAATTACGCTTAGGATTCGGAAATAAAGGATTGAATTTGAATCCGATAACATTGTTGCAGTTACAAACATGGTTCAACTAGAATCAAGTAGTATTAGTAATATGAGAAATAAAGGCTTGAATCTGGCGACTTTGAAGAATCGAATTCCTGACCCTTGCCCGTTTCCTCATCCCATCCCCTTCCGTGCTCACCATCAACTTCGACCCGACCGGAGTCCAGGTCTCCCCTGGCCACCAGCACGGCATTGGCTGGCTGGTCAGAGTGCATCCGCCATGGGCACGCCGCTAGTGATGCTCTCCAAGCATGAATTCCAGCCGCAGTAGCTCATGAAACCCCCCGTCGACGGGTGCCCCAATATCTACAATCCCTCTCCTTCCAACCCTCTCCTCAAACCCCTCAGGCAGCTGCTGCTGATTCTGCTGCGAATTTCCGGTGAAGATGTCGCCCCTGTCTGCACCCCTCACCACCCAAATGAACCTCTGCTTGCTCCTCTCCAACCCGGCCGCGATCTCTCCCATTTGTTCCTCCGAAAACGTCGTCGTCGTCCCGAACGAAATGAAGATTACTGAATTCTTCGGCTGTTTGTTCAGCCATTTCAAGCACTCGTGATCAGATTTTCTTGAGATTTTCGCAGGATTGAATGGCCCCATCGCCCATATAGTTAAACCCCCCTTTTTGTAGATTCCCTGCGCCCACAAATCTAGGTATAAACCCTCGATTTCACTGCATGAATATGCATGAATAGGCCTAGACTACCTATCGTGAAAGGTTGCAATGTCAGTCCGATTATATCTAAGCCTTATTGAAATAAGATGACGTTGGTGTGGTATAGCACTGAATGAATCTAACAGCAAGACATGTCTTTATGCTATCTACTGAAAGACGAGGTCTTGATAATTAATTTCTTAATCAATGTACGTTAGCATTGAGCATACGATATTGAGTATCTACTACTTTGACTTACCAAAGGTGCGGGTTTTTCGTCACCCAACGATCCAGGTATATTGGGTAGTGGTGATCGTTATCTAGCGGTGCTAGGATTGCTATTACGTTGAATCGTGCGCGAGGATAGTCTCGTTTGACAACATCCACGAGAGGAGCTCGAAACAAGGTTTTATTATTCGGAACCTAGCTAGTTGGAGTTTAATTACTCTATGAATAATAAATAAGAGTTTCTTGTTGAGTCCACTCTTGGAGATTAAAATATGTTAATTAATTAAGTCCATAGCAGACATTAATTAATTAATAGATGTTTTCATCTTAAGCGCGGGAAATAAATTACTTACTTAAAAAGGAAACCCAGAATACTCGTAATTTCGGATTTGGAGAGGCAGTGCAATATTACTTCTGTAGTGACTGCTTGTAATATTCCAATATAAGCTTATATTAAATTGTGGGTTCAATTTAATTAGTAAAAAGCTAATTGGGTGAGGCCTGATCCAAATTCTTCCTTAGATCCCTGACTGGGCCTAATATGTGACTTAATATAAATAGGAGAATAAAGGAGACAGAAAGGCAAATGAATAATAATTATTACTCAGAATTTTCGTCCCTCAAAGAGAGAGAGAGAGTTCGAAAACTGTTTCCTCCGTGAGCAGAGTTCTGTCTTCGTTATTCAAGTCCTAGTACGCTGGTGAGATTTGCCCACACAAATATCAGTGTACAGTCCGGGACACCAGTCAGAAGATCCGAGGTCGAGTACTGAAGATCTTCATATGGAGACGGAGCAAGCCATCATCGATTCTTGATTGAATCAACGAGGTAAATTGGCTAATTCCGTAGTAAGCATGTTTTAGGGATTTAATATGCTAAAGCATATTTTAATTCAAGTTATGAGCATGATACATGTGATAATTACGCGAATAGAATTTGTCTAAATAATCTGCTAAATAGATCAAATTATGTGATTGGATTTTTTACGCACGCTTCTGCTGCCAACCCCTTCACCATTCTCCTCCAGTGATATCCGAGATAACCACTGAAACTTATGTCAATAGTGCAACTATTCCTAACAGTACTGATGTAGAACCACAGAGAATGCTGCGATTGATGGGGACACTGGACAGTACATACTCCCAGACAGGAGCACAAGGGGTGTTCAACCTAAAAGATACAGCCCCGAGCATATATCAAAGAAAAGCATATATTCAGTGACGAACTTGGCAACGAAAAATTTGACCGAAATGGCAAAGGCTTTTATGGCCGCATTATACGAGGAAGAAGAGCTTCCCCGGACAACAGATGAGGCAATAAAAATCCCACATTGGAGGGAAGCAATGCTTGTGGAAATGAAGGCACTAATGAAGAATAAAACGTGAGAAGTATGTATGAGGCCAGAGGGATCTAGACCCGTGGGATGCCGCTGGGTTTTTACCATCAAGAGGAAACCGGATGGATCGATAGACCGTTACAAAGCAAGACTGGTGGCGAAAGGTTATACTCAAACCTATGGAGTCGATTATGCAGAGACTTTCTCACCCGTAGCAAAGATGAACACTATCCGTGTACTGTTCTCTATTGCCGCGATGAGAAACTGGCCACTACATCAGTTTGATGTAACTAATGCGTTCTTGCATGGAGAGCTGACTCGGCCAATCTATATGGAAGCTCCACCAGGGTTCGAGGGAGAGTTCAAGGCAAGGGAGGTGTGTAGACTCAAAAAGATACTTTACGGTTTGAAGCAGTCCCCAAGGGCATAGTTTGGAAGATTTACTGAGGTAATGAAGAAATATGGATACAAACAGAGTAATTCCGATCATACTCTGTTCATAAAAGGAAAAAGGGAAGGATCACTTGTCTAATTATTTATGTGGATGATATGATCCTTACTGGGGATGATGAGGAAGAAATCAGACAGTTGAGGGAGAACCTGTTTACCCGAGTTCGAGATGAAGGACCTGGGCCTATTGAAATATTTTCTAGGTATTGAAGTAATGCGATCAAATAAGGGAATATTTATAAACCAACGGAAGTATGTTCTGGACCTCTTGGTTGAAACAGGAATGCTAGACTGCAAGCCTGAAGAGACCCCGATGAAGCAGAACCATGGTCTGCGACTGACTGAAGGAGCCGAACTCACTCATCAAACGAGATATCAACGACTGGTGGGTAAACTCATCTATCTCTCCCACACTAGACTTGATATTGCATACGCCGTGGGAGTAGTCAGTCAATTCATGCACAAACCCCAAGTTGATCACTGGGAAGCAGCCCTAAGAATTGTGCGCTATCTGAAGGGAACACCAGGGCACGAGATCCTATTCGAGAACCACGGGAACTTGGAAGTGCATGGGTTCACAGATGCAGACAGATCCTATTCGAGAACCACGGGAACTTTGTTGTCTAATAAAATAATCTAAAGATCTTCTGTTCGTTCTATTTTAAGATTTCTTGTCGTTTGAAAGTTTGAATATTTTATAATTACGGCAACAGATCTTCTGTTCAATCCATTCACGATTTCATGTCGTTTGAAACTTTGAATGTTTGATCATTACGCGAAAATATAATTTCGCATTAATTAAAATGAATACTGGGACTTTCTAGTTATTATATAGTACTCCATTTAAAATAACATAACGTATTAGTTACCATTCACAATAATTTAGAATAGATTATATTTGCAAATTATAATTCTTTGAGGTCATCTTGTACGCGCGCTTGCATATGAGACCAGCTTAAATAAAAAGTACAAAAATCAATAGTAGTATTAAGTTATATTTATGTTTTTTAAACTTGTTTTTTATACAAATATCTATATTATCAATTCAATGACTCTCATTTCAGTTTTAGCTAGAAGACAAATTTATAGTTTTTAAAAGAGTTATTTGAATGTAAATTTCTTTTAACTTTGGCAAATTCTAGTATTGCATATAAATTTTAAAATTTATATAATAAGTATTATAGTAATGAACTTTTGATTTGTTCTGTTTTTGCAACTGACTAAGAGCATCCGCAATGGGCGGACGATGGCACGCCCGATGGCGCGCATCGTCCGCGCTATCCATCGTCCGCACCCATTGCGGGTGCGCGCCATAGGGCGCGGACGATAGTCGCGCCCTATACTTCGGTCGCGGAGGAAAGCGCGGACGATGGCCATCGTCCGCGCCATCGTCCGCCCCATTGTGGAGGTCGCGGACGATGGCACGCAGTTTCGTTTTTTTATAAATACCGTTCATTTGTAACATTTCATTTCACGCGATTTCATTTTCGAAACTTACATTTACATAATTACTACGAAATGGATTCAAGCCCCAATAGTCCTACGTTTAGCGCAGGGGCGCATTGGCCGGGTACAGAACCCGGCGATTATCGTTCGTTCGACACCAACACCCATCATGATCCCAATTTCAGTACGGAATCGTATGGGTTGTCTGACATGGAGCCGTCTCCGCACCGCCCAACCGCAGCGGCCGATCCCGACCCCGCCGCGACCGCTTCCGCCCCAGCCAGAAAGAAGCGGAACCGGCAGCGGGCGTAGAAGTTGCCGCCTCCCGGTGATTGCGATGAGTACGCCCCCGGCCGTACAAACTACAACGACGACGAAACTCTCGCTTTGGTCCGGTGTTGGGTAGATATATCGGAAGATCCGATATTCGCGAACAACCAGCGACAGATCGCGTACTGGGAACGCATCGCCGACCTCTACAATTCGGTCAAGCCGCCGACCGCGTACAAGCGCAAGCGTGAACAACTCCGCAAGCACTGGGATCAAGTCAAGAAGCAAGTGAACTTGTACGCGGCGGAGTTCGAGAAGTTCACGCGGTCACAGGTGAGCGGCGAGAGCGCGAGCGACATGCGCACTAAAGCGATGTTGTCGTACCGGTCGATGTTCGGCGATTTTAAGCACGAGGCTATCTGGGCGCTCTTGAGGGAGAATCAGAAGTTTCAAGGTGGAATTCTGCACACTGGTGCGCCGAAGAGGACGAAGGTCACCGAAGTTGGTGACTACACGAGCAGCGGCAGCGGCAGTCACCCGGTTGACCTCAACCGGACGTACATGGATGAAGGGAGTTCCGGCACACCGGTGTCCTTCCGGCATCCTCCCAGCTTCAAGGCTGCGAAGGCCAAGGGGAAGGCGACCGCGACTTCATCGTCGACCGCTGCAACCCAAGCTCCGGTCCCGGTAGAGCTCCCGACCCAGACGGCCACCGCGTTTGAGTCGTTAGCAACAGCGTCGATGGCAAGGACGATGTTGCAGACGCACAGGGCCCTCAAGAAGTGTACCGACCCCGACGAAGCCGAATATCTCCGGGCGTTACTCGATGAGCTGCGTCGGAAGTTGGGAATTGGTCCGACTTAGTTTTTTTTTATTAGTTCAATGATGTAACTTTTTTAATTAAAACTTCGCCGTTTGTTATTTAGACCGTTTTTTATTTATTCGTTACTTGTTATTTGAAAACAGTTAAATTAATTAAACAAAACAATAAAATGTTGATGTGGCGCGCCATAGGGCGCACCTTAGGGCGCGCCTTAGGGCGCCCCACTGCAGGTGGGGAGGTAGGAGGATAAAACTGCTGACGTGGCGCGCCATAGGGCGCGCCTTAGGGCGCCCCATTGCTAATGCTCTAAGAATTGATATGGTCTACAAAACTACGAAAATTCAGGAATTCACATACAAATAACCTTTGAAAAATATCATTTACTTGTGAATAATCGTAATCTCCAACAATTCATCTTCATAACTATTCATAATATCTCTTATCAACGATTGAAGAATACCCATTTTGCATTTTATAGAAGTGGACAGTAATAGTTGATGCACTAAAAGATTTATTGGATTGAGCACATGGAGATAAATATTCGATTTGATTGCAGAATATTAGGCCCATAACTAAATCCACGCAACTCATGAAATGTCCTAAACAATAAGTCAATAATATAACCAACATCTTTTACATCCAATATCTTGTTTCAAATAAAAACAAAACAAAATCGGCTAATGTATACTTTTTTTATTCGTATGAATTCGAGGAAAATGTCACTATATCAGAACCAATTAATTGAGATCCACGTCACACATTCTAATATAGAACCACTGAATTTTGTTTTGTAACGCAAAATTTCTTCTGCTTGTGACGGCATATCCTAATAGAAATTATACATATCCCTTCAACCGACGGCAAGAACAAAGCATATGCGCCACGACAACAAAATTGTCTCAATCAATTGTTTTGTCAATAAAAATGATCATGTTGTAATTGCTACTACGATTTAAACCCATTTATTAACGGTCGCCTAATTTAGTACACAAATTTGCATAAAGATGGAAGAAGCCAAAACTCAAGCCGCCGTGCTCATGGTGCCTCTACCATGCCAAAGCCATCTCAATCAGCTCCTCCAACTCTCCGGCGTGATCTCCTCCCGCGGCATCCCCGTGCACTTCGTCGGCACCGCCACCCACAACCGCCAGGTGCGGCTGCGGTCCCACGGCCTAAAACTTAACGCAATCCATTTCCACGACCTTCCAACTCTCCCGATCGACGCCCCGGCCCCCGACCCGCACGCGGCGGACAAGGTGCCAATGCACCTCGCGCCAGCCACTCTAGCCTACGCGGGCCTGCGCGAGCAGATCGGCCTGCTAGCGCAGAAACTGTCGCACACGACGACCAGGCTGGTTGTCGTCTACGATAGGATGGGGGCAGAGGCTGTGCGGGACGCGGTGGCGGTCCCCAACGCCGAGTCCTACTCCTTCAATTGCCTCTCGGCGTTCAATCTGTTCCTCATCTTGTGGGAGGTGATGGGGAAGCCCTTCCAACTGTGCGACGCCATGCTCGAGAAGCTTCCTTCCGTGAGGGAGTTCATTCCGGAAGGGGCGCTGTACTTCTCTGCATCTGAGAACATTCTTGAAAGAGAAGGAGACATTCACAACACCGTCAGATTGATCGACGAGGCTTACATCGGATTGATGGGAAGACAAGAGATCAGCGGCGGGAAGAAGCAGTGGGCGATCAGATCGAGGGGTTTCTTATTGGAGAGAGAAAGCAGCGATGAGTACTGCTTAAATTGGCTCGATCGACAACCTCCGAAATCGGTGATCTACGTTTCGTTTGGGACGACGACGTCGTTCCGGGATGAAGAATATGCGGAGATAGCTATGGGGTTGGAGGAGAGCGGGCAGAAGTTTGTATGGGTTGTGAGAGAAGCGGATCGGGCCGACATTTTCGCCGGCGGTGCTGAGGGGCGGAGGATTAAGCTGCCGGAAGGGTTTGAGGAGAGGGTTAAAGAGAGGGGAATTGTAGTGAGGGGATGGGCGCCGCAGATGGGGATTTTGGGGCACCCCTCGACGGGGGGGTTTATGAGCCACTGCGGCTGGAATTCGTGCTTGGAGAGCTTGACGGAGGGCGTGCCGATGGCGGCGTGGCCGATGCATTCTGATCAGCCGATCAACGCGATATTTGTGACGGAGGTGCTTGGGGTTGGGGTGGAGGTGAGGGAGTGGGGGAGGAGCTTGGAGGTTGTGAAGGCCGAGGCGGTGAAGGACGCCGTCGTGAGGTTGATGGCGTCGGAGGAGGGGGAGGGGATTCGGAGGAGGGCGGCGGAGGTAGGCGCCGCCGTGAGGAAGTCGTTGGATGAAGGTGGTGAGAGTTGCATGGAGATAGAGAGATTTGTTGCCCATATTACTAGACTAGATCACTAGCTATTGGAGTACTTTTCATGTATTAGAAATTGGTTCCGGCTAATTCGCAGTTTGGATCTATACATTATTAATAGTGTTTTATTCTGAATTGGTGTTTTATTCAACTAAGAATCTTGAAATGCTTGGATTTTGATTTAATTAGTGTACTTTATTTGGACAGCGTATATCATTATAGCAATCTCAATTTAGCCCTTTTAAAAGGTCATTAAGACACATTAGAGGGGGGACTAGATCAAAATTTAATTGAATGCTAGCCCAACTTTAAGATTTCAAGTAAAATTTGTTCACAACAAAGTAGCAATTGGGAAATCCTAGGTACCTGTGGGCTGTGGTATTTGGAACTCTAATTTACACAATTCATGTGTGAGATTCATTTTGGCTCGACATGAATTTTAAGAAATTGCTTAATTTTGTGAATAAAAAAGGGAGAAAGTAAGTGAAATGTGAGATCTCACAAAAATATACGCATTTAAAATGACACAAGAATTAATGTATAATTAAAAAATTAAGAGAAAGGAGAAAGGTAATTAAAGTAGGGTTAGTGGAATAGTGAGACCCATATTATTATTAGTGATTAATGGGTGACCATAGTGGTATATGTTGTAAATAAATACATGTATATGAGTAATGAGATGAAAACAAAACTTTTCATAAATGGAAAGTGCATGTATAGTTAGGGCATCCACAATGGGAAGCCCGATTGCACGCCTGATGCGTGCCATCGTCCGCCCCATTGTGGGTGCCCATCATCGTCCGCGCCCTACGCCCACGCCCGATGCATCGTCCGCGCCATTGTGGGCTCGGCGGACGATGGGCTATCGTCCGCCCCATCGGGCACCCCATTGCGGGATCGGCGGACGATGCCACGCGTTTTTTATTTTTGTATAAATACTTCTACCCCACCTTCATTTGTAACGTTTCATTTTCACGATTTCACTCTTGAAACTCACATTTTTATTATTTCGACGAAATGGATGCAAGTCCCAACAGTCCGATGTTTGGGGAGGCGCGTTGGCCGGGTACAGAACCCGACGAATATCGGCCGTTCGACGCCAACGCACAGTACGATCCCGAATTAAGCACGGAATCGTACGGTTTGTCTGACATGGCGCCGTCACCAAACTAACCCGTCGCCCCCTCCCGACGCGCCGCTGCCGCCGCCGACACCCCATCCGCCGCCGCCGACGCCACCCCATCCGCTTCCGCCCCCGTGAAAAAGAAGCGGAACCGGCAGCGCGCAGAAGTTGCCACCTCCGGGAGTATGTGAAGAGTACGTCCCCGGCCGTACAAACTACCAGTCGGATGAAACCCTCGTATTGGCGAGGTGTTGGGTGGATATATCGGAGGACCCGATATTGGCGAACAACCAGAGGCAGCAGGCGTACTGGGAACGCATCGCCGAGCGTGTACAAGAGCCAACGGGAGCAGCTCCGCAAGCACTGGGACTAGGTGAAGAGACATATCAACGGCGAGAGCTTGAGCGACGTGCGCGCTAAAGCGCTGTTGTCGTACCAGTCCCTGTACGGCGACTTCAAGCACGAGGCCATCTGGGCGCTCTTGAGGGACAAACAGAAGTTCCAAGGCGGGATTCTGCACACCGGGGCAACAAAGAGGACAAAGACCACCAAAACTGGTGGTTACATGAGCAGCGAAAGCAGAACTCGTCCGGTGGACCTCAACCGGACGTACATGGAGGACGATAGTACCGGCACACCGATCTCCTCCCTGCGTCCCATAGGCGTCAAGGCTGCGAAGGCCAAGGGGAAGACTGCGGCGACATCATCCTCGACGGCCGCCGCGTATGAGTCGTTGGCAGCAGCCTCGATGGCGAAGACGTTGTTGCAGACGCACAAGGCCCTCAAGAAGTGTACGGACCTCGCCGAAATTCTCCGGGGGTTGATCGATGAGTGAAGCAGCATATTTAACCGAAGATTCGTGTATACTTTTATGCTAGGTCGAGCCCTCAGGTCCAGAGAATCCGCTAGATCACAAGGTCTAGGAACTCAGAGGCTCCTAGAAGTCTCGGTCGTCGGACACACAAACCCCCCGCGCTTTCAAAAACCCTCAACTATCTATACTATGGATTAGTATAGGGAAGCAGGGGTCGATCCCACGAAGATGGACGCGTAAGAAAACATTTAGAAGACTCTGGAAAAGTGAATGGTTGCTGCCACGCAAATTTGGGTTGAGGTGTAACTATTACTAGACTTAGGAACAAAATCTAACACTAGACCTAGGAGACTAAAAACATCATACAGACATCGAACATCATTGTAACTACGAGATATCAAACTCACTTCCTAGACCGAGCAAACTACCACCTAATATAGCTAGACAGAAAGCGAGTAAACAGTGGGGACCATTTTCCAGAAACAGAAAGTACGGAAGAAAGCTGCAACTAACAAACTCAGAATTTAACTAACAATGATGTTCATCTCATTACCTGAATCAAACGCGAACATGAAGAAAACAGAGCACATATCCAGATTCAAACAAAATGTAAAAGTTCGGACGTCGGAAACTTGCAATTAGCCGAAAATATAACAGATCTACATGTACTAGACGGAATGAAACGAAAACAAGAAAACTAGGCATCAAACTTTAACTACTCTGTTTCAGATCCACATGTCGGATGCTCAATCCACTCCGGATCCAAGCAATCCGAACCCAACTACAACCAAAATTAACCTCATAAACTCCAATTCAACAGATCTACCCCGATCTGCACAAGCTTCCAACACTTCTACTCAAACTCAATAAACCAACGCGAGAAACAAACATCCAGTTCCGTAACTACGGCAAACTCAAAACAATTTGCATCCATAATCAAAATCAACAGCAGTAAAGTAAATACAGAAACAGAAAATGCATAGATAACGAGAATTCAACAGAAAATAGGGTCGAGCTTCGAACAGCGAAGCTCGGTGAAATTCACGACGACAAATAAAACTAAAGCAAATAATTATATCTTCGCCCTACACAAGGACGGTGTTACCCAACATCAAACAGCAAATGAAATGACCCGAACCCCTACAAAAAGTCCTCCTCTGAATTGCATGCTCTCTCCCTTATATAGGTGCGGGTTTGATCTTCTAGAAGCCTTCGCAGAAATCTCCATTCTGCCCTTCAGCTTCGTGATCTCCTCCGTCTAGTCATTTTCTCCACAATGCTCACTTATTCGCCAAATTCATTGGGTCATGCAATTGTCCTCTCCTCTTCCTGGACCTGACGAACTTTCTACACACCTAGCTTAAAAAGATGTGTTAGACCCCGTAAATGCACGAATTCAATCCTTTAATCCATGCATGAAATTAGCCTTATCAAGCTGCTCACACTTAAACCATACTTGTCCTCAAGTATAAATACAAGAAAAGGAAATAAGGCGAATTTCAATGCATGATTATCCTATGACCAACTCTACAGACACAACAAAACCAAATAAAAAAAAAAAAAAACTCCTAGACCTAGACACACTAACAGATTAACAAAGAGAAAATAACACTTAAAGAAAACAACACACAAAGGCATGAACTAGTTTCCATTTTTAGGCAGCCGTCCCCACAAGCTTAAGGTCTATCCGATTCGTCTACAGTCTCCAAATCCTCATTTTTCCTTCTTCTACCTAATCGGTCTGTCAGTTCGTCTAGATAGCCTATTGAATTCCCACTTGTTGGATTCACTCGATCACTCATTCCTCATCAGGGATGTTAGGATCACTCTTAAGTCAATGTTATACCACTGATGCGTCGGGTTATGAGAGTTTCCCCTTCCTAGATTCCCATTTTTTTCTTTCTGGGTCAGGGTACTATTGTTTCCTGCCCTTATGATTTTTCTTCTATTCCCTCTCTTTGTTTTAATTTTTATATTTCCCCTGGACTTCGTCCAGCTTATACCTCCATTTTTTTTAATATTTTACTCCTCCCCTGGACTTCGTCCAGCTTATACCTCCAGAACCAGACTCTACTCCCTAAGCATCAAGTGGCGGC
Source organism: Salvia splendens (assembly GCF_004379255.2). Lineage (NCBI taxonomy): Eukaryota > Viridiplantae > Streptophyta > Magnoliopsida > Lamiales > Lamiaceae > Salvia > Salvia splendens. The sequence continues at coordinate 14,868,390 of NC_056034.1, forward strand.
CCCTTTCTTACAAGTTCGCTCTAAGTGTATAGGCTTATAACTCACATTCATAATGGGGCTTCACAACTAGGTTATCTAAGGCATCTTCTATCGTCCTTACTTCATTCAAAATGATGTCATTTTATTAAGGAAACGGGCCTCAAAGTTGACATGCATCCTATCTTCAATAGCTCTAACTAAGAGAATCTTGCCTTATTATATTCACTAGCTCATGCGACACACATAAAGAAACTAAACCTAAAGACACCTAATCACATTAAAACACAACTGTACGACTCCCTCCTCCTCCCACTTCACTCAAACTTGTCCCCAAGCTAGAATGGAGAAGAATAGAAGAGGTTGGGGAAAAGATAGAATGGTGCGTATTGGATGATAGGAGAAGCCATACGGATGTTTTAACCTAAATAAATTCTAAACTATACCTAATAAATTGTTTATTAGTAATACACTTTCTAATTACTTGCCCTAATTATTTATGATAAGAGTTTACGTGATTATATTTTTTTAATGAGACGTATATGATATAACAAATTTTTGTGGATTTATGGGATGATTTTATTTGTTTAATTTAGTAGATTAGATTTTTGAAATTTGATAAAATATGAAGGTAGATTATATCAAATTTTTATTTATTGGGCAGCTTATTATTTATTTTTCTATGATCTTTGCTTCAATATTTTGAACAATATAAATTGTATATCAATTATTTCATATCGATGTTATGCAGGCATTAAATTCTACTTATGCATTGTTAAAATATGAATGTCCTTTTTATCCAAAATGTTTAATCATGTGTTTTTCCTTTTTTTTAATATAATTTTGAATACGGTACTAATCGTTTGAACTTGAATTGCTTAATTGGTTTTAACATTTTACTTACATTACTCTATATTGAGATTATGATATATGTGCATCGCCCGTGTGTTTTACATACATACATATATAAAAGAAGAGTTTTGGGGAAAATTAACAAAAATGTCATATAATTGCTATAAAATCTATCATAAGTGAAGGAATACAAAAATGATTTGTTTGATTGTTACTCTTTTGTTTTATTCGTTATTATGATAGATTTTTATCTATAGTGATTTAACATTAAAACATTATATTTTATGACTAATAGTTTCATGTTTATAATATTTCAATATTTATTTTTATTTATTATATATATTTTTTATTTATAATTTTCATAAAATAATATTATTTTTAATTTAATTTAATTTATTTATAATATTAAATCAATGTTTCAAAATATTTTAGTCCGTGCACAGCACGGGTGTGATACTAGTTGTAGATAAAGGCCAATACTCAACGAATACAATTTCAATTTAAATGCAATCTTCTTATGCCTAATATGAGAACGACATTTCTGTAAAAGGAATTATAAGAAAAAATCGTATCATGCATAAAATAATACAGTACCACTCAGATAGGGTTTAGCCTATGTGAGAAATTATTTGAGTGAATTTATAGAGAGAAAAAAAGAACAACCCTAGTCAAAGTGCTAGGGGCGTTAATAAAAGACTCCACACATATTTATAATATGTGTGCTACAAAAAGATCTCATATAAATTAAGAAAGCAAATCAAATCCTAACCATTAAGAAAAATAAATAAAATCATAACAACTAAATAATAAAACATAAAATAAGCCAAATAATTATACCGAGAGAATATCAGCTCCCTTCCGGAATAAAGTAAAATATCAAGTTCCTATCACTCTTTTTATTGTAAACATAATGTCTCAGCAGCAGGCGTACGAGATTGGAATGTAAAGATTCTAAGCGATTTATATGACCCGTTACAGCTGAATGATTGTTATAGAAACGTAGTTCTGACAATAAGAAGAGCTTCTTTCAGACAAAAAGATAATAAAAATATTTGTATTATTATAGTAATAAGATTCGAATCCATTATATTTTAATGGTGAACTCAATTGTTACTCAATTATATTGATCTTCAACATTATAATTTTTTGTTAAATTGATTTTTTATATTAAATATAAATTTTATTTATGTTTTTTTTTTATTTTCGCAAATATTTGATTAATTTAATAAAAAAATTTAATTACTCCCCCATCTCACTGAAGATGACTCACTTTTCTTTTCGGTCTGTCCCAACCAAAATGACTCATTATTAAAATTGGAAATACTCCCTCCGTCCCATGCTACTCGCACTTTTCATTTTAGGCCGTAAATTTGGGATTGATTTTTTTGTGTAATTAAAAAAGAATTTTAGGTGTAATGAGACATCACTTAATAAAAGAGCTCTTAACTTAAACTAACATATTAATTAAATGCATTAATTCTAACTTAAATTATAAATAGTGTAAGGACTTTGTGACGAGCCGAAAAGCAAACGTGCGAGTAGCACGGGACGGAGGGAGTACATTTGTCTCTACCCTATTCGCTCTCTTATTTCACTCTCTCCACTTAACACATAAAATAAAACGACATAAAATTCTCTGCAGCCCAAGCAATGGATCATCTTCTTTGGGACGGAGAGAGTATTTTTTTAAATAAATAAATTATATTACATATTTAATTATGACTATACAAAAATATCGAATGAATAAGGTCCTCCTTAAATATCATCCAAAATTGCGATAATTCATCGAATCTTACATCCACGGAATAAGAGCCTATGGTTCCGGTAGACTCGATCTCGGGTTCGACTAAATCCACAACATGTGACCAACCTCGCCCCCCTCTAGGAGAACTATCATACTACGAGTAAAAATTCCATGATCACTCCATACCATGATGGCATAATGACTTGGTGTGCCTCACCATTAATTTCTTGACAAATGGAACTAAAAGGGCCCACATGCCACATCAGTTGGATATAAATTTAGCAAATTGATGACACAAAATAGACACATCCATTTAATAATTTTATGGAACGTGGCATAATATTAAATTTGGAAATTACCACATAATTAATTGGATTGCCATATACTATTACAGTATATATACGTATATTAATATCATAATTAATACGATAAAATTGTACACATAAAAAAGTAATCATATTGCATTATTTTTCATTTTTCAAGTCAAGGATAAAAAGTATACTATAACAATTCTTGAATAGTGTATATTTTAGATTCTATGGATAAGACTTCTTTTTTCTTGTTTTATATTTATATATATACAAAAAATTTACCCATAAATTTATGACCTATAACTTATTTTGTTAGCATAATAAATTATAAATTTTATTATTTTTTACCGTGTATAATATTATTATACACAGAGTAATGGAACACCAATTACATAATAATATTATTATACTATAATTCCCATATTATTATAAATGCAATATGATTAATTTTTTATGTGTTTATTGGTATTATTATTCTCAAAATAATGGCACGCCAATACATAATAAATGCATTATGATTACTTTTTTATATGTACGTATAATATTATCATATAATGAGGTCAAATACATTTACTCCTTGTACTCCGTTGTCCATATATGGCAATCCAATTAATTTTATGGTAACTTCTAAATTTAATTATGCCACTTTATATAAAATGATTAAATGGATGTGTCTATTTTGTGCTATTAATTTGCTAAATTTATATCTATTTGATGTGGCATATGGGTCCATTTGTCAAGAAATTAATGGTGAGGTACACCAAGTCATTATGCCACTATAGTATGGAATGACCATGGAATTTTTACTCATCATACTACCATTAATCGTGAATCACTAGTCTTGATTATTTAATATATGATGTACAATAAAAATATATACAGATTAAATCATACATATAATTTATTAAATAAAAAATAATGGGAGTTGGTACTTTTATGGAGTATTTTTTATATATATACATGATTTTAAAAATATCGGGTCTATTGTATTAAATTTTATTTTATAACAGAGTTCACGATAAGTTGATGTAGCGCCTCTTAAAATCATTACATGAAGTTCTAGTTTGTGTAAATATATTTGAATTCATTCGATTCTTTTTTACATTCATAATTAAATATGTAGGGAGTAGTATAGAATTTATTTTCATAAAATATATATGTTGTAAAAATGAAAACTTGAAATAGAAACAAAATAATATTATAATGTTTACTAATTAAACCAAAACTTATAATATTACAAATTAATTTAAATGAATAATTTAATTAAAAATTGAGTTTATTTTTAAAATTTAGTGATTTCGTTAATTTTTGGCAAAATTAAATGGACCGATCTGTAACGTTGAAAGCCAAAATCTACTTAATACAACGGTTTGAAACAAAACTATAAAACAAACATTCCATAGGTTCCGCGGTTGTTGAGTTATTTCATTTTCTACACTTATTTTGAAAAAATGATGTTATACTTATGTGACGGCACATGATTTTAGAAGGATTTGTTTTGTGTGTTAAGTAGAAAGAAAAAAATATAATATTTATATTAATGTGAGAGAGAACTCTTTCCAAAAATGGAAATGTCTCATTTTTAATGGGACAAATAAAAAAGGAAAGTGAGACATCTTTTATAGGACGGATCGAGTATTAAATAGTTATAGTTGAGAGATAGCATTATTCTCTCACCTACTTTACTATCACTCCACTTTAACTATTTATCATCAATTTTTTTAAAACGAGTGCATAAAACGAAATGACTCGACTACCACGAAATATAACAGTATATATTTAGAAAAAATTAGAATCTAGTGAAGTTTCTAATTTTCTATGTCCCAGTCTAATTAATCAATCACCGAAAGAAGTAGTCGTATCAAACTCTTCTTTGAAACTATTGGTCCCCCAAAACTAGTGGCTAGCACAGTAGCATTAAACTATTAAAATTATTGAAGAACAAATAAATTTTTTAATCAGATTATTAATTATTGAGGAAGTAAAGATCATTTTGTTCTTTGGTGCACAATAAATCTACTATAAATAGTTAATTAATTCAGTAAAAAAACATAGATCTAATATAATTAGGAGTATAATTAGTTAATTGTAAACATATACTATTAAAATCTAATATATGGAGAAGTTTGTTTTTGAAAAAAATAGATGAAAATACCATTTGATGTATTTCTTATGTTTAACTCACTTAATCCATACAAACTTATCAAACCTTCAATTCATATTACGTTTATCATACTTGCACACCAAGTAGTATTTTGATAGAAACCTAGTTAATACATACAACGGTAAACCTGCGCATCAAGCAATTTTGGTATGAACTCAGTAAATTCATATCGACTTACCAGATATGTGCACTACAAGTTTGATCCACACATATTTTACTTTTTTAGGGGTTAAACTTGGTGTTATTTCAGTTAATAGTGCATAATTTTGGTATGTTTTGATCTATATTCCAATTAACTAGTTGTTTGATCACTCCATTGAGTTTTATAAAAAAAGAGTTTATTTCAAAGTACAAAAGTTGGAATTTGGACAACGAATTTAGTAAGTAGTCCCCCGAATTCAATACCGAGTTGTATTAGAACTGTTCCAACGCAAATACCAAATCACCCAATACCAATAAAACAATTCTAAATAAATCCCTCAGTTTAACCATGTCACAATATGGTGTAATGCCCACAATATAACATTACGCTTTGAATATAACAAGTTGGGTTCAAGTCAAACCTTGTTAGGTTAATTCGTTATCAAGTTGATTCGGTAACGTGTCGTTAACGTGTTGTAATTATGTCGTGTCAACCTATATTATATCTTGTCGTTGATGAGTCCATTACGTGTGCTGGTCGCATTAGTATTTGAAGGGATCAGGTCGGATTTGTGTTCGGAATCAGAGTTTTCTTAATAGATTAGGTTCAGATTAGATCTTATAGAGTCATTATCAAGTTAACCTGATAACAACCTAATCAAACATGATTTGTCAATTAAATTGGTGGTGTAATTATACTTGATAAATTATTTGCAATGTGAAATATGGTTGCGATTTACTTGATAAATTCTATTGAAATAAATTCAAATTATACATGAAGTATGATTGAGATATTTCGAGAATCTTGCCGGTTCCGAACCAATAATCTTGGGCCAAAAATTGTCAGTTCCAGTCTGCCAAACGACCTCACATTGCAATTTAAGCGAAACAAATTTATAGAATAATGTGCGAATTTTTTTGTACTTTTGTGAAGAAAATATAAAACAGAATCTCTCGAAAAAGATTTGTGGCCCGGCAAGAAAAATTTGTATGCTGTATTTCAATATATGTTATTCATCCTATTCAACATATTCAACTTTTATTTTTAATTTATTTCATTCAAGTCTCAAGATGTATATTTTTTATATTTAAAAATAAATTCTTCTTTCTCCTTTTTTCATTAAAATATTTAATTACATTTTCCTCTTTATTTACTCCATTTAACAACTCTTCCTAAAATCTCGTGCCATTAAAAAATATGGACATTTTGAATGGGACAAATGATAAATCATACTTTTGCATTACGTTTCCAAATGAAACAATGCTCATCTCTCTGCGTTCCCATGATATTAGAAAGCTGATATTTTGGTGAACGCATAAAGTTTGTAAAATTAATACTCCCTCCATCTTGTTACTAAGTGATGAAATTCTTTTCAGCATGAGATTTAAGAATATGATGTACGTATATTAAGTTAAAGTAGGGAGAATAAAGTAATAGGGGTTAAAGTTTTGTTTTAAAAAATGTAAATTGATCACTTATGGTGGGGACAACCCAAAATTAAAAGCTGATCACTTCTGGTGGGCCAGAGGGAGTATGAAATAATATGATAATGTGGAAATAAAATCATGTTAACAGTAGTAGTATACTAGCATGAAAATGGATGTGATCAATTGCTAACTCACCCTTAATTGCTAACTACAACTAATTTTAGATCATAAAATTTAGAAATCTAATGATGCATAAATTGTCACGGGTAATTTCATTTTATTATTATTTAAAATTTTAAAAATAAAAGAACTATTAAATTTAGGGTTTTGGATCAAAATATCAATATAATGTATTAAACATATCAATATGATGCTTGGAATATGTCAATATAATTTCGAATTGACATTTTATATGTATTATGTTGACATATTTTATTAGCTATGTATACATTAATCTGGCACTACAAAAATACGAAAACTCAATAATTTTTTTAAAATTTTGACATCGGAACATTTTCAAGTGAGATCTCGTTAAAATCCTTATAAAATTATCTTTAATTTAATATATGTTACGTGAAAAAAATAATTTAAATTGAGATAGTTATATGCATTTAAACTTTTGAGATATTTTTAAAAAGTTAGTTATAAGGGCATCAGCAGTGGGGCGCCCTAAGGCGCGCCCTAAAGTCTGCCCTATGCACCGCCACGTCAACATTTTATCATCCTACCCTTTCACCTACAGTGGGGCGCCCTATAAGCCGCCCCAAGGGGCGCCCTAAGCATTTTCTTTTATTTGAATATTTAAATAAATACAAAACTTGGGAAAAACCTTCATTTTTATAAAATTAATACATTACAATACGAATTAAAAAATATACGCAAACTCAACGATGACGGTTACGGGCCCACACTTCTTCAATCATGTCGTTCATGAGATAAGCATGGTCTTGTTGGTTGTGCATTGAAGCCTGTCTAGATAGAACCTCATTGAAGCCCGTCGGTAATCCTTGAGCGGGGGGCGCGGTCGCCGTGCTGGAGGAGCTAGATGCACCTTCATCATCGGTCCAATCGGTGATGCTCCCACCTTCATATTCGACTATCATGTTGTGCAAGATAATGCACGCACACATGACATCGGCGAGGACTTTCTTGAACCAGAGACGCGCTGGCCCTTTCACTATTGCCCATCGTGATCGGAGCACACCAAATGCCCGCTCCACATCCTTCCACGCTGCCTCCTGCTTTTGCGCAAATAAAACTCTCCTCTCACCGATTAGGCAGCTGATCGTCTTCAGGAAAATAGGCCACCTTGGGTATATGCCATCGACCAAGTAGTACCCCATGTGGTATTGGCGCCTTTTGGCAGTTAACTCGATGGGCGGGCCGTTGCCATTACATTGCTCGGTGAAGAGGGTGGATGAGTTGAGAATGTTGATGTCATTGTTCGACCCGGCTACACCGAAGTACGCATGCCAGATCCAGAGCCGATGGTCAGCGACGGCTTCGAGGATCATCGTCGGGTGGCTGCCCTTGTATCCACTAGTAAATTGGCCTCTCCATGCCGTCGGATAATTCTTCCACTCACAGTGCATACAGTCGATGCTCCCTAGCATCCCAGGAAAGCCGTACGCCGTCTTGTGTATCTTCATCAGGCCCTGGCAATCTACAGCAGTCGGCTTTCGAAAATATGTGTCGCTGTAAGCCTCCACAACTCCCCTACAAAATCTCTTCAGGCACTCGCGGCCTGTTGTCTATCCGACGTGGAGGTACTCGTCCAACATGTCCGCCGTGGTGCCGTAGGCCAACTGACGGAGTGCAACCGTGCACTTCTGCAACGGCGTAAGTTCGGGTCTGCCGATGCCATATTTCAGATACTAGAAGTATTCATCACGTGACTCCAACGTTTGGACAATGCTGAGAAAAAGGTAACGAGGCATTCTAAACCGGCGGCAGAAAATAGTCGGGCCCCACCGTGGTTGCTCGGCAAAATAGTCTACAACTAGACGTTCATGAGCTGCGGCGTGCTCGAGGAGGACAAACGTCCGACGTCGAATAGGCCTGGGGATCTGCTCTGCCGCCGCCTCCTCGCGCTGCATTTCGGCTAAGCATTTCGCCATTGCGTCTTGAACGGCTGCATTTAAGGCTTGAGTCAAGGTCGGACTACCCCCCTCCGAGGAACTCCGGTCGTCGTCGTGGTTCATTTTGGTTTGTGAGAGATGAGAGAAATGAGAGATGCGAGAAATGTTAGTTTGAAAAATAGAATGAGAAATGAGGTTTAATAAATAGACAAAATTAGAAAAAAAAAAAAAACGCGTTGCATCGTCCGCGCCATCGTCCGCGTCGCCCACAGTGGGCGGACGATGCCATATCGTCCGCGCTTCCTCCGCGGACTATCTATCGGGCGAGGACGACGCATCGTCCATCGTCCGCGCATCCACAGTGGCGGACGATGGCGTGCCCGAGGCATCGGTCGGCCAATCGTCCGCCCCACTGTGGGTGCCCTAACTACTTTATTGTTAATTGACATAAATACCCTAATTGATATTTTTTATTTGATACATTGATACTCGAAAATGATAGATATTGGCCCTTGATTTGAAGATCTAATGTCTATCATTTAGTTGTAGTTAGCAATTTAAATATGAGTTAGCAATATAACACACCCAAACATTACAATCATCTATATAAGAGCATCAGCAATGGGGCGCCCTAAGGCGCGCCCTAAAGCCCGCCCTATGCACCGCCACGTCAGCAATTTATCCTCTTGCCCTTCCACCTGCAGTGGGGCACCCTAAGCCGCGCCCTAAGGGGCGCCCTAAGTATTTTAACTGTTTTGTTAAGTAATTTAACTGTTTTCAAATATATAAATGCAAACTTATTAAAAAACACAATGATTAACTAAGAACGGAAAAAATTCATTGATTATAAAAACAAAGTTACACGAGTTAAAAATAAAAAAAAGAGGCTATCCTACAAAAGCCCCAACTTCCGGCTTAGCTCATCGCTCAACCTCTGGAGGCGCTCAGCTTGGGCAGGATCCGTACACCTCATAAGGGCGTTGTGCGTATCCAACAACGTCCTCACCATCGAGGTGGTTGCCAAATCCGCGTAGGCAACTATCGCCGAGGTCGGGGTAGGGGTCGGGATCGGCGATGGGGGGCGACGACCGAGGAGGGTGTCGCCTTCGCCTTCCCCTTGTTCTTCGCAGCCTTGACGCCTATGGGATGCCGCCGGGAGGACATCGGTGTGCCAGAACTCTCTTCCTCCGTGCACGTCTGGTTGAGGTCCACCGGACGAGTTCCGCTTTCGCTAGTCATCTAACCACCAGTGTCGGTGGTCTTCGTCCTCTTCGCCGCACCGGTGTGCAGAATCCCGCCTTGGAACTTCTGTCTGTCCCTCAAGAGAGCCCAGATGTTGAAATGCTTGAAGTCGCCGTACATGGACTGGTACGACAACAGCGCTCTATCGCGCACGTCGCTCAAGCTCTTGCCGCTTCCCTAATCCCTCGAGCACTTCTGGTACTCCGCCGCGGACAGGTTGACTTGCTTCTTCACCTGATCCTAGTGCTTGCGGAGTTACTCCCGTTGGAGCTTGTACGCGCTCGGCGGCTTCGCCTCATTGTAGCGCTCGGCGATGCGCTCCCAGTACGCGAGCTGCTTCTGGTTGTTGGTGAATATCGGGTCCTCCGATATATCCACCCAACACCTCGCCAAGACGAGGGTTTCATCCTGCTGGTAGTTCGTACGGCCGGGGGCGTACTCTTCGTTCATTGCCGGAGGTGGCAACTTCCTCGCGACGTGCTTGGTCCGCTTCTTTCTGGCGGCCGAGGGCTCGTCGGCGGAGGGGGCGGCAGCGGCGGTCGCTGAAGTCCGGATCGTACGTCTGGTTGGCGTCAAACGGTCGATATTTGCCAGGTTGTGTACTCGGCCACCGTGCGACATCTCCAAACGTCGGGCTATTAGGACTTGAGTATCCACCGGAATCCATTGTATAGCGTAATATGAGAGTTCGAAAAGTTACAAATGAAAAGTGAAGCCATGGTATATATATATATAATAAAAAAAAATTTCGAATTTTAAAATTTTAAAAAAAAAACTAAAACGCATTGCATCGTCCGCGTCGCCCACAGTGGGCGGACGATGGCGCGGATGATGCCATATCGTCCGCGCGGTATCTTCCGCGCTTCATCCGCGGACTAAGCGCCGGGCGAGGACGACGCATCGTCCGTCGTCCCCGGTGCCACAATGGCGGACGATAGCGCGGCCGACGCATCGGGCGCGCTATCGTTATCGTCCGCCCCATTGCTGATGCTATAAGACATCATTTTCTAAAGCATAATTAAAGTAAGAAAACACACCCCAAAAACCAAGAACAAAATTGTTGTACGAAACCAAAATGGGAAATGAAGAAATATCAGTGATGATGGTTCCTTTCCCAGCTCAGGGACATCTGAATCAAATGTTGCAGCTATCCTGCCACATCTCCTCCTACGGGATTCAAGTCCACTACGTTGGATCCTCCGTCTTCAACCTCCAGGCCAGACTCCGCGTCAAAGCCCTCAATCCCACCGACGTCGACAAGATCATATTCCAAAACCTCCCCGCCTCCGCTCCCTAACCTCACCAAGAAATTTCCCACGCACCTCCAGCCAACCTGGGACGTTGCCACGAGCATGGTGGGGCCCCTGGGGGACTTGATGCGAAGTTTGGCACTCAAGCATCGGAGGGTCAGTGTTATCCACGACCCCTTAATAGCCTATGTGGTCAAGGATGTTGCTAACATTCCCAATGCGGAATCCTACGCCTTCATCTGCATCTCCGCCTACTGTCAGGTGAAGTTCATTACGGAGATGATGGGGATAACTTGCCCCATCCCGCGGCTGAGGGAGCTGCCGCCGGTATCAGCCACCATCTCCGAAGAGTTGTATTCCTTCATCGGATTGCAGAATGAAGGGATGGCTTTGAGATCCGGAGATATTATAAACACATGCAGATCGGTTGAAGGCCTGTTTTTGGATATATTGGAAAGCAAGGAGATCGCCGAAGGCCTGAAGAGCTGGGTGTTGGTTATTTTAGTGTAATTGGATTAACTTTATTGATCAATGTTTGGAAAGTGCGGAGTGCACGCTTGTTTGAATTCATTATGATTAGATGGGGGTTCGGGGCCAGCGCCCCTGAGTAGCGGGGTCCAAGGGGCAGAGCCCCTGGCTAGGGTCGAGCTATATAGAAAATTGATGTATAGAAAATTCATCCGGAAATATAATTTCTGATAGTCGAAGGACTAATTTGTAATTTTCAAAATCCTTTGGAAAAACAGTTAAAATAGGTTAAGAAACGAAGAGACGCAACGTTTCATGAAAAGACGCGACGTTTCGTTTCAGGCCTCTTCTTATTGATCATTTTCGGTTCAAAGTGGGATGGCAGAATCAACATACGAAACTTCTAAACCTGAATTGTATCCGATCAAATATTGTAGAACCACCAAATTGATTTGATCTGAAAGTGTTTCACGCCTTTCAGGATATCTTATTGTTCACATTTGAGTAAATATCCCTAACAGGGCTATCGGGCCGCTGATTCCGGTAAAGCCTTCGAAATCAGAATCCCATAATGAAATCTTCAAGTGGCTGGAGAAACAGGCGCTGAGGTCGGTTATCTTCATCTCATTCGGCACCACCACAACCCTCACTGACCATGAAGTACAGGTACAGGCCTTTGACTAGTGTTTCAGGATGATGAGTTCTCTTGTTAGGCCTTCGACTAGTCTTTCAGGTTGATGAGTTCTCATGTTTGGTTTGTATCAAAGTATAAGCCTAAGTTTTGATGTTAATGATATAGGTGATAGCTGAGGGACTTGAGCAGAGCGGGCAGAAGTTCATATGGGTACTGAGAGAGGCCGACACGGCAAACGTGTTCAACGGGGAGGCGCGGAAGGTTGAGCTCCCAGAGGGGTTCAAGGGGAGAGTTGGAGAGAGAGGAGTTGTAGTGAGAGAGTGGGCGCCGCAGCCGGAGATCTTGGTGCATCCCTCAACGGGCGGCTTCATGAGCCACTACGGTTGGAATTCGTGCAACGAGAGCATCAACATGGGAGTTCCGATCGCCGCCTGGCCAATGCATTCGGATCAGCCCACCAACGCGGTTTTCGTCACGGAGGTGCTGAAGGTGGGGCTGCCGGTGAGGAGATGGGGTGAGGTTGTGACGGTGGAGTATGCTGTGAGGAGGCTGATTGCGTCGGAGGAAGGTGGCGAGGCCAGGAAGAGGGTGGAGGAGCTGGCTGCCGTCGTTCGAGGGGCCACGGAGGAAGGCGGCGCGTCACGGCTTGAGTTGGATGCGTTTATTGTGATATCCCTAACCCGAAACATGCATTATTTTGCATATTAGCATATTTTATTGTCATTACATATTATATTGTCATTAAATATTATAGAGAAATCAAGCATGCAGCAAAAAGAAAATAATTACCATTGTGAGTAACTCAATTAGTAGAATATATGTACAATTATGATTCATGGGAGTTCTCAAAATTTAATATGCGTAGATTATGTACAATACAAAATATTCTAAATATTAAAATTGTATATGTTGGTGAAACAAAAGAACGATAATATTGTGTAAAAGTGTGTGCATTAATATGTGTAAGTATAATATACAATTATATTCGTAGTGAAACAATAAAGAAACACGTATGGAAGCTATAGTTAGATTTGTGAGTCAACCTTTTAGATTAAATAATTTTGAATAGTAAAAATATGGGGGCTTTACAAAAAAAATAATACGAAAAAAAGAAGTTTCTATATAGAGAAACAACAAGAAGAAGATGAAACTTAGCTCGTAAGGATTAAGAGGTGTGGATCAAGAATGAAATTTGGGTGTTCAATTTGATTACATGTTATCATCAGACAGGTGTGTATAAATCACACTTTTAGTTTTACATGTGTTATGTGGTTGATTGTTATATGTTGAATTGGAGTGAATTATTTGATTATATAGTGTGAAATTGATATGATTATGAATTGTTTGATATAGATGGTGGAATATGATATGGATATGTGATCGGTGCAATGGATATGATGTTGTAAATGAATTATATGATAAAAATATGTAATTGATGTTTTACATATGATATTGAAAGTACATGAATCATGTGATTAAAGAGGATCTGTGACAGCCTTGTACTGGATCTGAAATTACAGAGGGACCTATGAGTCCAAATACAGAGGGACCTATGTGTCCAAATATAGAGGGACCTATGAGTCCAAATACAGAGGGACCTATGAGTCCAAATCATAATGGGACCTACGGGTCAATCATAGAGGAATCCCGGGCAGATACCAGGCTTGACTGTTACAGAGTAATAAATTGAATGGAGTGGCATATGCATATGAATATGAACTGGTTTGTTTTTAAATTATGTTATATATTGTTTCTGATTATATGTATTGATAAAAGAATATGCTTGATGTTTGTATCATGTGAGATTAAATGTGGAAATTTATATATACTGAGTTGTGGCTCATATAAACCACTAAATTTTTCAGGAATAAGATAGCAGTAAAGTTTTGACTGACATGGGTCATAGGAACTCCACATGTTATCAGGTTCGGCGGCTGATGCATATTGGCAACCTTCTCCTCCTCATCATTTTGCATGTAGATAAATGTATAGTACAAAGAGTGGTGAGATGGTTCCACTACTTTATAGGATATTTTTTTAAAATATGTATCGCATAAGTGTTGGTTCGAACTTATATAATATGGGTGTTCCATGAATTAGACACGTGTATTGATTGTTTTTATAATAAGGGATTTATTTATAGTAAGTGCATACGTCAGAGGGGTTGAGGTGTGACAGTTTAGGTGGTATCAGAGCGGGGATAGAATCCCGCTGGGACATGGCATTCATGAATATCATATGATACATTTCAGTTAGAAGTTTCATTTGCATTTGTATTATCATCAACATGTCTCACTGAGGAGAGAAGGGTCAGCCGCCCTGCATCATCAATTAATTATAGAAACATCTCATATACATATTGCATCATATGGTGATTTCCAGTAAATACATGGACCAATGATGAGTCAAAGAGGTAGAAACATTAAATAGCACCGAAAAATGGAATTGTTAACTTTATGAGAATACTGATCCGGCCGAGGCTGAGACATGGTTGAAAAGGATAAAACATTTGTTCAATCGGATGAGTTGTATGTCAGATGAGTGTTTTGATTATACAGTGTCTCTTCTTTGAAGCAATACTTACTATTGGTGAGAAACAGTCCCACAAGCTATTATACAACCTTTGGTACTAAGTTCAGACGATTTTTCCTAGAGAATTTAATGATAAATATATGCAAGAAGTGTATTGTGATGATGAAGTAAAGAGAGATTATGTCTTTAAACAAGAACTATGTTTGTTGTTGATTATGAGCTGGCATTGTTTCAGTATACACGGTTTATCTAGACTGCGTGGTGCGAGTTAATTCAGTTGAGCGGCCAGCGAATATTGATTCTCTTGTTCATACACAAATTTGATATTATCACTGGTATAAATTGGTTGTCTCTTCATCGAACTAAGGCAGCTTGTCATGTTAAAGAAATGGTAATATAATCATCGAGACGAGATCGAGTGATATTTAATGGTATCAACCAATTGCAACTTGTCTTATATTAGCTACATCGACTTTTCAAGTTATTCGAAGTGGAAATCTCTCTGGGTTATCACCTGATCAAGAGAAAAACTTCACTATTGAGTTACTACCAGGTACTGTATCTATTTCTATTCATCCTTATTAAATGTCTTGATTAGAGTTTCAAGAGTTAAATAAATAGTTGCAAGAGTTGTCAGACAAGAGATATGTATGACTCAATGTTTTACTTTGGAGAGCATCAATATTATTTTTGAAGAAGAAACACTGCGACATTATATATACTGTTGGAAGTCGAATCAAGTGACTGTGAAGAATAAATATCTATTACCGAGAATAGAAGACTTATTTGATCAATTTCAAGGTACATGATATTATGTTATTTACAGTAATGCACTGGAACATGGATTTGGTTTTCTATTTTTGATCTGGATTTCTATTAAAAAAAATGGAAAGTTTATTGCTTATGCGTCAAGGACAATCACGAGTACATGAAGCTTCTTATTCTCTTTCTGATCTGAATTTAGCAGTGTTGTTTCCTTCGAAGATTTGGCATCATTATTTGTATGGAGGACTACGTCGAATTCTGGTTGATCACGAGAGTTTGAAATATTTAAAGAATGAGAAGGAGTTGAATATGAGACTAAGACATTGGATGGAGTTTCTTACAGAATATGATTGCACCATCATAATACCATCTTAAAAAGGCGAATGTTGTTACATATGCTTTGAGTTACAAGTTAAGCAGAGTGATTACATATATACAAATAACATCATTATTAGAGTATTATTGTTGGTCGAAGAGGAAGAAGAAACTCGTAGAGTTTGTTTCAAGGTGTTTGATATGTCAACAGGTTAAAGCAGAACAGTGTGTACCTACAAGTTTGTTGAAGCCTTGAACTATTCTAGTCTCAAAATGAGAACGCATTACTATAGATTTTGGTACAGGGTCATCGATAACACAAAAGAGGAATTATATTATTTGGATGATTGTAGAAAAAACTGAGTAAGTTAGCACATTTCTTATCTATACGTTGGATTTCTTCGTTATATCACTTAGCTGAAAAGTACGCGAGAGATGTGGTACATTTATATGGTATTCTAGTATCTTCCATGTTTGACAGAAATCCGTAATTTACTATCTTCGCCTTGATAGAGTTTTTCGACAACTATGGGGACATGACTAAATTTTAGTAATGTTTTTCACCCTTAGAAAGATGGGTCAGAGAGAACTATAAAGACGATGGAAGAAATGTTTTGTGCTCGTGTTATTGAATTTCAGGCTTCAGGGGATGAGTATATTCTGTTGATAAAGTTTGCGTACACTAACCAGTTTCATTTATGACATTGTATGAGACATTGTATAGTAGAAAATGTAGAAGTTCTATATGGAGATTCTAGAAATGTCAGAGATTATTCGAGAAACTGTCCAAGATTGACATTATTAAAAGCAGATTGAAAGCGACATGGGATAGACAGAAGAGTTATAAAGGTAAGTTGAGTCCTCGTTATATCGGTCCGTATGATATTGTAGAAAGAGTGGGACCATTGACATACAGTTTAGCATTACCTCCAGAGTTAGAGCAGATTCATAATGTTTTCCACGTCAGTATGCTTCGAGGTTATCGATCTGATCCTTCACATATTTTGAAAGATACTAATATACAGATTTCTGAGAAATTGAGTTATATAGAAGAACCTGTCAATATAGTAGACCGCCAGATAAAGCAATTGCGAAGAAAATATATTCCAATAGTAAAAGTTATTTGGCAAAATCACGGAGTCAAGAAACGACTTGGGAAACTGAAGAAAAAATGAAAAAGAAATATCCACATCTGTTTACGAGTTAGTGATTTTATTGAATGCATTAACTCATGGGAAAAGCGAATTTTGCGGACAAAATTCTTAAAGAGGGGAAGAATTGTGATATCCCTAACCCGAAACATGCATTATTTTGCATATTAGCATATTTTATTGTCTTTACATATTATATTGTCATTAAATATTATAGAGAAATCAAGCATGCAGCAAAAAGAAAATAATTACCATTGTGAGTAACTCAATTAGTAGAATATATGTACAATTATGATTCATGGGAGTTCTCAAAATTTAATATGCGTAGATTATGTACAATACAAAATATTCTAAATATTAAAATTGTATATGTTGGTGAAACAAAAGAACGATAATATTGTGTAAAAGTGTGTGCATTAATATGTGTAAGTATAATATACAATTATATTCGTAGTGAAACAATAAAGAAACACGTATGGAAGCTATAGTTAGATTTGTGAGTCAACCTTTTAGATTAAATAATTTTGAATAGTAAAAATATGGGGGCTTTACAAAAAAAATAATACGAAAAAAAAGAAGTTTCTATATAGAGAAACAACAAGAAGAAGATGAAACTTAGCTCGTAAGGATTAAGAGGTGTGGATCAAGAATGAAATTTGGGTGTTCAATTTGATTACATGTTATCATCAGACAGGTGTGTATAAATCACACTTTTAGTTTTACATGTGTTATGTGGTTGATTGTTATATGTTGAATTGGAGTGAATTATTTGATTATATAGTGTGAAATTGATATGATTATGAATTGTTTGATATAGATGGTGGAATATGATATGGATATGTGATCGGTGCAATGGATATGATATTGTAAATGAATTATATGATAAAAATATGTAATTGATGTTTTACATATGATATTGAAAGTACATGAATCATGTGATTAAAGAGGATCTGTGACAGCCTTGTACTGGATCTGAAATTACAGAGGGGCCTATGAGTCCAAATACAGAGGGACCTATGTGTCCAAATATAGAGGGACCTATGAGTCCAAATACAGAGGGACCTATGAGTCCAAATCATAATGGGACCTACGGGTCAATCATAGAGGAATCCCGGGCAGATACCAGGCTTGACTGTTACAGAGTAATAAATTGAATGGAGTGGCATATGCATATGAATATGAACTGGTTTGTTTTTAAATTATGTTATATATTGTTTCTGATTATATGTATTGATAAAAGAATATGCTTGATGTTTGTATCATGTGAGATTAAATGTGGAAATTTATATATACTGAGTTGTGGCTCATATAAACCACTAAATTTTTCAGGAATAAAATAGCAGTAAAGTTTTGACTGACATGGGTCATAGGAACTCCACATGTTATCAGGTTCGGCGGCTGATGCATATTGGCAACCTTCTCCTCCTCATCATTTTTCATGTAGATAAATGTATAGTACAAAGAGTGGTGAGATGGTTCCACTACTTTATAGGATATTTTTTTGAAATATGTATCGCATAAGTGTTGGTTCGAACTTATATAATATGGGTGTTCCATGAATTAGACACGTGTATTGATTGTTTTTATAATAAGGGATTTATTTATAGTAAGTGCACACGTCAGAGGGGTTGAGGTGTGACAGTTATTGCTCATATTACGCGACAATGATTGTTTTTGTCTTCTTTTCCTTTCTTATTTTTTCAATTGGAATTGTGTAAGTATTAGTCTTCAATTCAACCTTCCTGTCATGACTCAATTGGAATTGTGTATGTGTTAAGGGTGCACTCCCTTAACAAGATTCCGGCGACGACGAGAGGTCGACGACGGAGGGATAAAAGTGGACGTCTCGGGCTTTCCCCGGGATCAGCTCCAAACTAGGGTTGCGAGAAAATAAAGAAGACGATAAAAATAGGAAAATACGATAAAAGGAAAATAAGATAATTTGATGTTTCTTGATTGCCTAATGAGAATAACAATAGTCCTATTTATAATAGGGATTCTAACTTAATGAGCATATGAAAAGATATGCTAAATCACTACTAAACTAAATAAGAGAGATTTGGGGATATTCTTGGAGATATTCACGTATCAACTCCCCCACGGTTGAAATCCACCTTGCCCTCAAGGTGGAAACCAATGAGCAATGAGGCCTCTTGTACCAACTCGATACCTTGAATATACTCCACACGTCTCTGTGTCTAATTTTATTTGCTCCGAGTATCTTGTCCTTCCATGATTAGGATCATTGTTCAGGGCATTGGAAGAAAGGGATTCAAAGAAGTCATCCTTATTGTAAATAGGCTTGACCTCAACATTAGGCAATTCAACATCATCCTCATCCTCATATGCCAAAAAATCAAAATCTTCACTAAATTTCATAACCGGCCGCAGGTTCCCAGAGCCTCTTCCGCCACGCCCTCTGTAATTGTTACGCGCATAATACAGCCTTCCATTTGGCTTGTGGGCATGCGCATTTGGTGGCAATGGTAATATAGGTGGTTGAGATTCCGCTGCTCCATGAGCTAATGAGTCAGCCACAGGCTTTGATGACACGTGAACTACTTCCACATCCTTATGTGTTGTTTGTATAGATTGAGGTGCAAAAGCAGTAGATAGTCCAGACTGTAACAGATGCCCTGGGGTTATCAAAGAAGGTGGTGGAGTCTCGATTCGACCGAAACCAGATGGCCCAGCATTAGATGTTACAGGCTGAGATATGGTCTGCTCAGGCACAGCTGCTGGGACAGGTACTAAGCTCTTGCTAGTAACGGAAGTTGTTAACCCGTATGGCTTATCCGCGATCGGTAAGGACGCGGGTTGTCGCTGCTCCTGGGGTTCCCACGACGTGTGACCGTTTTGAATTTGGTGATCTGGGAACCGAATACCCCAGGGATCCCAATCCGCGGTCGTGAGAGAAGAGGAGGGAAATCCCCATGGCGGTGCCTGCGCATGGTGCGAATGCGACGCGGCTGGCCGATCCCACGATGAGTGCTGACCTCGCGACGTGGGTGGAAGGTCCCACGATGAGTGCCCGCTATGAATCTGGTGTTCGGTGAAGCGGTTGCCCCAAGGATCCCATGCGGCAGGGGCGCGTGAAGAGGGAGGCAGATCCCATGGCCCTGTCTGCTGTGATCCCGACGTGGGCGGCAGATCCCACGACGAGCGCTGTGGTCGCGATGTGGGCGGCGATTCCCCCGCTGATTGCTGCTGGGCGAACCCTGGTCGAAGCGAGCCTGCTGCGCAATTAGGGTTAGGAAGAAACCCCTCGGTGCGGCTCAGACAGGGGACGTTCGTCGGCAGTGGCGGCGTAACGACGGACACCGCATCAAACGGCGGAGTAAACGGCAAGGCGACCTCCAGCGAATGAGGGGTCGCGCGACTGTGTGGCGGCTCCGGTTCCGGTCGTAGCGTGTGGCGCGAAGACGGGCGGCGAACGTAGTCGTCCATGCGTGTCTCCACTCTCGCTAAACCTGCCATCATCTGCTCGAACAGAACCCTAATCGGGTCTGTGCGCGGAGCTATGGAGGGCGACTCCACAGCCGGTGACAGAACTGGGTCTGTAACCGCCGGTAGTTCTGCGATTGAAGGCAGCGAACACATAGTATTCGTGCGCCCTACTCCTGCTTGAAAATCGGACATGAATTCAGCAATGAAAGCACCAATTGTTAAGGCTAATCCCCTCAACAAGAACCGATCGACGACGAGGTGTTGACGACGCTCGAATGAAAGATGGAAAAGATGGACGTCCCGGGCTCTCCCCGAGATCAGCTCCGTTTGTGTTTGCGGAAAAAGAAAGAAACGTAAAAACTAGGGCAAATAATATGTATTTTCTTCATTGATTAAAGTGGATATAAAGACTCCTATTTATAAGACTAACCCTAACTTAATTAATAAGAAAATAAAGATACTACGAATATATGAAAGGATATGCTAAATCAATGCTAAACTAAATAAGAGAGATTTGGGGATATTTGTAGAGATATTCTCGTATCAACTCCCCCGCGGTTAAAATCCACCTTGTCCTCAAGGTGGGAACCACGGCACTGCGAGAATAACCCCCCACTGAACAGCTTTGGCGAGATAACTCCCCCCGGATCAAATGCCCACCGAATAATTGAACGACTTCCTTCAATATTCCCATAAACATTCACCGAGTGAGGCTCGATGCCTGCCATGGATGACATATCGATGAATGGCTCAAAAACCTTCTTCCCTTCGAGGAATGGACAAAAAGCGAAGCCGGAAACCGCGATAAAGTTGCAGTCAATACCTTGAGCTGCATTGCAATAGGAGCAGGCGATTTCTTTGGTGCGTCGCCAATTATGGTGGGGCTTCCAATCGCCGGCTCTGCCTCATCCCGAGCCTCAACGACATTCTTCGACACATGAACATCTTCATCTTGAATTACTGGCAAGCCACTGGTCGGGATAGTTACATCTTCTGTATCTGAAGTAGCCACATCACGAACTAAGACCTCCTTTGCTTTTGTCTCAAATATAGAGTCCGTGGAATGTACTCTTTCCCGTTCATCACAACGATCTTCTTCCGCCACTCGGCATTCCGAAAAAACAAAATCTCTCGCGTTATCATATGAATACTCCATCTGCGTCACCCAACCCATTGAATAAGAGTCTTCCCATTTTTGTTTATTCACTTCACGCGCGTTCCCGCACACATCACTATTCAGATTGCACTCCAATTTAGGAAAATGGATGTGAGCGGAGCCATGGCCATAGCATCCGTACTCATTAGCCTCGCCTACCACCACCGGCACGTGCGATATCCAATTGACTGCATCAGACCCGTCGAAGCACGGCGGCTTCATCTCCTCATATCGTGGTTTCTCTGAGCGATGATCATAACGTGAGGGTTCATAATAACCGGCCCTGTCGTGTCTGCCCCACGGGCCATCCCACGCGGGCAGATGTCCCCCATCGTGAATCTCATGCCGAAAGGCTGGGTTATCCCATGAAGTCGTCGTTCTAGGTCGATTCCCGTAGCAGCTGGACCCTTGACGCTCCCAAGGGTTGGTCTCCGATAGGGTTCTGCGGTGTGGGCCACGAGAGAGCTGCCCACCGAACCCTAATTGCGGCTGTGCCGCGACTGTTGCGGCTGGCCGATCCCACGAGGCGTGCTGACCTCGCGACGTGGGTGGAAGGTCCCACGATGACTGCTCGTTTGGACCCCATTGATCGGGGACACGGTTACCCCATGGATCCCATGGCGTAGGGTTATGCGAGGCGGAAGGAGCCCCCCATTGCGCCCCGTGTTGTGTGCGCGTCGCGACCGGCAGGTCCCAAGATGAGGGTAGGGTTCGCGACGAAGGCGGCAAATCCCAGGCCGAAGGCTGCTGTGTGAACCCCATCCGTGGCGCGCCTGTCGGGAGATTAGGGTTTATGCGAAACCCTTCAGAACGGCTGAACGCAGTTGCGGTCATCGGCATGTGTGTCGTAGCGACCGATACCGCCGTGAAAGGTGGAATGAACGGCAGAGGAGTCTCCAATGATCGCGGAGGCGCGCGACTGTCCGGCGGTTCCGGATCGGGCCATAGCGTGTGGCGCCCGCGATCGTAATCATCCATCCAATTCTCCAATCTAGCCAAACCCGCCAGCAATTGCTCGAACATCACCTTAATCGGGTCAAGGGAGGGCGACTCCACCGCCTGCGATATCCCCGGGTCTGTAACCACAGGCACGGAGCACATCGGTTCCATGAGACCGACGAATGAGTGAGTATCCGACATGAGTTCAACAATGAAAATTGAGCTCTCAATGAAAGCACCAATTGTTAAGGGTGCACTCCCTTAACAAGATTCCGGCGACGACGAGAGGTCGACGACGGAGGGATAAAAGTGGACGTCTCGGGCTTTCCCCGGGATCAGCTCCAAACTAGGGTTGCGAGAAAATAAAGAAGACGATAAAAATAGGAAAATACGATAAAAGGAAAATAAGATAATTTTATGTTTCTTGATTGCCTAATGAGAATAACAATAGTCCTATTTATAATAGGGATTCTAACTTAATGAGCATATGAAAAGATATGCTAAATCACTACTAAACTAAATAAGAGAGATTTGGGGATATTCTTGGAGATATTCACGTATCAGTATGCTTGATGGGAATATCGTTTTTAATTACTTTTGGATTGTTGTGTTGTAGTTTCTCCGTTCATATTTAAATTATTCATTTTATCTCATTTTATTATTTTTCATTTCCATTTTTGCCACAAAATTAAATAATTTCTTAAACACGTATTGTACTATTATTGGAGTCTAACGTCATTATTTTATAGTGCATGTATACGTAGGAAAGTGACTTTTTTTTCGAAGATCAAGTATTAAGGTGATTATTCTTTTAGAGCATCTCCAATGGCGGCGAGCGGACAGGTTAGCCGATTCCTGGCGCTGGCTGGTCCGCTCGCCCAACCATTAGAACCGGTGAGCGCCATTTCGGCGAAAAAATCGGCGACCCGACGCCGATTTTCGGGCGTTGGCCGATCCGCTCCCCGGTCGGCTGGCCGCCATTGCAGGCTCCCGATCGGCCGGCTCAATTTTTTTTCCGAAACACTATATATACGTCGAATGAGATTTACCGTAGGTGGCCCGTCTTTGTGAAGACGATCAGATGCGCATCAGATGAGAGGAAGACCTACTTTGCGGAACGGCAGGAGTCGGCGCGCAAGGACGTGGAGCACGCATTTGGTGTGCTCCAGTCTCGATGGGCGGCAATTAGGGGTCCAACGCGTTTGTGGCATGTCGACTGCATTGCTGATATAATGTACGCATGTATTATCCTGTACAACATGATTGTCGAAGATGAAGGTGTACAACTGACTAGTTGGGCCAATGACGGTGCTAATGAAGCCGGCCCAAGCCACGGCGTGGCCGCCCCCAACGTACGAAGGAAATATATTGGACGATTAATTTGATTTGGAGGAAATATTTGAGAGGATAATTTTGGTGGAAAATATGGGAAATATATTGACGTGGAGAATTCTCGATTTTATACACAATACACACTTTCTTGTTGTGCACAACCTCACTTACACACGCACACTTTCTTTCTTTTTTTTGCTACACTTAGTACACTACACCTTATACCTATTTATAGGTAACAAAGTCGGTGAACTAACCGACATATACATATAGATTTTTTACTAGTTTATTCTTATTGTATTTTAATAATCATTGTTGCATGGACTAGCCAACCATTCCTAAATATATTAATACAAGTTGCCATGCAACTTTCTCTCGAAAGACCCTTCCATCATTGCTATATTTGCATGTAAAATATCTTAGTGTAGGTAGGCTAGTAGTAGGTAGGTGAGGGAGTAAGACTTTAGTCTTCTCTTTAATTATTGTTCAACTTTTCTCGGTCCTTCTAGGAAAATTAAGTCGGTGGACTTCAAATTCAAGTTTATTAATTCAACACCCCCTTAAACTTGATTTGTCATTCCGAGCAACGTCTTGATCTTGATAAAGTCTTCGAATTTGAGGGGCTTTGTGAAAATATCAGCAACTTGGTCTTGTGATTTCACATATTCGACTTGAATCTCCTTATTCGCAACACATTCTCTGATGTAGTGGAAGCGAGTATCGATGTGCTTGCTCCGGTTGTGAAATACTGGATTTTTGGATAGCGCAATCGTCGACTTGTTGTCCACACAAATAGTTGTTGGCTCCTTTTGTGACCACCCGAGCTCCGCCAATAAACTTCTGAGCCAAGCCGCATGACAAACACTGAAGGTGGCGGCCACATATTCGGCTTCACATGTTGATAGTGTGACGATTGGTTGTTTCTTATACATCCAAGTGAAGGCAGTGTCTCCCATGTAGAACACATATCCACTCGTACTCTTTCGGTCATCATTGTCTCCAGCCCAATCACTATCGCTATAGCCAACAAGCTTGTAATCATTAGTGTGTGAATAAAATAGGCCATAGTCGATCGTACCTCTGAGATAGCGGAGTATCCTCTTTGTTGCCTTGAAGTGGGAAGTAGTTGGATTTTCCATGTAGTGACTTACGAGCCCAGTAGCGTACAATATATCTGGCCTTGTGCAATTTAAGTACCGTAGGCTTCCAACCAAGTTCTTGTATAGTGTCGGATCCACCTTTTCTCCTTTGTCGTTCTTAGATAGCTTGACCCCGCACTCCACCGGCGTGTTGATTGACTTGTAATCCTCCATTTTGAATTTCTTCATAATCTCATTTGCATAGTGTTATTGTGTGATGAATACTCCATCTTCAAGTTGCTTCACTTCCACACCTAGGTAGTATGCCATCAGCCCAATGTCCGTCATCTCGAATTCGTCAGTCATGGCCTTCTTGAATTCCTCGAACATGCTTGGATTGTTTCGTGTGAAAATGAGATCATCCACATACAAGCACACTATTAAGACATCATTTTCTTTACTTTTCACATAGAGTGCATGTTCATGTGGGCATTTGGTGAAGGCATTATCTTCAAGATACTTGTCGATCCTACTATTCCATGCCCTTGGTGTTTGCTTTAGCCCGTACAAGGCTTTCTTCAACTTCAAAACTTTGTCTTCTTGGCCATTCACCACGTAACCATCAGGTTGTTTGATGTAGACTTCTTTATCAAGAAATCCATTCAAGAAAGCCGACTTTACATCCATTTGATAAATCTTCCATCTATTTTGGACCGCAAGAGAGAGTATTAGTCTAATAGTTTCCAGGCGAGCGACAGGAGCAAATACCTCATCATAGTCGATTCCGGTTCTTTGACTATATCCTTTTGCGACGAGTCTTGTTTTATATCTTTCAACTTCAGCATTGGAATTCTTCTTAATTTTATACACCCACTTATCTCCAATGGCCTTGTGTCCCTTAGGTAGTGTCACCAACTCCCACGTATCATTCTTCTCTGTAGCCTTAATCTCTTCATCCATTGCGACTCGCCAATTTTTACTTTCTGCAGCTTCTTCATAGTTGACTGGTTCACAATCAGCAAATAAGCAGAATAAGGTAAGATCTTCTAACCTTTCAATGTCTTCATACACTTCAGCTAAATTTCGTGTGTGTTGTGTGGCTCTTTCGTTCAAGAAAGATGGCGGCGAGCCTCCAACGGATTTAGCAGGAGATACAGGTGGAGTTGTTTGTTCTTGTTGCTCCTCTCTTATTTGCTCGTCTATTCTTGGATCTCCAAATGGAGGTATGGAAGTGGTGTCATTGTCCGAGCCGAAATCCCATACTCCTTCTTCATCAAACTCCACGTCTCGGCTAATCATTGTTAGAGTCGTACCCGATGAAGATGAATGGCTTGCTTTTGTCATCGAGTTTACTCTTCGTTTGATCAGGTACATGTGCATAGGCTTTGCTCCCGAACACTCTCAAGTGTGCGATCCCTGGTTTTCTTCCGCTCCAAGCTTCTTGAGGAGTCATTCCCCACACACTTCTGGTTGGAGACCGATTAGACAAGTATACAGCGCACGCCACTGCTTCTGCCCATAGCTCCTTGGGCAAATTCTTCGTCTTTAGCATACTCCGAGTCATCTCAACGATAGTCCTGTCCTTTCGTTCGGCCACTCCATTCGGCTGGGGGGATCTTGGAACCGTTAATTGCCGCCGAATTCCACTTTCTTTGCAAAATTTTTGAAACTCCCTGGATGTGGATTCTCCACCTCGGTCGGTCCTCATTGCTTTGATCTCTAGACCGCTTTCTTTCTCTACGGCAGCCTTGAACTTCTTGAAAGCATCAAATGCTTCTGATTTATGCTTCAAGAAATATACCCACGTCTTTCTTGAAAAATCATCGATAAATAGTAGGAAATAATTATTTTTACCGAGTGAGCTTGGCTTGATTGGTCCACACACGTCTGCGTGGATTAACTCCAATGGTTTCTGAGCTCTTGAATGCGACTCCTTTGGGAACGGCTTTCTGAAGTGCTTCCCAACTAAGCATCCTTCACAGAGTTGATCGGGGTGCTTGATGGGCGGTAATCCTCGTACCATTTCTTTATTTGATAGCAATTTTAAGCTACCAAAATTCAAGTGCCCAAATCGAAGATGCCATAGCCAAGACTTATCTTTATAACATGCTTGAAGACACTTCACCACATCATTTTGAACATTTAATAAAAACATTCAATTCTTGGACATTGGCACCTTAGCGATTAAATCATTTTTGCTATCTCTTATTGAAAGGCTATAATCTTTCATATGAATATTATAACCTTTCTCTAAGAGTTGTCCAAGACTCAAAATATTATTTTTCATATTGGGCACGTAATATACATTAGAAATAAAATCATGAGCTCCATTCTTCAAACGAATTAGTATCTTGTCTTTCCCTTTAACTGGAATTTTAGATTCATCACCAAAGGAGACGTTACCACTTACTGATTCATCAAGCTCCACGAACATGCTTATGTTCCCACACATATGATTGCTCGCTCCTGTGTCGAGGTACCACGTATCATCTTTTCTCCCAGCTTCTCCTTTATAAGCTAGAAGGACACAACCATTTTCTTCATTCGTATTCTCCACATAATTAGCCTTCTCTTCAACTTTTGATTTTGCATCTCTGCACTCGGAAGCATAGTGCCCATATCTATGACAATTGTAACACTTTATTGAAGATTTATCGTACCTCGACTGTGGGGAACTCCTTCCTCGTCCCTTATTTGGGAACTCCTTTCTTTCTTCATTGTTCGGAAAATATCCTCGTCCACGTCCACGAGCATATCCTCGGCCACGACCACGATCTTGTCTTTGTCCGCGACCTCTTCCTTGTCGACCACCACCATTGCCCGAACTTTCTTCTTTCTCCTTTGGGCTCACTTGCAACTTTAAAAGTTGCTCCACAATTTCTTGCTTCTTCTTTTGTTTCTCATCATATGCTTGTAGCGATCCCAACAAGTGATCGATAGTCATTTCCTCCAAATCTTTTGTTTCTTCTATTGTCACTACTATGTGCTCAAAATTAGGGGTTAGAGAGCGCAATATTTTTTTCATGATTCTAACATCCTCCAATTTTTCACCATTTCTTTTCATTTGATTTGACACCGCCAAGACTCTTGAAAAATAATCCGAAATTGACTCGGACTCTTTCATATGCAAAGATTCAAATTCTCCTCTTAAAGTTTGGAGACGTACCTTCTTTACTCTCTCTGCTCCAGTACATGAGATTTGGAGCTTTCCCCACGGTTCTTTGGCAGTGCTTGCACTCGAAATCTTCTCAAAATCGTCGTCCCCTAGAGCTTGATAGATGAGATAGAGAGCCTTCTTGTCTCTCTTTCTCCCATCTCGCAATCTATCCCTTTGTTGTTGGGATAGAGCGGTCTCATCTTGTGGCTCCTCATAGCCACTCTCCACGATCTCCCAAACGTCATGGGCTCCCAATAACGATTTCATCTTAATACTTCAATTATCGAAACTGCTCTTATTGAGCATGGGGACTTAGAACGACGACAAGTTAGCCATACTATAGGTAGGAACTTATGGCTCTTGTACCATTTTGTTGGAAATATAAGAAATATATTAGAGGATTAATTTGGTTTGGAGGAAAAATATTTGAGAGAATAATTTTGGTAGAAAATATGGGAAATATATTGATGTGGAGAATTCTCTCTTTTATACACAATACACACTTTCTTGTTGTGTACAACCTCACTTACACATGCACACTTTCTTTTTTTTTTGCTACACTTAGTACACTACACCTTATACCTATTTATAGGTAACAAAGTCGGTGAACTAACCGACATATACATATAGATTTTTTACTAGTTTATTCTTATAGTATTTTAATAATCATTGTTGCATGGACTAGCCAATCATTCCTAAATATATTAATACAAGTTGCCATGCAACTTTCTCTCGAAAGACCCTTCCTTCATTGCTATATTTGCATGTAAAATATCTTAGTGTAGGTAGGCAAGTAGTAGGTAGGTGAGGGAGTAAGACTTTAGTCTTCTCTTTAATTATTGTTCAACTTTTCTCGGCCCTTCTAGGAAAATTAAGTTGGTGGACTTCAAATTCGAGTTTATTAATTCAACAGGTACCTCACGATGACGTCGGCCGCCTCAAGGCGCATGCCGACATGCGCCAAGTGAATGCTCATATTCGACTTCAAAAGGATTTAATTGAAGAGTTGTGGGCGCGGAGGACTGCACGTTGTTAGATTTTTTTTTAATTAATGTAATTTTTTTTAATTAATGTACTTTTTTAATTTAAATATTATTATTGAATTTTCCCGTATCTGTGTCGTAAATTTAATTCTGTATTTTGTGTGATTGTAATTATTTATTTTTTATAATTTTATTTATTGTGGCTAGCCTATTGCTTGTCCAGTTGCTTATCCTGATGATATGGCCGGAGAAGTTTTTAGTGCTGATGATGTGGCAGGAGGAGTTTGTGGCTAGCCTATGGCTGACCTATTACCATTGGAGATGCTCTTAGAGCATCCCCAACGGTGGTGGAATGTTGCTCGTCCGTCCTTGCCGCTGGCAAGGACGCGCTCCGCCGCCGCTGCGCTCTTGCCGCTGGCACGGACATGCTCTTAGCTAAGAGCACGGCCGTGCCAGCGGCAAGAGCACAAGGCGTCGACCTGGCATGCTCTGATTGGCCCGTTGATTTATCATTTTTTATTATTTTTTTAAAAAAATAAAAAAAAATCTGAAAATTTCAAAATTAATTAAAAAAATATTGTCTCACTTCCTAATAAAATATATCCATTTTTTCACACTTTTAATTTTTTTCCATCATTTTTACCCCAAAATTCATACTTTCATCTATAAATACTCTCATTTCAAACACAAAAAATGACACTATACTAAACAACTCTCTCAATCTCAATTTTTAGGATTTTAATTATGTAATTTTTAATTTTTAGGAGTTTAATTATGTAATTTTTAATTTTTAGTATTTTAATTATGTAATTTTTAATTTTTAGGATTTTAATTATGTCTTTTTTATTTTATTTGTAATTTGTATTATTTATTGTGGTTTTTTAATGAATTTTAATATTATGGAAATGTTTTTGTTTAATTGAATTTTAAATTGAATTGTGCTCGTCCTTGCGGAAGAGCACAGTTGTGGGTGTTGTGCTCTTGCTAGAGAGCAGGCAGAAAAAGTGGGGCCGGACCCACAACCGTGCCGCTGGCAAGAGCACGGTCGTGGATGCTCTTACCATAAACATACTTGAGCACTGTAACATAAATTTCATCCAACTCCCAATTCCATCTGAATACGTGCTTCCATCAAATTATATATCTATAGTAGAGAATAAAAAATAGTAAGATTCTTCTTACTAAATTTCAATGAATAAAATAAAATAAAATAAAATAAAATAAAGTGAGAATAATAAATAAAATTAGAGATTATGCTTGAATTTAGATCAGTTTGACAGCTCTTCTTAGTTGAATAAAATGCTTGACACTACATCTATTGCATTATATTAGAGTTCAATAACATAAGAGTGATATATTATTAATTAGTTGTTAATTTTACGAAAATGACAAATCATATACTCTTCAGTACAAGTATTAATGTAAAATTGTTAAAGTAAGAGAGAGGTGGAGAGAAAAAGTAATTAAAGTATTGTTAGTGGAGAATGGATCTTACCTCATTAGAGAGAAAAGATTTACAAAACTAAATAGTGTATATTGTTGTGGGATAAACTAAAAAGGAATGAGTGCATATTTTTATGAATGGATGAGCATATTGTAGTAATAGATACGGGACGACTTTTATAAAATTCAATTGCATTAGTCCAAGATCTTCGATTCAACATTTTTTCTCCTCCTGAAGATAGCCAATAATATTAGGAGTTCTATTCGGCCGACAGGCACTTTAAAACTCTTAAAATAGCAAATCAAATCCAAAGGCAAAGCATATTCTTCAATTTCTTTTTATTCTTTATTTAATAGGCACTTCTACAATATTCGCAATTTAAATATAGTTATAATCTATATAGATATTATAAAAAAAAATCCGTTTTTAGATAATACTAGTCACATATGCATCGAATTTTGGTCATTTGATTTTGTTGGAAATATTGTAGTCTTTACACAGGAAAACTCTTGCTATTACAAAAGAACAAAACTGGAAGGTAAATATAATAATAAAAATTACAACGAAAGTAAAGAGATGCAAACTATAGTATTCTTCAAGTCGAGTCGAGGTGACCCTCTCTCCGCAAGACGAAATACGCCCCGGCTAGTGCTCACGGATTGGCGTAATGTCCCCAAAGATGAAACGACTTTCCTCCTATCGAGTTGAAGCACCTCAAACTCGTAGGCACCGGCGAACTTGAATTGAAGGCGAGAACCGAGCTATGCAATGCGAACTAGAATGCTTAAACTAGAGAAAGTAGATAGTGTAAGTTGTGGTGTGTTCTCAACTCTCAAGACTCCACCTATTTATAGGATAGGAGTGCCTATTTGAAGAGTCGTTGCAATAAGGTACCTCATAAAGATTACACCATGTGAAAAGCCAAAGGCCTAGCCTTTTGAAATTATCACATGTGTTTTCCTACAATCCCCCACATTGGTTAGAGCGCTGAAAGCTCAAACCAACACCAGACACAAATGCATGTATGCAGACTCTTTTGCTCAGTTCTCAGGAAACGATACTGTATTTGGAGAGGTAACTTGTGGTTTTGAACCTTCCATAGTCAACACTATCGGACATACCGGCGGACTAGTGGACGCTATGCCTTGAACTATTCCCCTTGGTGTATGCCTAGTCAATAGCATCAACACAATATTGTCTCAACTCCATCAGTTCTCACGTTTGTGTCCGTTTCGGCCGTGGAACACCTATTTGGAATTCATAAGTGACTCACACACATGAAGTGGCCCCACTTCTCACTTACATAGGTGATTCTTTCATGAGTATCCTGCCATACTGCATCTCCTTGAGATTTCAAGAATCATTAAAAGTCAAAAGACTTAACCTCTTACCACGTGCAAGTTACAACACTCAATGCTTTCTAAAGAATGGGCGAAGATTAAAATCTTCTGAGTGTTACAGCTAGATTTGTATAGCTTCGTTTTCCCATTGAACCAATCCCATGGGATCTCCAATCGTACGGTTGGGTTACCACTATACTCATCTTTTAAGATGTGGTTTTCAGTCTCATTCCTTTTAGCAATTTATGCATTTAATCACGGTTTAAACCTTTTGTTAACGGATCCGCTAAGTTATCCACTGACTTTACATAGTCAACTGAGATAATGCCACTTGTGATCAACTGCCTTACGGTATTATGTCGCCGACGAATATGTCGAGACTTACCATTATAAAAGCCACTTTGTGCTCTACCTATAGCTGCTTTGCTATCACAGTGTATCAATACTGCGGGCACTGGCTTCTTCCAACATGGAATACATTCTAGGAAATTTCTGAGCCACTCGGCTTCTTCCCCTGCTTTATCCAAAGCGATAAACTCAGATTCCATGGTGGAACGAGCAATACACGTCTGTTTCATTGATTTCCACGAGACAACACCACCCACCACAGTGAACACATACCCACTTGTCGAAAATGAGTCTTTTGAATCAGAGATCCAATTTGCATCACAGTACCCTTCAAGTACTTGGGGATATCTTGTGTAATGCAACCCAAAGTTAAGAGTATACTTCAAGTATCTCAAAACTCTACACAGAGCTTTCCAATGTTCCTTACTTGGGTTGCTCGTAAATCGGCTCAACTTGTTTACAGGACAAGCAAGATCAGGTCGAGTACAGTTTGTGATAAACATCAAACTTCCTATGACCTTTGCATACTCTTCTTGAGCAACAGAATCACCCATATTCTTGCTCAGATGGACATTGAGCTCCAAAGGAGTCTTTGCTGGCTTACAATCAAACGAGTTGAATTTCTTAAGCATTTTCTCAACATAATGAGATTGCGTTAAGGCAATTCCCTCATTAGTCCTCAATATTTTGATTCCAAGAATCACATCAGCTAGACCCATATCTTTCATATCGAAATTTCTTTTCAACATGTTTTTTTTGTCTCGTTAATAATGGCACTATTGCTGCCCATTATCAACATATCATCAACATACAAACACACAATAACAAAACCGTTATCTGTGTTTTTAATGTAAACACACTTATCGCACTCATTGATAGTGAATCCATTTGCCAACATCACGTTGTCAAATTTCAAATGCCATTGTAATGGTGCTTGCTTCAACCCATATAATGACTTTACCAGTTTGCATACTTTACGCTCTTGCCCAGGCACAACAAACCCTTCGGGTTGTTCCATATATATTTCTTCTTCCAGATCACCATTCAGAAACGCAGTTTTCACATCCATTTGGTGAATCTCAAGATTGTGCAAAGCAGCAATCGCAAGAAGCACCCGAATGGAAGTGATTCTCGTAACAGGTGAATAGGTATCAAAAAAGTCATGCCCTTCTTTCTGCTTAAAGCCTTGGACAACTAGGCGAGCTTTGTACTTATCTATAGTACCATCAGGCTTATATTTCCTTTTCAGAATCCACTTGCACCCTAAAGGCTTACAGCCTTCAGGCAAGTCTACTAACACCCAAGTGTTATTTCTCATGATGGATTCAATTTCACTGTTGATAGCTTCTTGCCACCACGCCGCGTCTGAGGCGAGACAGAGCTTCCGCCAATGACTTTGGTTCGTCATCCAACATAAAAGTTATGAAGTCGGGACCAAATGTTTTAGCAACTTTAACTCTTTTACCACGTCTTGGTTCAACATCCTCAGGACTTGACCTCGTGTTTTTTGGAGGATTAGAACTAGTAGATTCATCCATCATTCTTTCACTAGAGCGATCCTCTTGCCTCTTGCAAGATAAACATTCTCAAAGAATATAGCATTCCTTGACTCAATCGTTGTTCCTTCAGCCACGCCAGGCACAGCTGACCTATGGACTAGGAAACGATAGGCACTACTATTAAGTGCATGGCCAATAAAGATGCAATCGACTGTTTTAGGGCCTATTGCAACTTGTTTCGGAGGTGGCACTTCTACCTTCGCTAAACACCCTCACACTTTGAGGTATGAATATGAAGGTTTCTTCCCTTTCCACAACTCATAAGGAGTCACATCCCTATTTTTTAGTGGAATTTTATTTAGGATATGATTCGCTGTTAACACAGCCTCCCCCCACATGTTCTGGGATAAACCAGAATTAATCAACAGAGCATTCATCATCTCTTTAAGTGTTCGATTTTTTCGTTCAGCAACTCCATTTGACTGGGGAGAATATGGAGCCGTTGTTTGGTGAATTATACCACTTGCATGACATAATTCTGCAAACGGGGCTACATACTCACCACCTCTATCACTTCGAACACACTTAATTCGACAATTAAGTTGATTTTCGGCTTCATTTTTGAAGTCTTTAAACGCTTCAATTGCCTCATCTTTACTTCTTAATAAGTAAAGGTAACAATACCTTGTGCAATCATCTATAAATGTGATGAAGTATTTTTTACCACCTCTAGTTTGCACAAATTTTAAATCACATACGTCTGTATGGATTAACTCTAGAGGTTTTGTGCTCCGTTCTACCGAGCGAAACGGTAGCTTGGTCATTTTTGCTTCAACACAGACTTCACATTTTTCTTGTGAGTTAAACTTATCTACTTTTAGTAAATTAAGATTTACTAATCTTTTTATAGCATTTAGATTTACATGTCCCAATCTTTTATGCCATAAATCAGAGCACTCAAGCAAATAGGAGGATGCATCATCTTCCTTATTTCTTAATCCCTTTCCACGGTGAATGACCGTAACATTCAGCTCAAAAAGCCCATTCACTAGGTGACCTTCACCTATGAACTTTTCATACTTGGTTAATATAACCTTTTCACACTCAAATTCTAGTGAAAATCCATGATTTACTAGAAGTGAGCCTGACACCAAATTATTTCGGATGTCTGTGACATGCAGCACATCCTTGAGGGTAAGAACCTTTCCGGATCCTAATTTTAGGAACACATTACCCACACCAACCACCTCGGAAGAGGCTTGGTTTCCCATACGTACTTTTCTACCTCCAACAGATTTGTAAGTAGAAAAAACGTTTCTCTCTGAGCACACATGACATGTGGCACCCGTATCAACAAACCATTCATTTGGATTATTACCATGGTCCACGTTGGAGACCATTGCGATCACCTCGTGATCTTTGTTGTTTATAACAACACGTTCAAATAATTTGTACAGTATTGTTTCCAACAATAAGTACACAATTATATTGAACCAAATGTGCATTGGTATATTCATCAACCCATGCATCCCAATTACTACTACCAAATCTAAATTGGTCTTGCTTGTCAAATGACAAACGATAAACATCATTCTCAAGAGAATAGATCTCAAGGAATTAACCACTCCATAGCGCATCGACATTGCGACCGTTCGTTGCTTTATTCCAGCTTTGAATTTCATGTTTCCTCCGGCATCGGTCGACATGATTTCAACAAGAGTACAATATTTCGTCTTGCGATTGTTGGAAATATTGTAGTCTTTACATGGGAAAACTCTTGCTATTACAAAAGAACAAAACTGGAAGGTAAATATAATAATAAAAATTACAACGAAAGTAAAGAGATGCAAACTATAGTATTCTTCAAGTCGAGTCGAGGTGACCCTCTCTCCGCAAGACGAAATACGCCCCGGCTAGTGCTCACGGATTGGCGTAATGTCCCCAAAGATGAAACGACTTTCCTCCTATCGAGTTGAAGCACCTCAAACTCGTAGGCACCGGCGAACTTGAATTAAATGCGAGAACCGAGCTATGCAATGCGAACTAGAATGCTTAAACTAGAGAAAGTAGATAGTGTAAGTTGTGGTGTGTTCTCAACTCTCTAGACTCCACCTATTTATAGGATAGGAGTGCCTATTTGAAGAGTCTTTGCAATAAGGTACCTCATCAAGATTACACCATGTGAAAAGTCAAATTTAAGAATTTATGGATGGATACGACTGTCCGGAAAATTGCCATGTGCAAATAAATCACATCCAATGAATATTTGAATTTTAACAAAAAGGGTATTCATATATATATAGAATAAAAATTCAGTTATCTAGACCCTAGACACAACACATGGCATAATAATATGATATGATGTGTCTCACTTTATTCTTATGATTACTAGTGATTAAATGTCTCTTATCTCTTATTTAATTGTATTTTTTCTCAGAAGCTCGACATGTTACGGTATACGGCCCGTCTTTATAATTCCAAAGATTGGGAGTGTATCTCATGATTAATCATCACCTTCACTTTTATAATTAATTCAATATTAATTATATTGTAGCTATTACATGTTGTATCTCATTATTGTACAATACTCCATAAATTCTGCGATAGTTAGAGATGTCAAATGGGCCGGGCTGACCCAACCCACCAATGAAATGAAGCGGGCCCGAACTGGGCTAAGTAGATTAATTGGGCTTCAATTGGGCCTTTTTACAAACCGAGGACCGGCTCGAGCCCAGGCCCAGCAGAATCTTACTTATTTACTTATTTTTATACTACTACTATATTTTTAGTTCTTTCAATGGACATATTTATGCATAACATAATAACATATACATAGTATTAATTTACTATTAGACATATGGTTATATTATATTTGTATATTTTAAAGATACCTACATATTTATTAATAACATTATGCGAAAATATTCAATTAACCAATTATTATTCAACTTAAATCAAAACTTATACTAATAAATTTGATTTTCATAATTATAGTATAATTATTTCAGAAATAGAGGATCCTAGAATTGATTGTGATATAATTATTTTGATATGCATAATTATAGAGATTAGTTGTTAATAATTTATTTCTATCAAATATAATTCCATAAATATAGTGATTGATTAGTCATCTATATGTATGCAAATTGTAATATGTATATATATTATGCCTTACGTTAGTTGTATATATGTATATGAGTATGAGCAATGAAGATTAGATATTATTTCATACATATCCATTTCGATTAATATATTGTTAGATGCATGATTATTTTATATTTGTAAGATAATCATAAATTTTATTAATGATATTATGCAAAAATAATCAATTAATTTAATTACTCAACCTAAATTAAAACTTATAACAAGTTTGATTTCCATAATTACATTTGATTTGCATAATTATAGATATTAATGGTTAATTGATTAACTATAATACACAAATTTTGTGGGAATATATTAAATTGCAGCAAAATCTTGATTCCTTATTTTGTGGAAATATATATTTATAAATCATTACATTGTATACTATTTCAATATAGATTAATGAATGTTTAGTTAGCACAATAAAAATTTTGAATTTGGCCCAGACCGAACCTATGCCCGACCCGGACCGCCACAGGCATGGGCCTGGACCGAGCTGGGCTTAAATGTCTTTGAGCGTCACCGGGCCTGGGTCTGCCCGGCCCACTTGACACCTCTAGCGGTAGTGGAGGAGTTTCTTTTCGACACGTGATTTAAGAATAATTGTGTTAAGTTAATTAGGTACAGGAAGAATAAAGAAAGAAATGAAAAATATAGAGAGAAGAAGAGATAATAAAATAAGAAAGAGTAAAGTAAGTGAGACGAAATATATTGACTTTTACTAAAAAAGAAATGACTCTACTACTATGGAACGTACTAAAATGGCAAAATGATTCTACTACTATGAAATGGAGGGAGTATTATTTAACAAATCGAAGACCACCATATAATGTATCATCGGTACTGGACTAGTACTATTTCATGGAATTTTTCTAAATTGGGTTGTCCGATTAGGCCCAAATATTACATTAATTTCCGAATCATTCCATTAACGAGGCCTATAAGTTTGTATGTACTAGTTCGTTTTAAAAGTAAATAAACAGAAATTTAAAAGTTACTATCTCCGTCCATAAAAAATAGACAAAGTTGTAAATGACACGAGTTTTAATGTACAATTGGTAAAGTAAGAGAGAGTGAGGGAAAAGAAGGTAAAAGTAGTGTTCGTGGATTATGTGGTACATATTTAAATCAGTGATATGTAAGATTTGTATTTGTTTAAACGTTTTCATATTTAAAATTATTCTAATTTTGGTGGACATTCAAAAATGGTAAAACTAGTCTTCTGTTTGCGTACGGAGGTAGTATATCAAAACACTGGTAATGAAGCATTTAAATCTTATTATGAGATAAATATATTGGATGCAAATGTCTCGGAAAGGAAAATTATACCCGAATAGTCTTCTTCTATGCACAGTCAATTGGAACAAAATTTGTGAAAAAATTGGAAATTAGTAATTACGTACTTTTACAGTTCCTCCAACGTAGAATTTGTCATTTTGTAGTACATGCCTACATGGTGTCCTGCGAACTTGATCGGGGATCTATCGGGACTATAGGGATGGCAGGAAACTATTTGTTCTTCTTAATATCATTAAATAAAGATTGATTAAAACTAATATACTCTAACTATCCCAAATAAGATTATTTTTATTTTTATTCATCCCATAAAAATAGTTTATACTCCTATTCATTTAAGAATATATTTTCCCATCTACTTACATATATAATTTCAATTATTTTTTCTTATTCTCTTACTTTATCAAGTATGTATTAAACATATGTTATCCTCAAATGATATATTTCTACGGAACGATGGGAGTAATAAAAGTAGCGATCGAACTAAAAAGCAAAACTACATGGCCTGATGAATCATGAATGTATTCCTAAACTAACTATGACGATCATTTACTATACTGAAAGTTATTGTTTCTTCTTCTTCTTATTCAAATAAGCTCTAAAATTTGACAGCCGCACCTTACCAAATCGACCAATTATTTCGTGAAAAAAAAGAAGTCTCTTTCAATACACCAAAAAAGGGCAAACCTGTCTTTCCAATTTTGTATCATACGACTGCATAGTTTCCAGAATATGAATAAAGTAGCGCAATTCTTATTCTACACATAGTATTCTATGACGCATATCCAACTATGAAGTAAGTACGAGATATCATCCTCGAAATTTAAGTATTACTCCACGACTCCATAATTTATTAAATGTCCCATATCACTTTTACAATTTTCGATAAAAGTTGTAAATAGATGTCACATTATACTCCTTCCGTCCCTTAATAGATGTCACATTTGGAGATTGACACATGATTTTAGAAGAAGTTGTTTTGTGTGTTGAGTGGAGAGAGAAAATAATATATTTATATTAATGTAAAAGAGAACTTTTTCTAAAAAAAGAAATGTGACATCTTTTGTGGGACAAACTAAAAAAGAAAGTGTGACATCTATTATGGGACAAAGGGAGTACTAATTTATTTCACTCAATACTTTATTATAAAAGGATAGTACTCTGTATACAAGTTAAACTCACAATCCACTAATTTTTACGATCCATCTTTCTTTATAATACTCCCTTCGTCCCACTTTAGGTGTCCCAGTCACTTTTCTGCACTCATTTTATAAAATGATAATGTAAAAGCGAAAGTGGAGAAATTGTAAAGTAATAGAGAGAATAATATAGAGAAGACTCTTCACAATATTATTTTATCTTATTTTACCATTTCTCCGCTTTATCTGGAGTACTATTTATTACTCCCTCCATCCCAACTAAGTTGATACAAAATTTTTGGGCACGGAGATTAAGAAATTGTGTTGAATAGATTAAATGAAAGTAAAAAAAAGGAAAGAGAAAAAAGTAGGAGAGATAAAGAAAGAGTAAAATAGATAATGAAATAAAGTAAGAGTAATTGGATGTTTTGTTTTTAGTCAAAAAGAGAAATGACTCAACATTGTTGGGACGTCCCAAAAAAGAATATTATTCAACTTAATTGGGACGGAGGGAGTACTATAACTTTTATAAAACGGGTGTAGAAAAGTGAATGAGACTCCAAAAGTGGGACGGAACGAATAATTTCTTAAAATCTAAACGTGTGGACGGTGGACGGATGCAGTACTGTAATGAAGAGTACTAGGTAATGAACAATAATAATGTTGTTGTCACGGTAACCTAAATTTATGGGATCTATAAAGATGAGTTTTAATCTAGGATTGAGTACACACCACACCACACCACACCACACCACACCACCAAGGCAACAACCCATAATGGGAAGCTTACAAGAAGAAGAAATATCAGTGATAATGGTGCCTTTCCCAGCTCAAGGCCATCTCAACCAAATGCTGCAGCTCTCGTGCCTCATCTCCTCATACGGAATCCCGGTCCATTACGCTGGCTCCCCCGTCTTCAACCGCCAGGCCAGACTCCGCGTCAACGCCCTAAACCCTACCGACGTCCAAAAAATCAATTTCCAAGATCTTTCCTTCTCCTCCTTCGCCTCCCCGGCCCCTGTCCCGGACCCATCTACGAAATTCCCGGGGCACCTTCAGCCGGCATGGGATGCCGCGATGAGCATAGTGGGGCCCCTGGGGGACTTGATGCGAAGCCTGGCACTCAAGCACCGGAGGGTTATTGTTATCCACGACCCCTTAATAGCCTCTGTGGTCAAGGATGTTGCTAACATTCCCAATGCGGAATCCTACGCCTTCATCTGCATCTCCGCCTTCTGTCAGATCAAATTCTTATTTGAACTTATGGGGAAATTTTGTCCCGTCCAGCGGCTGCGGGAGCTGCCGCCGATATCAGACACTATCTCTCAAGAGCTGTATTCTTTCATTGGATTGCAGGATGAAGGGATGGCTTTGAGATCCGGAGATATTATAAACACATCCAGATCCATTGAAGGCCAGTTTTTGGATATATTGGAAGGCGAGGAGATCGCCGGAGATATGAAAAGCTGGGCGATCGGGCCGATGATATCAACAAACCCATCGCTGAAACCTCGGCATCAAATCTTGGATTGGATGGATAAACAGTCCCCCAAATCTGTTATCTTCGTCTCTTTCGGCACTAGCACGTCCCTCACAAACGATGAAGTGCAGGTTAGTAGTGTGTGTGAGTTGGCCTGGACAAATTTATATTCATTTCTACATGTAATATTGGTAATCGGATACTAATGCAGGTGGTGGCGGAGGGGCTTGAGCGGAGCGGGCAGAAGTTCATATGGGTATTGAGAGAAGCTGATAAGACAAACGTGTTTGACGGAGAGGCGCGGAGGGTTGAGCTACCGGAGGGGTTCGAGGAGAGAGTTAAAGAGAGAGGAGTTGTGGTGAGAGAGTGGGCGCCACAGCCGGAGATCTTAGCACATCCCTCGACGGGTGGCTTCATGAGCCACTGTGGTTGGAACTCGTGCAACGAGAGCATCAAGATGGGAGTTCCGATCGCCGCCTGGCCGATGCATTCAGATCAGCCCATCAACGCCGTTCTCGTCACGGAGGTGCTCAGGGTTGGGCTGCCGGTGAAGAGATGGAGCGAGGTTGTGACGGCGGAGATGGTGGAGGATGCTGTGGGGAGGCTCATTGCGTCGGAGGAGGGTGACGAGATCAGGAAGAGGGCGGAGGAGATGGCTGCCGTCGTCCGTGGGGCCACCGAGGAAGGCGGCGCGTCGCGACTTGAGATGGATGCCTTTATTGCTCATATTAGGCGAACATGAGCTTTAATGAACTTACCAAGCTTTCTTGTTTGAATCGATTTTTTCAATTGCTATGTTGTTTGAGTCGATTTCTTTTAATGGTTATGTTGTTACGTTGTTTTCATTGTTTTAATAAAACTTAGCTTTCTTGTGCGAATCCATTTTCTTTTTTTTTTCTTACTTTTTATTTCTAATCATTTAACTGTAATGAGTATTTAAGCAATTTTTATTGTATGACATTCTCATACGTAAAGTGTAGATTTCATAGAATAAATTAAAGAAATAGAGTATTGGTTTTGTAACAATAGTGTAAACTATACAGGTTTATTACTCTCTATATATATATATATATGTGATATTAATAGTCTCAATTTATTATTTTCATTTGTCTATGAATAATTGTCCTATTTGTTTTTTTACTGCTTTTGGTAATAAAACTCACGATTCTTGTTAAACACAAAATAAAAGTATTCCTACTCATTTTAATTTGAATGAGTAAAGTTAGATTTTGATGATAAAAAATCATGTTTGGTTATAATTTAGGGGCAGATGCTATCTTTGAAATTTTTTTAATAGTGCTACTCCATGTGATAAATGCGTATATGGAAAGGTGAAAAGGGCTAGTTGAATTTGATAACTCGACAAAGTCTTCTTTTCCTTTAGTAGGCTTGAAAGTGAAAATTAGAAAGCTTAGGTGAAGTAGATTTTGGTGTGATGGTGATGAAAATCAATCCCCTTTTAATACTAAACTTTTTTTTTTCCGACATGCATATATTGGGATTTAATGTGATAATTGTGTAAGACTTTTTGAATTCAACAACAATCTTCTTTTGCTGGGGATAGTTCATAATGAAGATTTCGATCAATCTTCTTCCTGCTGTACTTTTTATCTCTGCATAGAGATTATTGGCATGGTGGCAAAATCTTTAAGCACTATGTATATGTTCGTGCAATGATAATTTGAAAAGATGCCAATTCACTCTCCATTACCCTTTCATACATGATTCCAGGCAAATACGCATTTACTACTTGATATGAAACGATTAGAATACCGATTAACATTATTTAAATGCGGGAAATTGCTTCAAGTTAATTAATATTGCAAGGTAATTAATTAAATTAGAGAGTTCGGTTAAATTTGCAGCTTTAAATATTTAGTATAGTACAATTACTT
Organism: Salvia splendens; assembly: GCF_004379255.2. NCBI lineage: Eukaryota > Viridiplantae > Streptophyta > Magnoliopsida > Lamiales > Lamiaceae > Salvia > Salvia splendens. Next base: position 14,911,119 of record NC_056034.1, read on the forward strand.
AATCAAGGGATTAATGGTATCGGGCCTTATAAAAGCAAGAGCCCAACTCAATGGAACTTTTAAATTCCGCAACATGAACAACATTGTACCAAGTTTAAATTATTTTCAACCCAATATTTAAAGAGAAAACAGCCCAGACATAACTTATAAATTAGGCCCATCTTCAAAACAATTAATGCATCCCACAACACCAATAAAGAAATCATCGTACATTTAAAATAAAATTTATTTGGCCCAAAAGTTAAACAAACGAGAAGAGAGACGTCAGTCCTCTCCCATAATGAATAATGGAGTATTGTATATTGTTCTCGATTAAACAGTAACTAGTACTCCTTCCATCCCATGCATTTGTTTTATGACACGAGATTTCATGTAATGTGATTTTGTGAGTTAATTGAGAGAATAAAATAATAGGGAATGACACGAGATTTCATGTAATGTGATTTTTGTGAGTTAATTGAGAGAATAAAATAATAGAGAAGAAAAGTAGAGATATTGTTTCTATTTTAAAAAAATGTGTCATTAGGGTGGAATATTTCAAAAGGGAAAATGTGTCACTAAAGGTGGAACGGGACGAAGGGAGTATCTATTTTAGAGAAAAATGAAACACTAATATAGTTAATGTTCTTGCTATTGCCGATAAAATTAAAACAATATATGGCTATATCTCTCCGATTTTGGAACCAACAAATGAGATATTGGTGATAGTTCGTAAATGTACTCTTGAATTTTATATTATTATAATATTTTTCATTTTTGAAAGTCTCGTATTAAAAGAGTTGGAATTAAATTTATATATCGACAACTTTACTTATGTTTTGATAGCAATTTGTATCTCAACAATCAAGACCACATGTGTTACACACATATCATCACATGTCAGGATTAAGAATTTAAGACACACATGAACATTGAGAAATGCACAAAGCAATCGACTAAATCTCATGTCATACATGCATGTCCAAAACTTGTGCTCTCATATCAAGACCACACAAGAATATCGAGAACGTGCAAAGTAATTGATCAAATGCGGACCACACAAGACTCATTTCTAACCTGTACTCTAATATCAAGACCACATAGGAATATCGGGAACATGCAAAGCAATCGACCGAATCACGGGTCGTACCAGGTCATCCCAAACCCGAGCTCTGATATTAATATGAACGTCGTCATATACACCTAAACTTCACAGTAATATAATATTATCCGTTTTGAAACAAGTGCTCTCACGGCTTTGTTTTTAAGACACTTTTCCAAATGGAACAAATAGCTTCTAATTTTACTTAATCCATGGCCTGCACCGCAACCGTGACAACTGCAAATCAAATCTCATACGTGTGGAAAGTAATCAACAAAACTAAAACAAATCTTAAGAAGATTCATCGATATTGAAAGCAACAATTAAGAATTAGAGATAGTGGGAATCCATTACAAATAAAGCAACCCACTCAGGACACGAAAAGAGAAAAAATGATGGGGGGCCACGATCGGAAATAAAAATATTACTACATCATTTTTTGGTAGATGCATATACTTGAAATTATAACTAGATGGTTGCAACTTGTATCAGTGATGTGGGGGAATGACAAAGTATTATCTGTATAAAATTAATCGAAAACTAATCTCGTAGTCTTCATGTGCTATAAATGCAACAGAATGATATGGCATGTGACATCTATTCAATCTGCCGGCATAGCCATGCCGGATTTCAGTGTACTCCAATTAATGAAATATGGAGTATATTAGTATAAAAATATGCTACTTTATTAATCTTTATATTCTTTGTCAAATTGATTATATATATATATATATATATTGGTTTGCAAATTAATAAATATTCTTTTGAATGAACTATTCTGATCATTAAGCATACAATTCAAGCCAGCTTCCAGATCCAAAACCATTCAAATTTCAAAATATTTAATATTTAACTTGTATATACCTGATTCTTTTTTTGTTGTATAGCGAATTGTACAATCACTTTTTTTATGAAGTACTACAAGTACACATATTCTGCATTCACCAGATACTAAATTTGTGGTTAATTTTTAATATTTAACTTTACTTTTTCTGTCTAATATTAACAATTTATTTATTTGAGTTGACATGCTTAGCAAATAATTTTTTGTTAAGAAAATGTGAAACTTGTACATAATTTATTTTTATTTTTGATGTTACTGTTCCCACAATTGTTACACGGGCAGCTATATGATCTCCAAAGTATTAACTTCGTCGAGAGTTCATACATTTATATTGGGACAATTGTTGATTAAATTGTGGCTATATTATTAATTTAAAGCTAATATTCTAAACGCAAAATGTAGCTAAAGTCGTGAGTTATTCAATACTTATATTTTAATACTAGTGCATACTCGAATAAGAGTGGTATATGTCACACTCAAATTAGTACTAATGGTAAAAAAAAAAACATCGATACAGTAAGAGCATCCTTAACCCCGACCCGGATTCAGGTCTCAAGTCCCCTCCACTAGGGCTGGGAAAATATACCGAAGTACCGCACTTACCGTACCGAAAAAATACCGAATTTTCTGTATACCGTACTTTTCGTTATGGTATCATACCGTACCGACAGTTTTAGGTACGGTAAAGGTATGCATTTTGTATATACCGCGGTATACCGCATCATACTACCGCAAATACAGTATATACCGCAGATATATATATCGTATTTATTATTTATAAAATATATTATTACATAATTTTATTAAACATAATTGGGGAGGAATTCTTGCAACCCTATAACTATCTCCATTCTCTGCCACCACCACTATTCTTCCTGAGAATCCAAAATTGAGACACCACCACCACCATTTCTTCCTTTATCCAGCACGGCAGCGCATCGAGCTCGACCATTGCTTAGCGCCGCTGAGCTCCCCGCCGACAATCCTGTGAGAGGCTTGTGTCGAAGAACGCCGAAAAGAAGTTCAAAAGGAGAACTCTCGACCTCTGCCTCGATTACTCTCTCCCTCTCTCGATTACTCTCTCTCTCTATTATCTTCTCACTCACAGTTTTCTCTCATTGGTGAATCCAACTCAGGTGCTTAGCATATTCCTTTTCAATTTGCAATATTATGCTTACTAGTTTGTTTTTGTGCGCTGGATTTTATTACGTTGAATTAGGGCTTTTATTGTTTGTGTGTCTGTGAAATTCTGGTGGATTTGATTGAGCCTAATTTTGTAAATAAAATCATATGTTTATATGCAAAGTAAAGTTCATGTACTTCTGCTGAGATGCCTTAGATTTCCTCGTGGAGTAGAGCTCGTGGCGTTGTTTTAATCTAGTTTCTTTAATGGATAGGAAGAAGTATATGTACAATTAGGAAGAAAGTAGTGGTCCAGTTTTATGCATCTTTGTCGAGCTTGCTAGCATTTAGTAGGAAAATTCACACTCTTTATCTTTGTAGTCTGTGATATTCTTCTTATCTGAAATAAAAAAGTTGCTTGCAGCAACTTGGAAGTAGATTATGCCTCTGAGGAAGTTGCTCGTATGGTTTATGATCACAAAGTTTATGATTTACTTCTGCTGACCCCAGTCTGCCAATTTTCAGGATGGAATCCGAAGATTCTCATACTCTCAGTGACCTCAGTCTGCCTATTTCAGAATCACCAAATACTTCAACAAATGATGATGGTTCTAGTCGAAAACGATTAATAGAAGTAGAAGGTGCAGCAGACAAACCTCCTCTACCTCCTCCAAAAAGAAGCAAAAGTCCATATTGGGAGCATTGCAAAAAAGAGACAAAGGATATGAGTAGCGGCAAGATACAAATAGGGGTATGTAATTACTGCAAAACTGAAATACCAGCTATTCGTGGGAGTACTAGTGGCTTGAAAAATCATTTAGTCAACAGGTGCAAGTTAAGTCCATTGTTGATGTGAGTAGTGAGAAAGGTCAAATGGTGTTGATGAAAGAGACAATGCAACAAGGAAGTCGCATCGTTCCTCACTCTTTTAGTCAGAAAAGGTGTGAACTGAAGATGACTCAATATGTGATCAAAGATGAAGTGTGTTTTCGAGCTGTTGAGAAGCCTGGATTTGTTGCTCTTGTGAATGAGTTTGAACCGAGATTTCAAATGCCCAATTGAAAGAAAGTGGCGGGTATGGTTTATACGCTGTTTTTAGATTAGAAGAAAAAAATTCAAAATGTTCTTAATGGACAAAGAGTCAGTATTACTACTGACACATGGACATCTGTGCAGAATATAAATTATATGGTTGTCACAGCATATTTTTTGGATAATGATTGGAAGTTGCATAAGAGAATAATCAACTTCACTAAAATCACAAGCCATGTAGGGGAAGAAATTGGAAAGTTGATTGAGATTTGTTTGAGGGAATGGGGAATAGAAAAATTGTTTTCAATCGTAGTTGATAATGCATCTTCTAATGATACTGCGATTGAATACTTGAAAAGGAGAATGAGAATTGATAAAACTTTGATGTTCGATGGGAAGTATTTGCATTTAAGATGTGCTTGCCATATACTTAACTTGATTGTTAAATATGGTTTGAAAGAGCTCAAATCTTCAATTAAGCCTATAAGGAATGTAGTTTTGTTTCTTCATTCTTCACCTGGAAGATTGAACAAATTTAGGGAGCTTGCTATACTAATTAAGTTTTCTAGTACATCAACAGTGCCCATGGATGTGAAAACTAGGTGGAATTCTACCTATAAAATGCTTGATATTGCATTAAAGTATAGAATTGTGTTTGAGAGAATGGCTGAAGAATGTGTTCCTTTCATAAAATACTTTCGTGAGAATGATGAAAAGGGTAGGGCAAAGATGCTTCCAAGTGCAGAAGATTGGGATAATGCAAAAGCTTTTGTACACTTTCTCAAAAATTTCTATGATCTGACTTTACAGTTAAGTGCTTCAAAAACTCCTACGTCCCATTTGATTTCACTTTCGATGTTTGCTTTACAAATTGAGATTGAGAAAAAGTGTACTGATTCGGATTTGACTCTCTCAGATGTTGCAAAAGCAATGAAACTGAAATTGACAAATATTAGGGGGATTGGAGTACAATGAATCCACTTATTTTTATTGCTAATGTGTTGGATCCGAGGAACAAACTACAAATGCTTAAAGTTAGTGTAAAAAAACTGAAAGTCGGGAGCTTAACAAATGTTGATCAAGTTCAACAGATTCAACACTTGTGTTGAATCAGACGCCACTTCTAGAATGCGAGGATGTTGGAGACAGCAGTAACAAAGGTGATTTGCATCTTTTTGATGAATTGTACGATGGGGTGCAGGAGGAAATTGAACAAGACCAACTGAATCAAATATCAAATGAAGTGGATAAGTACATAGCTGGTGAGATGGAGAAGAGGTCTAATCCTAATTTTGATCTTTTGGAATGGTGGAAATTAAATGCATCTAGGTATCCAATCCTTTCACTAATTGCGAAGGATATCTTTGCAATTCCAAGCTCAATGGTCGCAAGTGAGTTGGCTTTTAGCTTAGGTAAAAGGGTTGTGAATCCTTTTAGAACGTGTTTGAGTCCAAAAATGGTGGAGGCATTGGTGTGCACTAATGATTGGCTTAGAGCTGAAAATTTTAGCTTATATAAGGATCCTACTGATGATGACCTTCAATTTTATAGAGAAATTGAAGAAATTGAAAAGAGTATGTTGCTTTACTCTTTAGTATAAATTATTATATTTATATCCTTATAGATGTTAATTATTCTTTTGTGATTGTTTTGTAGATCCAAACATGAGCCAATATGCTTTTAAAGCAATACCTCCTACTTGAGCTAATCCTTTACACTTATGGTTTGCCAAGGTATGTCATGGCAAAACTTTTATTTCTTCATTGGTGTATATGGGAGAAGGTTACTGTCGATATTGTCATAAAAATAGTATCACAATTTATTCCAGTATGCATGCAGCATCAGGCAACTGGGATGGTGTTAAATTTGTGAGGGAAAAAATGTTGGAAAAAGGACTTGGGAAGTTACCCGGAAGTAGTAAAATCTCACTGGATGTAGTTTCTTAGTTTCAATAGAGTGCTAAAGAATGAATACATGCTGTGATTTGTAGGTCGGTGACAATATAGTGATTTATTATTGATAAAAATACATGTTTTGATTTTCGGTATTTGAAGACAGATTTATTAGAGTAAAATGGTAGAGGAAGAAAAGCATTGATTCAGAAGTGGCAGCCACACTGCAAAGTATGAGTGGATATCTTCCTCAACAGGAGACATAGCAGCTAAGTGTGGATGAATGCGGATGAATACTGCCTTCGAATGCGGATGGCATGTTGTAGTGTGGAAACTACTAAGGCATGAGGATGAATGATCATGATCTTTGCTGTTAAGTTGTGTTATGATGCTTTCTTTTATACTTTGTACTTACTTTTTTGCTTTGTAGACTTGTGGATTAGTTGGAAGGACTTAGTTTTTTCTTTTGGTTTTTTTCTCTTACGTTGTTGGTGAATCAAAGTTGAATATTTGGGGTCTTATTCCTACATGAATGTTAGGTTTTGTCATGCGGTATTCGGTATACCGTACCGTGATTTCGGTATACCGCATATTTGTCATGCGGTATTCGGTATACCGTACCGTGATTTCTGTATACCGCAATATGCGGTATACCGAAATCACGGTACGGTATACCAAAATGTCGGTATGGTAACGATATCTAAATTTCGCTATACTGACTTTTCGGTATACCGGTATGCGGTATACCGAAAAAAGCGGTACGGTAAAGGTATGGTTTTTTGTCATACCGCACGGTACGGTATGCGGTATGGCCATTTCGGCGCGGTATACCGTACCGTTCCAACCCTACCATCCACGTCATCATTTTCCTAAATTTTAGGCCCAGGCCACAACTCCTATAACCCTGCAGGCCCCATCCAGACCTCATCCTGGCCACAACTATTAAATTGCACTATTCACAATTTACAACCTATTTTACGCGCGAAATAAAATACGTTGAACAATTAAAACACGGAAAAGTCATTCTTCATTCAGAAATTGAAAATTAAAACATAGTATTTTAAAAAAAATTACTTTAAAAAACACGTTAATACTGGAAAACGTTGGTGCGTGTCCAAATTTCTTCAATTAGATCCGCTTGGAGGCGAGTGTGTGCTTCTTCTTGGCTCATCGCAGCTGAACGGGCTATGACATGGCGCATGTCGGGAGGAACACCCTACACGGGAGGGTCGGTGACAACGTGGTTGCTGGCAGTGCTGGAGCTTGCATAGTCGCTCCATGCCGTGACATTTTCTCCTTCGTCCTCAAAGATCATGTTATGCATTAAGATACATACATACATACATACATGATGTCGGCGATTAGTGGACGTTGCCATCCACGGGCTGCTTCCTTCACTATACACTTACGTGCTTGGAGGACTCCGAATGCATGCTCCACATCTTTTCGAGCCGCCTCTTGCTTTTGGGCGAACAATGACCTCTTCGGCATTGTCGGACATGTGATAGTCTTCACGAACACGGGCCATCGAGGGTAGATCTCATATGCCAAATAGTACCCCATACTGTACCTGCGATGATTGGTGGTGAACTCTACGTTCGGCGCTTGCCTGGCACATAAGTCGTTGAACACTGGAGACTCGTTCAACACATTGAGGTCGTTGTTCGACCCAGCGACACCAAAGTAGGCATGCCAGGTCCACAATTGTTGGTCGGCAACGACCTCCAACATGATCGTCAGATGTGTGCCCTTGTGCGCTAGTGAATTGTCCTCTCCAAGCTGTTGGACAATTCTTCCACTGCCAGTGCATACGGTCAATACTATCCAACATCTCGGGGAAGCCGTGGACCCACTCGTGCATGTTCACCAACCTCTGGGTGTCGTACTCGTCGGTCGTTGGCTTTCTCAAGTATGTATCCTTGAATGCTTCGATGACTGCCCGACAAAATTTAGCTAGGCACTCTCGTCCAGTTGGATCACTTACATGGAGATACTTATCGAACATATCTGCAGTAGTTCGGTAAGCGAGTTGGCGTATGGCAGATGTGTATTTCTGCAACGTCGATATACTTTGCCGGCCAACAACATCAGTGGTTTGCATGAAATACGAGTCACGAGCTACAACTACGTTGACGATGCATCCGGAACCGACGACGGAACATCTGATCACTCCATCAAGGATCTGTAACACCCCACTTTTCGAACCCTAAAGTACATGTATTTAATGCTTTTGATATTGCGAGGTCCGCGAATTAATTAACGAGTAAAATTGTTGAATACCTTTCGTGACCTAATTTTGAGTTGAAATTTTGACCGGGTCAACATTGTTAAATATGTGACGTGGCTGCTAGAATAACTGGATACGGGGATAAATTAAAAGTTTTAAAAAAATTGATTATTTGTTATGAGAGCTAGAAATTATGAAATAAATTACAAGGCGAATTTAAATAATTTCCTTTCCGTGAGGAATATTTATGGGACTCAATTCCGTGTTGGATCTGATAAATTTAATATTATAAAAATCCAGTCCGTGATAAATAAATTGTGGACTGTATAATTTAAAGAAAACACAAAAATACTGTGAATTAAATCAAAACAAATCCTCTTCCTATTGACTTGGTCACCAAGTCAAATTTAATTAGAGATTTTATAAAGATTAACCTCCTCCGTGAAAAGATATTCATCCTCCGTAATCTACAAATAAAACACCAAATAAATTCAATTAAAAAAAAAATGAATCCCTCCTCCCTCAACCCACGTTGAAAACACTATCTCCCTCCCCTAAAATCTCTCCCACATCTTTAACCACCTCTCCCCCTAATTTAATCACCAAATTAGTTCATTCTTCCTCATATTCACTCTCTACAATCAAGAAACCAGACGTCCTCTTTCAACTTCTATTCAAGGTAAACTCTACTGAATTTCTTCCTCTACTTTACATGATTTGAAATTCAGATCAACTTATTCAATTATTCCGGTCAGAAATCGAGAACTAAGAAGAGGGAGTTCCTGTTCCGTCCAGTTGCAAATCTGCAAATTTAAGGTATACACCTCTCCCGCCCAAATTTCCAATGGCATACTACTGCATCCATATATATTTCCCCTACTGTTGCCACAATCTGCGACATATCTCCTAATCGAATGAATCGAAGCAAACTAAACTAAAGAAACAAGCTTTAACTCACGAAATCAAATAAAGAACTTACCCTCGGGGAGAAATCGGGGCGGAAGCGGGGGCTGAGCGGAGGCAGCGTCTCCCGGCAGCGTCTCCCGGCAGCGGTGGCGGCAGCACCAACGGCGGGCAGCGGCAGCAGCGCTCCTCTCGGCGACGGCTGCACGACCACCAGCAGCGGCTCCTCCCGGCTGAGCAGCAGCGGCGACGACGGAGCAGCGGCGACGACGGAGCAGCAGCGACGCGAATCCGGTGAGCAGCGGCTGGCGACGGTGAATCGGTGGAAGGCGACGGGAGTGGGAGCTCTGAATACTTTCGTCGAGAGAGAAGAAGAAAGAGGAGGAGAGAGAGAGTGTGAGATGGGGAAGATGGAGAGTAATTCGGGCCTTGGGTAATTGGGCCTCATTAAATTAGAAGTGGGTAGAATTATTAAATTGATGGGCTCCTTTTATTTGTTGGGTTTATTTTGTGATTGGAGATATAAGGTGATGAAATAATTAAGTTTTGGGCCGATAATTAATTGGGGTGAACTATTTAAATAAATCTTTGAATTGATAATTAAATTAATTGTGGGGAATTATTTAATTAATTCCTGAATATTTCAACGAGTGAATAATTATATCCTAAGTCCGAATAAATATAGATCGAGGGGAAAATGCTTGCGATAATTCAATTACTTTTTATTAATTTTGGGAATTTTAATTCGATATCAAGAGGGAAATTACGAGGAGCCATCAGAGCGATTATTGGCGTAAGCGGCCGAATAAGCGAAAATTGAGAGAACAAGATAAAAGACTTCAAGTAGAGTGCATGCATTTTATTGATTTAATTGGAAAGTATGTTGATATATGTATTATTTAAATTCTAAAGGTGAGACTTCGCAAGGGAATCGAAATACCAAAGGGAAGGAAGTGTAGAGAATTAATCAATTGAGGTGGGCTTTCTTTAAAATAAGGACAATGTCCTAAATATTTTATCGATAGAAATGAAACTTTATTTATCATGCTATGATTTAATTTTTACGTGCCTATCTGATGTGGCTTTATGCCATTATTATATAAATCGAATTCGGGTCCTTGTAGGGTCGCAAACCCTACTTGGGCTAGTGTACACCTATGGTAGATCGTGTGCTAGCGTACGGGCTGGCCGGTCTAGTGGCTTGGTTTGTGGCCACATTCCAAGTCATGTATTGGCAGATACGGTAACGTCTATGGGAAAATGACTGATCAGTCGATGTTTGAAATGGAAATGATTTTGAGTGCCTCGGGCATTTCTAAAGCTAAACCCCGATGGTTACTTGTGAATGGCATGATAAATTACTCTTTATTGAAAATGTTTTCGGCATGAGCCACTGGATATTCTTAAAATACTCAGCCCTGCATGTGTTTTCCCTATATGCAGGTTGAGCGGCGACGAGGATGTGGTGGTGTTGAGCAAGTGAATTTAAGATTTTAATGTGTCGTTGAACCTTGAGTGTCGTTGTGTCTTCACACATGACGTCACTCTCTCTCTTAGTCGTTTCCGCTGTGACTTTTCGTTTATTCATGTTTTATTTGGGCCGACAACTTTAATTGTTAGGATAATGGATATTTTGAGTTACTTGTTGGATAATATCAAACTCATGATTATTTATTGGAATATTAATTGTTGGTCCAACTTATGTTGAAACCCTAATCCTTTTCGTCCGTTTATTAAATTCTTCTTATCACGACCGCCCGTGTTTATTAACCCTAAAGGGGCGGTCGTGACAGTTTGGTATCAGAGCCTCAGTTTCTTTCCGCTCTGGACCCAAGAGTCTTTTGAGTCAACAATCTATTCTTGTATTAATTGACTTAGGTATGAACATTGAAGGCTCAACACCACGACTCGTCACGCCCAACCACGGAAAAAGAGGTAAAAGTATTTTGGTGACTATGGGATTGGATTATTGAATATTGAGAGTTGCAATGGAAAATTTTGATTTTGATAGATGAGATACGAAATACAATGCCTATGACGATTAATTTCTTGCGTGTAACCATACGTATCTATAGAACACGTAATTTCATGACGAAAATAAATGTGGAAGTACGAAATACGACGCAAGTAGCCTATGGGAAATAAAAGTCGACATACTGTGACATGATGAAATGTGAAATCAAACGGAATGAGTGAACCATCCACCTTGAGCACCCAAGTTTATTCTTGGCATGATGCAATCATCATACCCTTATCTTGTATACACATCTATATGTACCCATTCCATACTCTCAACATCATTCAAAGCCATATATCTTCCTTGTTCTTTCCTATCTTGAGCTGACGTTGAGATTTTCCTTCTATGTAGATGGCCGGATCGTACTTTGCCCAAATGCGAAATCGTTATGCCAGAAATAGGAACCTTCCCGTTGAGAGGTACCGAGAACACGAATGGGATGGAAAGAGCGATCTCATGGGTTACGTCGCTGAATTCTGGGATTTATGGATGGACGCCTATGCGTTCGGGGGAGCCACCCACCATGCTGGTATTACAAAGCTTATTCATACCCTACCGCCATCTTGGAGCCAGTGGGTCGCTCAGGCGGCAGAATCATTTACGTGGTATAGCCTGCTCGAATACGCACTGCGTGGGGACTTGCCTGGTCTTCTTGAAGTACTGTTTCCGGCCTTAATAAGGGCAGCTGACGGACCACCACGTTCTCCACCACCACAGATTTATTTGCCGGAGCAAGCACACGAAAGGAAGTTTCGATCTGATAGTGAGCCGCATGTCTCGCGTGCCCAAAAGGACGAGGCTCGGGATGCGCACCTCGGCCCCTTCAGGAATAGAAAGGGAGGTCGAGAAGATGATCGCGACAATCCCTTCACCAGTACGCGTTGAAGAAGAGGACGAGGAAGAAGAGGAGGAACGGCTCGAGGGGGAAGAGAACCCGGATATGGAGATTAGTGGAGAGACTGAAGAGGAGAAGGAGGAGGGAGAGATTTAGGAACAATAGTCATGTGATAGATTGTTTCGTTTCTCTCCTGTTTTGATATCATATTGTTTTCCTAGACTATTATTCATTTTATTTCCACGTTTTGGCTCTTCATTCTTTGGTTATGATCGATACTAAGACCTCCTGGAGGCAACATTTTATTATGGAAACTTCTACTTTGCTATCTTGTTTGGCCATGATCATTTGATATTCAGTTGTGCAAATGTTCTTGATATCTTATTGCGTAATCGTCCTTGTTATTCCGTTGTGCAAACACCTTTTGTTATCTCGTTCAGGGAACATCATTTGCTAATCCAAGATACAATTGTTCCTCTTATTTTTATCGTGCAAACGTCTTTTGTTATCCCATTGTGCGAATATCTTTTGCTGATTCATGATGCAAATTGTTTCTCGTTATTCCATTGTGCGAATGTCTTTTTGCTATCCTGTTGTGCGAATATCTTGCCACGTCATGATCCAATGGTCCTATTCTATCCATGACACAACTATCTTTTGTCTTGTGGTACAATTGTCCCTTGATCCCTACCTGCGAAATATTACATGATCTTCCCAACTATACAACATGACTATTGATAGATTTGAGTAAGTGTGATAATAACCCGTTTGTTTGGTGATGAATCAGAATGCCGCCAAGACGCAATGTAAGGAATGCGAACCGGGCGCCTACACCTCAGGCGACGGAAGTCGAGAGTGTGGCACAACCAACCCCACAACCTCCACCACCACCACCTCCACCTCAAGTGGACCGAGAAATTGTGAAGTTGTTTTTGAAACAGAAACCACCTGTCTTCGATGGAATGGGAGAGCTGGAAAAGGCTGAGAGTTGGATACGCGCATTGGAGCGCATTTTTACAATTCTAATGTGCAACGATGCTGAGCGAATGGCCTGTGTGACCTATCAGTTGACTGGGTCAGCTGACTTCTGGTGGGATACCAAGATGAAGACCACGCCACGAGATCAAGTGAATGGAATGACCTGGGAGAATTTCAAGGAGGAGATATATAACAAGTATGTGCCAAAGAGCTATCGAAAGGCGAAGGCGGCCGAGTTTTACAACTTAACTCAAGGGCGTATGTCAGTGACTGAATATGATCACGCACTCTGTGATATGACCCAGTATGCACCCGAACAAGTTGACACGGAAGAGAAACTGGCAGAAAAATTCCGTGGGGGCTTAAGGCATGAGATAAAGATGGCTTTGGCTAGTCGTGGAAGACTTACATATGCGGAGGCGTTGGCCCTCGCGCTAGATGTTGAGGCAGCTATGCCTAAGGAGAGGGTGACGGAGAACACTACACTGGCTTTAACTCCATCACATCATTCCCGGGAGAAGAGAAAGTGGGATGGGAACAGGACCCACTATGACAACAAGAGGTACCAACCTACTCAAAACCGACCACAGTATGGAGGCAGACAGAATTTCGCTAGCCAAAGGGGTGACTTCCGACCCAGACCACCCCAATGCAATGTGTGCTCCAAGTACCATTTCAGAGAGTGTAGGATGCAGAACACCACCAAGTGCTTCAACTGTGGTGGAAATGGTCACTTCTCTAGAGAGTGCCCGAGCAAGAACGTGGGGATGGGTTCAAGGCCGAACAACCAAGGATTTCGTCCGCAAACGAGGGCACCACCAGTACCACCAAGGACGAATCATGATCAACCTCCGCGACAACAACAACCTCACCGTCCGAGACTACCCCTCTCAGGCTAGAGCATATGCGCTGAGTTATAGACAACCCAAGACCGAACAAGGGAATCACGAGAGTGGAAATTTGGCAGGTATGGGCAAACTTCTCGATACACCTATTGTTGTGTTATTTGATACGGGCGCATCACATTCATTCATATCAGAACTATGTGTGGACACATTAAGTTTGCCAGTTGCTAAATCTGAACATAAGATGATGATGACCTCACCAGTGGGAGGGGTAATAGAGATTTCTCGAACATGCTCGAACATAGAAATTGTTATGGGAGAACTTAGGCTAGTCGCGCAATGACTTACGAGTTATGGCCATGAAGGATGTTGACGTAATCTTAGGAATGGATTGGTTGGCTTCGAATTTTGCGACGATACGATGTAAGGAGAGACAAATAACATTACAATCCCCTGGAAAGGAACCAATCGTGTACCATGGGATCACGATGAACAGAAGCACATCTATCATCTCCGCACTTCAAGCCACAAAGATGTTGAGAAAAGGGCGTTCTGCCTATCTGGTCTATCTACAAGGAGATGAGAAGGAGGAAAGGAAAGTGGAGGATGTCGCGGTGGTACGAGAATTTCCAGACGTCTTTCCTGAAGCTTTGCCTGGTCCACCGCCAGATCGACAATTGGAGTTCACGATCGACCTAGAGCCAGGGTCGGCACCAGTATCCAAGGCCCCATATCGAATGGCGCCAAAGGAGTTGGAAGAACTCAAGATACAACTACAAGAGCTCATGGACTTGGGTTTTATTAGACCCAGTGTTTCACCGTGGGGCGCGCCTGTGCTTTTTGTGAAGAAGAAAGATGGATCCATGAGAATGTGCATCGATTAAAGAGAATTGAACAAGATGACTCTCAAGAACAAATATCCACTGCCGAGAATAGATGACTTATTCGATCAACTTCGGGGAGCCGGTGTGTTCTCAAAGATGGACTTGAGGTCCGGATACCACCAATTGAGGGTCCGAAGAGAGGACATACTGAAGACTGCTTTTCGCACAAGATATGGTCACTATGAGTTCGTGGTAATGCCATTTGGATTGACGAATGCACCTGCCGTATTCATGGATTTGATGAACCGAGTATTCCACCCATACCTGGATAAATTCGTTTTGGTATTCATAGATGATGTACTCGTTTACTCGAGGAATGAGAAGGAACACGAAGAGCACCTGTGAATTGCCTTGGAGACGTTGAGGAGTGAGAAATTGTATGCTAAATTCAGCAAGTGTGAATTTTGGCTTAAGGAAGTAAATTTCCTTGGTCATATCGTGACGGCAGAAGGAATTCGAGTGGATCCTGCTAAGGTTGAGGCGGTACAACGGTGGAAAGTACCTACAACACCAAACGAGATTCAGAGTTTCCTAGGCTTGGCAGGATACTACCGAAGGTTTATTGAAGGGTTCTCCAAGATAGCGAGACCCATGACTCAACAACTCAAGAAGGGGGTGAAGGTCAATTGGACCCCCGAGTGTGAGACAAGTTTTCAACTATTGAAGGAGAAGCTAACTAGTGCACCGATTCTAGCTGTGCCAGAGCCTGGAGTGAACTACGTAGTGTACACGGATGCTTTAAAGGTGGGACTTGGATGTGTATTGATGCAAAACAACAAGGTGATTGCTTATGCATCCCGACAATTAAAGCCACACGAGTTGAACTATCCAACCCACGACTTGGAGTTAGCAGCGGTAGTTCACGCCTTAAAGATTTGGAGACATCATCTCTACGGAGTTCGATGTGAGATTTTTACAGACCACAAAAGTCTGAAGTATTTCTTCGAGCAGAAAGATTTGAATATGCGGCAAAGAAGATGGCTCGAGTTGGTGAAGGACTACGATTGTGGCATCAATTATCACCCCGGCAAAGCAAATGTAGTGGCGGATGCTTTGAGCCAGAAAGATCATTCCCAGCTGGCTACTTTTATCACCAAGGAAGAAAGCCTAATTCGCGAGTTCAGCAAGATGTGGTTGGAAGTGGTAAGAGCACCTGAAACAATGGAAGCACGAATCGCCACTTTAGCCGTTGAACCGGATCTGAGGTCGAGAATTATTGCAGCACAACGGATGGGTGCAAAGTTGGAGGAGATTCGCGTAGAAGTGCGAACCGGTGAATCTGGGAATTTTAGTGAAGAAGGCGACAATGCCCTCACTTTTGAAGGAAGATTATGCATGCCGGATAGCGCGGAGCTCAAAAACGAGGTTATGAGTGTAGCACATGAAACTCCTTACACCGCCCACCCAGGAAGTACGAAAATGTATCAAGATTTGAAGAAATCCTTTTAGTGGAATGGTATGAAGATGGACATAGCATCATTTGTCGAAAGATGCGTAGTCTGCCAGCAAGTGAAGATTCTACATCAACGACCGTATGGGAAGTTGCAACCACTAGAGATTCCTGAATGGAAATGGGAGCACATCGCCATGGATTTTGTGACGGGATTGCCAAGGACTCTGAGAGGGAACACCGCCATTTGGGTAATTATAGACCGACTCACTAAGAGCGCGCACTTCATTCCGATCCTTGTAAGCTATGGGTCCAACAAACTGGCTCAAATCTACATAAGGGAGATAGTTCGATTGCATGGAGTCCCAGTGACTATCACGTCCGACCGCGACCCAAAATTCACCTCAAGATTTTGGATGAGTCTACAGAAAGAGCTTGGAACCAAATTGAATTTCAGTACAGCGTTTCACCCGCAAACCGATGGACAATCCGAAAGAACGATCCAAACTCTCGAGGATATGTTGAGAGCCGTGGTACTCGACCGAGGGGGAAGTTGGGAGGCAGCACTACCACTGATCGAGTTTGCCTACAACAACAGTTTTCAGGCAACGATAAACATGGCACCGTACGAGGCATTGTATGGAAGAAAGTGTAGATCACCGCTCTACTGGGATGAAGTTGGCGAGAGAAGAGTACTCGGACCTGATGCAGTTGAAGAGATGGTGGGAATCGTTCGACAAATTCGTGAGAGGATAAAAGAAGCTCAAGACAGACAGAAATCATACGCGGATGTCCGACGAACCGACTTACAATTTCAAGCTGGCGATAAAGTTTTCTTGAAGGTATCTCCGTCAAAAGGATAACACGATTTGGCGTCAAGGGCAAATTGAAGCCGCGATTTATCGGACCTTACGAAATTCTCGAATGAGTGGGCCCTGTTGCATATCGATTGGCGCTACCACCAAACCTTGGAAATGTGCACAACGTTTTCCATGTGTCGCAGTTACGAAAATACATGTTCGACCCAAAGCACGTGATCCGTTTTGAGGAAGTCGCGTTGAATCCAGACTTGAGCTATGAAGAGAGACCCCAATCTATTTTGGACCGAAAGATCCAGAATGTGAGGAATAAACTTGTTGCTTGTGTGAAAGTGCTATGGGAAAATCATGGGCATGAAGAAGCCACGTGGGAGAATGAGGATAAAATGATGGAATTGTACCCAGAACTCTTTACTTGAGGGTAGCAAATTTCGGGACGAAATTTCTGTTAAGGGTGGTAGGATGTAACACCCCACTTTTCGAACCCTAAAGTACATGTATTTAATGCTTTTGATATTGCGAGGTCCGCGAATTAATTAACGAGTAAAATTGTTGAATACCTTTCGTGACCTAATTTTGAGTTGGAATTTTGACCGGGTCAACATTGTTAAATATGTGACGTGGCTGCTCGAATAACTGGATACGGGGATAAATTAAAAGTTTTGAAAAAATTGATTATTTGTTATGAGAGCTAGAAATTATGAAATAAATTACAAGGAGAATTTAAATAATTTCCTTTCCGTGAGGAATATTTATGGGACTCAATTCCGTGTTGGATCCGATAAATTTAATATTATAAAAATCCAGTCCGTGATAAATAAATTGTGGACTGTATAATTTAAAGAAAATACAAAAATACCGTGAATTAAATCAAAACAAATCCTCTTCCTATTGACTTGGTCACCAAGTCAAATTTAATTAGAGATTTTATAAAGATTAACCTCCTCCGTGAAAAGATATTCATCCTCCGTAATCTACAAATAAAACACCAAATAAATTCAATTAAATAAAAAAAATGAATCCCTCCTCCCTCAACCCACGTTGAAAACACTATCTCTCTCCCCTAAAATCTCTCCCACATCTTTAACCACCTCTCCCCCTAATTTAATCACCAAATTAGTTCATTCTTCCTCATATTCACTCTCTGCAATCAAGAAACCAGACGTCCTCTTTCAACTTCTATTCAAGGTAAACTCTACTGAATTTCTTCCTCTACTTTACATGATTTGAAATTCAGATCAACTTATTCAATTATTCCGGTCAGAAATCGAGAACTAAGGAGAGGGAGTTCCTGTTCCGTCCAGTTGCAGATCTGCAAATTTAAGGTATACACCTCTCCCACCCAAATTTCCAATGGCATGCTACTGCATCCATATATATTTCCTCTACTGTTGCCACAATCTGCGACATATCTCCTAATCGAATGAATCGAAGCAAACTAAACTAAAAAAACAAGCTTTAACTCACGAAATCAAATAAAGAACTTACCCTCGGGGAGAAATCGGGGCGGAAGCGGGGGCTGACCAGAGGCAGCGTCTCCCGGCAGCGGTGGCGGCAACACTAACGGCGGGCAGCGGCAGCAGCGCTCCTCCCGGCGACGGCTGCACGACCACCAGCAGCGGCTCCTCCCGGTTGAGCAGCAGCGGCAACGACGGAGCAGCGGCGACGACGGAGCAGCAGCGACGCGAATCCGGTGAGCAGCGGCCGGCGACGGTGAATCGGTGGAAGGCGACGGGAGTGGGAGCTATAAATACTTTCGTCGAGAGAGAAGAAGAAAGAGGAGGAGAGAGAGAGTGTGAGATGGGGAAGATGGGGAGTAATTCTGGCCTTGGGTAATTGGGCCTCATTAAATTAGAAGTGGGTAGAATTATTAAATTGATGGGCTCCTTTTAATTGTTGGGTTTATTTTGTGATTGGAGATATAAGGTGATGAAATAATTAAGTTTTGGGCCGATAATTAATTGAGGCGAACTATTTAAATAAATCTTTGAATTGATAATTAAATTAATTGTGGGGAATTATTTAATTAATTCCGGAATATTTCAACGAATGAATAATTATATCCTAAGTCCGAAATAAATATAGATCGAGGGGAAAATGCTTGCGATAATTCAATTACTTTTTATTAATTTTGGGAATTTTAATTCGATATCAAGAGGGAAATTACGAGGAGCCATCGGAGCGATTATTGGCGTAAGCGGCCGAATAAGCGAAAATTGAGAGAACAAGATAAAAGACTTCAAGTAGAGTGCATGCATTTTATTGATTTAATTGGAAAGTATGTTGATATATGTATTATTTAAATTCTAAAGGTGAGACTTCGCAAGGGAATCGAGATACCAAAGGGAGGGAAGTGTAGAGAATTAATCAATTGAGGTGGGCTTTCTTTAAAATAAGGACAACGTCCTAAATATTTTATCGATGGAAATGAAACTGTATTTATCATGCTATGATTTGATTTTTACGTGCCTATCTGATGTGGCTTTATGCCATTATTATATAAATCGAATTCGGGTCCTTGTAGGGCCGCAAACCCTACTTGGGCTAGTGTACACCTATGGTAGATCGTGTGCTAGCGTACGGGCTGGCCGGTCTAGTGGCTTGGTTTGTGGCCACATTCCAAGTCATGTATTGGCAGATACGGTAACGTCTATGGGAAAATGACTGATCAGTCGATGTTTGAAATGGAAATGATTTTGAGTGCCTCGGGCATTTCTAAAGCTAAACCCCGATGGTTACTTGTGAATGGCATGATAAATTACTCTTTATTGAAAATGTTTTCGGCATGAGCCACTGGATATTCTTAAAATACTCAGCTCTGCATGTGTTTTCCCTATGTGCAGGTTGAGCGGCGACGAGGATGTGGTGGTGTTGAGCAAGTGAATTTAAGATTTTAATGTGTCGTTGAACCTTGAGTATCGTTGTGTCTTCACACATGACGTCACTCTCTCTCTTGGTCGTTTCCACTGTGACTTTTCGTTTATTCATGTTTTATTTGGGCCGACAACTTTAATTGTTAGGATAATGGATATTTTGAGTTACTTGTTGGATAATATCAAACTCATGATTATTTATTGGAATATTAATTGTTGGTCCAACTTGTGTTGAAACCCTAATCCTTTTCGTCCGTTTATTAAATTCTTCTTATCACGACCGCCCGTATTTATTAACCCTAAAGGGGCGGTCGTGACAGGATTTCTACAGAAATCATCTGTGAAAAGCCGCAAATGAGCTTGTTCACGGTCTCGGTGGATATACATCCGAGTCTGTGGTACTCGGACATGTTGTCCGTTCCACGCTTGAACAGTAGCTTGGTAGCGAGCAACCTCGTTGTTGATTTCCTCTTGAATTGCGAGCATCACCTCCTCTAACATTCTGGCAAATTGAGCTTCGATTGCTCTTTGAGCATCCGATCAAGCAGACATTTTTTATGGATATATTTGCGAGTGATATAGTTTGAGAGGGGGAGAAATGTGGAGTAGTAGAATAGAAACGAAAATGGTGTGGAATTTATAGAAGAAATTTTGAATTTTTAATAATAAAAAAAATCAAAATTGGGGCCCGGTTCCGTCCGTAACCCCCTCCAACATTGGGCCGGACCGCGACGAGGCCCGTCCCATCTCCATCCAATCCTGAGCCAGGCCGGAACTGCGGCCCAGTCTGCAACAATGCCTCCTCCAGCGCGCCGGGCTGCGAGCCGGGACCCAGGTGCGGTCCTGCCCACAGCGTTATTTTGCTCTAAGACACACTTGACGCAACATTATTTATTCAATAATGCTTAGTAGTTAGCATCTCCAATAATTAAGAATTATCCTATAAATAATCAATGAATTTTGGACCGTATTACTAAACCTCCCAGCTGTACATAGATCCAAATGTAAAGCTGTTTAACTAATTCAATCAAGGCAACCCAAAAACTTGTCAATATTGAGACATTTCTTCCATTATTTCACTTTGTTTTAAATTATCCCCGTCAATATTTTCTATTATGATATTCATCTATATATTGAACCAAGTCAAATTTATGAGGTCTATAGTACATAAAAGTGTATATGAGTGATCCAAAATTTGATCTTATATATACTAAGGAGGGAGTAGTATCTACATAAATAAACTGAAATTAATTGTATGTAAATCTATTAATAATTATATTCTGCCTAAAGTAGTAGTAGTAGAGTTTGACTTCTTGGCTAAAATGGTAAGCTACTAATGAAATATTGAAAATCCATTTAATTTAAAGTAAATTCTGTATACAGATTATAAAAATCTAATACATAGTATGACTTGTTCAGTAAAATGGTAAGCTACGAATTAAATTATGAATTATGAAATATTGAAAATCCATATAATTTAAAGTAAATTCGGTATACATAATTTGTTTATATGAAATCAAATACCTTAAAAATGAAATGCGACGTGGGATAGACTGAAAAGATAAAATGTGACACTTATTGTGAGACGGACAGAGTAAGTAAGAAATTACTATCTTCAAAAAAATAAAATATGTTCAACAACTTTGGTATGTCCATAAGAGCATCCACTATGGGACCGCCCCGCCTATAGCCCCGGCGGGGGCGGTCCCGGGGCGGTTTATACTGGGGGAGGTGTCCGCCCCCGGGGCGGACGACGATTTTGGGGCGGTGGGGGGCGGACAGCGGACAGGCGATGGGAGGGCGAGGACGCGCTGGGCCGTCCGTTCGCCGCGCCGACGGTCAACTCGAAAATTTTATTTTATTTTATTTTTTATTACTTACCTCTATAAATACCACTCTACACCCCTATTTTTTCACCATTTTCACAAAATCCCTCCATTCAATCTCTACACTTTCACTCTCTATAAAATGCACGGTGGAGACGACGAATCACCCGGCTCGCAAGAATCGGGCTATGGCGGCGATCCTTCACAGCCGTCGGCCGGCTATCCTTCACAGCCATCGGGGTATGGCGGATATCCTTCTCAGCCGACGGGATATGGCGGGTCTCTGGCTCAGCCGTGGATGTGGAGTCAAATTCCCCCGCCGTGGGCATCTAGCCCAAACCTACCTCCATCTCAGTCGTGGAGGTCTTCTCCAATGCCTGCACCTATTCAGCGGAATCTGAGTCGCTCCGCATTTGGAGATTACAAACCCAACCTCGACACGCTTAACCAGCCGCGTTCGGAGTCCCCTTTCCAATCCAGCCAATCTCTTTTCACCGAAGCAGATCAAGACGCGCTGGATACTATGATGGGTCTGCTCAGTTCCGGCGTCCCGGATACGCCGACAGAACGGGGCGGTAGGGGCGGAGGAGGTAGAGGTAAGGGCGGAGGCGGCAATGGCGGCAGCCGGGGCTCGGGGGGCGGCGGTGGCGGCGGCAATGGCGGTAGCCGGGGCTCGGGCAGCGGCGTCGGCAGTGGCGGTGGCGAGGACTCCAACGTCGGCGGTACCGGTGGCGCGAACCGGGGCAAGCTCTACACCAAATAGGAGAGCATTGCCGTGGCGAGGGCGTGGGATGCCATCACATCGGACCCCGTGGTGGGCACCGATCAGCCCGAGGGGAGCTTTTGGAGGCCCGTCATGATGGCGTACGAAGAGTTCAAACCCGACGGCGCCGATAAGCGTGACCCAGAACAGCTCCGAAAAAAGTGGAGCAGGATTCTGCGGGCTAACAAGCGGTTCGCGTCCATATACCAGAACAACCTTCTACACGCTGAGAGTGGCCGCAGCGAAACAGACGTGAAGGCCCTGTCGATGGGCCAATACAACACGGAGGGCTGGCCGAAGTTCACCCTGTGGGAGGAGTATCTGGTCCTCGCGGATTGTCCGAAATTCAAGTCCATCGTGGCGCGAGAGGTCAACACAGCTCCTGGGCCGAAGCGTACAAGGCACAACCTTGCCGGGG
Source organism: Salvia splendens (assembly GCF_004379255.2). Lineage (NCBI taxonomy): Eukaryota > Viridiplantae > Streptophyta > Magnoliopsida > Lamiales > Lamiaceae > Salvia > Salvia splendens. Next base: position 14,933,867 of record NC_056034.1, read on the forward strand.
ACTATAGCAGCGGAAGTGGCTCGCACTCGTTCGATCAGCCCGACGAGCAAGTCGAAGAGCCAGCCGCTACACACACTAGGCGAGGACGGCCCCCGGGACAACAGGCCTCTATCCACAGCGCCAGAGGGGCTAGAAGTGCCTCCCGCCAAACGTCGGCCGCTTCTGGATCTCGCATCCCCCAACCCGTCCCAATCCCACAGCACATGGTGCAAGCTCCCCACGAGGTCTTGAGAGATAACATAGATGTGCAGTTGATGCAACAACTGCAAGACGTATGCAGCAAATACGCAGCGGAATCTGACCCGTACGTCAGGAACGTCTACAAGAGGCTCATCACTCGGATTGACAGTCGGCTGGGGTTGGTTGATGATGCTCCTGGGGAAACCGCGGCCGGCAGCAGCGAGGGAGGAGGAGGAGGAGGAGAAGAAGAAGAAGAAGAAGAAGAAGAAGAAGAAGAAGAAGAAGAAGAAGAAGAAGAAGAAGAAGAAGGAGGAGAAGAAGAAGAAGAAGGAGAAGAAGAAGAAGAAGGAGAAGAAGAAGAAGAAGAAGAAGAAGAAGAAGAAGAAGAAGAAGAAGAATAATAATAATAAGAAGAAGACGAGGAAGCCGACTCCGACACCGAGTAGAAAAGTGGCGGAGTTTTTAGTTGTATTTTATTTTAAATATTCGTTGTATAATTTTACCCTTTTGCAATACAACGAATATTCGGGTCCAATTACCTCGTTTTCTAATTATTCACATTGCGATGATTTTAATTATACTTGATTGAAACAAAAAACATTTTAAAATAAAAATTGATTATAAAATTTGGTGGCTATTGGAAGTGTCCATCATAGTGGCGGAAACAAAATTTTGGGGCTATGGACAAAAACTGGGGCGGGGCTATCGGGGTGCCCGCCTTATAGTGGACACCCTAAGAGCATCCACAATGGCGCCTAGCGCACCGCCTAGCCGAGCCCCGGCGCTAGGCGGTGCGCTCGGCGAACCATTGCAACGTCCTAACGGTTTTCCGAAAAAAAAATCTCCTAGAGTTAGGCGATATACGGGCGCCATTGCAGGGTCCGGATCGCCGAGCGCATCACCCAGCGGATTTTTTTTCCGAAATTAATTTTCGAAACACTATATATACGCGCTTTGCACGTCATTTTCATTCGCACCACTTGTTTTAACGAGTTTTCTCTCTATCTTAATTTCTGTACAAGAGCAACAACGCGAAATGGAGAACAGCAACGAAGGTACTCCAATGACGAGTGGGCCTCAAACTCCCTCGGTACCCGTGGGAGGTGGATGGGGTCCGATGCCAGGGTACCCGTGGTAGGGGATGATGCTCGGTATGGCAGCCGGGGGGAATATGCTCGGGATGGCAGCTGGGGAGAGTATGCCGGCATGGCAGGGGGTACCGGGGATGCAACCCGGTATGCAGATGATGCCGGGGGGGAGACGGCGATGCAGCCCCCGACAAGAGAGGTACCGGCAACGCAGGGGACGCCGGGGGAGGAAAACGTCTATCGCCCCAGTTTTGGTTTTTCGACTGCTTCTTCGCACACATCAACCCCAACGGAAGCGCAGTTCACGCAATTTGAGACTTTTTCCTTAGAGGAGTTGGGGTTTGATATTCTCGGAGTTCCGGATACTCCCGTTCAAACGGGGGAGCAGTGCGGGGTCGTGGCGCCCCAAAGAAGAAGGGCAAGGGGAGGAGGGTCGGCGAGTCGTCGCAGCCGGGTGAGGACGACTGCTCGGTACGGAGGAGGTGGACGGATGCAGAGAACGCCGCGCTGTCCAAGGCGTGGGTGAGTGTTTGCGATGATCCCCTCACTTCGAACAATCAGAGGATCGTCAACTTGTAGGCTAAAATAGCAGTAGCCTACAAGACATTTTGCCCGGAGGGGAGGCCACGCACCGGGGAGGATTTCCGGAAGGTGTGGGACCGAATCCGGGCTGCGGTCTCCCAATTTTCGGGCTTGTACACCAACGCCCTCAGCATGCAGAGCAGTGGCCAAACGGAGGATGACTGCAGGAGGATAGCGGAGAAAGCCTTCCCCCAGCCCGGGTTGTATAAGGATTTCACCTATTGGAACTGCTTTGTGGTGCTGAACGAATCCGAGAAGTTTCGAGCAGGTGTTGACGCTGGCTGGCCGAAGAAGCAACGACTGAACTACACCGGTGATTTCAGCGGCAGCAGCGGTGGTTCCCACGACCTCCCCGAGACGGCCCAGGTGATCCCCACCCCTTGTTCGTTCGCTCGTCGACCTCGCTCGGCTGGGCAAAAGCAGGCGCAACGGGAGGCGAGGGGGTTCGTCGGGGGTTCTAGGAGGTCCAGTCGGCATCCCCCTTGGCCAGTCTATAGAGGATCTCAAATTCTTCGCGCGTCAACAAACGCGCGCGCTCAGATGGTCAAGACGTTAGCCGAATGGCGGGCGGCTATGGACCCCGAGGAGAAGAGTTTTCTTCACGCATTGCTCGTGAGCATGCGTGACGATTTGAGTGGAGGCGGCGGCGACGACGGTGGCGACGGAGACGAGGAGGGAATTTTTTTAATTAATGTACTTTTTTTTAATTAATGTACTTTTTTGATTTTATCATACTTTTTTTAAATTAATGTACTTTTTAAAATTTTAATAGTATTATTAAATTTTCCCGTATCTGTGTCGTAAATTTAATTCCGTATGTTGTGTGATTGTTAATTATTTGTTTTATATAATTTTGAGTGATGTTGCTAGGCTATGACTGAGCTATTTGTTTTTCTTGATGATGTGTCAAGAGGATTTTTAGGGCTGATGATGTGGGAGGAGGAGTTTGTGGCTAGGATATGGCGGCTATTTTTACCGTGGATGCTCTAAAAGATTTAGTAGTTTGCAGCAATAAAAGAGACGAGCTATATCAGCGCACTGATCGTCGTCATTCATCATCACTCTGTTTATCTCACTTCTCCACTACTGTGTGCGTATACATTCGTATTGAGGAACCCTAAAGCCGGCCAATCTAACCTCTCATGGACAATTTTATACCACCGGAGTTCGATTTGGACCACAGGAATAGGTCGGACGAGGCGCTCAAAAATTGGCGGAAAGCCGTCGGGAAGCTCGTGAAGAACCGCCGCAGAAGGTTCAGGTACGCCGCAGATCTTGAGAAGCGATCCGAAGCCAAAGAGCTGCGCAAGAAACTCAGTGTACGTATATTCATGCTTCTGTGTTTTCCCAACTACATCACTTTATGAAATGTTTGTTTTGTTTAATTTTAACATAAATTTTCCTTTCTTTGGGGATAGTATTTTATTTTTTTTAAAATTTCATTTGATACTTCGTCAATTTTTCCTGATTGTAAGGCGTAAACTGTTTGTTGCGTTATGTGCTTAATTTTTGAAGAGATATTATTTTGTGAAAATTGAGATTCCCGAATATCTTCAGAAAGATGAGTTTTTTTGCAGGCAAAGCAAAGCGATTGATTGCGTAAAAGAATCATGATTTATTATAGTAATTTGGTTGCAATTGTTAAGTTAATTTATTGGATGTGTTTCATAAAGCGAAAAAGAAGAACTTATCTCTTTGTTTCCTTCTACTTGTAAAGGACCACAGATCTGTATTACTGTAGAGTGTAGAGTGTAGGGTTTCGTTGCCAAGGGTATATCAGATCTAATTTTCCATTTCCCGAAATTTTAAACGGGATTTTGATCTTGCAAATCGGAAGGGATCAGCTGAGGCATAAGCTAATCCACCATATAATACACTAATAAAAAATAAACATGTGGAATTTATTTAGTCATTACTCCTACACTGCAACTCCTTTTTCTTTAAGAGGAAGAAACACGCGGATGAGAGACTGGACGCGGTTGTGGAGGTTGAGGCGGGGGCCGACGAGAGCTGAGGTCGAATCGGGGAGGCGGGCTCTGTCGGCGGCGTCGGCGGCGGAGGGAGGAGGGGATTGAGGATTGAGGCGGAGGGCGTAGAGAGGCGGCTCGATCCGGAGCCTGCGCTTGCGGCGGCGGCGTTCGGCTGCGGCTTCCTCTGCGGAGGAGAATCCGTAGGAGCGCTGCGAGATGAAGGAGGAATTGTCCAGGCATTGGGGCTGGGAGTGTTGAGCGGCGGCGGAGAACTGATTGGGGGTGAAATTGGTGGTAGGATACGGCGGATGAGGGGGATTGGTGAGAGGGGTATCTGTAAAGTGAATGAGATTGCTATAATTTTGAATTTCCTAACTTAGAATGCCAAGCTTCAGCAGTAATCACTCACAAACACATGCGCGTCTGTGTGCGAACAGAGAGATAAGAGAGGGAAATCGGTGTTTCTTTCTCTTAAAGACAAAGGAGTTGCAGTGTAGGGAGGGAGAGAGTAATGACTAATGAGTGAAGATATGAAGGTAGTCTTTTATTTAATTTTATAAATAAATTCCACATGTTTATTTTTGATTAGTGTATTATATGGTGGATTAGCTTATGCCTTAGCTGATCCCTTCCGCTTTCAAATCTGTTTATCTTCTGGAATAAAAAGAATATTCTCATATACTTTTAAAAGAATATTATAGTATGAGTATCGTCTAATGCTGCCTTAAAACTATGTGCTCTCTTTATTTTAATTGATGTCCACTTCTCCTTAATAAATCATGTTTATAGTATTTTGCTGGTCCATCTTACTACTACTGTATTCTGTAGCTTTAAAAACTTAGTAAACACTAACAACTCAATATGTTTCTCTTGAATACTTAAGATTTATTCTATGAAGACAAATCACATTTTTCTGCGTTTTTGCTGTTATTTCTACTTGAAAATCGCAAACTAATTTCACCGCATAAAAGAGAGGGAGGGAATAGCCATTTAGCAGCCTTTGCATGACCAATGGCTTTCGGGAATGGTTGTTTGTCTTTACAATCATGACGGTTTCTAGTGTTGCTTTTCGGAAATTATTTCAGCTTAGTCGGCTAAAGGTCTTTTACATGGAATTGACCCAGCTAACAACAATGCCTTTTATTTCACTTGCATTTATTCATCGACCACTGGAGTCTAATGGATTATGAGATGTTTAACTGAGGGCCTACACAAAATTAATTCTGAACTAGTATGTGGGTCATAGAAATTTATAATGGGACTGGTTGCTGTGACTGTGAGGGGTCATGCTGACATTGCACATGGGCTAGTTTCATGATCCTTTTGGTAAAATTTAGGAAATGTAAGTCAAAAGTTAATATTTGAGTAAATAAACACTAATAAATAATTCTGCGTGCACACATGTCTATTTGAACGTATGCTGACAAGGTTCTTTATATGTTTATGTACTCAATTATAACTTTTTCTTCCATTTAATTCACGTTTTCTCAAGTTTATTAATGGTCAACACTTATTAGTCTTGAGTTAAATATGGGGCCAGTGTTTGGTTGATATTAACCTAAGCACACATACTCTTGTAAATTTGGTATAGATTAATGGTAGATACATCAGTGTATTTCACATAGTTAAAATCTACAAACCCAGCCTTGACTGGACAAATTCTGTGTTCTGAATCTTCTGATATTCATTCTTTTTCTAGTGATGATATTGATTGGCTCGGATGTGGTTCTAGTGTATCATGGCCCTTGAGTCTTGGTTAATATATGTTCATGATAGTTTTATATGTTTCCCTAAGTTGCATCATCTTAATTACCTTCATGGCCCATTCTATATCTGATGGTGCAACTTTTCTTTATTTTAACCAGGAAAAGATTCGTATTTCTTTCCTTGCTCTAACGGCTGCCCTCAGGTTTCTTAACGGTAATGCTTCTGCTCCTGTTGGTTTGCCAGTTACAATACTCAATGTTTGATTATGATTTAGCATACTGCTCTTAGTTTTCTGACATCTGTCTTCTTTCTCTGTAGGTGCACATTTTAAGAGAACTCACCCTGAACCAGTGGAAGAAGAAATAGAAAAGGATATCCAAAATGGGCTTCCGGAAGAAGCTAGGCTTGCGAGGTTTAAAATACACCCTGATAAGCTTGGATCACTTGTTGCTTCTTATGACATTAAGACTTTAACTAAACTCAAAGGCATTGATGGACTTGCTGATAGATTGAATGTTTCTCTAGAAAAAGGAGTGAACTCAAGTGATGTGCCCGCAAGGCAAAGTATATATGGTGCCAATCGCTACACTGAGAAACCTTCTAAAGGTTTTTGGGTGTTTGTATGGGAGGCTTTGCATGACTTGACACTAATTATACTTATTGTTTGCGCTGTGGTGTCTATTGGAGTAGGTCTTGCTACTGAAGGTTGGCCAAAGGGTACATATGATGGTCTGGGAATTATCCTCAGCATACTTCTTGTGGTCATGGTTACTGCAATTAGTGATTATAAGCAATCATTACAGTTCAAAGAGTTGGATAAGGAGAAAAAGAAGATATTTATCAATGTCACTAGGGATGGAGTTCGACAGAAAGTCTCCATATATGATTTGGTTGTTGGAGATATTGTTATTCTGTCCATTGGAGACCAGGTTCCAGCTGATGGAATTTTCATATCCGGGTTTAACTTGTTGATTGATCAGTCAAGTTTGACTGGTGAAAGTGTGCCCATAAACATATACGAAAAAAGACCATTTCTTCTTGCAGGAACAAAAGTTCAAGATGGGTCTGGTAAAATGTTGGTGACTACAGTTGGAATGAGAACTGAATGGGGAAAGTTGATGGAAACTCTAAGTGAGTGTGGAGATGATGAGACCCCTCTGCAGGTCAAGCTGAATGGTGTTGCGACAATTATTGGTAAAATTGGACTTTGCTTTGCTGTTTTGACTTTCCTAGTCCTGACTGTCAGGTTTTTGATTGAGAAGGGACTTCGCGGTGAAATTAGCCAATGGGGCTCTAGTGATGCTCTCTTGCTTTTGAACTACTTCGCTACTGCAGTGACCATTATCGTTGTTGCTGTTCCTGAGGGATTGCCCCTTGCGGTTACACTTAGTCTTGCCTTCGCGATGAAGCAATTAATGAAGGAGAAGGCACTAGTAAGGCATTTGTCAGCATGTGAAACAATGGGTTCTGCTACGTGCATTTGTACTGATAAAACAGGTACATTAACCACAAACCACATGGTTGTCAGTAAAATATGGCTCTCTGGAAAATCAAATGAGGTTGATGCCAGTGGACACAAGGATGCATTAGATAGCTATATATCAGAACAAGTGTTTTCTGTTCTCTTGCAAGGAGTATTTAACAACACAGGAGCTGAGGTTGTCAATGATAAAGATGGAAAGAGGTCAATTCTGGGTACACCAACGGAGTCAGCGATTCTAGAATACGGATTGCTTTTAGGTGATTTCAAGGAGCAACGCAAAGTCTGTAAGATATTGAAGGTTGAACCTTTTAATTCTGAAAAGAAAAAGATGTCTGTTCTTGTGTCACTTCCAGATGGCAAGACCCGAGCTTTCTGCAAAGGTGCTTCAGAGATTATACTAAAAGCATGCAGCAGGGTAATTAATGCTGATGGGGAGGTTGTCGAGTTGTCAGAAGAGCAAGTAAGCTCTATCTCGGATATCATCAATGGGTTTGCTAATGAAGCTTTACGCACACTCTGCTTAGCTTTTAAAGATATTGACTATGGTTCTCCCGAGGATAGTATCCCTGAGAGTGACTATACATTGATTGCAATAGTGGGAATCAAGGATCCGGTTCGACCTGGTGTGAAGGAAGCAGTTAAGACCTGTTTAGATGCTGGCATTGCTGTGCGCATGGTTACTGGTGATAATATTAATACAGCTAAAGCTATTGCTAGAGAGTGTGGTATTCTTAAAGACGGTGATCTTGCTATAGAAGGTCCGGAGTTTCGTTCTCTAAGTATCAACCAGATGAAGGAACTAATACCAAAACTAAAGGTGGATTACAAATACTAGTATATACATGCAGATACTCCACTATTTCAAAATCATGATTTAAAGTGCCGATATATTGTGATTAGGTAATGGCACGGTCCTCACCAACAGACAAGCATACTCTAGTGAAGACATCAAGAAATGAACTAGGAGAGGTCGTTGCAGTTACAGGCGATGGGACAAATGATGCTCCAGCTATGCATGAGGCAGACATTGGACTTGCTATGGGCATCGCAGGAACAGAGGTCTGATTATATTATGTTTCCTACAGATGACTGTTTTAAGTACTGAACACAGTCCCATGCATTTCTATATTTCTTCTTCTCTAAGAATCCATTTCCTATTCATTCTCCCAGAATATAATCCAACACATTCATGTTACCAATATTTTCTTTCTAATGCATCACTTTTTTCAAAAACATTTGTTTCCAAGCTCAACCCCAGAACAATCAAAAGGCATGCAAAATTTTCTTATGGTGAATAGCATGTGAACATCTTTTGACATATGGATGCTGACTGATGGCAAAACTATTTTAAATGTCCAAGTTCATGGATAGAACCTATAATCACCCATCGAACAATTTAACCAGGTTGCAAAAGAAAGTGCAGATGTGATTGTGCTAGATGACAATTTCTCAACTATTGTAAATGTTGCAAAATGGGGACGCTCAGTGTACATCAATATTCAGAAATTCGTTCAATTCCAGCTGACTGTCAACATTGTTGCTCTCTTGATCAACTTCATATCTGCTTGTGTGTCAGGTAACTTTTTTCACTCTGCATCCTCATTTTCTCCTAAGCTCGAGCACTTACTTTCCATGAAATGAGACACAACACTGCTTTTCTTTTCTTGTCCCTTCAGGATCAGCTCCCCTCACAGCTGTGCAGTTGCTGTGGGTGAACCTAATAATGGACACTCTTGGTGCACTTGCACTGGCTACCGAGCTTCCAAACGACGGCCTGATGCAGAGACCACCAGTACAAAGAAACGAAAGCTTCATAACGAGGACTATGTGGAGGAATATCTTTGGTCAGAGCATCTATCAGTTAGCTATTCTGCTTGTCCTCAATTTCATCGGGAAGCAAATATTGGGGCTCACGGGCTCTAATGCCACTGAAGTGCTCAATACCTTCATCTTCAACACCTTCGTCTTCTGTCAGGTAATTGTTTCTCCATTTTCTTCACACTGTAAAAATTTCAGAATTATGAATTCATCTTTCCTGTATGCATCCAGGTGTTCAACGAGATCAACAGTCGCGAGATTGAGAAGATCAACATCTTCCACGGGCTGTTTGGTAACTGGATATTCTTGGGAATCATTGCGGCCACAGTAGTCTTCCAAGTAATCATAGTCGAGTTTCTGGGCGCGTTTGCCAGCACCGTACCATTGAATTGGCAGCTGTGGCTAATCAGTATTGCATTGGGCTCTGTGGGCATGCCTATCGCAGTAGTCTTGAAGTGCATTCCTGTCAAGAACAACATGACTGTGTCACAGCACGACGGTTATGATGCGCTCCCAACTGGTCCAGAACTTGCTTAAATACCGTATTTTTCCAGCTCTGACTTGAATGGAGTTCTGCAGTTTCCATTTCGGCCCACTGACACTTTCTTTGAGATATTTAATAAGGTAAGAACGAAAAAGATTTTACAGATGATCAAACACATTTGTGAAGTTGAAACCATGTTTCCGTTGGTGCTGACGTAGAACTGTACATCATTTTAAGATTATGGGCTTTTTTGGTGCAAATATTCTGATTTTTGCTCATCACATTCAAATTTGAAGAGTGTTGAAGCGTGATTTCTATCTTTTCGAACTGCCTTTGGCTTCGACTATGACGCCGATGTGTGAAGAACTTGCAGCAACGGCGCACCAAAATCCCTGTATTTAGAATCTGCTGTTTGATGAAGCGGCGAATTTTTGATGTTTGTAAATGCAGGAAATAAATGAAGATCAACACAGAGATTTTACGTGGTTCGATTTACTGAGGTAAATCTACGTCCACGGGGAGAAATGGGGGCAGGTTTGTATTGCTTGATCTGCGAATTACAGCTTACAACACTGGCCTGCTTTATGATATTCTCTCTAGAGAGCTTTTTAGAATTTAACAGAAGAAGAAAAAGAGACCTTATCTATCTGACCTAGGTTCTATTTATACAGTGAACCAAGATCGTGGCATGCAGCATTTATTAGGTAGTGGATGTCGTGGAGATCGTGGCGACCTTGCATGGGTCCACTATCCTGCATGAGTTAATGACTGCTTGACACCACTAAATAGATCGTCGGTGTAGTGGAGGTGGAAATCCTGCATGAGTCCACTATCTCCTAGTTCGGTCGAATACTGAGACCGAACTGCTGAATTATTGCCGAGCAGCTTTTGCCGATCTGAGAGTAGAGCTTGATGCCGACCTGAGAGCAGAGCTTGATGAGTTGGCTTTCACCGAGCTGTAGGCTGGGGCCGAACTCTTTGGTTGTGCCGAACTGAACTCTTTAGTCACGCCGGACTGATACTCTTTAGTCATGCCGAACTGATACTCTGTCTTGGGCTTTACTGCTGTTGGGCTTGTTTAGTACGTACTCCATCACTACCCCCTCCGAAAAGTGAAGTGAATCACTTCGGCATTCTGGATAAAAGTATGGGGTAAGTTGATGTTTGTCCACGGTCTCATGAAGTGAACTCTTCTTTGACCGGACTTGGTTTGTGTCCTAATTTGGCGAGTTTTATCGCTCGGATCGGACTTTCCGTTGTCCTAATTTGGGGATCGGACTTTCCCTTGTCCTAATTTGGGGATCGGACTTTCCCTTGTCCTAATTCGGCGAGTTTTATCGCGTGGATCGGACTTTCCCTAGTCCTAATTCAGGCAAGTTTTATCGCGAGAATTGGACTTTTGTTGCAGTTCGTTTCAGACGAAGTGCTTGTTTAAGCTGAATTGTGGTCTTGTATCCTCTTTAGAAGCTTTGACGCACAATCGTGGGCTTGTTGCAGCTCGTTTCAGACGAACTGCTTGTTTAAGCTGAATTGTGGTCTTGTATCCTCTTTAGAAGCTTTGACGCACAATCGTGGGCTTGTTGCAGCTCGTTTCAGACGAACTGCTTGTTTAAGCTGAATTGTGGTCTTGTATCTTCTGTAGAAGCTTTGACTCATAATTGTTTAGCTTGTATATGTTCTAAGAAGGGGATCAGCCTTCGAAGAACAAGATACCTCAGTAACATTTGTAAGAGACGACACGCACAGAGACAGACAAAACACACAAACAAAACGCACAGAGACAAATAAAGACCAAGTACACCAAATAAAGCACATTGAGCAAACAGGACTCAAGACTGACTGACCGGACTGTCTCTTACAAATGGAACTTTTTGAGGTTGGAAATGTGCCATGTTCGGGGGTACCTGTTCTCCTGACATGTGAGCCAATTTGTAAGACCCTTTGCCGAGGACTTCTGATACCCGATACGGACCTTCCCATGTGGGTTCGAGCTTGCCCAGCTTTTCTGCTCGGCTTACTTCGTTGTTTCTCAGGACGAGATCTCCTACTTGAAATTGCAGCTTCTTCACCCTTTGGTTGTAATACCGGGCTACTTGCTCCTTGTACTTGGCTGCTTTTATGCATGCCAATTCTCTTCTTTCTTCGGCAAGATCTAGCTCGGCTCTCAGTCCGTCGTCGTTCATTTCTGAGGAGAAATTTAGAGTTCGGGGACTGGGTACGCCGATCTCCACCGGAATTACGGCTTCAGTGCCGTATACCAGACTGTACGGAGTTTCACCGTTGGAGGTTGTGGGTGTAGTTCGGTAGGACCATAGGACTTGAGGGAGATTTTCTACCCATTGTCCTTTGGCTTGTTCTAACCGAGCTTTTAACCCCTTCACCAGGATACGATTTGTTACCTCCGTTTGTCCGTTTGCTTGTGGATGAGAGACCGAAGTGAACCGCTGTTGAATATTCAGCTCTTGGCACCAATTCTTGAACGTCTTGTCGGTGAACTGAGTCCCGTTATCCGAGTTGAGGATGTGGGGTATGCCAAATCGGCACACTATGTTCTTCCAGACGAAATCCAATGCCTTCGAGCTCGTTATCGTAGCTAATGGTTCAGCTTCCACCCACTTCGTAAAGTAGTCCACGGCAACGATTAGGAATTTCATTTGCCGAGGAGCTTGAGGAAGTGGTCCCACTATGTCTATGCCCCATTGCATGAAAGGCCAAGGACTTTGCATAGTGGATAGATCGGTATGCGGCATCCTTGGGATATTTGCATGGATTTGGCACTTCGGGCATGTCTTGACGAGCTGCACTGCTTCTTGTACCAAGGTTGGCCAATAATATCCCCATCTTAGAACTTTTTTAGCTAAAGCTCTAGCTCCGATGTGGCTGCCGCACGATCCTTCATGAACTTCTCTGAGGATGTAGTCCGTCTCTTCTGGTCCTACGCACCGCAATAACGGCTGGAGGTAAGACTTTCTAAAGAGGACTCCTTCATGAAGTTCGTACCGAAGTGCTCGGCACGCGATCTTCCGAGCTTCTCTCTTATCCTCGGGCAATTGTCCTTGATCCAGATACTGCAAGATCGGCGTCATCCAGTTCGGCGAGCTGGATACTGAATGTACCTCGGCTTCATCAATGCTTCGATGCATTAATTCTTCCGCCTTTGAGCTCGGATCTGAGGCCAACTTACTTAAAGTATCTGCTCGGCTATTTTCCGCTCTGGGAACGCGGATTATCCGAAAATAGGAGAAACTTCGGCTGATGCTTTGCGCTTTGTCCAAATACTTCTTCATTCTCTCGTCACGAGCTTCACTTGTACCCAACATGTGATTTACTATGACTTGTGAATCACAATGGACTTTGAGAGATTTGACGAGCAGACTTTGCGCTAACTGGAGTCCGGCAAGGAGGGCTTCGTACTCGGCTTCATTATTAGTAGTGGGGAATAGGAACCGAAGTGAGTAGGTTACCTCGTGTCCGTCGGGAGCGACGAGCAAAATACCAGCTCCACTTCCCATCTTGTTTGAAGCTCCATCTACGAATCCGCTCCAGCAGTCTGGCGGCTCTACTTCGGATTCCAAGGGCTGTGCTAGTTCGGCATTGGCAGACTTTTTCTGTTCGGCAATGACAGGGATTGCTTGATCGAACTTGGCCTCTGCAAGAAAATCTGCCAAGGCTTGTCCCTTGATGGCTTTCCGAGGTAGGTACTCGATTGAGTGTTCTCCCAGCTCTATGGCCCATTTGGCGATTCTGCCTGATGCTTCTGGCTTGGTCAAAACTTGCCGAAGAGGCAGATCGGTTAAGACGCATACCTTGTGAGCATAGAAGTATGGCCGCAGTCTCCTTGCTGCATTTACTAACGCCAGAGCAATTTTTTCCAGAGGTTGATACCTTGTTTCTGGACCTCTTAATGCTCGGCTGGTAAAGTAGATGGGAAACTGCTTTAGGCCTTCTTCTCGTACAAGCACCGCGCTGATGGTTTGATCTGATGCCGCTAAGTATAAGAATATTACTTCGGCTTCGGTTGGAGCAGAGAGAATAGGAAGCTCGGCTAGATAACTTTTGAGCTCGTCAAAGGCCTTTTTCTGCTCGGCTCCCCACTCGAACTTTGGTGCTTTTTTCAACACTTTGAAGAACGGCAGTTGCTTTTCGGCTGCTTGGGAAAGGAATCGATTCAGTGCGGCTAGACATCCGGTTAGCCTTTGCACGTCATGTATGGACTTCGGCATTGCCATGTTTTGTACGACTTGAACTTTTGAAGGGTTTGCCTTGAGTCCGTCCTTTGAAACCCAACAACCCAGAAATTTTTCTGAATCTACCAAAAAGGTACATTTTTGGGGGTTGAGTTTGAGGTTGGCTTTTCGGAGCACGTCGAGAGTGGATTTGAGGTTGTCTTCGTACTCCGAAGTGCTTTTGCTTTTGACAACTATGTCGTCGACATACACTTCAACCTGTTTCCCGATTAGGTGCCGAAAAAGCTTGTCTACCATCCTTTGATAAGTGGCTCCGGCATTCTTTAAACCGAATGGCATCTTTTTATAAGCGAAAATGCCGAAATCGGTGATGAAAGCTGTTTTCGGAGTGTCACTCTCATCCATCAACACTTGGTGATATCCTTTGTATAAATCAAGAAAACAGAAAATTTCGAAGCCGATCAAAGCTTCTACTTTTTTATCTATATTCGGAAGGGGATAGCAATCTTTTGGACAGTGCTTGTTTAGATCGGTAAAATCTATGCACATCCGCCATCCTCCTCCTTTTTTCTTGATCATCACAGGATTGGCCACCCAAGAAGGATATTTCACCTCGAATAGTACATCCGCTTTTAGTAATTGGCGGACTTCGTCATGGATGACTTGGCTTCTTTCTGCCGCAAAGAGTCTTTGCTTCTGTTTTACTGGCCGGATTGAAGGATCAATATTTAACCGATGAGTGATTACCTCGGGGGGCACTCCGGTCATGTCCAACGAAGACCATGCAAAGACATCTTTGAACTCCTTGAGGAGCTGAATGGTCTTTTCCCGGAGTAGAGGCGTTCCTGCGAAGCCGATCTTGACCGTTCTGGATGGATCATCTTCGTATAACTGAACGGTCATTGAGTTCGGCTCTGAAGTGACTTCGGTCATCTCGCTTGCCTCCGACTCCGGTTGCTGTGATTGCTATGCTTGATGGTGCCGAAGTGATTGCTCGGCACTTTTAAGCGCAATCTGCAGACATTCTTTTGCTCTCTTTTGATCACCTCGGATGACCGCTATCCCACCTTTAGTGGGGATCTTGATGGTGAGGTGATAAGTAGAGCAAACGGCCCGAACTGTGTTGAGCCAGTCCCTCCCCAGGATGATGTTGTACGGAGACCGAGCTTTCACCACAAAGAACTCGATCATCGTATTGGAGCTTGTAGGCGCTTTTCCCACCGTGATCGGAAGGCTGATAATACCTTCAGGGCGGGTGTCCTCCTGGGCGAAACTTTTCAGAGGAAGTGGAGCCGGACTGAGCCGAGCTGGATCCATTTCCATTTTATCGAAACATTCTTTAAAAAGAATGCTGACTGACGCTCCTGTATCCACAAATACTCTGTGGACCAGTTTGTTTGCCACCCCGGCTTGAATGACAATAGCGTCTTGGTGAGGAGAGATGGCTGGGACGGGATCGGCATCTGAAAATGTAATCACTTCGTCTTTCTTCAGCCTTTTATGTGTTGGTTCCTCTTGATTGGAACCTCTGCGTTCTGCTTTTAGGGACGACTTAGTCTTCCCGGCTGGGAGAGCATCAATAGTCAGGATTACTCCATCATATTGCGGCTCGTCGTCGTCTTCGGGATCCTCATGCCTTTTCGGATCCTGAGGATTGCAGTTCGCACCTCTCTGCTTTTTGTTCTTTTTCGGCTGCTTGCTTTGGTATTTTTTTAACGTTCCTGTTTTCACAAGAACATCAATACCTGCAGCCAAATCTCGGCACTCCTCGGTATCGTGACCGTGGGTTTGATGGAAGGAGCAATATTGATCCTGAAGTCGCCGTGCGGCTGATTTCGTCATCCGCTTTGGTTTTTCGAACATATCGGAATGTAGTTCGAAAATTTCCGCTCTTGACTTGTTTAATGGTACGAACTGAGCGGGCGGCTTCTCAGGATTGAGACGTGGCCCCAATCTGCCTTGTACCGGTGCCCTTTGAATTCTTTCAAAAGGAGTTCGGCGAGGAAGCACCTGGTCGCTTTGATCGGGCTTCCTTTTGTCTCCTTGGGATGAGCTGTCTAACGACCGTTTTCGACGGTCTGCCTCATCCGCACGAGAAAACTGGTCCGCAATGTCCCACATTTCTTGAGCTGTTTGCGGACCGCACTCCACGAGCTTTCTGTAGAGAGCTCCGGGCAGGATTCCATTTTGGAATGCCGAGATGACAAGTAGATCATTGAGATTATCTACTTGTAGGCATTCCTTATGGAATCTCGTCAGGAAGTCGCTGATCTTTTCGTCGCGACCTTGACGTATAGAAAGCAGCTGAGCCGAAGTGATTCGGGCTTCCGCTTTCTGAAAGAACCTCCTGTGGAAAGCATCCATGAGATCTCGGTAGGATCTGATGCTGCCTTGAGGAAGGCTGTCGAACCACCTTCTGGCGTTCCCGATGAGCAGCTCGGGGAACAGCTTGCACATGTGGACCTCATTGAGACCCTGGTTCGCCATATTATATTGATAGCGTCCCAAGAAGTCATGAGGATCCTCTAGCCCGTCATAAGTCATTGACGGTGTCCGATAGTTCCGCGGCAAAGGAGTTCGGGTGATGTCGTCCGAGAATGGAGTCTTTAATGCTCCGTACATGGCGAACCCGACATCTCTTCGGTACGGAGGAGATGGAGTTCTCCTGTGGTTCCGGTACCGAGGAGGAACATGTCGGGGTTGAGGATTCTTTCTCCTGGAAGACACGTCACTACTGCGGTAGTGACTTTCATGTCTGGATGAGGAGGGAGAATCCGCCGTTGTCTTCTCCGACTGTTGGCTCTTCTGCAGGAAGGTTAAGAACTCCTCCTGCTTCTCGGCCAAGAACAGCTTGACAGCCTCGTTCAAATTGGGCTGCTGGGAAGACTCGGTGCGATGACTCCTGGAGTGGCTTGCTCCTTCTTCGTGAGAACCGGAGGTAGACGTCTCCCGAGGCCGTTTTTCAGACCTGCGAGCTGGACTAGCTTCCTCACGGTTATCACGAACAGTATTATGGGTGTTATGTGATCTGGTATGCATTTTTTTTTTTTTTTTTTTTTTGGGGTAGAAAAAGGGTCAAAAATTCGCTTTATCACAAATTTGGTTCTCTGTTTCCCACAGACGGCGCCAGTGATGAAGCGGCGAATTTTTGATGTTTGTAAATGCAGGAAATAAATGAAGATCAACACAGAGATTTTACGTGGTTCGATTTACTGAGGTAAATCTACGTCCACGGGGAGAAATGGGGGCAGGTTTGTATTGCTTGATCTGCGAATTACAGCTTACAACACTGGCCTGCTTTATGATATTCTCTCTAGAGAGCTTTTTAGAATTTAACAGAAGAAGAAAAAGAGACCTTATCTATCTGACCTAGGTTCTATTTATACAGTGAACCAAGATCGTGGCATGCAGCATTTATTAGGTAGTGGATGTCGTGGAGATCGTGGCGACCTTGCATGGGTCCACTATCCTGCATGAGTTAATGACTGCTTGACACCACTAAATAGATCGTCGGTGTAGTGGAGGTGGAAATCCTGCATGAGTCCACTATCTCCTAGTTCGGTCGAATACTGAGACCGAACTGCTGAATTATTGCCGAGCAGCTTTTGCCGATCTGAGAGTAGAGCTTGATGCCGACCTGAGAGCAGAGCTTGATGAGTTGGCTTTCACCGAGCTGTAGGCTGGGGCCGAACTCTTTGGTTGTGCCGAACTGAACTCTTTAGTCACGCCGGACTGATACTCTTTAGTCATGCCGAACTGATACTCTGTCTTGGGCTTTACTGCTGTTGGGCTTGTTTAGTACGTACTCCATCACTGTTGAATCTGTATTTTGATTTCGAACTATTTCTTACTTTTATTGTTCAGGTTTCTCTTTTGCTTTATGTTCTTGTTTGCTGTGTTATAAATCCATAATTTTATCACTAAAAATAAGCTTACATTTCTAAACTTGTCTACTAGTCTGATTCAGGGCATAGCATAATGCAAATTGGAGCTGCCAAAAAATAAACTCTATCTAACTATCTAAAGCTGATGTTGCACAGCAATGTGCAAGCCACTGATCTCTTAAGTCTCTTGTAGTTGCAATTACAATAATGGCCTCTATATATTCCTACTGAACATAGGATAAGATCACACGCAAAGAATAGCACTGCGAATGCTCATTTGAGTCTCCTCTTCGACTCTCCATAGGCAACGACCCCCATGACTGTCATGGTGTAACCAGCAATACCGATGAAGGTGACTGGATTTCTGAAGATGAGGATCGAGATGACAACGGCCACTGCACCTTTAGCATTACCTAAAACCTGGTCACAAAAATAAGCAAGTACCAGAAGACTTCAGATAGATAAACAAATATGGCTAATTTTATCACATCACTGGTCTTATTTTTCAAATGCACGATCATATGTATTGCGGTGTGAAGACCCCTTAAAAGAAACGTATTCAATACTATCCATCCATACACACAATCTGGTTGAGGAATACGTACTTGGAGTGTTAGAGCACTGGTATGCTTAGTCACCAGGAAATTGCACAAGTTCGCTCCATAAGCCATTGTTGAATTGACGAAAAGAAAAGTCCACATGAATTTATGTTCCTTTCCAAGCGTGACAACTAAGTCGAGCACATCAGGCTCCATTACGAACGCAGCAGGGATCAAAACTACAACAGCAATTGGTGCCATATAAAGCATCAAATTCATAGAGTTCAGCTTTTCCCTGCAATAACAAGTGGTTTGTTGTTGACTATGCTTTGAGAAAGAGAAGATCAACTCCAACAGAGAGCAACGATTATCAAAACACGGATACAACAGTGTTTTTATTAAGACAGTCAGCTAGACTACATGTTGCTTCTCCTTCAGCTTCTATCTGTTGATGATTGAAGAAAATAAAATGTGAAACGGTCTAGACTTACTGCCTAAAGCTTTTTTTTTCAGCTAGAAGAAGTCATACAGGAAAGGCAAAAGGAGAGTCAAGAAAATAGTTTAGCAGATATTTTGATTAGTTACTTACCCTTCACTAGAAAGAAGGACCCCCTGAAGCACTGACTTGAAGGCTCTCGCTGCAGTTGCGCTTATACACATAATAAACCCATACAAATGGAAGCTGGGCTCGCCCTACAAGAGACAAGAAACTAATGTAATATCAGAAACCAGAAATCAAGATTGAGTACGAAACAATTGGTAGTAGTTAGTACAGATGCCATTAACCAACGATAGTATTGCTTTAGACTAAATGCAAAATGCGTATATACTAATGACTCCAGAACAGGGCTCAGTCGCAGCATTCACTGTTATTAAGGGAACTAGGAAAGTAGCTCGAGCACGTTGGCAACTTCTGCAGATATACAGGACGTGGATAGAAATTACATTGCGAATTGTGAATGCGCTGTGCAACAGAGGTAAAATCAGCATGCATGAGCACTGCCGATCCTATTATGTCTAACCAACAAAAGATAACCACGCCAGTGAAGGTATAGTCTTTGCACAATATAGTAAATTCGTTAAAACTTTAGATCATTTAGTTATATTACAAGCAGCACTTAGATAAAAATACATCTAACCGTGATAAATAAAACACGCGAAGTAACAAGATCGCAGATCTGATATTCATTTCTGAAGTGAACAGCAAAAGTTAGTAGCAAAAGTGAGAGATCGAATCGATCCAACAAGGGAAAACTGAAATTAATTGTTGTTACCATAAACCGTACTATCAATTAGGATGCATCGATATTCAGATCTTGTATAAAATAGCCAATCGAAGCCACAAAATTTCCTTAGTTATGATGCAGCAAAACAATCACAAAATTCGAATCTATCATCAGATGAGATGAAGCAAAAAAACTCATACATACATACATACATACCCCACTAGCAATGACGACGCCAGCCACTACAGGGACTAGGCAGGTATAGGTAGCCCAGGCCTCCCGCTTCTGCGTCATGAGATACGCAAATAGCGCGGTGAAGAAGGGAGTGGTGGCACCGACGGCCTGATTGAAGGAGACGGGAAGGAACTTGAGGGAGATGTTGCCGCCGACGACGGAGGCGCAGAATACGATGCTGAGGGTGGCGATTCGGAGGAATTGGGAGCGCGATTTGAGGCGCTGGAAGGGGACGAGTTTGAGGAAGATGATGGAGATGTAGCTGAGGACGGCGCAGGCGGACATGTGGCACATTGTGAGGAAGATGGGGAAGGAGAAGCCATAGTTGGAGAGGAGGAATTTGTTGAGGAGGAGGACGCCGATGTTGGTCGAGTACCATAGGATTACGAGGCTGGTGATGAACACTGCGTCCTTCTTAGATGACATTGTTTATTTTGTGAGAGAGAGGTTGTTGGATTTGGATTGAATTGTTGGATTTTCATTTCCTGGTGGACATTGTGGATTAATTGCAGAGATCTGTGTTCTGCAATTGCAGGATGAATTATTGTTGGTGTGTGTGTGTGTTAAAAGAATTTGTGTTGCCAAATTTGTATAGGTGGCGGCGATGGAGTCTGCCTAATCCGAGGCTTTACATTTCAATTTTCACGCTTCAACAATGCAATGCATACTTCACACCACCACTCTACCACATTACGTTATTATTCCTTTTTTTCATTTCAGGCTAACAAATTGTCATACATTATTTATTACTCCATTTTAACTTCAAATAGTTTGTAAATTTTAAATATAAAATAATAATAATAGTGAAATTCCTTTATTATTAAATATTTAAAATTACTCATTAAAAATATATATAAATCTTCAAAATCCTAAAATATAAAACTATTCGGTGTACATCCGGCGTTGCATCTCTGACATCGACGACATATCATCCTCATCCATCATCATTTCCCTCAATTGGCTCTCCTCACCTATATAATGAAAATGAACAAAGATCAAATACAAAAGAAGATTCATTGCCTTTGGTTTATGTGTCTTCAATGTGTTTTATTTTCATTTTGGTTTCATTTGTTTTATTTTACTTCATTTTTTATTTTTTCTATATCTTTTTATTTGTATTTATTTTTTAATATTTGTTAAAAAATATTATTTTAAATTTTATTAAAATATTAAGAAACATGATTTTAATTGGTACTTTTTGTTTTAATTTTAAAAAATTTAGTTAATTCCAATTTAAAATGAAATATTTTTCATTAATTACATTTTTTATTTAAAGAAATTAAAAATGGGACCCACAATGCTTAATTGAAGGAATGGTGGACAAAAAGTGGTTTAGGCCCATAAATAGTGTAGTGAATAAATGGTGTAAAGAATAGTAGGGTATGTAGTGAATAAATGGTTTAAAGAATAGTAGGGTAGTGGATACCCCACCTGACTTAATCTACACATAATAGCATAATTGACTCAACTCACTACTCAAATAACTATTCCCTCCGTCCAAACTTAATTAGTTCGTAATCCTTTTCGGGTCATCTCAGGTATTATCTCTTTATTTAACTCACTAAATATGGAGTATTTCTAAATTATTGTGTCGAATAAAACGTCTCACTTAAGTAAGTCGGGACGGAGGAGTGCCTATTTACAGCAACTTCCCTGTGTATATTTATTGGCTCGATAACATGCATCAAGACCAAGGCGAAATTATTACTAGTTAGGAATCTGAGGGGAGTCACGGCTACTACAGACTTAAGAGGGAACAGCTGCAACAACTTATTGGATTGGAGTAATTGTTACTGTGGTAAATGGTAATACGCGCATATTTCTAGTTCTCTCATTTATCCTTTTTTGATCAAATTAGTTTTTACGCATCAAGCATACTCATTCATCTATTTTGTATGTTCTCATCTGTAAATACAATCTAAGCATCGATCATGACTCACACAAGGAAAAAAAAAGGTGTGACTAGTGGATGGTAATTTTGTTGTGAAGCCTATTACTGAAAAATATGTCAAGCCTATAACTACTTTCAGTGCTTAATCTGAAAGCAAAACATGCATTTTGATTTCTTTACTATAGAAAGCAAAATATCAATCTGCTCATGATCAGATAAAACATCTCTTTGAGGGAAGCTAGAGCAATTATAGGCAATCTAATTTAGTTTCCCAGGTTACTTAACACGTTAAGCCATGAGACTCTGCAAAGCCGATGTTCCAGATAAACTCAATACTTGCAATCTAGCTGTTCACTCCTGACTTGGACTCGGCATCAAGCAAACAACCGCAATGAGTCTCTGTTGTTAAGTGATTGAGGAAAAAAATCACTGAACAAAGATTTGAAATCTAGGTGGAAAAGATCATCATCTTTAGAGAGAATATTTTATTCTTCTATAGAAAGAAGAATAAATGCATGTAGGATTCACATTTAAAGAGAGCAAATTTCTATGATTTAAATTAATCATTTGACAAAAGAAGCTCGAATACAAGTTTTCGTTTTTCCAGTTTCCAGTTCACCAGATCTTGAATTCTAGAACAATCAGTTTCCAATAAAAGAACACGCTATCAATGCAGTTCATATTCTCCATACCTTACTTAGCTACCGGTTTGCTACCAGCCTCCTTCAATGCTCGAACAAGATGTATAATCCGGTATTCTAGCTTTGCATTTTCAGTAGCAAGCCTCTGCAACTCCTTCGTAGCCTGATGCAAGGATAATCAGAAAGGTGGATTTTAATTCAACACATTACTGTAAGATCCCAGTAATGAACACTACCTTTTCCCTTTCCGCAAGCTGCTCGGCCTTTGCACTCTCGAGCTGCGATTGGAGGTCGCCTACTAACTTAAGTTGTTCGTCGTTTCCAGATCCTGAACAAGACCATTTGCAAAGGGGACCAAAAATCAGAGGACCATTTTTTATGTCCAAGTTTCCAGCTGAGGAAGTGAACCTGAATCTTGAGAATACCTTGGTTTCTGGCCAGAGAAGCTTCAAGTCTTGCCAGGCGATCCTTCACAACGTAATCAAGTGTCAAAATAATTTTATGGCAATGCAATCAAAATATATACAGATTATGCAACCTTCACTGAAACGATGGACAAAAATTTTCCTAGATATTATTTAGCTATATTGTTTGGTGACAGAACCTTTTTACAGGTTACAGAGACTCCAAAACTCGAGCTGAACTCTTATTTTGCTCTCCTGCTAGTTTCCATCCAAAAAAAAAAAGCAAATTGAAGTGGTGAACACCATAATGTCACATAAGTCGAAGCCGTGTATTTATGGTCTAATTTGGGGTTAACTATTTTGGTAAAACATAACAGATGCCAAGTAGTTGCCGACTGAATATAGTGAATGTGATTTGTGCATTAGTAATTACGCATTGGTAGGAAGTATCTTGTTACTCAGAGCATGTGATTATGCACATATGCAAGCAGCATCTCTACAGCCACAGCAATAACACAATTGATAAGGTTCGCTTCCTAAATATTTCCATATTATCTACAATAGCATAGAGTAAAAATACTAGGTCACTGATAAAATAAAGAATGTTAAGCAAATGCCCTTAATTTTTGCTATAATCCAACATCATTCTTCAATTCAAATTGAGAAACTCATGGCTTAACCGCATCAACAAGCACAAGCGTATGAGAAAAAATAGCATTCAATCAATAAAGAATGACACGCCAAATTCAGAAATCAACAAACACGCGCACACACACAGCAGTAGGATGAAATCCAAAAATAAAAATAAAAATAAAAATCAAGAATCTTAAAAGAGTTGGAGCACTGAAACCTCTGCTTCAGAAGCTCTTTGGTAAAAGGGCCTCAGTGTTTCTTCGAGATTGTTTGATTCCGCCGCCATTTTCGCTCCCTCGCTCACAACGAATGCGAACTCAGATAGTTGTACCAACAAAGTAAAAGATCAATTTGCAACTTACACGACGTTTTTAGTTTATTTGGAATGCGTTTGTTTTAGCAGAAATGTCAAAATTAGGGAAAAATTAGCCCTCGATGTGGTTATTCAATTTTCAGGTTAATTGATAACCTAGTCGAATAATATATCCTCGGTCGCATAAAAATATAAATATTTAAGATGACATAGATTTTAATGCATAATTAATAAAATAAAATATAGAAAAAATAATAATTGGAATATTGTTAGTGAATAATGAGACTCGCCTTATTAAAAAGAAAGAAGTTACCAAAAAAAACTATTTTTAAGACGCATACCAAAATGAAAAATGTCATATTTTTATGAAACAGAGTATAGTACTAAAAAAATTTAATCTCAGTATAAATTGACATGATATCAATCATTGGTGTTAACTGAAATATTCATTTTTTAAAAAATACCCATATTGAAATTTAGAGTTTTATTGGTTAGTAAATATATTTGACCATATTTGTTCTGATATCCCACGTACCTTCGCCTAGGAGCATCCACAATAGAACTCGAGAGGGTGTGTCGTGCCACTCAAGGCATTCCACCGGGTGGCGCCCTCATCGGGAGGTCGGGTCGGATGACAAAGACAAGGGATGGTGATGGAGTGGGATACTGCTCTACGCCCTTGCGGACAAGGCGCCGCCAGAGAGGGAGGAATTTTGGATAGGGAGGGGCGGGGGTTGGGGAATTTTTAAAATTATAATTTATCAATTTTTTATGAAAAAAAATGAAATTTTAATTTTAGGAGTTGTAAATTTTTAGTTTTTTAGACTTCATAGGATTTTATTTTTTATGAATTTAATAAATTAATTTCATTTTTTATGTTGTTATAAAATATAATTTTATAATAATTTGAATGAAAATAATGAATAGCGCAAATTAATAGAATAGATAGTTTTACTAGCTGAGTAGTTGTAGCAGAAAAAGATGATTTCAATCGATTTTGTGTGCATTTATGTGGTAAAAGAAAATGAAAATTCTAAAATAAACTTTCACAATTAATTCCATTTAAATCTTACTCATACAATATTAATGGTGTAGCGCGATAGGGACCTAACTATAGAATATAATACTACTAGTATTATGACGTACGTGAAGTATACAAATTAATATGGTACCATAATGCCATTGCATTGCAATAGGCCAATAGCCAATAGCCAATAGCCAATAGTATAAGATTATTATCATACGGTTTTAACGCTAAAAAATACGGTGTACCGGGAAATATGCTTGTAAAAATAGTCTTCACCGAGCAAGAGCCTTTAAAATGTCAACACATAATTTTGTTGACATTTTAATATATTGTATTGACATTATGTGTTGATATTTTAATATCATAGTGTTGGCATTTTTAATATAGTGCGTTAATGAGTTAACAAAATTAACAACTTAAAAAGTTAGCAATATAGCACACCCCGGATGCATAATATATAAACTGAATTATTTTATTTAGTGGAGCATTGTGTAGGAGTTATGAGCTACAGTATATGGGAGGGATATTACATCCAATATTGTGGTGGTAGTCATTGTAATTTCGTTGGACATGCATCATCAGTTGAAATTTGAAAATACTAAAATTGATTAGTTAAAATGAGAAGTAGTTGCAGCAGCTGAAACTCCTAACCTCTGAAATTAATGACCGCTTGTAAAGTGGGATCCAATCCATTCCATTCCATTCCATTCCATTCCATACCATTAATTACCACCACCTTAAATGCATGGTTTGGCATCCAACTGCTTCAATCAATGCCCACTCCCTCTCTCTCTCTCCACCTTTCTGTATTCTGAATGCTAGTTGTGACCCCAGACACAGAATAAATATGAATAATTTAGGAGGTGCATGCAATTTCAATCATTTTAAAATCAATTAATGTTTCTAAGTAGCCTCTCCAAGATTCCAGAGTTGTTGAAATTGTCACTCAAGCAAAGGTTGGTGCTTTTTTTCCCTTTTCTTTTCTAGAATTTTAGGTTTTTTATCACTTGGTAGTTGAACAAACTCCGGCGGAATTCACAAAGTTACCCATTTATTTATTATAGTAGTATATTCAGTTGTGATATTACATATGCAATGAAGCTAAATTTTGAAGAGATTAGGCTTTATCTGATTGTGCATTGTCTGTTTGTGAAATATTTGTGGTTGGGATTAACAAAATTTAAAGAATTGGAGGGTTGGATATTGAGTAGGGATTAGATCAGACCATAAAATTAGTTCAGAGTTGGGTGGACTTTTCACTAGAAAAACATTCTGCTTTTCTGATTATCCGCCAACCCCAGATTTCTGTGATTGAATATTGGTTGTTAGATAGATCATATATAGATCCAGAAAATATTAGCACAAGTTATAGAACATCTGTATAAATTCTTGATAGAAAATTTGAATTTGCTGATTAGTGTTCTTCATCATTTTGTTGTGTTGGAATAGTTGTGATTGTAGTCAAAGATCATTGATAAGTCACCCCTTTTGCACTTGCAAATTACTTAAAATTCTTACTAGAGTGTTTTAATTTGAACTTTTATAGAGAAATGCAAGTTTCTTTATTAGTTTCTCCTTCATATTTTTGTTGTTGGAATAGTTATCATTGACAAGCAACTCCTGCTCTTGCAAATTTTTGGGATTTTCCTTTGCACTTGAAAACTAGTTTAAATTCTGGATAAGGGTATCTTGATTTGGATTTTTGGAGAAATACAAGTTTCTTTATTAGTTTCTGCTTCATAAATTGGTGATTGTAGTGAAAGATCATTGATAAGCAACTCCTTTTGCACTTGCAAATTTGCCAAGTCTTGTTGAAACTTGAGCTCCTTATACTTGGAAGAGATGGTTGGCAGCATTGAGGTTGCAAACAACTGCACACACTCAAATGGGGTCGTACAGAGCAGCAATGGCTCCGAGGAGAAGCTAGACGAGCTTCGTAGATACGTTGGCAAGGCCGATGGCGACCTCTTGAAGATTGTTGGTGTTGGAGGAGGCGCGTGGGGGAGTGTCTTTGCAGCATTGCTTCAAGACAGTTATGGCCAGTACCGGGACAAGGTCCAGATCAGGATATGGAGGCGGCCTGGGAGAGCTGTTGACAGAGCCACAGCTGAGCACCTGTTTGAGGTGATCAACTCAAGGGAGGACGTGCTGAGGAGGCTGATAAGGAGATGCGCGTATCTCAAGTATGTCAAGGCACGCCTGGGTGACCGGACGCTCTATGCTGACGAGATCTTGAAAGACGGCTTCTGCCTCAACATGATTGACACGCCACTTTGCCCTATGAAGGTTGTGACTAACCTGCAGGAGGCGGTTTGGGATGCGGATATTGTCATCAATGGCCTGCCCTCGACTGAGATACGTGAGGTCTTTGAGGAGATAAGGGATCATTGGAAGGAGAGGATCACCACACCGGTCATCATATCTCTGGCAAAGGGGATAGAGGCGGAGATCAGCCCGTCTCCTCGGATAATAACACCCACACAGATGATCAGCCAAGAAAGTAAGTTGATTGCAACCAATTTAGTCACATAGAGATGTGCAGCTGCATTACTCATCCTATTTTTGTTCTGACTGCGATATCAGCTGGAGTCCCAATAGAGAACATTCCCTGTGCGTGTGTCTTAATCTCTGCAAATATCGTCTCTTTTTTTTCATTTTATCAACTTTTTTTTTGGGTGGAATTGCTAGTAATTAGTGAATTGGGGGAAATGTATGGTTTCGCGTCTTTCTGGGTTTTATAATGTTGATTTGAGGTGTATTATATTGGGAAATATCATTAGCTTAGGTTGATTGTTCTTGCATTTTGTAGCAAATGCAAAAATCCCGAAAATTTGGGGGTTACTGCTGAGTGAAAACCTTATTTGACTGGTTGCTTTGATGATTTTAAGGTACTTTACTGGCTGTCTGGCCTTACATGCAATGATGAGAATTTTATAGCTAAATCCGGTGCTCAACGTGTTGCTTCTGCTGAGGGTGTTGCTCTGATAGCCCCAGACACTTCTCCTAGTGAGTCTCTTTGTTTTTTGTGCTGGATTTTATATATTAATGCTTGATCTATTCACTTTGTGAGAGTATTGTTGTCAAGAATTAGTGCAGAACTCTTTTCCTTTCGTTTAATGTTTAGAAGGTAACCGCAGACTTCAACTCGTTTCAAAGATTCAACTTGGCTTTGTTTTAGCTTGAGTTTTCAACTTATAATTGATAGCAGCTGAGATTCTTTACTCTGCACCTGGAATCTCAACAGTTCCCATATTATATTGATGACTGATTCCTCTCTATGACCATATGGTAAATGAGGAGCATGCCGCGTCTTATCATGGTTCCGAAGTTAGGAAATATGAAGCCTTGCTTTTATATGGTTCTCAATTTATGCATGTGCTTTACTGTAAACAATTTTTCTGTATTCCTTTTTAATTTGTCTCCTTATTTTCCTTCCTAATTAAAGCATTAGAAATACTTATCTCTAAACCTTGTTATTGTTCTAATGGTGAAGTGTCTCCTTTCGTTTCAGGGGGCTTGAACATTGAAGGAGAAGCTGATAGCTGGGATTTTGGTGTAGGTCTGTAAAGAGGATCTATATAATTTACCTTCCTTCTTCTATGTCCATGTCATTCATGAATGGATATAAATTAAGACATATAACCTGTCTTAGCAGCTTTTTTCGTTCACAACGAGCCTCCTAATTCGTGCTTGGTTAAACACAGTCATCTTCAAGATGAAAGATTAGTATTATTGTTTTATTAAATGTTTCTGATCAACAGGTGCTGGATTTTATCTGAATGCTACACAAGAGAAGTGGAAGAACTGGCAAATGTACGACTATGTTGTGAAAGAGTTGCCAGCAGTTCTTAAGGAGAACTTTCTTCAGCTTGACACGTCTCGGGCATCTATATCTGGTCATTCCATGGGTGGACATGGAGCTCTGACAATTTACCTAAAAAACTTAGACAAGTACAAGGTTGATGTGTACAATTCTATGTTATCATTGGCCTTCATTTACTTTGCACCCAAATCCTTTTGCTTAAGTTGCACATTGCATGTTTACAGTCGGTGTCAGCATTCGCTCCTGTTGCAAATCCTATAAACTGTCCATGGGGCCAGAAAGCATTCACAAATTATTTGGGTGAAAACAAGGCTGCCTGGGAGGTATGATCTTTCTGTGATTATGGCCTGTTTGAAGCTGGTGTATTTTTAAAATTAAGTACTTGAACATAAGATATATATCAATATGCAGGAGTATGATGCCAGCATTCTTGTATCGAAGTATACCAATGTTTCAGCGACTATTCTCATTGATCAGGTAAAATTCGCCTTTTTCCATCACTTCAAATGTCTGTTCAGATTATAGTTGAACTTATAGAAAAACCATTGCTTTGATTAACTGCGTTTGTGTCTTCATTGTTCAGTTTACATTTGTATGTTTGGACTTGGGACTTTACCGTTTCTTTCTACTTTCAAGTCAAAGGTATAGCAGGAGCGAAGGTTGTTGCTGATATCTTAACATTCTGTCTTGTGCAGGGAGACGCAGACAAGTTTCTGAGCGAACAGCTCCAGCCGCAAAAGTTTGATGAGGCTTGCCGGAAATCGAAGGTGCCGCTGCTGCTCCGAATGCAACCAGGTTACGATCACTCCTACTATTTCATTGCTACGTTCATCGACGATCATATCCGCCACCACGCCCAAGCCCTTAATCTGTAATGCAATGGCGCTCTAGATCATGTCAGAATGGACTTTGCTTCTGTTTGAACTTGAAAATTATGTAGAAGACGATAGAAGTTGGAGTTGTTTATTGTGTTTGATTTTCCCCTCTCGTTTTCTGGCTTTGATCGCCTACCTTACGCAGAATATATGTGCTTGAATTACTAATACCATCCGGATCCATGTCTCAATACCGTCTCATCCCTTCACTATTCATGGGTCTCACTGCACTTTTTACCACATCTCCTAACTAATAGACAGCACTTGCATTGTTTTATCTCTTAACTATCTCATCCCTTAACTATCTCATCCCTTAACTATTCATTCAATTTCATTTTTTTATTTCCAACAAATTCAATTAATATTTCATTGAAATATTAAATTAATACTAATAATTCATTAAATCATTAAAAACCACAAAAATTACAACCCTGAAAATACGAAAAATACATAATTGAAATCCTAATGTTACAATTTATTGAAATCCGCATAATTATGGAAAGTGATGCGGTGATCATCTAACGGTTGTCAAATTTTGCTCAAATGGATGAAAGAAATGATAAGAATTAAATCAAATTTCCTTTTCTATGATTTCATAGCTATATACCTATCTTCAGAAGGATGGTATGATTGTTTTAAAAAACCGACTATTGAAGTCGGCTCAAACCTTATGAGAAAATGGTGTTCTTCTGAAAATAATGATATTTTTACAGCGATTCATCCCCCTCTTCAATCCTTAAAAATACAAACTTCCAAAGGGGAAATTATTGCTGACCCTTTCAAACGAACTAAAGTAAATGACCCTGAAGAAAATAGAGAATTTTGAAAAATTATTCAACAAAATAATTATGCAAACCAGGCTCTTCATACTATTGCAGGTCAATTAGATACTATTTTTTCAAATAACCTCCCTGCTAGCAGACAAAGTATCCTTAATGATACTTCCAAACCTTTTTTCAAAAGTAATGAAATTTTAAAAAATAAGAATATTTCTTTTAATTCAAAAACTGAGAACATTCTTAAAAAACTCTCTGAAAACCTTGGTGAATCAAGTAAACCAACTACAAATGTTATTCATGAAAGCCATGAGACGAGTACTGAGCAATCAAGCTACTCTTCATCTGAAAAGGAAGATAATTTTGTTGAAAAATTAGAAGACGTTTTCAAAGATTCTAATAACTCCCCCCTCAAGATAAATAAAATCTTCAAAGGGAAAAATTTTAATAGCAGTAAACCTTATTATAATAGACCTTCACCAGCAGACTTACTCTATGAAGAAAGAGGTCAATTTCATAAATCCAGTTATGACGGAACTTCAATAACTGAATGGAATATTGATGGAAAACCTGAATATGAAATTCTCAATACCTTACAAGAAATGGGAATGGCAAAAATGGCATATAGATACGCAGGTATTTCTGAAAAAGAAGCTTGTGTCCTCCTTGTTAATGGCTTTACAGGTCAACTTAAAAATTGGTGGGATAACGCTTTAAGTTTGGAAAGCAAAGAAGAAATTCTTAATCATGTTGTTAATATTGAGGATCAAGATGGGGATATACAAGAAGCAAGCGATGCTTGTGACTTTCTTGTTGTCACCATTTCCATGTATTTCGTAGGAAATCCTAGGGAAGAGTATAATAGCTCTTCTATGGTTTTAAACAACCTTAGATGTCCTTCATTATCTGATTACAGATGGTACAAAGATGTCTTTCTAACTCATGTCCTCAAAAGAAGTGATTGTAACCAAGCTTTCTGGAAAGAAAGATTCATAGCAGGATTACCTAAACTTTTTAGTGAAAGAATAATACAAAAACTCAAAGATGATATTAACTCTGAAAATATCACTTTCGAAAATATAACGTTTGGCCAATTATTTGTTTTTGTCAAAAAGGAAGGGCTAGCCCTTTGCATGGAAATAAAAATACAAAACAAATATAGAAAAGACAAACAAAAGGAGAAAAATGAATTAGGATGCTTCTGTGAAATGTTCGGGATTGAAAAAATTGAAGCTCCTTCTTCTAAGATTAAAAGGAAAACTAAAAAATTCAAAAAATTGCAAAAGCGAGATAATTACAAACCAACCCAAGGTAATTTTAGAAGAACAAAACCTATAAGAAAATTTAAACCACCCAATAATAAAGACAGAAATGAAATAAGATGTTGGTATTGCAAAAAATCAGGTCACACTAAAGACCAATGTTGGAAGAAAAGGAAGAAAAACATTAGGTCATTAAGTAAACAAATTAATAACATGCTAAGAGAAGAAGTTAATTCCTCAGATTCAGAAAATGAATCAGAAATTGAAGAAATTCAAAACATTTCTGA
Organism: Salvia splendens; assembly: GCF_004379255.2. Taxonomy (NCBI): domain Eukaryota; kingdom Viridiplantae; phylum Streptophyta; class Magnoliopsida; order Lamiales; family Lamiaceae; genus Salvia; species Salvia splendens. The sequence continues at coordinate 14,965,181 of NC_056034.1, forward strand.
AAGTAGTAATTATCATAGTAGTGTTGAAAATGAAAATGATATTTTCTCCTTTTGAAAATGGATTCTTACTAAATTTAGGATTTAAGTTAGACGACATAAGCCTAAGATAAACTCTAAACATGATAGCTAAATTTTTGCAGGGATGAAACTCATCTCCATGTATTTGAACATCAAGAACAAGAGATTCAAGAATCATAGGATCTGTAAGGTCTACAGAGAAATTTGGAGAGCAATTAAAGTATATTGGGCCATTACAAATATTAGTTTGAACCATAGCTAGTATAGAAGTTTTGTAATTTTTTAATCTTTTGTCCCTAAGAACAATATATATAGGGGTATCAACTCCTATATGAACAAGAGGCTTAACCGCAACTTGAGCAAGCCCAAAATGGGCAAATCTATATTTTTGTTCTCTATATCTTTTTATGGATTCTTCTTTGAGAAGAGGGAAACTTTCAGATTTTTGCAAAATACTCCTAGTTTCTTCATGAGTTCTAATGGAGAAAACTGTCTTGAAATCAAACAGACTTATGTCATAGAAATTTTCTACTTTTTCTTCAGGAATACTCCAGTTTGAATAATTAATAGGAGCATAAGTTTCATTACTCAAAACTATATTCTTATCCATTTTATTTTTGGTTTTGGGTCCTAAAAGACTTCTAAACTTACTGGTCATACTCAAACAGAGGGATAGAGATTAAGATTAGGAGTTGGTTTAGATCTAAGAAACTGGTCGCAGGGGAACACTATGCGTGGAACACCTAGACTTAAGGCTTACCAACCGTCTTACAAGCTTGCCAAACCTGAATTCCAACGTTTCTTTGACTAAGTTTATTCCTAAGGATAATCTGATCATCTCAGCTTCGAGTATAAGACAGTATAAATTATAGGTCTAATAACATCCATTACCGCCATTAAAATGGCTCTGATACCATTTGTACCCAGGTTATCTTTTGATAGTTTTGAATCATCAAACTTATTGGTTAAAACCTTGTTGTTAGAACACGTATTGGCAGAAGCCTTATTGTGTAATAACGTATTGGTCAGAACCATATGGTTTGTGATATGAATGTTATGATAAATTATTCCGTTATTAAACATTATGAAAGACATATTGAAAATATTTTGCATAATGAAAGAAAGCAGAATGAAAGTAAAGAGATTTTAAAAACTAACTTTGGATTAAAACTTCAAGGTAGCAGAGGGAAGGAGGGAGAAGAGCAATGGTTCTGAGATCAGTAACCGGTGTGCTTCTCTTCCTAGAAAACCTCTTATTTATAGCCAACATCCCTGGCTACATAGGAGTAACGTCAGTAGTGACGTAAAACACAATAATTTACATAGTGGAGCAACTATTACAAACAGTATCTTACAGAAACGTAAGCAGTGACGTAAAACACAATAATTTACATAGTGGAATAACTATTACAAGCAGTTTCTTACAAAAGAGTGGCTACGTGTTGATTTTTCTGGAGTAGCCGTCATTCTTGACTTTTGAGGAGAGAGCTTTTGAAGAAGGTGGCTCATGAAGCAATCATGCAGCCAATATGATGTTAATTTGCCGGATCTTGTTTTTACAACGTTTGATGTATTGACAACGTCTTCATTCTTCATTATCATGGTAGAAATCCATATGATAACTTCTTCTAAATCGATATTTGTACATTTCTTCCAGACATCTTTCTTCATTAAGAATTGCTGCCTGGAGCCATCTGAGTTCTGATCTAAAATCGAACTGTTGAAAAGGATGCATCGGTCAGGCTGCAGTAATAATGGAGATAATTTCGAGTGTTCTTTTCATCCTTTTGATTCTATTGATTCTATGAAAAATGTCATCAATGGTTTCTCTAAGAAATGGAAAATCCACTTCTTCAGGAGGGACCTCAAGAACAATCTTTGCAATTTCTGAGAGGGAGGTAACCATTTCGGTATCAATCTTGATATTATCAATGAGAAACCTAGAATAGGCTTCAGTATTCTTCTTTCTAAAGAAACCTGTTTTCAAAATCAAAGGGGTCTTGACCCCCAATAGGATCAGAAGAGACCGATTCTTCAGACTTTGAAGAGACAGACTTTTGGGCCATAAATTCAAAGAAGTCTTTCTTGATATGTTCTGGAAGGTTTTTCAGAAAATCATTTGGTTCCGAGGTACTGGCCTTCTTTGTTCTTTCTGCCTTGCTTTTTTCTTTGTTATCCTTTTGGAAAATCACTTTTTCACCAGTGGTAAAAAATTGTTTGACAGCAGATTCACCTCCAATATGATTTTGGAACTTAGCCCACCATTTAACTTTATAGACCCTTGTCAAGGAGAAAGGAGTATGATCTGGAAAGATTTTTTCAAAATTGAAATCATAGGAAAAAATCCAAGGGACTTTGAATTCCGCATGGAACATGATGAATTTCTGGAAATTTTTGAGAGTGGAATATTCAGCAAAAGTATGAAACCCTTGTTGAACATCAGAAGGGAGAAATTGGATTAAAGATCCCATTTTTCTCCACCAATCGGGGAACCAAACAGGGAACTGTTTTTCACAATTATGATGAAAGCTTATGAACCAAGAGTGATTATAATATCTCAATAAGAAAGCTCTGAACCAGACATTCTTATAATCGATATAATTGTACCCTTGAGCTGGGTGGTTAAAATTTTTGAACTCATTGAGGCCACCAAAAGTGGTTGTGGTAAGGACTCTTTTGATAATGCATTTTGAATACTCAATTCTTTGGATCTGTTGTAAATATGAGTTATTTCAACTGAGTCAGAGTCAATTAGAATAAACTCATAATACTTCTGATCCTTCAAACAATCATCAGATTCTCAGAGTTGGGAAGTATTTGGAAACCGTTTTCTTATGAAATCAATTTGAGAGGGTTTGGCAGGAAACTCAGAGAAAGGAGTCATCCCACAATCTTCATGCCAGTCTTTAGGAAAGTATTTGAACTGTTCAGGCATGTTTGGTATTTGAATATTAGTGGATTTCGGAATATTTGAGGTAAGAGCAGTTTTATAGGGTATTTCAAGGGCGTTTTGAAGAGGGGAAAATCTGTTAGAAAGAATTTGATTAGGTTTTTGAGAAGTTGCTGGGGTCGAGGAAGAGACCAAGGCTTTTGAGGTTGCTTTTGAAGGGAAGACTTCATAGTCTTTGATACTTTGTCTCTTGGATGTCCTAGAGTCTGTCATTGTGACCTTGAAGAAATTCTCTAGTTAGAAAATCAGGTAGAGAATTGTTTTCTCCTTTAATGAACTCAATTTCAAAATCAAATACGGATAAAATTGCTTGTCATCTGGCAAAAATTTGTTTTGAAACAATATTTTGGACATCTTTGGTAAGAACCTCTTTTGCAGATTTGCAATCAATCCTTATTAAGAATTTTTTGTTATAAAGGTCATCTTGGAATTTTTGGATGCATAAAACGATGGATAGAATTTCTTTTTTAATAACGGAATAATTTATTTATGCATTATTCCAGATACCAGAATGGTACCTGACAAGATTTTCTTTTGAATCAAGTCTTTGTTTTAGAATTCCTCCATAACCTATGTTAGAAGCATCTGTTTCTATGATCATAAAGGCTTCTGAATTGGGTATGCCAAGACATGGAAGAGTCTTAACTTGTTGTTTGATAGTTTTGACAACATTAGTATGTTCTTCTGTCCAATTTGAGGGGTTTTTCTTAAGCCTTTGATAAAGAGGTTTACATGTTTCTCTAAGGTTGGGAAAGAAATCTGAGATGTAGTTCAAACATCCTAAGAACCTTTGTAATTGGGTTTTGTCTTTGATTTCATCAGGGAATTTGTCTGTGAAGGTAATAGACCTACTGATGGGTCTAAAGGTTCCTTTGTCAATCTCGTAACCTAGGAATCTAATATTAGTTTGAAAGAGTTTCATTTTTGGGGTGGAAATGACTAAACCATTTTTCTCTATAGTTTTTAGGAAAATTCCTAAATGTCTTATGTGCTGATCAAGATCTTGGGAAAAGACGAGAACATCATCAATGTAGACAATGCAGAATTGACTGTAAGGATTTAAAATATCATTCATGATTTTTTGGAATTCTGAGGGGGCATTTTTTAAACCAAAGGGCATTACATTCCATTCATAATGTCCAAAGGGAACTGTGAAGGCTGTCTTATATCTATCCTTCTCAGCAATTTGAATTTGCCAGAATCCTGACTTAAGATCGAATTTGGAGAATATTTTGGAACTATACAGTCTATTTATGAGGTCTCTCTTATTTGGGATTGGATGTCTAATCCATTGTAAAACTGCATTGAGAGGTTTGTAATTAATAACCAATCTGGGAGTTCCTCTTTCTAATTCTGCCTGTTTCATAACATAGAAAGCTGAACAGCTCCACGGAGAATTTGAAGGCCTAATAAGCTTTTTCCCTAATAAGTCTTTGATTTCTTTCTTACAAACTTCAAGGAGTTCTTGGTTCATTTGGATAGGCCTTGATTTCGTTGGAATCTTACTTTCATGAAAACTTTCTTCATAAGGTAGATAAATCATATGATGCTTCCTTTCCCAGAAAGCATTGGGGACTTCGTTACAAACCTTTTGGATAAAATTGTCCTCTATTTCTTTGATTTTTGAAATGAATTTAGGAGTTTCAAGTTGCTCTTTAATCCTTTGGAAAGGAATTTCTTCCTTTAAATAGCTTATCTGTTTTTGTTTTTGGGTTATGTTATTGATTTGTCTAAAAATAGAACTGTTTTGAAGATTAAGGATTTCTTGTTTTAGAATAGGAGAAATGAACTTGAATTTTATTTTTCTTCCTTGGACATTGGTAGTGATGCCATTATCATCAACAAAGAAGGGATAGATTTGAGTTAGGAAGGGTGTTCCTAGAATCATATTATAAGTAATATCTTCAACAATTGTGAAAATATTCTTGAAACAATATCCTTCATTACAGATATGGGCTTTGGAGAGTTTATATTTAATTCTCAGAGGGTTATTATTGGTTGTATAAAGCTTTTCTTTGGTTTTATCACAATATTTAGTAGGAACAATTCCTTCTCTGATTATGTTATGATCAGCTCCTGAGTCAACTAAAGCCATAATATTAGTTTTGAAATCATTTATAACAAGAGTTATGTTAACATGCCATTTTTGATAGATAACTTATTGGATAACTTTTATGGAATTGTTTGCTGAATTTTGTTCCGGATTTTCCCAATTATTTACTTCCGCATTATTTTCCACAACAGAAAGTCTTGTTTCAAACTCAAGATTCTTTTCTTTTAATTCATAAAATTCTTTATTAATCTGTTTTTTAAGGTTGTTAATTTCACTCTGGAGGTCTTTCGTCGTTATTTGTTTTGATATACTTTGATAAGGATATTTATACCATAATTTGTTTAGGCTAAATTGTTCTTTGATATTAATTTTCTTAGAAATAGAGGGTTCCTCAAGAATTATGTTTTTTAACTTATTAAGATAATCATCCCTTAGTTCAGTGTCATGAATTTGATGGATGAGATCAAGAATAGTTTCTTTATTTTCTTTAGAAATGACATTGATGCAAATTTTGCAAATATCCTTTTCATTTTCAACACTACTATGATAATTACTAGCTCCATTAGATCCTCCTGGAGTTGGGCGTGTGCGATAGAAGGGCGTGCCCGAACACAGCCGCTCTTGCAAAGATGGATGCACTCCACTGCGAGGCGGACTAATTGCGGTAGAGCTTCCCAGGGTTTCAGGGTCGAACCAATTTCCCGCCTTAGGTCCTTCGTCGGCGACAATCATGTTGTGCAAGATTATGCACGTATACATGATGTCGACCATATTCTGCATAAACCAAGTACGAGCCGGGGATTTGATAATGTTGAATCGAACTTGTAGAACCTCGAACGCTCTTTCCATATCTTTGCGAGCAGCCTCTTGCTTCTGCTCAAAAAGAGTCCATTTTTCGTTTATCGGCCTGTTGAACGTCTTCACGAAGGTTGGCCACTTCGGATAGATGCCGTCGGCAAGATAGTACCCCATTTTATACTGGCAGTTATTAGCGGTGAAGTTGATGGCCGGCGCTTTACCATTTAAAACTTCACTGAAGAGGTCAGATTGGTTGAGCACGTTGACGTCGTTGTTCGATCCGGGGACCCAAAAACGCATGTCAAATCCATAGCCGGTAGTCGGCAACGGCCTCGAGTATAACGGTGGGGTGGGTGCCTTTGTGGCCACTGCCCACTAGTGTATAATTCCCTCCATGCCACAGGGCAATTCTTCCATTGCCAATGCATGCAATCGACGCTGCCGAGCATCCCGGGGAATCCGTGCACTGTTTCGTGAAGTCGGAGCAGAAACTGACAATCTGCGGTGCTTGGATTCTTGAGAAATTCGTCGGTGAAGGCTGCCCGGACGCCTTTGCAAAAGTTCATCAAACACAGTCTCCCAGTGCTTCCCCAATGTGCAGGTATTCGTCGAAACAGATTGTTGCAGTACATTTCTCGAGCGTCGAACCCTTCTTGGAAGTACTCTTCCCTGGCCGCCAATGTATTTGCGATATGCATAAATAGCTCCCGCCGCATGCGGAAACGGCGACGGAAGTAGGTATCTCCCCATACCAGGTTCTCACAAAAGTAATCCCGTACCAACCTTGCGGCGGCTTCCTCCCGTTCACGATGAATGCATTTCCGGGGTCGCTTTTGATGCGCCGCGGTTCCTCCTCCTCCCTACGTCTATTTGCTTCTAGCGATTATTCCATCATTCGACGCATTTGCTCAAATGGATCCATGAATGGATTAAATTTGGGAGAAGAATAATATTTTGAGATGAAGAATGTAGAGTGTTTGAGTGAGAATAGAGAGTTTTTTTATAGTGGATAATTTGTGGGAATGATTTCATATTTATAGAAGTGATTGGGGCCTTAAAAATAGAAAAAAATAGAGAGTTTTTTTTTATTTTCAATTTTTTTCAGAATTTAAAAAAAAAACATTTTTCAACGGATATAAATGACGCCAACTCGCGGGCCGGCGAGTGGGCATCACGGACAAACGGGAGCTCGCCAGCCTCATCTCCACGGAGGGATGTGGGACGCGACGGGATGAGATGGAGCTCCCGCATCGCTGTCTCGATGCGGTCTTGTCTCCCCGAGACAAGATCTCGAGGCGGGTGGTCTGACACTTGAAAATGCTTGATAATAGTATGTACATGCATTTCAAGATCTGCATATATCAGATGCGTTAATGAGAGCAAATTAAATAGGATATTGAATTATTTATAAAATACTTATTTATAAAAACCACTGTACAAATCTTTTTTCACAATAGCAATTTTTTGTTATAAAAAAAATGTTTAAAACCTTATTCGTTCTTTATGGTGTGTTGGTCAGTTAAAGTATTGGATGTTTCATTATCTATTTGGATTGAATTGCTTCTTTTTTCTCAATAAATAAAAACACATTAAACAATGATTTGCAAATTGCAATATAGACATCACCTGAAATATTTAATAAATTAGCTACCTAAATATGAATTTGCAAGATAAAATGGAAAATATTCGACATATAGATAGCCCGAAATATTATTGGTAGTAGTAGTAGTCGTATCAATAGTGTTTAAAAATATTATACCATCCACTACGCTGTCTCAATACCGTCCCTTAACTACTATTTGACCACTATTTGAGGACCTCACTGTCCTTTTTTCCTCCATCCCTTAATTAAGGGACGGAACCTGTAACGCTCCGTCCCTTAACCGTCCCTTATTCCGTCCCTTAATTACTATTCATTCAATTTCATTTTTATTTTTTTTACAACCCAATTAAATTTAAACAAACCCAATTCATTAAAATTAAAACAACATTATAACTTAAACTTAAAAAAAAGACATAATTAAAATTCTAAAAAATTAAAAAATGACATAATTTAATCTTCTCCGCCAAAGTTTTCCCAAATGTGCTCAATTAGATCCTCTTGGAGCTGGGTGTGGGCGCTAGAGTCGCGTGTCCTTGCCCGAATAGCCAACCGTTCTTGTATAGACGGATGCGCTCCACTTCGCGGCGGACTACTTGCGGTTGAGCTTCCGGGAGATTCGGGGTCGAACCAATTTCCCGCATCGGGTCCTTCGTCTCGGACAATCATGTTGTGCAAGATTATGCACGTATACATGATGTCGACCATGCTCTCCATGAACCAGGAACGAGCCGAGGCTTTGATGATGTTGAAGCGCGCTTTGAGAACCCCGAACGCCCTCTCCACATCCTTGCGTGCAGCCTCCTGCTTCTGCGCAAAAAGAGCATGTTTTGGGTTCGCAGGCCTGCCGCACGTCTTCACATAGGTCGGCCACTTCGGGTAGATGTCGTCGGCGAGATAGTACCCCATTTTATACAGCCGGTTGTTGGGACGAAGTTGATGGCCGGCGCTTTACCATCCAAAACTTCGGTAAAGAGATCGGACTGGTGGAGCACGTTTACGTCGTTGTTCGAGCCAGGGACCCCGAAGTACGCGTGCCAGATCCAAAGCCCGTAGTCGGCAACGGCCTCGAGTACAACGGTTGGGTGGGTGCCTTTGTGGCCGCTCGTGTAGGACCCCCTCCAAGCCACCGGGCAATTCTTCCATTGCCAGTGCATGCAATCGACACTGTCAAGCATCCCGGGGAATCCGTGCACTTGTTCGTGCAGGTTGAGGAGGAACTGACATCATCCGTGCTTGGCCTCCGGAGAAATTCGTCACTGAAGGCTGCCCGGACGCCTCTGCAGAAGTTGAGCAAGCACATGCGCCCAGTGGTGTCTCCGATGTGGAGGTATTCGTCGAATATGTCGGTCGTTTGTCCAGTCGCAAGCTGACGGATGGCTGCAGTACATTTCTGCAGCGTCGTGTGGCTGGGACGGCCGACCGCGTCGAACCCTTCTCGGAAGAACTCTTCCCGGGCCGCCAAAGTATTCGCTATGTGGAGAAATAGCGGTTTACTCATGCGGAAACGGTGACGGAAGTAGGTATCTCCCCAAATCGGGTTATCGCAGAAGTAGTCGTGCACTAACCGTGCGGCGGCTTCCTCCCGGTTCCGATTGATGTACTTCCGGGAGCGTCGTGGGGGTGGCGCGGCTTCCTCCGCCTCTCGTCGTCGATCTTCTTCAAGTGATTGTTCCATTAATTGACGCATTTGCTCAAAAGGATCCATTTGTTTGAGTTGATTTAAGTTGGAAATTGGAGTGATAGAGAGGATTTGAAAGGAATAGATGTGTGTTTGTGTGAAATTAGTATGAAATAGGATTATTTATAGAGTAAATAAATAAATAAAATTAAAAAAAAAAAGAAAATAAAAAATTAACGGTAACATTACCGTTTGAAAATTTTTTTATTAAAATTCGATTTTTTAAAAAAAAATCAAATTTAAAAAAAAATGAATTATTGTGTCATCCGTGACGACGCCCACTCGCGGGCCAGCGAGTGGGCGTCACGCATGCATCGGGGGCGCGCCACGTCGCCCGGGCGCGTGACGGGCCGGTGCGTCCCTTGTCTCGCGGATGCGGGCTACGGGACGGGCTGGGGACGGGCTACGGGACAGGACGAGGGTTGCAACGCGTCCCGCGGCGGAACCGTTCCTCCGGGACGGAACGCGAGCCGCGCGGGACGCGTAGTGGATGCTCTTATAGTTAAAGGTATATCAATTCGAATAAGGTCAATGTTGACGAGTACTAACAATTGAGGAGCGTTGTAACGAATTATTTTGTACGCGTGGCGTTGCTTAAGAAAGAAACTACTCCACGTCGTTGATTACTTGTTCTTAGGATATTGGGCCAATTTTTCTCGTTATTTTATGTGTTCATCCTTAAATATTCCATTGCTTAGCTAATTATATCTATTGTTTTTTCCACAAAAAAAATTGAGCTATCAGAATATATTCATTATGTATAATTTTAAACCAAATAAATAGCGAAAATAACTATTTTCAAAAAAAACTATTGTATTCCGAAAATGCAACGACGAATTTTAAGTACTAGTAGTAATCAAAAGAAGCAGTGGTTTCTTTGGATAATGGAACAAAATGATGTTTATGAAGATGGTGTTGCAGGGCATGCACAAGGGTCACGAACCGCCGGTTCCGGTTCATGAACCGGCGGTTCAAGGTTCAGGAAATGCTTGAACCTGAACCGGCCCGACTAGCTCCCGGCGGGCCGGCGGTTTACGCGGCAGTTCAAAACCGCCGGTTTTCGACTTGAACCGCCGGTTCCAGGCCGGTTCGACGGTTCGTCGATTTTTTTTTTTCATTTTTCAACTATTCAATCAAATTACATTACACTTTCAAAGTTGTTTATGTATGAAATATGAGTAAATAAAATTGAAAAAAATACAATTAAAGTTGCAATTTTATTGAAATTGCATGTTTACAAGTTACAACAACTACAAATCGAAAACATATGCCGGTCTTGAAGTCTTAAACAAAATTTAAATACAAATGAGACTACTAGTCAACAACTAATTACAAATGACAAGAACGACGTTGAAGTTCTTAAACGTATAAGTGTATTATATATATACTCTTAACCGGCGAAGAAGATCTTTCTACATAACTAAATTAAGGACACCTTTAGTAATTCAACTTTAAATGTTGAGTTTCGTCTACCAATCAACAATTATAGTAGAATTGTCAAAAGTTTCCCTCATATAGTCGTATAGAGAAATATACTTCATCGACTAGAGTATATACAAATACAATTATGTAATTGTATTTGCATATTTTTAAAGTAGGAATTAATGGAAAAAAAAGAAATAAAAGAAAAAGGACTTGAGCTCAACTTAAATTTAAAATTTAAGTTGAGGTGCCTACGTATCCCAATTGCTCATTTGCATTAAGGAATCAAAGTCCACGTAGTTCTCTTACCTTACTTACCTATTTGGCTTGGCCGGCGGCGGTTGACGGTTGGCCTAAGCTTCATCCCCGGTGAATTCATCTTGTGATCCCTCTTGACGATCATCCAAATCATTTTCTAGTTCTCGGACATCAGCTTTGGCCCAATCATCAAGTAACATCACGGCTTCCATATTTTTCGTCGAGAGCTTACTTCTTGATTCATCCAACACGCGCGAGCCAACACTAAAAGCGGACTCAACGGCTACGGTGGAAGCCGGAACAGAAAAAATCTCCTTGGCCATTGAAGCAAGGATGGGAAAATCTTTCTCGTGGGTTCCCCACCAATCGAGGACGTCGATTTGGGCGGGAGGAGTAGGACCTTCATCACCAAAGGAAAAGAGTGAATCAAAATATAAATCTAATTCACTGACCATACCTGAGGACCTTCCGCCGGTGCTGTAGTTGTATAGGTCGGCTAGTTGGGATTGCGCGTCGGAGTCATCATAATCGGCTTGAAATGCAAAGCCATAGCTATGTTGTGGAGGTGAGGGTCTTCTGACTGGGTGAGTGGTGTTATACTTGGTTTCATATTCGGTGTAGAGAGAGCGCAAGTTAAACTCGAGGTTTTGTTGCACAACAGACCGGTCCGGGAGGTTTATTTGAAAGGTTTCTGAGAGGTCGACTCCAAATTCGTCACTTGTATCGGATTGGATTGCTTGAAGGGGACCAAGATCAGTTGAACTCAAATGGTTATAATAAAAATCTAAAATTCTAGAGGTACATGCTAATTTCCATTTTGGATCCAATACCTTTGCAATCAAAAACACGTTAGGAATCTCACTGAAATACTTGAGTCATTTTTCAATCATATAATACAAAACGCACATTAACTCGGGAGAAGAGGAAGCATTTTTCATTGCAGTTTTAAAACCAAGGGATATGTACATGCAATGCTCCAAAACACGAACAACAGTGCAATAATAAACACCCGACAATTCAACAGTAGCATTTTTAAAATATTTGAACAATTTAAATAAAGCCAAACTGTTATCCCAACAACTATGCGAAAGATATAAATCACGGTAGGGATTAGTTCTATAAAAATCACATAAAGCATCTTTATGTGTCAAAGTAGAATTCAGACAATCATATGTCGAATTCCATCTATGAGACACATCCATAGTAAAATTCGTGTACCTGACATTCTTTTGATGGCAATATTTCTTCCATGTTTTGCCAATAGGTGGCTTTTGATGGATTAATCTAACTGCATTTCTAATAGGAGAAACATGCTTTTGCCATAATTAAAGCGCATCCTGTACACATAAATTTAAAATATGGCAAATGCATCTTTGATGAAAATACTTACCTCCAATTACCGGTGTACAAGCCGCAATCAAATCGGCGATACTTGCGGTGTTGGCAGTTGCATTATCAAAACCAATAGAAAATATCTTGTTGCATAACTGAAACTCATTCAACACTTGTATAATCAAAGAAGCAATTTCGGGTGCAGTGTGTGGAGTTTCAAATTCTCTAAAACCAATTAAACGCTTGTTCAAAGTCCAACTATTGTCCACAAAGTGAACCGTAATACCCATGTATGAATGACGGTTAAAACAATCCGTCCAAACATCTGAGCAAATGTTCACCCTGTGGCCCAAGTTAACTAAATAACGTGATAATTCTACCTTTTTCTCCAAGCATTGCCGAACGGTAGATCGTTGTACGGTCATTATACCTATTCTTTTGATTGCTACATTCAAACCACTTTGCATAGTAACCTCAAAACTTTTGTCATCAAAAACATTAAAGGGCAAATGCTTCATAGCCGCCCATCTAGTCATTGTATCATCAAAATTCATTTTCTCATATTTAAATAGAGGCGTACCTGACGAACCCGAGCCGGCGGGTTGGAAGTTTAGTTGGCTTTGGGTAGAGGTAGTGCCGCATTCTACCGGATGCTTTGTCACCAAATGGCGACGGAGGGTGCCATATCCACCACCGGCGGACCATTTGTACACTTTATCGCAATAGTTGCAATAAACATGAAACTCCGAAGTCTCTTCTTGAGAGTTCGGATCGTGAGGACTTGGAATCACCACCGGGACCTTCTTGTAGTGTTTGACAAAAATGTATGATTTCAAAGCTTTTGTCGGGTTAGCGGGTGGAGGGGGAGGCGTCTCTTCATTTCCGCCGGTGCTAGAAGGAATACGAGAATGCGATCTATCCTCGTTGTTGTCCGAGTCCGGCGATATAGTAACGTCGAACTCCTCATCTTGTTGGGAACGACCTCCCCTACCCCCACCTTGTTACATTTCAGCAAGTAGCATGGCGGTCCTATGATCTTCTTCCATCTACAAATATTATGTACGTAGAAGTTAAAAGTATGAACGCAAAAAAAAATTAATGAAATTTTGAAATATGAATTGGAAAACAAATTTTTCATTACTTACTTGCATGCGTTCGGCTGCCACTCGGGAAACCTCTTTCATAACATCTCGACGACTAGGTCGTCGAGATTTTGAGGGACGCGTAGTACTTTGATCTTGGGCTATTCCCTTGCCCCGATCACCACGTCCCGATCCACCACGAGAAGAAGACATATTGAATATATTGATAAATGAAAGTAATATGGACTTGGAATGAAGTATGTATGAAGTATAAAAGAAGTGGTAAATTATGAGCACAACAAATATAGTAGTGAGTAGAAAGTGTAGAATTAAACTTGCGCAATTAGAGAGAAAGATGAGAGAATAGAGAAATGGAGATTGAGAATGAAATTCTGAAAACTCAAGAATGGGGCAAGGAATAATGAAGTAAAATTGGATGAAATAAAAAATAAAACAAAAAAAATTTGAAAATTTGAATTCTGCCGAAAACCGCCGGTTTACCGCCGAAACCGCCGGTTCAACCCGAAACCGGCGGTTCGTCCACGGTTTGCATCAGAAAACCGGCGGTTTCTGACCGAAAACCGGCGGTTTCTGACCGGTTTTTGCAGGTCTAAACACTGAATCTACGACCTAGCCTCTGAAAAGTTGTCGGAACCGGGGGAAACCGGCTCCCAAACCAGCGGTTCAACCCGAAAACCGCCGGTTCCAACTGTAAACCGCCGGCTATCCTAAACCCCTACTTGAACCCTACGAACCCCTAACCTACGAAACACTATTTGACCCTTTGAACCGGCGGTTCGAACTGCCGAACTGCCGGTTCACGGTTCAATATATTGCCGAACCTGAACCGGCCTTTATGAACCGTGAAACCGCCGGCAGGTTCAAACCGCCGGTTCCGGTCCCGGTTCCGGTTCATGAACCGGCGGGCCCGAACCGGCGGTTAACCGCCGGTCCGGTTCGGTTTGTGCACACCTAGTGTTGCCCAATTGCAAGTTTTCAAGTGTCTACCAAGTATGCTATTAAAGGCATGAAGAATGTGGATTAGTTGGCCACATTTTGGCTGGTGGTATGGGGATGGCAGCTTGAATGTGAGTGCATGCTTAGTCGAGTCGTGTTGTATGATTGACAAGTCTAAAAAGTCCGGTTTCATTTGGGTTGCTTCATATATTAGTTAGTGTGCTGTTATTTCTTGAAATAGGCCCAAAAGAATTCAGTTAAGTCTTTTACAGTCTCCAGAGCTGGAGGGTGCCTCACTCTCATGTAGATGTCTCTATTTGCATCTGACCTAGTTAAATCTTGGCTTGACCAGGCAATATTTGAGAGATTGATACAAACCTACTGACAGAGGCCCCCCTCAGTCTCAGTATCACCAGTGGTTCTGGAGTTGCTGGTTTCCAAGTTTGACAAAACATGGCCGTCGAATACGACAATTTCATAGTGAGTGTTTTCATTTACATTGACAAACTCTACTGATAAATATATCAAGAATTTAACAAAATACACATAAAAATGCACAGCACAGTAATCCTCTGCTGTCCATTATTCCAAAATTATTACCGCTCCAAGAATAGCATATACAACCGTGTAAGTATTTAATTAATTAACTAGCCGGACGATACATGTACACCTCTAGATCTGAGCTCTGTGTTGGCCTTGCATTCCTCTCATATCCCTACAAATTCATTCAACATGATGGTTCAGAAAGAGATGTAACAAGGAACATGTAAGTCTATGGTTGAAACGAGCCGTAACAACAAGGATCATACTGAACGAGAAGTAACAATAAGGAACATGTAAATCTGTGGTTGAAACACGGGATGTAACATAGGATGAACATGCTGACTTAATGTAAGAAACTTAGAAATCATCGAGTGATGGAACAGTGGCACTTACATCGTGGACAGCATCCCTTAATGCTTTCACTTGCTCCCTTGAAACAGTCCTCACCTGCATCACAAGAAGAGTTTCAGACATCTTCAACAGCAAAATCCTTTCTTGATACTGTTTCGGCTCACCTTCTTTAGTATTGTCCAGAGAACCCCTTCTGTGCAGGGGGGAACAGTGAGAGAGCCGATGTATCTGTAGTACTTTCTGCTCCCGAACTTGATCTCCCAAGGATCAACCACCCCCAAATGATTCCCATCATGGTCTGATGCTTTGATGGTCTCTAGAAGCTGTGGGACGACGGTAAGACATCATCAGAAACTCCTAACATACAGTGATCTTCAAGAATATCAATGACACGAGATGAAGACCAACTGAAAACCACTCACCTTAGCCAGGAAGGGATCAGGACGTCCCAGCTTGTATGTGACACCAATCACAGCAAGGTGACCAAGGGAGTTGTTGTGAACCATATGAATCTCCAATTCATATCTGCATGCGAAGAAATCATTCATATGATATATAGTCCGACTGCTCGAGGAAGAGTACAGTTACAGGCGAACGCTAGTATTGGTAATGGTCGAGATACGAGAAGAATTGATCCAAACCTTTTCCCATTCAAAGTGTGTTCACTAGGAGTGTGCCAATGGCACTGTAGTAGGTTGTATTCCGTTCCATTTAGTATAGCACCCCCTGCATCTCCTTGCCATACAATCTGATAAAAATTGGTTAATTGTTTGCTCGGTACAAAGTAATTACATGAAACATGTCGCTCAACTCCAGTTCCAAGTGTGATCTGTATACCTCAATATCATGGCCCCGATTCTTTATTAGAGCGGGAGCTGGCTTGTATTTCCTTTTCAAAGTGCCTAGTTTAGGCATGACCTCAACTCTCTCGTCGGCAAGATCAATTGGAGATTGAAGTCTCCCGTTTGCACAGGCCTTCCATTTCGGATTGAGATCAGCCCACTTCCCTGGCCCTTTCATAGCACCTGGGGTGTATGTAAATGGCCTTTCATCCTCTGTTGTGAAGAATAAGTGAGTGAAATAACTTGTTAAGAATGGAAATCTTAGAGTAGTTCAATTCCACCGATCAGTTGCAAGCATATGTACATAGATACAACATTTCCGGATTATCATGTTAGAATCTTTCATCATACAGCTCAAAGCAAACCATCTTAACACAGAAAGCAAGATTCAGACAGCACACATTACTCTTAAGTTGTGCCAATGCAGGACATGAAAAAGCAACAGATTCACTTTGATAAAAGATTGCAATGCTGCATGCTTTATGCCTCAAAAACAATAGTATTAGGAATCTTTGTATGCTAGTAGATTGTATACTAAGATTTGAGCTGGAATAGGCATCAAAAGGATATAAAGTAAACAATGCTTTTATCTTGGAAACATAATATACTTATAAATTACAATTACTGCAAATGCAAACTTACCTGGTTCACATGCATGCGACCATAGCATAAGTTATTTATTAAGACATTATAAAACTTAGTCAGGCAGGTGGACATATTCTTGTCTGTCAAAGATGCGAATTGCCAATATTATGCGTATAAACAATACTCCATGAGACATTTTTCAATGCGCTTTCTGTCAAAGGACCATTAATTCGTCCTATCTTCCTCCTTAATTTACTCATCTTCTATGACTATGATCCTCAACTTAGGCAGATCAAACCATGTTGAATTGAACTAATTCTCAGGTAAAATAAATTAAAACAATGGATTTCTGACATCATCAATACTCAAGAAAAATCAGATTGAGGAATGCATCTTCACATGAATCAAAAAGAAAAGAAAGAATTACTAGCAAATACGATTTGGATGAAAATAGGAGAATGTTCGGCAATCAAGGAATTAGGGCTGTGTTAAAGTGATATATGGGAGAGAAAGAGTGTCTAACCAACTTCACTTTCATCGGCAATGACGGATACATAAAGGGAGAAGAGGAGGAGGAGAAACGCAATGTAGAGAGCGGAAGAAGAACGAATGCGGCTCATGATTCGTCCAGCACAATATGCAGCTGGGGCGGAGGAGCTCGCAGCGGCACAACAGCTAGCTATTCTTGGAGTTGTAGGATTTTGGATTAATTCGATGCCTGCCTACTTATATAGGAGTATAGTTGTAATATGACCGCTAAAATAAATAGAGAGAGAAGGTAGGGTGGGCCGCTAGTGTAGGGTATGGGACTAAGATTTCAATCATTGTCATAATAAACGAATAAACACCTGACCTTAATCGTCATTTATGATTATGTCCGTTTTGTGGTTATCACAATTATACTTTGCATCCTCCATAATCAAACAATATATTTTTTTATATTTTATTTTTCATAACATATGAAAATATTTCAATTTCATACCATAAATAAAAACATATACTGGTTCTATTATAATAGAGAAATGATATGCTAAAAATAGAGCTTTAATATACATGAAAAAATTATTATAACATTTTTTAATCTATTAAAATCAAATTAAATATAGTATTTAGATAAGATGCTCATGTAAGATAAGATAAGTGGCATCTCATTTCTTCCTCTAACTCCAAACAAAGTGTAAATTATCAATTAAACTTGTAGTACTTGCATTGCATATCTAAGTTGTAGTATGTATGACATCATTTCTTCTAGTAATAATAGAGGTATAGAGATCGAAAATGAAAATGGTAAAGAAGGTGAAATAATATTTCATTTCTATTTTGTTTTCTAAAGAAGATTTAGGTATCAAAAATAAAAATGAATCTGAATTAAAGATGTTAAAAATTGCCCCCATGCAGGATCGAACTACAGACCTCCAGTTTACAAGACTGGCGCTCTACCACTGAGCTATAGGGGCTTCTTTCTTAAATTCTAAACCTTCTATATCTCTGTCATCACTTCAATCTTCGCCAATACACAATTTTATGCAACACCAAACCTTGTACTCAGGGGCGGAGGGAGGGTGGGGCCAGGGGGGCCCATGGTCCCCCCACTAATTCTTAAAAAACTTAGGGGTATTTTAGTAATTTCACAATAATTATAATTTATAATAAATATAATATTAGAGATAGGTTTCAGCAAAATATATATGAATCGTGCCTCTTAATTTAGCGTATTCATTCTGCCGTTCCAATCCAAGTCTGAATTTAGTGTATTCATTCTGTCGTTCCAAGTCTGAAATCTGGTAAACTAGAACATATTCAAAACTCAAATATAATTATTCAATTAATTTTTCTACATAGGTTGTTTTTTTGTTTGGCTGCAATAATAATTCAAAGGGGGAGAAAGAAGATAGCTTATGTAATTCAATGGCTACGGTGGTTCTGTAGTTGGAATTTTATAACTCCAATTCTTTATTTGATGTGTGTGTTAATAGTTTTGCATACAGAAAATATCAAATATTTTGAACTTAATCAGTGTTGACTATTTTTGTAGGTATATGGATCGTTATTTCAAGAAACTTTCTTCTGTTGATTCTTCATCAGTTGAACCTTCACTTCTTCAACCTCAAGAATTATCGAATGAAGATAAAAGTAAGGTTGATTTAGAGAATCTTCCAAGTGATCCAGGAGAACGACCTGATATAATGAGTTATCCACCAAATTTAATAGAACAAGTTCGCAGAGCTTACTTACTTAAAGGTCCGTGTCAACCACGTAATCATGATTTTCGTCCTACAGTAGATAGAAATCGAAAACGTAAATTTGTCTCACATTGGTTTGATGAATTTAAGGATTGGTTGGAATATAGTGTTACAAAGGAAGCAGTTTTTTGTTTATATTGCTATCTTTTTTCAAGACTCCACGGAAATGGACAAGATGCTTTTGTATCAGGGGGATTTACGGTCTGGCGCAAGAAAGAAAGATTAAGAGATCATGTTGGAAACCATAAAAAGGAAGACGTAGAGCTGAGAAAAATGAAGAATCTCCACTATTATCGAGTTGAGCTCTTTTGTTCTGTTATTGACTTGCAAGCTCAAGAGTTGAATCAACGTTTTGATGAAGTCAACACAGACTTAGTTTTATGCATGTCATGTTTTGATCCTAGGGATTTATTTTCTGCATTTGATTTGGAGAAGCTGCTTCGTCTTGCACGGTATTATCCTTCTGAATTTTCTGAAGTTGCTTTGTCCGAGCTTAAAAGTCAACTTGAGAACTTTATTTTCGATGTGCGCATAGATGAAAAGTTTTCACAAATATCAGGAATCAGTGGTCTTGCTCAAAAGATGGTTTCTACAAAGAAACATGAAGTTTTTCCAATGGTTTATTCATTAGTTAAGTTGTCATTGATCTTACCAGTTGCCACTGCATCAGTAGAAAGAGCATTTTCAGCAATGAAGATCATCAAGACTTCTCTACGTAATAGCATGGGAGACCAACTATTGAATGATTGCTTAGTTCCTTACATCGAAAAGGATGTGTTTGTTAAAGTTACCAATGAAACTATTATGCAGCGGTTTCAGAAGAAGAATAGAAGACAAATGTTATGATGTGATTGCATTTGACTTTTACATTTTGAACCTTATAATTTAATTTATGTACTTTTTTTTGAAGTTTAATTTTGGACCCCCATTATGAAATCTCTGGCTCCGCCACTGCTTGTACTGTACCTCTCGCAAACCAATTATCACTACCCAACGTAATAACATACTCCATATATATTTTAATAGATTTATTTGCATATAAATACACAAACTTTTATTAATTTTTTTCCTGATTTTTTTTAATATAAATACATAAATTTTGAATTTTCCTCATTTTTTTTCCCTAAATCAAAAATTCAAACTGACGTGGCAAACGAGAACTTAGATGTCAATTAAAACAACGTAGTTATAATTTTTATTTAAAAATTTAGAAAATGAAATTCCACCTCAATAATCTCTTCTTCTTTCTTCCTCTCTACTTCGGTTCCAATTCCCAAATCTCCGTCTTTTTCATCTCCTTTTCAATCACCCAAAAGTCAAAACATACCATAAAATACTCTGTAACTTTCACCTTCCAAAACCGTCCCTCCAAATAAAATGGTAACTTCCTTATTCCCTCCGTCCCGGACTACTTGCACTTATTTCCTTTCTGGGCGTCCCAAGTTATTTGCACTCTTACCATTTTTAGTAAAAATTATCACCTACAGCCGCAATTGTTGACTTTGCTATACACTCATTCCTTAATCTCCGTGCCGAAAAGGAAATGTTCGAGTAGTCTGGGACGGAGGGAGTAATATCCATAGAATTAAATTAAAATTTTAAACACAATCAAAATTTGATTAAGACAAATCTTCTCGTGCACAATACAAAGCACAATACAAAAGCCATTTATTTCAATCGGATTATACGCTTATAAAGCTTAAATCAACGTTTGTATAACATTAACGAAAGCTGCGTGTTTCACTAATCTAACAAATAACAACAATAATAATCAATCAAGCCTAAACCTAAATGATAACTGTGATGGGATTGGGAACTAGAGGCACCAAAAGAATCCAAGGATGAAAGTTATATTTTGTCATGTATTTCCGGTGATTGAAAGAGAAAGATGAAAGAAGATTGAGGTGGGAAGATGAATGAAAGTAGAGAGATATGAAGGAGAGAGAAAGAGGTGAGGTGGTATTTTATTTTGTTTAAATTTTGCCACATCAATTTTGATTTTTGATTTAGGGAAAAAAATTAGAAAAATTTAAAATTAATATTTTATATTTAAAAAATAAAATTTAGAAAAAAAACAGAAAGTTCATGTATTTATAAGCAAATAACTCATTCTAATTAATATATTAAAGCAATCATAATAACCATGTAAATTTAATGCAACCAACATAATTGTGAAATAACAATATCTGAAAGAGTAATGCTAAATGGTCATATTATGGTCAGTCATAAACTTAAAATATTAATAAAAAGTTATACATTTATTGTTGATTCACTTTAATTTGATTCATCTAGAAAGCAACAATTTATTT
Organism: Salvia splendens; assembly: GCF_004379255.2. Lineage (NCBI taxonomy): Eukaryota > Viridiplantae > Streptophyta > Magnoliopsida > Lamiales > Lamiaceae > Salvia > Salvia splendens. Next base: position 14,986,205 of record NC_056034.1, read on the forward strand.
TTGACTATATTATCCTTGAACACTAACACTAGTAAATAACAAAGAGAAATGTAACCCCTATTTTCAATTCTTTTATGTTGATTTCGTATGATTTTTTATACTTTTATTTATTATTTTGTATTACTCCCTCCGTCCCATGCTACTCGCACTTTTCATTTTAGGCCGTAAATTTGGGATTGATTTTTTTGTGTAATTAAAAAAGAATTTTAGGTGTAATGAGACATCACTTAATAAAAGAGCTCTTAACTTAAACTAACATATTAATTAAATGCATTAATTCTAACTTAAATTATAAATAGTGTAAGGACTTTGTGACGAGCCGAAAAGCAAACGTGCGAGTAGCACGGGACGGAGGGAGTATTATTTAAATTTTGTGTGAAATTAATTTTAAAGTTAGAATATAAATATCTAATGATATTATAATTCAATTATTACTAATAATTTTTGTTCTCCTTTATATAAAATAAGTCAATTATTAATATTTAGTATCTACATAATTATAACAAAATATATGTAAATATTATACTAGTATATAATGCATTTATAAAAAAAGTAATTCAGTTTTTTAGAGGGATAATGTTTCAATATTAAAAGTATACATAGAAAACATCTTATTCTAGAAACATAAATTAGACAATTGGAAATTACTTATTTGAAATCCATTAAATAAATTAAAATCCTAGATAATTTATGAAAAAGACTCATATAGTTTATAATCAGTTTAATATATTAAAAAATTCAATTAGTCGAAAATGAGTAGTATATATTATTATTTGAAATTAATACTACTGTATTATGTAAAAATAAAATATTACTACTATAAAACTCAAATAAAACTCAGAGTAGTCTATCACATGGCACCAACTACCAAAACTCATCCATTAAGCTCAATTTTATCCCTCAGTTCTTACTAGTAAATAAAAATCTACTCTATAAAAAAACATAACAAGTTAGGAGTATTAATTAAATTAAAACTTATATAGACAAAATATCATTACGTAGCACCCCCACCCCCCATCACACGTTAACTATGCTGTCACAGCCAATTATTGTATTATCTCACAAATTAATTCATAAATATTGAATATTGTTATTATTACTATTCAAAATTTTAATTTATACACCTATATTATATGTTTTTAATAAGTTATTATTAATAATAACAATAATAAAATATAATAAATAAGTATAATTACTAGTATTAAAATTATTGTTAAATATGATTCATAATTTTAAAATTTAAAAATAGATATGTATAATCATACTCCCTCAGTTCCACTGTAGTTAAGACGCTTTTTTTGCACGTATTTTAGAAAAAAAATAATAAATACTACTCCTAGTTAAAGTGAGGAGAGATAGAGTAAAGTAAAAGAGGCTATAAAGTGAATTAAAAGAGAGAGAATAAAATAGAGAAGACTTTTCAATTTTATTCTCTCTCTCTCACTCTCTCTCACACACACACACACACATATTTTTTTTTATCATTTTACCAAAACACATATAAAAAATAACGCCTCAGCTACCTTGAGACGAAAGGAGTATAAAAATATGCACGTCAACCGCTTGCTTAGAATTAGGAATGTCAGTGCAGCCCGCAACCCGTGGGCTCCTGAATAGCCTGCTAAATTTTGAGGTTTAGGGTTGAAAATCTCGATAAAATTATAACCCTGGACCAGACATGAAACTCGATGGGTGGGCCTGGTGATTTGGACCTAGATACAACTATTATCTATTATATACTTCTTTGGCATCTAATTTAACATTTCATTAATTATTTTTATAATATAAATAACTATTAAAAAAAAGTCTTCAATTTTATACTACCTTGGTCCACAAAAAATAGACATAGTTGTGTATAACACGAGTTTTAATATGCAATTGATATAGTAAGAGAGAAGAAAAATGTAAAAAAGAAGTAGTATTAGTTGACTGTGTGGTCCATATTATTAGGAGTAGTATTTAAATGTTTAAAACTTTTCATATTTAGAAATTGGTCTAATTTTGGTGGACGGTCAAATATGGTAAAATTGGTCTATTTTTTGTGGACAGATATAGTATTTAATATACATATATATTCAATTTTTATTAATAAACTATAATAGTAGATAAATAAATAAAAAACTCAGATTAATAGTATATTCTACTTTTCAAATATGTTTCAATTTTTTTTCAAAATATGTTTGATTTTATTTATTTATACAATTTTTAAATTAGTATAATATTTATACATATATAATTTGATAACTTTATTAATCCAAGTGGCATGTTCCTAGTAAACAAGTAAACACATGGTGCTACATGACAATTACATTTGCAATTATGAGATGAAGATAACTTACACGATAAAAAAACATTTAATATTCTAATATAAATACTTAAATAAGGGTTACTTATAAGATTTACAGTAAATAAATATTTTATACACTTATAATAAACATTATATGCATTGTAATGAACATATAATAGACGTATTGAATAGTATATGTATAATATTCACTACAAGCGGATAGTTCATTATGTATATACATAAATATTTATTACAAGTGAATAAAATGTTCATTGGTTGTAGTTCCAAATAAGAATTGTTTATATTTTAATGCGCGCACATGCACACACATGGTTGCGTTAAAATGACAATCAATATTAAAGTGACAATGTACCATCAACCTCGTGCTACCACGTGACACATAATATGTAAAATTATACTCATTCACATTCCACTAATTTTTTCAACCATTTTTCTATCACATTTCTTAATATTCGTATCCAGACAAAATGTGACAAAATTTAAGAGACGGAGGGAGTAAACCCTACAATGCAATATTCATTAGTAGACGTCGTAGATGGATTTGCGCATACATGTTAAATATAGGCAGATTGCATTATACTAGATTGTTTATTTAGCATTATAGACAATTTTGTCTATAATGCAGAATAAACAGTCCACGCAAATTGTCTATAATGCAGAATAAACAGTCCACGCTAATCCATTTACAACGTCTATAATGTAAAATAAATTGTCTATAAATCAATTCGTTGATATCCACAATGCAAATTAAACAATCTATGTCTACAATGCAAAACTAAATAATCTATAATTCAATCCTGCAATCCGCTTATGTTTAAAATGCAATCTGCGTGAATCCATATACAACGCTTAAGAAAATATAACATCTTTTATGGGACGGAATGAGTATCAAGTTTAGTACTACTAGAGAAAACATCATAGTTTAATAACCATTTTTATAAAATTAACCCAAATTGGACATTTTATTCACTAATTAAATACTACTATTGAACATGAACATGAAAAATATTTATTTCATAAAAAGATCGATAATTGAATTCCTTAACATTGTGAATAGGGATGTAAATCGGTTTATCCTCTTCGGGTTTGGGCCAATCCGTTCGGATTGTTGGGTAATTTGGGTGCGAGTTATTCGAGTTATGAATTTTTCGTATTGTAAAATTTCAATCCTAACCTTAATTCATCGGGTTTAAGACTAACCCATCAGGCTATTCAGGTCAAAAAGCTTTAAAAAACAATATCTTGTAATCAATTTTCCTCTGTAAATTAATTCTAGATTTTAGATACTTTTTTTCTTAGTTTTAGAGTCATATAATTTTCAAATTTTCATGGTTTTAATATTAGTTGGAAAAGAACCCTAGTCAACACAAAGATGAATCAAAGCAATCAATTTGAATTAAAACTTGTATTCGTGTCATTATTTTGGCATTGATCATAATCGAATCTTTAAGAAAATTAAAATTTATATTTTACATAAATCATTGTTAAAACATTACTCCATATATATTGAGAATTTTGATGGGCTAATTCTAAATTTTGTCTTGATTGACTTTGGCGGTGATAAGCTGGCGATGACAGATGTGGGGACGACAAAAGAATGGTTCAAAGTGAAACTTGAAAGTGGTAGTGTGGAACCGAGTGGACATGTGTGAAATCAAGATTGAAAAAGACTAGTGAATTGCAACGTATGAAATTCAAAAGTACAGAACAAACCCTAAAACTTAGTACAATATTTTTTTAATTATAAACTGCAACCCATCGGGCTGACTAACAATCCTAATGGACTAACCCATTTATCCAATTGCAAATTACGGCACTAATCCACTAATTTTACTAGACTATTCGGATCGATCCATAAATTTTGGAGTAGATTGACATGCACGTGCTTATGTAAATTTATCTTTTTTCGGATCCTAAGAGCATCCCCAACGGGGAGGGGACGGGCCGCGAGCGTTAAACGGGGGAGATTTGCGGCCTGGGAGCGTCCAGGGGCCGCGCCCGAGGTCCGGCTTGACACAGGGTTAATCACGACGGAACGTGACGCGATGCAGTCCGACCCGGAGTTATATGAAGTTCGGGCCGGACCGGGCCTGAACTTCAAATTTTTTTTTAAATTCAAAAATTTATCTATAAATACCACTCCATCCATTTTCATTTTTATTCAACTTCATTATTCTCCCTCTCACACTATAAAATTCGAAAAATGCCTCCTCACCGTGAAGGTCAACGAGCAATCGAAGCTCAAATGGCCCGAATGTTAGAGACGGCGATGCCTGCAATCTAAGAAGAAATCAACAACGAGGTGGAACGCTACCAAGCTGCTATTCAAGCGTGGAACAAACAACACGTCCGGGTACCATGTACTCGAATGTATATCCACCGAGACCGTGAACAAGCTGGTTTGCGGCTTTTCACAGATTATTTCTCTAGAGATCCTCAATGGAGTGATCAGATGTTTCGACGTCGGTTCCGGATGCGGAGGCCTTTGTTCCTGCGCATCGTCAATGCAGTTGTTGCTCGTGACTCGTATTTCATGCAAAGCATCGATGCTGCCGGGCGGCAAAGTATATCGATTTTGCATAAATGCATATCCACCCTACGCCAACTCGCTTACGGAATGACTACAGATATGTTTGATGAGTACCTCCATGTGACCGAGCAAACTGGACGCGATTGCCTAGCTAGATTCTCCCGGGCAGTTGTCAAAGCATTCAAGGATACATACTTGAGAAAGCCAACGACCAACGATGTTCGCAAGTTGGTGAACATGCACGAGCAGACCCACGGCTTCCCGAGGATGTTGGGCAACATCGACTGTATGCACTGGCAGTGGAAGAATTGTCCAATGGCTTGGAGAGGACAATACACTAGCGGGCACAAGGGCACACATCCAACGATTGTATTGGAGGTCGTTGCCGACCTACGATTGTGGATCTGGCATGCCTACTTTGGTGTCGCTGGTTCGAACAACGACCTCATTGTGTTGAACGAGTCTCCATTGTTCAACGACTTGTGTGCCGGGCGAGCGCCGAACGTAGAGTTCACGGCCAACAACTGTCGGTACAGTATGGGGTACTATCTGGCAGATGGGATTTACCCTCGATGGTCTGCGTTCGTGAAGACCATCACATGTCCGACAACGGATAGGAGGGCATTGTTTGCCCAAAAGCAAGAGGCGGCTCGGAAAGATGTGGAGCGTGCATTCGAGTCCTCCAAGCACGGTGGGCTATGGTGAAGGGAGCGGCCCATGATTAGCACCGTCCACTAATCGCCGACATCATGTATGCATGTATCATAATGCATAACATGATCGTTGAGGACGAGGGAGAAAATGTCACTTTGTGGAGCGACGATCCGCTCTCCAGCACCAGCAGTAGCTACACTGCCACCGACCCACCCGTGCAGGGTGTTCCTCCCGACGTGCGCAATGTCATGGCCTGTTCAGCGGCGATACGCCAAGAAGAACTACACACTCGCCTCCAAGCGGATCTAATTGAAGAAATTTGGACACGCACCAACGTTTTCTAGCATTGACTTTATGTTTTAATGTTTTTTTTTAGAATTTTTAAATTTCAATGTTGTAATTTTCTATTTTTCGACTGAAAAATGAATTTTTTCGGTTTTAATTGTTCACTTATTCTATTTTACGAGTAAAATAGGTTGAAGCTGTGAATAGTGCAATTTAATAGTTGTGGCATGCAGGGTTAGAGCAGTAATGATCTGAGACTCAATTTTAAGGGAATGATGATGAGAAGGGGACTTGGAGCCTGAATTGAGGATGGGGATGGGATTGGTTGGGGATGCTCTTAATCAGTATCATTTCAAACATAAATTTCAATGACAAAAGCCCAGGCCCAATAAATAATTAATCTACTGCGTTGCTCTTTTTTTTAGAGGACCACTTTAATTTTGATAGTATATTTTTTTTAAATAAAGCTATGGACCATATTATGGCTAGCCATAAATTAATTAAATAATAAAAAAATTAATTTTTTTTAAATTTTTAGTTTAATACTACTTGATTTTAATTTTATATCATCTTCATTATATGTTGCTCAACATATTAGTGTTGCTCTTTCGTAGTTTTTGCTCAACTTATTACTATCGTCATTTATTGATTGTTACTCAACATATACAGTAATTCGTGATATTAATGTGTTTTACGTAATGAAATTCAAAGATAAGTATCAACTCACAAGTCCATTCACACACATATAAGTTTATATCGGTAATTCTAATTTTTTTATACTCCCTCCGTCCCGGGCTACTTGCACTTATTTCCTTTTTAGGCGTCCCAAGTTACTTGCACTCTTTCCATTTTTAGTAAAAATTTTCACCTACAGCCGTAATTTTTGACTTTCCTATACACTCATTCCTTAATCTCCGCGCCGAAAAGGAAAGGAGCGAGTAGCCCGGGACGGAGGGAGTACATGTAAATGGACTAAATTAACTCTTTATGGCCGGCCACATTATGACCATTTAGCATCACTTTATTTTTTTATTGCTATTCCATATTACTGCCGAAACCCTAGTTCCCAATTTTAGTTCCACAATCAATCGACGGCTTCCCACCGCCGCCACCGCGTCACTCAGTAATCGGAGACAATGGCGTCGAAGTATGACCTGACGCCGCGGATAGCGCCTAATCTGGACAGGCATCTGGTGTTCCCATTGCTCGAGTTCTTGCAGGAGAGAGGGTTGTATCCTGAGGAAGATATTTTAAAGGCGAAGATTGAGCTGCTCAACCACACTAATATGGTTGATTACGCCATGGATATTCACAAATCCCTCTACCACTCGGACGATGTTCCCCAGGGTGTGTAATTCTTCGCTTTTACGAAAGAAAATAATCGATGTTATGTTTTTCTTTCACAAAAAATTGGATTTTAGAGAGTTTATGGAAACAGATGTGCTGTGTATTCGTTTATGTGCATTGGTTATTTTTCACTAATGATTTCCGTAGTAAAATCTCGCTTCTTAGAAGTTGTATTGTATTGATATTATTTCAGTTGTATAATGCTCTTTGTCCGAATTCATTGTTTTTTGTTTGTTTATGTGGATTTTACATGGCTTGCTGTACTGCGAATCACACTGGTGTATCGAGTTAGGTTGGCATTTTTTGTTATCATTGCATATAGTTTCGTTATTGTTGATCATGTTAATGTTGATATATTAAAATTTTTGGTCATTTTTCTACTTGTACTGAAAATCTTATGCTTTTTCTTTCTGTTGGTTTACTTTAGACATGATTGATAGGAGAGCTGAGGTGGTGGGCAGGCTGAAGGCTTTGGAGGATGGGGCTGCTCCTTTGATTGGCTTCCTGCAGAATCCAAATGCAGTTCAGGAATTAAGGGCTGACAAACAGTACAATCTCCAGATGCTTAATGACCGCTATCAGGTTGAGCCTCCTTTAGCTTGGAAATTATCATGATCATCTATTTCCAAGTTGAATTTGCTAGGCTCATGGAGACTTCTTGATTGCCTGTTAGATTTATTGATATATCTATGTTTTTGTCGTTACGCAGATTGGTCCAGAGCAGATTGATGCATTGTATGACTATGCCAAGTTCCAATTTGAATGTGGAAACTACTCCGGTGCTGCTGATTATCTGTATCAGTACAGAGCCTTGTGCACCAACAGTGACAAGAGTTTGAGTGCATTGTGGGGAAAATTGGCAGCAGAGGTTCTGATGCAAAATTGGGATATTGCACTGGAGGAGCTTAACCGTTTGAAGGAAATAATTGACTCTAAGGTTATTGGTTATTTGAAAAAAGATAGTTCGTTGTAGTTCCCTTGTTCACTGCATTATCTTCTGAAGCTTAAAATGAGTATGCATTTGCAGAATTTCTCTTCCCCACTGAATCAAGTCCAAAGTAGAATATGGTTAATGCACTGGAGTCTATTCATCTTCTTCAACCATGATAATGGAAGAACACAGATTATTGATTTGTTTAATCAAGACAAGTATGTTTCTTGACTCTTCCTTACTTTAGCTGTTACTTTCTGTTGTCTGGTTCAATGACATTTCATTTCAGTCTGTCAAAAATTTTCATCTTTTGCACAGTGAATCTGAATAAGGGAAATGATCAATTATTTTGAACCTTTAACTTAATTGAAGGTATCTTAATGCCATTCAAACAAATGCTCCACACCTTTTACGGTACCTGGCCACTGCCTTCATTGTGAACAAAAGGAGAAGGCCACAATTTAAGGAATTTATAAAGGTTATCCAGCAGGAGCAGTACTCTCACGAAGATCCCATTACAGAGTTCCTTGCTTGCATCTATGTCAACTATGACTTTGATGGAGCTCAGAAGAAGATGAAAGAGTGTGAAGAAGTAAATTCCCTTAACTCTAAATGGTCCTTATTCATTTCTTTGATGTAACTTTGAATGCATATGAATTATTTTTAAATTGTATGATACTGCAGGTTATATTGAATGACCCATTTCTTGGAAAAAGAATTGAAGAGGGAAATTTTACAACTGTGCCTCTGAGAGATGAATTTCTAGAAAATGCTCGCCTTTTCATCTTTGAGACCTACTGCTGCATTCATCAGCGCATCGATATGGGGTATGTATCTGAAATTGTTCCTTCAGTGGTTAACTGCTAATTTCCTACAGTTTCTTTGCTCTTTGTCTTGGTTACTATGCTTCAAATAAATATCCCACTGGCTTCACTTTCTAACTTTGTCATTAATGGTGTCTGTCTTTGTATTTTGAGTCCACATTTAAGTTGTGGATGTATGTAATGTAACTCGGTGAATAGTACTCTTATTGATGCCTGCCTTCCACATCTTTGGGATTGTATGAAAAATATGCAAAATTCCAGATTTATGTAGTATATGTAGTATATTTTTATATATGGGCATATTTGCCACATTCAGACGTGATATTCTCTAATACCAGAATCAATTCATCTCTTTTGGTGTTTTGACAGAGTGCTCGCCGATAAGCTGAATTTGAATTATGAGGAGGCTGAAAGATGGATAGTTAATCTTATTAGGACTTCGAAGCTAGAGGCTAAGATTGACTCAAAGCTGGGAACCATTATAATGGAACCCAGTTATACCAATGTGTAAGTTCATTATCACTACACTTTGTGTATCCTATGTTTACTTTGTCTCTGCATTTGTACTGAAGAATCTTTCTTCTTTTCAGGTATGAGCAGCTCATTGACCACACTAAAGCTCTCTCGACCCGTACCTATAAAATAGTTCACCAGCTTCTGGAAAATGCTCCTGGACAGACAGCCCGGTAGACATTGCTCGGACACCACCCCTTGTTTTTTGAATGATGAGTTGGTTTTGTCATGGCAAATTCTGGATCAACCGTCGATGCAGTTCTATGTCTTGTAATATTGTTTTTTTGCTGAAAAAGAGATGTTCCTCAGATTTTGGGCGATTAATTTGAATAGATTGCACTTGCACTGCATTGCATTGCATTGTTCTTTGTTGTTTTTTCAATCTTAATAACATTTTGGTTTAGAGCTACTAAGGGCATCAGCAGTGGGGCGCCCTAAGGCGCGTCACGTCATCAGTTTTATCCTCCTTCCCCTGCACCTGCAGTGGGGCGCCCTAAGGCGCGCTCTAAGACCATGTTTATCGGTCAATTGAGGTCGACCTCCATGTCATTACCCAATTTTAAAAAAAAATTGAAATGGAAGGTCCCCTCTCTCTTCAACCTCGGTCTCTCTCTTTCCTAAAACAGACCCAAAGGTCCCTCTTCTCATTTAATTAGTCAGCCAATGAGATTGTGTCAAATGGCACAATTTCATTGGCTGATATTATTATTTTTAATAATTAATATATCTTTAATATATTATATTATAAAATTATAAAATTTATACCAAAATTCATAATTTTCCTTCGTCTATAAATAGAGACCACATTTGCTATAGTTTTACACACAAAAAAATATCATCTTTTCTCCTCCTATAATTCTTATTGTTCAGTAGAATTTCATATTTTCTAGTTTCCCTTGTTGCTAGCTATGGAGGATGATGAGAATAATATATTCTCCGATTCCCAAAACTTCAACCCTTCCCAAAACTTCAACCATTCCCAAAATGTTAACCATTCTCAAGATTATTTCCCTAGCTTTGATGATTTTCCGAATTCTGAGCAATTTCAAAGTTCATTTCAAAATCAACATTCAAGTCAAGCCATATCACAAACCAAGAGTGCTGTAAATACCCCACATGGTTGGAGTGAGCAAGAAGACATGGCATTAATGTCTGCTTGGTGTTTCGTGAGCACGAATGCAATTGTTGGCACCAACCAAACTAGTAACCATCTATGGCAAAATGTTCTGTTTCTATATGAGCAGACAAGAAAAGAAAATCCAAGAATTGGTGAAGAAAGAAGTTTGAAGTCATTGAAACAGCGCTACAAACGACTCAACTCAAATGTCTCAAAATAGGTTGGTGCATACAAAAAAGCGCATGATCGAGCTACGAGTGGCCAGTCTAAAGAGGACATTGAGAAAGCCACTCAACAACTGTATGGTAAGAGCAAATTTACTCACCATATGGTGTTTGAGGAGGTGATGAGACTCAATCCCAAGTGGGAATTGAAATTGAATAGCACTGGTTCAACGCGTTTCCAGCCAGATGAAGATAGTCTTGAAGAAAGTCGTGGGAGCTCAAAAAGGTCGAGGACTAGTGAGGAAGGAGGACCTCAAATCGACTCCACTCCTGAGAGTCGTTCTTCAACATTGCAACGTCCTATTGGAAGAGATCAAGCTAAGGCTAAGGCTAAAAGAAAAGGCAAAGAAGTTGCAACACCATCATATACAATTCCTAATGATTTCACTGCAGCACTGCGTGAAATGAGAGTCACACGTGAAAGGGAATGTGATATTCAGGAACGGAAGCTCAAAGCAGCTAGTGATATTCAGGAACGGAATATCAAGGCAGCTATCCTTACTCCTCTGATGGCTAGGAGGGACTTAACTCTAGAAGAAGAAGATCTGAAACGCAATCTCATTGCAGAATTGTTTGGAAAGTGATCGTACTTTATCTGTTTTCAATGTATGTTTATTAGTATGTAATTTCAACTTCTGTTGCTTAGTATGTAATCTTCAATTACCGTTGCTTATTATGTAATCTTTAATTTCTGTTGCTTATCATGTAACCTTTAATTTCTGTTGCTTATGTAACTTTCAATTAAAGCATGAATAGATGAATTGTGCTCACAAGTGGTAGAAGAATCCAATGACAACCCATGTGATCACGAAAATCAAAGTATGACTATAGGACAAATCATTTCTATCACAAGTGGTGGTGGTGGAATCCAATGACATCCCATGTGATCACGAAAATCAAAGTATGACTACTTGACAACTCATTTATATCACAAGTGGTGGTGGAGTATAATGACAACACATGTGATCACGAAAATCAAAGTATGACTATAGGACAAATCATTTCTATCACTAGTGGTGGTGGTGGAATCCAATGACATCCCATGTGATCACGAAAATCAAAGTATGACTACTTACAACTCATTTATATCACAAGTGGTGGTGGAGTATAATGACAACCCATGTGATCACGAAAATTAAAGTATGACTACATGACAACTCATTTATATCACAAGTGTTGGTGGTGGAATCCAATGACATCCCATGTGATTACGAAAATCAAAGTACGACTACATGACAAATGGTAGTAGTGGAATCCTATGCTCAACAAATTGTAGTAGTGGAATCCTATGAAGAAAGTTATGCCATGTGCTCACAAATGGTAGTTGTGGAATCCTATGCTCAATAAATTGCTTCTATATATTTACGTATATGCTTCAAGAAAATTATACACAAATCTTCTCACAATTATTAATACAACTCTCCCTAAAAAATGTCATCAAGTTTTAATTTTGAAGCTTTCGATCTGCTTGAAGACAATGAATGGGAAGAAAAAATTGTTGAACAAAATCAGCAATTAGATCAACTAATCGAGGATATAGCTATTTGGCCAACAACCTTGCCTTCACCACCTGCAACCCAGACGGCTAGAGCTAAAAGGAGATACATTGAAAGGAAACGCGAAGAGGGTCATGCTACTATTTTCGAGCAGTACTTTGCTGAAGATCCAATCTATCCTCCAGAATTTTTTCGAACAAGGTATCGCATGCGAAAACCTTTGTTCAAAAAAATAATGAATAAGCTCATCGACACCGACAACTTTTTTGTGCAAAAGCGTGATGATACTGGTCGACTTGGTATGTCTGCAATTCAGAAATGTACAGCAGCGATGAGGATGTTGGCCTACGGGGCAGCAGCCGACTTGCACGATGAATATTTGAGAATGAGCGCACAACTCATTCGCAAATCTCTCATCAAGTTCGTTGAAGGTGTAATTTCTAACTTCGGCGATGAGTACTTGCGAAAGCCCAACGAAGAAGACTTGGCAAGACTTCTGCATATTGGAGAACAACGTGGGTTTCCAGGCATGTTGGGTAGTATTGACTGCATGCATTGGGAATGGAAGAATTGTCCCACTTCATGGGCTGGACAATATGCCGGAAGAAGCGGGAGTCCGACAATCATCTTGGAAGCAGTAGCATCTCAAGATCTGTGGATATGGCATGCCTTTTTTGGAACTCCAGGTTCGAGAAATGATATTAACGTGCTTGATCAATCTCCTGTTTTTGATGATATTTTGGAAGGTCGAGCACCGAAGGTCAATTACATAGTAAATGGTCACGAAAAAAATATGGGATATTATCTCACAGATGGCATATATCCTCAATGGGCGGTATTTGTCAAATCTATCCCAGGTCCACAAACGATGAAGCACAAGTTGTTTGCTCAACATCAAGAGTCCGCGCGAAAAGATGTTGAGCGAGCTTTTGGTGTCTTGCAAGCTCGTTTTGCTTTTATCAAATGTCCATGTCTTATTTGGGATCGTGATATTATGGGGAAAATAATGATTGCTTGCATAATCTTGCACAATATGATAGTGGAAGACGAAAGAAGCACGTATTCGAACTACTGTGATCCAGCAGAATTTATTCAAGATCGACTTGGACAAAGTAGTCGTGGGAATGAAGATGGAGATGCGAATAATGATTTCATATATTATACGAATAGGATTGCGAGTCTAGCTTCTTACATGAAAAATAAAGCCCAGCTTCAAAATAGAGAAGGTCATAAAGCTCTGCTAAACGATTTGGTAGAGCATATATGGGCAAAATTCGGCAATTGCAATTGAATGTCTAGTTTTTATCTTATGTATGAGCACCAATGATGTATTTTCAATTTCGTATTTCCACATTTGTAATTTATGTTTTTTATTTGTTTGTTTTTATAATTTGTAGTTTGTCCTTTATTACGTTTTTCGATAAATTTACAATAATAAGTATTTCATGTAATAATAATAGTATTAAAAAATAATATAAAAATAAATATATAATAGTGTGGTTGGGTGACATTGATAAACCATGAAAATATGTGTGGTTGGGTTGGGTGAATATTAATGATGTGGAAGATGATGTGGAGGAGATAGAAATGAATTAAATATTAAAAAAGTGGATGGTTGGGTTGGGGGGTTGCTGATAAACATGGTCTATGGCGAGCCCTATGGCGCGCCACATCATCATTTTATTGTTTTGTATAATTAATTTAAATGTTTTCAAATAACAAGTAACGAGTAAATAAAAAACGTCTAAATAACAAATGGCAATGCATTAATAAAAAAAGTTACACCATTCAACTTACAAAAAAAAACAACTAAGTTGGTGCAATTTCCAACTTCCGACGCAGCTCATCGATTAACGCCCGGAGATATTCGGCTTCGTCGGGGTCGGTACACTTCTTGAGGGCCTTGTGCGTCTGCAATAACGTCCTCGCCATCGACGCTGTTGCCAACGACTCAAACGCGGTGGCCGTCTGGGTCGGGAGCGTTTCCGGGAACGGAGATGGGTTTGTAGCGGTCGAGGATGAGGTCGCGGCTGCCTTCCCCTTGGCCTTCGCAGCCTTGACGCTGGGAGGACACCGGTGTGCCGGAACTCCCTTCATCCACATACGTACGGTTGAGGTCAACCGGGTGATTGCCGCTGCCGCTGCTCATGTAATCACCCGCTTCGGTGGTCTTCGTCCTCTTCGCCGCACCAGTGTGCGGAATTCCACCTTGGAACTTCTGCTTGTCCCTCAAGAGCGCCCAGATGGCCTCGTGCTTGAAGTCGCCGTACATCGACCGGTACGACAACAGCGCTTTAGCGCGCACGTCGCTCAAGCTCTCGCCGCTCCCCTGTGCCCGCGTGGACTTCTCGAACTCCGCCGCGTACAAGTTCACTTGCTTCTTCACTTGATCCCAGTGGTTGCGGAGTTGCTCACGTTTGCGCTTGTACGCGGTCGGCGGCTTGGCCTCATTGTAGAGGCCGGCGATGCGCTCCCAGTACGCGCCCTGCCTCTGGTTGTTCGCGAAAATCGGTTCTTCCGATATATCTACCCAACACCGGGCCAAAATGAGGGTTTCGTCGTCGGTGTAGTTCGTACGGCCGGGGGCGTACTCATCGCAATTTCCGGGAGGCGGCAACTTCTGCGCCCGCTGCCGGTTCTGCTTCTTTTTGGCTGGGGCGGAAGCGGTCGCGGCGGGTTCGGGATCAGGATCGGAAGACGGCTCCATGTCAGACAACCCGTACGATTTCGTACTGAAATCGGGATCGTGCTGGGTGTCGGCGTCGAACGAACGATATTCGCCGGGTTCTGTACCCGGCCAACGCGCCTCTCCGCTAAACATAGGACTATTGGGACTTGAATCCATTTCGCAGTAATTATGTAAATGTAATAATAAGTTTCGAAACTGAAATCGTGAAATGAAATTACAGATGAACTCTATTTATAAAAAAATGAAACCGCGTGCCATCGTCCGCGTCGATCGTCCGCGTAGCCCACAGTGGGTCGGACGATGGTGCGGACGATGGCCTATCGTCCGCGGCCATCGTCCGCGTAGGCCGCAATGGGGCGGACGATGGCGCGGACGATGAGCATCGTCCGCCCTATACTCCGCGCCCTATGTCACGCACCCGCAATGGGGCGGACGATGGCCGGCGCGGACGATGCGCGCCATCGTCCGCCCCATTGCGGATGGCCTAAACCAAAGGTGCCATTTGCTTGTAAATAATCTCTATCGGATGTTTGGTTGAATTGATAAAACTATCCAATTTAATGAACATATTTGGTGTGAATTACTAAGCCCATAATTGTCTCTTGCTTGATCAATTGGATTATTAATCAACCTACAAGTTGTAATGCAAAATTCCATGAAAAATCTTCAAATTATTATAAGTGCTCTTTGCTCTTTTATAAGATGGTGCACTCAGAACAAATTATATTAATATATACACCACACCGTATATACAATTCTAAAATTCAATAAATGTTAAAAATCTCGAATTCTACATTTTATAATATTGGGTAGTGATAACAAAAAAAAAGAAAAAAACTCCGTACTAACTAAATTCTGATGTTTAGCTAAGATTCAAACACAAGTCATGTTTAGATAACAATTAAGTCATTTTAATATCATTTTAGTTGATATAAGGGGTAGGAACTCGTATGAACTAAAACAACCTAAAAATGACCTTCCGCGTTATGATTTTATAATAACAAAATTGGTATCTAAAAGTGACCTCCGTGTTTGATTATTTGATTATATGTTAGGATTTAATTTTTTTGAACAGTACCCTTTTAACATTAATGTATTCGCCCATTCAAATCTTGGGAAATGTTGGTGCTTATAGCAAGCCAAATCTGCAAGATATACACGATTTAACACTGCAATACATGGTTTCAAAGCATGATGAAAAAGATGAAAAAAGCAAATACATTTTCCTTTATTTTCACCAGGATGCGAAACCTGTTCCAAAAAAATTCATCTACATTGAATAATTTTTCAAACAAACCACCAAATTACATGTATATGAACGACCTCAACCATCAATGAATATTGAACAACTCCCTAAGGGAAAGACCATTTGCCATCGCAAAGGGCTCATGGGCAGAGCTCCTTTGCACGAAATTCAACTTCACCAACACTATTGCATCATCACCTTCCCCCGTATTCTGGATTTCCCAGGTGATGCACCATGTCTATATCCCCATTGTTTACGAGCAATCCTTGCCTTCTACCATTGTGAATGCGGGTAACTGTAAGTTTTGGGGTATGCTTCATTCATACCAGTTCCGTCTGCTGCTGCTGCTGCTGCTGCTTCTTCCTCCTCCATATGATGTGCTGTAAGTACCGGATCTGCCCGACCAACTTCTGTTATAATTTGGAGAACTGTAAGATGTCGATGGATGTCCACAGCTACCATTTCTGTTGCTGTCTCTGTTGTTCCTTATCTCCTCATCATAGCTACCATTTCTGTTGCTGTCTCTGTAATTATTCCTTATCTCCTCATCTATATCATACTTGGACCTCTGCAAAAGGATCAATATATACATTTATGGAAGACTTTATTGAAGAAAAAAGAATATATTATCAAACTACAGGTATGTATAAACACTACATATTATGAATCTTGGAAGAACTTAAAATTCATATTGCAAAATTCGAAAAAAAATCCTAATGTATTGATCATTTATATTACCTTGGAAGAATCTGAGAGTACAGCATATGCCTCCCCAATGATCTTAAACAGTCTGTCAGCGTCGTTGTGAATTTTTTCGCCGCATTCTTTCCATAATTTTCCGTCATCCCCAGCATCGTTCCTTGCAAAGACCTGACCAGCCTACACTAACTTTGTTTTACAACAAGAAAATCCAACAATACTAATGAGAAGTATGAGAAAACCAGTAAAACCTTGTCCGGATGATGCCTGAGAGCTGCCTTCCGGTAGGCCTTCTTAATCTCGGATTCGGCATCGGATGCATTGATTCCCCTACCGGTGCAAAACACAAGATCAAAATAAGTATCTACATTGTTATTAGTTGAAATATAGGTTCCAACCAGAGCAAAATAGACAGCTTCACAAGCACATCTAATTTCAAGTGAATGGTGGAATTTAAGGGCGTGATGAACACTATCATGTGATTGTAGGAAAGGAGATAGTTAGACTTACAAAATAAGGTAAAAATCCAAAGGAAGATCCTTTTTAGCTTTTTCTTCAACAGTGGCAAGACGACGGCGGGCCTTTCTTAAATCCCTAACACCACTGCTTCCGCTTGATCTGCTCTGAGTCTTGCTTTTAGATTGGGTTTCAAGAAGCAAGACCAACCTCTGACTATCATTTAATGCTTGTTTATAATCCCTAATCATTTCATGCAAAGTAGCTCTCCTTGAAATTGCCTATATACAAAAACCAATAATAGCTCTTTTAACAGGTGAAAATCCCACAGGATATACCACAAACTGATTCAGCAAGACCAAATCCGTAAACATACTACTCCCTCCGTCCCAACTAAGTTGGGGCAAAACTTTTGTCAAAAGTAATAGTGATTATATGTTTTGTTTTTTGTCAAAAAAGGAAACGACTCAACTTAGTTGGGACATTCCAAAAAGGAATACGACTGAACTTAGTTGGGGTGGAGGTAATAGTATGATTTAATGCTCAAGAGTTTAGGGGGGTTAATACAAAGATAATTTGTAAAGTAGTGAACAAGTATGAAAGAATTCCTTTTTTAATAAGGTTTATGTTTTGTACCAACCTTTGCGTAGTCCTCGTCCAGGGCTATAGCTACACTACAATCTGAAATGGCATCAACTATTTGGCTAAGGGATTGGTATGCAGCCGCACGATTGCAGAAGCAGACAGCCATAAAAGCTCGTGATTCAAAACTTTTTGATATGGCAATGGTATAATTATCTATAGCTTCTGTATACCTTCCAGAGTTGAAGGCTTCATTTCCTGATTTCTGTAGCAAATAAAATTAGGAAAACTTTGAGAGCTTTAAATAAATTTCTAGCATGCATGTATTCAAGTAATTAGGTTCCACATTCATATAGAATATAGATATAAAGATCAAATTAATGTTCGACATACTTTTAAGGATAAGAGTTCTCGAATATTGGTGGCTAAAGCACTGGAGGATTTCCCAGATAAATCTCCACACCTACATGAGAAAGCATGCAATCAGCATCCCAGATTTATATTATTTACTTGTGGGTTGGTGGTCAACGAGTCTTACATTGAGCTTATTGGCACTTTCTTTTGTTTTTCAATCAACTCAAGAGCCACATCAAGCCTTCCCTGACTATAGTGGGACTTACTCTGCAGGCGCCACCTCCACAATTTCACATGAGAACTATCGCCTTGATTATCCAAAAGATCAGCACGCAAATTCTTCATGGCAATATCAAGAGTTTGCTCACAAAGTTGGATCACTTCTTCATACATCCGCAACTGTATCAATTAATAACATAATTATGATGACTACCATGCACATCTGAAATTGGGTTGTTACACCAAATCAGATATTTACTTATTAAATAGACCTTAATTGGTACGTACACTGTACATAGCCTCTCCTTTCATCTGAAGCAACCTCTCAGAATAACGGCATGTAGACAAGGCCTCCTCAATGCTCCCAAGAGCCTTGCCTGCCGCATCATCAGTTCCTTCTTGCAAGAGTATGGCAGATTGATGCATACATTCGGCTACTTTCTATTAAACAAAAAACTGACAATCAGATTCTGACTTACAGGAAAAGAATATTCAAGAAAATTCAGGACAATCGAATTGCACTGAGCAACTGCAGTCAGACATACAAACAAAGCTAATGTATAAATTTCAGTTTCTATAATAAGAAAAGAAGCAAGATACAAAGCTATAAAAGGTACCTATATCAACCTCTGAAGGCATTTCTAACATATACATCAAGGCTATCAAAGAATGAATATGGTTTAATTGATACAACAGCAAACCGGAAAACAAACTAAATTCTTAAAACATTGGACATGATATATTACAAACAGGAATAATGATTATAAGCATATACGAAGATATTATGATTAGTAGCAAAAGATGATTATAGCATCTCACCTCTGCCTTTTGCAGGCTACTAGCAGCTTCAATTGTAAATCTCCTATCCAAGCAAATGCTGTTCTCAGCTCCTAAGCATTTTCTGTAACACTGGATGGCATCTTCAACTTCTCCCAATACCAAATAGCAACTGCAAAATTATAAACATGCAGACATCTCAGAAACTATCAGTTTTCTACGAATAAGATGATAGAACTCTGGATCTATTTCAGCACAATTGTAAATGTACGGAAACATATAAACAGAATTCAAGGAAAGAACTTACTTTCCAGCCCTTAATATAACTTTCATAAAGTCTGGGTCTAGCTCAGATGCTTTTGTACAATCTGCTATGGCTTCCCTCATCCTTGAAAGTGACATTCGTGTGGCTGCACGGTTGCTATAGCAGAGTAAAAGTGGTTTCAATGGGTATCCTGTGGTATCAACACGTGAAACAGAATCGATGCCCATGGAGTAAAGTTCCTCTGCTTTGGAAAGTTTCCCAGCATGATAAGCTTCGTTCCCCCTGGACAGGATCATATTGTTCAACCACTCAAAATAAAAGCTCATGCATAAGCGTAAAAATCATAAAACAGAGCTAAAATCAAACAGGCAACAAAGAATACCTTATTCGCCAATGCTCACATAGTTCATTAGAAGTCCCACTGGATTCCAGCTTAACATTTTCTTTTCTTGAATTGTTTCCTTGGACAGTGGGATTTAAACCAACTCTCAATCTATATTTTTTCTTGTATTTGTGTTTTATTGCTGACAGGCCATCTTCTGCAGGTAATGAATGAGAGCAAACTGAATTGCTCTTACCATCTTCAGGATTTTCCCAGTCATCTGAAATATTTTTCTGGTTTGCAGCAGAATCAACTTTTAATCCCGATGCAGTATCTGCCTCTGGTGCATTGCTGGCACTTGTATCTTGATACGGTGAAAAATCCATGGGTGAACCACAACCAGGAGATGTATGATTTTGCTGGGAACTGCCTTCCTTAAACATCTGACTCTGTGGAAACAACTGCTGGACAAAGGTTCTTTGTCCCAGCTTTCCATTTCTCTTCTTTGATGTTTTTCCTTTGACTGATCTAAATTTTGTGTTACCTAACTTATCTACACCTGGGAACAAATTGTTGCTCGAAAATGCAAATTTCATATCTGGTGTGATGCAATCTGCATCTGAGCCTAATCCAGCCAGTTTGTCTCTAATGTTTTCATTCTTATCTTTATCAATAGATGGCACCTCTTGGAAACCACTGTTCAGATTGAAGCCCATTCCAACGGAAGTTGAATAAGTCCTAGTCGACTTAGAGTTACTCTGGGAGAAGCGACTCAAATCTGGAGTGTTCCGGTTCATACTAGGACAATTCTCATTTACAAAACCAGAGTCCTGCTGGTTGCCTCCAAACACAAATAAATTATCAGCCCCTGATGCAGAATTACAACTAAAACTTCCAGACCTAGTAGTATCCACTTTAGGATCACCAATGTTCAGTTTCTTCATCTCATTCGATATGCCATATGTAGGACCTTGCTCGAAAGAACCACCTGAATTACCACTAGTTTGAAACTTAATATTACTTTCTTCAGCCTTTCCCATATTCAACTCATTCATCTCACTAACAGGCTTAGTAGTTCCACCAGAATTAATGCCTTGTTTTCCTTTCAGTCCCCCAAAAACGAAAACACCATTCACGTGAGACTGAGATCCAATCTCTGCATTTTCTTTCCCACTCTTTCGAAAATTAGGCACATCCACTTTTCCACCAGAGGATTTATTTCCCAATCCTATGTTGAACTTGAAGTCAGTGTTTTCTGTAAACACAAAATTTTCACGATCGTTGCTACTGCCATCACTCACATTGAATGGAAACTTCAAGACAGGGTCGCTAACCTTTTCAGAAGCCCCAGAACTATCCAATTTAACTTTACCCCTTATGTCATGGATCGTGCTTCCTACAAATTTATCAGTTCTACCAGCACCAATTTCAAATTTGACAGCATTAAACTTCACAAACTCATCAGCACTCGAACTCAACCTGGACTTATGCGAACCCTGTTGCTCTAACTTGACTTGTGAAGCTGAGTCACTCGCCTCCTTCATATTGAAACTCGAATCACGACTACACGCACTGTCACCAACACCAAAGACAAACTGCCCACACAAATCCGGATTTGATACAGGGGCTTCCTTACAAGCTCCAAAAACAAAACTCCCAGATTCCTTTTGCCCAAAATTTGAGCTACCTATATCAAAACCAGATGAAATATCGCTCTTTCTTGACTGCCGATTGCTTGGCATGGTATCCTTGGTGGCATCAACCAAGGGCGTAAATTTCCCTGATCCAAATCCAAACAAAGAATTATTCAGGTCTACATCAAAACCAAATCCGTTCCCAAATCTACCCACGTTTTCATTCAAACCACGACTCTTCTCCTCACCTCCATTCGATCCCGAACTCCCATTATTAATCCCGAAAGCACCTCCCAATTTCCCCTCAAAATCTTTCTCCCCACCACTACCACTAAACCCATTCAATCCCAAATCAGTTTTAACACCATCTGGCATTTTCCGCCTCCTCATCTTCATTAATCTCGGCCTGGATCGGCCCGAAATGCGTGGTTTATCGGCACCGGTTTTCGAGTAATCAAATCGAGCAGCATCAGTCGAAGCAGAAGAGAAATTAAAGTTCCCCCCAGATTCTGAGCTCTGAGCTGAATCAGGTTTAGCGAATCCGAAAGCGGTCTGCGGCGCGATCACCGGTGGCGACATTTTGAAACTCGGACTTCGGCGGGACGGTGGATTTCGGTATAATTAGGTTTCAGAGCTGAGATGTTATTCTATTAATTATGCCGTCATCAGCACAGGAAACATACGAATGATTCCAGAAAAAAAAACATTTGCTTGAAATGGAAGGGAAGACGGCGAAGTGTTGATTTGGATTTCTACACTTTGCCCCTTTTCTCTTTTGCAACCTTTTTTTGGGTTTAGGTTTTGGGGGTTTATACTTATATTTGAATTGATTGATTTGAACGTTGCTATCGCCTACTCCTTGAGGCGTGTTTGGCTTCGAAACAACAACATTTCATTCAATCTCCACAACGGAAAAATAAATACATCACCGTAATATAATATTAATATTTAATGAGGAGAGAGGAGATTATTTTTAAAATTAAAAAGTGGCTATTTTGATTGGAAAAAAAAAGGAAAAGAGATTATTTTTAAAATTAAAAAGTGGTTATCTTCGTTAGGAAAAAAAATGGAAAAATAGTCGTGAGACAAATGAGAGTAAATCATTTTTATATTACCTCTGATGGGGTACGTACTAAACAAGCCCAAAAGCAGTGACAGCTCAGCTAGCCCAAGGAAGAGTATGAGTTCGGCATTACCAAAGAGTTCGGCCTCAGCCTACAGCTCGGTAAAAGCCAACCAATCAAGCTCTGCTCTCAGGTCGGCATCAAGCTCTACTCTCAGATCGGCAACCAAAGCAGGAGTATGAGTTCGGCATTACCAAAGAGTTCGGCCTCAGCCTACAGCTCGGTAAAAGCCAACCAATCAAGCTCTGCTCTCAGGTCGGCATCAAGCTCTACTCTCAGATCGGCAACCAAAGCAGGAGTATGAGTTCGGCATTACCAAAGAGTTCGGCCTCAGCCTACAGCTCGGTAAAAGCCAACCAATCAAGCTCTGCTCTCAGGTCGGCATCAAGCTCTACTCTCAGATCGGCAACCAAAGCAGTTCGGTCTCAGTATTCGACCGAACAAGGAGTTAGTGGACCCATACAGGATGTCCAACACACCCACTACCACGTGGTGTCAACTCAGGCCACGATCGTAGGCCATGACCTACGCTACATCCACGATCTTAGGCCATGACCTACACGACATCCACGACTTAGGGTGGTGATGCAAGCCACGATCTTAGTTCAAGATATAAATAGAACTTAGATCAGATAGAAGAGGTTAAGCTCTCTAGAGATAAAACACCATATAGCAAGTTTGTATTTGTAAGCTGTAGAAAACAGATCAAGCAATACAACTCTGCCCTCTTTTCTTCCCGTGGACGTAGATTTACTTCAGTAAATCGAACCACGTAAATTCTTTGTGTCGTGATCTGTATTTTCCTGCATTCACTAACATCAGAAATTCGTGACATCATCACTGGCGCCGTCTGTGGGAAACTCAGAACCAAATTTGTGATAAAGCGAGTTTTTGATCCTCCTCCACCAAAAAAATGCATTCCAGATCACGTAACACCCATAATTCTGTCCGTGACAACCGTGAGGAAGTAAGTCTAGCTCGCAGGTCTGAAAAACGGCCTCGGGAGACGTCTACTTCCAGTTCTCACGAAGGAGCAAGCCACTCCAGGAGTCATCGCACAGAATCTTCCCAGCAGCCCGATTTAAATGAGGTTGTCAAGCTGTTTTTGGCCGAGAAGCAGGAGGAGTTCTTAGCCTTCCTGCAAAAAAGCCAGCAGCCGGAGAAGAAAACGGGGGATTCTCCCTCCTCCTTCAGACATGAAAGTCACTACCGCAGTAGTGACGTGTCCTCCAGGAGAGAGAATCCTCACCCCCGACATGTTCTTCCTCGCCGAACTCCTTTTGAAAGAATTCAGAGGGCACCGGTACGAAGTAGATTGGGACCACGTCTCAATCCTGAGACGCCACCCGCTCAGTTCGTACCATTGAACAAGTCAAGAGCGGAAATTTTCGAACTACATTCCGAAATGTTCGAAAAACCAAAACGAATGACGAAATCGGCCACACGCCGAAGTCTTGATGCATATTGCTCCTTCCATCAAACCCACGGTCACGATACCGAGGAGTGCCGAAATTTGGCTGCAGGTATTGATGTTCTTGTGAAAACAGGAACGCTAAAAAAATACCAAAGCAAGCAGCCGAAAAACAAAAAACAAAAAGCAGAGGGGTACGAGCTGCTTTCCTCAGAATCCGAAAAGGCAACAGGATCCCGAAGACGATGACGAGCAACAATATGATGGAGTAATCCTGACCATTGATGCTTTCCCTGCCGGGAAGACTAAATCGTCCCTGAAGCCGTAATTCCGGTTGAGATCGGCATACCCAGTTTCCGAACTCTAAACTTCTTCTCAGCAGAACTGAAGGAGGACGGACTGAGAGCCGAGCTAGATCTTGCCGAAGAAAGAAGAGAACTGGCCTGCATAAAAGCAGCCAAGTACAAGGAGCAAGTAGCCCGGTATTACAACCAAAGGGTGAAGAAGCTGCAACTTCAAGTGGGAGATCTCATCTTGAGAAACAACGAAGTCGGCCGAGCAGAAAAGCTGGGCAAACTCTAACCCACCATCAAAAATTTCCATATCGGGTGTCAGAAGTCCTCGGCAAAGGGTCTTATAAATTGACTCTCAAGTCAGGAGAATAAACGCCCCGAGCATGGCATATTTCCAACCTCAAAAAGTTCCATTTGTAAGAGACAGTTCAGTCAGTCTTATGTGTTTTCTTTGTTTTTTACTTGTTCTTGTCTCTACGTGCGTTGTGTCTGTCTATGTGAGTGTCGTCTCTTACAAATATAACTGAGGTATCTTGTTCTTCAAAGGCTAATCCCCTTTTTAGAACATACAAGCCAAAGATTGTGTGTCAAAGCTTCTAAAGAGGATACAAGACCACAATTCAGCTTAAACAAGCAGTTCGTCCGAAACGAGCTGCAACAAGCCAACGATTGTGCGTCAAAGCTTCTAAAGAGGATACAAGACCACAATTCAGCTTAAACAAGCAGTTCGTCCGAAACGAGCTGCAACAAACCAAAGATTGTGTGTCAAAGCTTCTAAAGAGGATACAAGACCACAATTCTGCTTAAGCACTTCGTCTGAAACGAACTGCAACAAAAGTCCGATTCTCGCGATAAAACTTGCCTGAATTAGGACAAGGGAAAGTCCAATCCATGCGATAAAACTCGCCGAATTAGGACGACCAAGTTCGGTCAAAGAAGTTTACCTCATAAGACCGAGGACGACCATGTCTAGTCAAAGAGGTTTACTGCATAAGACCACTTCGGTTAACTGGGAAAGTCCGATCCACGCGATAAAACTCGCCGAATTAGGACAAGGGAAAGTTCAATCCCGGCGACAAAAATCGCCAAATTAGAACACAAGACGAGTCCGGTCAAAGATGTTTATTTCATCAGACCAAAGACGAGTCCGGTCAAAGATGTTTATTTCATCAGACCAAAGACGAGTCCGGTCAAAGATGTTTATTTCATCAGACCAAAGACGAGTCCGGTCAAAGATGTTTATTTCATCAGACCAAAGACGAGTCCGGTCAAAGATGTTTATTTCATCAGACCAAAGACGAGTCCGGTCAAAGATGTTTATTTCATCAGGCCAAAGACGAGTCCGGTCAAAGATATTTATTTCATCAGACCAAAGACGAGTCCGGTCAAAGATGTTTATTTCATCAGACCAAAGACGAGTCCGGTCAAAGATGTTTATTTCATCAGACCAAAGACAAGTCCGGTCAAAGAAGTCTACTTCATAAGACCGAGGACAAGTACGATGAAATTTTTTCGCTAAGCTGTAAATACACAGTGTTAGAAGCAAAAACAAAATTTCATTTTCAAATCTTGTTCGGCACACAACTCCGCTACCCTACAAGATGGCGTTACGCTATTACAAAGGACTATTCTACTGTCCAGGGTTGCTAAAGTTGAGCCATCTATTCACAAAATCCTCGTGAAGCTGAGTTCGGGCGTTCCAGGCAGCTGCAGAATAAGCAGGTCGACGAGATGCTCTAATCGACCTGCCACCTCTTCTCTGAGCCCGGGAAGCCCTAGCACCTCGGCGGCGAAGAGTCTCTTCACGAAGCATTTGCCGATCTTGCTCACTCATAACCACAGCTCCTCTGCGAACTTCAGTCCGTCCTCGACTTGACGTCTCCGGTTGTCCCTGAGTTCGTTGCTGACTTGGAGTAGGGTTTTGAGCAAGTGAATCAGAGGTTTGAGCTGGAGTACTAGCATCTGTTGGCGGGAAATGCCGGAGGAATCTCTCAATTGAGGGACGCCGGGCAAGAACTATGTCGTACCGAGAGGCCCAGCGCCGCAATGATGTCACGACTTGTTGGCAAGCCGAGCTCTCCAGCGCATTGTTCCTCCGGAGTACATTATATTCCTCCCACAGTTCGTCAACTCGACTCTGAACATCTGATATGGTCATTCCCCCGCGCACACGGATGTAATCCTCGTACGCAGTCCTCTCAGCAATGGTCGTATTCAGCTCGGCCTCCAGATCATTCTTATCGGACTCTAAGTCCTTATTATCGGCATCCAGCTTCACTAAACGAGCCAGAAGCTCGTCATTCTTCGTCTGATCGGCTATAGCTCTTTTCTCAGCTTCGTCTAAAGCCGAAGAGTACAGCCGTTTCCAGTGAAGTATCTCCATCTCCTTGAGTACAAAGCAGCTATATTAGTTCGGCAGCTGTACCGAGCAGATAGTAAAAAACAACAGGAATAAAGGCGAGTACGAAAAGCTATACGAAGACAAGTGTAGAGAATTTTTCATTCACAAGGAAAATTTTTTACACTAAGAGGGCTTCAAGGCCACCGTACAAGGAAGAAACTAGACTAAGAGAAGGGAGACGAAATCATACTCCGCCAGCTTCGTCTCCGGCTCCTTGGTCTGGTTCAGCTTCTTTCTCCTGAGCTACCTCAGCCTCGGCCTCGCATCCTGCCGGCCTCGCCTCCGCCTCCTGATCGGCTTCCTTCTCCGGATGCCCGGCCCGCTCGACTTCGGCCTCCAGCTCCAGCGGCTCGGCCTCACCCTCTCCGTTGTAAGTCGAAGCGGGTGAAACGGGTCCCACGGAGGCAAAGATAGCCTCCAGGTTCTCGTCCCGATCAGCTCGACAACTCCGGACTCGGTCTGCAGAAAGCAGGACCGAGGATGAAGCGAGCTCCTCAAGGAGCGGCAGATTCTGAAGCCGAGCTGCTATCTCTCGGCTGTACAGAGGCAGCACGACGTCGGCCCCCTGCTCGCCCTTATCGGCAATTAGCCTTACCAGACTACCGACAAAAGCCGAGAACTGGCTGCTCAAAAAGAGTTTCTCCGTGTAAACACGGAGAGCCTCCCCCTGGGCAACTACGGCGGCAGCATCACTCCGTTTCGTCTGCTCTCGCTGGATGACGAGCTGGTTTTTGGCAAACTGAGCTTCATCCTGGGCCGAAATCCTAGCAGCTCTGGCCTTCTCAAAGTTAGCCTCAGCCTGTTCGGCCCGATGACAAGCAGCCGCCAATTTCCTCTGCACCTCGGCATAGTCATTGGACGCTTTGGAGAGTTCGACGGCGACGAGCTTGGAGAGCATATCGTTCCTCTGAAAATGGATAAGGAAAAAAGTCAACAGAGGGCACCAAAAATACAGGACAGAAGCCAAGCCAAAGAATCAAGAAGACAATTCACCTCGGCGAAGTCCGTGGGCCATAAAAATGGCTCACAGATATGCTCCGAAGGAGGCGCCAAGACCACGTCTTTCTCTGGCGCTCTCGGGGGCTTCTGGGTCTTCCCCTTCCTACTTGCCGAAGTCGACTCCGGCTTCTTTAGACCCGAAGAGGTCTTTTGCCTCTTCGGATTCTTCTCGGCATCAGGCGCCGAGCTGGTAGCTCTCTCTCTCTCCGGCTCCTTGGACTCCGAAGATTTTCGGGTAGCCTTGTTCAGCATGTACACTGCCAAAAAGCAAGAAAGCAAGGTTAGTTTTCTTCGTTAAAGCAGTAGAGCATAAAGATAAAGAGAAATCCTCACCCTCGGCCTCTTCGTCCGAAGACGAGATGTCGAACACGACGTCGCCCTTGACGAGCTCAGACTCCGTGTATTGTTTCCTAACTATGGGAATCTTGTTGAGCTCGCCATCGAGCTCGTCCAACGGTTCAGGCCGAGGATGACGGATAACGGACTTCGGCCCTCTCCAGGGAAAACTAGGAGCCGCAGTCCTATTATAAAAAAAGAAGCGATTTTGCCATTTCGGCCATTTGGTTTTACAAAAGGCCCTAAAAGGCTGTAAAGGGACCAAGTAAAACCAAGATCCCTTCCTTTTAAACTGGAAAAAATTAAGGATTGCCCTCAGAGACAGATCCTTATCTAGCCTACGCAGTTCGGCAGCAAGAGCCGATAAGTGCCTCCAAGAGTTCGGAGTCACCTGACCTAAAGGGAGTTGAAAAAAATCTAGCAACTCTACAAAGGCAAGGGGAAGAGGGAAACGAAGCCCGCATTCTAAGCTGGCTTCGTAGACGGTGGCGTAACCTTCCGGCGGCGAGTCCGCCCTATAAAGGTCGTCGGGAATCGCAACCTTCCCCCCAGGAAAAGAGTATTTTTCGTGAAGGGATATCACAGTATCCTTACTCAAGATACTGTGAAATACTCTACGGTCTTCTCCCCGGATTCTTTCCGGCTAGAAGACCCCTTACCCCCTTCACCACCGCTACCAGACTCAGACGAAGAAGAAGCAGACATGGTCCTTACTCTTTGCAAAATCTGAGGAAATTTTTGAAAGCGGAAGAAAATCTTTCACGCAAAAGATAGAGAGTGCAGAAGAAGCCAATAGCAAAGGTGTTCAAACGATGAAGAAAGGCGGTATTTATCAGATTTGGAAAAGATTTCAAATCATCGCACCGTTTCATATCCCACCTTTTCAGGATTCGACGGCCGGATTTTACTGTCGCATTTAATGCCGCATTTAATGCAGTCACGCGCAAGGCACGTCCCCTGACTTCAGCCTCCCCCGTACCCTTATCCGGAATGCCGAAGTGACTCGCTTCGCCGAAGTGATTCACTTCGCTTTTCGGGGGGGGTAGTGATGGGGTACGTACTAAACAAGCCCAAAAGCAGTGACAGCTCAGCTAGCCCAAGGAAGAGTATGAGTTCGGCATTACCAAAGAGTTCGGCCTCAGCCTACAGCTCGGTAAAAGCCAACCAATCAAGCTCTGCTCTCAGGTCGGCATCAAGCTCTACTCTCAGATCGGCAACCAAAGCAGGAGTATGAGTTCGGCATTACCAAAGAGTTCGGCCTCAGCCTACAGCTCGGTAAAAGCCAACCAATCAAGCTCTGCTCTCAGGTCGGCATCAAGCTCTACTCTCAGATCGGCAACCAAAGCAGGAGTATGAGTTCGGCATTACCAAAGAGTTCGGCCTCAGCCTACAGCTCGGTAAAAGCCAACCAATCAAGCTCTGCTCTCAGGTCGGCATCAAGCTCTACTCTCAGATCGGCAACCAAAGCAGTTCGGTCTCAGTATTCGACCGAACAAGGAGTTAGTGGACCCATACAGGATGTCCAACACACCCACTACCACGTGGTGTCAACTCAGGCCATGATCGTAGGCCATGACCTACGCTACATCCACGATCTTAGGCCATGACCTACACGACATCCACGACTTAGGGTGGTGATGCAAGCCACGATCTTAGTTCAAGATATAAATAGAACTTAGATCAGATAGAAGAGGTTAAGCTCTCTAGAGATAAAACACCATATAGCAAGTTTGTATTTGTAAGCTGTAGAAAACAGATCAAGCAATACAACTCTGCCCTCTTTTCTTCCCGTGGACGTAGATTTACTTCAGTAAATCGAACCACGTAAATTCTTTGTGTCGTGATCTGTATTTTCCTGCATTCACTAACATCAGAAATTCGTGACATCATCAACCTCAATACATAGAAGTATAGAATAGTGGAGTACTTAATTTATTCACATTACAATATATAGAGATTCTAGTTTCAGGTCAAAAATATCAGCAAATATACTTATAACGAAAAGCGTTTTATCGTTTCGCCGACATTTGGAATAATTATCGTTTCTCTATACTTAAAATATAGAGAAATTGGAATAATTATCGTTTCGCCGACATTTGGCGTCACCTGAGCGACAACCATGCAGTTGAAGAACATTATCGAGAATTCTGAGACTTCCAAGTTGGTATTTTTCTTTACATTTGCGACATTTATTATATTACTGTTATCATGTTTGCTGGCGGAAGGGTGCTCTCCTCTTTATTGAGTTTGGTGGGTTGATTCTTTCTTTAGGCTAAAATTTTCTCTCTTTGGGTGAGTGAGTGTGGATTTTTAGCATTTTCTGGGGTTAGTAAATTATAGTGTTAGAGAGGTTGATGCTGTGTTGGTTGGAATTGGAAAGAGAGGGTCCCAATTTGTACGGTTAATAAAACAAGGGACCTTTTTTGGTTTTTTTTTCGAGAGGGTGTTAATGGAGATGGTTTTTTGGAGGGACTCATGGATCTGATGCTGAAATTGCTAACTTCAGCTTTTGAATTTCCAGTATTTTGTATGGCTCAGAACTGATACTTATTTGCAGATTGAGAAGTGGTTCTTTGAATTTGATTGACTAACCGCCACCAAGACTTACAGCTTAAGTTGCAATTTGTCATGGAGTTCGGCTCATATCAGAACATGCATGATAATCACCGTCTCTGTGTCGTGTTAAGCAGTGCATTTCTCTTGATTCGTATATTCATCAAAGCAAACACACTGCATTGATAATATTGGAAAAGCTGTAAATTTTGACTTAGATTAGAATGGTGTTCATTTGAGAATGATCGAATGGAAGTACTTCGATTTATTTTGTCTTTATTTACTCTATCCTTGTTAGCTTTTCTTATGAATTCTGGGATGTAGCTAGTTTATGATGTATGAATTTTGAGGTTTTCCCTATGTCACATAACAAACCTTCATTATTTTCAGTTTTTGTCGTACCATTCCAGTAACATATTTGAAAGCATTCGATGCCATGCTTAAGTGTTTTTCCTGATTTTGGTTCCAACATTACATAGTTGGATATTTTTTAAGTGTTTATGTGCCTTGTTAACTAATCTCACTCCCCCATCAATAGATAACAGAGCATCTGAACCAGATTGATGAGAAGCCTCTGCCCCAGAGAATCCAGTCCCAATGGAGCAACCTCATCCTTCTATTCCTGCGGAAGTAAATATGGAAGTTGCTATTACTTGCAATGAAGTTATGCAGGCTGGAGGTTTTGGTGCTACTTATGATAGTGGTATCATGCTTCCAGCTGCCAGCGATTGCACTGAACTTATGGACCATCTTCATGATGTTCACGGATATGAAGGGTCCAAGGATGGCGACATTAAAGCCACTGACAAAGTTGAAGATGGTGTAACCCCTGAAGCTCAAGAGGCAGTAAATATGGAAGCGTCTTTCTTTTCTGATGATGTGATACGGGCTGGAGGTTTTGGAGCTACAGATAATATAAGCAGCTTTCTTCCTGTTGCAAGTGATCATACTGATTTTGAGGAAAATCTCCGTGATGCTCGAGGTTATGAAGAATCCGAAGAAAAGAGCAGCCGGCCTGGCCTTGGCTGGAAGAGCGAATGAGTCACTGTTTAGATGTGAACCAAGTATCTTGCTTTTATTGCTCCCTAATAGTTAAAGTTATTCCTGTTATAGTTCCAAAACAATTTCCTTGGACGAAGTTATACAGAATATCTATTTCTGCTTTCAATTTTTCTTGTTCAGACTTGTAATAGCTTGATGGTGATCCTATATTGGTTTATTGATGCTTGTGAATCTTGATTTAGGTTGCTTAGTTATAAAATCTCACATTCTCCATACTTCCATGATACAATTTTAGAACATCTAATGCAGGTAGTCCAAAAATTCAAAGAAGTATGCACATTCTATCTATCTACTATTGTTCTTGGCTCTTGACGTCAGGTGATGGCCGACTCTTTGATCACTGTTGCACATAAGCTATTCCTCTTCGGAATATCCTCTGTCCTGGAGCTAAGATTGCCAGAGGGTCGTAGCTCAATTTTCTCCTGTAGAAAACTTCCCAGTGAGGACCAAAATGAGCTTCCCACTCCTCTTCAGTGCTGTAATGGGGCAGGTACTGTTTGATCCCAAGGTAAGGTCTCTGGCTGAAACTCAGTATTTTCTTGTTTTGTGATAAAATATGCTTTAGGCCGTCCTTTCCTGTCGATGATGGCATTGCTGATGATAGGAAAGCGATCATGTAGAAAACGTCATCATCGGGTGTGATCAAGGACGTTCCAGATCTCCACCTGAAATTGGAAACATAATTAGGACATCAGGCATACTTTTTTCTTATTATTACCTATTGATTTTGTTATTGAATTGATACCTTGTTTTGTTGACGGGGTAGATGAGGACGGGGCCACTGCTCATGTCTTTTACTATGTTACCAAAAACTTCTGCGACGAACTCATGAATTCGGCTTCGAGGAACAAGAAGGTTCAGCCATGGGTGTGGCACCTCCCAGAGGCCTTCCTCCCGGAGTTTTACTTCAGACACGTGTACTCTGTCAAGGATATTGACATAGGAAACCTCCGACATAAAGAGAGTGGATCGTATGTAGCTCAGTTCTGACAAGAGAGTGTCGATGTCCTGCATAACAAGCAGCAGGGCTAAAGATTTTAGCAGGCTCTGGTATACTTTCAACAACCTGAGTTAGATAGCATGGTACAGATTCTCACCTGATCTATGTTGTCCGACTCTCGAGGGTTGTAGTACTTGGCTATTTCCAGGCAGAACAGAAGCTTCCCATCGGAGTTGAACTGGTCTGCTCGAATTGGATCCTTGGGACTGAAAGATGATCTCCAGTTGTTTAACAAGCCAGTTCTATTTATGATGATGAATCCTTCTACGTAGTCAAAGGAATTATTCGAAGATATCAGATGCTCCTGGTCACGTGCGAATGTTGAGAAATCTGAATATAGTGCTCTGATCCATTTAACCTGCAAGGAAAACTGTGTAAGTCAAGAAGAAATTCTTGTGGTTGTATTCGTATCATGTAACTGATCTCACCATTTTCGGTGCAGGCTCTAAGGCGATTCTTGCTTGGGTAATAATGCCGAACTGTCCTAGACCGCCTAGCACGGCGTGGAAGAGATCAGTGTTTTGCTTGTCCGAACATGTCACTACTTCTCCTCTACCTGCACAAAGTAAATTCAGGTTATTAGATGGTCTTCTCAAAATTTTCGTATGCATTTTGCTACATGTGATGGTGATATAACCTGTGACAACTTGGAGTTGGTAGACATTGTTAATCTGTGGCCCGTGTCGGAGAGCCTGGCCACTTATTCCGGCATTTGACAAGGTGCCACCAACGGTGAGATGGAGATAGTCTGTCCATGATCTTGGCGGCAGACCTCGTTTGAGGCTCTCATGCAGGATATTTATCCACAGCTCCCCAGCAGAAACGTCGACATAGGGGTGTTTTCCGCCATGGAAGCTCATCTCCGGGTCACGCAGGGACTCCATGCTGATCACAACTCCCCGATATGCCTGCGCCTGGCCTTCCAGCGAGTGGCCGTGGCCCCGTGCAGCAACCTTGAGCTCTGAACTCAGGCCCAAGTCGTAGACATATCTCAGGATGGACGAAATGTCAGAAACTGATTTCGGGTGCAAGACCGCAGATGGCATGAGATGGTATCTGTTTCCGAAATCCCTTGCTGCAAACTCTAGGTTCTCAAAAGATATGCGCCCCTCAAACCTCATCTCGGCCAGGGACGAATGCGCAATAGATTCAATGGTTTGAGGGGTGGCAAAAGGGTGATTAGAACTAAGATATATTCTATTGATCATGAAGCTATGCAAGAAAACTAATATAAGAAGTGCTCTGGTTTTCTGTCTTATGAAGGTGAGGTACTCTCCAAAAACCATCTCGTATTTCGAGACCGTTAGCACAACGTGGACAGGTACTTAGCTTTCTCTTTCTTTCACTTTGTAATAAGGCGTTTTTCCAATTTTTGCTGGACCTATGTTTTGTTCTTCGATTTATATATACAAAAAAAAGATATTGCAACAAACTATTCATTATTTGATTGCATCACCTTTTTTGCTCGAGACTATTTGGAGTAAATATATTAGTAAACTTGGACCAGTCACTGCTATTCTCACACTTTTGAGGACTTGGTGACTTCACATTTTGCTGCAAACATGATTCTTGCATATGTCGTGAGTTGTGCACTATTTTTCGGATGGTGGACAATGAATCATGTTATTTTCTTGTTTAGGGGGACCCCAGTAAAGTGTACAGTATGCGAATGATCCCCTCGTCCCCTCCGATGATATATTGTGTGTCTGTGTGCAGGTGAGAGTGGTGTAGTAAAAAAAAATATGACTGCGTTCGAGTGTGAAAGCTTGAGGCAGCCCCCATATATTCCAGTTTAGGTCTTAGCTTCTTTTGGAAATGTGAGTTTGGCCAACCTAACCTGCCTAATATTTGGTTAACTTTCTTGAAAAACTAGTAATGAAAAGTTTGCCTTATCCAATTGGATGTAACTTGGCATCAGACCACATCTCGTGCTTCTATGACACAAGTTTACCTTGTCTGAAACCTCCCAAACACGAACACGAGGAGTTGAAAGCACTATATTGATTGATAGTATTATTTTTGCAGGGTGTATAGCTAGTGATGACGACATGTGAATCTGTCCCTTGCCAAATCAGGATGGGTGAAGATCGAGCATGCTTACCACCCATTTCTGGTGGGACAAAGGATCACGTTTTTTGAAGAAAGTCTCTCTTTGAGCAGACTGGGCAGCCAGGGGGCTTCGAGATTCGTGCCATGGGCTGAGTTTGGGGCCAGGGAGGGAGGTGTTCGCGTGGCGTGATGGCAATGCTTGTGGGTAGGGGCTTGGGCTCAGCACAGAATAAAATGGGAAAGCGGTAGATGACAGTTTGAATTGGAGAGACAGTCGGTTAAAAGAAGGTTAGGTCTAGATCATTCCCCACAACCTAGTACCACTTCCAACTCTTTGCAATTATTGTTCTCTTCAGTTTCTACATATACCATTTCCAACATATGCTATGCTTTTTTTATTCTTATCAAATTCTTACTAGTATTTAATTAGCACTTTGTGTAACATTTAACAATGTATCTTCAAATAGAATTGTATCATAATTGCATTGTCGAAATTTGAAAAATACAAGATTCTTTATATTTTTGCATATGTACATGCACTTAGCTATGAAAGCTTAATGATATCGATTTTGGAAGATTTTTCCTTATAGGGTAAGGTTGAGATGATGCCTCAAATATTGGTTGTTGAGTGTACCTTGGCATTCTCAACACAATATATGTTGGTAAAAATACATCATCTTAGCCAAGAAAGATTACATATTCTTTTGGTGGTATGTTTCACTATTGCATTACCATGTGTATTGTTTATAGTTTTGCATGTAAATGTAAGATCTTTTGTACTGTAAGCTTTT
This sequence comes from Salvia splendens, assembly GCF_004379255.2. Classification (NCBI taxonomy): domain Eukaryota; kingdom Viridiplantae; phylum Streptophyta; class Magnoliopsida; order Lamiales; family Lamiaceae; genus Salvia; species Salvia splendens. The sequence continues at coordinate 15,021,696 of NC_056034.1, forward strand.
AGAAGTTGTACCTTGAGATCAGGTTGGAGAAAGTGACGTCACTTAGCAGATTCTTGTACTAAGGTTATCCACGATCCATGACCCATCCTCCTTAATCATATCTCAATTAGATATCACCCCACTGTTTACATTATTCCTTAATTAAAACATAACACTCGCAATCTTCTCCCCCGTCTCTTGCAATTTTTTATTTTTTATATATTCTAATTAAATTAAAAAATGCAATTTAATTAGTAATACAGACATTTATTTAAATTTTAAAAGTATTCTAAAAAATTAAATTTTGAATTAAAAAAATAATAATAAATCTAGAAATTGTGAGTGGGCATCACATGTGCGAAGGGTGGGGTGGGGTGTGGAGTGACATTCCGCCCTCATTCGCTCTCAGTGATGCTTGTCGTCGTACGCCACCATTCTGTCTCCCCGTAATGTGGCAGTGGCATAGCTCTATAGCTTAGGGACAAAAGGTGATTCGCTCACCCCAGGCGCTCCCATAACCCGGCCCGACATCGCTATGGAGGGGTTCAAACACGGTACCTCAGCGGCCCATTAGGTGGGAGGAACTTACACTGGTAACCAGCACACAAGGAGCCACCACAGTGGTGAAACTCCCACACTGCGGCTGCCAGCATTCGATCCTGTCTGCTTAGGGACAATCTACCACCCAGGAACCAACTGAGTTAAGCCCGTGCGGGCAGCATAGCTCTATAGCTATTTGCCATATAAAGAAGGCACAGTTCCACATCCCTACCCTACCTTAGGTATACATCTTATTTTTCCTACAATATGCCTTATACTCCCTCCGTCCCGAGCTACTCGCTCATTTCCTTTTCGGCACGGAGATTAAGGAATGAGTGTATAGGAAAGTAAAAAATGACGGCTATAGGTGAAAATTTTTACTAAAAATGGAAAGAGTGCAAGTAACTTGGGACGCCCAAAAAGGAAATACGTGCGAGTAGTGCGGGACGGAGGGAGTACATAGATAAACTAAATGTGCTATATACTAACTCCAGTTCACAATGTCATCATTTTTCAATTAGGACTTAATTCCAAATTACTCTCTTTCCAATATTTGAGATTAAGCGAGCCTCTTTATATGTATATAAAAACAGGAACATTGTAAATGGGAGAATTTGTAATATGCACGCCATGTTTCAACTATATATATATATATATATATATGCTTGCTGAGTCCCATTATTCACAAATCCACTCTTAAAGACTGAACCATCGAACCATACCAAATTAGGGTTTTTTTATCTAGTTTTTTATAGATGAGAGGCACAAATTTATAATTTATTTTCACCTTCATCACGAGTCTATTTTAATTCATCCGAAGGTAAATAAGTCATACAAACATGTTACAAAGATTTAAATTCATTCCAGTAGGTTTTTACTTCATTCCAGTAGGTTTTTACTTCATTCCAGTAGGATTATTACTTCATTCCAGTACGTAAATGCGGTTTCGCCGTCGCGTGTCGTTCTTTCTCTCTACAATATCTATCACCACACATGGAATGATGCAATAAGTTATTGGAATGAAGTATGTGAAGTCCTACTGGAATAAAGTAAAAACCTTATCCAATGAAGTAATAACGTTTCTGAATGAAGTAATAAACGCACTTGAATAAATTGCATTTTTTAATGTAAATAAAGTAAAAACTCAGGTCAATGAATTCAAATGAAACATATGTTGAATCATTTCAAAACCTACTGGAAGAAAGTAAAAACATGTTGTAGTTTCAAGGTATTACGTACGGAATGAAGTAATAAATCTATACAATGAAGTAAAATGGGCTTGTAATGGAGACCGAAAAATTTACATAGCAGCACATCTCATCAAAAAAACTAGATCTAATGGCCCAGATTTGGTCTCTAGTTTGGTCTTTAAAATTGGTTCGACATTGATCACAACCCTATGCTTGCTAGTTTAAAACATTGCATATTTTTTAGATGGCTGAGGTGTATTGCAACAAGCACACAAGAAAGCTACCATTTTACTTTTAGTGGTCTATATAAAAGAATTGCAATAAAGTCACAAAATAAATTATTCTTCCCAATAATACTTTTGGCAAGTCCAATAATTCGCTCGGCAATACTGTATGACAAAGCCCAAAGGTCATTGTTACGTCTACAGTAGGGATAAATAATTTGGGATTATGCATGCTTAGGTAGGAGGGAGTGTATTATATTGTTAATTCAATACTTAATTGCTAATTATAATTAAATAATAGTTATTAGATATTTAAATCAAGAGTCTAGATCATCAGCCCTGGAATGTCAATACGATCAACAAAAAAACGCCAATAAGGGTATTAAGGTCAATTTATAACAAATTAGTTGTAACTAACTTTTGAAAAATATCTTGTAACTTTAAAACGTATATAACTTTCTCGATTTAAATTATTTTTTCGCACAACATATATAAAATTAAAGATAATTTCATAAGGATTCTACCGAGATCTCACTTGCATATGTTCCGATGTCAAAATTTGAAAAAAAATCTGAAAATTTTCATAAATTTCGTTAAACAGCTTTATATCAATACACGACTCATAATATGTCAATACAATGCTTGTACAATGTCAATATGAAATTGTATTGACATTTTCATGTCTTTGTGTTGATGTATTTCATATACTATGTTGACATTGTGTTTCAAAACCCTAAATTTGATAGTTGCTATTATCTTTTTAATATTAAATAATGAAAAATAAAATTAAACATGGCAAATTGTAGACACAAGATTTCTAAAATCTTATGGTCTTAAATTAGTTGTAATTAGCAATTAAATGATGAGTTGGCAATTGATCACTCCCTTATGTAGCATAATCATATAATAATTCAACTAATACCACTTTTTAAGGCCGAATAATTCGAAAGAGCCAAGAGCCAAGAGGGTCATAGTTAATAATGTTAATTGATATATTCATTTAATTAGTACTAAGATGATTATTTATATATTAAATATTTTACTTGGGTGATCATTTAAATATTTAAATACCTTAAATAGGAGTGCTTCTGCACAAAATAATTGTAGCAATTTTCCCTATTATGATTACATCTATTCTAATCATAGACCTTACTGTCCCTTGCTACTTTACTTTTGATCTAAATTGCCCTTTTCCGTTTTATTGCTCAAAGTCATCAAAATTTAAATTTATGATATGTTTACTCATTCTTGTAAACGTCTATGTAAAACGTTAATTTTCTATAAGTAATTTATTTATTAACGTAGTGCTTTTGACAATTTTGTCTCTATCGCCATCACTCAGTCTGAAATTTGATAGCAAGATTATATATAAAAAAAATTAACTATACTTATTTATGCTTATAAGAGCTCATCCATATGATTCTGTTGCTTAGAGCATTAGCGATGGAGGGCCGATGGAAGGGCCTTCCCCATCAGCCTCCATCGCCCCACTATAGCAAGAAGAGGGCCGATCAACCGCCCCCTACAGATGTTGATGTGGAATGGGAGGGTCCTTCCATTGTGAATGCTCTTAATCCGAGAGACAGTGAGAGAGATATGGTGTTAAACCTAATTATAAGAAGGAATTTTTTTTACATTTTTTATTTGGCATATATACCCCTCGCTAAACTCTGTATAAAAGTTGACTCTTTCAAAATTATCAGTTCAATCATACAATTACCTAGGTTTTTTTGTGAGATAACAAAACAGATGCTTAAACAATGTGAGGATAATGCATAGTCTTCTTGCAGTCTTTGTCACACTATTTAAACATATATTTGTCATGTCATATAATTTTAATCAAAGCAATATTTTGATTATAATTACTACATCTGACGGATCAAAGTATGATTAAATTAAAAATCATGTTTGCGAGCAGTCCGCATGAATAGAATTTTGTTTGTATAAAATAAATTTTATAATTCACTTTAACTTGATTTGAGAAGAAGTACGTAATATTATTACATTATGTTTGCTTGTGCATTTATAAGATATTTTTCAAACATTAAATGTATAAGAAGCAAACAAAGTCTAATCCTTCTGCGTAGTAGGCTGGTTGTGAGCGACGTTCACAATAAGGTAACACGGTCGGTTCTATGCAATTCGATGCAAAAGAGAAATAGAATTTCACAACCTAGATAGGCTTTGACTACTTATTGCAAAAGGTTGCAGTGTCAGTCTGCATGTTTCCTTCGCCATTAGGAAATAAACTACACTGGTGTCGTATAGCATTGAACAGATCTAACAATCATTGTTGACATTACATTGAGCATATGATATTGGTTATGCACTACTTTTTTATATATAAATAAACTCCTATATTAAGGAAAAATTACAAATAAACTCCTATAGAAAGGAGAAAAATTACAACTGGTGTCAAGAGGGCTCGAACTCAGCACCTCATACAATAATGTCTAAGCTCCTTGCTGCTAGGACAAAGGCTCTGGACTTGGTTATGTACTACTTTGACTTATCAATATGTGCAGGTTTTCGTAACTCATGAATCATAATATCTTATGCAGTGGTGATCAATGTCTAGATGTGTCTGTGTTGTTATTGTTATGAATCGAACGCTAGGTAAGTCTAGTATGATAATATCCTCATGTGGTGCTGATTATAATATTCTGTTTGGGTTTGAATTAAAAATTGGACTCAATTTAATTAATTAAAAGTCAAACATGTTTGGCTCGACTCTAACCTCCATAGATCCCTAACTGGCTTAACATAAACTTAATAAATACTCCATGTGAATAGACTAGTATCGTGTTATGAAGATCATCACATGAAGAAGGCACAAACAATCTTCGATTCTTCGGAGAATCAATTCGGTAACCCTAAACCGTAGAATTCATGTTTATGATTTATATTCTTTAATCATGAATTATTTGCGTTCTAGCTTGCAATTGTATGTTTAACATGTGAATTACTTGATCTCATAATCAGTCAAATAGATTCTTAGTCTAATTTATATGTAGTTTATTATATTTACTGAAAACAAATTATCATGCACTAAATTATGAAATGTTTTATATTTTGTATATTTATATAACTATTTTATGTATTATATAGGGATGTAATCAAATGCAAACTTTAAATATTGTACAAACTTCAAACTATGATCTGGACCCTTAAAAAATATCCACAGATGACAAAATAACAACAAAATGTCATCACAGTATAATTTGAAGTTTGTATAATATATAGAATTTGCATTTTATCACTACCCATATTATATATTTAATTATATATTTTTAGCAGTTTAACTATTTGACAAGTGGTTCAATTGGTCTGATCGGTTCAACCCTGAATTAGTAGCTTTGCTGGTTTGCTCACCAATCCAATTTTTAAAACATTATCTGAAACTAATAATCAAGACATTCATTGACACACTATTTGGATTATTAGAAAATTAAAATTCTACAAATTTCATGATAATTTTCACTATCTCTTTTTTATGAAGTAAAGCCTGAACTCTTTAAAAAAGCAATTGGTAATATGAGGGAAGTTGGCATTTGTCCCATTGTCCTTATGCAATTATGATTAGGCGAAAGAATTCATTCAATTGCTTTCTACTATCAAGTTCGCTATGTTTTGTTAATTGAGATTGTCATTACAATGGATTAACAATATGACACAAATAACAATAACGATGTTGTCTCATGTATGTAGTCCAAACAAGTCCATAGTATTTTTTTCTATAATCAAAAAGTCTCAAACCACTATACATGGTGGTGAGTAAAAGTAGGGTGGTTCGGTACGGTATACCGTACTGTTAGTGTCATACCGTATACCGTACCAAAAGTTCCGGTATGACAAAACACCATACCGATACCGTACCGAATTTTTCGGTATATCGGAGTTCGGTATACCGAAAATTCGGTAAGGTAGTTTTTGATACCGTTACCATACCGTGTTTTTGGTATACCGTACTTTTGCGGTATACCGAAATGCGGTACGACATACCGTTATACCGGAAAAAAAATCTATTATACCCAAAATATTCAGAAAAATAATTCTAGTGTTCAACTACTTAAAAAGTCCAAAACAATTAAACTTCACCACAATCAAATCTTGTTCATACAGTCATTCTTTTAAATTTTAGTATAAATATAACATAAATATATATGTGGAGAACGTTAAGGTCCTACTACCTCCTTAGTGTTAAGCATCAAACAGATCACAACCTTTGAATCATTGGATTGGATGGTTGTGATAAGCTGCATATTAGACTAAAATGCTACATTACTAGTCAAGTTACATTATTACACTAAAATGCTACATTATTTTACTAAAATAGTACATTATTAGTTAAAGTTATATTATTAGACTAATAATCTACTTTATTAGATGACACGTGACATTAATCTAACCGTTAGATCGCAAGATCCAATAGATAACAAGTGTTTTACATGTTGAAAATGAATACATCACTCCTATATATATATATATAGGGGTGCGTTATATTGATAACCTCTAAATATCGTAATAACCCTATAACTAAATCTGGACCGCACATTTTTAAAATCACGCGGTTGAGATTCAAACTTAGATTTACTTCATAAAAAAAAGGCAGAGGGGTAAAACTGTCATTTCGCTTATTTAATTTCTGAATTTCGCCAAATATCACGTAAAATGATACAATGATAAAATGATAGGTTTATTGCATAGAATGATAGTTTTGCCGGATAGAATGATACTCTGAGTTGATAAAATGATACTATGAGTTGATAAAATGATACTCTGAATTTCGCCAAATATCACGTAAAATGATAAAATGATAAAATGATAGGTTTATTGGATAGAATGATAGTTTTGCCGGATAGAATGATACTATGAGTTGATAAAATGATACTCTTGACTGATAAAATGATAAAATGATACTCACAACAAATAGAATGATACTTTAGTTGATAAAATGATACCTTTGGCGGATAGAATGATAGTTTTGCCGGATATAATGATAGTTTTTGCCGGATAAAATGATAGTTTAATTTCGCAGCCGATAAAATGATACTTCGACCTAAAAAATGACGAAACTATCATTATAAGCCAAAAGTATAGAATGATATCACGTAAAAGTATAGAATGATAACTTCAGTCATCCAAAAGTATAGAATGATACTCTGAATTTCGCCAAATATCACGTAAAATGATAAAATGATAGGTTTATTGGATAGAATGATAGTTTTGCCGGATAGAATGATACTATGAGTTGATAAAATGATACTCTTGACTGATAAAATGATAAAATGATACTCACAGCAGATAGAATGATACTTTAGTTGATAAAATGATACCTTTGGCGGATAGAATGATAGTTTTGCCGGATAGAATGATAGTTTTTGCCGGATAGAATGATAGTTTAATTTCGCAGCCGATAAAATGATACTTCGACCTAAAAAATGACGAAACTATCATTATAAGCCAAAAGTATAGAATGATATCACGTAAAAGTATAGAATGATAACTTCAGTCATCCAAAAGTATAGAATGATACTCTGAATTTCGCCAAATATCACGTAAAATGATAAAATGATAGGTTTATTGCATAGAATGATAGTTTTATGGGATAAAATGATAGTTTCACAAGGTAAAATGATAGTTGCACTTGATAAAATGATACTTTTGGCTTATAATGATAGTTTCGTCATTTTTTAGGTCGAAGTATCATTTTATCGGCTGCGAAATTAAACTATCATTCTATCCGGCAAAAACTATCATTCTATCCGGCAAAACTATCATTCTATCCGCCAAAGGTATCATTTTATCAACTAAAGTATCATTCTATCTGCTGTGAGTATAATTTTATCATTTTATCAGTCAAGAGTATCATTTTATCAACTCATAGTATCATTCTATCCGGCAAAACTATCATTCTATCCAATAAACCTATCATTTTATCATTTTACGTGATATTTGGCGAAATTCAGAGTATCATTTTATCAATCAAGAGAATCATTCTATCCGGCAAAACTATCATTCTATGCAATAAACCTAACATAATCGGCACAATACATAATATACAAACCTACAAAGCAGTAAACGTATCATTTTATCAACTCAGAGTATCATTTTTATAAGGTTTCTGTCATTTTATCCGCTTAGATTATCATTTTATCAGGTAAAAGTATCATTTTATTAAACAAAAATGTCATTTTATACACTAAAAATACCTATCATTCTATTGGCTGAAAGTATCATTCTACCCACCAAAACTATCATTCTATCGGCTGAAAGTATCATTCTATCCGGCAAAACTATCATTTTATGCAGTAAACCTAACATTTATAAGCTAAAAGTATCATTTTATCAACTCAGAGTATCATTCTATCCGGAAAAACTATCATTCTATGCAATAAACCTAACATATATCATTTTATCATTTTATCAACTCAGAGTATCATTCTATCCGGCAAAACTATCATTCTATGCAATAGACCTGTCATTTTATCATTTTACGTGATATTTGGCGAAATTCAGAGTATCATTTTATCAATCAAGAGTATCATTTTATCAACTCAGAGTATCATTCTATCCGGCAAAACTATCATTCTATGCAATAAACCTAACATATATCATTTTATAATTTTACGTGATATTTGGCAAAATTCAGAAATTAAATGAGCGAAATGACATATTTACCCCTCCGCCTTTTTTTATGAAGTTGAGTATCATTCTATCCGGCAAGACTATCATTCTATGCAATAAACCTAACATATATCATTTTACGTGATATTTGGCGAAATTCAGAAATTAAATGAGGGAAATGACATATTTACCCCTCCGCCTTTTTTTTTATGAAGTAAATCTAACTTTGAATCTCAGCCACAAGATTAGAAATATGTGCGGTCCAGATTTGGTTATAGGGTTATTACGAGATTTAGGGGTTATCATATGATCACAACTCTATATATATATATATATAGGGTCCCCTTATTCCCTCAACACCTTCTTAGTGTAGAACTAGAGACTAAATATTAGCCAATGGATTTTAATCTAGTGGCTGAGATTAGAGATCCTACATCATAAATTCGAATTTCATCCTGTGAATTAAATTGTTCATCCAAAGGGCATGTTAGTCATTTCTCAATGTGGTCAAATATGGTAAAAATGATGGAAGCGTTATTCACAGCATATGGAATTAGGGTAAAATCTCTCACATTCCACTTCCGCCGCGACGTTTCAGCTTCACCCCCATTCTCTTCTCCGCCGTTTCACTACACCATTTATCAACCCTAGTCCTCCGGCTTTCCTCAACACTAGTCATCTACAGATTCTCACCATGGTGGACACGAGGCGGAGCAAATTGAACGGTATTCATTGTCGTCAAAAATAGTTACAGTCTACCAAATCCATTCGAACTAATCTCGTTCATTTTTGTTGTAGATGAGCGGTCGTTGCGTTCCAAAACTGCATCCGATCCCGGTGAGTTTAGTTCTTTCATTAATTTAGTTCAGAATCTGTGATTTGAAAATCGCGTTCCAGAACTTCAAATTAGGTCATTGAATGTGGTAATTTAGTTCAGATTCTGATTATCGTTTTCTTATAATCAGTACCAAGACATTCACCTGGAAAAACTACACTGCAACGCCCTCTAAAAACCAAACCCAAGTCTACCCCACACCTGTTTCGACCAAATCTTTCGGGTGAGCTAACCCCAATTCTAGAATTTATATTTTGTTCACAGTTTCAATTGTATTTAGTTCATTAAAGTTCTTGTTTTTAATTGAAACTTGGATGAATTTGTTGGATGAAGTATGTTGGAATAATGTTAATGAACCTATCAACTTATAAGATGAAATATGTTCAGATTCGGCTGAAGTATCTCCAAAATTGTTGTGTTGGGTGAAGGTTTTGTAGTTGTGATATGAATGTATACTATTATAAGCTGAAGTCTTGCCAACATTAGATGAAGAGTTATGTATTTATATTTTGTTCACGGTTTTCAATTTTGTTTAGTCGATTAAAGTTCGTGTTTTTCATTCAAACTTGGGTGTATTTGTTGGCTGAAGTATGTTAGAATGCTGTAAATGAACTGATCAAAGTATAAGATGAAGTATCTTCAGAATCGGCTGAAGTCTGTCCAAAATTGGTGTGTTGGGTGAAGGTTTTGAAGATGTGATCTGAACGTATACAATTAAAATATGAAGTCTTGTCGACACTAGATGAAGTAGTATGTATTTATATTATGTATTCTGGTTAACGTTTGCTGATGTATTTTTGTTATGATCTATGTGTCATTTAACTTGATGTTTGGTGATGTATTTTACTGGATGTGGAATGATTATTTGGTAATGTGGACTTGTTATTCGATGAACTGTTGTTTTGTTCTCTTATTGTGATTATTTGATGTTTTTCTGTATTATCTATAGGATGAAAATGAGAATGATTTAGCTGAGTTTATTTAATTATAAAATGAAATCTTTTCTGCATCCGATGAAGTATTTAATTCTGATTTGTGTCAGTTGGTGGATTGTGAATGATTTATGTGTGTGATATATGAAGTTTTTGTATGGTAGAAATGATGAAAACTGGTGGCTCGCCGTTAATATGTGGTGGAAATGATGCACCAGGGAGGAATCAGCAAATGATAATTACACCACAAATAGAAGGTTAGTCGGGCAATCGATTGTTAGACCAAATTTTAGGTTCGCATATTGTATATAATGATGAATTAATTATTTAATAAGCTGAAGTATCTCCTAAAATCCATGTATGCGGTTTGGGAATAAAGTGGTTATACATTATTGTTTATTATCTGATAATTTCAGGAGCTTCAAAAGTTGATGGAGAACGAGCTAATAAAGAAAGAAGGTCAAAACAGAACAACGACAGAGTACAGAAAAAACTAGCAAAGGATTACTGCAGAGCTTGAGGGCCAAATACTGTTCAACTTTGATGAATGCAATATTCAGTCATGAATGCCTGAACAACAAGCGCATCACTACAAGATACTACGTAGAGGAAAGCATAAACAAGGTCATTGATGTTGAAAAGATGATAGCATGTTACCTTAAGAAGAAGTGATATTTCGATATTTGAAATCGGAACAGTTTTTCCCACGTAAACTGTAAACCGAATAGTCTAAATCATCATTTGTTTTTAGCTTAAATTAACCAAAACTGGTATATTGTGTAGTACACTTATTAGAGATTTTTATTAGCTTAAAGAATATATTATGGATTTTTTATACTGAGGGCGGCGGAAACATGATTTTACTATGAATTAAACTGACTACAATATGAAAAAACATTTTATGAGTTCAATAAAACATAAATGATAATATAAAGAGATCACTCTATATTAAAAATTATTCATTCTGTGTAGGTATTTATTCATCAAACCATCAGATTATTTCATCCATCCAAAACGTTATTTGAATAGACTAACTACTTCATTTATTATGAAACTATATTCATCGAAACAGAAAATGTATTCATCTAAGAATAATATAAAGAAGTTAAAAAACTGAGACAATACATCAAGCCATGTTAACATGAAGATTAGAATCGTGTGAATATAATGCAATCATATTAACATGTGTGAATATTTTTCAAGATTGAAGTGGGAATAAGAGGGCATTAAAATCGTGTGAAATCATTTCCAAATTAAGTTGTCTGAAATCAAGGTAAACACATTAACTGCCAAAGTTACAATTACAAAATCAGCCCCACACGTTAGTTTTATAGTATTATAATAAATGTTGACAATATTTAATAATATTTGAGAGAACTAATTATGACCATAAGATTAACAAAATGGGTGGACATGATTTGTTCTCTAGTTCGGTCATTAAAATTGGTTCGACATTGAATATAATCCTATATATATATATATATATATATATATATAGGAGGATGATCAATCCCAAACCCCTTTTATTCCTTAAGCGCAGGCCTAATATAGACCTTCGGATTTAGTGATCCTACGGTCAAACAATTACCATAAAATAATAATTAAATAACTGATATCTTGTGTGTTATTTTCGTAGAAGGTTAGTTTAGACTTTGTAATCATTTGCATGCTATTATGATGAGAGATTATTATGGAAACTGCATATCACGTTAATTGCAATCAATTCATTCAACACTAATTACTTTGATGTTCATAATCTTTTGTTCCAAGAACTCAAATATCCCACACGATTAGCTTTTCAGAAAAAGATTTGTCTTCTCCATGGCAGCGTCGGCACAATTGAATCCAATCGATCTAGTCGAGATGCCAATCAATCAGACACCCATGTCAGACGTTGCACCTATACAAGACTATCCTGTCGAGATGCCAATCAATCATACACCGGCATCTCCGGAAGACATATCCTTCGATGCTTCATCACCCATAACTGACGACATAGTTGAGTCTGAAGGTAACTTGTAAACTCGACAAACATGGTTTTAGTGTCTCTCTGACTGAACTTTTTATAAATTATGTGTAAACCAATTTATGAAAAGTTTTCATTTGGCTAAAATGATGTTACATCTCTATATTAATGATATTAATATGTACGTCTGATGCAGTAGTTTTAGGACCCAAATAAATGTTAGTCACCTATACATATCAGTAGTTTTAGGACCCAAATAAAAGTCCTCTTGCGCTTGTTTTCTAGAATCAAGAAATACGAAAAATAAATGTTAGTCACCTATACATATCAGTGCAGATACGAATCTGATCATTAAATAGTCCTACGCGTGATCATTATACAATCCACACATGCTCATTACACACACTTAGATTGATCACCACTCTTCCATTTCCATACCTGTTGATTCAGTTGCTTGACCCAAATCAGCTACTTTCTCTTTTCCTTTGGATTCACCACCTACACCTATTTCAATACGATAAGGATAGCAAAAATGGATATCAACACATACACCACATGTCATCATTACATATGTAAACACTGATAATATATGATCATTCTCTTCCATACCTGATGCTGCAGGAGCTTTGTAATCGTCATCCACTTTCTCTTTTCCTTTGCCTTTCCCACCAAGGACTAAAACCAACAATGTTAAAGGACTAAACATCATAGATCACAAACATCATTATACATATATTATATACATCATTACATAGTATCAATCACATCATATGGGTTTCATATTTTCTATCAACGACACACCCTAATATATATTTGAGATGAAAATCTTCCTAATTAAACTCTAAGATATTTAATACCAAGTTTTGACGAAGATCTCCATGTAGCCTTCACCTGTTCTTTTCCTTTAGCTTCACCACCATTCCCTACCAGTTAAAACACAAGAACATAAATCTAAATGACTAAAATGCACACCAATATTTCGAAAATAACAAAACAGGTTCTCTAATACATGTTTTTGCCGACGATTTTCCATTATTTTGAGTAGCAACAGTGTTTCTAGAAGAAAAGTTTGGTATTACATCATATTTCTTGGTAGCACTGGGAGCACCACCTCCTTGTTCATTGTGAAGAAAAGAAACAGAAAATTGAAAGATCAATGTGCAATATATGACTATGAGTAAACTAATAAACAATGATTTTGCATAAAAAACCTTTTCCCGCTAAAGAGTTCGGAGAAACAGCTTTCGGTTCTTCATCCCCTCTACGTCGGCGTGCTGAATCAAAAACCAAAAATTGTCAGAAGAATGGAAATCAGAGCAGCAACTAGACATGCAAACTGTCAAAACAGCAACCCACCGTCGGTCGAGTCAGCCACACCGCCCTTGCTTTGTGTTGGAGTCATTACTTGGTGATCGGTATCAGAGTGACAGAAAAAAGAGTGAAGATAAAGAGATGAAGGAATGAGTGAGATTTGAAGTAATGTTGATTAGAATTGAAAAGATTTATATCTAATTCTACACATATTCAAAAGGAGTAATGATATGGGTGCGGAAATTTTGATAATCTTGGGAACTGAATTAGTGCAGACATATTTTCTCTCCATGATGTCTGCATATCATATAATTTCCTAAATCAGTAACTGCTATTTAATTCCAATGGGACTCCAATGGGACGCATATACCCTTTAATGACCAAAACGCCATCATGTAATGACGACCATCTGCATTCTCAAGCTCTAATCTCAGTCGTTTATCCTTATGATCCAATGTCCCAAATTAAGCTTGTGCTTAACGCTTAATATATAGTGTACCTAGAATGCAACTATATATATATATATATATATATATATATATATATATATATATATATATATATATATATATATATATATGGGAGCGTTATTCTCCTATTCATCCCTTAGATCCTTTATTCTTCTTAATATGGGCCGTTAGATCTCATTCATCAACGGTCCAGATGATCTGCATTATTACACTATAATGGTGCATTATTAGTCGGTGTGCATTATTCAACTGAAAATCTGCATTATTACACTATAATGGTGCATTATTAGTCGATGTGCATTATTCAACTGAAAATCTACATTATTAAATGACACGTGGCACCAATCTAACCGTCGGATGACAAAATCGTGGGGCTGAGATTAAAAAGAACAAAGAACAAAAGATACAAAAAGGAAATGAATACATCCCTATATATATATATATGTTTATATATGTAATAATCAATCGGTATACCGAAGCGTCGGTATATATCGACGATTCGGTATGCCGGTATATACTTGTATACCGAATCTTCGGTATACCACGGTATACTGTGGTATATGGAATCTAATACCGTTACCGTATTGAAAACTACGGTATACTGAAAAATCAGTATTTTCGGTACGATAAGTCCGGTATTCCGGTATTTCGATATAATTCCCCACCCCTAAGTAAAAGTCCACAAGACAACATCCTTATGAAAAATTCCAAAAAATAGCAAACACAGTTAAAAATAACAGGCAGTCTCTAACTCATAAATTTAAAGAAATAACTAAGCAAGCACACAAATCCAAGGAAAAAGAAAAACACACCACTTTGGAAGATAGTAGTAAATAATCCAATCAAACAAGTACCTTACCCTCCAGTCCAACTTTTGTGTAGGGGTGAGCATTCGGGTTTCGGTTCGGTTTTTTACAAAAACTGAACCAAACTTGAAAAACCGAATTTAGTTCAAAACCCAAACCGAACCGAACCCGAAAAACTAATAAATTGAAAAATAAAAAACCGAACTTCAAAAACATAACAAAAGTGAAAAAACCAAAATTTTCAAAAAAATGAAAAACCGAATTTTTTTTATTAATATATATAATATATTTTATTTTATATATACTAATGGAATATAAATATATATAGGGGAGTGTTATATTGCTAACTCAATGCTTAATTGTTAACTACAATTAAATAATAGTCATTAGATATTCAAATCAAGGGCCTAGATCATCAGCCCCGGAATGTCAATACGATCAACAAAAAACGTCAATACGGTATTGAGGTCAATTTACAACAAATTAGTTGTAACTAACTTTTGAAAAATATCACAAACGTTAAGACGCATATAACTTTCTTGATTTAAATTATTTTTTCGCACAACATATATCAAATTAAAGATAATTTCATAAGGATTCTAACGAGATCTCACTTGCACATGTTACGATGTCAAAATTTGAAAAAAAATCATAAATTTCGTTAATAGCTTTATATCAATACACGACACATAATATGTTAATACAATGCTTGTACAATGTCAATATCAAATTGTATTGACATTGTCATCTCTTTGTGTTGATGTATTTCATACATTGTATTGACATCATATTTCTAAACCCTAAATTTGGTAGTTGCTATTACCTTTTTAATATTAAAAAATGAAAAATGAAATTACACATGACAAATTGTAGACCACAAGATTTCTAAAATCCTATGGTCTTAAATTAGTTGTACTTAGCAATTAAATGATGAGTTAGCAATTGATCACTCCCCTATATATATAAAATATAAAATTAATAGAATATATATAATACATGTTATATAAAATATATTAAAAGAATATATATTATATATGATATAATATATTAAATTAATAGAATAAATATATATATAATATTATATTTAAAATATAATTCGATTTTTTAGTTTTTTTTCACCTGAACCGAAAAACCGAACTGAACCGAAAAACCGAACATAATTTCAAAATTTCAGTTTGGTTCAGTTCGGATATTCGATTTTCGGATTTTTTGCTCACCCCTACTTTTGAGGTCGTTCAAATAGTTGGTGAATCCATCATCAATTCACTATCCACACCCCACTTACCACACAAGTTGTCAGTCTTGGCTCGCCTCGAGCCCGTTACACTAAAAGTAGAATTCGACCGAGTTGACCTCCCAAAATAAATTACTATCTGGCTAAATTGGGTAGGTCTGCTCAAGGTGCACGTTTTTACAAATTGAACTGACATTATTTTGACACTTCTAAGGCCATCCGCAACGCTGTCACTTATCCGTTCCTTAACCGTCCCTTAAACTACTATTCATGGGCCCCACTGTACTTTTTTACTCCATATCTTAACTAAGGGACGGAACCTGCAACCCTCCATCTCTTATCCGTCCCTTAACCGTCCCTTAAATTACTATTCATTCAATTTCATTTTTTATTTTTATTTCCAACAAATTCAATTAATAAAAACACATTTCATTAAATAAAATAAACTCACAACATTACATTCTTAAAATAATAAAACAAAACATAATTAAAAATCCTAAAAAAATTAAAAATACATACTACCTCCGTCCCTGAAAATTCGTCCCAGCTTTCCATTTTCGTCCGTCCCCCAAAATTTGTCCCATTTCACTTTTACCATTTTTGGTAGTGGGTCCCATATTCCACCAACTCATTCATACTCACATTTTATTATAAAACTAATATATAAAAGTAGGTCCCACAATCTACTAACTTTTTCAACTCACTTTCCATTATATTTCTTAAAACCCGTGCCCGGTCAAACTGGGATGAATTTTGGGGGACGGAGGTAGTAATTTAATTTCCTCCGCCAAATTTTTCCCAAATGTGCTCCATTAGATCATCTTGGAGTTGGGCGTGGGCGGTAGAGTCACGTGTCCTTGCCCGAATAGACAACCGTTCTTGTATAGACGGATGCACTCCACTTCGAGGCGGAATACTTGCGGTTGAGCTTCTGGGGGCTTCAGGGTCGAACCAATTTCCCGCCTCAGATCCTTCGTCTTGGACAATCATGTTGTGCAAGATTATGCACGTATACATGATGTCGACCATGCTCTCCATGAACCACGTACGAGCCGGGGCTTTGATAATGTTGAAGCGCACTTGGAGAACCCTGAACACCCGCTCCACATCCTTCCGAGTAGCCTCCTGCTTCTGCGTAAAAAGAGTCTGCTTTGTGTTCACAGGCCTGGTGCACGTCTTCACGAAGGTTGGCCACTTCGGGTAGATGCCGTCGGCAAGATAGTACCCCATTTTATAGCGCCGGTTGTTAGCGGTGAAGTTGATGGCCGGAGCTTTACCATCCAAAACTTCGGCGAAGAGGTCGGATTGGTGGAGCACGTTTATGTCGTTGTTCGAGCCGGGGACCCCGAAGTATCTTCTTTCTTCGGCAAGATAGTACCCCATTTTATGTCCCATATCTTCTTTCTTCTCTCTATCCAAACTATCTCCTCCACACCTCAAATACATAGTTCTCATGACTGCTGTGTTTGAACCAAAATCATACTCCCAAGCTTCCTCTTCTCCTGATTGGCAGCAAGCTATGCAAGAGGAATTATCTGCACTAAAAAAAACAAATACTTGGAGAATTATGCCTTTACCTCCAGGAAAAATTCTCATTGACTGCAAATGGGTGTATAAGGTTAAATTCAAAGCTGATGCCTCAGTAGAGAGGCTCAAGGCTCGTTTGGTTGCTAAAGGGTTCACATAGCTTGAGGGTGTTGATTTCCTTGACACTTTTTCTCCAGTTGCTAAATTAACAACTATGAAATTCTTGCTTGCTATTGCTGCTGTTAAAGGTTGGTCATTCTCTCATATGGACATTAATAATGCATTTCTTTATGGTGATTTGGAAGATGATATTTACATGAATCTTCCTCTTGGGCTTATTGTAGAGGGGGGCAGTTCCACTGGACCAAAACTTGTGTGCAAGTTGAACAAATCTTTATATGGTTGAAGCAAGCCTCTAGATAATGGTACCTCAAACTCTCTGAAGTTTTGGCTAAGTTTGGACTTCAACAATCAGCTTCGGATCACTCTTTCTTCTTCAAGAAAGACAGCTCAATGTTCTTTGGTGTTGTTGTGTATGTTGATGACATGATGGTTGCTACTGATAGACCAGACATGATAGAAGCTTTCAAGATTTTTCTCTCTCGGTTTTTTAAATTCAAAGACTTGGGAGTTCCAAAATATTTCCTTGGCCTTGAGATAGCAAGAAATAAAGGAGGAATTTTAGTATCTCAGAGGAAATATGCGATGGACTTGGTCAGGGATGCAGGTTTACTAGGATGCAAACCATCTTCAGTTCCTATGGATCCAGTGAACCATTTGAAGCAAGACACTGGACACCCTATGAAGGATCCATCTAAGTACAGGAGACAAATTGGGAGATTGCTCTACCTTTGTATAACTAGACCTGATATAACATTTGTAGTCCACAAGCTTAGTCAATATGTCTCAGAGCCTTGCGATGAGCATTGGGAGGCTACTGAGAAAATACTTAGATATCTGAAGGGAACTCCGGGACATGGTCTATTCTATTTAAGTGATAGTGATTTTGTACTCAACATTTTTTCAGATGCTGACTGGGCTACGTGCCCTGATACAAGACGATCTATGACATGCTATTGTCTATTTCTTGGCTCTTCTTTGGTCTCTTGGAAGGCAAAGAAGCAACATACTATCTCAAGATCATCGGCTGAGGCCGAGTACAGGGCTATGGCACATGCAACTTGTGAGGTAGTATGGGCAAGAGCTTTGTTAGGAGATTTTGGTGTTAGAGTTGAGAGAGCAGTCCCTCTTTTTTGTGATAATCAAGCGGCGGTCCACATTAGTTCCAATCCAGTGTTTCATGAGCGTACGAAGCATATTGAGATTGATTGTCATACTGTGAGGGAGAGATACTTAGAAGGTGTGATCAAACCTATGCACATACGAAATGATCTACAATTGGCTGACATCTTCACTAAACCTTTGGGGGTTTATGCCTTTGGAAATATTCTTGGCAAGATGAACTTTCACGGCCTATATTGTCCATCTTGAGATGGGGTGTTGAAGCTGCAGATTCCAGCTGAAGAATAAAGAGCCGCTGGGAAAGAGCCGTTGGTGGAGGTTAGGAAGTTAGTTGTACAGCTGGCTCTTGTCGATTGAGATATTTTTTGTTTAGCTCTTTAGGGGTTAGCTCATTGAGTATAAATTGAGATTAGTTAACACTTTGTAGGTTTGAACAATTGAGATTCAGTCAATAAAATTGCTCTCGTTTTCTCTCTGCCCTTCTTCCCCAAATTTATTTGGTATTTTGTCTGATATTTTTTGTGTGATGTTTGGACTCACAATTTCAACAAGGCTGGCTGGGGCAGGAGGGAGCGGTGGTCGTAGAAGCACCGATGAGGAGAGAAAGAAAGAGATAGAGATAGGGAAATGGTGGCGCCTCCTTTGTACGTAGGTTTAATGTGACGGAATGTAAGTAGGTTTAGATAAATATTGGGGTTTGAATAATGTAGTAATGTTTGGGCTTTGTTTTGGGCTTTTAATGTATTTTCTGTAATAAATAATAATAGTTGTAGTGACTTTTATACTCTTACTAAGTACTACTCCCTCCGTCTCATTTTAAGAGTCCCGGTAGGAATATTTCATAATTGGTAATAAGCCCCACATTCTACTCACCTTTTTCCACTCACATTTTATTATAAAACTAATATATAAAAGTAGGACTCACATTCCACTATATTTTTTCACCAACTTTCCTTTACATTTCTTAAAACTCGTGCCGAACTCAACCGGGACTCCTAAAATGGGACGGAGGGAGTAATTGATATCCTTTTTTAATTAAATAGGGCTTTAATTTAGATGTTGAACTGTATTATTATATCTTAAAAGTTGGGTTCTAATTTTGATTTTCAGTATTTGTTGCAATTTTATGAGTTTTTTAGTATGTTTCACAATTTTTGAGAAAAAATATACTCCCTCCGTCCCGGACTACTTGCACTTATTTTCTTTCTGGGCGTCCCAAGTTATTTGCACTCTTTCCATTTTTAGTAAAAATTATCACATACAACCGCAATTGTTGACTTTGCTATACACTCATTCCTTAATCTCCGTGCCGAAAAGGAAATGTGCTAGTAGTCCGGGACGGAGGGAGTATATTATAGTATACTTTAAGAAATGTTAAAAAATTAATTACACAAAACGATAGTGTTTGGATGATGGAATTCATAGGTTAAGATTATGACAAAATAATGTGTCGCAATCTTACTCTTTAGGTAGAATAACAAATAAAATTAAATAGATATGAAAATGTTAACAAAATATAAGCAAAATTTTTAAAAAATTATAAACTTCGTTTTCGTTTATAATATTTGAGTTTTTACTCTTAATAATAGTAAAACTGAGTTACACATATGGATAGGAAGTGAGGAACACAAAAAATATGGCTTAGAGTATTCGGAAACTAATTTTAAATTGATTGTGTTGACTCAATTTATTTGAAGTGGATTTTTGTTGGAGTGGCTAAATGATACTGAAACTAACAAGGTTATTTTAATAAATATCCATAACAATAGTAACAATAAATTAATAATTGTAATTATATTCAAATATTTATACATACTTATCTTCTCCCATAAATTAAAAATAAAAATTATTGTTATTGATTTATTTTTACTCATTATTTGCATCAAAATTATTTAGAGACAAAGGCTAAGTTATTGATATTTTAATAATTCATTAATAGTTTAAAGTTTTACACAAAATATAAAAAAAAATATAATCAAAATATTTTACAATTTTCATTTATAATTTTCTTAGAGAATGTCATTAATATCTCTATTTAGCATCACTTAAATGAAATTGTGAATTTAGATTTTCATTTATGAAATGGTGTTAATTCCTTAAAGAACAACGTAACTAATTGCCCCAAGTATCATAGTAAGAATTTAAGAAAAAATCTACAAAATTAAAGAAAAGAATATTTACTGCTTCGACTTTCTTTTCATATGAGTTCGGGAAAATAGCTTGATGAATACAACTTCATGTATATGTTCATCTTTCTCTATGTATATGTCCCACAAGATCACTCTAATGGTTTGTATAATGACATCAAATTGATAATTACACGGTTAGGTGATTATGTTTTGGAGGCTCGAGTATTGGGTATTTGGGTGACCATAATATCGGTCATAAAGTTATGTCACAACTAAGTTGAGTCATTTCTTTTTTTTAACAAAAAATAAAACATTCGATAACTGTTACTTTATTTCACTATCTATTTTACTCTCTTTTTATCTTTCCTACTTTATTCCTCTCTCCTATTTTTCAACACAATTTCTTAATCTCTGTGCCCAAAAGTTATATCAACTTAGTTGAGGAAGTATTTAGGAATACATTTTCCTTTATTCTTATTCTATTTAATTCACGCATGTCCTTTATTGTTATTTATAATATTTTTAATTCTTTATAGTCTTATTAATACTATTTTTAATTAATTCATAATCTTAAAAGAAATATATTTTTATATTATTCCTTCTATGTTCATTATTTTAATCTATTTAACTGTAAATATATTTTATTATTTGAAAATCTTTTGTCCGGTGCTATGCACGGGTGTTAACACTAGTAATGATTATAAGTGAGTCATTTGAGAAAGATAAGTAGACGTGGTTGAGGCCCATTAGTGGTTAATGGGCCATGTTTGCCACTTCAACTAATTAGCCCAAGTGTGGAATGGCTATCTATAACTTGCTTCACATGCTGACACGTGGATGCTTCCCTACCAATTATCTTGACTTTCTGGTAATCAGTTTAGGTTACTTCGAATTTGGAAGTCCTGTCTTTTTAATGGCATGCGCGCGCTTGTATTTCATTTGAATTATAATATTAATATATGTTCAGACTTTAGACTTTGTTAAATGTACCCAAGTATTTTATTTTGAAGGATCACGGTGTGAACGAGACCATTTTTTCTTATTTTTAAATTGGTATCTTAAATCATACTTTGACACAATTTTTTTAGTACCCAAGTATTTTATTTTGAAGGATCACAGTGTGAACGAGACCATTTTTTCTTATTTTTAAATTGGTATCTTAAATCATACTTTGACACAATTTTTTTAGTAATTTTGGAGAAGAATTTATTTATACATAAGCAAATCATGAAATATTAGTCCCATTCATAGATTTTGACAATATATTTACCGGTCGTGTATAAAATCAATATATTATTAAGAGTGACATATTTTATTAGTTTACTACTACTATTTGATTTTGGTGCATTTTAGACGTGCTTACTTTTTTATATAACGACGGCTAAAGCATTTGAGCAGTTCGAATCCAACTCTTATCACGCCCGGAAGCTCATCTATTTGAAAATCTATTTAGAGTTTTGAAAATATTATACAAACACATTCGAGATCAAATCCGATCGTAGTACAACTAAATATTAATATGACACAGAAAACTATATTTATACATTTTTAACATATATATTTTAATTATTTTAATACTAAGACTTTTAAATTTTAATATATACTTCAATCAGCTCAGTTTCAAATCGAAATTATAGAGATAAAACCAAATGAATTGAAATTAAATTCGGTTTGAGAATGTTAAAACAAGCCGATAATTTAAAAATACTACTAACAAAATAGAACAAAAAATAACGATGCAGCTTGATTTCCAATTGAAGTTTTTTTTAAGATGGCTGCTTTCTTAAGTTGTGAGCGTGATTTTGGTGGTAGATAAGACCACAATGCCAAATTATTCGGTCCATAGAAGTATAGTTAGAGGTGCCCACAGGTCCAGGAATCAGCTGGTACGGTTTTGGAAATTGTTGAACCGGAACTGAACCGCGAGGGTGTTTTGTGGTTACGGTTCCGGTTCCAAAACCACCGGTTTCGGTTTTGAACCGGCAGTTTTCCGGCGGTTCCAGCACAGTTTCAGTTCGAAAATTTTCGAACCTGAACCAAACCACGGTTCAAAAAATGACGGTTTCGGTTCAGATAAATTCTCACAATTCTGGTTCAAAACCGTAACCGCCGGTTATGGTTTCATGGTTAACTGCCGGAATCGTCAACCTTGGGCACGTCTAAGTATAGGGAGTACTAGTTAACTGCGTGAAATAATCTTATTTTGCATTCTCAAATATTCGGTAATAAGAATGGGGAGACACCCGTCATTCGTTAATATTATTGGGCATTGAGAGAGACCTTTTTAGATGTTACAAATTGGGATATTGAAAAAAGTCCACCTACGAGGCTACAACCCTTTCCAATGGAACTCTAAAATCCAAAATATAGTGTAGATAAAAGATTAGTTCCAATGTTATTCCAAAATTATCATATTTTAGATTTTTGAGCGAAATATACTTATTTTTGAGTTTACACTAAAATAAACTTAAATCACTTTTTCAAATTTTATAATCATCAAAAATACATTATATATATGTAGATAAAAAATATTCTTTTATATTTGAGTTTAGTGTAATTGATTTAAGTAAAATCACTATTTAATAATATGACATATATACTAAAATGAATTTGAGTTTGGTATAAACTATTGGATATGCTCAAAAGAAAGATTGTCACATGATATACTCGAGATTCAAGTATCTACTTCTATACTTTTTTTTTAATCTTAGATCGATGCTACTTGAGCTAAGGATTTAACCCAAGGTATAAATAAAACTATCAGAAGGGGATATAAGGCGGAGACAAAAAAAAATAGACCCCATCCCTCTATTTCTCTCCCTAAATTATAAGCATATAATTACTGTTTTTGGAATTCGAATATTCATTAAAATTTAAAAATAACTTAATTTATATATTGGTAATAATTACTCCACTCGTCTGCGATTAGGAATTGCGGTGAATTCGTCACTAATTTTAAAAAATGTAAAGGAAAATGGATGAACAAGATATTGGAATGTGAGTTACGATTTGATACATTAGTTTTATAATACTCCCTCTGTCCCCAAAGAATATGCACTTTGGGTTCGACATGAGTTTTAATATAAAATTGATAAAGTAAGAAAGAAGCAGTGAGAAAAAGTAATTAAAATATTGTTAGCTGAGAATGTGTCTCACCTTATTAGAGAGAAAGAGGTTTCAAAAATAGAAAATGCATATTTTTGTGGGACGGACTAAAAAGGAAAGAATGCATATTCTTGTGGGACGAACTAAAAATGAAAGAGTGCATATTCTTGTGGGACGAAGGGAGTAGAATCTAAGTGAAATGAGTTAGTGGAATGTGAAATCTATTTACCATTTATAATATAGTAAATCAAGGCTCCTAACTGTGGGCGAATTGAAATAGCAAATTGGAACTCCTAATTGCGGACAGAGAGAGTATTAAAAATATACTGCATAATTATCAATATTATTATTTGTAATAAAAGTATTATCTTCTCCCTTCGTCAGCAATTAGGAGTCCAATTTTCTCATTTTAGTCTGTCCGTAAATAAGAGTTCTGGTTCATTTTTACTATTAATGACACTAGAATCTCATATTCCACTCACATTTCATTTAAAATTAATACTACTAGATAATACAAATGATACTCATATTCCACTAACTTTTTTCTATTAATTTTTCTTAACATTTTTTAAATTTCGCGTGGAAAAGAAAAGAGATTTATAATAATGGACAGAGGGAGGGAGCAGTTATTTTAAATCTGAAAAAAATAACTCGTAACCTAGTCTTAATAATTTAACTTGTAAAAGTCGTTCGTGCATCTAAAATCGCATTTAAAAATTCAGACGACTTCAGCTCTCGTTCCGTCGCTTAAGTTTTTTCGGAAACATGGCGCCATCTGACTGAAATTTGTTTTGGTTGAAAAAAACCCTAATTTTGGGAGTTCGGCAAAATCGGTGAAGAAAAATCAGAGTAGATGGTTTCTATTGCACTCAAGTCGGCGAAAGTTCTTAGCTTTAATCCATTGTCCACCAAACGCCTCACATCTCTCCTGTCGTCTACAATTCAGGTATTTATACATGTATCCCATGATCATGTAATCATCTTTTGTTTTCTCTGAAAGAATTATCTTTTGCATTTTGATTTTGGACTATGTATCTTTCTTTTAAAACATTTTTCTTTTCTTGTATAACTTGATAGTTTAGCTTTGCACGTTGTTGCCTATTTATGATTGTTTATTTGATTGTATGTTTCAGACCTCTTTTGCTTGGAGAAGAACGCTGTGCTCGAATGCGTTGCCAACAGGTACACAGACGATCACTCTCACTCTCCATCTCTCTCTTGTTGATATTTGATTAGCATTGCGATTGTTTTTATTTTTATTGTTATTTATGTGTGGCATCATGCTTTACTATCATCTGTTTTTTTATCAGTTGAAGATTCGGAATTTGCATATGATGATCATATCCAGGATGATTCGAAGGTGTCTGAGAAAGATGCAGCCTTGCGCATGGCTCTGTCAAAGCTCTCGGGGGAATTTGGTAAAGAATCGATGCTTTCATTGCAGCGTTTCTTTGGTGCCAGACGTGCCTCAGTGATATCTACTGGTTCATTGAGGCTGGATCAGGCTCTCGGTGTAGGAGGGCTGCCGAAGGTCTGTTTTTATTAAAATACTAATAGAATTTTCTATTGTCCCTCATGTTATATTAGAGAGTGTTTTCTGGTGATATTAGCCTTAATTTCCTCTTTCTTGAGTCATTTTAGCAGTCATTGTGTGTCTGTGCATCACAGTGGTGTGTTTTATTCCTAAAATTGGTAAACTGTACTGAGTCAGAGTTGCCTTCTTCTCGTTGCATTTGCATGTGTGTTAAGTGGATGCTATTGACAGATCTTGTTGCTTTTATCAGGGAAGGATGGTTGAGATTTATGGACAAGAAGCATCAGGGAAGACAACACTTGCGCTGCATGTTATTAAGGAGGCTCAAAAGCTTGGAGGTGCTCAATATCCTATATCCTCAGTTGTTGAGTTAAAAGATGTGTAATCTAAGACCATAGGGAGAGATGCATAGATACCTGACATTGAAATACTTTCAACATATGGGCAAGCCTTTCTTGTTGTTTAGTGATTCTCTCTTTACGTGTATTCTGTTTTCAGTCAGGCGGAGAAAGTATTGATAACAGGACTCTGTCACATTTTGTTGTGACAGAATAGAGCAATTGTGTAATCAAGACAAACAGAAACGTAAAGAGACACAAATTTACGTGGTTCACCAACTTTTGTGTTGGCTACGTCCACGGGCAGGAAATGGAGAACAGATTGTATTCAGATTGTTTTCGGATTACAGAGTTATGTGTCCTACTTCTATATAAATAGGCACACAGACAACGGGCTAGGCCCAATATAACAATTAGGACCCAAAATAAAGATTCAAGGCATGCTAACACATTTAAATTATTTTTATGTGTCCGTCATGTTAACACAGTTAGATGCTCATATCTCATGCATAACTTGCTTCAGATCCTCTTTTATGCTCCAATTATGTTTAAATGAAAAATAAAGAGAAGTCCGGAATATATTAAGAAAGTATTGAATTCACTTGAGCTTAGACTTTTGATTCTCAAATGTCCCTTTTGTGTTGTGATATTAGAGTCTTTCTGATTTCTTGTCAGATCGATAATCTTTTGATTATAATAGCCCAGTTACCTGCCAAGTGCTTCCATATTATTATTCATTAGAAACTGATTCGTTCCTTTGATAGGTTACTGTGCTTATCTTGATGTGGAGAACGCGATGTGCCCATCACTTGCAGAATCGATAGGTGTAAATAAAGACAGTCTCCTTATTTCACAGCCAGATTCTGCTGAAAATTTGCTAAGTGTGGTGGATACATTGACAAAGAGTGAATCTGTTTCTGTGATTGTTGTTGACAGTGTATGTATCGTCAAGCTTTTCTACTTCTTATAGTTTCTTGTGCTGTGTTCTGTTCTGTTCCATTATTTTCTTAACTTTATGATCAGTCATAATAATTAGTAATGCTTATCAATGCAGGTAGCTGCTCTTGTTCCTCAACATGAAGTTGATGGGGTAGAATGTGGTCCCTATAGAGATCTACAAGCGAAAATTATGACACAAGCATTACGGAAAATCCATTATTCTCAGTGCAATTCCGATACTCTTATTATTTTCATCAACCAGGTTAGCATCTAGTTACCGGAAACTTCATTTTCTAACATGTTCTGTGCTTTAGTGACCAATTTATCTGGTCCTTATAGGTAAGAAACAAATTGAAATTAGTGGAAGGCTCCGTTCATGCAGAAGAAGTGACCTGTGGTGGAAATGCCTTGAAATTTTACGCTGCCATGAGGTTGAAAATTAGCAGAAAGGGATTGCTGATGAAAAATGATAAGGTAATATCATTATGACACCAGATTTGCAGATAGTTTTCTTCTTGATAAATCGATTATATGTGAAAATGTAAATTTTTCACAAATCTTTCAATCTTTGGAATTTTTTTGAAACATATCCGGGGGCATTCAGTGCAGGTTTCAAATGCGTTGTTTGTTTGCTCCTCTCTATTATATTTTCTGATTTCAGAAGACCACGTGTCACTTATCCTATATTTGTGCTGCCAGGCTACTGGACTTGGAATATGTGTGCAAGTCGTGAAAAACAAGCTAGCCCCTTCAAATACAAAAGCTGAATTGAGTATAAACTTTGGGAAAGGAATCTGCCGCGAATCAGAAGCCTTGTATTTAGCTTGTGAGCATGGTGTCATTGTGAAAGATAGAGGCCTATACTTCGTAGGAGGAAAAATCCTGCTAAGCAAAGAGGAAGTTTTGAGATACCTGGCATCAAATGGGGATGCTTTGGATGATATGATCAAAACCTTAAGGTGCCATTTGTTTGACAGAGGATACCATTGATTCGATAAATCTCTTGTGAAATGCAAATAATTCGTTGCTGCTTCTGTAAATATACTCTTGACACGACTCCACATTTCTGATTTTTTTTCTATTGATTGCGCTAATGAGGCAACTTATATGTCGGGCTTTGTAGCTGAGATGAGATAGTAGAATGCCAGTGGGAAATTGTGTATTGTGTTAGGCTAGCTTTTCTCTATGTACTCTTTCAACATTTTATTCAATCTTTAAATCCAAACATTCTTCACAAATTCCTTGTTTTCAGATGATTCATTGTGCTTCTTTGGCTATGGTGGGAGATGGGTTCTGCTAAAACTGTTATTTTTTTATGCACGTGAAGATCTGTGTGTTACAATGCAGAAGCCATAATGTCGGAAACTGGTTGGCTGCAATTATTTTTAACAACAATTTGGTTGAGCTCTATTTATCTTGATTGTTCCAAGAAGACAAAACCCGAGAGAAGAAGAAGGTACACGCTGTAATGGGAAAAAACTGCACCAAAATCTTGAGTTTGCAAGCTCGAAGTTAGGAGAAATATCGTGATGACATGCACAAAATTTACAAGATTGGAGAAAAGCTGAATCGTTCTTGCTCTTAGTTGAGAGTTCCAAAATTTGTAGAAATGTGCTGAGAGATGCTGTTCCTCTTATTACTTCTGTTGATCTTGTCGTTCAACGAGCTCCAAGAGAACATCCTGAGGCTGTGTGGAGAGTGGTCTCCCGAATATGTCTCACACAGCCTCAACCTCTGCTTGGGTGTGCTTAGGGACCTTGACCTGGCCTTGGCAGACTCGGTGGCAGCCATGTATGCAGGGAAGACAGGGGAGCTAGGCAACGACCCATCATCCCCTATTGACCTATGTTTCACGTGGCAGAAAGATCTCCTCGGCTGTGAAAACGGTGAGCTCACCTCTTCCATTCTTTCATCCTTGCATGTACTTCTCAACCTCAGCGGTCCAAGCCTACTCACATCAACTGTTTTGAGCTTCTCCTTTTCAGCATGCTGGCATGCCTCAAGCTGTAGGTATTGATCGAACCTGCTGCTCTTTCTGCTCATCAATTCCTGCAGGCTTTCGTTGTTTCTCCTCTCCTGCAAAAGAAGCAAAGGTTAGTTTAATTAATTCTATATGATGAATTGTAGTAGTACTCATATAATATTTAGTTATACACGCATTGAAATTTAGCATACCCTATGTGAAAACGAGTACTGCTTCATCCTTTCCCTTCTAGCAATGGCTTCTTGCTTCTGTAAATACAGTGCCTTCACACTATCCTTTGAGATCAAGCTCAGATCCCACGTCCTCTGCGTGCTGCATCGGAGCTGCACACACAAAAGAACGCTATAAATCAACATTCTATCAGCACTAATTTTCAAAGCCACAGTTTCCTAATCAAATTCATCATATTAGTAGAGCTTTAAGTAGTGAACTTGAATTCATCATATAAGCTTGCCTACTTCGTCTTTTACAGTTGGTTAGCACGAAACCAAAGCATATCATGTTCAAGAGTATAGCTAAAAACAGCTTACTCGGATTTCTTCAGACTTGATGCCTTCCTTTCTGCTAAAACTATGCCTACTCTCACTCTGGCTGAGGCATTCAAGCAGAGTTCGCACTCTCTTTTTCTCAGCCCGCGGATTCTTCAAATCCGTGAGCAAAGCCATGGACGACAGCTTTCTAACCACGCTGCGTCTCACCAGCTCCCCCCTAATCACTGCTTGAAACTTCACAAGGCCTTTCAAAGCACTCAAAGCCTTCCTAGCCTGCACAAAGGCACCGTTAAAACCTACTTCCAAAAAAATTGATGTTGAATAGCTGAAAATGGAGTATATTCTTGCACCAAAAACTCACTAGATGTGCCCTATAAGTACTTTGGATTATGATAGCGGCTGCGTGCTGGTTTTTTAGCCGGTGGCTTTGTGGAACGCTGGTGAGGCGGACAACCTCCGCGGCTGCATTGGCTGCAGCCACGGCCGCTTCTGCTGCGGCCGCGGTGGCAATGGCCACGGCTAATGCATGCTTCCTCTGCTCTTCTGTTGCATTACTCAGTGATTTCTCAGGAGCTTCCTCTATTGAAGGCAAGTGTCTGAATTTAAATCTTCTGAATATCCATCTCCATTTCTTGGATATCTATGAAAATTGTTAGTTAAAAGAGGAACAAAACAAATGAATTTGATCAAGTATAGTGTAGTATAGATATTTTACCTCTTGAGATTTAGGTTTTGGGTCAGGAATGAAGAACCTCTTTACACAAGTGAACCAACCCTTTTTCTTTCCCATTGGCTTGTTAATATTCTTGAAAATTTAAAGTCTCATACTACCAATCTTTGTGGTGCCATTTTCAAGGAAGATGAGATTTGAAGCATGCAGAGAAAATGAATTTATATAGGCATGCATGTTGATAAAGTATCCAGCATTTTCATTCTTGAATGATGATGGTACAAAATGGGTTTGAAAGCTTTCATGTAGATCAATTTGTTTAGTTATACTTTTAAAAGCATATCATGTGCTGATTGAGAGTGATTGTGAAAGCAACTTTTGAAAAAACAATTGGGGGGAGGGGAGGGGGTGGGTATTATCTTATCTATTGATCTTTCAATTATCAAGAATTTGTGAGTACAATTTGAGGGTGACTTGGGATGATGTGTTTTAACATCATATGGTACATGTATGTATATTGATGTGTATATGTAGTGGAGTAGTTTTATTTTTTATTATTGAATCTCATTAGTATTTTGGAACAGAAGATCTCATCCCCTACACTATCTTTGCCTGAAGCCCCCCTCTCCCTAATTGTCATTTTCACAACTGCCTGCCTGCCTGCCTATTGACCACTTCCAAATGTCTGTTTGCAGATTAGCCTTTCAGGTATTGTTTTTATCTTGTAAAGTTTAGCATGATTCATTCCTCAATAATAATAATATCTATCCAAGAATAAATTTTCAATATTTGTGTGCTAACAAATTTTTAACCATTTTTCTCCACATTTAGAGTGGCTTCAAAAAAATTTCAACACCGCCCAAAACTCATATTCAATAAAAAATAAACAGTACTACTGTCTACTTCCCCTAAGTAAAAAAAAAAAAAACCTAAAAGTTTATCTCATTGACATATACTAGTAGTCCGAAGTCCTATCAAATAATTATCTCTAGTATTTTAATAGACCAAAACTTTTACAATACCAACACCGAACTACATTGAATAATTCTAAAAACCAAAGACCAAACAATCCAAATCAAAACTCTAACTACTTATGTAAATGGAACTTGATTCGACTAGACAGCGGTTGACTATGTTCATACTACGGTCTTTTCCAATTCTAAAGTGCCCAATAAATAATTTCCACAGTCGTAAATTTTTCAGAAAATAATTTTTTTATCAATTTTTATACAATAAAATATCGCTCGAACATTGATAAATTTACACTCGAAATCTAATATTTTATTATATAATAAAATGACACTCTCCATATTGTTTTTCTTTTCATCTATATATCACTTTCCGACCCTCGCTCACTGTCGTGGTCCATTCAAACACACATAAAGAAATGAAAGAAAATAAAAAATATAAACAACTATGTCTATCTATTTAATCAATAAAAAGATAAAAGAGGACTTTTGACTTTTTAGCTGTTGACATGGCCCATCAAGACTAATCATGTGTGAAAGTTTCGGTTATATTATGATACTAGTATTAGGTAAGATTTTTGAAAAGTATGCTTAATTCTTAATCCATACTAACCTGTCAACGTCGGCTTTACTAAAAAAATTATAATGGTATTTCTTGTTATAATATAATCAATATTTTATTTTAGTTTTTTTTTTACATAAAATGAGACAGTATTTACTTTGAGTAAATGATTGATGAGGCACGTATCATTTATTAAACG
Source organism: Salvia splendens (assembly GCF_004379255.2). Lineage (NCBI taxonomy): Eukaryota > Viridiplantae > Streptophyta > Magnoliopsida > Lamiales > Lamiaceae > Salvia > Salvia splendens. Next base: position 15,053,498 of record NC_056034.1, read on the forward strand.
AATGATCTATTCTATTTTACATATATACGTGTATAATGATTAATCAATGTCTTGGTTCTACTTGTTACTAAATTTTGACTTAACTATTTTTGTAAAAGTCTTCCCTAAATTTCAACAAAAGTCCCACCACTTAAAAGTTTTGACTTGAAAATGGAGACATGTTTTTGAAAACACAATAATCTGCACAAAAAATAAAGTTGAAGCGCCATCAATTAGCAAGTGTGAGAGATGAATGCCAACAAGAATAAGAGAAAATAAGAAAAATCAGAATGTGTTAATTATTAGGAGCTAAAAAAGGGCAAGTACAATTAGTGATTCACTAATTAAGGGTTACCTGATGATTAGCCAAAGAAATGATAACATGAGTCAAGCAAAATGATGCAATCATGCAACCCAGTGTCACATATTCACAACTTTTCCTTTATATGCATAATACTAATGCATAAATAACAAGTCCTTAGATTGTCTTAAGATTTGAAACCTCTTTTTCGCATATGTGGAATGATTTCTTTAGTTAGATAAATGTTGTGCAGCCACGTCATATAGTATCATATCTGGAATTCAGCAGCAAACATAAGTTTGTGGTTGGAAGCAACAAACTTTTGAGAGAGTGATGTATATTCAATTGGTTATAAGCAAAAAAGAAAAAAAATACTAGTTGAGAAAGAAAACATCATGAAACTTAGGTAAGCATGAGAATTTCAGTGTTGAGTAATAATTGCAAACTTGTGGGGTTGGCTTTTATCACTTTTCTTTGCACTTTTATTAGACAATGAATTCATATGCTATTACAAACATTGGTTTGAACTAGTCTAAGAATATGAAGGGGGCAGTTGATGCCCATAGTTGTTATGTGGGCTTTGGAGTGAATCCATGAGAATGGGTGATGATTTTTGTAAGACACATGCTATCTTCTCATCAATGGACAACTACACTGCTTGATTAACATGATATTGGATGTTCGTTTGGGTCAAGTAGAAAGTACGAATTGTGGCCTTTTACACCCATATCCTGTATTTAATCACAAGTCTGGTATCGATTAATTGCTCCTATCTTATTTCTTTTACCTTGAATAACTGATTTGGTTGCTCACATCAAGTTCACTGTATTGCTAAATGGGTCTGACTCTGGTATATCACGGTAACGAGTATATCGATAGTATGGTATATACCGAATTTTCATACCATACCATACCAAATATACTAATATAGCAATAAAAAACAAGATTTCATTTAACAATATTTTTATATGTCGTCTTAAAATTTGGTATTGCATGTCGGTACGATATATTGAAATATTTGAGATTATTGGTGAGTACATAGGATCTTTGAAAAACATGTTAGGAGTTGCTTGCTAGTAGTTTAAACAGAGATATTAGTTATAATGTGTAATCCACGATTCAAATACATCGTTATGAAAAAGTGTTCATATAAAATATGTACATATTATTTCCTATACAAAATCCTTGTTGCATATCATTTCTCCATAATTTCACATAAGGTGTTCACTACCCTCTTTCAATATAAAATATCAATTAAAAGTAAAAACATTTCATCACATTTTTTTTGCCATTAATTACCGCCTTGAAAATGCTTTGTTTTTTTATTACGCGAAGAGGATAGTGATAAAAAAATAACTAAATTCTAATACATAATTAGAGACCAAATTTCAATTATTAAGATAAAAAATGAAAGTGAGATTAAAAACATGTAGCCTGAGCAAAAAAAATTCCAAAAACTTGAAAATCGAAACCAAAGTTTAAAATTTGGTTGGGTTTTTTCTGATTTGTTTCGGTTTTTTTCCGATTTGTTTGGGTTTCATTTTTTTTTTAAAAAATCAGTTTTTCGGTTAAGTTCAAACGAAAAAAAACAGAATAACAAAAAAAACCAAAATTTTAAAAATATATAATAAAATTTGGATTTGAAATAGTACGAAAAATGAATCATAAAAAATTTGGTTTTTTTCGGAGGAATATGACGAAAAATAAATATTAACCAATCCTAACAAATCCAATAAATACCCCCAAATTTATCACCATTATATTCAACCCAAACTAACATTTCACCATTTCCAAATTTATAAAAGTAGTTACTTATTTTTCTTAATTTTATAATAATATCATCAGCTTATTTTAATAGTAGTCTAGTATAAATTAGTTAATGTCATAGAGTAGTCATTAGAAGTAGTTAATTGTAGTCTGCGTAGAATTAAAGAATACTTTTGCCACCAATTTTATAAGTACTACAATAGTGTGCCACTTTATTAGTGTTAAATTTTTAAAAACTGGGTTATAATTTGGTGTGAGTATATAATTATATTGTGGAAATATATAAAATAATGAAATTGTAGTTGATCCGTATAAAAAAAAGGATAAACCATAAATAGGAAGTGGCGCGTAATGTGTTTAACATGGGTTTGTGTGTTGTTACGTATGAGTAGGCAGAGAAAGAGCGAGAGGTGCTGCAGGAGCATCGAAACAGAAGAATGGGTTCCATCGCCACTATGGGCTTAGTGGTGGTAATGGTGTCTCATATTTTCATAATCTGAAATTTGCAGCACAAAATCAAAACGTTTGCATCACAAAACAAAAATGTCGTATCGCATTACTGTAAACTGTGCGTTAAAAACCACACAATTCGGACTTTCAATCTAAACTGACCGGAATCAAAAACTATATACACATTTCACAAAAAAATTTACAAAAACTTACTGACAGCATAACTCGTGCTGGAAATTTGAAGAACTTCTCTCTATTGAAATCGGTAGAACTCTTAGCCGTCAGTCGGTTGTGATTTTGAGTTTTCCCGTTTCTTAGCCATTTCAGAATAAACTAAAAAAAGGTACACTTAATTAGAAAACACAATCGAAGCTTGTGGCATACAAATCGAAGCTTGTGGCATACAAATCGAATGAACTGAGAATGACCAAACAAACACAGCTTTTCAAGTCTATCTCTCAAACCCAGAAACAACGAATCGCCTTCAGAGTGTGGATAACATTACTTCAGTGAAGGTTTCTTCGGAAGAGAACGAAAGATTTCAAAAATGGTGAGGTTCAGCAACGGAGAGATGCAACTAGGGTTTTATGATTTTGGGGCGGACATTTGGAAAGGGAGTGAAAAGAGTAGAATTGAATGTGCATTGGTGGAGACACCTTTAAATGCCCCCATAAATCTGGTGCCCTAAATTTCAATATCAAAATTTTAATTGCAAACTTACTAATATACCCTCTAATGCAACAAAACCAAGAAACGATGCAACCCGAGTTTATAAAATCTACACCTCAAATCTCAATATCTACATTATATATAGGGTAGTGTTAAACTCCTTTTCTCCCCTTAGATTTAAGTTTCTTCGCAATCTCGGTCGTTGGATCTGGAGGATGGACGTTCTAGATTAATAGCATATTTATCATCCCGCGCTTCATTATTTGACCAATTTGGTGCATCATGGGGGTGATTTAGTCATTTTGTGTAATCAAAACCGCTGAAAACGTATTTGGCGAAAATTAAGCGGGATCTTCCACTACTTTCCATCATCACACGCATTTACTCACAATCTCGCTCTCGGTTCTCTCTCAATAAGCGTCTTCTCATTTTCCAAATTTAGCAAAAACCCTAGCCGCCGCCCAGTCAAAATCGCGACGATTTCTCGGAGATTCACCTCTGGTTCCCTTGCTTTCCAATATCCCTTCCCGGTTTGAACAAGATTTCACTGCACTACAATAGCAGGTAGGGTTTGGTCGTTTATTTTACGTTTTTTAACAAGCGTTCACGATTCAAACGATTTCAATTAAACCGCGAGTATTTGTTGCCAAAATTTTGTAGGTTTTTCATTGTTTGTTGTTAAGCGCAGATTATGTAATGACTACAAGAGGAAGACCTTCAAATCCCCAACAATCCCAGAAAGAGGGTGAGATTCTGTTCGGCCGTTGCTCTGTTTCTGTGCTTGACATATTTTAAATTTAATTCTTTAAAGATGTAGTCGAGTTTGTAGATTATTTGTTCATAGCGCAGAATGCATTATGTTTACTACTGTTTGTTCATTACCTGATATAATCTATGCATTATTTTCCTATATGATTGCATTATTTGCCTATATGCATGCATTATGTTTACTGCTGTTTTATAGTGTCAAAGAGTAAATGGAATATGTGTATGTGCATTACTTGTTATAATTTCTGCATTATATGCATATACGACTGCATTATGTACCTATGTGAATGCCATTATATTCAGTGCTACAACCTTCAATCAACTGCCGTTGGTCATTGGTGAAATAGTGAATGCAATAGTTTTATGCTCATTAATTGAATGAGTCTGTGCATTATGTGTCTTTTTTTATTCATTATATATCATGTATCTTGCATCATGTCAATGCTGTGTTATATTAGTCAAAGAGTATATGGAATATTTGTTTGTTCATTACCTGATATAATCTATGCATTATTTGCCTATTTGATTGCATTATTTGCCTATATGCATGCATTATGTTTGCTGTTGTTTTATATTGTCAAAGAGTAAATGAAATATGTGTATGTGCATTACTTGTTATAATCTCTGCATTATATGCATATACGACTGCATTACGTAACTATATGAATGCAGTACGACTGCTGTTGGACATTGGTAAAGTAGTGAATGCAAGTTTGATGTTCATTACTTTGAAGTATCTATACAGTATATATCTATTTTCTATGCATTATATTGCATGTTTCATGATGCATTTTACTGTTGTTGGACAGGGACGAAGCAGTTAAAGATTGACATCGGAGACGCAGTCGATGATATCCTGCCTGTGGGAATCGCCCAGAAATTCCGCAAACGACTGTCAGAAGCAATAACTAGTTCAGCTCAAATTAGTTAACTACCACTTTGAGCATCAGTCAAACAAACTTGTACATTATCTATGTTCAGGGATGCATGGTATATTAAAAGTGGATATAAATTCATCGGTAGACAGATATATGCATTATTTGAGTAAAACGTTGCATTATGTAGCGAGAACTTGTCATTATTTTGAATGTTGTAGGGAATACGAACTATCAATGGGCTAATGGGTACTTCACCGAGTTAATTATGCACCTAAGAATTACTTTACTATTTATAATATATACATTTCATAATACGTTAATTATGTATAACTTCAACACGCGCTATTTTTAAACGTTGGTATTAATGAGTACGTACTATACCCTAGCCCATATGCTTATTAAACCCTTAGGGGAAACAAGAAACGTGTGCCAAACATCGAAACATGACACATCTTATTCGTATACATTGCAGTTCACATATGGTGCATTATATAGTAAATAATATCCATTATTCGTTACCATTCGGTGCATTATTCGTATCGGTTTGAACATTGTTATTAATGAGTACGTACTATACCCTAGCCCCTAGGCTTATTAAACCCTTAGGAGAAACAAGAAACGTGTATCAATCATCGAAACACGACACATGTTAATCGTATACATTGCAGTTCACATATGGTGCATTATATAGTCAATACTATCCATTATTCGTTACCATTCGGTGCATTATTCGTATCGGTTTGAACATTGTTATTAATGAGTACGTACTATACCCTAGCCCCTAGGCTTGTTAAACCCTTAGGGGAAACAAGAAATGTGTATCAATCATCGAAACACGACACATGTTACTCGTATACATTGCAGTTCACATATGGTGCATTATATAGTCAATACTATCCATTATTCGTTACCATTCGGCGCATTATTCGTATCAGTTTAAACGTTGTTATTAATGTGTACGTACTATACCCTAACCCCTAGACTTATTAAACCCTTAGGGGAAACAAGAAACGTGAGCCAAACATCGTAACACGGTACATCTTGTTCGTATGTATTGCATTTCACATATTGTGCATTATATGGTAAATTATACCCATTACTCGTATGCAATGAGAAATAATTAAGGAAAGAGAATAACTGGCGTGCAAATAAATTCGGGAACCAAACATAGACAGCATCCATATGCTCCAATACACCAAATCTTAATCATAAACAACCACATAATGCACAGACAATCCAACAATGCAACAATCAGAGGTAAATTACTCCAGCAATGCAACAATGAAATATAAAATTACTCTAACAATGCAATAATCAGAGTTTATATCCAGCAACCACAAAAAACACTATACACTTTGCACCATATCCAACAATTGAACAAAAATAAAAAAATAGAAAGATCTAAACCAACGAGTCGATCTCATCTGACTACGGATCCAAGCAATTCTTCCGTAAAAGTTCATTCACCGCCAGCCTCAGCCTCAGTTGAATCGCCTTCGCCGTCAGCTACTCCTCCGGGAGCACCGCCTTTGCTGCCACTTACAGAAGAAGGCAAATTGATCTCAATAAACCAATACAGAAGCACACCAACATGAAACACGAATTTGCTGATCCAAACAGATTGACAACAAATAAAAATTGACAGCAACCAAATCAATAACCATGGGGAAAAATTGGTGACTTACCTTCTTCCATCGACAACCGAACAAACTTGAAAAATGAAAATCTGTGTGCGATCGAATGTGCGATTGAAAAATGAAAAATTGGTGAATGTCCGATTGAAGTACTGTCGACGAAACAAAATAAACCAGCAGAAATGGAGATTTGATTTGGCGAAAATCTGAGGGGAATAATTCGACAAATTGAAAAAATCGTAAAGGGAGAGAATCATGGAACATACCTTAACCAACTCCATTTGTTATTTCCTATTGTGCCCTTTACACGGTTAAAATGAGTTAAATTTTAATGATTCAACTTAATATGTGAACCGCTAGATCAGTGCAAATCAAGGGTGGAGATTAAGAAGGATATTTGATTTATTAGGTGAAAAGGATTTGAATACAATCCTATATATATATATATATATATATATATATATATATATATATATATGGGGGCATTATTCTCCTTTTCATCCCTAAGATCCTTTTCTCTTCTTAATATTACGCTTTAGATCTTATGCATCAACGGATCAGATTGATTCTACAATTCTAGTTCCGCGTTGCATTATAGAGGGTGTTTCTATGCATTACAGGGGTAATATAGACATTCGGTGAAAATTGAACCGCCATACTTTGGTAAGTACGAATTTCAAGGGATTTGAAACAATCTGTTTCTTCATCTTTCTCATTCATTACTCACACATCCGAAACCACTCCATCCACTCTCTCCACTACCCGTCGTCGTGTTTGAAGAATTAGCAGCATTCTACCAAGAGTTCGGCGACAACTAGCCACCGGCGCTAACATCTGCTCCAAAACACCGACACCTTTCGACTAGGTATGTTTGAAAAGGGATTTCGATATTTTTTTTCACGATTTTGCAGAGCCGAAAAGTTAAAATTGAAACTTTGAATATGCCTAGGCTCATAAATTTCAGAAATAACTTGTTGTTAGTTTATGGTTTTCTCTGAATCTGTCGTGTAGATATTGGGTTCGGTTAAATAGACATGAATTCCGGTGTCTTATGTTTTTTTGTTTTCTGGCAGATCCAAAATGCCTAAGAGAGGTCGACTGCTCTCACAAGCATCAGAGGCTGTAGGTAAAATTTGCGTCGAACCTTATGCAACTCAATATCTTATTTGTTGATTGTGTGAAATATTATTAACAACTCTGTTGATCCCGCATTATCCATGTTGTGTGGTGTGGTGACTAAACACAGGAAAGAGTTCATATGTGCATATTTTAGTATAGACTATGCATTATGGAACATAATGTATGCATTATGTTTACTAAATTTTGCATTACTCAGGGTATTGGAAGTGTTGTAATATATGCTTAGTCAGGATGAGTTTTTTGTATTATGTTGTGGGGGGGCAATGCATTGTGAAACTGTAATCTTACATTTTTTTTGTTGTATTAGCTGCATTATATGCGTTGTATTATTTATATAGTTTAATACATTTTGTGTAGTATAGACTATGCATTATGGAATATAATTTATGCATTATGTTTACTAAAATATGCATTAGATAGGGTATTGGATGTGTTGTAATATATGCTCAGTCAGGATGAGCTTTTTTTATTATGTTGTGTGGGCAATGCATTGGGGAATTGTAATAGTGCATTTTTTTTATAGTATTGTCTGCATTATATGAGTGGTATCATGTATATAGTTTAATACATTTTGTGTGTAACACATGTGCATTTTCATGTTAAGAAAATGCATTATCAGTAATATTTAATGCATTATGAGGTTGTGTTATGCATTAATTCATATGATATATGCATTAATATGTAAACATCTGTAAGCATTATGTAGTCTACTTTATTGAAAATGTTATGATAGATTACTTTGTTTGTTCAATTTCAGAAAAACGGCTAAGATCAGAAATCGACAATGCAGTTGATGATGTTATTCCAGTTGAATTGGCTAAGAAGTTGAGGGATAGGTTGGCAGAGGGTGTCCCTAGTATGTCCGCAGTTGAAGGTGAACAGAAACAAATTAAGGGACGAAAGTGTGATCGTCTGTACTATATGCTCAGTCAGGATGAGTTTTTTGTATTATGTTGTGGGGGCAATGCATTGTGGAACTGTAATCTTGCATTTTTTTGTAGTATTGTCTGCATTATATGCGTTGTATTATTTATATAGTTTAATACATTTTGTGTGTAACACATGTGCATTTTCATGTTAGACAATGCATTAGCAGTTCATATGTGCATATTGTAGTATAGACTATGCATTATGGAACATAATTTATGCATTATGTTTACTAAAATATATAAATTTCAAAAATACGTGATTTATATATAGGTCAACCGCGCGCTATGTTACATCATTGTTATTAATGTGTAAGTACTATACCCTAGCCCCTAGGCCTATTAAACCCTTGGGGTAAACAAGACACGTGTGGCAAACATCGAAACACGGCACATGAAAACACTAAATTCATGAGGCATACTCGCGGTCCATCATTAATTCCTCCAACGTATTATGCATTATACAGACAATAAATTTCATTATGCACTTTCAGTAGGTGCATTATATGTAACCGTGCACCTTTTTCATAACTTTATTCGGTAAAAAATTTTAATTACAAAAATACGTGATTTATATATGTAAGTACTATACCCTAGTCCTTATGCTTATTACACCCTTGGGGTAAACAAGTAACGTGTTCCAAACATCTAAACACGACACATAAAAAAAACTAAATTCATGAGGCATACTCACGGTCCATCATTAATTCCTACAACGTATTATGCATTATACAGACAATAAATTTCATTATGCACTTTCAGTTGGTGCATTATATGTAACCGTGCACCTTTTTCTTAACTTTATTCGGTAAAAAATTTTAATTACAAAAATACGTGATTTATATATGTAAGTACTATACCCTAGCCCCTATGCTTATTAAACCCTTGGGGTAAACAAGTAACGTGTTCCAAACATCTAAACATGGCACATCAAAAACACTAAATTCATGAGGCATACTCGCGGTCCATCATTAATTCCTCCAACGTATTATGCATTATACAGACAATAAATTTCATTATGCACTTTCAGTTGGTGCATTATATGTAACCGTGCACCTTTTTCATAACTTTATTTGGTAAAAAATTTTAATTACAAAAATACGTGATTTATATATATAAGTACTATACCCTAGTCCATATGCTTATTAAACCCTTGGGGATAAACAAGTAACGTGTTCCAAACATCTAAACACGGCACATCAAAAACACTAAATTCATGAGGCATACTCGCGGTCCATCATTAATTCCTCCAACGTATTATGCATTATATAGACAATAAATTTCATTACGCACTTTCAGTCGGTGCATTATATATAACTGTGCACCTTTTTCTTAACTTTATTCGGTAAAAATTTTAATTACAAAAATACGTGATTTATATATGTAAGTACTATACCCTAATCCTTATGCTTATTAAACCCTTGGGGTAAACAAGTAACGTGTTCCAAACATCTAAACACGGCACATCAAAAACCTAAATGAATGAGGCATACTCGAGGTCCTTCATTACGTCCTCCAACGTTTTATGCATTATACAGACAGAAGATATCATTATGCATACTCATTTGGTGCATTATATGTAACCGTGCACCTTTTTCTTAACTTTATTCGGTAAAAAATTTTAATTACAAAAATACGTGATTTATATATGTAAGTACTATACCCTAGTCCCTATGCTTATTAAACCCTTGGGGATAAACAAGTAACGTGTTCCAAACATTTAAACACGGCACATCAAAAACACTAAATTCATGAGGCATACTCGCGGTCCATCATTAATTCCTCCAACGTATTATGCATTATATAGACAATAAATTTCATTATGCACTTTCAGTTGGTGCATTATATGTAACCGTGCACCTTTTTCTTAACTTTATTCGGTAAAAAATTTTAATTACAAAAATACGTGATTTATATATGTAAGTACTATACCCTAGCCCCTATGCTTATTAAACCCTTGGGGTAAACAAGTAACGTGTTCCAAACATCTAAACACGGCACATCAAAAACCTAAATGAATGAGGCATACTCGAGGTCCTTCATTACGTCCTCCAACGTTTTATGCATTATACAGACAGTAGATATCATTATGCATACTCATTTGGTGCATTATATGTAACCGTGCACCTTTTTCTTAACTTTATTCGGTAAAAAAATTTAATTACAAAAATACGTGATTTATATATGTAAGTACTAAACCCTAGCCCCTATGCTTATTAAACCCTTGGGGTAAACACGTAACGTGTTCCGAACATCTAAACACGGCACATCAAAAACACTAAATTCATGAGGCATACTCGCGGTCCATCATTAATTCCTCCAACGTATTATGCATTATACAGACAATAAATTTCATTATGCACTTTCAGTTGGTGCATTATATGTAACCGTGCACCATTTTCATAACTTTATTTGGTAAAAAATTTTAATTACAAAAATACGTGATTTATATATGTAAGTACTATACCCTAGTCCCTATGCTTATTAAACCCTTGGGGATTAACAAGTAACAAGTTCCAAACATCTAAACACGGCACATCAAAAACACTAAATTCATGAGGCATACTCGCGGTCCATCATTAATTCCTCCAACGTATTATGCATTATATAGACAATAAATTTCATTATGCACTTTCAGTTGGTGCATTATATGTAACCGTGCACCTTTTTCATAACTTTATTTGGTAAAAAATTTTAATTACAAAAATACGTGATTTATATATGTAAGTACTATACCCTAGCCCCTATGCTTATTAAACCCTTGGGGTAAACACGTAACGTGTTCCAAACATCTAAACACGGCACATCAAAAACCTAAATGAATGAGGCATACTCGAGGTCCTTCATTACGTCCTCCAACGTTTTATGCATTATACAGACAATAGATATCATTATGCATACTCATTTGGTGCATTATATGTAATCGTGCACCTTTTTCTTAACTTTATTCGGTAAAAAATTTTAATTACAAAAATACGTGATTTATATATGTAATTACTATACCTTAGCCCCTATGCTTATTAAACCCTTGGGGTAAACAAGTAACGTGTTCCAAACATCTAAACACGGCATATCAAAAACACTAAATTCATGATGCATACTCGCGGTCCATCATTAATTCCTCCAACGTATTATGGGTTATACAGACAATAAATTTCATTATGCACTTTCAGTTGGTGCATTATATGTAACCGTGCACCTTTTTCATAACATTATTTGGTAAAAAATTTTAATTACAAAAATACGTGATTTATATATGTAAGTACTATACCCTAGTCCCTATGCTTATTAAACCCTTGGGGATCAACAAGTAACGTGTTCCAAACATCTAAACACGGCACATCAAAAACACTAAATTCATGAGGCATACTCGCGGTCCATCATTAATTATATAGGGATGTATTCATTTCATTTTCCTATATTTCCTCCTTTTTCCTTCTTAATATCAGCCATTAGATTAGAGAAATGGACGGTCAAGATCAACATTGGGTAATTAATCCCGTGTTGCATTATTTGTCCTATTTTGTGCATTATGAGGGTACACTAGTAATCTAATAATGGCTGGAAACCGCTACGAATAATGCACCACATGGTCACAAGTAATGCATATAATTGCCTATATAATGCACAATATGTGAACTGCAATGCATACGAACAAGATGTGCTGTGTTATGATGTTTGACACACGTTTCTTGTTTCCCCTAAGGGTTTAATAAGCTTAGGGGCTAGGGTATAGTACGTAGACATGTATGTAATCTTCACATGGTAACGAGTAATGGATATAATTGACTATATAATGCACAATTTGTGAACTGCAATGCATACGAACAAGATGTGTTGTGTTATGATGTTTGACACACGTTTCTTGTTTCCCCTAAGGCTTTAATAAGCTTAGGGGCTAGGGTATAGTACGTACGCATTAATAACAAATTATAAAACGATACGAATAATTCACCAAATTGTCATGAGTAATGGATGTTATTAACTATATAATGCACAATATGTGAACTGCAATGCATACGAATAAGATGTACCATATTATGATGTTTGACACACGTTTCTTGTTTTCCCTAAGGGTTTAATAAGCTTAGGGGCTAGGGTATAGTTCGTTCACCGCCAGCCTCAGCCTCAGTTGAATCGCCTTCGCCGTCAGCTACTCCTCCGGGAGCACCGCCTTTGCTGCCACTTACAGAAGAAGGCAAATTGATCTCAATAAACCAATACAGAAGCACACCAACATGAAACACGAATTTGCTGATCCAAACAGATTGACAACAAATAAAAATTGACAGCAACCAAATCAATAACCATGGGGAAAAATTGGTGACTTACCTTCTTCCATCGACAACCGAACAAACTTGAAAAATGAAAATCTGTGTGCGATCGAATGTGCGATTGAAAAATGAAAAATTGGTGAATGTCCGATTGAAGTACTGTCGACGAAACAAAATAAACCAGCAGAAATGGAGATTTGATTTGGCGAAAATCTGAGGGGAATAATTCGACAAATTGAAAAAATCGTAAAGGGAGAGAATCATGGAACATACCTTAACCAACTCCATTTGTTATTTCCTATTGTGCCCTTTACACGGTTAAAATGAGTTAAATTTTAATGATTCAACTTAATATGTGAACCGCTAGATCAGTGCAAATCAAGGGTGGAGATTAAGAAGGATATTTGATTTATTAGGTGAAAAGGATTTGAATACAATCCTATATATATATATATATATATATATATATATGGGGGCATTATTCTCCTTTTCATCCCTAAGATCCTTTTCTCTTCTTAATATTACGCTTTAGATCTTATGCATCAACGGATCAGATTGATTCTACAATTCTAGTTCCGCGTTGCATTATAGAGGGTGTTTCTATGCATTACAGGGGTAATATAGACATTCGGTGAAAATTGAACCGCCATACTTTGGTAAGTACGAATTTCAAGGGATTTGAAACAATCTGTTTCTTCATCTTTCTCATTCATTACTCACACATCCGAAACCACTCCATCCACTCTCTCCACTACCCGTCGTCGTGTTTGAAGAATTAGCAGCATTCTACCAAGAGTTCGGCGACAACTAGCCACCGGCGCTAACATCTGCTCCAAAACACCGACACCTTTCGACTAGGTATGTTTGAAAAGGGATTTCGATATTTTTTTTCACGATTTTGCAGAGCCGAAAAGTTAAAATTGAAACTTTGAATATGCCTAGGCTCATAAATTTCAGAAATAACTTGTTGTTAGTTTATGGTTTTCTCTGAATCTGTCGTGTAGATATTGGGTTCGGTTAAATAGACATGAATTCCGGTGTCTTATGTTTTTTTGTTTTCTGGCAGATCCAAAATGCCTAAGAGAGGTCGACTGCTCTCACAAGCATCAGAGGCTGTAGGTAAAATTTGCGTCGAACCTTATGCAACTCAATATCTTATTTGTTGATTGTGTGAAATATTATTAACAACTCTGTTGATCCCGCATTATCCATGTTGTGTGGTGTGGTGACTAAACACAGGAAAGAGTTCATATGTGCATATTTTAGTATAGACTATGCATTATGGAACATAATGTATGCATTATGTTTACTAAATTTTGCATTACTCAGGGTATTGGAAGTGTTGTAATATATGCTTAGTCAGGATGAGTTTTTTGTATTATGTTGTGGGGGGGCAATGCATTGTGAAACTGTAATCTTGCATTTTTTTTGTTGTATTAGCTGCATTATATGCGTTGTATTATTTATATAGTTTAATACATTTTGTGTAGTATAGACTATGCATTATGGAATATAATTTATGCATTATGTTTACTAAAATATGCATTAGATAGGGTATTGGATGTGTTGTAATATATGCTCAGTCAGGATGAGCTTTTTTTATTATGTTGTGTGGGCAATGCATTGGGGAATTGTAATAGTGCATTTTTTTATAGTATTGTCTGCATTATATGAGTGGTATCATGTATATAGTTTAATACATTTTGTGTGTAACACATGTGCATTTTCATGTTAAGAAAATGCATTATCAGTAATATTTAATGCATTATGAGGTTGTGTTATGCATTAATTCATATGATATATGCATTAATATGTAAACATCTGTAAGCATTATGTAGTCTACTTTATTGAAAATGTTATGATAGATTACTTTGTTTGTTCAATTTCAGAAAAACGGCTAAGATCAGAAATCGACAATGCAGTTGATGATGTTATTCCAGTTGAATTGGCTAAGAAGTTGAGGGATAGGTTGGCAGAGGGTGTCCCTAGTATGTCCGCAGTTGAAGGTGAACAGAAACAAATTAAGGGACGAAAGTGTGATCGTCTGTACTATATGCTCAGTCAGGATGAGTTTTTTGTATTATGTTGTGGGGGCAATGCATTGTGGAACTGTAATCTTGCATTTTTTTGTAGTATTGTCTGCATTATATGCGTTGTATTATTTATATAGTTTAATACATTTTGTGTGTAACACATGTGCATTTTCATGTTAGACAATGCATTAGCAGTTCATATGTGCATATTGTAGTATAGACTATGCATTATGGAACATAATTTATGCATTATGTTTACTAAAATATATAAATTTCAAAAATACGTGATTTATATATAGGTCAACCGCGCGCTATGTTACATCATTGTTATTAATGTGTAAGTACTATACCCTAGCCCCTAGGCCTATTAAACCCTTGGGGTAAACAAGACACGTGTGGCAAACATCGAAACACGGCACATGAAAACACTAAATTCATGAGGCATACTCGCGGTCCATCATTAATTCCTCCAACGTATTATGCATTATACAGACAATAAATTTCATTATGCACTTTCAGTAGGTGCATTATATGTAACCGTGCACCTTTTTCATAACTTTATTCGGTAAAAAATTTTAATTACAAAAATACGTGATTTATATATGTAAGTACTATACCCTAGTCCTTATGCTTATTACACCCTTGGGGTAAACAAGTAACGTGTTCCAAACATCTAAACACGACACATAAAAAAAACTAAATTCATGAGGCATACTCACGGTCCATCATTAATTCCTACAACGTATTATGCATTATACAGACAATAAATTTCATTATGCACTTTCAGTTGGTGCATTATATGTAACCGTGCACCTTTTTCTTAACTTTATTCGGTAAAAATTTTAATTACAAAAATACGTGATTTATATATGTAAGTACTATACCCTAGCCCCTATGCTTATTAAACCCTTGGGGTAAACAAGTAACGTGTTCCAAACATCTAAACATGGCACATCAAAAACACTAAATTCATGAGGCATACTCGCGGTCCATCATTAATTCCTCCAACGTATTATGCATTATACAGACAATAAATTTCATTATGCACTTTCAGTTGGTGCATTATATGTAACCGTGCACCTTTTTCATAACTTTATTTGGTAAAAAATTTTAATTACAAAAATACGTGATTTATATATATAAGTACTATACCCTAGTCCATATGCTTATTAAACCCTTGGGGATAAACAAGTAACGTGTTGCAAACATCTAAACACGGCACATCAAAAACACTAAATTCATGAGGCATACTCGCGGTCCATCATTAATTCCTCCAACGTATTATGCATTATATAGACAATAAATTTCATTATGCACTTTCAGTCGGTGCATTATATATAACTGTGCACCTTTTTCTTAACTTTATTCGGTAAAAATTTTAATTACAAAAATACGTGATTTATATATGTAAGTACTATACCCTAATCCTTATGCTTATTAAACCCTTGGGGTAAACAAGTAACGTGTTCCAAACATCTAAACACGGCACATCAAAAACCTAAATGAATGAGGCATACTCGAGGTCCTTCATTACGTCCTCCAACGTTTTATGCATTATACAGACAGAAGATATCATTATGCATACTCATTTGGTGCATTATATGTAACCGTGCACCTTTTTCTTAACTTTATTCGGTAAAAAATTTTAATTACAAAAATACGTGATTTATATATGTAAGTACTATACCCTAGTCCCTATGCTTATTAAACCCTTGGGGATAAACAAGTAACGTGTTCCAAACATTTAAACACGGCACATCAAAAACACTAAATTCATGAGGCATACTCGCGGTACATCATTAATTCCTCCAACGTATTATGCATTATATAGACAATAAATTTCATTATGCACTTTCAGTTGGTACATTATATGTAACCGTGCACCTTTTTCTTAACTTTATTCGGTAAAAAATTTTAATTACAAAAATACGTGATTTATATATGTAAGTACTATACCCTAGCCCCTATGCTTATTAAACCCTTGGGGTAAACAAGTAACGTGTTCCAAATATCTAAACACGGCACATCAAAAACCTAAATGAATGAGGCATACTCGAGGTCCTTCATTACGTCCTCCAACGTTTTATGCATTATACAGACAGTAGATATCATTATGCATACTCATTTGGTGCATTATATGTAACCGTGCACCTTTTTCTTAACTTTATTCGGTAAAAAAATTTAATTACAAAAATACGTGATTTATATATGTAAGTACTAAACCCTAGCCCCTATGCTTATTAAACCCTTGGGGTAAACACGTAACGTGTTCCGAACATCTAAACACGGCACATCAAAAACACTAAATTCATGAGGCATACTCGCGGTCCATCATTAATTCCTCCAACGTATTATGCATTATACAGACAATAAATTTCATTATGCACTTTCAGTTGGTGCATTATATGTAACCGTGCACCATTTTCATAACTTTATTTGGTAAAAAATTTTAATTACAAAAATACGTGATTTATATATGTAAGTACTATACCCTAGTCCCTATGCTTATTAAACCCTTGGGGATTAACAAGTAACAAGTTCCAAACATCTAAACACGGCACATCAAAAACACTAAATTCATGAGGCATACTCGCGGTCCATCATTAATTCCTCCAACGTATTATGCATTATATAGACAATAAATTTCATTATGCACTTTCAGTTGGTGCATTATATGTAACCGTGCACCTTTTTCATAACTTTATTTGGTAAAAAATTTTAATTACAAAAATACGTGATTTATATATGTAAGTACTATACCCTAGCCCCTATGCTTATTAAACCCTTGGGGTAAACACGTAACGTGTTCCAAACATCTAAACACGGCACATCAAAAACCTAAATGAATGAGGCATACTCGAGGTCCTTCATTACGTCCTCCAACGTTTTATGCATTATACAGACAATAGATATCATTATGCATACTCATTTGGTGCATTATATGTAATCGTGCACCTTTTTCTTAACTTTATTCGGTAAAAAATTTTAATTACAAAAATACGTGATTTATATATGTAATTACTATACCTTAGCCCCTATGCTTATTAAACCCTTGGGGTAAACAAGTAACGTGTTCCAAACATCTAAACACGGCATATCAAAAACACTAAATTCATGATGCATACTCGCGGTCCATCATTAATTCCTCCAACGTATTATGGGTTATACAGACAATAAATTTCATTATGCACTTTCAGTTGGTGCATTATATGTAACCGTGCACCTTTTTCATAACTTTATTTGGTAAAAAATTTTAATTACAAAATACGTGATTTATATATGTAAGTACTATACCCTAGTCCCTATGCTTATTAAACCCTTGGGGATCAACAAGTAACGTGTTCCAAACATCTAAACACGGCACATCAAAAACACTAAATTCATGAGGCATACTCGCGGTCCATCATTAATTATATAGGGATGTATTCATTTCATTTTCCTATATTTCCTCCTTTTTCCTTCTTAATATCAGCCATTAGATTAGAGAAATGGACGGTCAAGATCAACATTGGGTAATTAATCCCGTGTTGCATTATTTGT
Source organism: Salvia splendens (assembly GCF_004379255.2). Taxonomy (NCBI): domain Eukaryota; kingdom Viridiplantae; phylum Streptophyta; class Magnoliopsida; order Lamiales; family Lamiaceae; genus Salvia; species Salvia splendens. The sequence continues at coordinate 15,071,857 of NC_056034.1, forward strand.
CCTATTTTGTGCATTATGAGGGTACACTAGTAATCTAATAATGGCTGGAAACCGCTACGAATAATGCACCACATGGTCACAAGTAATGCATATAATTGCCTATATAATGCACAATATGTGAACTGCAATGCATACGAACAAGATGTGCTGTGTTATGATGTTTGACACACGTTTCTTGTTTCCCCTAAGGGTTTAATAAGCTTAGGGGCTAGGGTATAGTACGTAGACATGTATGTAATCTTCACATGGTAACGAGTAATGGATATAATTGACTATATAATGCACAATTTGTGAACTGCAATGCATACGAACAAGATGTGTTGTGTTATGATGTTTGACACACGTTTCTTGTTTCCCCTAAGGCTTTAATAAGCTTAGGGGCTAGGGTATAGTACGTACGCATTAATAACGAATTATAAAACGATACGAATAATTCACCAAATTGTCATGAGTAATGGATGTTATTAACTATATAATGCACAATATGTGAACTGCAATGCATACGAATAAGATGTACCATATTATGATGTTTGACACACGTTTCTTGTTTTCCCTAAGGGTTTAATAAGCTTAGGGGCTAGGGTATAGTACGTAGACATTACTAAATGCACGTATGTAATCTTCAATCCGTTGATTAACCCATATACACAATACCTCTAATAATGCATAATATACTGAGATAATGACAATTAACAGCTACATAATGCACTAGCTAAACCAAATAATGCACATACGTATATTCCAATAACAGCAATTTGTTAGTAATGTCTACGTACTATACCCTAGCCCCTAAGCTTATTAAACCCTTAGGGGAAACAAGAAACGTGTGTCAAACATCATAACATGGTATATCTTATTCGTATGCATTGCAGTTCACATATTGTGCATTATATAGTTAATAACATCCATTACTCGTGACAATTTGGTTAATTATTCGTATCATTTTATAATTTGTTATTAATGCGTACGTACTATACCCTAGCCCCTAAGCTTATTAAACCCTTAGGGAAACAAGAAACGTGTGTCAAACATCATAACACAACACATCTTATTCGTATGCATTGCAGTTCACAAATTGTGCATTATATAGTCAATTATATCCATTACTCGTTACCATGTGAAGATTACATACGTGTCTACGTACTATACCCTAGCCCCTAAGCTTATTAAACCCTTAGGGAAAACAAGAAACGTGTGTCCAAACATCATAACATGGTACATCTTATTCGTATGCATTGCAGTTCACATATTGTGCATTATATAGTCAATTATATGCATTACTCGTGACCATGTGGTGCATTATTCGCAGATACCAAAATGTGGCAGTTACTTTTCCGTCAAATGTCAATAATAACCCTGTAATGCATACAACCACCTTCTATAATGCAACACGGAACCAGTTTTATAGAATCAATCTGATCCGTTGATGCCTTAGATCTAACGCATAATATTAAGAAGGAAAAATGATCTAAGATGTGAAAAGGAGAATAACGCTCCCATATATATATATATATATATATATATATATATATATATATATAGGTATTAAGCCAATACTTGTTTTGATCAAATACCTATATATATATATATATATATATATATAGGTATTTGATCAATTTGTGAATTTGTGAATAATTGGACTCTATATATATATATAGGTATTTGATCAAAACAAGTATTGGCTTAAACCAAGAAATACATACCTTTTTTTGTCCATAGTGGATTAACCAAGAAATACAGACCGTTTTTTGTCCATAGGATTAGCCCATTATATATATATATATATATATATATATATATATATATATATATATAGGTATTTGATCAAAACAAGTATTGGCTTAAACCAAGTATTTGTGAATAATGAGACTCTATATATATATATATATAGGTCCATGATCAATTGAGATTTTTTAGGCTAATTGAGAAATGAGATGCAACATCAGCCACTCATTTTTATTAAATGAGTGGTCCAGATTTTGCCTCACAAAAAATATTTAGATTAATTTATTATAAAAGGGTAGAATGGTAATTTCATGTTTTATCTTCTTTGCCATCAATAATTTTCCCAATTTCACTCAAAAAATCTCCTCCTCGTCAACCACCGCCGCTCCTCATCTCCGCCGCTGTCGCACGACTCCACATCCTCCTCCACTGCCGCCGCCATTGCTGCGCCTCCGAATTGGAAGGCGAAATGGAAGGCTTCTCGATCGACGCTGCCGAGTTCCCCTATTTCTCCGGCGTCAATCTGTTCGACAGTATTGATTTCGACGATCTCTTCCTCGGAATCGACGAGAGCGACGTTTTGCCCGATTTCGAGATGGATCCCGAGCTCCTTGCCGACATCATTGATTTCTACTCTTTGTTGGATTTTGTAGTGAGATCTGCGATTTTACTCATTTTTCCTGAATTGGAATTTGTAGATCTAAAAATTGGAACAATAAGATTTTTGAGATATTGAATCCTCATGTCGAAATTGTTAGATATTTTAATTGACTAATAGATTTTGTGTATGTTGGTGGAAGCTCTACTATGTTTCTGAATTTGATAGAGTTGTTGACATTTTAATAGAGTTGTTGACATTTGATATTATCGCTATTGATATGTGAATTATAAGTGTTATTTTTTAGTTGTTGACATTTGAATAGAGTTGTTGACATTTGATATTCTCGCTATTGATATTGTTTTTGAGCTGTTGACACTTTATACAAGTCGTTGACAAGCTGTTGACATTTTATATACAGGCTATTAATATGCTGTTGACATTCTGCTATAAGTGTTGACATTTGATATGCATGCTATTGACATATATTGCACGAACATGATGCCTAAACTTGTGTCAATTAAAAAAATTAAGATAAAATAGTTGTTATTTTTTAATTACAAGAATTGTTTTTGAGTTGTTGACACTATATACAAGTTGTTGACAAGCTGTTGACATTTTGCTATAAATTGTTAACTTTTGATATGCAGGCTATTGACATGTGTTGTATGATCATGATGCCAAAACTTGTGTCAAATAAAAATTGAAGATAAAATAGTTGTTATTTTTAAATTACAAGAATTGTTTTTGAGTTGTTGACACTATATACAAATTGTTGACAAGTTGTTGACATTTGATATACAAGCTGTTGATATTTTCATATAAGTTGTTGATATTTGATACGAAAGCAATTGACATGTATTGCATGATCATGATACCAGAACTTGTTTCAAATTAAAAAATTAAGACAAAATAGTTGTTCTTTTTTAATTATAAGAATTATTTTTGCGTTGTTGACATTTCAATACAAGTTGTTGAACTGGTTGACATTTCATATATATTACATACTGCTAAGTTCAAAAGTCAGAAACCACAATAGTTGTTCATGGTTTGTGTGGGTAGTGCAGGTTTTAGGAAGAAGCCTTCACCAACCCAAAGTTTGATGAGTTTAGAGGCACGTATCTCACAATCTTCGGGGAATGCACCCAGGTAAAGGAAACAACCTTGAAGTCTAGCGGGCAAGTAAAGGTAGCTGAGAGCCAAGATCTTCAATTAGGAACCCTCCCCCATTGCAGCAGCATCAACAATATCTTCTTCTATCCTTTTCCATAAATCAATCTTTTCTGTCTCCTGAATGAGTTGTTGTTGACATAATAGTTGACATAAATAACGGTTGATGTTGACATCGTAGTTGACATAAATAACGTTTGATGTTGACATCGTAGTTGACACGAATAACGTTTGCTGTTGACATCGTAGTTGACATAAGATCAAGATGTTTTTCACTCTCTCTCTCACTCTCACTCTCACTCTTTCTCTCAAATAGATCAATATGTTTCTTACAAGAACCAAGAAGCTATGGAAATCTTAGCTCAAGAGGCAAACAGAGAGAGAGAGATTACCTATGGTAAAATATCAAGACCAATAAAAAAATCAGCAGAATTAACTAAGACAACAACTCCATTAAGAACAATTTCAGCTCAAGAATAAGAAAAACAATCCACCCAAAAAAATCCCTCATTTAAAAGAAAGGAAACATTTGCTAGAAAAACATAACACATTCAACCATCACTATAAACAAGAAAAAAGAACATTTTTTTCTGGAAAAAAAAATCTAATCTTAATAATTAGATTAGCCAGACAAATCACTCTAAACTTTGACACGCACAAACACACACACCTTCTGAATCAATTCATCAAACACCTGGAGAATCCGATCGAGCTCCACCACCTCCGCCGTCTCCTTGCGCTGCTGGTGGCTCCGGAACGACACCGGCGCTCTCTTCACCTACTGCAGCACAGAGAAGAGCTCCGACGTCACGCCCTGCGACGGCTGCTGCTGCTTCGAGATCCACCACGACGACATCTTCTCCCTCAAAGCCTTCCTCCTCTCCAACGGCTTCACCGTCCCCCTCAGCTCGATCCCCTCGAATTCTCCATGGAAATCCTCACCAACCTCCAACCACCGGAACAGCTGGAGCAGGAGCAGGAAAATGATATGACATGGTGGAGGGTGGCGGGGGATACATCACAAAAGGAAAGTTATGATCGAGAAACAGGACATCCAAAATTTACATGAGGATTTCTTTATTATGTTAGTATCTATCTCAAATATATATCAACATGCTCTGCCATACAAATATTTTTAAGAAAAGAAGCATAGTTTTAAAGAAAATAGAAATATTTAGATTCAATAAACTGCACTTTCATGGGAACATGAAAACAAGGACCAAACTCAAGAAAGCAAACCAAAGGAAGCATGGTATAAACTGCATTTAAACTTCTGTAACGATATTCATAGGACAAAAGGATGGATAATAACTAGCTTAACCTAGAGAAAGCATGGTAAATTTGAACAACAGATGTACCAACATCAAAATAACTACTGTTCTTACAACAGATGTCAATTGAATCCATCTCTCCTCCTCCAATTGAACACAAAATCAGATCTGGAAGCTCGAGAATCCACGAATTCACACTCCTATCCTTCCGATTCTGGAAAATCATTTACAGAACGAATCAATTGCTCGTCACCAACACACTGCAAGCCGTAGGAGTCGGAATCGTGCTCGGCAAGATCTACATCAACATCGGATTAGACAAATTGGGGATCGAGAAGCGATTAGGTCTCTTCGCGTTCACGCTCACCTTCCTTCTCTCCTCCACCACCGAAACCCTCTCGATCTTCATCAACGAGCGCCCAATCCTCCTCCAAGAAGCCTCCAGCGGCGTCTACCGCCTCTCCTCCTACCTAATCGCCAACACGCTCGTCTTCATCCCCTACCTTCTCGCCATCGCAATTGTCTTCTCCTCCTCTGTTTACTTCATATATTCATGTTTCAATTTCTCAAATTCTTCAGCTTCAATTTGGGGGAAAAAACGGTATTGCTCAAATTCTTTTTATTTTTTTCTGCCATATTATTAATGAAATGACACTTATACCCCCGTGTTGGCATAATGTAATAGCTGTTGACATTTCATTAATCTTGTGGATTAGTGGCTTAGATTGCATCTCATTTCTTAATTTAATTAAATAATCTCAATCTAACAGCACCCTATATATATATATATATATATATATATATATATATATATATATATATATAGGTATTTGATCAATTTGTGAATTTGTGAATAATGGGACTCTATATATATATATATATATATATATATATATATATATATATATATATATGGTCTTCATCTACCAAAATCAGTCCTTAAGTATAGAAATACAGACCATATCTAGACCGTCAGATCTGGAGATTAATGGCTAAGATCTGGAGTGACTCCTCGTTTTATATGGGTCATAATAAGGCCGATCTATGTCATGTTAGGGGTAATTTAGGAAACAAAAATATTAATAACTGTCGTTCCGTTTTTAGGCCCTGATTAATTGGGATTGGGAGTAATTACTGCACACGTTCCATTCTATTTCACTCTCTTTCAACAAAAACTCTCCAATCTCCCTCAAATCTTCTTCTTCTACCACCAAATCAACAAAAAATCATTCAACAAAAAATCGTCTCGGCCCCTCAAAATCGTCGTCTCCTCCACAGATTCGTCTTCTCCTCCACAAAAATGTCGCCTCCTCAAAAACCCTATTCCTACTCCAGAAAATCGACGGAGAAGGGGAACCAAAACCTACTTTACCACCAAATCAACAAAAACCCTTCTCCAAATCAACAAAAACCCTTCTCCAAATCAAAGCGTCTCCACCTCAAAACCGTCGTCTCCTCCACAAAATCGTTGTCTCCACCAGAAAATCGAATCCTCCACGATTTTGGAAGACGGTGAACCAAAAGCCTACTTCAACAATGGTGGACACTCGAGCATCTGGATCTGCTAGTCATGACGGAAAAAGTTAGTAAGATTTTGTTCAACGCTTGACTTAAATTTGACTAAATCAGGCAAAATTGTCACTTTAATTGGTTGTTCGGCACGTAGTGTATCAGAGAACGAACGTGAAGAAGAAGATTTTGCGGATCCCTAAAGCACCGAAATGTATGTCGATTTCATTTTCTGGGATTTGGATGCATGTAGTTTTGTTTCGATTTTGGAACTTTGGTATTTAATTATGGTTTTTTGTTCCATAAGCAAAAGGTCAAACCTCTTCAATGGCTCAAGTTTTCGTTTAGTATGACCCAAAAATCGTAGTTGACGATTTTGGTTATTATTAGTGTATTCGTCGGTCGTATGACCCAGTGCCAGCTTATTATGCCCCAATTTAACCAAATGTTTCTATGACTGAAATCCCCGTTTAGTATGACCCAAAAATATATCTAATGTTTTTGGTTATTGGTAGCGTATACTTTGGTCGTATAACCTAGTTCCAGCTTATTATGACCCAATTTAACCATATGTTTCCATGACTAAAATATATTATTAGTATGACCCAATAGCATAGTTGATGTTTTTGGTTATTGTTAATGTATTGTTTGGTCGTACTAATATTTGCAACCCATGTTTTGCAGAGGACGTTCTTTTGTAAGTATTTAACAATGATTGGTTGTCACAATCAATGCAAATCAGTGATCAACGCACCTATTCAGATGTTGAAAATGAGTTGGACAACGACATACAATGTTGATGACAACAGGGTTTATTTGCTTAGACACCTTGAAGTCTACATGGGTGAAAGAGAGGGTCAATGACTTTTGAAGGCTTTCCTCTTGTTTTTTGTAGACGATAGCCCATGCGATGAATATTACTCGATACATTGGGTCACAATAAATCAATATTTGAGTTATAGAATTGTTAGGTTAATTTGTGTCATAATATACCAACATTCGAGGCATGACGTAAAACTACTCAGTACCAGCATGCCTCATACAATTTGATCGAAATGTTCGCATGAAACAAACTTATTGGAAGTACGACCGAAGAATATTCTCGTGTTCTGAACATATTAAAAAACCAAATACGCGATTGTAATCATGTTTTAAACATATTAAAAAAGCTAGCAAGACAGAAGAATGCAAACACAATAACTAAAAACAATAGTTATGCTTTTGGGTCATGCTAAACGACGTTTTGAGTCATGAAAATATGTGGGTATATTGGGTCATAATAATCCAATATTCAAGTCATGCCATAAAACTACTGTTTTGTATGCCAACAACTTAATGACGATGATACAGAATTGGAAATGGAACTGATTAATCTGGAACACGATTGGAGTTGGAATCTGCTAACGACGATGATATATAAAATTGAGAATGGAACGGATTAATCTGGAACACGACATCGACGAATATTAAATCACAAATAATAAATCTTCATGGAAAAAAGTATGATGGAAGTTTGATGGTAGATCGGTTGAAGAAGATGAAGATAGGAAGAAGAAGAAGTTGAGGAAAATAAACTGTTAACTCATGCGTGTGATTTGTTGGCCGAAATAAACGTAGGCAAGATTATAGGAGATGGCATAACAATAGAGAAATAGCTAATGACTTTATTAACCTTAATGAATATTTAGTGAATAAAATAATAATATTTAGGGAATTAAATGGGCCATTAGATAATCTCAAGATCATCTCGCCTAATCCTACGGCTGAAAATTGGCCTGTATTTCTTTGTTTAAATGGATTCTTGTTTGGATCAAAATCCTATATATATATATATATATATATATATATATATATATATAGGATTGTGATCAAGATAGAACCATTCTTAAACGTAGAACTATTCTTAAACGTAGAACAAATGCCAAACGGAGGTCGTTAGATCTTTTAATCCAATGGTGTTGATTTGCACAACAACTTCCCATTACAACCAAAACTATTATTAATGGGTGAATGCAGATAAGTGAAAAAATAAAGCATGCATGGACTCTTCTTCGTTTCATTCATTCTTCCATCAACATGTGAGTTTTTTCACATGTTGAGTCCGGAATGTCGTGAAAACATAGTCTAATATGTATGATTTTTAATCTTGACCGTCATTTTTTCCTCATCCAATGAATAAAATATGTAGAGTTCTAGGTTCTACACTTAAGAATGGTTCTATCTTTAACGCAACCATATATATATATATATATATATATATATATATATATATATATATATATATATATATATATATATAACGAGGGGTATTAGGGTCCTCACACCTCTTTAGTATCAAACACAACACAAATCACAGTCCTTGGATCGTTAGATTGGATGGTTGTGATAATCTACATTATTAGACTAAGATGCTATATTTAGTCAAACTACATTATTAGACTAATAATCTACATTATTAGGCTAAAATGCTACTCGATTATTTTACTAAAATAATACTCCCCCCGTCCTATAATAGATGTCACACTTTCCTTTTTAGTTTGTCCCACAAAAGATGTCACATTTCTTTTTTTGGAAAAAACTTCCTCCCACATTAATATAAATATACTATTTTCTCTCTCCACCTAACACACAAAACAACATCTCCTAAAATCTCGTGTTATTTCCCAAGTGTGTCATCTATTATGGGACGGAGGGAGTACATTATTAGCTAAGTTACATTATTAGACTAATAATCTACATTATTAGATGACATGTGGCATTAATCTAACCGTTAGATCACAAGATTCAATGGACTACAAGTGTTTTATTTTTGAACAATATTTACCATATGAATATGAATATTTATCAACACAAATCACAACCCTTGGATCTTTGGATTTGATGGTTGTGATAAGCTACATTATTAGGCTAAGATGTTATATTACTAGTCAAACTACATTATTAGACTAATAATCTACGTTAGTAGACTAAAATGCTACTCCCTCCGTCCCACAATAATTGTCACTCTTTTCCATTTCGGCCTGTCCCACAATAATTGTCACATTTCATTTTTACCATAAATGGTAAGTAGGTCTCACATTCCACTAACTCACTCCACTCACATTTTATTATAAAACCAATATAAAAAAGTGGGTTCCACATTTCACTAACTTTTCCAACCAATTTTTCTTTACATTTCTTAAAACTCGTGCCCACAATAAGAGTGACAATTATTGTGGGACGGAGGAAGTACATTATTTTACTAAAATAGCATTATTAGCTAAGTAATATTATTAGACTAATAATCTAACATGATTATAGATGCATATCTTAGATTAGCAACTCTAAAAAGCTCAATTAGACTCGCAAGTTGTCCTCACTCTCAATTAAAAGTACCGTTTTAAGGAAAATTAATTGTAGCGTTAAGTAAGTCCATCTAACATGAGATCCTCTATCAATTACTTTGCCAGCCAAGAAATCATCGTCGAATGTGTCACCCAAAAATGTAGCATTATCGTCCAAGTTAAAATAAAGCAACCACGAACAAAACTCATATTAAATAAATAGGAACTGTATAAACCAAAGTCGTTACTAATACATCCCTAAACTCTATAGATTTAGCAACTCATAGACAAATATACTTGTTAGTATGCCTTGAATCTGTATTGTTTACCGCTAGCCAAACGGGAGGCGGAGGCGCCCCCGGCCTAATGCTATGCTATGTTTCTGCTTTGGGTCCTAATTGTTATATTGGACCTCGCCCGTCGTCTGTGTGCCTATTTATATAAAAGTAGAGCACACAACTTTGTAATCCGCAAAACAATCTGAATATAATCTGTTCTCTTTTCCTGCCCGTAGACATAGCCAACGTTGTGTTGGTGAACCACATAAATCTTTGTATCCTTACGTTTTTGTTTGTCTCGATTACACAATTACTCTATTCTACTAACCCATAGTTTGTAGGGAAAACATAGAAAAAATAAAAAACTATGAAAATAAAATCCAAAAGATGAACCTCGTAGTCTTGATCTTCTCTTGAATCCAAACTTTAAACTCCAAGTATGGTGAAAAGATGGTGAACAATGGACAGGAACTCCATGTAACGCTCTCTACTAGATTTTCAATTAAATTAAAAAAATCATTGTCATCTCTGAATATAATTTTCTTCATTCAACTATCTTTAAAATTACCAACAATTATTTCAACTTATAAAAAAGAATCAAAAGATACTTGCATGCACAATGTTTAAAAGAATCCTACACGCCACTGAACTAACGAGCTTAGAACTTACTTATAAATATAGTGGTCTGGCCTTTCAACTGCATGCTTAACACGATGAGATTAAGATTATAGTTTACAAAGATCTAAGAAGGTGTGAAATTCACAAGCCCAATAAAGTATTCATACATGATGACAAAATTTCATAAATTAAAAGAAATGCTAACCAGGCTCTGTATATAAATTATAGATTTCTGATACGCTCGGATTTTGCACTATTTTAAGGCCTTTCTTTATTCTGTTTTTAATGTCAAAATTACAATTCATGTCCATATTTTGTATGTTTTATCTATTTTGGTATTTTGATGTGTTTTGTGATAAATGTGCATATTTGAGCCCAAAAAGATAGCTAGAAGACAAAGTTGGAAATCTGAAGATTCTGGGAGCGTCCAACGGCCGCTGCAACACTGTCGGCGACCGCCAGCGCCCAGCGACCGCTAAGTCAGCAGCGGTCCGCTCCGGGAAAGTTGTGCTTGGACTGAAGAACACGCCCAACGACCGTTGGGCGCGTGGCGACCGCTCCAAAAGTTCCAGTAGCTACGGGACATCGTGCAGCGACCGCTGGCCAAGGTGCAGCGGCCCGCTGAGAAAATGCGGCGCACAGAAATTGCCCTACTTGTTCCCTAAGATTTACCATACTTTGCAGTCTTTTTCCTTATTTGAGAAGGACGAATTTTCAGCTATAAATACCCCCTCAAGCTTCATCATTAGGATCCTCTTTTTGCAACATATTTCCAAAGTTTAAAATTAGAGTACTTCATTGTGCAAGGAGTTGAATTAGGATTCAAGATCATCAAAGCTACAAGGATTTAACCTTTGGATTTTATTTGCTTTAGTTTTATCTTTTCATTGTCTTCCCTTCAATCTATGTTTTTAAATTATTCTATCATGTGTAACTAAATTCATAGGATTCTAGGGATGTGTTAGTAACGACTTTGATTATATAATTTCTTTTTTCTACTTAATATTTGTTTGTTCTTACTTTGTTTCTTCCTTAAGTTGTTGGATAATGCTTCACGTTTGAGTGACACATTCTGTGATGATTTAATATAACTTGCTACATAATCATGAGAGGAGGTTGACGAGTTAGATCCACTTAATAGACACTATGATTAACTTCCTTTAAAACGGCACTGTTAATTGAGGGTGAAGACTTTTCAAAGGTCTTAGGAGCTTTTAGGAGTTACGTATTTAGGATTGACAACCTTAATGTTGGTAACCAACGTTTACATCACATGAGCATAAACTAGGTGACTCGTTCTATCAAAGTAAGAAATGTGCTAGGGTATTGTAGTTGGAACTTGTATAACCATAACTGTAAACGCACATCCATGGAATTCCCTTATCTCTATACTTTTATCTACGTGATTTATTTGCAATTAGTTGTTTACTCCTTTTAAACTTTTTCTGTTTTCAAAAATTCAAAAATCTTTCGATTTTCCAAATAGTAATTGAGTTTTAGTAGAGAATAGACAGTTTTTGTTTGTTTTTCCTGTGATCGATATCTGGTACTAATCTTTAGCTATACTATTCATACTCTGTATACTTGCAGATATTTATAGTGCTAATAAAAGTGCATCAATTTCGAGCAATTTTTACTTTGTTAACAGTTTCCTTATCCACTAAATAATCGTTTCTACATACCCGTTTATGCAACTAGGTCCTCACCCGAGCAATTGATTTTCGAGACTTATAACATAATTTATCATTGTATATTACCAAGTTTCACGTGAGCCGTCAAATCACAACAACAAAATCTTGAACCCTTAACTCAAGTATCTGAACTGAATAGAATCACATAACGAGATCTAATCACACTCCATATATCAGCACGGGGTACCAAAGTTACCATATACATATTCCATGTATTCACACATTATTACTTGTTTGATCACATATGCTAGTTCGCACATTATCATGCATAGAAACACATATACCAGTCATTGATATTCTCACATATCAAAACACATACTATATTTTTATCCACATATCAACACACCTACGCATCACATAAATCACAATCATAACAAGTATAGCCCCTTAAAGTGCTTAGTGATAAACTAGGGTTCGCGGACAAGATCAGAAACAGAATCAGATGCAGACACAAATTTTGTCCTCGAGAGGACTCCGCACAGACCACCCATTCAGGGTGCAGACAGATCAGATAACAGATAATCAGACCACCCAAGAGGGTGCATATCAGACAGATCAGATGGCAGATAGCATACGATCATCGCTTCGGTTATCCAGAAGACGAGTTATCTCAGATAATGCAGCGCTGCTGTCCTATGGCATGCCAATTGTACCCACAGAACACCCTGAAGCACGGGGCGTAAGCACAGTCACGCATACGTATACTTTATTTCCGACAATTCTTAACAGAACACATAAATACAGAACACAACACATCAGACATCATCACATGTAATCATATTCGTATATATCTTATCAGTCTATATCAGATACCACATTTACCTTAATGCACATTTCCATATTTACCCCCAACTTTACAAACATAATCATATCCATTTCATTATCAAATTCATATTATCATTTCATGCCAACACATATATTATTACCTTTCATAATGGAGTATAATATTTCAAATCTCATCACAAACTCATAATATATACCCTTTCTCCGCAGAACTTTCGTATTAAATTAATGAATATCATAGCAATTCATGCCTTAAGATAATAAGCATCTCCTTCACCTATACTCATATTTATTCACAATTTAACACCCATTATCTCATCTCTAATTATTACTAAATAATTTCATTTTTAGAAAATAATCTCCAATACATACTAGTCCATTAATCATTTAGCTAGCAATACTATCATAATCACACTTCTCTATTAATCAGCTATCCACGAACATTTTCCATGCTTTCTATACTCAATCTAATTAGTAGTATGATTTTATGATTTCATTTCGAAAAATACCTTCAACTATATAGCATCAGATTTGTTACCATGGATACGGCATTCCCAGTCCCTACTCCACGATTCAGATTAAATATAATCACTATGTTTATTCCCAGATTAATCGGATTGAATCTTTCATGGATATAATAGAGAAATAAGAATGATTTCAGATGATTCACGGTTCCAACTTCACCTATCATATCATACTTAATTACTCATATTCATGATCAATTATGGGGTAACCAAGCATAACAAAAAAAAAACAATTCACATTCCTAAATTTTCGGTTAACAATATAATTTTTCTTTCATTAATTTGAGAGCATCTCCAATGGCGGACGTCCGGTCGGACATCCGGTCGGACATCGCGACGGGCGACAGGGACGTCCGCCATTGTGGCGTTTAGGGTCGGATACGGACGTCCCATGAGGACGTCGGGTGTCCTCGGACGTCGGCGCGACGGGCGGGCGGACGTCCGCCATTGTGGCGTCCAGTCGGACGTCCGGTCGGACGTCCCGTTTTTTAAATTTTTTTTTTTAAACTCTATATATACGGCTCGTCGAATTTTATTTCATTCGCACCACTTGTGTTAACAAGTTACTCTCTCTACATCTCTAATTTCAAGTATATCTAGAATGTCTAGTGAAAGTGATAGCGAGAATGAGTTGGAGGTCGCTGTTGAAGGTGCGATAGAGAGGCTGCTACAACAGAGGTTGCAGCGGCGGCAGCAGGCGGCGGTACCTCGGCCGATCCATCGTCGAACTCAAGTACCCCGTGACCACATTGCTGCACATATTCGGTTGTATGCGGACTACTTCGCTCCGCAACCGCGTTTTGGGGAAGCCTTATTCCGGCGACGCTTTAGGATGCATCGTCCGCTGTTTCTGCACATCATGGGTGCTTTAGAGAGAAGATACCTGTATTTTAGGATCAGAACGGATGCAGCTGGCAAACCCGGACTCACGCCCTTGCAGAAGTGCACTGTCGCAATCAGACAACTGGCGTATGGAGGCGCGACCGACATGTTTGACGAGTACCTCCACATTGGCGAGTCAACAGCCGTCGAGTGTCTGCAGAATTTTTGCGCTGGCGTGAGAGCGATATTCAGGGAGCGGTATCTTCGGAGTCCGAGCCCCGAAGACTGCCAGATGCTGATAGATATGCATGGGTCGGTGCACGGGTTCCCTGGGATGTTGGGCAGCATAGATTGTATGCATTGGGAGTGGAAGAACTGCCCCGCCGCCTGGAAGGGGATGTACACTACCGGCTTCAAAGCCAAGCATCCCACGATGATCCTTGAAGCTGTAGCTGACTACCGGTTGTGGATATGGCATGCTTATTTTGGAGTCGCCGGGTCCAACAACGACATCAACGTTCTCCAGTCGTCGCCCCTGTTCAACACTCAGTGCAATGGCGTTGGTCCCGCCATCAGTTTCGTCGCCAACTGCAACCAGCATAATATGGGGTACTATTTGGCGGATGGGATATACCCAAACTGGCCCGTCTTTGTGAAGTCAATCAAGCATCCGCTCGGACAAAAGAAGACATACTTTGCGAGCCGTCAGGAAGCAGCGGGCAAGGATGTGGAGCGGGCATTTGGTGTGCTCCAGAGTCGGTGGGCGATTGTGAAGGGTCCTGCACGGCAGTGGTATATTCCCAACATCGGTGATATCATGTACGCATGTATCATAATGCACAACATGATTGTCGAAAATGAAGCTGCGGAACTGACTCAGTGGACCAACGAAGATGATACGGGTGCAGGTCCAAGTCACGGCGTGGCCAGCGCGAATGTGAATATGGGGGTACCTCATGGAGAGGTCGCGCGGCTGCGTGCATTTGCCGACATGCGGCAAACAGATGCCCATGTTCGACTTCAGCAGGATATCATCGAAGAGGTTTGGACTCGGAGGGGTTGACGTGATAATGTATAAAGTTTTTTTTTATTAGTATGCAATTTTTTTTTCGAATCATGTATGTTTTTTCCGATGAAGTTGTTAATTTTTCCGATAAAGTTGTTAATTTTTCCCGTAATTTTTTCGAATAATGTATGAGGTTTGGACTCGGAGGGGTTGACGTCAAATTTTATTTCCGTAAATGTAAATTGTTTTATTTGTAAATGTATGATTTTTTTTAATTGCGGGATGTCCTAGTGGGAAGGGCGGACATAGGAGGGGATGTCCTAGTGACGTGGCAGTGGGATGGGAAGTCCTAGTGACGTGGCAGGAGGTGTTTTTGGGATGTCCTAGTGGGATGTCCGCCCACTGGAGATGCATAGGGCCCTCGACTTTCAGCCCGGCAAGGCCCCATTGTCATTCGGCGATCACCTGGATAGGGATTAGATTTTGTCATATTTTGTTTACTTATTTTTATTTCTTGTTGAACACGTTTTTTTCTTCTTTACATAGAAATAGGTTTTATTTTATTGCCCGGGTTTTCTTCCTTGATTCTTTCCCGAGTAAAAAGTCGAATCAAGCAGGGCCCGATCCTATATAATAGGATCATTAGAGGTCATAATTATCATTGAGAAATAAAGAACGATTCTTGCTTCTCAAAACCTAATTGCTCAAAAACTCTAGAACTTCAACTAGGGAATTATCTCTTTCGCTCTGTTCAACCTTCGCGTGCTCTACAAACCTCTCGATAGGAAACTTAAACCCTATCAATCGGTGCTTCCATTGACTACTCTTCTCCCACCTTCCTTGGCTGCGACCAGGCACGAAAAGCCACCACCGCCACCACATTCTCCCCCGACATCGACCAGATGTTGTTCGATATGAACATCCGATCCGCCAATCAGGATGAGAAGTTGTTGACACACATGCTTGAGAAGGAGTCCTTCGCACGACGGCATGATGAGTTGAATAAGAGGCTTGTTAAATTCTCTAAATTCTGTCCCACATCAACTTGGTGAAGATCCCATCTAATCTATATAAGTGAGGATAACCCTCCCCCTTATGAGGCCTTTTAAGGGGTGAGTGGCTCATTTCTAATATGGTATCAGAGCGGGCCCAAGTCGATGATGGTTTTCTCTTTATCTCTTATCTACCTCACGAGTGGAAGACCGATGTCCTTTCCGGCCCACATCGATGATGGTTTCTCTTGCATTGCCTACCCACGTGATGGAAGACCGATGTCCTTTCCGGCCCACACGTGAGGGGGCGTGTTAAATTCTCTAAATTATGTCCCACATCGACTTGGTGAAGATCCCATCTAATCTATATAAGTGTGGATAACCCTCCCCCTTATGAGGCCTTTTAAGGGGTGAGTGGCCCATTTCTAATAAGGCACGAGAAAACCTTGGCTAAACTTGCGGCCGCCGGCTTTAAGGCGTCGAAGGAGCCACCCGACCCTCCACCAGCAGCAACCACAAAACAAGGATGGCACCTACCGCCATCGCTTACACAGGCACCGCTCAGCGTAGCACCTGCAGCCTTGCCACGCTTAAGAGTTGATCCTCCTCGTTTCGACAGAGAGAATGCCACCGAGTGGATTTGTCATATGCAGATTTATTACAACCACCACTATACACCTCTATCCGATCGGCTGTACCTTACTCAATACTTGTTTGATCACCCGGCGTCAGAATGGATGGCATATTGGACGGATAGTAATGTCGGAAAAGGTTGGGACGATTTTCTATTGGCGGTCTATCACCGCTTTGCTCCGGAATTACTCGGGATGATATTTCACATGTTGATGATAATCAGTTGGTTGATCAACCTCCAATTATGGAATCGACAAAAAATATTGTTTCTAATGGTATGGGTTTTGATACACTAAATTGTTCTGAGAATTCGGAAACTATTAACCGGGAGGTATTTGCTCCGGAATTCTTTGACGAGGCGGTTTCTTGTGCATGTGATCAGCCAAATGCTCTAACTTCGAATGAGTTTCTTGGATATTCAAAGGCTACTATGAGTGAACCAATTTATGTAGGTGCAGATTGCATATTGGACTCTAGCATTATTCTCGATGAAACGATAGCTCGACGGAATATGGTGGAGTGCAGGAAGCAGGCTTACCCACCCTCTATTCCGCTGAATCTTGAGGATTTGATGGTTTCCAAGACTATGGAGGCAGGATGTAACAAGAGGTTTCATGAAAAGGATTATGGAAGGGAAGATGCAGCAGCTGTTCGTGGGAGACGGCAATTTAAATTGCGAGGCATTACTTTAGAGGATATAAGAGAAAGAAGTGATGATGTAGCGGGGCACATGAGTATATATGATAACTTAAAGGAAGGTGATGTTCTTTATCATTCGGTTGTGCCTAAAGATTTTAATACTTCTCATTTGGTCAGCGTCAGCTCTAAAGTTGGTGATGATTCCCATATCTCGCATTTCGGATCTACTGAGGGAGTCACATCTGGTGAGAGATTTAGATGCCTGGCTAGTATTTCAATATCAACTGAGGTGCTGGACGGTGCGCCTCTTGAAGAGAAGCCGGACAGCGAGGCCATTCTTTGGCCCGTCGACATGCTCCCTGCATTTGATGAGATCCTTGCAAGGCCATTCTGTGAGGACACACATAGCAATAATTCTCACATTGTTGACACTCTCGCACAACTCCCTGTTGCCGAGAAGAATGAGGAGCATGATGTTCAAACTTTCTCGACAGCCCTATTCAACCATATTGAGAGTGTTGAAGAGAACCTAGCAGATGAAAATCTTCGTGAAATAGGAAGGCAAGTAACTGCATTGATAAAAGAGAGCCTACAAGATGTCCCTGAAGTAGAATTTAATATGTTCATGGATTTCTTGAAAAGCTTGGGACAATTGGGTGAGGACGCTCATCCAGAGTGGGTCAGATAATTGATTGAAATTATGTGGAGCCAGGCTGCGCAACTCGATGATGGATACCATATAGCTCCACTTATTTCATGCATGTTTATGCCTCTTCCACAGACCCCTCGACGTAATTTTCCTGCTGTGGTTAATTTCCTAAACAAGACCATGCCTCGGAGAAAATCGTGGGAAGTTGATTATGAAGCCCTTCTAGAAGCTGCCAAAGAGTTTGCATGTCGGAATTCAAGAACGATCAGTCCCAAAAGAAATTGTTGGAGAGGCTGGAAGGCAATAGAGAGAAGAAACAGTGTTTTGCGGTTATTAGAAATGTTTCTACTGTTGTTTGTAAAGAGGAAAAAGATGGTGGACTTTATTCCCTATTTGACGCGCTGGATATATGGGCGGAAAGATGCATCCGTGGCTCCGTGTATGCGAAATGTCACGTCAGGCCACTGAATCGGCTGATATTATGGAGGACGATGAATGAAGTGCATCGTTGTGTGTGTCGAGAATATCTAGCACACTATGATACAGTCCAACAATTACCGATGGTTTTTGTGGGAAAGGATCTCTGACTTGGGGGTTTGAGGAGCTGGTCGTTAGTATTTTATTATCTTCAAGGCAACTTTGAGGAGCTCTTTGTCCAGCAGTCGATCTCCTCGGGATGGAATTCCAGTGTACTAGCTCCAACGACAATTGATCTTCTCACTGCTGAGTACACTTATGAGTTGCTAGCAACTCTGCTGTTGAAGAAAGAACACATATTGATTCTGAATGAATATGCTGATATTTGTGAGAAAATGGAGGAGCTTTATTCCTGGGAACATATATCTGCACTTGGTCTTCATCTTATAGAGGCAGGTCCCTTTGCTTCCGTCGATCAAGATCTGGATGCCGTCCATGGGAAGAACTTATTATCAATATTGGAATCTGATAGGCTACTCTTCCTGCTGCTAATATCCACTCGAAGCAAGCACTCCACGGTGCCCTCTGATTCTTGGAAGCAACTTTCTAATTTGCTGACTTAGATCGCAAATACAAGGGTAGTTGATATTGGTGATGTTAAGCTTGTGGCATATTTACTTGACACAAAATGTGGTGGTCCTCATTCCTATCGCGATGGACTTCTGGCAAATTGGGGTTTCTTGCTTGGGTATACACGTTCCAGCTTTCTCTATAGGCATTTTGGTGTTCTCTATATCGCGATGAACTTGCTCATATTATTCCACCTTGAGGACAAGGACGTTTTCAAGGATAGGGGAGTTGATAGGGCCCTCGACTTTCAGCCCGGCAAGCCCCCATTGTCATTCGGCGATCACCTAGATAGGGATTAGATTTGTTCATATTTTGTTTACTTATTTTTATTTCTTGTTGAACACGTTTTTTCCTTCTTTACGTAGAAATAGGTTTTATTTTATTGCTCGGGTTTTCTTCCTTATTCTTTCCCGAGTAAAAAGTCGAATCAAGCCGGGTCCGATTAGAGGTCATAATTATCATTGAGAAATAAAGAACGATTCTTTGTTCTCAAAACCTAATTGCTCAAAAACCCTAGAAATAAAGAATAATTATCTCTTTCGCTCCGTTCAACCTTCGCGTTAGGGAACTTAAACCCTATCATAATTCCTATCTAATCATAATCCTAGTTTAGGTGTCAACAATAACTTAAGGAAATATAGCATAGATTTACTGTATAATGTGCAAGGTGTGTGCTACGAGTGTGCAGGAGGAAGAAGGGCTGACCGAGAGAAGCGATTAAGGCGGTCGGTGTTAGCCGTTAGCTAAATTCCGGCGCACGGATGAGCCGAGAGAGAGTGCTTCGTTCTCGTCCCCTTGATTTAGTAGAGAATACACAATTGGCCTTTCAAGTCACCGGAAACGTGGCCACAGATTGAAGAACAAAAATTGAGAATTTGCAGGGGGGACGACGACCGATTACTTTGAGGAGTTGGGGAAGAAACAATAGATTATTGATCGTCCTTTCACCTTCCAAAACCGTCCCTCCAAATAAAATGGTAACTTCCTTATATGTGTTTTCATTTCCCTAATTTTATTTTTTTTTATATATGGCTACCTATTGTGACAAATGGCACCCTATTAAAAAGATCATGTAAAACCTATTTCTAGATTATTCTACACATTAAACATTTATATTTATTGAAGATAAAACATTTTTATTGGACTTTCCACAAGAATCGACACTTCTATATTAGGTGATACAAATTCATGAGTTTCATCCTAAAACCAATTGGTGATAAGAGGAGAGGCTCATGATACTTATATAGTGGATTAAACTCTTTGTGTACACCGATGTGGGATATTATTATATTCATTTTTATGTTTCAATTGCCAACACCCTCCCTCAAACCCTTCAAGGTGAATCTTGGAGGGATTGGACTTTTTATGATCGATTGGACAATCGGCCCAATCTTTTTTTTGATCGGTTGGACCACTGGCTCAAATTTTCAACCCAGTTATACTGTGGGGTCAGTCATTTTTTTCTGTTTCAGCCCAGATATACTGCTGGGTCAGTTAAATAAGACTCACAGTCGGCGACCCGCTCTGATACCATGATAAAAATCCATGGGTTCCATCCTAAAACCAATTGGTGATAGGAGGAGATGCTCATGAGACTTATATAGTGGATTAAGCTCTTTGTGTACATCGATGTGGGATATTATTATATTCATTTTTATATTTCAATTGGCAACATTAGGGAATTGCTAATATTTTCAAGAATAATGCCATTATATCATAACTGCACATACTATATTCATTTCAATTTAATTATCATTAATATTTATATTCATTTCAATTTAATTATCATTAATATTTATGTTATATCTATTTTTTTATCAGAGAATATCTATTAATAAGTCCCAATTGGATAACTTTCTTATTGAATTAAATTTTTTATCAAAGCCTATTTTGGGATGTTACATTCCAAATATTATTTTATCTTTAGCGTAGAATGCAACAAAAAGTTCTTTTGATGAAATTTTTGGGGACATTTATAACCTTCAAGTCGTGCATCATGATATGGTAATCTTCTAACCCAGTTAGATAAGTCTTTGAGAGAAATTGGGTAATATAATGCGTCCCCAATTCCAGGGAGCCGCTGCACAAGGTCTAGCGGACCGTTGAAAACCTCTGACCCCTCGGTGCCACTATGAGCTGTCACTGCACACAATCCAGCTGGCCGCTGAAAGTCTTCTGACTCTCTCGTTACAACTATGATTGGTGATGTGCATGATACGCTTGGATTTGCACTATTTTAAGTCATTATTTGGTCCGTTTTGAGTATCAAAATTGCATTTTTAAAAAAAAATTAACTCCTATATAAGGGAGGAAATTACAAATAAACTCCTATACTATAGATAGGAGGAAATTACAACTGATGTCAAGAGGGCTCGAACTTGGCACCTCATACAATAATGTCTAAGCTCCTTGCCGCTAGGACAAAGGCTCTGGACGAGTATCAAAATTGCATTACATGACCATAAATTGCATATTTTATCTATTTTAATATTTTGACGTGTTTTGTGAGAAATGAGCAAAATAAAGCCTAAAAAGATAGCTAAAAGTCGAAGTTGAAAATCTGGAGTTTTCAAGAGGTCCAACGGTCCGCTGCAACACAACCAACGACCGTTGAACAAGTAGCGGTCCGCTTCGGGAAAGTTGTGCTGAAAAGAGGAACACGCCTAGTGACCGCTGGAGTGTGTGCATCGACCGCTCCAGGAGACCCAGTAGCTACGAGATGATTGTCAGCGATCGCTGAAACAAAGTACAGCGACCGCTGATCAAGAGACAGAAGCTACGGAACATTGCACAGCGACCGTTGGCCAAGGTGAAGCGGCCCACTGTGAAAACGCGGTGCACAGATTTGACCTACTTTCTCCCCAAGATATACCATACTGTGCTGAATATTTGCCATAATTATGGTACACGAAAATTAGGCTATATATACCCACTCAAGCTTCATCATTAAAGATCTTCTTTTTGCTGCATAATTCCAAATAATAATATTTGAGAGTTCTACACTGTTCATCAAGTTCAAGGTTTTGAAGAAGGATTCAAGAGAATATCAAGGCTACGAGGATTCAACCTTTGTGTTTTATTACTTTAGTTCTTATGTTTTTATTGATTCCCCTAAAAACTATGTCTTTAGATTATTCCAGTAGGTGTAACTAAATTAATAGAATTCTAGGGATGTGTTAGTAACGACTTTGATTATACAGTTCCTATTTATTTAAAATTCGTTTTGTTCATTACTTCGTTTCTATTCTAAGTGTTGGATAATTGCTTCACGTTTGAGTGACACATTTTGTAATGATCTAATGACTGCTACATAATCGTGAGAGGAGGTTGGCGAGTTAGAAGAGCTTAGTTGACACTTTAATTAGCTTTCTTTAAAACAACATTGTTAATTGAGAGTGATGACATCTTGGGGGTCTAATTGAGCTTTTAGGACTTATAAATCTAGGATTGACGCCCCTAGTGTCTGTAATCTACTTTGTGTCGGATAGGCAATACTTACGTGACTCGTTCTAGTGAAGTATGAACTGCGCTAGGGTGTATAGTTAGAATTTGTATAACTATAACCGTGAAAGCACATCCCTGGAATTCCCTTATCTCATCTGTTTTTTCTCTGTGATTTCTCTGCAATCGTTGTTTTCTTTGTTTTTACAAGTCTTTATTTTCAACAATCCAAAACCTTTTATTTTTCCAAATAGTAAAAGAAGCTTAATAGAATATAGTCAATTTGTGTTCGTTTTCCCTGTGTTCGATATCCGGTACTAACGTTTAGCTATACTATATATACCTTGTATACTTGCAGGATTATTTAGTGCTAATAAAAAGTGCATCAGTGCACAGTCGAGTGATCACTGGACGTGTTCCTCTTTTTAGGCACGATATCACCCGATTATGGTCAGCGGACTGCTGGCTGGCTCGAATGCTCCAGACTTCAAATTTTGACTTTTGGCTATCTTTTTAGGCTCCGTTTGGCACATTTCTCGCAAAACACATCAAAATATCAAAATAGACAAAATGTATAAATAATGGACATCAGTTGCAACTTTGATACTCAAAATGGACCAAATAAAGGCTTTAAAGCAGTACAAAAATTGAGCGTACACAGAGGAAGTATTTCTTTTTAGGTGTCTCATTAAAAATGAAGCGTTTTCTTAAACGAAAACAACATTATCTCTACTTTTTCTCTTTTACTTTATTCTTTCTCCACCTATCTTACAAAACAATACTATATAAAATCTCACACTAAAATTAAATTCTTTTTTTAATATTAGTGGAACATAAAATCAGTCAATCAACACTTGTCTTAGCAAGCTAGTTAGAGACTTGGAAATCAAGTATGCTAGTTGATGTCACATTAATCCACAACAATTAAAGTCATTACTCTTCTGTTTCCTTATTCTGCTCTATATGGTTGGATGTGAAGAGAATTTTTTCCATTACTTTTTGGGAATGATGAAAAACAAAATTTATGAGCCATTGTGCTTTTAGATGTTTATGATTTTTGCATATCCAATTATATTTACATGAAAATGGCATTTTCCTGTTAAAAACAGTGTTGTTTTAATAATTGTTGAAAGGTGGTATTTTTAACGGCATGCTAATATTCCCTTGTCTATTATTAGGTGTCCTAATTTGATTCGGCATTTATTTCTAATTTGATACGGCATATATTTTAATAAATATAAAAAAATGAGTGTAAAAAATTAATGGAATATAGGGAAAAGTAATAATCTTAGTATCCAACCAAAAATATATTACAGTTTAATTCTATGATGAGAATCATTAGAGAAAAATAAATTAATGTGAATCAAAGAAAGATGTAGAGCACAATCATCAACACAGCACCTCTAACATTAAGGGGCCTATGTAGGGCGAGCGCCGCCGAAAATTCTATGAGCTGATTACCACTAACCACCTCGACTGGGAACAAGCAATCCTCCATTGAGGGATCTTGGTCGGTGATGTAGGAAAGCCCCTCGAAATCACATGCTTTCTCGTTCTGAAAACCAGTCTGGAAATATACATTGAAGGCATAGGACGCAGTCTTCCCGAAACCAAGGTTACTGCATGATGCCCCTGTAGCTTATACGTATCTGTGGAGTTCCCACTGAAGACGCACCAGCGTTGTGGCATGCGCATGATCCCCTTCACGGTGGTGGGGTAAATATCTTGGCCTCGGTCTGACAGGTCGACCTTGACCTTAGGTTGCCCATTGGATCTATGTACCGAAAAGAAAATCAAATACTTCCTTCGTTCCATAATAGATGTCACACTTTACTTTTAGTTTGTCCTATAAAAGATGTCACATTTCCTTTTTTGAAAAAATTTTCTCTCACATTAATATAAATATACTATATCCTCTCTCCACGCAACACACAGAACAACATCTCCTACAATCTTGTGTTATTACCCGAGTGTATCATCTATTATGGGTCAGATGGAGTAAAAATACCTCGTCCGTGCATGATTAAATGTCTTATATCTGACTGGCATGAGTTTTAAGAAATTATTTGACTTTATACAGTAAAGAGGCTAGAAAAAGTTAGTAGAATGTGAGACCTACTTTTATATACTCCATCTGTCCCATAAAAATATGTGTACTTTCCATTTTGTTTATCCCTTAAAAATATGGGCATTTCCATTTACGGAAAGTTATCCCAATTTAGTACTTATATACATCAAGTTATTTACAACTTATACCACTATCAGAACACTAATAATAATATGGGTCCAACTATCCACTAACACTACTTTAACTACCCTTCCCCTCTCTCTCTTACTTTACCAATTTTGTTTTAATTCTCGTGCCTTTTCATATGTCCATATATTTATGGGACGATGGAATTGTTGGCTTTATAATAAAATGGGAGTGATATGAATTAGTGGAATGCATAGTCCACTTACCAAATATAAAAAAGTGAAATGAGACATTTATTGGCGGACAAATAGAAAAAGAAAAATGAGACATTTAATAGCGGACGGGGGGAATAGTACTCCATGGGGCTATTCGGTTTGCAAGATTATACCTCATGATTAAATATGTATTATGCTTGGTTCATGAGATTGAATGTCACAACTTAATCCTGAATGGATAATTATATGATACTCCCTCCGTCCCAAGATATTAGACTCGTATACCACTTTGGGGTGTCCCAACATACTCGAGTCATTTCTATTTATGGTAAAAAAACTACTTTATTACCAACTCTACTTACACCACTAAACACCACCTCCTAAATTTTTGTGCCAAAAGAAATGAGTCTAATATCTTGGGACGGAGGGAGTAATTAGTTATAACCCCATCCGTCCACTAAAGTTAATATCACAACTTAATCCTAGATGGATTATCATATTATAATTAGTCATGTCAACTGAACACCCATATATACTCCAATCATCAAGTAGAATTAGAATGGATTTGAGTGAAAAAGAAAATACTAAAAATGTGACCTGTAAATCCCCCAATGACGATCGAAAGGGGAGAGCAACGCGTCAATCCTCATTTTGGGCTCATCAGCTAAGGAGTTGATAAACACATCAATGGGAGCCCCAGTGCGCTTGGGAGAGCCCTTGTTGGATGTGACCATCGGCAATAGGTACTTAAAGTAGCGTTCAGCGTTGTCACCACTCGCTCTAGGGTAGCCATCGGTGGGCCAGCCCACCGCCATGACAATGACCTTGATGTCGGAGAAGTTGAGCTTCTCGAGCGCCCATATGAAGCAGTCATACTGCCAAAGGAATCCATTGGTGTAAACGACCCCGTTGATGTCTTTGATGACAAGTTTCAATTTGTTGTCCGGGAAGGCAAAGCTAGGGTCGAGGCTGCAACGCTCGAGGTCTCCGATGGGTCTAAAGTCTACCGAGAAGGGGGCGTTGTTGTCTCGCAGGAAGCGCAGGAACTCGGAAGGCATCCTCAGAGGGCTTGCTGATGTTGGGAATGAGTTCGCCGGAGTAATGCACGATGTTGGCCTTGGTCTGGCCGAGGCCGATCTCGTTTAGTGCGTCTTGGACGTAGTTGAGGCTTCTCCAGTTGATGTCATAGTCGGGGACATACACGCCTCCCCAATTGAAGGGGTACACTCTTGTCCCTATGTTGACTGACCTGTATGCGCTCAAATCACTTAGCAATTCATAATATTTATAGGTGTATAGTCTCATTTCTGAGTTTTAAAGTTTCATTTACTTTATTTCATTTTAGGTATGTGTAGATTCACCATTCAACAAAATCATTACACTCGCATTTTATTATAAATCAATATAAATATATATAATATAATATAATATAATATAAAAGTAGAGTCTATCTTTCTCTAACTCATTTTTTCATTTTCATTCACAAAGGTAAATTTTTTTTAAAATTTGTACTGACTCAAAATAAGATCATAAATGGCGGATGGAGGAAGCAGCTGATAGTAGATAATCATGATTAATCACTGTATGTTGTTGACTTTGAGCAGACCGTATTTGCTTTGGGCCCAAGCTCTTGCGGCGGACATGTTGTGAGGTTGGAGACCGTTGAACAAGGTAATGGTGAGATTGATCCCGCTGCCCTGGAAGGCTTTCAGGAGGTCTGACTGGGTGGTCGGGATTCTCACGTTTCTTATTCCGTTCTGAAGCATCAAATCCACCACCTGCGAAGGGAGCAGCCGCTCGGCGCTCATCCTTCCCCAATTCATGTCGATGAAACCCTCGGTGCAACAAAACAGGGCGGTCACCACCACTAAGCCCACCGCCACGGTGGGACCCATTTTTACGCTTCGATGCTCCTGCAGGCTGCACCTCTCGCTCTTGCTCTGCCTAATCATACGGAATCCACACACACACCCATTCTAAACACATCACAGAGACAAACACGCACGCCACACATTTCTTTGCTATTTATGGCTTATCATCTTCCATTACTGTACCTTCTTCTTCTTCTTCTTGGTTAATGGTTAGAGATACAGTAATGGAAGATGATAAGCCACAAATAGCAAAGAAATGGGTGGCATGCGTGATTGTCTCTGTGATGTGTTTAAAATGGGTTAGTATGTGGATTGTGTATGATTAGGGATGGGAATAATGGGTCCCACCACCAGGTTAGGGTTAGTGGTGGTGGTGGTCGCTCTGTTTTATGGCACTGAGGGTTTCGTCGGCATAATTTGGGGGAGGATGAGCGCCCAATGTCTACTCCCTTCGCAGGTGGTGGATTTGATGCTGTAGAACGGGATAAGGAACGTGAGAATCCCGACCACTCAGTCAGACCTCCTGAAAGCCTTCCAGGGCAGCGGGATCAATCTCACCCTTACCTTGTTCAACGACAACCAGCCTCACAACATGTCCGCCGCAAGAACTTGGGTCCAAAACAAATACGGTCTGCTCAAAGTCAACAGCATAGAGTAATTAATCACTACTGCTCCCTCCCTTATGTCCGTCATTTATAGTCTCATTTTCATCCAACACGGATTTTATAAAATTGTTTAACTTTGCGAAAATAAATTAAAATAAGTTAGTGATTTAGTTGAATGGTGAGTTCAGTTACTTAAAATGGAATAAAGTAAATGAGAATTTAAATAACAAAAATTCAAAATGACAAAATAGGACTATAAATATTGGAGAAAGGGACGGGAGTATCTACTATCTACACCCAACCTAATAAGAATATGAATTGCTAAGTGATTTGAGCGCATGCAGGTCCGTGTCCATAGGGGCAGGAGTCTACCCCTTCAATTGGGGAGGCCGGTATGTCCCTGACTATGACCTCAACCGGGGAGCCCTCAACTATGTCCAAACAGCACTAAGCGAGGTCGGTCTCGGCCAGACCAAGGCCAACATCGTGCATTGCGCCGCTGAACTCATTCCCAACATCACCAAGCCCTTGAGGCCGCCTTCCTCGATAACATCAAGGATAGGATGTCCCAGTTCCTGCGCTTCCTGCGCGAACACGACGCATCCTTCCAGGTAGATTTTAGACCCATCTCCGACCTCGAGCGCTGCGGCATCGACCCTAGCTTTTCCTTCCCAGACAACAGATCAAAAATTGTCATCAAAGACATCAACAGCGCCGTCTACACCAATGGATTCCATTGTTGGGCGCTCGATAAGCTCAACTTCTCCGACATCAAGGTCGATGTCATGGCGGTAGGGTGGCGCCCATCGACGGCTACCCTGGAGCGAGCGCTGACAACGCTGAGCGCTACTATAAGCACCTGTTGCCGATGGTCACATCCAACAAGGGCTCCCCCAAGCGCTCGGGGGCTCCCATTGATGTGTTTATTAACTCCTTAGCTGATGAGCCCAAGCAGAGGATTGGCGTGCTCGCTCCTTTCGATCGCCATTGGGGGATTTACAGGTCACATTTTTTAGCATTTTCTTTTCTTTTTCGATCAATCAATTATCAAATCTATATCTACTTGAAGGATTTATATGATTTTTTTTGTTACGTAGATTGAATGGGAAACCCAAGTTTAAGGTCAGCCTATCGGCCCAAGGCCAATATATTTACCTTACCACCGTGAAGGGGATCATGCGCATGCCACAACGCTGGTGTGTCTTCAATAGGAACTCCACGGATAAGGATAAGGTGCGGCGCCAGGTGGAATGCGCCTGCACCAAAGGCGACTGCACCACCCTAGCTACCGCAGCATCATGCAGCAATCTAGGCTTCGTGAAGAATGCATCCTATGCCTTCAACGTTTATTTTCAGACTTATTTTCAGCATGAGAAAGCTTGTGATTTCAAGGGGCTTTCCTACATCACTGACCAAGATCCCTCAACAGAGGACTGCTTGTTCCCATCGAGGTGGTCAGAGGTAATCAGCTCATAGAATTCTCCGCGGCGCTCACCCTAGAGATGCCCCTTAATATTAGAGGTGTGGTGTTGGTATTGTGCTCTACACCTTCCTTTGATTGACATTAATTAACTTTTCTCTACTGATTATGATCATTGAATTAAACTGCAATATATTTTTGGCTGGATACTAACGGAAATTACTGTTATCTACATTCCATTGACTTTTTTCCACTCATTTTTCTTTTCGTTTCTTAATATATATGCCGAATCAAATTAGGATGCCTACTAATAGATAAGGGAATACTCTCATTGCCCCAGGGATGGAGCCAGGAATTAATAGTAGAAGGGGCAAAATATATACATAGGGAAATGTTAATTATTGAAGAAGGGGCAATTAGGAGAGATTAGTCCAAAAAAACCTCTATAGTGAGTTATACATGTATATGTGTACTGAAATATGAGCACGGGCATTTGCCCCTAGTCGGCATAACTCGTATATTGGTGAACCACGAATTGGCATAATCCATAGAATTCTACTCCCATTTGAAATCTTTTTGTTCTTTTGCTTTTTTTTTAACATTTCGTTATAGAACCCATCTTCCTTTGGTTGTCCAGATAGTAATCGATATTTAGTCGCGGTATTTAGGTCTTGGTATTATAGTCTCTATGGATACGATATTCTATACTTATTACTACTACTGAACTAGCCCGTACATTTGCAGATATAGCTCGTGTCTAAAATTAGGCGAGACACATTCCCTGCAGTTCATTATCACATACTCCCAACACTTCGATATCATATTCTAGTTTTAAGCTATCGATTAACTAAAAATTTTATACGGCAGTACTAGATTGTCTGGAACTGATGTGAGCAGCAATGAGAGGGTCGAGATTGCCATTCAAAACGGGGCTTACATCAGGAAACTGAGCACCAGACCTGAGATCGTGCACCATCTTCGTTGGATGGAGGACATATTTTCGTGTTTCTCGACTCCACCTGTCCGTTGCAGCGCCTCTCTTGATGCTCCCCACACCAGACACGCCATGGTCCCTCAGAAGAACGAGAAGTTTAGCCTTCAAACGGTTGAGGGCTTTGATCTTGTTGGCAAAGCGACTCCTCTCACCTGTGGATGAACCAATCTAATCATTTCATACCATTTCAAGAAATCATCAGTTATGATAAGTTTGATGATACTTATACCTGTAGACTGAACTTCTACTCCTGTTGGTATGTGGTGGATGTGAACAGCCGACGAAGCCCTACTCATTTGTGGATTGCCCTCACAGTAGGACGGGTATGAAACTTGTATATCCTCATCCTCAATTGACAGGTCAGCAGATGAGTTGATGAATAGGGGAATCACATCCACGGAGGCCAAGCTAGCCTGAGAAGTAGGCAGAACGAACCTTATAAGGCACATAATCGAACACAACAGATTTGCTTTTATGGGAAGGCCTAATGAACTTCAAAGCATTCATGTAACTTCTCTCAAAGGTGAATGGATATGAAGAGAGCATAGCGTTTGGTTTCTAATAGAACTTCAAAGGAAAAATTGGAGGTTCTTCACATCATCTCAATCATGCTATGTGAGTTAAAAAGGAAACAAAAGTTACACTAAGAATGCAACGTGAAGCAAAGGAGAGAGTGTGTGTGTGCTTGAAAACTTGTTATACGGATTTCTATCACTCAGCAAGTCGAAGGACAAGGACCTTCGTATGTATAGGAACAAAACCTACTTTTGGTAAATCCATTTTCCTACCTTAGGAAGAGCAGAAGTACTGTCCGAACACCTTATCAGAGAGTGTACGCCTCTTTCTCCTGATAGATATCCATAGGCGAATTTAAATTCTAGTTCGATAGAAGCATATTTCAGTTCACCATTGCTTGAAGGATATCTCTCTACTATCCTCCCAGAGTAGCCCTGCCTTTCAGCCCATTTCATGTACATCTGTGCAAGTTGCAACGCCCATCTCTGGATAAACATTACAATAAAAAAAATCACATGAAAATAAGGTACAGCAAAACAAGATTCCGATAGCCAATCCATAGATAGAAATCAAAATCCCAAATTCTGTAACTTCATGTCCATAGCAATTTCTAACTTCTCCTCGCCAGCAGCAAGGGTTGAGAAAAGAAAAGCTGCAAACCTCCGAGAGTGTATCTCCACATCTCGACTCGATGATGATGCACGCTCCCTCCATGTCGTATGGATCCTTTAGAAGCTTCGACATCTCATACTTATCCAAAAACTTGTTTACATCTAAAGAAGAAGCATATGCCTGCTTGAAAAGCTCATAATTGATAGCATCCATCTCTGCAAGCTCGGTGATAAGCTTAGCTTCCTCGGCCTGCATCATGCAAGCTTAAATTCCAAAACACAGTAGCTTCAAATCTTTTCAATTTACACTGAACCTATCGACATTCAGCAATGTAATCAAGACAGAAAATGAAGTAATATAATATCAGACTTAAATGAGCATAAGTGACCTTATATGTAAGATCCCTCATTGTGTCAACCACCTTGGCACTGTCAGCCAGTTTGGCAAGGACTTCGTTTGATTTGGTGAGGTCGTCCCACAAGTCATAGTCGCGGACAACTCCTTCTCGGTCAACATGCTTCCCTTCTTCAAATTCCAATGCCGTTGGTGCCAGCATCTCTGCACGAAGAACAGAATCTTCTATTCTCTTTCTCAAAGAAAACATTCCTGTTCAACCAAAAACCAAAACAGCCAGTCTAAATCATTGTAAGCATACATGGAGTTGGCAAGGTGACATGAGCTTCAATTATGAAATCTGGTACACTAGTTAAAAATATTCACAATTTCATCTTTCAAAATCACAAGTAGTATCTCATTTGAATCTAACTTTTTTACCAAAAACCACATCTATGCACACACTCAAAATTACTAGCTCCATCCGTTGCTTCTTCGTGAGAAGCATGAAGAAAGTAATAACCCCTCTTTTGAAGCTAAATCTACAAAAAATCACACATATTCATAGACATATATATCATCTTGATACGCCCGCCTCGTGTTAGTGTAGCATCTAAAAACTAGATACCTTCCCTTTCTGCTCAGAAAATTAATGAAACCAAAACTACTTTTTTAAAAAAACAAAAAAAAAATCAAAATACAAGGCTCCAACACTAGTAAACATGTAAAAATCATGGATTAAATATGCCCGGTCAATAGATTTTGACCAAATAATAAATGTGACGAGACATTTAATTTTGTGAAATTAAATGACATAGCGTCGATCTACATTTTACGTAGATAAATGTAGTATATTCACTTTCTCAAATCCGATTTCCGGTGAGTGAGAAATAGTGGATTAAAGTTGGGCATAATTAGCTTTTAATTAAAGCTTGGAGTGGGAGCTTAGGGAATAATTAACTAGTGTTAATTATCCCACATTGGAGGATTAACACATCTTTTAATGTGCATAAATTAAGTGACTTTATGTTACTTAATAATTATAGTGGACCAAGATGGGTGAAAGAGCCCACACGCGCGCACACACGCGCGCCGCCGCCGCCGCCCGCCCGAGCCCGTGTCCGTGCTCGTGGTCGCGGGCCGCGGGCCCAATCCCGGACGTGGACTTGGACTTGGACTTGGACTTGGATCTTGGATCTTGGTCTTTGGGCTTGGTGCTTGGCCCAAACTATTCTTTTTAGACCACCGCCGAGTCAGCAATCCAAGTGGCTTGACACGTCGTCAAGCGAGGCACAGTCACGGCTGCTGATAAGGCTAATTTCATGCATAGGTCTAGGGCTTTAATTCGTGAAATTTCTGGGTCTAACACGCGTTTTAAGCCAGGTGTGTGAAGATTTTCGCCAGGTCCAGCAAAGAAGGGAGACAGTTGCGTGGACCTAGGAAGAAGGCGAAAGAGTGGACATTATGCGGAAAATTGCTCGACGGAGGAAGCCTCGGAGTTGAAGGGTAGAATTGAGATTTCTACGAAGACTCTAGAAGGTTATGTCCGCATCTATAAAAGAGAGAAGCATGCACGCTGAAGGGATCTTCTCGGTTGGAGACCTCGCCAACAGCTTGTAGCTTAGTTCACTTTTCTTCACACACTTGGGTTCTTTCGTGGGAAATTCAGGGCATACTTGGGGTTCACTTCTAGCTTACACACTTTTCGATCTGGTGGTAACACCGTCCTACTTGAGGGCGAAGAAACAATTTATTTTCTGTTTACGTTTCTGCTGAATTCGCCGAGCTTTGCTGTTCGAAGCTCGGACCTCTTTGTTTTCTGGATATTCTCTGTGTTTATGCAAGTTTCGTTTTAGTTTATGCCGACTGTGTTGATCTTTGTTTGTCGATTATGTTTACTTGAATTCTGAGTTGGATTGTTGGAGTTGGTTGTTTTCTAGATTATCGCAGGTTTGTGGTTGGATCTGGGAGAATGGAGTTTGTTTGTGGATGAATCGGGTTCTTAACTTGTTGATGTCGTAGGGTTGTATGTGATTGTTGGGATCTGGAGTTGATTTGAGTAGATCTGTGAGAATCGGAGCTATGGAGTTGATTGTGCTGGGTGTTGAGTTCGGATGTCTTAGATCCGGAGTGGATTAAGCATTCGACGTGAATCTGAGTCGTGTTGGTTTAATTTTATGCCTAGCTTACGTGTTTTCGTTTCATTTCGTTCAGTTTATGTAGATCTGATGTACTTCCCATTCGTAGCGAGTTTCCGGCGTCCCGATTTCTATATTCTGTTCGAATCTAGGAATATGCTCTGTTTTCTTCATTTACGTTTCTGAGTTGGATAGGAAATTGCATGAGTTTGTTAGTTGCAGCTTTTACCGTACTTACCTTATTTGAATGTCCTGGTCCCCACTTTTTAATTCTTCCTGCCTAGTCATATTTAGTTAATCATTTACACGGTCTAGCGAGTTATTGTTTCTTTCAGTGTCGATGTCTGATTTTACAAGTATTCTGTTTCTTAGGTCTAGCATTTAAATTCCGTGCCTAGGTCTAGTGGTAGTTGTTATAAACCTCAACCCTTTGCGTGGCAGCAGCCGCTTGTTTCCAGAGTCTCTAAACACTACTCACGAATCCATCTTAGTAGGATCGACCCCACTTCCCTATACTAATTTAATAGTAATTTGGGTTGAGGGATTAATTTTTGAAGGAGAGTCAAGCGTGTCCACCGACAACAACACTCTGTGTTCCTTGGGTTCCTGGACCTAGTGATCCAGTGGATTTAAGAAGCGCGGTGTCTTGACCGAGCACTTGTATTAGTGTTCCCTGTAAGCACACGAAACACACACGATCCGACTCAGCTCCTACTTCAAATGGCGCCGTTGCCGGGGATGGATGGCGTGCTTAGTGTTAGTGTTCAGAGTCTGTGGTGTAAATAGTTTTGATTTGTTTTCTTTCTCTTTTGTTTGTAGTTTATGAGCAGAGGCTCAGGATCTACCTACTGGAGCAACTCGTCTGGGAGGAAGTACGGACAGTTTACTCGGCAGGTTAAGGATACAACCTCTACTGTGACCACCAGATCAGGGTTCACCACAGGAGATCCGTTCCCGAGTGAATTAACTAGCGACGAATCTTGGACGTCGTTAGGACGCGAAGATCCAGAATCCCCACCCGAATCAGAAACAGAGTCAGAAACAGGGGAAGCAGAGGAAATAGTCATGGCGCAGGTAGTAGATCCAGATCCAGAGATCGGTTCTTTCACTGCCCATTTAGATGGAGAACCAGCTCAAGCTATAGTGATGAATCCACGCCAGAGGACTATTGAGATCAAGACAAACGTGCTCGGCATCTTACCGACGTTCTCTGGGCGTAGAAATGAGTGTCCGTATGAGTTCTTAAATGAATTCAGCAAGTTGTGTGGTATTCAGAAGAGGCCGAATGATGCAATAGAGGAGGATTATCGCCTACGTGCGATTCCGTTTACCTTGAAGGGGGAAGCTAACACGTGGTTATTAAGGTTACCCCCGGATTCTATTCGCACATGGAGGGATTTCAAATTGGAATTCCTAGATTATTTCTTCCCATCCAACAAGACGAATGCACTGAAGAAAGAAATATTAGAGTGTAAGCAGGATTACGACGAATCCTTGAGTCAGTATTGGTCGAGATTTAAGGGGTTGTTGGATGCATGCCCAAACCACCGAATGATAGAGGCAGAGACCTACTCTCTGTTTTACGAAGGAGCAACTCCTGAGTCAAAGGATTTAATGAATTCCTCGAGTGGGGGGAATTTCATAAGAAAGAGGGGAAGTGATGCAAGGGAAATTCTGGGAAAATTGATCGACGCTAAGAAGGCGTACGATAACCCTAGGAATGCTGTGAGAAGAGGGTCGGTGCATGCCGTAAGAGAGCAAGAAGATGATAAAGTGGAGGCAAGGATTGATAGGCTCGAGAAGGCTCTTTTGAACGCGATTGAGAAAACGAATCCACTAACTTCACAAGGGAAGGAGAAATCTCCGGGTCCAGGAGATAGTCAAATTCAGCAATATTACGGGACCCAGGAAGGAGATTATCAGGCCCAGGTCAATGCAATGGGTAGTTGGAATCCCGATGGGAGCTGGAATCCAGGAAGACAGAGAGATGCACCTTGGCGGAATCATCCGAATTTCAGATGGACTGACAATGAGCAGAATCAGCCAGTACCACAACAAAGTCAGCAGTTTGCACCTCAGCCCGAAAGGCAAGGTAACTGGTCAGGAAGGAATCAAGAGGGGCAGGGCAGCTGGATCAATCGGAACCAAGGAGACCACTCAAGCTTGGGGAACAGAAATCAGAATAATCAAGGGAACTCTTATGTGCCACCGCACCAAAGGAATTTTCAGAATAATTACCAGGGCCAAGGAAATCAATACAACAACTCTTCAGGCGGTCAAGGGAACGCTCGTCAGAATCAAGCGAGTGGACCGACGCTGAGTATAGGGTCAGGGCCCAGTCAACCACAAAAGTCACCAAAGAGTATCGATGATATGGTGCACGACCTCGTCAGTTCTCAGCAACATATGCAAAGCAACCTGCAATCGAACAATGACGTAGTGCATAAGCTTCAAGATGCTCAACAGGAGCAAAAGACAGCCATGGATATGCTGGCTAAACAATTGTCCCAGATAGCCACTGCTTTGAGTGATATGAGAGGAAACGAGGGAAAGATTCCCGCCTCAGTAAGGCCACCAGATAGGGCGAATATAAGTCAGGTTACCTTGAGATCCGGGAAGGCATATGATGGGCCAGTGGTGAGAACGAAGGAAGCGATAAGCCCCAAGGAAGGTAAGGAAGAAGATACTATTCCTAGGTCTGGGGACTTGGAAGGAGAAAGTTCTTTGGTCAAGGATGACCTTAAGATAGGAGATTTGGAGAAACCCTTGCCTAAGTCAACTGAGCCATTCTTCCTCGATCCAGAGCCAGTATTTGAGAACGAGGCAGAAAGAGAGGAGACTGGAGAATTCTCAGCTGACAGTTCTACAGGGGCAGGAAAACGATTGAAGTCTTTCCCGAGCCGGGGGGAAGCCAAGAAGAAGAAAGAAGAGCCGGTGGATTTCATGGACATTTTTGGGAAACTAGACATTAATCTACCATTCCTGCAGGCCTTGAAATTGCCGGTGTTTAGCAAGTTCATCAAGGAATTTATAGCTGGAAAGGCTAGACCCAGTGGGAAAATTTTGATAGGCGAGAATGTCTCGGCAGTGATTCAAAAGCGGAGGATGCCTTCAAAATGCAATGATCCAGGTATGTTTACCTTACCCATCTCTATTGGTGACGTGAAAATCGAGCATGCTATGTGTGATTTAGGTGCGTCGATAAATGTGTTACCTCTATCTGTATACAAGAGGTTAGTATGGGTAGGCATGGTGGACACGAAAGTTGTGATCAAATTGGCAGACAGGTCATGCATTTGTCCTGAAGGTGTGCTTGAGAATGTGATAGTAAAGGTACATGATTTCTTGTACCCAGCTGATTTCCATGTGATAAGGATGAGTGATAATGAGTCTGCAGAGTCTGGCGGAGTACTTCAAGGGAGACCTTTTCTACGGACTGCTAAAACTATCATTGATGTTTTTGACGGTACTATTTGCCTTGATTACAATGGGGAGAAATATACATTCAGCATAGATGAGGCAATGAAAAGACCTCTTGACGTTGAAAATTTGTATGCTATAGATGTTATTAACCCCTTGGTCCAGGAATATCTTGAGACAGAGTTAATGCAGGAACAGATCGAGAATTCTGAGATGGGTCATGCCATTAATAGAGAAGTAGCCAGTTGGTGTCAAACAATGAACACAAATGAGTTATCAGATGAGGAACTAGCGGAAGCAATTCTGGAATTCTGTACAAGTCCGGAGCTAGTTAGGTCAAGGAAGACACCTTATGTGGCGAGCATGAACAGTTCTGCTGAGTCTAAGAAAGGAATGACAACAGAAAAAAATCCCTTGCCCCAGGAACAAGATATCCCCAAGAAAGAATTGAAAACACTTCCACCGGGGCTCAAGTATGCTTATCTGGAGGAGAACGAAAACTTCCCGGTGATTATTAACAGCAGCTTGACCGAGGGACAAGAAGAGGAACTGCTGAATGTAATTAGGAGAAACAAGAAAGCCATTGGGTGGACGCTCTCTGACTTGGTTGGAATCAGTCCAGATATGTGTATGCATCACATTCGTTTAGAAGAAGGAGCAAAGGCCTGTAGGGATCCGCAACGCAAGTTGAATCCGAACATGAGGGAAGAAGTGCTGAAGGAAGTATTGAAGCTGCTATCCCTAGGAATCATATATTCCATACCAGACAGTGAATGGGTTAGTCCCGTACATATGGTACCAAAGAAGTCAGGAATACAGGTAGTTAAGAACGATAAAAATGAGTTGGTCCCCACTCGACTTGTTACTGGGTGGAGGATGTGTATTGACTACCGGAAGCTGAACGAGGCTACTAAGAAGGATCACTTCCCGCTACCTTTCATTGATCAGATGTTGGAGAGGCTGGCAGGTAAGCAATATTTCTGTTTCCTGGACGGATATAGTGGATATTTTCAAATCTATGTGGATCCCGAGGATCAAGAGAAGACAACTTTCACGTGTCCCTTTGGAACGTACGTTTATAGGAGGATGCCGTTTGGTCTCTGCAATGCGCCAAGGACTTTCCAGCGGTGTATGATGAGTATTTTCTCGGATCTCCTAGAGGATTGCATCGAGATTTTTATGGACGACTTCACTGTGTACGGGAATTCATTTGACTCGTGTTTGGCGAGTTTGGATATAGTGCTGAGGAGGTGCCAGGAAAAGCATTTGGTTTTGAATTTCGAGAAATGCCACTTTATGGTCCCTGAAGGAATTGTCCTAGGGCATGTGGTATCGGAAAGAGGCATACAGGTAGATCAAGCAAAAA
The DNA here is from genome assembly GCF_004379255.2 of Salvia splendens. Lineage (NCBI taxonomy): Eukaryota > Viridiplantae > Streptophyta > Magnoliopsida > Lamiales > Lamiaceae > Salvia > Salvia splendens. Next base: position 15,110,260 of record NC_056034.1, read on the forward strand.
TCGATGTCATCTCGAAACTGCCTTACCCGACGAATCAGAAAGATGTGAGAGGATTCCTAGGGCATGCAGGATTTTATAGGAGGTTTATAAAGGATTTCGCAAAGATTGCTCAACCACTCACTCACTTATTGCATAACGATGTGGAGTTTGAGTTCGATGAGGAGTGCAAAAGGGCTTTTCAGTTGTTGAAAGATAGACTAGTATCTGCCCCCATTATTAGAGCGCCCAACTGAAATCTACCCTTTGAAATTATGTGTGACGCAAGCGACTATGCCGTGGGAGCAGTGCTAGGTCAAAGAATTGATGGAAAAAGCTATGTGATCTTTTATGCATCCAAAACACTGAATCAAGCTCAGAAGAATTATGACACCACCGAAAAAGAAATGCTAGCGGTGGTATACTCATTTGAGAAGTTTCACCCGTATTTGCTGGGGTCGAAGGTGATCGTTTTCACGGACCATGCAGCTATTAAGTACTTGCTGGCAAAGAAGGAGTCTAAACCAAGATTAATCCGTTGGGTATTACTTTTACAAGAATTCGATTGGGAAGTTAAGGATAAGAAAGGAACTGAGAACAAGGTGGCTGACCACCTAAGTCGTATCTTTCAAGGAGAGACCGAGGAAGCAATTCCAGATGCATTCCCCGAGGAGCATTTGTATTATCTGGAAGAACTCCCTAGACCCATCAATTGGGAAAAGCTCATGGCATTAATAGGTCCAGGGGATGCCGAGAAAGGGAAATGTCAGACAAACACTGAGCCATGGTTCGCTGACCTGGCAAATTACTTAGTCACTGGAGAGGTACCCAGTTCCCAAGAAATCTCCCGGGCCCAGAAGATGAAATTGAAGAGTGAGGCCAAGTACTATTTCTGGGATGACCCGTATTTGTGGCGAATGGGAGCCGACCAAGTTATCCGGAGGTGTATCCCAGAGTGGGAACAGAGGGATGTGCTGAACCATTGCCATGCCCTAGCGTGTGGAGGTCACTTTGGACCTAGGAAGACCGCAAGGAAGGTGTTGGACAGTGGGTTTTACTGGCCCACGTTGAATAAGGATGCTTTTGAATTCTGTCAGAACTGTGTGAGGTGTCAACAGACCGGGGGAATCTCCAGGAGGGACGAAATGCCACAAGTTCCAATAATTGTATGTGAGATCTTCGATGTCTGGGGGATGGACTTCATGGGTCAATTTCCGTCTTCATACGGAAACACCTACATACTTGTGGCAGTAGATTATGTTTCGAAGTGGATAGAGGCAAAAGCAACCGCATCGTGTGAAGCTAAAGAGGTAGCGAAGTTCCTTAGAGCTAACATTTTCAATAGGTACGGAGTACCCAGAGCTATAATATCTGACAATGGGACGCATTTCCGCAACCGGACTATTGAAGCTCTAATGAGAAAGTACGGAGTTCACCATCGCCTCTCCACACCATATCATCCTCAGCCCAACGGCCAAGCGGAAATATCAAATGGAGAAATCAAAGCGATCCTGGAAAAAACGGTGAATCCGTCGAGGAAAGACTGGAGCAAGAGAATTGATGATGCATTATGGGCATATAGAACAGCATATAAAACGCCCATTGGAATGTCTCCTTACAGGTTAGTATTTGGCAAGATGTGTCACCTACCGGTGGAAATTGAGTACAGGGCGTACTGGGCGGTCAAAGAGATTAATATGAGTCCTCGAGCTTGTGAGGGAGAGATGAAACTGCAACTTCAAGAGTTGGAAGAATTGCGACTTGAATCTTACGAGTCAGCAATGTGGTACAAGGAAAAGACCAAATTGTGGCATGATAAAAATCTCCGGACCAAGGAACTGCAAGTTGGGCAGAAGGTTCTCCTGTTCCAATCCCGGCTCAAGTTAATGCCCGACAAGTTAAAGTCCAAATGGATTGGGCCATACACTGTTGTGAGTCTGCGTGCAAATGGAGCAGTAGAAATCCAGGGAAGTTCTTCAAACTCTACTCCTTTCCTTGTCAATGGTCATCGTCTGAAGGTGTTTAGGGATGCCTCGGAGATGTGTGTAGTGGACGAAGTGCCGCTACACGCGCTTCTTGATATCCGCAAACGGGTCTAGGAAGGAAGTGTTCTTAAAAATTTCCTAGGTCGAGTGACTGAACAGTTTTTATACCCTGACCCGGGGAATCTTGAGAACACTCGTAAGAAATTTTGTAAATATTTAATCGCTTTTCGTAAATCTAGAAAAACCCAAACAAAACAAAAAAAATAATCTTCCAAAAATATTTTCGAAATACCAGACTCTTTAGGAATGTTTTTGATACTGTCATACCCTAAAACCGATGAGTCTGGCGTTTCAAGTTTTTGTTTAATGTTTTTTCCTAAGTACGGTTTTGCAGAAGGAATTTGCTAGGGCGAGGAGTTGAGAAGTAAAGTTTTGGAGGGAGTTGGCACCAGTTCGAATTTCAAAGGACACCTTTATAGGAAGGCGTACAGTCGCTAGCGTCATGCCTGCAACCGCCTGCAAACCGTCCTCTCCCATACCTATCGGTTAATAACTGTGTTCTCTTTTCATTTTTCCTTATTCACTCTCTCTCTACATCCAGAATTCCCCAAACTTCTCTCTAGGTTTTCTTTCTCTAACCCTAATCAAAGAAATTTCTGTCCTAGTTTTTGTCAAGATTTTCTACAGAATTCTTAATGGATAACAAGCCGAGTACCGGAAACACTTCAGGATCCGCCGATTCAAGTACGGCGGCGTTTATGGCGGATATACTACAAAAATTTGGGGGACCAGAAAAGGCGATGGAGGCATTTGCCATGTTCGCGGCGGTAATGGGGAAATCTGCACCAGCCGTTTCTACATCTGCCGTATCACAACCGGGAACTTCAGGGGATTCAACACCCGAACCGGTGGCTGCCGCAGAACCCACCACCGCTGTACCAGAAGAAGCCGTCACTGTTCAAGAACCAACCACCGCAGAATCTCGCGAAGAAGAAGCAGATCTGACCGCGGGGTTGGAGTTGTTGGCCGTAAGTGAGCCTAGGTTAGGTTCTGTCACTGAGGAGGTAAATCCTGTGTTTGCCGCCGTGGATTTTGTTGAGAGAGACACCCTGCCTGAATCTGTGGGGGTGGGTCTTTCTACTGTTATTGATAGCCATACACAGGGGGAAACCCTTGTTGTGAAGGAGTTTACAGAGGGGGAAACCCCTGTTGTTGGTTGCGATGTTCCAACGGGCGGCGAAGCCCTAACTTCTGAAAGACAATCGGCGGGGGAAACCCCAGAAGTGGTTGAGGGCACCGAAGCCCAATTTGTTACGGGAAGTCCGGGTGGGGTAGAGACCCCTATTTACATCGAGGGGGGCAACCCAATTGATTGGGAAGGAAGACGACCTCGCGTCTGGCAGGCACAGGAACCCGTCGACGACGGGATGACTCTAATGGTTGATCTGACTGATGTCCCCGATGGGACCGATTCACAGGTAAACGCAAGGGAAGCAAGGAGGCAGGCTCGTCAGAGTCTGCTTGATGAGATAGACGAAACCGTCTAGCAGACGGAGGAGGACATGCTGGGTCGAGGGGGCCGCAGTACCTGAGCAGGCAGATTCTCCCAGACCTGACGATGGGGAGAGCGACGAAGAGGAGCGCAGACGCGCGGTCGAGAGGAAGAGGAAGGGGAAGCAGATCGCTCCTTCCTCGACCAAGAAAGCAAGAGGGAAGTCCGCCGACCATTCTCCTTCTCCACCTGCTAAAATATCGTCCGATGCCGAGTCGGAAAGCCCTAATGAGTCAAGTGACTCCGAGGAAGAACAAGGAGTGGGGCTCAATTTTGAGCCGAAAGAAGTCTGGATAACTAAGGAACTGCTGAATGCGATGGGGAAGTTTGATGACCCAAAACGTACAGCGATATATGCGGAGAAGAGTACCGTGGGAAAACATGCCAAATCGGGAAAGATGTACGATTCAGCAGAGCTTAAGGGGATCTCAAGCAATGACGAGTTTCAGGGGTATATAGAGGCAATCGGCTTTGACTGGTTGCTAAAGCATAGCACCCTTGAGGTTCCGATAGACGTGGCACGGGAATTTTTCTCGACTTTCCGGTTTAAATCCACCATCGACTTGGATGCCGATTCCATTAACTTCAGGCTCTTCAATGAAGAGCATGTGATGAGTATCAGGGAGTGGACTCTACGGATGGGTTTGCTAACGCATACGGAAGATGAAGATTTATGGAATGAGAGAATGGTTGGTCCACCAAAACTCACGCCAGGTTTCAAAGCGCAGAGCGCATGGGAGTTCTTGACTCATCCGAGGGTGGGTCAATTTAAAACTAGTTGTTCGAAGGCCCACCACATCGAAGACAGGGTTCTGAGGTTCGCCCAAACCTTCATTAGCTACAACCTGATGGGCACAGCCAACACCGCCTGACAACCGCCGACTTATACTTTACCTGGTGCATGGCCACGGGTGTACGTGTTCATTTGGGCTACTGGTTAGCTCAAGCCTGCCACAAGTAACTGCCAATCCCTCCCGGCATCTATACACATGCCACCTTCTGGGAGCTTATCTGCAGCGCAATGTGATTATGAAGATCCACAAGGCTTGCCGGGAGGTGAAGATGTGTCTACCCCCCGAGGTTTTCAATATGGAGTACTTCTTCAACAAGGGGCTGCTAATCATGCACAAGAGGGATGTCTGTTTTTACGAAGTTGGTAAATCGGAGGCCCAGATCAAACAGGAACAAGAGGTGGCGGGTGTGAAGGACGTTGCTGATGCAGGTGATGCCAGGAAGCCAGTTGTGGAGGTGGATCCAATGAGAAATGAAGTCAGTTGGATGAGATCCGAGATTCAAAAAGTGATGGAAGGGATTGTGGCCCTGCGGGGTAAAGGAAAAGACAGTGGTGAAGCTGAGAGAGTAAGAAAGGAAGTTGCCGGAGTACGAACGGGAATGGTAGAAATGAGATCGGAGGTTCAGACGGTTAGGGAGGAAATGGTGGCCCTCAAGGGGCGCGTTTCTGATCTGGTGGCAATGTCGTCCCGATGCACTGAGAAGCTGACGGAGGGTGTCGCGTTAATAATGGCAATGATGAAGTGGTTGCGCGAGAAATTCCCAGACGCACCAATATTACTTCCTGAACCTAGTGGCGGACCTAAGGCGCCAAGTCCAGGAGATCTATCTATCCGGAAGCAGCCACAAGTCACCAAGCCTCTAATCACTTCGTCCTCTACTAGACCCATGACCTTGAAGAAGACCGTACCCGGACAGACTGACGAGAGGAAAGAGAAGCCGGAATCACCGGCAAGAAGAAAGCTAAAGTGACCCAACAGGCTGTGCCGCCCAAGTCTGGCTCCCGAGGGGGCCAGACCCCTAATTAATTTCCCCCAACCCAAGTAACTTTTACTTTTCGTCTTTTATTGCTTTCTGTTTCTGCTTTTTGTTTGTTTTAATGTTCTGTGCCAGCATGCTTGCTCTGTACATATGTGTTGCTACTTTCCACACTTAGCCCAATTTCTGGTCTAAGTGTGAGAAGGGGTTGAGCTGTTTTGCATGTTTGGTTTTGGTTGTTGTGCTTTCTCCCACTTAGCCCGGTGTACGGTCTAAGTGTGAGAAATTTGTTTGTTTTGGCACGTTGTTTATTTGTTTGGTTTTCTGTTTTACATGTTTGTACTTCCCTATTTACCCCCCTTCACTAGGATGGCTTGGGGACAAGCTTGAGTGAAGTGGGAGGGGGAGGGAATAGGTGCAGTCTGTGACTGTAAGTCTTATAGTTTTTTTTTAAGTCTTGTCTGTGTGTTACGTGTTGCATGAGCTAGTGGATACAATAAGGCAGAAATATTCCCTTAGTGTGAGAGATTGAAGATAGGATACACATCAACTTTGATGCCCTCTTCCTTAATAAACTAAAAGCGGTTTGGATGAAGTGAGGACGATAGAGGATACCTTAGATAACCTAGCTGTGCAGCTTTACTATAAAGTGAGTTATAAGCCTAAACACTTTGAGCTAACTTGTAAAAAATGGGCAGCCACTTGATGCTTAGGGAGTAGAGTATAAAGGAGAAAAAATGGGTTATGAAGGAATAAGCTGGACAAAGTCCAGAGCTGGTGGTATAAGCTGGACGAAGTCCAAGAAAAGGAGGTATAAGCTGGACAAAGTCCAGGAAAAAAAAAAGGAGGTATAAGCTGGACGAAGTCCAGGGGGAAAATAAAGAAGAGAAAAGGACCTTAATTATCTAAGGGAAGGAAGTAAAAATTACCTAACCTAGGAAATATTTGCCTTACCCAGAAAAGAGGGGAGATATAAAAAGGGGAAAACTCTCATAAACCAACGCATCAGTGGTGTAACTTTAACCTTGGAGCATTTTTGGTCCTAACATCCTGGTGAGGAATGAGTGATCGAGCGAACCTAACCGCTAGGAAATCCATAGGTTTCTTGACAAACTGACGAACCGTTTGGGTTGTACGAAGGAAGAAGAGGATTTGGAGACTGTAGACGATCGGAGAAGACTTAAGCTTGTGGGGACAGTCGCCTAAAAGTTGAAGCTAGTGCATGATTATGTGTTGTGTTTTGTGTTCTTTGTGTGTTATTTTCTTTTCTGAGTCTGTTAGTTTCTAGGTCTAGGTTTTTGTTTTTGTTAATCTGTTTGTAGGATCGTTCTTGGGAACCATGCATTGAAATTCGCCTTATTTTCATTTTCTTGTCTTTCATACTTGAGGACAAGCATGGTTTAAGTGTGAGCAGTTTGATAAGGCTAATTTCATGCATAGGTCTAGGGCTTTAATTCGTGAAATTTCTAGGTCTAACACGCGTTTTTAAGCCAGGTGTGTGAAGATTTTCGCCAGGTCCAGCAAAGAAGGGAGACAGTTGCGTGGACCTAGGAAGAAGGCGAAAGAGTGGACATTATGCGGAAAATTGTTCGACGGAGGAAGCCTCGGAGTTGAAGGGGTAGAATAGAGATTTCTACGAAGACTCTAGAAGGTTATGTCCGCATCTATAAAAGAGAGAAGCATGCACGCTGGAGGGATCTTCTCGGTTGGAGACCTCGCCAACAGCTTGTAGCTTAGTTCACTTTCTTCACACACTTGGGTTCTTTCGTGGGAATTCAGGGCATACTGGGGGTTCACTTCTAGCTTACACACTTTTCGATCTGGTGGTAACACCGTCCTACTTGAGGGCAAAGAAACAATTATTTTCTGTTTACTTTTCTGCTGAATTCGCCGAGCTTCGCTGTTCGAGGCTCGGACCTCTTTGTTTTCTGGATATTCTCTGTGTTTATGCAAGTTTCGTTTTAGTTATATGCCGACTGTGTGATCTTTGTTTGTCAATTATGTTTACTTGAATTCTGAGTTTGATTGTTGGAGTTGGTTGTTTTCTAGATTATCGCAGGTTGTGGTTGGAATCTGGGAGAATGGAGTTTGTTTGTGATGAATCGGGTCTAACTTGTTGATGTCGTAGATGTTGTCTTTGATTGTTGGGATATGGAGTGATTTGAGTATATCGTGAGAATCGGAGCTCTGGAGTGATTGTGCTGGGGTTGTGTTGATTAGGAATTGTCTTGGATCCGAAAGTGGATTAAGCATTCGACTGGAATCTGAGTAGTGTGGTTTAATTTTATGCCTAAGTTACGTGTTTTCGTTCATTCGTTCAGGGTATGTAGATCTGAGGTACTTCCGATTCGTAGCGAATTCCGGACGTCCACGATTTCTATATTCTATTCGATCTAGGAGTATGCTCTGTTGTATTCATTTACGTTTTCTGAGTGGATAGAAATTGCAGAGTTTGTAGTTTGCAGCTTTACCGACGTACCTTATTTGAATGTCCTGGTCCCCACTTTTAATTCTTCTGCCTAGCAAATTAGTTAATAATTTACACGGTCTAGCGAAGTATTGTTCTTTCGGTTGTCGATGTCATTGTACAAGTATTCGGTATAGGGCTAGCATTTAAATTTCGTTGCTAGGTCTAGTGGTGTGTGATAACTCAACCCTTTGCGTA